>NC_134855.1:99370971-100695971 GCF_049852395.1 Peromyscus maniculatus bairdii | reverse complement strand
CAATTTGGGGAGGAAACTGAATTAACATTTGCTAGAGTTGTAAAGTCATTATGTTGACCCCATAGAAGCTCAAAAATCTGATACCAACTATTGCACCCATTTCCTACCTGCTAATGGGTGAATTGGAGCTGTACATGCTCTTTCCCTGAACCAAGGATCCAGAGTTATAAAGCCCCGTTTCACACACTACAGATGAAGACACCAACCTCCTTGTGACCCCATATAATGCCACCAATCTACCATCATGTAATCTCTTTGCTTCTGGGGGCACTTTGTTTACTATTTTAAAACGCAAACATTTCAGAAAAGGGCTGTGTTATAGTTATCTAAGTTTTGTTTCTGCATCATTTTCTAATGTGTGGTTGAGAGGGAGGAGGACAGAACTGGAATAGCTAGTAGATTCACAGAAACAAAGAGATGTTTGGGGGAAATGGAAGGAACTATCTATACCAAGAAGAAATTGAGAACATGAGTAGTTGATGGCTGATAGTGTAGGCAACACTGGGATGACTAGGGAATTCCTTAGCCAGCTCTACTTTCTGTAAGGACATTAGCTTCTAGAAACCTATCACTGTTAAAAGACTGCAGAATAAATAGCCCTTCTACTGTATGACAGAAATCTTTAAAAAATTAATACCCATACCTTCAGAGAACTGACTCATTAGTAGACCCATCAGACAACAGGTTCAGGTGCTGCAACAGTGGTGGATATCAAGGCTACCGAGGCCTCAGACAGGCTCTACCTAGTGAAGCAAACCAAAAGTGACCATCTCTTGTAAGAAATGCAGCCAGAGTACCCTCAAGGACTTGCCCCTCATGGAGCAGTCACCAGCATTTAACATAAAGGTCCCACACTGCTAACATGCACTTCTTGAAAGATGTTCACTACATCTAGCAGTCTGGGCTTGAGGTGGACATGTTTTCTGAATTGCTGTGGGACAACCAATAGAAGGTCAAGGAGACTTCAGAGACTGGAAGAATGGCAAGCAAAGGCCAGGATAGAACTGATAACAAAGCAGAGGCAATTGGCTGCCTTTGTAGTGGAGTATGTCCAGTCCAAAAACAGTAGAAAAGGGCCTGATGCACCTGTCCAGGAATCAGCATCCAGGATGCAGCATCCTCCAGCAAAATCATGACCTGGTATACTCTACTGCCAATACCACCCATAAGCTTAGTCAAGAACCAAGAGGAGCTGGCCTTCAGGCCAGGCAGTGTGAGGGTTTCTGCCTCCTCTCTATGGAGGATAAAGGACACTGAAGAAGCAGCTTTCAGAAGCCACAATCAAAGGAAAGAGAAAATGTGAGGAGGTGATTTGTAACTGTATTATTGTAGATCTTTATTTGTTTACCTAGAAAAATTTTGTTGTTATTTTCGGCTTTATTGAGGCATGAAGTTTTATTGAGGCGTGAGCTGAAGTTTAAGATGCACAACACAATGTTTTGAGATACACAATATTATGAAATGATTACCACAGTCAAGTTAATTCACACAACTGTCACCTTGCCCAGGTACTATTTATTTTGTTTTATTGCATTTAAGTGTGGATATATGCATGTATATCTGTGTGTGTGTGTGTGTGTGTGTGTGTGTGTGTGTGTGTGTGTGTGTGTGTGTGTGCAGTACATGTCTGGGGGGAAATCTATGTGTGTATCTGTGTGTGTGTGTGTGTTTCTGTGTGTGTTTCTCTATGTCTGTGTATGTTTGCAGATGTGTTTATTTCTCTGTGTGTCTGTCCCTCTCTCTTTGCCTATATGTGTGTTTATATGTGTTTCTCCCTCTCTCTCTCTCTCTCTCTCTCTCTCTCTCTCTCTCTCTCTCTCTCTCTCTGTGTGTGTGTGTGTGTGTGTGTGTGTGTGTGTGTGTGTGTGTTGAGAACACCAAAGATTTTCTCCTACCAAATTTCACATATATAATGTACCATTATTAACAATGGTCATCATGCTGTGTATTAGCACATAATTAGCAATAATCTCCAGGAATTGTTAATCCTTCTAAAGAACATTTCTATCTTTTACATAAAATCCCTCTATTTCCCTGATCCTCCAAACTCTAGAAACCATTGCTCTACTTTCTATTTTTGTGAATTCTACTTATTCAGACTCCATATGTAAATTAGGCCAGAGTATTTGATTTGTCTGATTAGTTTCACTCAGCATAATACCCTCAAACGTCACTCAGGTTGTCACAAATGGAAGGGCTTTCTTCTATTATGGCAGAATAATTTTCCAGTCTGTTTTTATGCAGTGAGTTAGAAGATATAAGAGTAATCTTAATATGGTCTTGGCAAGGTTTCTTGGGACTTTTTGGAAGGTGCATAAAATGACAAAGAATAAGCAACAAAAACAAGTAAGTGAGGCTACGTAAAAAATCTTCTGCACAGTAAATGAATCAATGTACAAAGTAAAAAGGGAACTGTGTACAGTGGAAGAAAATATTCCCAAACTGTATATCGGGATGGGATTAATATCAAAAATAATTCAATAACAAAGAGTAGGCATTTTTGAAAATGGGCAGCAAATCTAAACACATTTTTTTCCAAATAATAAGACATCAAAATGGGCAACAGGTTCATGAAAAGGTGCTCAACACTATCAGTCATCAGGAAAGTAAATATCCAAGCCAATGATATATTACTCGATACCTGCTGGAATAGTTATTAGCAAAAAGACGACAATATATAGGCATGATTGTGAAGAAAGCATCCCCTGAGCCCTGATGGTGGAAATGTAAGTTGGTACAAACATTATGTAAAACAGTAGGGTGTTGCCTCAGAATGTTAAAGTACAACTATTATATTACCTAAAAATGCCACTTGTGCATATATCCAAAGGAAACACAATCAGCAGTCTAAAGAGAAGCCCACATGCCTGTGTTCGTTTCAGCAACATGCACAATAGTGAAATCATAAAAACAGCTCCAATGTCTATCAACAGGTAAATGAATAAAGAAATGGTGGTCATGCCATATAAGGTTAGGAAAATGATTTATAGGTAAATCATCTCATCCTAATTTTGGAAGTACATGAATAATATATTTTTATTAAAAAATGTTTAGTTACTATCTCTATGTAATAGAATTTGTATAATTGCTTTTCTTGGAAGTGTTGAATAATAGCTGACATCTATAGAACACTGACAAACATCTATAGAATATGGCAAACATTGAGAAAGATGTAGGATGATTTTCTTTTATGAACACTATAAAATTCAGCATGATAACTACAATTACCTGCACCTCACAGCTAGAAAAAAATCAAGAGGTATGTACTATATCCCAGAACAGAGAATCAGCAATGAATCATTATGTAGTCAAGGTCAGTCTGGTCCTTTCATCATGTGATACAATGAGAAGTAGTAAGAAACATTTCATAGCCAGGCTTTAACCCAAATCTGTTGTTTTAAAGCAAGAAATTCTATATGTTCACAAGTAGCACACAAGACCAGCTAGTGTAAGTTAAACTCTTGGTAATTCTAGTTGCAATAGAATAGGGAGTGCTGAGGGCTGAGGGCTGGGGGCGTAGTGTGTATTACTCCATCTAAATTGCATTATCCTGAAGAAGGATGGATTGTATCAATGGCCTCAGTTACTCAACTCTGCTTGCATCTCCATTCAAACATCTAACTCTGCATTTGTTGTCCTTGCTTTCCAATTTAAGGCTCAGGCACACAAATGAACTTAAAGACAAAAATCACATTATCCTCTCAATGGGTACAGAAAAAGCCTTTGACAAAAATCCAACATAATTTCATGATAAAAAAAAAGACCTGAAAAAGTAGGACTAGGGGAAGCATTGCTCAACATAATGGAGGCCATATATGACAAACTCACAGCCAATATTACCTTAGATGGAGAAAAACTCTCATTAAAATCAGGAATGAGACAGGGCTACCCACTACCCCAACTTCCTTTTAATATAGCGCTTGGAGCACTAGCTGAAATAATAAGGCAAGAGAAGGAAGGAAGCAGGGTACAAATAGGAAAAGAAGTCAAATTATGACTATTTATAGATGATATATTATACATAAAAGATACCCTAAAATTGACCAGAAAGCCTTTAGAAATAAGCAACCGTTTCTGAAAAGTGGCAAGATAAAAAATAAAATTACAAAAATCAGCAGCCTTTTGATGCATCAACAATAACCACACAGAGAAAGAGAGCATAGACACACTGCATTTACAGTAGTATCAAAGACAATAAAACATCTTGGAATAAAGCTAACCAAGGAGGTTAAAATCTCTACAATGAAAACTTCACATCTCTTCATAAAGAGATTGATAAAGGCACCAGAAAATTGAAAGAGATGTTGTGTTTATGAATCAGTAGACTTAATATTATGAAAATAACCTCCTATCAAAAGCAATTTACAAATTGAAATTCAATCCTAATCAAAATACCACAACACTCTTCATAGAAATAGGTAAGACTCTTACAATCCATATGTAACCAGAAAAAAAAAACCACATAGCTAAAGCAATCCTGAGCAGTAACAGTAATAACAGCAACAACAAGGTGTGCATCATCCTCAGCATCTTCAGGATCTTCAAGGAAATGCAAGTTAAAACAACTTTAAGATTTCATCTTACCCCAGTCAAAATAGTTAAGATCAACAAAACAGCTAACAAGTGCTGGCAAAGTTGTGGGGAGGGAGAACTCTCATTCACTGTTGGTAAGAATGCAAAATGGTGCAGCCACTCTAGAAATCAGTATGGTGAATCCAAAAAAAAAAAAAAAAAAAAAAACCTAAAAATAGATCTACCATATGACCCAACTATACCACTCCTTGGAATATGCCCAAAGAACTGAACATCCTACTCCACATGTACTTCCTCAAGCATGTTCACTTCTACTCTATTCACAATAGCTAGGAAATGGAAACAAACTAAATGTCCTTCAACAGATGAATGGAAAATGAAAATGTGATACATACACATAATAGGATAATATTCAGCTGTAAAGAAAATTGACTTTGCAGGTCAATGAATGGAACTAGAAGTGATTGTATTGAGTAAAGTAACCTAGACCCAGAAAGGCAAACACTGCTTGTTCTCGCTTATCTGGGGTTCTTATCTCTAAATCCTCAAATGTGAGTATACAACATGGAGTAGCCACAGAAACCAAGAAAAGGCCTTATATGATACTTTGTTAATTTTGATTTTTTTAATGCTAATGAACAGAGAATGACAGCTGCTGAGACACACTAGATTGTGGAAGCGACTTCTGAATTAAACCATCCTAGATATTTTAGGGATGCCTTAACTTTAAAATGCAAGTCAAAAAATGTATTGCTTTGGGGAAGAGGTTATGCTTTTGTTTCCACAGAAAATGAAAGGCTGTGGATCCTTCAAGGTTGATAGAGATCAGGTTTGATCAGAGGAGATCCCGCCCCCCCCCCAAAAAAAAATCCTGGCTACAGACATAAAGAAGTAAACCTAGAAAAACCACAAGACCAGTGACATATATTTTACCTGCTCAAACATATAAAATAAAACAAAATAATCTTTGGCTGCCTTGTGTGCAACACACAGTCCATACTTCTGTTAATGCAGATATGTATGTTACCTCTTAAAGTTTATGTTTTCAGAGCAAGGGGATGAAAATGGGTGGCCTAGTGTTGCATGAATCCTAAATGGTCTTATAATAAAAACCTGGAGCCAGATATCAGGGTGAAAGCTGAAAGATCAGAGAAACAGAGCAAGCTATAGCTACTATCTCTTACCTCACCAACTCCTTAGCCTGAAAGAGCCTCTGCAAGAGAGCGAACTCCTGTCTCCTTCCACCTTATATTCCTTTCTCTGCCCAGCCATATCACTTCCTGTCTCAACTTTCCTAGTGCTGGGATTAAAGATATGTAATCCCAAGTGCTGGAATTAAAGGTGTGTGCCACCACTGCCTGGCTGTTTCTCTTTTAGACTGGATTAATCTCATGGAGCCTAGTGTGGCCTTGAATTCACAAAAATCCAGACAGATCTGCCTCTGCCTCTGCCTCTGCCTCTGCCTCTGCCTCTGCCTCTCCCTCTGCCTCTGCCTCTGCCTCTGCCTCTGCCTCTGCCTCTGCCTCTGCCTCTGCCGTCTCTGCCTCCTGAGTACTAGGATTAAAGGTGTGTGCCACCACTGCCTGACCTCTGTGGCTAGCTCTGTCCTCTTATCTTCAGGCAAGCTTTATTTCTTAGATTAAAAATATATCACCACAGCTCAGGAGATCCAACTCCTCAGAGTGCCTCTGTTGCAGTTTTCTCAGAGTTCTATATCCAGAACAGCCTCAGATGGTCAAGCCTCAAAGACTATTCCAGCCAGGATTTCAGATAAGCCTTGCACTTTCCCATTGCACAGAGACTGAACAACAGATGTTGACCCCCAGACTTGACCATTATCCTAATTTTCTTATGGTCCCCCAAAGATAGCATCCCCAGACAACAAGAAGCAGTCTAGAGAGCATGACACTAACATTACCAAGAGGTGGGATGGATGGGTTGGTCATTCAGTGGGTTTGGATGTTTATCATTTTTTAGGGGAATTAGTTACAAGTTGTTATTGGTCGTGTTCAGGAAGAAAGCTAAACAAAGGAGATTAGATTCAGGGATCTCATTCTAAGGAAAAGAAGAGATATAGTATAGAAATGATGGGATAAAATGATGGATTGTTGAGTCTACATTTAACAATCAGTAGTCTCAAATATTTTACATTGGCAAGGATTTTTGTATATTGATACGAATTTAAGATCATTTTTGTTATACCGCATATGTTTCTATTCTTGTTTAAGGTACTGTACCTATGCAGCTCATTTAAAAATGTAATATAAAGTTTTAGTCCTTGAAAGCTATTCTGGATAATAAAGAAAAACAGGTTAATAATTAATCATCTTTAACAATCAAATTTATAGTCACGTTAGGTATGTTTTCAAGGTCATACAGAGATATATTTTAGATAGATAGATGATCTTCAAACACTTCAAAGACCTACAGCATATGATATTTAAAATGTTGTAATAATATAAGGCTTTTCCTGACAGTGAGACATATCTGCTCCTGGCAGCATCAATTACTTCAAAAAAAGGATGATGTACATCAAAGAACCTCCGTATGGAGTTTGCTTTCTTCGTGGCAAAAGCTATCCATTTGGGCAAGAAACTGCCCTTGTCTCAACTGCTGACAGTATGCTGTCCAAATAGGACAAGCAGGACACAAAAGAAGGCAACTGCCTGACTTTGCCAAGACAAGGTGAGACAGTCCTTTTCACAGAAAAGTCTGCCAGATATTCTAGGCCTGTAGGCCAAAAATGGATGTCCCAATGTTACAGTGAAACCTTGGGGGACTGTCCAGGCAGCCAGCTGTAACATGAATCTTAAAAGATCTTATTAATAAAAAACAAACCTGATTGGGGTGAACACTGAAAGATCAGAGAGACAGAACAGACCACAGCCAACCTCACCTCACCATTCCCTCAGCTGGTCTTGTTTCCTCAGACTGGAAACCTCTGAGTCCTCATCCGGAACAAATCTCAGATAAACTGCTGCTAAAGGCCTAAAAGCTTTAACTAGCTCTAGTTCCTGGTCCTCATGCCTTATATATCTTTCTGCTTCCATCACTTCCTGAGATTAAAGGCATGTGTCACCATGCCTGGCTGCTTCCAGTGTGACTTTGAACTCACAGAGATCCAGACAAATCTCTGCCTTTGGAATGCTAGGATTAAAGGTGTGTGTGCCACCATTGTCTGGCTTCTATATCTAATGGCTGTTCTGTTCTCTGACCCCAGATAAGTTTATTAGGGTGCACAATATTTTGGGGAACACAATATCACCACAGCCAGCTGCTTCTGTCATTTCTCATAGTTTTGGTAGTTGCTTACTCTGCACTTCCTGCTTACTCAGGTAATATTATATCCTTCTTGGTTCTTTGATGGGGTTGAAGAAACATAGTTATAGTTACAGTCTTCCTTGGTCATGACAAAAAGTAAATAAGGTACAAAACTTGGGACTTACCAAGGTAAGATAGACAATAGAGTATTTTCTCTATATTTGCCAGATACTATGGACTGTACATTGTAAATGTATTTCTTACTTGTTAATTGTTCTTATTGTTTATAGTTTTATTATTTTAGAATTAAAACCTTTCATTTTATTAGACATAAAGAGGGAAATGTTGCAGAATATTCCTTTACAGTGTGAAAAAATGTGTTACTATGATTGGTTTAATAAAGACTGAATGACCATTAGCTAGGCAGGGAGAGTATAGGCAGGACTTCTGGAGGCAGAGAGATCTTGGGGAAGAAGAAAGGCAGGGTCACCAGCTGGATGCAAAGGAAGCAGTACATGCAAGAGGAGAGGTAAAAGCCACGAGCCATGTGACAGCACATAGATTAATAGAAATGGGTTAATTTAAGTTATAGGAGCTAGTTAGAAACAAGTCTAAGCTAAAGCCAAACCTTAATAATTAATAATAAGTCTCTGTGTCATGATTTGGGGGCTAGCAGTCAAAAAATCCTGCTATGGAGTTCCAACTAGAGAGAGAGAAGGGAGATCAATACAGAAGAAGGAAGTAGAAGAGACAAATTATTCTAAGGTTGTTTGATAAAACCTTAAGAAATCATATTATTTTATATTTACCTAAAATTATGCTATATTTACTTATATAAGATATATATAATATAGATATACATTTAAATGCCGCTTGGGCTGACAATACTCCCCACAAGAGCCATACACTAGCAAAACCCCAGTACCAGGCAGAAGAAACCTTTAGAGTGGTTGGTCAGAGTAGTTGGAAGGACTCCTAAAACAATATAGATGATTGCTGTTGCCTTTGGAGGCTTCTCAGGGGTTAAAAGTAAAAATCTCTATTGCTGAAGGCATTGAACACTTAGGACACAAGATGATCTGAGCTAAATCTAAACCAAAAGACTCCTTCCTATGGTCCTGGGAAGGTTTATGAGAGCTGCTGAGGGAGGGAAGCAAAGTCCTACCCATCTGTGATGCCTATGAACCATAACAATGACCAGCATGGCAAGATATCTGTAAGGATGTAAAAAGTGGCACCTTATTGTAGTAACCAGCAGCTGTCTATTTGGACTTTAAGACCACTCAACAAGAGATAAATCATGCCTGGTACTAGAAATCCAGCCAACTGCCTATAGTCAGTGAGGTCCCGGATCTTACACAAGAATCTACCATCACAACTTTACTAGACCAGCATAATTCCTAACTATGTTCTAAATCTTATCCTTATACCACAGACAAGTATAGCTACCATCCACCATCAAAGAAGCTTCTCTTTACTGCAAATGGAGATGTCACAGAAAACCACAATTGTACACAATGCAGAGATCAACAGATCATGGGGACCATAGGTCCCATGGTTATATTTGCAGCATCTCCTGCTTCTATGGTTCAGGGTACATCTGGGTAAAAGGAGTGGAAGGATTATAAGAGCCAGAACACCAGGAAGTCTGATGTGAGATTGTCTTTCCTAGAAATGGCTGCACAAACAAGATATAAACAATGACAACTTCAACAGACATGGAAGGGGGAAAAGCTCACCTATACAAAGATGACTAATGATGTTAAGAGAGAGGAAGAATGAATCTTTCCCGGTGATAAGCCTCATAATTGGTTACCCAATACAAAGTGGTCAGCCCTGGAACCATATACATACAAGCAGCAAAAATGGACTCAGCAGGTTGTATTTACACGCACACAATAAATAATAATAATAATAATAATAATAATAATAATAATAATAATAATAATAATAAAGTTATCAGTTTGAGAGTGGAGGAGCACATGGGAAAGGTTGGAAGGAAGAAACACTGGAGAGGCTGAAGGAAGAAAAGGGAAAGGAGGAGTAATATAATTATATTTTAATTAAAATATATTTAAGGAAAAGAAAAGAAAACCATACAGCTAATAAATGATATGCCAGGATTTGAACCCAAGACCATCTTAATCCAGGTATTGTTTTTAATTAACATTTTGTGTGTGTGTGTGTGTGTATGTGTGTGTGTGTGCCCATCCTATACAGATAAGATATATGCACACAGATGTACTATTCCAGTCTAAGATTAAATGGAGCTCCAGCAGTGTGTGTGCATGTATATATGTACATGCACAGCAAGCCTTTCTCCCCAACTGCTCACTGACTAAAGATTTAAAATTTTGAAGTAGTATTTGTGAGTTTAATGTCTAAGCTGCATTTGACACTTTTAAAAAGCTGACTAACTATAGTCCTTGAGTTTAAACAAACAGTTTTGTGTATAGGGATTCTGGTATCTTTCTCTCACATACGCACACGTTTTCTTGTCTGGTCCACAGGCATTTAATTTCACACAGATCCCTTGAATACTGACAGGTGTCCCAATATTAATTTGTGTGCTTCAAAGATTTATGCTAAAAACACTGATGATACCAATAGAAGATGTAAAATTTGACCTTCACTCACACAATGATTGGCATTGACTATAATTCCTTATGAGATTTCACATAATCAGCATGCTGATGTGTGTGGCTAGAGTACATAATCAGTTGTTCTCTATCAAAAATCACCTTTCTGCTGGGCCAAGGAAACAAATTCTCATCTTTAATGGTCAGGAGAATCAATTATTAGATATATAGCTGTCAGCGTTCCATGGTCCATGTAAAGATATTCAGAGATAATAATGGATAAATGCTATGCCTACCCCAAGTGCTTCTTTCTTAACAAAAATCCTTGTGATCGAGGGATTAAACAGCAGACATCTCTCAGGTGGTTTGATGGTGTGACCTTGGAAGGTGTTGCACACAGGCAAGCAGTATAAGGACAATCTGGCAACATGGTCTCTGTCATGGATGTGGCAAATATTTTCACTTGACCATAGGTCACTTTCTACCTTTGTCTACTCAGTACCAGGTCAGTCTGCGTGAATATTGCATGGATATGTTGTTGCACAGACTTCCTCACATCTAGTTTCCAGTTGGCTATGCTGAACATGGAGCCTTGGAAACAAGACAGAGAGACAAGAAAGAAAACAGAGCTGCTTACTCACCAGGTTTCTCTCAGTGGTATTTGAATGGATGGCTACCTCCCTTTACCAAAAGTCTGAGCAGCTTCCAAGAGGCTCCTTCCACACATCCATCCCTAATGCAGGTTCAGCTAACTGAATCTTGCACTCATCCCTCTAGACCAGAAGCAGTAGATGCCTGACTGCTTATAGCTCTAGGATTCTGTACCGTCTCATGATTCCCCCCACATCATATGCCAACCTTCATGAGTAGACTCTTCGTTAACCTCCCTTGTGCCATCTGACTTGAGTGTCCTTAGGACTGTATGCCTCTAGAAAAGCCCTCTTGGGACACATCATCTCCTTACAATAAAGGGAATAGTGGAACAGAAAGGTTAAATGGGGTAGGGTAATGCAATCAGTAATAGGTCCAGCCTAGATTGTTTGCTCCCAGGGTCCGTGGAAGAATCTAACAACCAGCTGAGGACTCTAATCTGAAGGATATCAAATGAATTTAAGCACACTGACCTCTTTAGTCCAGTCACTTTATTCTTCTAAGTCAATTCTATCTACACAGTTTCTTTTCTGTTCTCATACTTAGCTCCTCTCAGTCTTTCCTGCTCTCAGTCCCTTCTGCTGTTCTCTCATCATTCTACCTAGTTCTTTCTATCTCCATCCTCATCTTTGTTCTCAATTCTTTTCTTGCTGTTCTCTCATATCTATCTAGGTCTTTTCCATCTTCTTCCCTGTTTGTTCCCCCAAGCGTGTGTGTGTGTGTGTGTGTGTGTGTGTGTGTGTGTGTGTGTGTGTGTGTGTATGTGTATTTCAAAGTAAACTCTCAGGGACAAGTATTCTGATAAGAGTCACACTTGGCAAAGACTTGGTCAGCTTAATTGGTGATTGACAACAGCTGTAGGCTATAAAAAGTTCTGGCTATCTCTTAAAGGGATAGCTATGAAGGTTACAAGGAAAGAAATTAAACCAATGAGAGATTTAAGGAAAAGGCAAAGAATATGTGTACTATTTTATGTGATTAATAATATCCAGATATGGTTAGTCAGTTAACAATCTTTTTCTGTTAGTCACCTGAGTCTTGGGATATATATATATATATATATATATATATATATATATATATATATATATATAAATAATTTGTCTACTGAGCCTAAAATCTTACATTAAAAATTGGTATATAGCCGGGCGGTGGTGGCACACGCCTTTAATCCCAGCACTCGGGAGGCAGAGCCAGGCGGATCTCTGTGAGTTCGAGGCCAGCCTGGGCTACCAAGTGAGTTCCAGGAAAGGCACAAAGCTACACAGAGAAACCCTGTCTCAAAAAAACAAAAAACAAAAAAAAATTGGTATATAAATAAATATAAAGTGTTAATTGTTATCTGAATCAAAGTGGGGAGGTGCAGGTGGAGGAAGCTTAGGGCAACATAGGTGCCATTGATCTCTTGAAAGACTAAAATATGCCAAGACCAGACATTTCTAGGTCACTATAATTCTTCTGAATGGTTTTGATCTAACAAGGCCAGGCATCTGCAATTTCGCTCTGTGAAAGTTCTATGAAGACACTTTGTCTGGCCAATATTTACCTTGTCAGTGGCTAAGGATGGAGAATAAGACCTCTAAGTGTCTACAGTCCACATGGAACAATAGATCTAGTATGAAGCATATTTTAGTATGTTTCTATTCATAGAAATTGTACAGTTAAATAAGAAACCATCTTCCAGACTATCCACAATTATATGTGCCCATAAGATTGAGATACAATCATGAGAATACATGTACACATAACATGGAAATGTGCTGTTGGATGGTCTGTATGTCAAATTGTTGCTCTGATTGGTCAATAAATAAAACACTGATTGGCCAGTAGCCAGGCAGGAAATATAGGCGGGACTAACAGAGAGGAGAATTAAGAGAACAGGAAAGTGGAGGGAGACACTGCCAGCTGCCATGACAAGCAGCATGTGAAGATGCTGGTGAGCCACAATCCACATGGCAAGGTATAGATTTATAGAAATGGATTAATTTAAGATGCAAGAACCAGATAGCTAGAAGCCTGAGCCATTAGGCCAAACAGTTTAAATAATATAAGCATCTGTGTGTTTATTTTATAAGTGGGCTGTCGGGACCCGGAGAGAAAACTCTCCAGCTACAGAAATGCACACTAAATGGGGAGAATCATAGCTTTTATTGCACAAGAAGTTTACAACAATAGACAGCCAGTTCATTCAAAAGGCAGTAATTCCATAACACCTTACATGATGGTTTCCTCAATCAGAACCCTTAGTTCTGCTAGGTTGACCTTCTGAACTCTAGTTGTCACTGCTGTATACTCTCATGGACTATTGCTTAGCAGCAGCTCTCAATAGTAGGGGTGAGAGGGCAAGGTAGAGACAAGAGTTTACAGAGGAGTAACTAACACTAAAGACTTTTGAAAATGCCATATGGAAACCCGCTACTGCCCAAGCTTCCCAAAATAGATACATATACATATGCCAAAGGAGTTTAAGTAGAGGTACCCTATATAAGACAGATAATACCTTCCCTAGACACCATGAACTATCAAATAAAATGCCCCATTACAAGAATGGGTTATCTCTTTTTAAGTTGTTGGTCAGTGGGGTCTCATAGCCACAACCAAAAGATTATAGGCTATCACCATTGTTCTTGGTTGTCTTCTAGAACCTGATGGTAAGACATTGCTGAAGACCTCACATACTTGAGTCATAGAACATGGATGTATCAAACCAGTCCTGACCAGAAAGCTTCATCCCTACTGGTTATCTTTCATAATGCTGTAAGGATCTGTGTACATTATCAGGGGAGAACAATGATTAATAGTGTTACCCAGCTGTGAACTCAACGTGCTACACTAAGAACTGACCTGGTAAGATAAACCCACCAGTACAAAAGTACCATGACTGACGTGAGAATATTATGAATGGATTTAAACCCCACTCCAAAAGATAGAACTCATACCTGATATGATTTATTAACTGAGTCAAAACCCCATGGCTGGCTAAGGCACAGACCCTAGGGAAGACTCGAATATTATTGTTCTGTTAAATTGACATAGTAATAAATTGCACCCTAAGTTCTTATACTCATAGATAAGTGCACCTCTCACCATCCCACAGAGAAGCTTCTTTTATAGTCAATGGTGATAACACTGAGGCTCATGGCCAGTAAAAGTGCAAAGAACAAGAAACTATGGAGTTCTCAGCTCTAAAACCTCTGTTATAGAGGACAGGCAGGGTCTCTTCCTCCTCCATCTTCTTCAACTCCAAATTCAAAACCCAACATCCTTGAAAGGATTTCAGAATATAAGCACATTATGTAAACTAAGCTTGTATGTTAAACCCTCATTTTGTTGCGAAACAAAATGCTAGAAGCATGAGGAAGAACAGAAAAATGTGAAGGGTTTGACACAGGGTTTTAATATTTTTAAAAAATGGAGGGATGAAAAGGAAGGAGTCTAAATTAGGCTTTCTCTGAACTAGTGGTGTTTGTATGGCTAGTTCAAATCCTTGTACTCATAGATCAGTCTATCCATCTTCATGTTTTCTGATACTTCTTAATCACATCTCCATTGGGAGGCTTTATTTTGTTTGAAATTGATGTATTAATCTTGCTGAAATAAAGACAAATGAATATACTTGATGCCAAGAAGTCTAGATGAAAAGCAAGAACCACTCAGATCCACCTGTTGACATGGTAACCTACTGTTCTTCCTGGCACTCCCTTGGTCTAGGAGTCTGGTCTACATCCCTAAAATTTTGCCCAGTGGTCTTGATATTAACTGGTGATAAGTTGCTGTTTTTAATAATACTTATTATCCATCCTGTGTATTAGACATCATATCTAAGTCTCCTAGGTAGTGGTGAATAAGTGCAATTTCCTCTTCTCATTGAGATTACATTCTAGTGCCATGACACCTGGGAAGTGTCTATTTTTAAAAAGAAAATCTTGCATAGCTGAAAAACACACACACTAATGCTAAATTGTCATGTCCTTTACTTACATGCACATATAAGAGATTTCTCAGTATGCAAATACTGAATTTCAGATCACTAAGTCCATTCCCAGATCTCAAAGCCTCTACCCCATCCGCCTCTCCATACACAGATGCCAAGGATGAGTTAAGAGGTGTGCAACCTCGAACAGATCTCACAGCCTCTATTCTTCAGTAAATGGCAGAGCCAGGGGTAGGGTCAGGAATCTCACCAGGCTTGTCTCTGAGAATCAGTCTCTCTGCCTGTTTCCTTCCCTTTATGACCCTTGTCGCTTCTGGGAGATTATTTTAGAAAGCTTTCTCTCCTTGGACCCTTACCCCTGCTATTCTCTTAGACAAGCCACACCTGCAAGCTTACCCAGGAGCCTGGAAGCCGTCTCTCAAGACTCTCCCACCAGGCTGATCCACTCTCACCAACAAATTCAGTGACCCACCCTCTCTGTCAGACTCATCCATCACCAGTAGCTATCACTTCTGGCTTTTCTTTCCCTGCCAAGCCCTTTGCCCAAAACATGGCAAGCATTCTGGAAAGTTCTGTACACAAATAAAGCTCTTATTCACTCTATAACAGAATCATTAAGAACACAGGGATGTACCCACAGAATTCTACATGATGGAAAATTCCAAGAATTTTTACAAAGTTCTGTGCTTTGTTTTTTTTTAAGTACAATAATAATTGCTTCTGCTTTTTGAGTCAGAGAAAAAAAGCTCTGCTCCCTGACCTCACCCCCCAATGAACTGGGTCCCTCTTGTTCTTTTGTTCTTTCTCACATGTTGGTCATGCCTGACATCACAAAATAGTCCTTTCCCTCCCCTTCACACACACACACACACACACACACACACACACTCAAACACACACACAAATGCTGGATGGTTGTTGAGCTTGCGAAAGCAAAATGTCCTCCTGGCATCTAAATGGGAGGAGAATAATGGGTCGGTGGGAAGAAGTCTTGCTCCACCACACACCTGGGGACTACACAGGCGGCATGCTGTTGGCATGCTGGCAGTTGGGCAAATTAATGTCACTATATCCTAGTAAAGTTTCAGCTGAGATACTCACGTAATTCATGCAAATTCAAAAATAATTGAGGTTCGTGTTTCTGGGATAAAGCCATGGCATTTTGCTTTTTACCTGAACTACCCCAAAAGGGGGTCATTTTTATTATTCCATATTCAATTATTCATAAGCACATACTCACAGATTTTAGAACCATAAAAGGTCAGCCCTCTTTGATTCGGCAATTGTTTTCTTCTGAAGTGGAAAGCCGCCATGAATATGCACGCACACAGCGCTGACACTTCCCTCCCTCTTCATTAACACTGTGTTCACTGTATATTTCAAAGTCAAACAAATAATACCTGTCATGAACATGAATTTTTAATATCTCCTATATTTCATTTTAAATGAAATGTCAAAATGATGGAAAATATTTCCATGGAAGTTTGGAAAGGGCAGCATTCGCCAAGGCTGCACTGCGAAGCCACCGGCTGGGGCGCCAACACCGCTGTGGCTCTGGGGCTCAGCCTGGGCTCTGGTATTTTACTGCCTTGTCGCTCCTGTGGTGGCTGCGAAATGTCAATGTGCAATCTGTTTGCCAAGTCAATATGCTGTTCGGGCTGATGGGACCCACTGTCCTCCTTTCATCTCAAAGTGGATGCTGCTTATTTACAGCCTGTTTCAACTCCCTGCTTGGGGGCTTGACTGCATTTTATTTGCATGTGATGATCTCCTTAGCATATGTGTGCCTTCTTCTCTTCAGCCTTTAAACCCTACTTTCTACTTTTAAGGGTAGAGGAATCAAACTGCTCTGGCCTCAACACTCAATCAGGGCTTCTTCATTCCAAGTTACTGTTCATGCTCCTGGAAGGAATCAGTTTCTTTCCACAGAAATTGTTCCTGGAGAGTGAGAGTCTAAATTGGTCATGTGGCTTGATGCTAGGTAACTCTGCTCTTTTGTAGTCCAACATATTCGATATATTTCTAGAGGTGGGAAGCCTGGGATCAGTATTGGCAGGGTTAATTTCCACAGAGACCTTCCTCCTGGGTTGACCTAACCGTGACATGTCAAGGGCTCTCTACAACAGAATCCCTGGTGCCCCCTTTGTGGTTCAAATCTCTTTTTCTAAGGACACTGGTTGGATTGGATTAGAATCTACTTAATGTCCTCATTTTAACTTAATTAGCTCTTTAAAGGCCCTTTTCC
This sequence comes from Peromyscus maniculatus bairdii, assembly GCF_049852395.1. Taxonomy (NCBI): domain Eukaryota; kingdom Metazoa; phylum Chordata; class Mammalia; order Rodentia; family Cricetidae; genus Peromyscus; species Peromyscus maniculatus. The sequence goes on along the minus strand of NC_134855.1, from coordinate 100,678,768 downwards.
AAATGCAATCACAGTTTGAGGTACTAAGAATTGGGGCTTCAACATGTAAATAAGGAGAGGAGGCCCAACTAAGGCCACAGCATTTGTCATTCCCACTTCATGTCTGCTTTTGCCAAAGCATAGTCTTGAAGCCAAATGTTTCTCCAGCATGTAGCTGAGCTGGTGGGATAAGTGTGTATGTACACACACACACACACACACACACACACTCACACGCACACGCACACACACAAGGTGAACCTGAAAAATTCAATTCTGAACTGACTATGTTGGCACACATATCCATAATCCCAGTACTTGGAAGTCTGAGACAGGAGGATTTCCATGAGTTCAAGGATAGCCTGGACTATATAACAAGACCCTGACAATAACAATAATAGTAATAGCAACAATAATAATTTCATCCTAGTTCAGCATCCTACCTCAGCCTGAAATCTGATTTGGAAAAGTTTTTTTTTATAGTTGTTAATTACAACTTGATAAGGATCAAAAAAAGAGCATACAAGGTTAGATACAAGACAATCCTAATAAGATACTGGACAGAGACCCAGAGAAGTTGCTATGGAATAGAAACAAGGATTGGACTGATCCATCTATAAAGCCATAGACCACCAGGCACTGTCAGGAGCCTCATGATGCCAGGAGAGTGTTTCAGGACTGCTTCCCATACAGCCTCCAAGAACAAATCCTGCAATGGTGCAGCTTCTGACTTTAGGGCTCTTCAAAACATACCTTTTGTCTTAGACAATTAACTTGTGATAATTTGTAGAGGAGCCCTAAGAAATCAATGCCATCACTTCGTAGTTTAAGGCACAGGACTTTTCCTCCATTTTTGGAGGCTTGGGGCATCAGGACACAGACTATCTACAGCCTCATGAGATGGACTGGCAGTGGTCATTAGCAAACCCCAAGCCCTCTGCTAAGAATCAGGTTCAGTTGAAGAAAGCTTGATCTTTCAGGCACTAGAGGATTGCAGTTAAACAGCCACAACAGTAGTCAGAGGACAAGGAAGGTTGCAGTGTGAACCTGAATTTAAAGGAAGGTGTTTCCCTTTCTACTTCCTAACTTCTGAATTTCCACCTGCAGTAAGCCTTCCCCCCAGTTGTATCAGATCAACGATCCAGCTGGAAAACTGTGGTGGTACTGTGTTCCCCAAAATATTGTGTGCTCTAATAAACTTATCTGGGGTCAGAGAACAGAACAGCCACAATATTAAACACAGAGGTTAGACAGTGGTAGCACACGCCTTTAATCCAAGCATTCCAGGGGCAGAGATCTGCCTGGATCTCTGTGAGTTCAAGGCCACACTGGAAACAGCCAGGCATGGTGACTCATGCCTTTAATCCCAAGAAGTGAGCCTTTAATCCCAGGAAGTGAGAGCAGAAAGCAGAAAGGTATATAAGACGTGAAAACCAAGAACTAGACTGGTTAAGCTATTAGGCTTTTGAGCAGCACAGTTCAGCTGAGAGGCATCCAGTCTGAGGAAATAGGATCAGCTGAGGAATTAGCAAAGTGAGGTAGCTGTGGCTGGTTCTGCTTCTCTGATCTTCCAGCATTCACCCCAATACCTGGCACCAGGTTTGTTTTTATTAATAAGACCTATTAAGATTCATGTTACAGAAAACACACAGCACTGATGTGAGAGTCAGCCCGCCAGCACACCCCCACATGCTCCTTGCTCCTGACCATACTGGGAGACACACTCAGGGATGTTTTATACAGATCTGCCAGAGTACATATTATCCCCTCCCCACGAACAACCAAGATAGAGGAAGAAAAGGTAGATACAAGATTTTCTGTCCCTTGATAACAGAACTTCACATGGAGAAGACAGAATGAAGTCAGTGTGGAGAGTGGAAAACAATACACATTTATGTAGCAACTGGTCTTTGCAGGGAAATTTGAGCACAAGTCAACATTGCCTGGAGCAGACTGGAAGCTTTATCACATAGGACCCACTGTAAAAAGAGATGTTCTGGTAGATCATGGTTGAAAGGGCAGGTTGAGAAGCAGAGGGTCATGAATGGGAGACATGGAAATGTACAAAGAGCAGAGGAAGCACAGTACCATGGTGAGATGACTAAAGAATGATGGAGAGAAAAGCCAGGGACCCATAGAATCCCATGTCAGCAAATCTGTAAGACTAGACCAAGTTCATCTACTGAATGGAACAGTTGTTAACAATTCATTAACAGAGAAAATCAAAATTTCCACTCTTTTGAAAACAATACTCTTAAATAACAGCCCTGTAGGGAGGACATTAGCTGTCACTCATCTACACATCCCACAGACACAGATGCCATTTAGCTGGGAGAGTGGGGCATGGGAAATGACTAGACCTATGATTTCAGAAAGTGGGAGATAAAATCATGCCCATGAGTGTTCCAGCCTTTTCCTCAGGATTCTATAAAATTCTCTACCCAGAGGAGCACTATTTTAGCAGTATTTTTAGTGGCTAAACAAACTACATTTATTGGGACATCAACTATTTGCATGTCCCAATTCTATATTTATCATTGATATAGACTAAAAAAAACACACAGAATCTGATCACTGTAGACAATCTCTATTCTCACGGTCCACAATAGGAAAGGAATGGAGTTGTGGGTTCATTATGATCCAGACTCCATCTGAGTTTTAGAGATTCAGAAATTTGTTCATGAAGTCTAAAAATATTTGTATTTGCTAGATACCACTGAGTAACTCTGACTGTGCCTAGAACCGTGGTTCTCAGTCCTAATGCTGCGACCCTTTAATACAGTTCCTCATGTGGTGGTGACCCTCAACCATAAAACTATTTTGTTGCTACTTCATAATTGTAATTTTGCTACTATTATAAATAATGTAAATATCTGATATGATACCACAAGGGGGTTATGACACACAGGTTGAGAATACTGGTCTAGACCTAGCAAACCTACAGAGGAGCCTTCCCTCCATGCCCTAGTCTCTACTAATCTTCTCCTGTCACTTTCCGCCAATCCTCTAGATAGCTATTGTTTATAGATATTCTTATAACATTATATATATATATATACATATATATATATATATATGTATATATATATATATACATCAGCTAATGCTACATAATACTACAAGACATACTCAAATTCTTGACATCTCAACTTATTTTCTCTACCATATTAATTTTTTTTCAGTTATAATGATTCTAGATAGTGCCTGAGTCTTAAGATGAAAGGAATGATAGATACATTTAGTTTTCCTCAAAATTGGCCCAAGGTCTGGGTCACCACTCCAGTCTCCACTGAGTGATTCAAGGTCTCCAGGAATTTATAGCATGCAGACAGGAAGCACTTCAGGCTTAATTTCTGAGCAGGCAGCACCCCTCGTGCCTGCTGGGCTGCTTTCCCTGTCCTTGTCTTCCTCTGCCTCATAGCAGTGCCGTTGAGCCTTCTGCAGACTGCTGGTGCTGGGAACTCGGGTACATACAAGTACCCCCACCATAAGCATGCTGGGCTCTAAAGGCCGCTGTAAACGGTCACCAATCAAGTCAGAGCCCCACGTGGTCCTTCTCTAAGATCCTACCGCCTAAGAAGCACAATGCCACTGTCACTTGAAGCTGCCAACTTCCCACCCATTTACCTGTGGTGGAACACCAACTCTACCTGCTTTCCCAGGGGGAATCTTTTTACTGAAGCCAAAGTACACTATCATCAGCTATACAAAGTGTCGAACCCCCAAGGATCTGCTCACCACTGTGAAGTTCCGGGGTATCAAACAGAAGAGAGGGAGTTGGCGAGATGGTTCATCAAGTAAAACCATTTGCTGCTTAGGCTAATGTCCCGGGTGGTCCTTCAAGACTCACATGGAAGGAGATAACAGACTTCCCAAGTCATCCTCCAACCTCTGCCTGTGGGCAATGGCATCTGCATCCTCTCAAACATGAATATATACATGTAATTTTAAAATGAAATGAAGGAGAAGGTTAATAAGCAGGACAGACTTCTTCCCTCTTCTTCCTGTGGAGCCCTACAGGTAGGAGACCTTCTCCATACACTGGGCTGAGTTTTCAGCCTGTTGCCCCTACACAGTATAGATAGACTACCGCCTTAATCTTCCAAACTTTCATGTGACATTGTTAATATCTTCTATAGCTATAAAATATATATTTGTTACAGGTATTTAGTACATGGGAAAATTTTTCAATAGACTTTTATAACTCTATAGACTTAATCAGATACAGAAGAATGGTCCTGTGCAGAAGAGCCATTTGGGATCTTCCATTGAAGTTGTATTGAGAAGATCGCCTTCGGACAGCAGTCAGCTATGATTTTGTGGTGACTTTATGATCCTTCATCCATAATTCCAGCATCCAAAAATCTCTAAAACTCAGATTCTTTCCTGTAATCTGTTTGGCATCAAAACCTGAACTGGGCTAGCATGTGGCTGTTTGCAGCTTTTCTTTATCTCACTCAGGATGGGCATTCATATCTACAGAGATTTTGATGTATTGATTCTGGGGTACAGCACCAGTCTCTTCTAAGGTATTCAGTAATATGTATGTCATGTTTACCGACTTCAAATAATTCTAAATTCTGATACCTACTCCACCTTTGGGGAAGAAGATTATGTCCCAGACTTAGAAGGACAACCTCATCCAAGAGGAGGGCAGGCAAAGAATACTCATTTTTTTTTCAAAACTTTAGACAAGATTTTTTCTTTTAAATTCGCAGACCATAAACCACTAAAATGCAAGCTTTTTAATCACTCAAAAACATGTGTTACAGACAGTCTCATTCCTTCTCTTATCTCTGAAGGATTTTAAGGAGACTGTGAGACTCAGGGTAGGTCAATGATAGAGGACTGAAAGTTGGGGGACTGAATGAAGTTTAACGGCATCACTTAATTTTTTAAAAATTCAATTTTCATTTTATATGGACACAAAATAGATATAAATATAGCTACAGCAACCAAATGGCTGTATCAAAATGTCAGGAGCCCCATGAGAGAAGGACAAAAATCTTTATAGCTACTAAAAAAGAGGAATTGTAGCTACTCCTGGGAGGCCTAAGGCCCCTGAGAGATAAACGGCACCCAGGAGTTCTGGCCAGTGAAACATCAGAAGTCCATAGGTCATCAGTGAAAACCCACAGACTTGCTTTGTTTGGATGACACAGCGCTAAGCCCCACTGGGTTTGCCCTATTTTTTTTTCAAGGTGACTAGCTTGTCACTATTAAAACTTGAGTGTTTTCCCTTAAATATCTGACTTCTCTTGAAAAAAATCTAAAAGTCTGGCAACATTAGACTCATATCCATGCATGATCATATGTATAACTCAGAGGGCGCACAACTGTACCATTTGCTTATCCTCATCTTTACAAGATGCCTGCATGGATTCTGAGATGTGCTGATGTTCCATCAATGTTATATATGACTGTGGTCTAACTGGGGACCAGACCTTGCTCTGTAGGTAGACCAATGGCCTTGTCCCAAGGCACACATTTGAGCAGAAATGACCAGAGAAATGGATACACACACACACACACACACACACACACACACACACACACACACACACACACACACATCACAAAGGGAGGCCTTGTGTAGCACTGAGAAACCAGTGAAGATTTTTGCTGAAGTAAAGTTGCAGGGTCTAGGAGCCATGGATGCAAGAACTTGTAACTGAAAAAAAAAAACAAACTTCCTTAATATTATGGGCTGCTTTCTAAGTGCAGCTATTTTATGTATGTTGCCTAATTTGGTCTTTATGACATCCCGGGGAAACATGTACACTATGTCCATTCTAGAAGTACGGAACCCAAGCCCTGGGGATTTTAATAATTTACTCAAGCTTTTAACTGCTATATAACTGTTAGAACCATGATTTAAACTCTGTGTGTGTGTGTGTGTGTGTGTGTGTGTGTGTGTTTTAAGGACAACCCTCCCAACCACCACCTTACACAAGGGTTCACTTTTTATTGCGCCAGTAGAACAAAAACAAAGATTTATCTGGGGTCTGGACACCCAGAAAGTAACTGTGCAATTAATGAGGCTTTCTGACTACAACCTCTAAAAACAATAGTCCAAGAAAACTACAAGCTAGTGATACTTTTTGATGCAATTTAAGTCACTATGGAGACTTAACAGAGACCTGAAGGATTCTTCACCCAAAGCATAACAGATAAACTCTCTGGTAAAGAAGGGTTCTTGGGCTCATCAACACCACGTGGCCTTCTTTAACCACACTGGGCCAAACTTGCCATTTTGAGCTAAGAAACCTACTCAGGGGCCACTGGCTTCTGCTTTCTCAATTAAACCCTAATTATTGATACCACAGGTAAGATGGTTTATAGAAGGACAGAATGCTCGTTTTTTACAGACAGTATAAAAGTCTGTGGCATCCAAGCACCTAGCATGTGATCTCGGAAAACTCAGTCATTAATATGAGTATATGAACATCATTTTGTTGTGATTAGATTTCACTTTAATTTAAATTTTATCAAAGCCACAAGGGAGCACAGGAGCAGTCTCGTGAAATAAGCGAGTCCGTCTCAGTTTTACTTTTCATGTTTTCCAGGCAAGATTATCAGCAAATCTTATCAGTCAGCCGGTAAATTACCAAGAACTGCATTAAAAATGTGTATAGTCATTTTCATTTTGAAAGATTCAAGACTATAAATAATTAAATGCATTAGACATCTGTTATTTATGAGCTGAAATGACGGTTTTAATTTAGTTCTTCATTTAGCTCAACCTGACGTATTGTGACTCTGAAGGAAAACACGGGAAATATCTAAAAATGGCATCTTCAGGAACCTGCAGTGACCAGAGGTGCAAATCAAAGCCTGGTTATTCTCTCTTCCTTTTAAGGCCTGTCAAGACACAATCTCCATTCGTGGCCTTGCATTGACCTGCCTCGAGAATTCTAATTGGCTGACTGATCAGGCCCCGAAATCAGCTAGCTCCACAGTGTAAGTCGGGGACTTAGTAAGAACTGTGAACATGCTACAAATTAATTGATCGGGCAGAGCTCAGCTACAAGCTCGAATCCACAGAGCACTTCGGGGAAATTCCCAGGAACTCAACATCACTCTGAGTTTCCCCAAGATTCGCAAAGCTTCATGGGTTACAGAAAGGCAGAGACAAGAAACAGACGCCTGAGTAATGACTGGAAAGCCAGGGAAAATATGCACATAATTAACATTCACAGTAGTCAAAAAACAGAGGGATCCTCTTTTTGAAAAGGTGTCCCTTATGGGACAGTCCCACAAGCACAAAGGCATCGGCTCTGTGCTCCTGATTCGAGGAAAGTCCTGTTATCTGCAGTTTGAGCATTCTGAAACCTCAGTGATTTTTTTTTTCAAGACAGGGTTTCTCTGTGTAGCTTCAGCGCCTGTCCTGGATCTCACTCTGTATCCCAGACTAGCCTGGAACTCACAGAGATCTGCCTGGCTCTGCCTCAAGAGTGCTGGGACCACCACCCGGCTCTCAGTGAATTTTGAGTTGCCTTTTTCCTTGAGTTGTGAGAGATCCAATCGTCATAGCCCCTGACGGCTCAGGACCCCCAAGACCAAGTTCTCAGCACAAAGGAGATTTATTTGCCCGGAGAAAGACAGAGGTCAGGGAATAAGAGACAAGGACAAGAGACAGTGGATGAGGGAGAAGGGGAACAGAACAAGGGAGACTGGGGCAGGGGTATTTGTGCCTCTGGACAGAGAAGAAACAGACATGGCACATAGGAAAATGGCAGTTTATAATGGAAAAGGGGGAACCCTGTGTCAGGATGAGGTGTTTGATTTTGATGGGCATGTTAATTACGTGAGCCAAAGAGGGGCTTCAATACTTTGATAGCGGGACCTTGGTAGTCAGGCTCAGGAGGAGGAAGTGGCAAATAAGGGAATAGATCTCGGGTGTTTGTTAGCTTTAGGAATGCCATCTAACATGGTTTTTAGCAAGGCTGAGGGGGTGGGGGAGAAGAACAAGCAAGGCCTGCCAGAGCCTTGTTTGCCAGACCCAGGCTGGCTAGAGTGCCTTCAGCCTCGGCTAGAGCTTCTGGAAGTGTCGAAGGTCAAATGGCCTGTGCTTGTCTGCCGGGCTTCCCATTTGATTGGCCATGGGCTCTGGTTTAGAAATTACTGCAGTGGTTGATGACTCTATGTCTGCTACTTGCTTTCTGTATAGATTTGCTTATTTGTACTTGGTAGACTTTAAACAATCTTTTTTTGTGTGAATTTTTGTTTGTGCTGGGACTCCTAAGGGGGGATGGAAGAAGACCAGTGTAAACCTGTGTGCATTCTGAGCCCCTAGAATTGCTTAACACGATAGACATAAATCCAGCTTCAATGGCCTTTGATTTCCTTGACTGTCCATCAGTTCCAGGGCTGATGGTGGACAAAAGGCCCCAGCTGTGGTTCTGGAAAATGCAGGGGTGGGAGCCACTTTATTATTATTATTATTATTATTATTATTATTATTATTATGTGTGTGTATTTATGTATATGGAGGTCACAGATCAAACCTGGATGTTGTTCCTCTGGCAGTGTCCACCTATTTTTTTCCTTTTTTCTTTTTGAGGCAGGGTCTTTCACTAGCCTGGAGTTTATGTCTACTGAGCCTGGCAATGCCACACATACACACACCCATGTTGGACCCCAGGTCTGTGTGCAGGTCACCTTCCTGCCTTGTTTCTTAAAACAAAAGCTTCCCTTGTCTGCCAGTGTCCATGTCATCCTCAGCTCCCAAACCCTTGCTTTTGAGTCTGCTAGTTCCTCGGGGACCAGGAATCCATGCCCCCTGACCAGTTATGCTGATTTCTCAAAAACTAGATCCTATCTTTCAAACCTACTGCCAGTAATGAGGTCAGTGGCTGTAGTGCATCAGGCTAGATGGTTCTGAGGCTCTCCAGGTGTCACCTCCAGCCCACCAGCCAGGCTTGCGGCCTCAGATCCCTGATGAACCACCCCAGAGTTCTGGTCTGCCTTGCCCTCACAGCTGCGTTCCTTTCCCTTCTAATTGGTCTTATCACAGGGTCCCCAGCAACCAGAGCTAGCATTCCAGTTCTGATAAATAGGTATTTACCTTTTCCCTCTGCAACATCCAATGAGCCTGATTGACAGCTTTCCAGGGATTTTTTACTTCCCCGGCTTCTAATCCTACTTCTCATCCAGCCCTCTATTCCCCTGTCCAAATTAGTCTAGGCAGGAAGTGATTCAGCTTGTAATATGAGGTTAATTACAGAAGTGATAACACTTCTAAACAAAAATAAGCTTCTCAATTTTAAAAACCTAAATTAAAATAAAACCAGAATGAAATTATTCTTAGTAGCAAATCAACACTGCAGTTCCCAACTCGTCATTTTGACAGGACCCGCATCGCAGATGTACAACCAGCCTAGTCACACGAGCACTGTTCTCAGAAGGCCTCAAACTTGCTGTTCCTGCATGGAAGTTCTTTGTTCTGTCTTTGAACTTGTGGTTTTGTAAGAGAAGTCGAGTGGAAAATGTACCTTGCACATGGCAGAGGCAATAAGTTCAATGTGCATGCCCCCATTGTTCTTACCCTCCCAGTAAAGCATTTTCAATATCGCCTGATACAGGATTCCAGCGGACAGTAGAGAATCAGCGAGGCTCCAAATAATAACAAGATGAACATGGCATTTCTGCCATTGAATGCACAGGAACCTGACATTTCCAAGAGGTCATACTCGGTCTTCAAACCAGAACTTTCTCCCCATCAAAAGCAGTGATATTCTAAATCTCTAAATGACCACGCCACCCCCATCATGTCCCTATGGCACCTATTTGTATTACTGTAAGCTATTGCAGCCACTTTGCCTGAACACAGTGATGTGGGGAAAAGGAAGAGAAGGAAGTGAGAGGCAGTCCATGTCTCCTTGCCTTTCCATCCTTCCCTACCTTCAGTGAAGCTGAGACAGAACTGGAAATATCAAGAAATGAGTTCCTTTTGTTCAGAGCTCACATTTTCTAACAAGAATAAAATACACATGCATACACGCTTTATGAAATATGAGTTGTATAATTTTGGTGATTCTGCATATGAGCTGAATGTTATTATATTTGCATTCAAAGCTGTCATGGCCCGATGTAAAGTTGGACGATGGATTTGTGTTACTTATAATTTCAGTTTTCATTAGAAACAATAATAAATAGCAAATCAAAAACTACCATTAAGAGTTGTGAGAGAAGAAAAGAAAGTTACTTTAGTGCTTTGAACGTTTTTTATTTTTTACCTTTTGAGTGAATGACCTGCTATTCTCATTTTGCACCAGGCTCCCTGAGTTTTGTGTTTGGGAGAAGTTGAGCAAAGCAGTTGAGCAAACACGGGGTTTGAGCAGCCCAGACGGGCAGGGCTCAGTCCACGGACAGCCTGCTTCCACAAGTCTGAGCCTGCACCTCCCTTCTGAACCCCCAGTGCCGTGCCTTCATGTTTTCTGACATATTGAATCTCCAAGGATATTCTTTTGCATAACCACAGTTATGATCAGATGAAAATTTGCTAAAATATATATAACACTGTGATTCTGTTATCAACATCCTCTCTACATTAAAAATTTAGCAATTGTCTCAATAATGTTCCTAATAGCTGTTGTTTTCTCTGGTCTAGGGTTGATCTGGGATCATGTATTACATTCAATTTCCATATCTCTCTGGTTTTTTAATAAGAAGGAATTTATCATACTCTGTTTCTTAAGGTTTTGAGGACTATAGTCCAGGTATTTTCTAGAATGTCCATCAGTTTGGCTTTATAGGATATTTCAGGCAGGCAATTTTGGCCAAGCTATAGTAATAGTACATCACATGAGAAGGTGCTCGACATCAAATTACTTCATTATTGGTTGTGGTATTAATTTTGGTCTCTTAGTGTGATATCTGTTGCCTTTTCCCATTAGGCTACTGCCTTTGCCTTTGCAATTAATAAATAGTTTTAGGTAGACACTTCCCTGCCATTTCCTGAGCACTCACTAAGTCCCAGGGTGTATTAGTTACCTTATATGCCTTATTTCAGTGACTCTTCACAACAAACTGTGAGGTGTATTTCACTCCCCGCTCCTCCCTCTCTCTTCTTGCAGGTGAAAAAAAGTGAGGGCTGAGGTCACACAAATGATTGTCCGTGACTCCAGAATCCATGCTTGTCCTCTTGTACAGAGGCCTCGGGAATAGTCAAATGACTGGAGCTCTTATTCTCGGCACCCAGGGGAGCAGCCACTGTGAAGAAGCACATATGTTCCTGAGTGAAGGAATCCATCTGAGCAGGATGACCACGGGACAGCCCCAGCTCGGACTGTACAGCATTCTGGAAAAGGAGACTCCGGCCAGAGACAGTGTGGTTGCCAGGATGGGAAACAGGAGGAAGGGACGAATGGTGAAGTCAGTGCTCATTTGTGGCAGTGAAAACACACTGGACATTGTCCAAGCCTATAGGACGTCCAACACTGGTGACAAATGTCTCAGCCTGTGGGAAACGCTGGTGGTGCTGGAGTCTCTGTGTGTATTGGGCCGGGATTACGTGGGAGCTCCCTGTCTGCACTTACCACTCAATTGTGCTATAACTTCAAAGCTGCTTTTAAAAACGAAATCTACGTGCAAGGGGATATATACCAATAGATGTGTTTCCACTTCCTGCAGTTGCCACAAATTCATTGTGTTAAGATATCATATCATTTCCCTTCAGAAGGAAGAGTTGGTATCCATCGGTTCTATTAGAATCAGTGGCCTTTCTAAAGTAATGGAAAGGAAGAGGAACAAAGGAAGTTCAAGAGATTAAATGTTACAGAGAACTACACACAGTGGGGGAGGGAGGGGAGTCATTTGGGGAAAGGAACAGTAAGAAAAAACAAATGCCCTTTGTCTGGCCTTTTCTTCTGGCAGCACTCTGTATTTTCTACTGCTGCAGGCAGAGAGGGAATGAGTTGCCCTTTCATTCCCGCCCTGAGGATGGTCTGGGGTGACGGCTGAGCACTGCCTCTGAGAGCAAAGGGCTCCCTCGGGCCCCATAAACTGCCAGCCAGGCCAAGGCCTGTCCGAAGGCCAGCTCCTTGCCCTTGTCTTCAGTCTCCTGGCTGACTGACTGACGGCCTAGAGATTTCATGTGTTGTCAGGGATCAGGCGGTCTCCAGATAGTGACTGCTGCAAACCAGGATGGAAAGCCCGGACCCTCCTCTGGGTGTGTGGTTGCCTTGCAGGATTGAGCCAGGCAGTCATAGGCAGGTGACATGTGAGGGCCTTGAGATGCGCTGCCCACCTTATAAAGACACAAGGATCAATAAGGACAAACTGAAGAAGAAACAGGAAGACTTCCCAAACACATCAGTTACAGTATTACATGGAGACTAGGAACCAGTTACCCTCAAGAAGGAAAGAGAAGCCAAAGTAACAGGGCTGCAGGGAAGTGTCTGTGCACCGCAGCTGCCAGCTCCTCAGAACAAGTCCCCAGATGTGTCTGAGTGATGGTTGCTCCTGGAGACAGCCAGCTCAGCAATCCCAGAAGCATGACAGCAAAAGCAGTCAAGAAAGAACTGGACTAGTGTGGAGTCTGAATGATAAATGTCCCCCATGGGCTCCCGTAACTGAAAACTTGGTGCACAGTTAGTACCAATGTTTAGGAAAGTTGTGGAACCTTTAGGAGGTGTAGCCTTGCCGAAGGAAGTATATCACTGGGGGGCAGGCTTTGAGGATTGTAGCCTCCCTACCCCTCTTGCTTTCTCAGTTTCCTGTGTTTGGATGAAAATGTAATTGGCCGGCTTCTTGCTCCTGACACCATGCCATGCCTTTCCCACCAGATGGACTCCACCCCTCTGAACTGTGCACTAAAATATAACCCTTTCTTCCTTAAGGTGCTTTCATCTGGTATTTGATCACAACCTCAGAAAAACAACTAATACAGTTAGGAACCTCGAGAAACTTTCCCACTCTGTGAGTCACTCAGAGAAGTTGAAAGCTGAAGCAAAAGAAGAGAGGTGAGAGGAGAGAGAGGAACAGGAAAATGGCTGGGGGTGGGAACAAAGGGAGACGGCGTACATGCTCACAAGCAGCCTTCTTAAATGTTAAGTCCACGACCAGGATTATTTAAAGAGCCAGACTGGCAGGGGAAGATTAACGTGTGTTGTATGCTTGTGTGAAAATAAAATATTTTTGTTTAACTAATTTGTGCTAATAAAAAAACAGATTGGACAGACTGCTCAGAAAAGACTATTATTCTGTGGCAGAAACGTCTCTTTGTAAAAAAAAATGCATGACTAAAATAGAAAACAGGAATCACTGAGAGTGCTGAAAAATAAGTTTGTGTTTTAATAACATATATATTTACTAATATGTGTCGTAGGAAGAAACTTTGAATCAGAACTGTTTGCAGTATTCAGCAAGATGGAAGTCTGGAAACCTGGTTAGAGACAGAGTCTGCAGGGGAACATAGGTTCCAAGCAGTACTCCTGGGAAGGCCCAGAGGTGTGACCAGCATACACAATCAGATTGCTGTAGTTGTGACTAGCATCTGAGATTTGACTACATGAAGGACTTCCTGGGAATGTGCCATCTGGAGATTCCAGAAGAGAGAATGAAATCCAGTTCTCTCCTCTCTACATTTATTCCTCTTTAGTATCCAATGATCAGTTTAGCAAGCTGATTCTCTGCCTCTGTCTCTCTATGTCTGTCTGTCTGTCTGTCTGTCTGTCTGTCTCTCTCTCTCTCTCTCTCTCTCTCTTTCTCTCTCTCTCTCTCTCTCTCTCTCTCTCTCTCTCTCTCTCATTCTCTCCTCTTCTCTGTCTCCTTCTCCTTCTTCTTTTGTTGCACAGCCAAAGAATATGGTGTCTTCAGCAGAAGATCTTATATTCTAATTCGGGTGGGCAGTCAAGATTGATCATAATTGCCTGTACTGTTTAAGAAACCCTGGGGTCCAGCTGACTCATTTTCCTTCTAACAGGTTGTTCTAACAAGCACAGGCCAGCTTAGTTTTTGAGGTCCTCATAGTTCAGCCTTCTGGGACATAGGACTCTAGAGTATCAGATTGTCTTTATTTTCTTCTCTATGTCCATTCTACCCTTATTCAAAACTGCCCTACCTCACCTTTGTCCTTGTTGCTCACCCCTTCTATTGACTCTCCCCTCCTCTACTTCTCTATCAACCCAATGGCAATCACTGGTCTGACTCTACTCTTTTCCTTTGTGCTCATAACCATGGCAACTAATATCTTAGTGCATTCTGTATTACCAATATTCCTTTACTTCCTAAAATGATAGGACTTTGAGGAGTGATTTGATGTTATTTGCCTACACTGAATGTTCATGGTGAATCTATATCCTTATAATGATTGATTTCCCAGTCATTATTATACTTTAGCAGAGTACCGAAGCCTGAACCTGACTCCCTGAACACCAGTTTAACAGATTAAAAAAAGGATTTTTCAACTCTACTAAAACCCACCCTCTTGAACATTGCAAACAAATTCACTGAAAGAATGTTTTTTCAGTTAAACCAAGAAACAGACCCCACACATACAACACAAGAAACAAAGAAACTAAGGCAACACTACTCCTTCAAAAATTACTAATCCCACAGTAACAGACTCTAATGAGAATGAAATAGATAGAATCTCAGACAAAGAATTCAAAGGGGTGATTATAACTATATTCAAAGAACACAAAGAGGAAACCAACAAACTCCTAAGTGATTCCCATAAACAAAAATCAGCTCACTGAAATGAGGAAGTCGATATAGGATACAAAAGTAGAAATGAATAAAGAGACAGAAATACTGGGGAGAAATGAAGTACAAGAAAGGAAAGACTCAATAAATCAGATGAAGAGCTCTACTATAAACCTTACCAATACATTAAGGGGTGGGCAGGATATTATTGGGGCTTGAAGATGAGATAGAGGAATTGGACTTTTCACCTAAAGATAAATTCATAAGAAATAGCATTTGCTGTCAACTTGGCAGAAATGTAGAGTCACCTGGGAGGAGAAAAATTCATCTTAATAATTTTCTTAATCAGAAAATTGTCCTGTGAGCATGTCTGCAAGGCATTTTCTTAATTGTTAATTGATGTAGAATGGTTCATCCCACTGTGGACAGTGCCATTTCTAGGCAGGTGGGCCTGGGCTATACAAGAAAGCTAGATGAGCAAGCCTATAAGTAGCATTCTTACGATTTCTACCATGGTTTCTGCTGTAGCTCATGCCTTGACATCCTTTGTGATAGATTCTAACTTGTAAGATGAAATAAACCTTTTCGTAAGGTGGTTTTGGTCATAATGTTAAACCATAGCAACAGAAAAGCAAACTAGGACAAGGAGCTAAAAATAAGATGTTCAACAGTTATGGAACGCTATGAAAAGAACAAGTCTATGAATAATAGATACAGAAGAAGAAAATTTTCATGCTAAAAGCACACAAAACATTTTCAATAAAATTTCAGTAATTACTAACATCTAAGGAATGGATGTGTTCCCAAGCACAGTAGACACTTAAGACATCAAACAATAAAGACAAGAGAAAAATTTGCCCATGTCATGTTACAGTCAAAACACTTAAGTGTACAGAAAAAGAAAGGAAATATATTGAAAGAAGCAAGTCACATATAAAGACAAAGCCATAAGGTAACAGTAAATTTCTCAATGGAAACTCTAACATCCTACTGGGGTTTGGAAAGATATATATATGTGAAATTATTAAACACAACAACTGGAAAGCCAGACTATTATATCTAGTAAATACTCAGGCTATTCCCAATGAATTTATTTGTTATAATTTAAGGAGAAAGAAAAACTTTCCATGATAAAAACAAACCCAAGGAATTCATAACTGCTAAGCCAATTCTACAGAAGATACTTAAAGAATCCTTAAGATTACAAAGAGAGATAGGCACATCCATGAGGTACAGGAAGGAATAAACCACATTATAATGAGGAAATGAAAAACAACAAATACTCCAAAAATCACCAAATGACAGGAATTATTAAACACACTTTAATAACTTCAAATATCAATAGCCTAAATTCCATAAAGAAGGGATGCAAACTAGAAGATTGGATATAAAAATAGGACCTATCTATTTTGTTTCCTCCAAGAAAATGCATTCCATTATCAAAGACAGATTCTGCTTATAGGGAAAGAATGGAAAATGGCATTCAAAGCAAACAGAACTAGGAAACAAGCAACTATTCCCCACACTGCTGTGTGACAACATAGATTTCAAACAAAAATTAGGTGGAAGAGGTAGAGAAGCCTTTGTACTTATTAAGGGAACAACACATCAAGAAGAAACTATCATTTTAAACATACACATATTGAATCTGAATGCACCCAATTGCATAAAACAAATGCTACTAGATGTAAAGACACAGATTAATCCCAACACAATAATAATGGTGACTTCAATGTCCCATTCTCATCAACAGACAGATCTCAACAATAAACAAACAAACAAACAAACAAAATAATGCCTGAGTTATATCAGAGCTGTAGAGATGGCTCAGTGTAGAAAAAGCACTTTCTGCTTTTGCAGAGGACCCAAGTTCAGTTCCCATCACACATATGATGGCTCACAATCATCTATAACTCCAGTTCCAGGAGATCAATCACCCTCTTCTGATCTCTGAAGGCACTAGGCATGCACATAGTCACACATACATAAATGTAAGAAAAACACATATACATATAAAAACAAAAATAATCTTTAAAAAATGCCAAAATATATGCACTACAGTGAAAGCCATCCAGAAAGAGAAGTTTACAGCTGCAAGCTCCTACATTAAAAATATCAGAGAGCTCCCAATAGACAACGATTTTTCCCCTTAAGGCCTCAGGGAAAAGAAGAACAAGCCAAACACAAAATCAGTGGATTTTGAAAGAAATAGTTCAGAAATCAACAAAATAGAAATGAAACATAATATAAAAAATCAATGAAACTGACATTGCTTTTTTGAAAAATTGGATAAGCCTTTAGTTAAATAACCAAAAGAATGAGTAGGTCTAAATTATTAAAATTAAGAATGAAAGACATTATAAATAGCTATGAAATTCAGAAAATCATTAGGACATACCTTTAAATTTTATATTTCACTAAAAATTGAAAACATAAAAAGAAATAAATGAAGTTCTAGATGTAAATGATCCACCAAAATTAAATAAAGGTGATATAAACTATTTAAACAGATGTATAGCAAGAAGTGATATTAAAGTAGTGTGTTTGGTTGGCTGGCTGGTTGGTTGGTTGGTTGGTTGAGTTTTTCAAGAAAAGATTTCTCTATGTAACTATGGCTGTCCTGGAACTCACACTGTAGATCAAGCTGGCCTTGAACTCGGAGATCCACCTGCCTCTTGCCTCCAAGTACTGGGATTAAGGTGTGTGCCACCACTGCCCAGTGGTATTTTTTTTAATTCTACTAGAAATTGATAAAATGGTTTAGTGGGTAAAGACACTTGGCCCTAAGTCTGACTACCTGAGTTTGATCTCCCACATCAGTACTGTGGAAAAAGAAAACTGGCTACCACAAATTAGCCTCTGACCTCTACACACACACACACAAATAAATAAATGTGAAAATATTTTTAATTCCACTTAAAAAGTCCAGGCCTAGGTATAGACCCTGCTTAATTCTGCCAGATCTTAAAAGAAGAATCAACATTAATGGGTCTATAAATATTTCATAAATTAGAAAAGGACAGAGTGCTACCAGAATCTTTTTATGAATCTAGAATCAACCTGATACCAAAGCAGATAAAGATACAAAAACAAAAACAAAAAATGAAATTAGACACCAATCTCCTTGATAAACCTAGATGCAAGTGATGGCAATAAAATTAAATAAATTAAACTAAAATGAAGTCGACAAACCAAATTCAATAACACAGAGAAAATATAATTCACCATGATCAATCTGGCGTCATCCCAAATATTTAGTGATGGTTCAACATATGCAAATCAAGAAATATGATACATTATGTAAATGGACTCAAGGTCTGAAAACACATGATCATCTCAATAGGTGCATAAAAGGGTCCTGATGAACTCCAACACCATTCATGATCAAAAGCCTTGAATAAATGACACACAGAAAAGTCATATCTCAACATAATAAAGGTTATATATGAGAGTCCTATGGCCAGCATCACAGATAGGAGAAAACTCAGTGTTCCCTTTAAAATCAGGAACAAGTGGTGGTCACTGTTTCCACTCTTGCTCAGTCTAGTGCCTGAAGTCTAGCTAGAGCAAGAAGAAAAGAGAAGGAAACAAAGGTAAACAATTAGTTGAAATGCCCTTATTTATAGATGGCATGATTCTATACATAAGAAATCTATCTAATGACATCACCAGAAAACTCTGAGTTGGTAAACACTTTCAGCAAAACAGCAGGACACAAAATTAACAGACAAAAATCAGTAGCCCTCCTGTATAAAAACAACAAACATACTTGGGATCAAATTGTGGAAACAATTTCATTCACAGTTGCCTCAAACAAATAAACTCAACCAAGGAAGTGAAACATCTACAATGAAAACTCTGAAACACTAAAAAACAAAATTGAATAAGACACAAGACAAAGTGAAAAGACTTCCCATGCTAATGGATTTGAAGGATCAATATTGTGAATAGCTGTGCTGCCAAGACCAATCTACAGATTCAATCCAATCTTCATTGAAATTTCAATCTATTCTTTACAGAAACAAAAATAAATAAATTCGCCTATACAAAAGCACAAAGAAATGAACAATCTGCTCCAAAAATAATTAATACTGAAAGTGAGTGTCATCAAACCTGATTTCAAGTTACACTATAGAGTGATAATGGCAAAAATGGCATGGTAATGATACAAAAACAGCATAGATCGCTGAAGTAAAATGGACTACCTAGATAAAAACCCACACAATTAAAGCTATTTGGTTTTTTGACAGAAGTGTCAAAAATATACATTGAAGAAAAGACAAGTTCTTCAATGAATGGTGCTGGAGAAACTGGGTGTCTGAAATTAGATTTCTATCTACCATCTTGCACATAAACCAACTCCAAATGTATATCAATGACCTTAATGTCACATCTGAAACTCTGAAATTGTAGGAGAAAAGAGCAGGGAAAATACTTCAAAATTGGCATAGGCAAGGACCCTCTGAAAAGGACTCCATCACTCAGTAACTAATTCCAATTGCCGACTAATGGACCTTGGAGAATTAAAAAATAATAATAACTTTTGTACAAAAAAAAAGGAAATAATTGAGTGAAGAGGCAGCCTTCAGAATGGGAGAAAAATCTTTACTAACCACATGGCTGACAGAGGATTAATATTTAAAATATGCAAATAAATTAAACAAGAAATCGAACAACACAACCAATAAATTGATTAATGAAATGAACAGAATTTTCAAGAGCTAGACTACAAATAGTCAATGAACTTTTGAAAAAATGCTCAACTTTAAGCCATAAGAGAAATGAAAAATCAAACTACATTGATATTCCATCTCTCCCCAGTCAGAATGGCAGTCATTCAGAAAACAAATAACAAATGTTAGTTAAGTTGTGACTAGTGAGACTGTGAACTAGCCCAGTCTATAAGTCAGTTCATCAAAAGCCTAAAAATTGGGCCGTGGAGAAGCTCAGTGGTTCAACACTTACCCAAGTGTGAGAAACTTGAGTTTGGATTCCCAGAACTCACATAAGACCAAATGCAAGAGAGTACCTCTGTAATCTTTGCACTCTCATAGTGAGACAGGAGGTGGACACAGAATCTCTTATCCCCCCCCCCCAAAAAAAACTAAACTATAAATAGATCTACCATATGACCCAGCAACATCACCCCCTAGATATTTAAGCATATATCTTAAAAGACTCCAAATCACCGCATCTCAGAGGCACTTGCACAGAGATGCTTATTACAGCACTCTTCACAATAGCTAAGTGGTGGAACCAGCCTAGGAGCCAGGATCCGAGAAACTGATGAAGAAAATAAGTTATGGGCTGATGGGGATGACTCAACAGGTAGGGAAGCTTGCCACACAGGCCTGACAACTGGGGTTCGGTCCTCAGAGCTCAAGTGGAGGTAAAGAGAGAGAAACAACTCCAGAGGGTTGTGTCCGGCCTCCACATGCATACCATGGCATGCACACAGGCAGTAATATGGTAATTTAAATGGTTTCTTTAAAAATGTAAAAAGAAAATTCAATATGTATCCACAACAATAAAAAAATTTCAGCCATTAAAACAATTGTAATTCGCAGGGAAATAGATGCAATTGCAGGTGATCATATTAAGTGAATAAGATAGCTCAAACATGGTTATCATGTTTTCTCTTATGGGTGGGTCATAAAGGTTATACAGATACATAAAATCAAAATGATACAAAAGTAGATAAGAAAAGTCTAGGAGGACTAATGGGGACAAGGGAAAGGGGAAGTAGGAAGGGGAAGTTTATGGATATGGGGAAAATGTGCTCAATGGAATGTATACTTGTATGGAAAAAGCCCTTCTATAACACAATACCATGATAAACATATGCAATGAAATCATTTTAAGCCTTTTATAATATTCAGAGGGAGAATACAACAGATACAAAGACACAAGGAGAAATTAACTTCTAGCCAGAAACTATAAAAATCTAGGAGAAAATGGAATGATGCCTTTTAAGTGCTAAAACTTGTCAACCCAGAATTCTATACTCAGACAAAAAAATGAAGGTGAAAATAAGGTTTTCAAGCAAAAGCTGAGAGAATTCATCACACCAGCACATCTGCACTACAGAAAATGTTACATGATGTCAAATGTAAACCCAAATCTACACAAAATAACAGAACCCATAAAGAAGTGGATATACAGAAGCTTTCATCTTTTGGTTATTCAAATGATTCTAACAACACTTTGTAGTGCTTAAAACATAAGAGTAAAGATTAATGACAATTGCACAGAAGACCAGAGACAGAAATGAAACATGCAGTTTTATGTTAATTAAACTGTAAGTGACTATTTGGAGAGTTGGCTATGATAAACCAAGGACTCATGTGTCAGTCCTAGAATTTAAGAAGTTTTTGTTAGTAGGAAATGCATACAAGTATTTCTCAGTAGGGGAATGTCTTGATGTCTTATTACCAAGCAGCTCAGAAAAGCCATTCTTGTATTTGTCTGTCTCTTCATTTACTATAAAAATAAAATAATACAAAACAAAAACTAACACATTGGAATTAGACATAACAAACAAACAGTAGGAAAAGAGTCCAAGAAAAGGAACAAGAAACAGAGACCCACTCTCTTGTACATTTAGGAATCCCATAAAAACACTAAACTGGAAGACATAATACACAAAGGACCAGACGCAGACCTGTTCAGGCCCTGTGCATGCTGCCTCAGTCTCTGTGAGTTCATATGAGCTGTGATCAGATAATTTATAGGGCCTTGTTTTCCTGGGGTCCTCTACCCCCTCTGGCTCTTGAACTTTTTCTGCCTCCTTTTCTGCAGGCTTCCCTGAACCCAAGGCAGGGCGCGGGTGCGGGAGGAGGGGGGGGAGCCTTGATGGAGGCATTCCATTTAGGGCTGAGTTTTTAGAGGTCTCTCACTCTCTGCATTTCGTATGGCTGTGGGTCTCTGTATTTGTTCCCATCTGCTACAGGAGAAAGCTTCTCTGATGATGGCTGAATAAACCACTGATTTATGGGTGTAGCAGAATATCATTAGGAGTCAATTTATTGCTACATTTTTTAGAACAATAGTATTTGGATAGCCTAGTTCCTGGACTGTCTAGTCTCAGGTTCTTGGTCACCCAAACAGTGTCAGGTATGGGTTCCATCTTGTGGAGTGGGCTGTAAATCAAATCAGATATTGGTTGGTTACTCCTACAAGCTTTGTGCCACCATTGCCATAGCATATCCATCCTGTAGACAGGACACCACTGAAGATCAAAGGGGTTTTGGTTGGGTTGATGTTTGTATTTCTCCTTTGGTAGTGTGCAGAGTACCTTCCTGTACCAAAGATGCTTAAAAGGTAGATTGAAAGAGTGCTGAAGCCAGGATGGCAAGATACAAATTGGTGATTCTGAATGAAATGTACATAGTTCTTCACATGATTGTTGCAACTTTTCTATACATCTGAAAGTATTTAATTATTTATTTAATGTATAAGAATGTTTTTCTAGCTGGGCAGCGGTGATGCACGCCCTTAATCCCAGAGGCAGAGCCAGGCGGATCTCTGTGAGTTTGAGGCCAGCCTGGTTTACAGAGCGAGATCCAGGACAGACACCAAAACTACACAGAGAAATCCTGTCTTGAAAAAACAAAAAAAAAAAAGAGTGTTTTTCTTGCATGTGTGTATGTGCATCATGTATGTTCCTGGTGCCTGAAGAGGTCAGAAGAGGACATCAGATCCCCTGAAACTGGAATTAAAAATAGTTATGAGCCTCCGTGTGAGTGCTAGGAATCAAATCCAGTTCTCTCCAGTGCTCTTAATCATTGAGCAATCCATCCATCCCTACATTATCATTATTACTCTTAAATTCTAATTTGTCAGTAGTATTTCCAACCTGGAGCTTTGTAACACCTTCCCACTCCTTTCCACCTCCAGAGTCTCCCTCACGCTGTTTCTAGATCACCAGTAAAATATCAATGTGGTCACTCTTGTTTCAAAAACCTTCTATGCGCCCCCACAAACCCAGGTCCCTTCTCCTTGCTTTCCTCAACCCATCTCCAACATACAGGAGCTGTGTGGGAGGTCTCTCCTAAAGAGCTACAGGGGCACTGTGTGGTACGCATGATTATAAGCTGACAATCAGATGTTGCTCTTTGTGTACCATCTCTCTTGCCATCAAGAATTCCTCATTGTGGGTCATGGTTTACATTGGTCCTTTCTCCTTTCTTCTGTAACCATTAGCCTTTGCTTTACCCAAAACCCACCTGTGACATCATCAAAGAAAAACATAATCATTTCTCCTTCTAGAAGCGTAATAATTCAATCCTTCTTCATCTGGAGCTTCTGGGAAGAGCCAGAGGCCAGCCATTGTCCTTCAGGCAATGTTTGTCATGCTAGCCTCCCATCTGAGCTACCTGAGAAGCTAGAACTACACCTCAAACCAGAGTCATCATCAGAATGCCCAGAGCTGAGGCTGATATCGATCCTGGTGTATACTGAGCCCAACCCACATGGTGCCATAGGAGATCTCGGAGCCACCATGGCACTTAAGCCAAAAAAGCAACACATCCTCCCAAGGGAGGTCTGAAGGGCCATGACTGTTTCATCCATTCCCCTTTTGGCTTATTACTGGCTCAAGAACCAGGGCAGTCTTCATCAGGTACTATGCTAGACTTTAGGATACCCATCACAGGGATTCACAGGAAGTGCTACTCATTCTTGAGTAACATACATAGGTCAGGCATTTTATATGTGATTATTTACTTAAACAAATCAAGATAGATTTGTTAGATTTGGGTTAGATATTGTTATCCCCATTGTATACATGAGAAGAAGGATCAAGAAATTCAGATAGGTGTACAGATCCCATGCTAGCAAATGACAACACAAAATTTGAGTGCTGATCCATATACTTACCAAGACTTCTCTTTTCTCTTTTCCCATTCTGCAATTTATTTATTTTTGCATAGCCCATTGACTCAAAGAAGGCAAAATCATAGACATCTCTTTTCCACACAATCTCACTCTTGTGGGTGATTATCAAGTTCTGGCTGCAGCTTATAAGAAAGAGTTCTTCTATGTGAATACCATGATAATGTTGACATGTATGTTGAATTCAACCAGGGCTGAATGTCCCAGTACATCCTTCTGTCTGAGTCTGCTCTTCACATGACTGAGCAAAGGAGCATCTGGGATGGCTTGCTTCTGAACATCTTAAGTGTACATATGTCAGATCAAAGGGGATTATGAGTGTCCTAATGTTCCAGGACCATGTGCAAATTAATGAGATGTCACATCAAACTTACATGCACTCAAAGTCCTGTTAGTTGCAAAATAAGCAGGTCATGTTGACAGTAAAGGTGATAATGTCAGTAGCTCTGAAAAAAATCCATTATCTCCAATGTGCTTTATATGCTTCTCTGTAAACATTTTATCACCTCAGAACTCAAGGGACACAAGACCATGAAAGAGGCAATGAAGGTTATTGGCTATCAGAATCATATGAGTGATAAATATTAAACAGTAAAACTGTCCAAAGATGAATTAACACCCATGGGGAAGAATTACATTAGGCAATAGCTTGAGGAAGACCAGGGCCCACAACTCTGTTGAAGCTTTCCAATAACTCTTCAAGGGAGATGAGCAAGTAAGTCTCTGTATTAGTTACCTATTGCTGTGTGACAAATTGATCCAAACTTGAGCAATTTGAAAACCTTGCACATTTATTACCTCACAGTTTCTGTGAGTCAAGAGTCCAGGAGTAGGCTAGCTGACTCTTCTTGTGTAAGGTTTCTTACAGGGCTACCATCATCTTGGCTGAAGGAGGATCCACTCCCAAGCTCATACCCATGTCTGTTGGACCCGGTCCCTTGAGGGTTGCTGGACAAAGGGCTTCAGTTCCTCGCTTTGTTTGTTACTTTCCTGTTGCTATGATAAAACCCTTGACAAAAAGCAACTTAGAGAAAATTTTTCATTTTTTAGTATGCCTATGGTGGGATTAATTTATTGATTTATGTATGTTGAACCATCCCTGCATCTCAGGTATGAAGCCAGTTTTATTGAGGTAGATAAGTTTTTTTGCTGTGTTTTTGAATTTGCTTTTCAAATATTTTATTGAAAACTTTTACATCTATGTCTATAAGCGATATTGATCTATAATTTTTGAGGGTCTTGTAAAGCTTTGGTATCTGGGTAATAGGGGCTTTATGAAAAGAATTTAGAAATGTTCCATCAGTTTCTATTTTGAGGAATAACTTGAAGAGTCATTAGTTCTTTGAAGGTCTGGTAGAATTCTATGCTGAATCCATCTGGCCCTGGGCTTTTTTCAGTTGGGCAATTTTTAAATACTGCTTCTATTTCACTAGTTGTTATGAGTCTGTTTGTATTGTTTACTACATCTTGGTTTGACTTTGGTAGGTTGTATATATCAAGAAATTTATCCATTTCGTATAGGTTTTCCAGTTTAATGGAATACAGATTTTTAAATTATGTTCTTATTCTCTGACTTTCCCTGCTGTCTATTGAAATATCTCCCTTTTCATCCCTAATATTATTAATTTGGATCTTTTGTTTCTCTCAGTTAATTTGGTTAAATATTTGCCAATTTTGTTGATTTTTTTCAAAGAACCAACCTTCATTTCATTGATTCTTTGTATTGTTTTTACTCAGTTTTTTGTTTCTATTTCACTGATTTGAGCTTCAAGTTTGATTATTTGATTATTTCTTCCCCTATACTTTTTGGGGGTGTTATTTCTTCCTACCATGCCCAAACAGCACCGCTGAGTAACAAGTGTTTAGATGCATGAGCTTCTAGGGGACATTTCTCATTCAAACCACCACAGTCACCAACTACAGACCAAAGACTCCCTCAGCTATTTTCTAAGTGGGCCTCTCATAAAAACAACTGGTTTTTCTTGGAATAAAAGAGCAAGAAAACAAGAAAATCATTCTGCCAACCAGTTTCAACGCTGGAACCTCATTATTCTTCCATATTCCATTAATCTGAAGGAAGCTGTTAGGTCCAGCCCACATTTGAATGAAAGGGCTACACAGTGTGCAAATTCCAGGAGTTGAGACTGATTGGAGTCACTTCAGAGGAAACCCACAGTGCATGTCACCGTCAGCACTGGTCCTAAATGTTGCTTTCCACTACCTTCTTAGGTGATGCTGCACTCGGAGGCCTATTCCAGAAGAGGTAGTCTTCTGTTTCTGTGGGCTTGATTCCAATTCCCAATGTTCCTTATAATATCTGATTCATCCTAATAGAGTTATACTACAGATACACACACACACACACACACACACACACACACACACACACACACACACACACACACACACGGGCAAAGCAGAAACAAAAAAGAAATGGTATGGGTTTTTTTTTTCAGTCTTTTAAATGCTTACTAGATAATATCCCTGAAAAATTAACCTCACAAAACAGAAAAGGGATGTGGGGGGTGGGGGTGAGGAAGAATGTAGAAAAGAGAAACAATTTAAATACCATCAAGAAAGCAGGCCTGGTAGTGCACTACAGACAGACAGACAGACAGACAGACAGACATGCCTATAATCTCATATGAGGCAAGAGGATCACAAGTTTGAGGCCAAGCTGAGCAACATAGCAAAAGCCTGTTTTGAAAGAAAAATTAAAAGGGACTGGTGTAGTGGGTAGCCATTCCAGCTTTGATCTGGACCCTGGACGCTGGAGGTAGACCAAGCAGAGAGCTCTCCAGAGAACACCGCAGGACTGTGCTACACCTTTCCCAGACCCTGTTACCTATCCCTTCACTTGTGAGTTACCCCACAAAATAAGCCTCCCTTTGAACTACATGGAATTGCCTTAATAATTTCACCAATAGACTGGGGATATAGTTCTGTGGCAGGACACTTGCCTGGCATATATAGGCAAAGCCCTGGGTTCAGTCCCCAGCAATGAAAAATAAAATCAGACAAAAATCCTGCAGAGGGCACATAACTGTGACACTTGGGTGGTAGAGATGGGAGTATCCTAAGTTTAATGCCAGCCTAGAGAATACAGGGTAAGTTTGACCAGCCGGTCTCAAAGGAGGCAGAAAAAATGGAAGGAGGAAAGGAGGGAAAGGGAAGGAAGGGAGGGAGGGAGGGAGGGAGGGAGGGAGGGAGGGAGGGAGGGAGGGAGGGAGGGAGGAAGGAAGGAAGGAAGGAAGGAAGGAAGGAAGGAAGGAAGGAAGGAAGGAAGGAAGGAAGGAAGGAAGGACAGGAAAAGGGGGAAGATAAATAAGTTCAAGACAGTCAATTGCTGCCTAAAGCAAAGACTACTCATATGACTCTTTTCTATTACTTAATAAAGTGTCAGGGGTCTCAGGCACCCCTCCCTGTCTCTGAAAGCCCCACCCTAGCTCCTTCCTAAGGAAAAGTTTCTCCTTAGGAGCCCAAAGTCAAAAGAGGTCATTTACCCTCCTTTTTTAATAACTCTAAAGAACCCTGGCACCCTCTCCAGCCAGTCATCTATCATGACATTTAAGATCCCATAGTAATCAAAGGCTTTTTTTCTTCCTTCTGGAGACAGATTGTCTGAGATCAATGCGTTTACCAGGGCATTTTAAGCCATTTAATTGGTATTCAAAGTGGTGGTCCTGATTCTTTCTCCCTCACAGAAATGGATGCTGGATCATGCACAGGATGTTGAGCTGTTCCCGAGGAGGACACGCTCTGAGAAAGCCCTTGCAATCACATTTCCCCCAGCAGTCTCACACAGAAAATGTGTGGTAGCTGACTATCGAACACATCCAACCAGAAACAAATCATTGTTGTTAAGCATCACTGATAGGCCATCCACTAAGCAGATGTGTGAGGACTGGTGTGGTAATTACCTGCAGATGAGTTGCCAGCAGCTATTGCCTCAGAATGGTTTTCCAGGCACACAGAAATATTTTATATCTATTGTCTAATATGCCAGGGCAATGTGCATTTGGCAGTGGTGTTTGCAATTCAAGTCTCTAATACTATGAGGTATTCTGAGTCTCAAATCTGTACTTTTTCTAATTACTCTTACGTCCTAAATTTTCACCATTCAGTTTTGGTTTGCATCAGTATCTGTAAATCATCAAAACTGGAGAGTGAGTATTGAATGGCCTTCCTCCCAGCCTCTACTGATAGCACACCTGCATCCCTAAACAACAACAATAAAGCCCTGTCCTTGGTTACCAATAAATATGTAGAATTCTTCACATCTACATCAAAACCTTGGAATGAGGTAAGCTGCATTAAATTGTCCAATGATGTTTCAGAAAATCTAGTACAGGAGATCTGACTGCCAAAGGAAGAAGATGCCACAAAGCCAAAGAAAAAGGTGAACAAATCAGGAATGATTAGAGGCTTAACCACAGAAGTGTCTCAGAGGCAGCAGAACAGGACGTCCTCTGCATCTCGAGGTAGCAGGACAGGGCTAAGCTGGGCAAATGGCCCAAATTAGAAACCTGGGGTTTCTAATTAGAAAAGAACTGTTAATGTCAGCATGCTGATATTAGTTAAATCCCAACATCAATGGTTGGCACAGAATGCTCAGCTGACTCTTTTGGTGGCTTTATCTTCATGGGCTTTGTTACCAACAAGATGGCTGTAGTCATGTTTCCCCACAAACTGAAAATTAACAAATTCCCTCAATACTGCCCACACATCTGTCCCTCTCCCAACACCCTCAGAATCTGGCTGGCCATCTCTGTGACCGACATATTGTCCTAGATATAGACAAAATGGCATTCTCTTCTCAGGCTTCCTTCAGCCTGTTCCACTCCGGACTGCTCAGGGTGAATAAGACCTCTCTTCTCTGACACCATACTTAACTTTTATCTTTTTAAAAAATAATTTTTATAAATATTTTTATTTTATACTTAATTTAATTTTACATATCAGCCACAGATTCCCCTGTACTCCCTCCTCCCACTCCCCAGCCTTCCTCTCCAACCCACCCCCCATTCGCACCTCCTACAAGGCAAGATCTCCCCTGGGGAGTCAGGCCAGCCTAGTATATTCAGTTGAGGCAGGTCCCGTCCCCTCCTCCCTGCACCAAGGCTGAGCAAAGTGTCTCAGCATAGGCCCTAGGTTTCAAAAAGCCAGCTCATGCACCAAGGACAGGTCCTGGTCCCACTGCATGGGGGCCTCCTAAACAGTTCAAGATAATCAACTGTCTCACTTATCCAGAGGGCCTGGGCCAGTTCCATGGGGGCTCCTTAGCTATTGGTCCACAGTTCATGTGTTTCCGCTAGTTTGGCTCATTGTCCCTGTGCTTTTTCCAGTCATGGTCTCGATATCTCTTGCTCATATAATCCCTCCTCCCTCTCACCAATTGGACTCCTGGAGCTCCACCTGGGGCCTGGCCATGGATCTCTGCATCCGCTTCCATCAGTCACTGGATGAAAGTTCTATCATAACAGTTAGGGTGTTCGGCCATCCAATCACCAGCATAGATCAGCTCAGGCACTCTCTCGACCATTGCCAGTAGTCTATAGTGGAGGTATCTTTGTGGATTTCTGGGGACCTCTCTAGCACTCTGCTTCTTCCTATTCCCATGGGGTCTTCATCTATCATGGTATCTCTTTCCTTGTTCTCCCACTCTGTTCCTGATCCAGCTGGGACCTCTGGCTCCCCTAAGCTCTCTTTCCCCTGGCCCTTGCCCTCCATTACCCCCCTCACCCCCAGTTTGCTCATGTAGCTCTCATACACTTCTCTGTCACTGGGCAATCCCTGTGTCTTTCTTAGGGTCCTCTTTACTAGGTAGCCTCTCTGGAGTTGTGAGAGATGGCTCAGAGGTAAGAGCACCATCTGTTCTTCCAGAGGTCCTGAGTTCAATTCCCAGCAACTACATGGTGGCTCACAACCACCTATAATAAGATCTGGCCTGCATGTGGGCAAAACAAACAAAAATAATTTTTTAAGATTTATTTTATGTATGTGGTGTTCTATCTGCGTGTACATGCATGTACACCTGCATGCCAGAAGAGGGCATCAGATCTCATTATAGATGCCTGTGAGCCACCATGTGGTTGCTGGGAATTGAACTCAGGACCTCTGGAAATGCTCTTAGCGGCTGAGCCATCTCTCCAGCCCCCACTATGCTTGTCTTAAAAGGAGCTTGCATCCTGCTGCCTCCTCCCCCGCCCACCTCATCTGCTCTTCCACTTTGGCTCCTTTACCACGAGCCACTTCCCTTCACCTTGACGCCTCTCGCTGCAGTTCTAGGACCCAAGTGCAAAGAACCAGACACCCTAACTTCCCCCATCAAGCTCACCACCCCCACTTCATTTCCCCTTGTATTGAACATAAATTCTTTTCTCATACAATAAAATCTGAATGCTGTTTCCCCTCACTCTACTCCTCCTAGTTCTTCCCCTCCTCCTCGCTCACCCAGCTCCACTCCCTTTCTGTCTCTCGTTAGAAAAGAACGGGATTCTAGGAGATAAAAACAAAACATAACAAAATACAAATAGAGTAGATGAAAACAAAAACCATCATATCTAAGCTGAACAAAACAAGCCTGCAGAAAAATAAAAGAGCCCCAAGAAAAGGAACAAGAATCAGAGACCCACTTGTTCACACACACTCAGGATTCCCAATAAAGTACTAAACTGAGAGGTAATAGTACACATACAGAGGACCTGGTGCAGACCCATGAAGGCCCTGTGACTGCTACTTTAGTTTCTGTGAATTCATATGAGCTTTGCTCAGTTGTTTTAAAGGGCCTTGTTCTCCTGGTGTCCTCCACCCTCTCTGTTTCCCTGGTTCCATTTGCCCCATCTCCCACAGGGTTCCCTCCCTGAGCTCTGAGGGAAGAGATTTGATGGAGAAATCTTGTTTCGAGTTGTATGTTCCGAGGTCTCTCTCTTTCTTCATAATGTCTGTTCTGGCTGTAGGTCTCTATATTTGTTCCCGTCTGTTGGTGGAGGAAGAATTTCTGATGTTGGCTGAATAAAGTACCAGTCATATTTATCTTTTTGAGTCTTGGTCATCTTACTCAGGAAGATTTTTTTTCTAGTTCCATCCATTTGCCTGTAAATTCCATGATGTCATTTTTTTAAGATTTGAGTAATACTCCATTGTGTAAATGTACCGCATTTTCTTTGCCCATTCTTCTGCTCAGAGACATCTAGGTCGTTTCCAGTTTCTGGCTATTGTGACTAGAGCAGCAATGAACATGGCGGAACAAGTGTTCCTACCACCTCTGTTTGTAACCTCTGAATTGAATGTTCTGCCTTCCCTTTCCTATTGCTGTTATAGACAGACATTCAGAGCTCTCCCCGTTTTCTTCGGGGGCTTTCCAACCCTGTTCCCTTCTACTTCTTCAGTATCTGCTCCCAACATCCTGAGAGATGTGAATCGTCTATGCTTCTTCAACATCCTCTTTGTCTGAACAGCGCCATATTCTGCGAGCGCTCGCTTGTCTGACCTCCAGAACATAAAGATAAGGACTAAGGAAGAGGTACGAATCAGGTGGGAGTTTCGATCCTGCCCCCGACTTCCCTTCTGGACCAGAGACTTCCAGTCCAGATAAGAGCTTCCATCCTGCCCCGGAGTTCCCATTTGGACAAGAGAACTCCCATCTGGACAAGAGAGAGAGACTTCCTAAATCTGTCAGCTCTTTCTGAACCAAGTACACTGATAAGACCAAGAAGGAACCACAAGGAGATGGGCAGACATCAAGGCAGAAGTACATACAACAAAATGAAGAGCAATACAGCATCACCAGAAGCTAGCCCGCCTCCAACATCTAGACCTGAACATCAAAAATTGGAAGAAGCAGAAGAAAGTAGCCTTATGAGTAACATCATGAAGAAGGTAGAGGCTTGTGTAGAGGAAAAGACAAAAAAATTGGAAGAATGCTGTAAACAACTAGAGGAAAGGGCAAACAAATTAGAAGAAAACAATAAAGTCCTGCAAGAAAACAATAAAGTCCTGGAAGAAAACAATAAAGTCCTGGAAGAAAACAATAAAATACTGGCAGGTGGGAGTTTCAGGGCAACAGCCCTTATCTTGCCTTCATGCAAACCTTCCACTCTCTTCTCCACCCCACCAGTGTTCTCTGGCCGAGTGCCTGGATACACCACGTAGATTCATCACCATCTAACTCTACTCCACTAAGGCCCCAGGATTCTGAGACTACCCTTGACTTTGCACCCACTGAAATCCGACTTACAGAGTCAGCACTGAAGTGTGGTATGGTTTGGCAGCTTTAGGCAAAGACAAACAGGGCAGACCAGCTATCATGCAGCGCTGGCCTCAGGGTTCTTCTCTGCATGGTTGTGCTACAGGAGACTGTGTTGACCATCCTGGGTCCTGCCCTCTGGCTCTCAGAAGATGACTCCATCCCTTGCATCACTGAAAGGAGCTACTCTTAATTCCTGCCCTCCAATACGCTCACCTTCCTCTAACCGCTACTCCTGACCTGTCTCTCTCCCCGACCCTCGTTCCCCTTCTCTGGGTGACAAATTACTCTCCCATGGCGTTTTCACCTGAGGTGTTTTCATAGCAGGGACTGGCCACTGCTTATGCCCAACTCCAACCCAAACTGCCTGGATTACACAGTAACTGCCATTTCCTTACAGAGAAAGCAGTGCCTGGAGCCAAGAATCCAAGCCTCGAGGCAAAACTGAAGGGCGTTTTACAACATAGCCTGTTTTTTTCTCTATCCTGATGTAGCTGTCCATGCTGCTGTAACAGGATTCTCAGGGAGGAACCCAGGAGACACTTGAGTTTGTATCAGAGAGATAGTTTTTATTGAGTATTTGTTGACAGGGAAACATTCAGGGATTTCTACATAGAATTTTTAATTTTCGTTTCTGTTGTTACTGAGAATTTTATTGCCTTGCTTTGTGCTCTAAACTTCCCTTTCTTTAATTCTTTTTTATTATCTATTCCTATGAATTCAAACTTCTTTTATTTTCCTTTTAAAGTATTTTTGTAATCCTCTTTTTCAAAGTATTAACACTCAAAAGAACATTCTTAATGCCTTAATCTTGCACTTCAACTTCAAACCACCTTCTGAGTTTTTTAGAATTTTTCCCTGTGGGCTTCAGTCCGGAGCCTCTTCCTCTGTGCTCTGTTCACTTTGATGTAGTTAACCTTTTACATCATTAGTTTACATGTTTTTATCCTTGATCTTAATTAAGTCTTGTTTGCTACATTATCATGGCTTGTAATTCTTGGTTTTTATTTTTATCTTAAATTTTATTGACAGCTTCCTGACCTCCTTTTTAACTGATTTTAGTTTCAGCTTTTCCCTGCTTCCCACTTTCCTTTAGGAACCCCAATCTTTTTCTAACCCCTTCATCCTACGTTTATGTTTATCTGTCACTATCCTTTTACATTTTTCTGACTGGACTCTCTTTCTTAGCCTGTCCTTTGCCCTTTAATCATACCTCGATGCTTCACCTTTAATATTACCTTAACCTTCATTGACTTTCTTGTTTTACTTAAGTTTTATTTCTTTCCTTTCCTCGCCTACATCTTTATTTTTTATGATTTGCTTTAGAAAATGCTAGCAGGGCTAGAAAAGACAGCAAAACTCCCGTTTCCCCCCAGACAGACCAAGGTACAATCCCTATGATAGCCCCCAACCCCTATACCTCATGGGCTGGTGTCCTCTGTAGCTTGATTTTTCCGCCTCGCCCACAGTCAGGACAAACCTCTGTCACCCGCCAGTCCCACAGCCGCTCAGACCCAACCAAATAAACACAGACACTTATATTGCTTGCAAACTGTATGGCCGTGGCAGGCCTCTTGCCAACTGTCCTTATCTTGCTAACTGTGCTTTTATCTTAAATTGATCCATTTCCATACATCTATACCTTGCCATGTGGCTGGTGGCTTACTGGCGTCTTCACATGCTGCTGGTCATGGCAGCGGCTGCAGTGTCTCTGGTCATGGCGGCAGCTGCAGCCTCTCTGGTCATGGCGGCGGCTGCAGCGTCTCCTTCTGCCTTTCTGTCCTTTTATCCTGCCTAGCCACGGCCGATCAGGTTTTATTTATTAACCAATCAGAGCAACTTGACATACAGACCATCCCCCAGCACAGCCAAGTGCAGACCATCTCAAACACCTGCACTCAGGCCCATGGTCCTAATCATCCTCTATACGGACCTGCTGGGTAACGCCACAAAGAACCTGAGAATGGGCTCCCACAGGACATACAGAACATCCCACAGCAGTCCTCACTCCTTCCAAGGAGACTTGCAAGGTCTCTACCTCCAGACTGGCATCTTCCAAGTGGTGCTGAAGGGGATGATCCTTTATAAAGGACATAGCTTCCAGACATTTCAAGTTATCCCATGGATATGTTTTAAATTCACCTTTGGGGACCTGTTTTAGTTTTGGAGATGCCCCCCAAGCTTCAGTCAACATTAAAGTGTAGTTTTTTTAAAATCCCAGTGAAATGAAACAGCAAGTAGTTTAAGGGTGAGGATGTTAAATTCTTTCAGGACCCGAGAGAGGAACACTTTTCTGAGTTGGACATCAGGAACAGGAAAAAGTACTGATCCTGGTTCCACTTCTTGCACACACTGCTCGTACCCCAACATGCACCGGCTACAAGAGATCTCAAAGCCAAACAGGTGGCCCAATTGCAAGCAAGTTCCCCAGGCAGACCTGACAGCAGGCATCACTCACACTACCCTCTCACCTCTCTGCATCCTGTATTTCCCACAACAGCAGTCTTCTTACCTGATAATTTTATACTACTTTGTGGCATTTTGTATGTTCTTAGTTATCATAAATCCCACTGAAACACTGCGTTGTGTGGCTATTGCTGACCTTAGGCAAGATAAGTGTTCTCTTGCTACCTCATCTTCCTCATCTTTGGAATGGAGATGATAGTATCTATCTAGTGGATGACTCAAGGAGTCAGTGACAGCCTGCTGGCCCACCACTCAGCACCATGTGGAGCATACAAGACAAGCATAATAACTGAAGTCAAAATCAAGAACTCCGTGAAAGAACTAAAACCATCTAATAAGTGAAGCAAAGGATGACAGAATGCATGGAGAACATTTCCAGAGTTAGGGGCAATGATATCTTCCATCCCACCTGCTCTTCTGCAAAGTGAGCTGCTAGGTACCACCAAGAGACAGAGTCTGTGCTCCCACCTTGATGAACCTAGGGAATCTAGGCCAGCCCTGTGATTTCTTAATCAATAATATATAGCAAAAATGATTGTGCACATTCTAGACACGGCCCTTAAGTTCCCTGGGGACTTCCATTCCTTGTCTGTAAGGCGCCAGTCATCATTTTAAACATGCTGCTACCGTGGGATCAACTCACTAGGTGATCTCAAGGCATGTGAAGAAGGCCTGGAGAATAAGAAGCCATTTACAGAAGGAAAAACAAAATGCCCTCAAGGTAGATGTGCACAAAGAAGTCATCTTGAAAAAGGACCCGTTCAGCACCTCTGCTACTTGGCTGGCTGGCACCCAGCAATTTGTTTGCCAAATTTGCCATAACTCTAAATGATGCTCTGAATTATAGATAAGTGAATCCCAATGGCTACTGATTGTGCATAAAGATGATAAAAGTGTTCTCTTTCTAAGAATTAAAT
Organism: Peromyscus maniculatus bairdii; assembly: GCF_049852395.1. Taxonomy (NCBI): domain Eukaryota; kingdom Metazoa; phylum Chordata; class Mammalia; order Rodentia; family Cricetidae; genus Peromyscus; species Peromyscus maniculatus. Next base: position 100,643,617 of record NC_134855.1, on the reverse strand, counting down.
GAAGATATCTATTCTCTGTGGAAATGAGTTTGTAATTTATCAACAATGTCTGCACAGGACAGGAGTTGAAACCCTCCTGATAGGCATTGAAAATACCTATGTGTTGCTCTGCTGATGCCCAGAGGAGGCTTGCCCCTTTCTGAGTGAATGCAGAGGAGGGGTGGGTTTGGGGAGGGGATGGAGGAGAGGACAGAGGGGAGAGAGTGGGAGTAGAGGAATGAGGAGAGGATGTAGTCAGGATGAAAAATAAATAAATAAATTCAAAAAGAAAGAAAAATACATATGTGCTCCTTCAAACCATGGTTTCTGATTCACCACTACAAAAGAGTGTGCCATCAACATTTGCTATAATTTCCTTTAAATATAAATTAACACTTGAATACCTATGACTCTTGAACTTTTGTGCAACTCTATTTCCATAAACCACATTTTTAGTTTCTTTTTAAAATTTTTTGTTTAAGTGTATGAGCATTTTGCCTGCATGTACGTATGTATGTGTACCACATGTGTGTCTGCTGACCATGGAGGTCATAAGGGATGTTGGAGCTGGAGTTACAGATGGTTGTGAACCACCATGTATGTGCTGAAAATCGAGCCTGGGTCCTCAGCAAGAATAACAAATTGCTTGTTTTCTTTTTGATCACTAAGCCATCTATCTCTACAGCCCCCACAGATATTTTACACACCAGCTAGAAATGAAGAAACTGATTTAAAGTGAGACTTATGACCATAAACATATCAATAAAGAAGATCTAGCTAATTCAGACTAAACTTCAAGCTCCAAGAGTTTCATATATACATTCATAAAAATCATACACACACATAAATAAATAAATAAATTTTTAAGATCTGCATTTCTTTACCTGTAAAATCACAAGTGTGAGTTTTAAAAAAAATTTAGCAACACAGCTATTCATCTAATTAAATTACATACAAAACCTCACACATATAAAAATATAGTTACTCTCATTGAAGAAAGAAAAGCCAAAGGTTTGCCTTCCTCCCCACCTCCACCTAAGCCATCTCAGCAGCTCTTTGAGATTGAGAGGACTCAGTCTGAAACCAAACAGAAACCTCCACTGTCCCTTGGGACCATATGTAATTACAGCAACATAATATTGTGATGAGTTAACCCACTTTATTCATGTCCATGATCCTAGTTATCTTACGAACCAACCCAATTCCTTTATCTGGGCATGAGGCATCGCCTACAAAAAGATTCATCCCATAGCAAATGGTCAGACGCTTGGTTTGTCTTCAAAGGGCACCGTTCAGATTGGATTGGTCTGTCTGGTTAGTGTCAGACCACACTGCAGCAATGTGCAATCAGAAATATCAGTGGCTTGGTGTAAAACAAATTATTTGCTTGGCCTCTCCATCTTTTAGCAACATCATCAGGAACATACCACTGAAGGCCAAGAAGGCAGAAGAATGGATAACCTACACTTTTAAATTCTCAGCTTATGTATCAATCTGTTAGAGCTGCCATAACAAGTACTGGAGGCTCGCTGACTCAAACAATAAAAATTTATCACACACAGTTCGAGAAACTGGAAGTTCGAGATCAAGGTGTTAGCAGATTCGGTTCCTGCTAAGGCCTTTCTCTTTGGCTTGCAGATGGCCGTCGTTTCTCCTCTCCTCATTGGTCCCTTCTCTATGTGTATAAACCCCTACTGTTTCTCCCTTTTCTTAGAGTGTTACCAGGCATATTGGACTAGAATCCTACCATTACAACCTCATTTAACCGTAATCTCCTCTTATCTCCAAATATAGTCCCATTGGGAGCGAAGACTTTAACTTCAGAGGATGCAATTCAGTCCATAACATCCTGGGATCCTGTTTAAATTTTACTGACTACAACAAGGCACCTAATTTATAAGAGGGCCTAAAACTCTTCATCTCCATGTGTACCTGGAAGGAGAGAAGAACCAGGCATGGGCAATCACATGCCATCTCAGCCTCAAAAGGTAAGAAAAGAAGACTGGGAATAATGGGTAACTGAGCACACGCAATCATCCCTTCACCCCACCCCATCCTACAGTGCGTGACAGGAAGGCAGAAGCATGGAAAGTAATGGAAGAAAGTGATAACGGCGTTCATTCGGAGGCACCATGTAGACAGGGGCACAGAAGATAGCATCCAGAGGTGTACCCACCTGCTTTACCTGCATTTGGGCAACAGTCCCCAGCCCCAGGGAGATAAGTGGAATTTGAGTCAGCCATGCACGTCCACATCCCTTTCCACCGGAGTAGGAGCTCCAACACCTGGTGTTCAGGAGCCATACTCAGTCACTGCTCCCTTTTGGCATCTGGGTAGGATTTATGGCCAGCAGGAGCCACTACACTACACACTGGCCATCCCAAAGGTCCTATGTCCATAGCTGGTCATTATCTGGCTACTCCAGTAGGAAACACACACACACACACACACACACACACACACACACACACTTTCCCAACAACTCAGGGAGAAAAAGAACCTTCATCAGCCTTTCTCCTCATCCATGTGGCTGAATGGAACAGCTCAAGATTTCCCCACAGGCCACAGGGAAAGTAAATTACTCTCATATATTAAGGGTCAACCAAACAAACATGTGTCAACTCAAGAAATGCCACAGAGCCATCTACTGGTCATCAGTAAATAAACAAAAGCACTCATCTGAAAACGGTGAATGTGGGGGGGAAACAAATATAAATTCAACCCTAATAACTTCACTATAGAAATGTGATGGGAAGTGTCATCTCATTCTCTTCAATACAAGGAAATTTAAGAGACATTGAAAGTCAGGCATGCCTTTAGTAAATGTGTTTAGGGAATTTGGATTGTATCAGTCTAGGAAGTCGTCAAGGTTCAATTCTCTCCATTCTACATGCCCACATTCTATGAACATAAAACACAGATTCATTTTATGAAATCTGAAACACGCAAGTTTAATTAAGGAATCTGAAATCCCACAGCGTGGCTGACAAATGATACAGTCAGCGCCCAATTTTCTGCTATTAAGTGGATCTGCACTACAGCCACAGAGCCTTGGCAACGTGGTGAGTCCCATTTTCCCAAACGGTCGTAATGATTCTTAACAAAGAACAATTCCCAGAGACTTGGGGACCAGGTGGGGGTAATAAAGGCCTCATTCAAGCAGGTGCCCACTATAACACTAATACTGGATTCAGAAAGTGATATAAAACATCAAGCAGCCTTGCAGCTGATGAAATAATCACACACACACACACACACGCACACGCACACGCACACGCACACGCACACGCACATGCACACATACAGAGGCCAAGAACACGACACTAATGTGGTTTCTGCTTTGATGTATAAAACCTCAGAAGGGACTCCCAGGCAAGAAAAGGAGCTAAGAACCACCTTGGGGTCATTTTCACAGCCTATGAGCAGAATTCCAAAGCCCAGCCCAGGACATGATCCAGGCTGCGGTGAAATGCTATATTTGAGCACAGAACGGCTGACCTTCCGTTTAGGGTCAGAAATCGGCTAATCTGTTTCTCAGACTTGCTCCGCAGAAGCTGAGCAGATAGGATGAAATTTAACTGAAAAGATGCCAGACGCCATGTCCTGCAATGGAAATCTTAAAAGATGCGCAGAACACGGTACACCGAGTCCACAGCGCCACCTACAGCTCTCTAGGCGTAACTCATCACCGCCCTGTTCAAAAGCCGACCCTGAGAGCAGAGAGCATCTAGCCTATGTAAAGTTAGAGGTTATTATGGGGTTTTTTTGGGGGGTGGGGGGGGTGGAGAACACAGCAAGAAAGAGGCTTCGCCGCTGATTGGTTATATGCCTGATTAATTATATAGTTTGGGGTGTTTGTTTTCAGTTAACAACTCCTAAAAACCTGGTTATTTTTCCTCCAAGACCTGTTTGAGGAAGTCACCAGCGTGTACAATCAATCAGACATAATCGTCAAGAGCATTTGATATTGAAATATGATCTGTAACGAGCAGTCGTTCATCTGCCCTCGCTGAAGTTACCAAAGAAGCCCTAGGGCATAGAATTCTCGACCTTCCAGAAGGTAGAGGTGGGCGTGGTCGCAGTTGAGGGATCGCAAAAGAACTCACAGTTCCCTTCTCGCCAGGCCCTCGAAGGCATCCTCTCCCTCTGTCTTTTGTCAGACTGATCAGGCATCTACGACTAGGTACAAAGGGAAGAGCAAAAGAAAGAAAGGGACACAAAGAGGGAAGTCCTGCCTTCCAGAACACGCACGGCCAAGCTTTATCCTGTCACTTCTCTGAAACCAAACTCACACCCAGACCCGTGTTTTCTACCAACCTTCATTTGCTCAGAGAAGGCAAAGATCACTAAGTCTGACTCAGCCAAAGAAGACTTCATGATGATGGGGAAATCTGACTTCAAGTTCAAGCCCAAATGTCAATGGAAAATAATCACACAGCTAACAGAAGGGGATGACTAGCTGTGTATTATGTAAAACAGCACCCACAGACCCACACATACACCAGAGACCCAGTCAGAGTCACACGCTGTTCTGGGTCTTTCTCACAGCACTTTATCATCACCTGATTTACATGTATCTGTGTGTTCACATAACGTAGCAGGATCTACATTATGCCCCCAGCTCTTCTCAATGCCGGGTTCACAGGCTGGTACACTAGTTTCTAGATAAATACAGAAGGAAAGGAGCATGGAAGGAAGGGGAGTGGGAGGAAGCAAAGTGCTCAGAACATCCTCCAGGAAATCGAGAGTCATGCAAGTAGATGGCCTAAAAGGATGGAGAGGTCCCTGATGCTGGACCAGAAGACTGGGATAATTCCTGTGTCCTCCAAGCTGTTGGAAAGATAATGGTAGTGGTTGTGCCAAGGTCTTCTAAACTTAACTGAATGGGATGGATTTCGAGGGAAAAGATAACTGGATGTGAAAGAATCAATTACTCTATGTCACGTGCTGATAGTGATGAGTTGCACTGCTGTGTAAAATATAAAACTGAGGTCTTAAAGAAATGAACAAATTAATGACCATAAGTCTAGAATATCCTGTGTGTGGAAGTATGAAAGTGCCCACAAATTAAAAGAGAGCTACCAAAAGGACCCAAAAGCCAGCTTGAAAGGGGGTACCACTAGCTAAACTTTGAAATGTTAAACTTTAAACAAAACAATGATAGTAATGGTTTACAAGCCATTGGATAGAGTGAAAATCCATGAGGCATTGAAGAAACAGGTCAATCCACAGATGAGAGGGGAAACTCTTCCTCCCAGTGAGTGCAAACAAACAAACGCAGGTGGAATGACGGGAACGGGAAACCACCATCTGGAAGGAAGGCACCATCAAAAAGGAAGTCACCAATGATTGAAAAGGCTGGTGAATAGCTCCCAACACAATATTAATCACGGTGAAAAACTATTGACTACAGTGAAGAAATGTGGCAGAAACCAATTGGACTAAATGTCAGGGAGAAAATCAAGGGAGGAGTTGGCATCACCTGCCTCCCAGGGTGAGCACAGTGTCATTTCTGTGAATTCTGAGGATACGCAGCCAGCATCCAGCCAGGTTGGCCTGGAGAATGAAAGGCCAGTGCTCTAAGCTTTTCCAAGCGTGCAAGACAGGGAAATGCTGGGGAGACACTCCAGGTGGCAGGAAACTAAGGAGGCACAACACTGAGCGAGGGAGTGTGGTGCTAGGCTAGATCTTATACCGGGGTGGCAAATGTGACGTGGTTGGGACAGTTGGGTCTGTGGATCTAGAGACCAGATGGTTGTGTGTAGTCTTGGAGCAGAGATCATTAAGAAGGGGAGTGTTCTAAAACACTTTATCCTGCTTGTTAAAGGAAGTAAGCCACACAAACAATTCAGGAAGTCCCTGGTACCAACCAGACTCGCTGGTACACTCCCTCACCAAGATTATATAAGCACTAAGTGCTGATGGGAGAGACTCTCAGACCAGCTGGGCTGCCTGGGAGAAGCAGAGAGCAGTGGAGCTGCCAGGACACTCTCCAAGCTGCTGAGCTGCCTGAAGGTCATGCAGTGAGCCATGAGCTGTCTGTCATCCATCCTGGGGTGGGCTTTTGGTGATACGGCTACCTGAGTTCTTTCTGCTCCTGTAAGTAACCCGAATAAAATTCGCTGGTTAGACCTCGGTGGTAACCTTATTTTGGCCTGTCTTTAAGTCCTATCTGGAGTAAGGAGACCTTTGTTCATGTCTCCCCAGGAATAGTGTCACAAAACAGGTGGAAGCACAGCAACATTGTTTATTGTTTTATTTGGAAGACAGTGTGGTAATTATTTAGACAATTGCCCTTCTCAGGAATGCCTAACTGGTCTATTTAAAAGGACTGCAGCATCATGTCTGCAGTTTGCCCTAAAATATCTCATCTAAAAGGAGTAATAATAACAATGACTATATATAATAACAAGGTTTTATTTTAATTACATAAAATGGTGTTTAAAATCACCTCGCACATGGCCAATCTGCTTACCAGTTAGTTGTCTCTTCCAAAGGAAAGAAGAAAATGATGAAGCTGAGTCTGCTCTTCTTTCCACCATAAGAGGGTGAAGGCTACGTGATGACCAAGTCCCAGTGTCTGGTTAGCAGTGATTACAGCACATACTTGGCAACATGACAGTATAATGATAGCTCTTTCTGAATTCCAAAGCACTTTGGGAACCATAATCTATCTCGTTTACCCCCATAGCACTCCAACGAAACAAACAATTATCATTATTATTGCTAGTATTTGTATATTATTGTTATGGTTGTTATCATGATGAAATGGCAGTCCTGAGACCTCAGAGTAGCACTAAATAAATAATAATTAAAATGATGGTTTATCTTTGCAGGCAGAGAAGCAAAATTATATTTACTCACACACACAAACCACACACCCTGATATTCTCTGGACCACAGAAGCCTCTCTCACACCCAAAGGAAACCCCCAGGACTTTGTACACATACACAGTTTGGAACAAACCCATCCTGACCTTTATTCTAAGAAGTAGGCTATGTGACCTTCCAGACAGAGGTCATCTTTCTAGTTTCCACCTCTGCATTTTCACCCATGCCGTCTCTTCTCTGGAACTCTTTTTCAACATAGTCCAGTTGTCCCAGGACAACTTCTTGAGCTGACATCAGCAAATATAGTTACAGCAACCAGAAAGGTCACAAATAGAGGAATGCAGACCATTAAATTGGTTTAAGCAGTTCTGCTAGAAGAAACGAGTCTCTGAACCCAAGACATTCCACAGTGGTTTATCAAGAGTGAGCATTAAAAAGAGACAAAAGATTTAGCAACTCTGGAACTTGGTATTTATCCTATCCAGGGCTTCACTGATCTAGTTACAGGCCTCAGACTAACAGTTGAATTTTCTAGGTAAAGAATTGCTCCCCTGTGGAGCACCACAGGCATTCAGACAGCCTTGGACTCTTAACTCCTGCTCTGATGATTACTATGGGGCCTTACTCACAATTCACTGCCCCTCCAACCTTACTCTCTCATTTAAAAAATGCATATAATGATAGCAACTCTGGGCTGAAATGTGCAGAAGCCAACCCCATCCATTTTATGGCCAGCGAAAGTCATCGCTCACAAATCAGAAATGCACAGCTGTTTTTAACCCTGGGATGGCATCGATCAGATTGGTTTTAGTGACCTGATTTCTCATTGTGCTTCTGCTTGTGCTATTATATGGTTTGCACAGAACAGTACTCAAGATTTCCTGATGATTGTAGCTTTGGTCCCCCTGGAGCTTCCCTGAGTTCCTCTCTGGTGCTAGGCCAGCGAGTGAGCAAAAGCAGCTACAGATTCATGATGTCTAATCAGAAGTGACACCCCTGTCCAATGGCACCTCAGGCTACAGTGTGTAGTGGCCAAGGGCACAGTAACAACCTATCATAAACACCAAACACCTATTTAAAAATCAGGAGGACAGCCAGACCTGGTGGCATATGCAGTGGGCATGGTCACATATGCCTGTAATTACACCACTCCAGATTCTGAGGCATGAGGTCTGCAAGTCTGAAGCCAGATTAGGATAAGTAGAGACACCCTGTCTTTAAAAAAAAAATGGATGCTTTAATAACAAATTAAAGAGAGGGGGTATCATTTATCCTTCAAAGAAGTCACTGTTAGGCCAGTCAGATGGCTCAGCAGGTAAAAGAACTTACTACCTTGGCCGGGCGGTGGTGGCGCACGCCTTTAATCCCAGCACTCGGGAGGCAGAGTCAGGCGGATCTTTGTGAGTTCGAGGCCAGCCTGGGCTACCAAGTGAGTTCCAGGAAAGGCGCAAAGCTACACAGAGAAACCCTGTCTCGAAAAACAAAAAAAACAAAAAAAAAAAAAAAAGAACTTACTACCAAGTTTGATGGCCTGAGTCTGTTCGCTGAGACCCGCATGGTGGTAGGAAAGAATCAACTCTGAAAGGTTGTCTTCTCATCTCCACTTGTGTCCATACACACACAGACGCATGCACAATCAATCAACCAATCAGTGCAAAAACCAAGGAGTCAATAAAAGACAAAGAACGGCTATGGAAATGTTCCAGATGAAATGGTGAAGCTATAGACCCCGGACATATAAGTGCAACCAAACCACAGACTGGATTTTGTACTGGAGTAGTGCTATGAAGGACATCCTTAATGAACTTATAAGTCATAATATGAACAATAGATCAGATAAAATATGTTGGTAAATTTGTGAGGTTGACAGCCACATTGTGTTTATACAAAAGAACATCCCTAATTGGTGATTAGTATTTAGCATCAACGTTTAATTATTGAAAACAACTCTAAATGTATAGAGAAGTAGGAAGAAAGATAACTTACAGGGAGTGGAGGAACCGCTAAGCGAGTTAAATCCTAAGAATGTGTGTTGTTGACATAGGCCCAGCCATGTCAAGACCTCAGAGGGAAATGGCAAGTCTGTCCCTTCTGCTTCATGTGTGGTTGTTGACGGTGCGCACAGACACTGTCCACCATATCATTCTCCCCGCTGGATATGTAGCCTGACCCTCTGTTCAGTGTGTGGATGCTGACAGTGTGCACAGAAAACACCCACCATAGCCTTCTCCCTCCTGGATGTTTACAGCCTGAAGACTGAGATTAGCTAAACCAGCCTCCTTGACACAGCTGTATAGCATAAGCCATGCCTCCTTGTTCAGCTGTGTTCAGTGACCCCGCCTCTCCTGCTCAACTCTATAAAATGAACACTCTGAGCTTCTGTGGTGCTTAGGTTTCTCCAGTAGAGAGTCTACACCACTCAATCCAAGCTTTCTGTCTCTGTCTCTGTGCGTGTTTGTCTTTTCTTCATTCCCTCATCGTCCCAGGCTGGTCCAAGTCCCTGGAGCCATATTGGACACAGCATTAAATGAAATGTTCCAATTGGTGAATCTAAGTAAAGTCTGTCTAATTGCTCTTTGCGTTTGTACTGCGTGGTTTTGCGTGTCAACTTGATACAAGCTAGGGTCATCAGAGGAAGGAGCCTCAGCTGAGGAAATGCCTCCTTGAGATCCAGCTGTAAGGCATTTTCTCATTTAGTGATCAATGGGGGAGGGTCCAGCCCATGGTAGATGGTGCCATCCCTGGACCGGTGGTCCCGGGTTCTGTAAGAAAGCAGGCTGAGCTAGCCAGGGTAAGCAAGCCAGTAAGCAGCACCCCTCAATGGCTTCTGCATCAGCTCCTGCCTTCCAGCATCCTGTCCTGTTTGAGTTCCTGTCCTGACTTCCTTCAGTGATGAACAGCAATGCAGAAGTGTAAGTCAAATAAACCCTTTCCTCCCCAACTTACATTTTGGCCATGTTGTTTCACCACAGCAATAGAAACCCTAACTAAGACAGTGCTATTTTATGTTTACAGTTTTTTGTAACTTTCAGATGCCAGAAGAGGAGGAAGGGGAAGGGAGTTGTGTTTCTACCAGGGGTGTAGTAGAGCCAATGGAATCAAAAGCATCAGCTACGTCCTTGGATCTCACATCACTCCTGGCACTGCTTTGCAATGCTGTTAACAATGACAATATCATTTGCACAAATGTGGCTAATGTTTTACAATGCTCTCATAAAATTCGGACACTTTTTTATATGCCTTACATATATTAACACATTCAGTAATGGTTCACACACTTATCCCATTGGATATCTTGACCTCAAGTCTATGAATGAGAAAATAATATAAATGAGTAAGTCAGTAGCAAAGAGCCTCACCCCTGACTGTGATGGGAGCTTAGGGCTCTAGGACTCACTCCTGGCTCCTTCTGCTTTGGGTTGCATCCTCCTTCCACCCCAGGTGTCTTCCAAGCCTGGGAGAGCACCAACTTACCTTAAGAGCTTTTAAAGTCACAGGTCCCCAAGCACCAGCTCCTGCATACAGTACTGACATGGAAAGATAGGGTTCACAGCTTCCTTCACAGCTCTCCTCACAGTGGATGGATTTCCTCATCAACATCTTTCCAAAACACTCAAGAGCAAGGAGGTGCTGGCCCTACCAGCAGACCCAAGCTTTTCTCCAAGTATCAAAGGCGCCCCTCCCCTGTCCCTGGAAGACATACTATAAACAGAGGGAGGCATCAGTGCAGAGAGAGATGCCATGTGGATGGCAGCCACCTCTCACATCGCACAGGTTTAATCAAATCAAGCTAGACAGAACCTCCTGGTGAAGGTCTGGGAAGCTGTGTTTGGAAAAGCTTGTTGGGTGTGCTACCAAGTTTAGAACTGTGGGTGTGGAGTCACCCAGGTTTATCACCCAACATGGGAAAAGAAGGCTTTACCACTAGGGGACTAGGGTTTTGTCCTCCAAATGCCTAAGATATGGTGGGGAAATCAATGTGGCTTAAGAAAACACAAAATAGATCCCATAGTTTGTTTGGTGAGCTTTTTGTTTCATTTTACTTAGGTTTGGTGTTTTCTTGTCTTAACTGGTTTTTTGTTTGGTTTTCATTTTTATTTTTGCTTTTCGTTTTGGTTTGAAGAGAGAGAATAAAGTTGGGTGAGTAGGATGAACCTGGAAAGAGTTGGGGGAAGGGAAAGAATATGATCAAAATACATTATATGAAAAAATTAATAAATTTTTAAAAAAGAAAGAAAGCTTGAAAGCCATCACTTTTAATGAATTGCTCATCAGAGTGGAGAGTGGTTACTCACAGATAGAATCATGAGAAGAGACCAAAGCTGATACTCTGTGGTAAGTGAATAAATTTGGACAGACGTTGCTGGGGACACTCACACAGGGAGCAAACATGTGGAGATGAACAAGGCTTCAGGACTAAATGTTATCCATCCCAGGGAGAACCAAGAATAGGCCTGGAGGATGCTCTAGTTAACCATGTGAGCTTATACACACATAGACACACATGCACACACACACACATACACACACATACACACACACACACACACACACACACACACACACACACACACACACACAAACTGCCAACCACAACTTACAAAGGCCCCTCAGCTTTGGCTTCCTTCTGTTTGGTATGATAGCAAACAGTACAGATTTCTACGAGATTCTTACATTGAATTAAATTGAAGTTTTGTTCTCTGTTAGACCGGAAGTGGCGTAATTTCCAGTTCTAGAAATGTCCCCCTCCAGCCTCACACCCTCAGTGCTGCCCTTCCTCTGAAATAAAGGAACTAACAAGGAAGGTGTTTATGTGTGGTTTAAGCCTGTCAGAGGAAACCCAGTGGAAAGACAGAGCCTTCAGCTCACAGAGAAAAGAGTGGAGAATGCTTACTTGGCTCTGACCTGCCCTTGCCACTTCCTAGTCACAGGACCTGGGCAAGTTATTTTCTTTCAGCCCGGGATCCTTCCTAAAATTCAGGCTCTCCCTTACTGAGGTCCTGAGGATGAGATAAGAAATTGAATGCAAAACTCCAGGCCAGCCGTGTTCTTCAATGTGCTTGACCATCGAGCATGGGATAAAGACTGAGCAAGCTCTGCTTCACAAGAAATGGCACTGCCCTCCTTCCAGCACTAGCAGGACTTAACAAACTAGTTTTGTTCCCTCTACTATCCTATGTGGACCTTGAGCCTGCAGATTTAGCACCTTGTCTCCCAAACATCATCACTCACAGTAGAAGAAAATTAGACCCTGGTGTCAGTCAGGTTGCCATAAATGCCTTATACATAAGTATGAGGCTGCAGTGAAGGGAGACGGCAATGCACTTCTGTATGGTGGTAATCACTACCCTTTGCATCACCTCACTTACACACTCCTTTGTGTAAGGGATATTTATAGAGTAGCCTGTGTTCTCTGAACTAGAATCAAGGTGAGTAGCACTTCGAGGATGATGCCCCGAGGATGTAGACAAGGACATCTTTCTTGCCTGTGATTAGCTCTTGGAAGGAGTCTTAATCAATAAGTGGGAGCTTGCTGCATGGAAGGGATGGAGTCTTCTGACAGCGGAAAGGTAAAGAAATAAGAGCATTCTGCACATCTGGAGAAATGGGTCCTCGTGAGTTATAGGGAGGGAGGGCTGGGGAGGTGGGCTGGAGTCCACAGTAACTGGGGGGTGGGCTCCTTTGTGCAGGACTCACAGTACTGCCAGTCAACCAAGAAAAACAGGTAAGATGCACTGCCTGACGCAACTTGTATCTAGCCAGACAAGCATTTCTAGGCAGAGTTCATGAAGGCAGATCAGGAAGAACAATGACCAAGCAGGTATCTGAGGAAGGCCTCCCAGTTTCTGGCAGGGAACACTCACTGCTAGGCAACAAGAATAAGTCAAGGGGGTGCTAGCCTTTCCTCCTCCTCTGTATACCATTATTTGACTGGGTTGGGCAGAAAACCCACCAAGAATCCCTGTGACCATGTAAACAGGTGCTGCCTGGAAGCAACCTGCCAGCAGGCAGAAACCCATCCTCCCTAGAGAAGCCCCATTTCCCCTGCCTACCAGGAGGACACCTTGTAAAGTCCACAGGGTTCTTCCCTGAGAAGTCAGATTCCTCTTAGACCACAAGCTCCTTCCACTTCCTCCAAGGCTGGTTCCCATCTTAGTTAACTGAGAACCTCCAGCAGCCAGCCAGAACCTATACAGCCCATAACTGCAGAAGGCATGCAGGAGCAATCACTGAGCAGGCAGGCCACCACAGCTTCCTATCCTTGTAACACCAGCCTCTCACTGGAGACGAGTCCCATCCTCAAGTCTTGCAACCTCATTCAAAGCCAACTCAGAACCTTCTCCTAGGAACAGATCCATGATTGCTTAAGGAAAGTGACAAATGGTGCAGATCATCTAAGCTACAGCCCATTCTGATTGGCATATTAAGGGGACATACAGGAGAGAGAAGCCAAGAGGAAAATGGATTCCCCACCCACTCCACAGTCCTCTCTTCATCACCTGGAATGCTATGTAAATACATCCAGTTTCATTTAGAATGGTAGCGAGGGTGTCCACACAGCCTAGACACTAAAAGGTTTAGGCCATCTCCCTTGCAATTGCCTACTTCAATGTGGTCAACGGTTAGGAGCACTGGGGCCAGAGTTTCTGCAGCTCCACAACCTTCTGAGAAACAAGAGCTTCCCAGGTTCTTGTTTCCAGAGTAACCACTTGCTCTCCTCATGCCGGAGTCCTCAAACCTTTTCTCCAGAGCTGAACTGTACACATCTCAGGCTTTGCAGACCACGCATGGGCTCTCTCGTCACTCCCCAGCTATACCCTCATAAGAACACCTTAATCATCACGTAAGCAAGACCATGTTCTAAGATGCTTTCATTTAGTTAAAAAATAGATAGTAGGCTGTGTTTGTCTCATAGGTCATAATTTCACAACTGCCACAGTATTTAACTTTTCTGCTGAAGCTCTCCATACAGTGGTTTCTGCAGTCCTGGTGATATGACACCCAACCCTGTTGCCATGACCTTAGTACAGACACTATCTTGAATTTAGTTGGCCCTTGCTATGATGATACTCTCTGTCTCTCTGTCTCTCTCTCTGTCTCTCTGTCTGTCTGTCTCTCTCTCTGTCTCTCTGTCTCTCTCTGTCTGTCTCTCTCTGTCTCTCTGTCTGTCTGTCTCTCTCTCTGTCTCTCTGTCTCTGTCTGTCTCTCTCTGTCTCTCTGTCTGTCTCTCTCTGTCTCTCTGTCTGTCTGTCTCTGTCTCTCTGTCTGTCTCTCTCTGTCTCTCTGTCTCTCTGTCTCTCTCTCTCTCTCTCTCTCTCTCTCACACACACACACACACACACACACACACACACACACACACGCACGCACGCACACATGCATGTGTATGCTCTCAACTTCCTCTAGTCCACACTCGCTGGTGGTTTCACACTCTCTTGTGATCCCTCCATACCTTCTCCCAGCATCACTGCTTTATGTTTTCCTAGTGTCAGTTAAGAACCAATAAGGAGCAGATGAGGAGTCTCACTGGATCAGTTCAAGATGGGCCAATGCACCATGGCAGAAGCCAGATGGAAGGGAGGCAAGGGCACAGTGCTGTCACTCAGGGCTTGCAGTTATGTGCTGTTGCTGGCACCCAGCCCATCAGAAGCCACAGAGAGCAGGTACCAGGACCCACAGCAAGGTTTTGCCAACAATCCGAAGGACGTAGTTTGTAAATTTTCTGTTCATTTTGTTCTTAGGCCAGGACTTCTCAAAAAATACAATAAAAATGACTAGAAAAATGAGATTGGAAAATACACTAAATAAAGCTCAATTTCCTGAAATCATTAGATTCAACAGGTGAAAGGCTTTATAAAATTGCTATAAAACTTCATAAATTTATAGCCTTAATTTTTATTTTTTACCTCATTGTGGGGTCAAGACAGCCTGCAAGGGTGGAATCAGAGACATAAGGGGCCAGCTTACTCTCCCTCTTCCCCCATCCCACCATCTCCTCTCATCATCTGGTCAAACTCAACCAAAAACAGGGACCAGAAGAGACCACATTTCATGGGCTCCTGGGGCAGAGGGTGGAGAGAGAGTGGGAGTTCACATAGGAGCCAGCATGTGTGCATGTGTGCCACGGCATGCATGAGTGAGAGCTCACACGGGAGCCAGCATGTGTGCATGTGTGCCACAGCATGCATGAGTGAGAGCTCACATAGGAGCCAGCATGTGTGCACGTATGCCACAACATGCATGAGTGAGAGCTCACACAGGAGCAAGCATGTGTGCATGTGTGCCACAGCATGTATGAGTGAGAGCACACACGGGAGCCAGCATGTGTGCATGTGTGCCACAGCATGCATGAGTGAGAGCTCACATGGGAGCAAGCATGTGTGCATGTGTGCCACAGCATGCATGAGTGAGAGCTCACATGGGAGCAAGCATGTGTGCATGTGTACCACAGCATGCATGAGTGAGGGCTCACATGGGAGCCAGTAAGTGTGCACGTGTGCATGCATGCACGCGGCATGCAGGTACAGGTCAGAAGAGAAGTTTAGGAAATACACCAAGATGGCTCAGTGGGTAAAGGTGCTTGCTGCCAAGCTTGCCCAACTGAGTTTGATCTCCAGGACAGAAAGAGAAAACCAGTGCCTATATACTGACCTCTGACCTCCATATGTGTGCTGTGGCACTCGCACCCACAGGCACAGGAACATGTTAATAAATGCAAAAGATTGATCAATACTGAAATAGAAAATTGGACTCCATCTCCTCTTTTCTCAGCCTCATGGGATCTTTCCATCTACTGCATAGTACTGGCCTTAAATTTTTCCATCGCATGGAGAAGCACTTCCCTTAGCTTCCTGGCAGTTAAGCAAACAGACAGATCTAATTTTATTAACCTAATCAGAAAGCCTCATCTTACCCAAACAATTTTTCTTGTATCTTCCTGGCTGAGATGATCAAAATAAGTCTACCTTGAGTTAAAGCCCTATGGTCTCTGGGTATGAAGAAGAAAATCAGATCAGAGAGCTGGGGATGTAGCTGAGAGTAGTAGAGTGTTTACTTGACATACACAAGGCCATGGATTCAATTCCCAGAACTACAGGGGGGAAAAATTAATTAAATCAGTTCAGAAGGCTCCAGTACATTTTTCATAACATGGGCTGCTTTTACATATTGAATTACAAAAGCCACCTTCCTCAAAAAGAACAATAATTTGTTTTGAAATTTATTTTGAGATTATAATTTAATTACACCATTTTTCCCTTCCCTTTGCTCCCTCCAAGCCTCTTATATACTACTCCCCACCCTCCTTCAAATCCACAGCCTCTTCTTTCACTAATTGTTAGTGCGTGCACAGATGCACATGTTTACACGTATATACTCCTAAATATAACCTGTTCAGTCTGAACCTTATTTGTAATATTAAGCCAAAAGAGAGACACCTACCTACTGTCTGCTGTCATTACTTGCTATTGGATAGAGTGATTACTTTTATTCCTTTTGTCTCTATTCTTTACATTTTCTACAAAATTTAAATGAGGAACACTTTCACATGGCATTATACAAAAGAAAGAAGTCTAAACCTCAAACCTTGGCCTTCCCTAGCTGACTTGAATCCAGCCTTCTCCCTGTATCTCTAAATGATGACCTAGTTCCATCACTTCACACACCACCTACCCAGGGCTGATGGGAGCCAGATTCTATTCCCAGCACCCGCGCCATGGCGCATAGCCATCTGTAACTCCAGATCTAGGCATCAGAAAGAAGACTCTCTGAAGGCAAAGGTAACAAGAGGTAAAAAGGAGTCTCAATTCAGCAGGCCCAGCTCTGTCACTTCTGGATTCTGCGGGAATATGTCTGAGGCATATGTCTACCAGGAGAACCTGTGACCCAGTCCCACCCAAATACACAAATGCCCGGCAAGAAACCTGTGCCCCTACCCCCACGCCAAGCCTCATTCTCCTTTTCCTAACCCCTGCTCCTAATTTAAAGACAATTCCAAAAACACCCTCTCCTCTGACCAGCCCCATACTCGTAAATAAAGTGAGAAGGTTTCAAAGGCTAAGCTTTTCTAGAATTGAGCACAGTTGTTATTTTCTCCAGCTTGGGAAGATGAAAGCTGAAGACCGATGTATGGACCAGTAGGGTCACAGTTCCTGCAGCAGCAGCAATGTTACTCTGGTATACATGATCTCTGAAGTAGTTCCCTGTTTGGGGGATTTGCTCAGAATGCATTAGCATAAGCAGACCCAGGAGGTTGTGTTAAGTCTGCAAAGGATTTCAAATTTCCTCCACCAAGAGGCTCAGCTATTACCAGGAATCACGCCCCATCTTTACTAGCATTTCTTCCGAATCCCTTCCGAATTATTCCCAGGTCTTCTTGGAGTCTGTAGTGAAGAATGTTATGGCGTGAACTCACAACCCATACCCTATGCAAGAGTGCACAGGCAGGCTGCAGGGATTTCAGGAGAGCACAGGGCTTTCTCTGACTTCAGCTGGAGACCTTAACAGGACAATGCCTGCTCTGATTGTTTTGTGTGCACCACATGAAGGCAAGTGGCCAGCCTGGTCTGAGCACCATGGGCAGCATGACTTGGCCATCCTGGAAGCAGAAGGGAGTAGTCCAGACTATTGTCCAAACAGAGACATCCTGGAGAGTGAAAGGACTGCCATGGATGTCTGGGCCAGGACAAATGTTAAGCAGGAAAGTGACCGATGCATGGTCAACTCCTGGGAAAGTCTTCCGCTTCCATCAGCTTAGGGCCTCCTGCTAGGTTGGTGTTCGACTCTCCCCCAGAGTCAAAAGGAAAGTGTCCTCCCAAATCAAGTCTTGTCTAATTCAGCAAGCTCCCTGGTATCCCAGGGAAGACACTGTCACAAAGGCCACAAAAATAAGAGCAGAGTCCTTACCCCTCTGGTTCCTCACTGCGTCCCCTGAACTGAAATAGTACTTAGCAACTAGTAGGTGTTCAGTAAATATTTGTTGAATGAATAAATGTCTGAATGAGGTTTCTAGAGTCATAAAGAGAACTCCAAGTACCCAGAGAGACTTGGTAACTTAGTAATAAAAATGGTTTCAATTCTAAAGTGTTATAAAAATCTAACATATTTATGAATATGAAATATACATTCCTTTAAAATCCTAGACTGACTGAAACTAAACTTCCACAATCAACTGATTGGGAGAAAATCATTTTGGAGCTACTATTGAGTTCCAAACAAAATGAAACTGTTTCCAGTGCAAACTCACTCACACTTTATTGGGCAAATCCAGCATCTCTATGTATGTGTAAGTTCTCTGGGAACCTTGGGGGCCATAAGAGAATTAAGTTAACAAGAAATTTAGTAGGGGAAATGGCCTGCAGAACAGAGGAGAAGGAAGGTGAAGGGGGTGAGGCTGGTCTTTAGACTGTGATTTGGGGAATACCCCTGATAAAAGAGAGAGGGAAAGAATACCTTAGGTTCAGCCAAGGTGATAGGGCTCCCAGAGCCAAAACTGCGCAGTAGAGGATCCTATATCAAGGAATTGGCAGAGATTAGGAACCAGAGTGCCTGTCTCTGGCTGGAAAAGCACAGACTCAGCTCAAAGAGTTGAGGCACCCAAGGGGAGGCATCTGGACTCTCAGATCTCCATGCTGGCTCCTGCAGCAGGAGTTCTAAGCAGCAGTGTGTAAGCCTGTGACAGTCTTTCAATAATGTCATGGGATCATTCTGTTCAGTGACTCAGTCTCTGTAAACTGATGCCAGCTGTACGAGGTAGACAACAAGGAAGCTATCCCACCAGCACCAGCCTCTTCTCCCAAGTACTGCAGCTCCCCATTTCTACTAGGCAAGATATTTTCTCATACAAGTCAATCAATGACAAAGTTGGGTTTTTTTGACAAAGTTTTATTTGGAAAATAGAAGTCTATTATTTCATTTTAACATTTCCAAAGAATCAAGCCCATTCTGGGCTGTCCACATGATAGCCACTCAGAGGTCTAGAAAGGTCATCATTTCCATTAAGAAATTCCTTACAGGGCGAGGTTCTGAGCCCTCCATGTCCATCATAGTCAATCAGTAACTGCGATTTTGGTCCAGAAGCCATCCAAGGAGAGCAAGCTCTGAGCCATCCTTAACTCATGCCCAGATGAAACAGCTTTCGAAAAAAGGCTGGACCTCCCCAGTAGCCTCTGTAAGAAGCAACAGAGAGAGACTATGAAGACAAAATGGGTAGAGTGACATCAGCCAACACCATGCTATGAGAAGTCACAAGGGATGCCTATCAGCACATAAAGCAAGACGTGTCTACTGAGGTGGAAAAATCTCATGACTGGGACAACCGCCTTGAGGCCTAGCTTTGACACTGAACTTGCTGTGTGAGCCCAGCATGCTGACTCAACTCAGAAGACCCCTGTGAAGCAGCTGCTACATGAACACTGCTGTCTACTTTGCTTTGCCTCATGACTTCAAAGGGGGCAGAGTCTCTCAACCACACTGACACTTAGGACCCAGTGGTTCCTTATCATGGGGGCTGCCCTGTGCACTGCAGTATCCCACACCCTTGCTCACTAGCTGTCAACAGCATCCTTCCAGTTATGACAACCAAATGCCTCTAAATACTGCAAAATGTCCCCAGAATAATCCGGGATTGAGGATCACTGGTGTAGATACCCTGACATTACCAATCTCATAGGTGTCTGGAAAAGGCAAAAAAAAAAATTTATAGCAAAGAGGAAGAGTTATTCATTTGCAGTAGTCTACTTATTGAATGCCTACCAGTGTCTGCCTCTGCATGTAATATCTCCTTAATGTTATGTTCATTTCTCAGATAAGAAACTAAATATCGTCTAATCAACTTGCTCAGCTAGTAAGTGGTAGAAACATTCAAAAGTAAGTCAGAACTGGAGTCTATCTCAGCTCTCTTAATTACTTTTAATTTTTCTCAAACATAATAAAAACCAAAGAAAGGTAGCAGATTAGAAAGTATTTGACATGTGAAAACAGTTTTTATTATAGTATTATCACTAGCATTATTATTTGTCTAATTTAGCTAGGAATAAAAAGGGAATGGAGAGTGGAAGACAGAAGATTTGGTTCCTCCAATGAATGAAGAGAGTGGCACCCCACCACAAGTGGGAGATACTGCAAACTTTCCCCTAACCTCTTCCCCAAGTGTGGCTGAGGCTTGGGAGGCCTTTAAGGGCCACCAACAATTCTTGAGAAATGGCACAGCAGAGTAGGTCCCATTAGCAAGTTCTGATTTGAGTAGAAGCTGGAAGGATCCCAGAAACTGTCCCCAGCCCCATGCAAAAGTTGGTACCCTCTGTACAGGCACCAGATGAGGCACCCACCTTAGCATTATATTCCAATACAAGAAAGGCATCATGTCAGCTTTCATGAGGTACATAGAAAGTCTCTCTTTACTCTGATCGAAGGGGAAGGTTTCCAGAGGCTCGGCTCTGTAGTCAAACTCGGCAAGAATCACACTGTTGTAGCCAGTCACCAGGGGACATGAGGTGTAGCCATCATACTGAAATTGTGAGAATGAGTAAGAATTACTTTCTGTCATGGTAATATATGGAGACTTCATAATTTATTTGCTGACTGACTATAATTGTTTTCTTTTGTGTGTATGTTCCAGTTTTTTGGACCATGAAAAATGCAAATTATCCAATGAAATATAATACTAAAGACAAAAAATAAAGTCCCCATATGGAATAAACTAATAAGAAAGTACCAGAATTGTGGAAGGACACTACCTTCATACAGAAAGGATAAATGAAGCAGTAAATCCTATAGGCATACAAACCTTTTTTGTGGGTTTTTGATTCTTCATAATCAGAGAAATTGTTCTATCAAGGATTCCTGACTGGGCAGCTATAAAAGAATGGAAAGCAAGAGCCTCAGGTTTTCCATGAAAACTCATTTGCATATAACATTAATGTGAACAAATGAATAGTAGTGATTCTATCCCCATCCTTCTAGAGCAGTGATTCTTAACCTTTCTAATGGTTTGACCTTTTAATACAGTTCCTCATGTTGTGACTCCCAACCACGAAATTATTTTTGTTGTTACTTCATAACTGTAATTTTGTTACTGTTTTGAATCATAGTGTAAATGTCTGTGTTTTCCTATGGTCTCAGGTGACCCCTGTAAAAGAGTCATTTGGCTCCCCCCAAGAAGATCGCAACCCCACTCCTCTAGATTGTGAGCAGAGTATGATTCTTCTTTTACTTGAAGTTCTGACCATCAGAAGGAGGCTCTCAGTTCATCAAACGCCACACAACTATCACTATCAGCTTGAAATTAAGGACCCATCCTCTCTAATAGGATGATAAGCGTAGCTCTACCCAAATCCTATCCCCCCCTACTCCCGGGGGTTGGTGGCTATCAATTTGGTCTGGATGCCATATTCTATAGCACTGCATGTCCCTGTTCACAGACAGCCTAGATTGGTAGCCTCAGGCATACCCACTAAGGCAAATACTGGGTTTTTCTCTCTAAGTATTGCCTGGCTGAAGCCAAACTAGCTAGATAGATCTATCCTTCAAATGACTCATAAAAAACATATGAAAATATAAAGAGTAGTAAATCAAATATGTATTTTTTTCAATTTTTTTCATTAGTTGAGATTTTTGGAATTAAAGAAATGGGAGATAATATCATGGATAATGAAAAAGACATTCAGTAGATCTCAAAGAAAGTCTTTCTTAATATTTAGAAAATGAAAGTAACACAGCATGCTCCACAGGTGTCTAATTCACACAGAACTCTACCGCCCCCTTAGCTGGGAGGTCCATGTTTTATGGCATCCACAGAGGACAGCTTCTCTCTGTAGAAGACAGAATCTAAAAGGCAATTCTTCCCATCACTGCTAGTGCAGAACACCTAGGTAAAGAAATTTAGTTTTCCAGGCTGAGGCCTTAATCGTGTACCAATCAGGGCATGCTCCACTGTGCTTGTCTATACAGAACAATTTTCTGGTCTGCGAGCTTTCATTGACTTGCATGTGTTTCCTAGGGAAACAAATGCCTCCTTGCTTTACAGTGGTTTAGGTAGAAGAAAAGTAGCCAACCTGCCTGGTACCAAGGGCCAAGAGTACCAGAGATGTAAGCATGGCAATCAGAAAAGGAGTAGAACCTAGAGAACTGGGTAAGTGTCACCCTCTTTCAGGTCATTCTTGCCCTGACAGCAGTCTCTGTGAGCAGTGAGGACAGAGTTTTGGTATTTTGGCAAAGCCTTTAAAAGCTACTTCCTTCTCCATACAACATCAGGTTCATTGATCATATGATCATCCCTTGAGGAAGCCAAAGTCATTTTAAACCACAAAAGCTTTCTATTATTGAATATAATACTATTAAAATTATTAAGTTATGAAAGCTGCTGATAGACTTCAGTTCTTGTTTTGATGGAACCTTGAGGAGATGTCAGTTTGAGAGGAGACTTGGAGCTGGTTACCCTACCTACTGCAGCAGCAGTCTTTGAAGTCGGAAGGTTGGTGCAGTCCCCAATGCCAAACACATTGGGGTATTTCTTATGCTGCAGAGTCTCTTTATCCACGTCCACCCAGCCAGCAGAATCCGCCACAGGACTTGTCTTGAGGACATCTGGTGAGCTCATAGGTGGTGTGACATGAAGCATTTCATACTATACAAAACAAGAACATCCAAATTTTCATCTCTTCAATGTCTCTACAGCCTACAAGCTTTTCTCTATCTCCCACGTTTTGTACATCAAAATGGCTGCAGAGAGCATTATGCATTAGTGTTTATACCAATCCATATACTCCCCAAGACCTTATGTGCTACTGTGGAGGATGATGAGAAACTAAACAACTGTCCTCTCAGGTTGATACCGTCTGCCTATACTGAGCCCATGACCCTTCAACAGAAGAGATGGGGAACCCAATATTTTGAAATAGAATTCACTAATATTCTGAAATAATCCATTGGTACTCTCATTTTTTGCTAAAAACTGAGCAGTAGCATATATTGCCTATCTTTCTCTTTCTCTGGCCCTCAGCTGTCAACTCAGTACTGTCTTGGTTTGGTTCTTTTGTTGTATTCTGAAAGGAGATGTTTAGTCTCTGAAACTTGTAAAAATTATGTTAAGAACTGGTGTGAGCATTACTCCCAAATAGGACTCAGCTCTCAAAACACATAAAGAAAAGTACCAGTCACCAGCATGAAATGGGAAACTGAATGATAAAATTCTCTGACACCTTGAAGAAGTAAAAAGGGATCTTGTCTAACTTTAGGTTTATTAAGTAGTGTTGAATATAGGGGTGGGTTTTCTTTTCCCAAACATCAATTAAGGCTGTCCTTGATGATCCTGTGCTGAGGCTTTCACTCATTCATTAAATTTTTTATTTACCTAATATTCTTCTACTTTCTGTAGGACATATCTTTTATTCATTTTATTTTACAATTCCATGTCACAACTTCAATGTATCATCGGGTCTGTAGTTGAAAGTTTTCTCTGGTCCTGCCCAGCTCCTGTGGACCCACAGCCCCACAGTCCCACAGCCGTTCAGATCTAAGTAAACTTTCAGCTACAAATGGTGCCCCATGTTGGGTGCCAATTGTAGACAAATTTCTAAATGGTCTTAATATATAAAAAACACAGAGCCAAATATAGGGGTGAAAGCCTTAGAGAAAGATCAGAGTAATAGGACAAACCACTAGCTAATCTCACCTCACCAACTTCACAGCTTCCAAAAGAGACCTTCTTCCTGTATACTCATGTTTATATGCCCTTTCTATTCTGTTCTCTCATTGGCTTTCTTAGCCCAGCTATATCAGTTCCTCTTCCTACATAGCTCTGTCACTTTCTGTCTGTCTGTATAGACCTCCAGACCTCTACAGTTTAACTAGTGTTGGAATTAAGCCATGTGCCACCACACTTGGCTCTGTTTCCAGTGTGGCCTTGAACACACAGAGATCCTGCCTGCTAAGTGATAGGATTAAGGGCCTGACTTTTTTGTTCACTTAAAATGGCTTGCTCTGTCCTCTGATCTCCAGGCAAGCCTTATTTATTTATTTATTTATTTATTTATTTATTTATTTATTTATTCATTCATTCATTCATTCATTAAAGCACAAATAAAATAAAATAAAAATAAAATATCACCACATTTCAGAACAAATAAAATATCACCACACAGGTCTACATCTGGATACACTTGAATATTCATATTTCATCAGGGTAAAAATGTTAACATGTTAAGGCCATCTCAACCTTGTGATAGTCAACAGCCCCTAGTGTCCAGTGCCCTCATCTGGACTGAACAATCACTGAGGGGCCAGAAATCAAAAAGCTGAGTTGTATTTATTCAAACTGTCTGTCAGTTACAGGATTATTTCAGCTCAGGAAAGTGTTGCACATTATTCACTTGAGGGGCCTTTTGAGGACATGAGTCTCTGACATCAGGTCTGTTTGTCAGTCAGTGATCATGGAGAAATCTGGACCACTTAGCACGCTGTTTATAAAGTATCCCAGGCTACTCAGCTTTAGGGAACATTCATTCTTACACGGCCATTCTCAGCCTTTGTTGAACATGAGAGTCTTAGGGCAATTTTTGAAACTCAGTCTTCAGCCATCCTCAGTCCACACTTCAGGCCAATTAATCAAAATCTGTGTTATAGAGACCCAGGAATCAGCACATTTTAAAAGCTCCCTGGGTAATTCCAACACTGGGAGCAGATACTTGAAAGCCTTCAGTAAGCTTTTTGATATTCATAGGCTAAAAGCATAACTGAAATATTTGAGCTGAAATCTTATCACTCAAAGGTGACATAAATATCTTCCTACTTTACAAACTTGGTAAAAAGAAAACATCCACTCATTCATCCAGGCCTCTATCCACAGCCTCAACTCCCCAGACCACAGCTGAAAACCACAGTTTTAAAAAAAAAATCACAAAATTAAGTTCCTTTGCTCAAGGTCACACTTTTCTCACAGAGGTTTGCTTTAGACAGTCAAGTCACTCACAGCCCGTTCACTTCCACTTGCATAAAATTCGCAATTTTGGCTCACTTGTTTTCCAAAAAAAGAAAAAAAAAAAGAATTGAGAGCAGCAAGTTTTAAAATCTGAAGGTGGGAGGCCCTTCCAAAACTCACAACTTCCTGACAGCCTAGAAAACTGAAACACAAAAGCCACTATCAACAACAGCCATAGAAAAGAGCAGAGGGCCTTGTGTGAAATGATAACCAGTAGCCATACACACTCCAGTGGGCCCTTTGCACACAGCTGCATGAGAGCTGTTCCCAGTGAGGACCCTGGACTGGAGGAGACAGAACCAGACTAGCAGAGACCAAGTGTAACAGCAGACAGCGTGCAAGTGCTAGGAAAAAGAAAGAAGTGTGTTGCGAGGACACAGAAGCCAGTCTGAAGAGGCTTCTGACCAAATCTGGGACAATTTGACTACAAAAATAATTATAAAAGCATTTAATGAATACTAAAACATTGGAGAAAATGAGCATCTGTGAGTTCATGCCAGTCATTAATCGATAAATATAAAAGGAAAGGCTGGCTGGAGGGATAGCTCAGCCATTAAAGGCTAGGCTCACAACCAAAAAATAAAAGGAAAGGCACTTGCTGACAAAATGCCTTACTAGTAAGTGTGGATGAAATTCTGCGGTCATCACACTGGAAGTGAGACAGATGAGTACTATCACCAGGGACTAAGTCGGGTGAAACTTTAAAGAATGGAGTGTATGCATGACCTGAAAATGTCTCTCTAAAGACTTTCTTATTAGCAAAGAAGAAAGAGAATAGTAATACCGTGGAGAAACCAGACTGTATCTAGACTGGAGACCAGAGCAAACCTCCAGTGAGGAGCCTGTATGCTTGCAAATGCAATTCGCTAGACCACCCTGTTACCTGTGCCATGCTCACAAAGCAAAACTCATCACTAGACATGAGGAAGGCTTCTGAGAAAGTTTAGAAGGTTATTTTGTCCCACAATGCCAGAGCCAATTAACAAAATTGGATACAGGTAGTAGATAAAAACATCATATATGTGCCAAATTTACTAAGCTGATTAACTACTATAGTTTCATTTTTAAAAAATTACCCTTATCTTAGGAAGTTTATCAGAAAAATTATCTGGAGATAAGGAGAAGAATGCTTGAATGTAACTTATATTTAGGAAAATTAACAGAAACAGAGATTGAGGGGAAATAAAATAATAGAGCTAAAGCAACTGCTATAAGATTCTTTATGTGAATCTAGCTAAAGGCAAACACAATTTTATTTCTGTCATTTTTGTTTTTATAACTCCTCCAAGTTTGAGGATATTTCCAAATAAAGGATTTTTAAAGTATGCCCCTGAGCCATCAGTAACATTTTTAATGATATTTAATGTATTCTGTTTAAGAAAGAAAAATGGGTGCAGTAGATTTTTAAAAGAGCTTAAGCTAAAAAGACTCAAATTTAAATTTTTGATGTTTAGAAGACTAATCTCTGGTTCATTCAAAATTCCTTTTTATGGAACCCTTCGTCATTAAATACAGAGCACAATGTGAGCGCACTTTCTCACTGCCAGAATGCCGTGAACAAATATTCTCCAACACCATTGCACCTTGTGCTCAACTTCATAATTCCTCTACAAAAGTAGTATTCCCACTTTGTGGGAAAGGAAACAGGTGCCCAAGACCCAGAGCACACAACACAGCCAGAATCTTTCCAAGGAAGGTGGTGGCTCTGCCATGTCCCTTGAGAAAGAATTTAAGGGCCGAATGTTTGCAGGGGAAGAAAGATGTATAAAGACACCTTCTTCCACAGGTGAAAAACACCCCTGTCTTGCTTGAGAGACCCACAGCTTCCTTCCCATTCACAAGCAGGGCTGTTTCTCACACATCAAAGATTGAGACCATCACAGAGCCTTGCAGTTGAGGAAGCCCTTCCTAAACTCTCCAGGCAATAAAAAGTCAAGTGAAATAGTTTGAGGGATCTCTGTGAGTTCGAGGCCAGCCTGGGCTACAGAGAGAGTTCCAGGAAAGGCGCAAAGCTACACAGAGAAACCCTGTCTTGAAAAACCAGAGAGAGAGGGCGGGGGGGAGGGAGGGAGGGAAGGAAGGGAGGGAGGGAGGGAGGGAGGAAGGGAGGAAGGGAGGAAGGGAGGAAGGGAGGAAGGGAGGAAGGGAGGAAGGAAGGAAGGAAGGAAGGAAGGAAGGAAGGAAGGAAGGAAGGAAGGAAGGAAGGAAGGAAGGAAGGAAGGAAGGAAGGAAGGAAGGAAGGAAGGAAGGAAGGAAGGAAGGAAGGAAGGAAGGAAGGAAGGGAAAAAAATCACCTAACCCCGCAGACAAGCCCCACCCCCCACTCCCTCTCCTCCCGCCTCCTCCAGTTCCCCTTCTCTCTCTCCTCATCAGCCTTCCCCAGCAAGTGGTGAAGGCCACTGTGTCTCTTGTGCCCCAGGCAGCCCGCTTAACCTGCCTGCCCTCACCGGAATCACTTGCGTCTCCCCGGGCTTGTCCAGGTTCTCAAACACTGCCTCCTGTTTGTCAGCGCGGACTTCGATAAGGTTGTGCCTGTAGTTGACAGTGAGGTTCCTCTCCTGGATGATCTCCTGCAAGGCAGCTGCATACTTCTTAACCCCAAAAATTGCTCCAAGAGCGGTGTTGAAGATGACATTAGCCTTGGGTCTCTTTCCAGTCTAAGAAAAGGGAAAGGGGAAGAAAGCCTGGTGGTTACTGCAGCCGCCATTTTGTTTTTCATTTCTTTTTTTTTTTTCTTTTTCTTTTTTTTTTTTTTTTTTTTTTTTTTTTCATCCAGACCAGAATTAAAACCCTCAGGAGAGATCGGGTCAGCTTTTTATCAGAAGTTAAGATGGTAGAACTTCAAAGGCTTGTACCAACCCTATAATCCTGAATGAACTTCCTCAGCATCGGGAGCGACCACGGAAGCTGGCTCTTTGCTCCCCACCTACAGGGTCACCACAGTTGACAGAGCTCAGAGGAGCACAGTGCCCATGGCCAGATTCCAAGAACAAAGACCAGAAATCTCAAGTCATCCCCCTCCCGTCCTCCCTTTCCGTCCTTTTACAGAAGCACAAGTTGCTTTGGGTCCTGCCATGGCTGGACCCAAGCCAGGCCTCAGTGAGCCAAAAGTCATGTCTCAGTAAAGGCCAGAAAGAGCGACACACACACACACACACACACATACACACACACACACACACACACACATACACACACACACACACACACACACACACACACACACACACACACACTACCTGATGCCGGGTATACTCCACTAGCCATCTGCTATCACACAGAAGGTATTTGGGAAAACCTCCTTGACCCTCATTTCAAAAACAAAAAACAACCAAAAAAAAAAAAAAAAAAAAAAAAACTCTTTCCAAAAGCTCTGAAATTCCATGAGAACATTTTTTAGCTTTAAAATTGGCATTTAGCCTATTTGCAAATGCATGTATCAAAAGCCAGAAAATGCTCGTAACCTTGAGACTGAATAAAAGCAATTGCGAGTCTGTGTGTTTGTGATTTATAATTGATTGCCTAACAACAGATATTAAAGTATTTATACAATCTCTAACGCAGTTTGCCCGTAGACTTTTATACTCAGTTTTAAAGTATGTCCCAAGGACTATTAACATGGACTACTTTGTAAGTGCAGGATGGACTGTCTCCACACTTTTTAAGTCTGTAGAAAAACCTCTTCTAACTTATGAGAACAGCTTTATAAGAGAATGTGCATGATGGGTGGTCTCTTCCGTGCCCAGCTATGTCACTATGTACACATGGAACAAAACTTTCAGGAATACAGAGGTCAGAGGACAGGGAGGAAAGTGGACTTGTGGCAGGTACTCAGTTGGTGGCGCCTGCCCTTGCCATCTCTGTCCTGAAGAGAAGACACACCTTCCTGAAGTAGGCTTCTGATAGGTACATGATCTTCTGGGGGGCGCCAGCACACTTCACTGGAGTGTTTGGGAAGGTGAAAATCGCATTGCCCTCCTTGAAGTCCTGCAGGGCCTTCCACGTCTTCTCTACTGTCTTGACAGAATAATTGGACCCTATTTTGGGATAAGCAAAACCTTCAGGTAGTCCTTTAATCTGCAACCAAACACACAGAAATTTGCCTTTTAAAAGATATATTAATTTGCAGCTAATTAAGCCGACCAGGTCCCTTTCCCCATGGGGGCCTGGTGTGCAATGGTTGCAAACAGCAGCTTCCTTGGTAGTGTATGCAGCCTGTTGCCTATATAGGTTACTCTAAGGGACCTTGGAGACAGTTTTCTGGCAGTTATTCAAGCCTCTGATTTCAATATTGTTCCCAATCTAGGCTCCAAACAGGTATGCGTGGTGCCTTTGGGAAGCCCCAGGGCACAGTGGCCAGGGTTCACATTGGCCAGGTCATCATGTCCATCCGCACCAAGCTGCAGAATAAGGAACATGTGATTGAGGCTCTTCGTAGAGCCAAGTTCAAGTTCCCTGGCCGCCAGAAGATCCACATCTCAAAGAAATGGGGCTTCACCAAGTTTAATGCGGATGAATTTGAAGACATGGTTGCTGAGAAGCGCCTTATTCCTGATGGCTGTGGGGTCAAGTATATCCCCAATCGTGGTCCTTTGGACAAATGGCGAGCCCTGCACTCCTGAGGGGTTCCACAGTGTTCTCCTGTACCCTACCAAATCATGTTCAGTAATAAATCTCACATCCAGTCTGCTTTAAAAAAAAAAAAAGATATATTAAAAAGTGAGAGATAGATAAATAGATAATGAAATTTTACTCAGCCATGAAGAAAAACTCAATCATTTGTAGAAAAATTAATATAACTGTAGATCATTATATTGAGCAAAATACAACAAATTCAGAAAAGCAAATACCATATTTTTCTAATACACATATTCTAGACTTACATTTACACCTGTGTCTCTGGTATGTGTGTGTGTGCTGTGTGTGTGTATGTATGGTGTGAGGGATGTGGTGTATGTGTGTATGTGTGTGGTGTGTGTGTGTGTACAGTGTGTGTGTGTTATATTTGTATGTGGTGTGTATGTGTGTGTATGTATGATGTGAGGGGTGTGTTGTGTATGTGTGTGTGTTGTGTGTTGTGTGTGATATGTGTGTGTGAGGTGTATGTGAGGTATGTGTGTATGTGTGGTGTGAGGGGTGTGGTGTATGTGCATATATGTGATGTGTGTGTGCACACGCATGTGGTGTGTACATGAAGGAATTGGAAAAGGAACCATTGAGGAAAGGAAGAGGCCACGAGAGAAGGGAGAGAAGTAATGGCTACCTGGGACACCAAAGCCTAAGGAAGGAGTACTGAAGGGGAGGAAGGGGCCTGCTAACTAATGTGGGGCAGGATGTGAAAAGACACATGATGTCTTAATGAAACCCATTATTATGCATGCTAATTAACAAAATTAAAAAAGAAATAAGTACATCAGCAAAAAATAAAGAATCTTACTTTAAAGCACTTTTTGGTATACATATAAATTTGCCATTTATTGGAGATGAAAGCAAATATTTAAAAAAACAAAAATTTGTCATGATGCTTTAGAGTCCTTGTTCTTTGCCTCCAACCCTTCAGAAAGTACAGCGGCATCAGCCCCTGTACTCACACAGGGACAGACAGGTAAATGAGAGGCCCAGACCACAGCCATGGCCCCTCAAGTCACCTGTCAGGCTCAGCCGCCTAGCACCCAACCCCACCTCCCTGGAAGTGAGGCTGCCATTGAAATACAGCTCTTCACACCTTCCGAGTGAGGACAGGATGCCAGTCACAACTGCCTTCAGGAGAACCATTTGCCTTCCTGAGGAGTTAGGCAGGACCAAGAGCCATTCATCCATGATGTCAATAAGGCTGAAATTGCCTCTCGGGTTGTGCAGATCAAACCCTTGGTGAAGCAGTAAAGCGAAGCATTAAACACACGGCCTTTGGAATGCTGAAGATCCAGGTTCTGTCCCACCTTCCTACTAAGCAGTACTGTAACTCTGAGTAAGTTACCTTGCACTTAAAAGCCACTGTTAAGGGAAAGGGTGCCACAACCTGGTAACTAAATTCCTTCCAGGAAGTTCTGTGTGATGAGGTGTGTTTTATGCTTCCTCATCAATCAGAGTTGCTTTCAGGAAATTCTGAGGCAGAGAGATGGGAGCCAAGAGGGGAACACATGAGGATCAGGGAAGAGGAGAAATGAAATTGCCCTTTGGTAGTACAAAGAAGGGTAGGCTGTGTGCTGGGGAGCTGAGGACTAGCCTGCCTGTCACATGACAGACCAATGAACTAGTAGGACACCACGCTGAAGATACTCAACGGAGCTGGCGTGAGAAAGAGCACAGACAGATGGTCCATGTCAAGCATGAGAGCCCCGTACATCCAACAGACGGAGTGAAGATCCAGCCTGCCAGAGACCATCTCATGCCTGCCTAGTGCTCCACGGGGATCTCATATCTGCAAATGGTTGCCTTCTTTTGTGCTTTACATTCACTTGAGAAGTTTTCTGGAATTTTCAGCCAAAGAATACCTGGGAGCATGCTAGACACACTTAAGTTACATTCCCTTAGCCTCAGTTTCCCCATTTATGAAAAGGAGGAAAAATACCTTCCTCATCAGAAGCTGTAAAGGATCACTATCACTCCCCAGCATCTCTCTTGATGAGTAGTAGGATTTCCATTGTAATGGCTGCCTTTAAAAACTGTTGTTTCTTAGCTTGCTACAAGAGAGCACTACAAATTCTCAATCCTGCCCTCTTCCATCCTCTTCACAAGGCAAGGAGGTCACTAGAGAACTTTCATATAACATATCTCGACACATTTCACTACCCTTCCCCAGGCATGTCGTGATTCTTCACATCTAAACACACCCAAAGACCCTTGCTGGGCCACCTCTCCTGAAGTGGGATCCCACATCTGCAGCCTGGGTCCCCACCAGGCTTTCTGTATTTGTCCTATTGCATCAAAACTCTCCGCCACCTTTCTGGGGATCATCACAACAAAGGGATCAGTCTGGTGTGTTAGGACACCCAACTTGAATCTCACAATTCTCAGGGAACATGTGGCTCCCTTGCTTGCTGAAAACACACTTAAAAAGCTTCTAGGTCGCATTTATATCGTGTGGGTCGCTTCATACCCCAAACACTCAAGTCTCTATACAATAACCCCTAAATACGCTTCCAGAGTCTGATAAACTAACTGCTGTGTTCTGGTGTTACAGTCGGCTTCAGAACTCAAACTAGATCTGCTTTGCAAAGGAAATCCAGTTCTTTATGGGGCCAGCCCAGCCCTTCATAACAAGGCCAACTTCCTGGGAGTGCAGAAAGAGGAGGTTTCTGCAAGAAACACAGTTAGGGCACAAGCATATTGAGCTGTGCTTAAAGCTACAACACATTGTTGTCATTGACAGGATCTTAGAGAAGATTTTTTGGCATCAGTGAAAGGTCTCTGGGAAATAACTACAGCTCGGTGGGGCACAGTATCTTCGAACCATTTCCCTATTACCAATGAATGGAAAGAAAGAATACAGAGTTTTAGTTTTGTCTTAGCATAAACTAGAGGGTGCAACACATCAAGAACTGAAGATTGTACCTTCTCGTAGTCCAGCTGGATTCCAAGAGCGATGATAAGGTATCTGTAGGAGATCTACAACACACATCAGAAGACATATAGTTTAGACCAATGCTCAAAAATCAGCACCGTGCCTCCATTTACCGATGTGAGTGCCTCCAGGTGGATGGTGGTGGGCAGTTTGGGAAGAGTTGGATACACACTACAGTTGATCATAATTCTTCCTTTTCTGTAGCCTCAGATCTCATGGCTCAAAAATCCTCTGCCTGGCCTCTGAAAGCTTGGGATGCCTATAATTTTACATACTAGAGAATACAAAAAGACAATCCTTTGTGCAAAGTTTGTGCTTTTTTCAAACTGTAGTGGGTAAGAACAACTTTCTAATCTCAAAAGATAGTTCTTGTTAGATCTATGGGCAATATATGAATCTGAACTATAATATGAACCAATATCATAATTGAGAAACGTCTTCAAAGGTCACTGAAAAGGATGCAATATTTATGTTTAATGATTTAAATGGGTATTGTGACTGTTCATGCTGAAGACAATGATATCCATAAATATGGTAATGGATATATATGTTTAGGATCAAGAGGGCAGACACATTGGGACAAGAAACTGTAAGAGGGATGCAAAGTATAAGAACATTCCTTAAAAATAGCTAAACCAGAAAACACATGGATAAGAACCAGGAGCCCAGCAAGGAGACATGGGTGGGAATCTCCATGATCTCAAATTAAGAAGGACAGGCAGCAAGCTGAGCAAACCCCAGTTAGAGAGTGGACTCCAAGACTTGAGAGTGTCCCACTCTGTCTGGGGCATACAGCAGTTGTTGAAGAGGACCCATCTTGCCCAAAAGGAGGCTTGGCTCCAAGATGCCCAGGCTTCCCTGTGCCTCTCACCCTTGCCACAGGCCCCTCCCAGGGCTTCCTCAGCACAGAGCCCGTGATGCCTTATGGCAGTGGACATGTCATACAGAAGCCATGCCCTCCCCCACATCACAGATCACTCCTAGAGGATAAAGTTTGCAACTTCTCCTTGTAGTCCTAGAACCTGTTGAGGAACCAGCCATGCTTGTTGGATGAATAAATATATGGAGGAACAGTTTTAGTTTCATTTTTAAAAAAACAAAGTTTATCAAGGTTAACAGAAAAAAACAAATCCAGGTCTGTGTGCTCTGCCCACAGAGAGTCAACACCTTGACATTCTTGGTTCCATAGGGAAGCCAGCTATGGAAATGACAAGAGGTCTGGGGTATGGGATGATGCCCTGCTTGGAATATCATTATTATTGTTATTAATTATTATTGTTATTAATTATTATTATTATTAATTATTATTCCTGCTTGGAATATCATTTGAGTTATTAATGTTATCATGAACAACATGCCCAGGAGGAGGGATAGGAGCACTACAGAATGGCCTAGAACCAGCAGGACTTTTCTCTCTCACAGTTAGGTGCTGTGTTTGCCTTTTTCAGTGACAGTGTGCAGTGCTCAATCATGTTGAGCTCAAGGTCAGTTCACAACTCTCCATTCCTTCCTTCCTACACGACCCACTGCTGAGTCCGTCTGCCCCGCCCTGGAAGACAGAACAGCTGTTCTTCATTTTACCTGGCAGAAATACACATATACAAGCACATACAAGTAAATATATGTGCACATGTGTACGTGGCTTTTTTTACCTAGCAGTCTTTTGCTCATAGGTCAAGAGGCTTCTCCCTGATACCACACATGGCTCCTTGGTACAACCAAGCCTGCCTCATTGAGTAGACAGACCCCTTGGAGATCTGAGGATTCCTCAGTGTCTCTGTATTAGGTTCATTATCTTGAGGATTATCAAGTTTTTACATCTCTTTTTTTTTGTTTTTTTTTTTTTTTTCCGAGACAGGGTTTCTCTTGTGTAGCTTTGTGCCTTTCCTGGAACTCACTTGATAGCCCAGGCTGGCCTCGAACTCACAGAGATCTGCCTGGCTCTGCCTCCCGAGTGCTGGGATTAAAGGCATGTGCCACCACCGTCCGGCAAGTTTTTACATCTCTTGAGAATAAGTACTCTAGTAGATGTTCTAACCATGTACCATTTGTGTCTTCTAAGGCTCAGAAACTTGGGGAAATTGTAGGGTCTTATTTTTGAGATTAGGGAAAAAGTTAGTGAATCTGGTAGGGTGTTATTCCAGGACTTTATTGAGCAGAGTACAGCATAAGCTGATAGTATCAGAACTCGGCACATAACATCTCGTGGGAAATATCCTGTTGGCTTCAATTTATACTCCCACTGTGTCTGAGTCTTGGATTTATGATTCTTGTCACCCAGTTAGCAATTTTCAGCACAGATGGGCTCATTTAAGTTCGTTTTAATTCTGTGACATGTCCCTAGAGAGCTTTCTTCCGATTGCATAAGTTAATCAGTGTTCTTTAGCAAACACGATTCAATTTACCAAATCATTCTATTCTTAGTTTACCTTCTCCTGCCACAGACACTAGACAGAAACTGGACTTGTCGTCACTGCTACAACCTAGACTGTGTCTCTGACACTTCTGCATCGGGCGTCTGTTTTCTAGACCACACCCCTTAATTCTTCTCTAAACTTGTCTTCCTTCTTCCCCCTCCTACTCCAGCCACACTGGTGTCTGTTTCCTCCTCTGCTTCCTTTTGCCCCCAAAGCATTTGCATGTAGCTCCCACCTCTAACCCTAACTAATGCCTACTCACCCTTTAACTTAGAAAGGATCGCTTTAGGCAAGCCTCCCTTGACCTGACAAACCTGGTTGGTTCCCTCTTGCCATGCTGCAGCTTAGTAAATTCTTGTGTGATTATCTGAAGCCCTTATCTTTCCCATCAGACTGAGTTCCTGAAGGAGATAAACTCTCTGTCTTGCTCATCATTGCATGTTCAGTCTCCAGAATGACATCTAGGACCTAGAAAGTGTGCAGTCAATACTTATAAGGAAGCCATGTCTCGGTTTCTTCATTTGTGAAATGAGAACAGTGCCTACCTTGCTGAGCTGCTCTGAGCACTCAATGAGGGGGAACCTGTAAGCACTTAGATTAGTGCTTTGCGCAGGTGTGTGCTCAAGAAGTGTTGTTACTGTTTTATAAAGAACGTTAAAAAGAGAAAGGAAATATGGACTGCGCGTTCACTGTGAGCCAGTACAGCTTAGTCATTGGCTGAAGGAGGGTTTGTCATCTTTGAACCTTTGTTGGCACACTTCTGTCTCTAAATTACTATGTGACATTTGTTTAGTAGGCGAGCCTGGAGTTTTGCAAGGGTTTAGCTTCTGATTTACTAGGTTCTTAGTGTCAGGATTCCTCACCCTGTCCACGCCCCCACCCTTGTACGAAATGAGGAGACTTGTCCGTATTTGGCCTTCTGGCAAGGTCTATGCTGGTCTCTGCAATTGCTCAAAAGCTGTGTCTACAAGCTGTGCAGCCTCCTTGGCTTGGAAACTTGTTCTAAACGCTCGAGGCTTGCTTTTTGTTTTCTTTCTAGCTAGGCTTTTTCTTTCCTAACGACCTCCCTCTCACAAGTTTGCCTGTGCCCAGTCCTTACAAATAACCGATTTTATACTCTGATAAAACCACCAAGGTATGTGTAGAGCAAAATAGCGTTCTGTTGCAGTGTTCCTGTGTTTTCCCTTTAGGGCATCATCCCAGACCCAAGGGCCCCTGCTGCTTCCCATGTCCTTCAATGGCTAAATTTCCTACAGAACCAAGAATGTCAAGGTGTTGACTCTCTTAATGGCACAGACTAGAGATCAGGATGGATGTTATTATCCGTCTACTTTGATGAAACTCTATTTTTCACAAGCAACCGAAAGTGTTTGCCTGTATATCCACTCACCCGGCAAGCACTGTTGAGTTCCTTAGGACTACAAGGAGAAGATGCAACCTTTATCCTCCAGGGGTGTTTTGTGAAGTGAGGGAGGGCATGGCTTCTGTATAACATACCATAAAGCATGATGGGCCCTGTGCTAAGGGAACTCTGGGAGGGGCCTGTGGCGAGGGTGAGTTCCCTGGAGAACTGACTGGCCGCTGCTGTTCGGGGCTCAGAGGCAGATAGGAACAGGAAACTGCAACTGGATACTGGACCTGTGATCTCATCACTGTCCTCTCAGCTGCTCCATCGAATGTGGAGAAGAGTTGTGGAAAACCCTGTGGGTCTAGTGTAGGAAGTAACATCTTAACAGCGCTAAGCACTTCTGAACCTCATCTCTGGGACATTACTTGCCCCACAGTGCTGGGACAAACCTTAGTCACAGGACTCCCCCTAACTGTGCCCCTACCAAGACTGGTGTGGATATTTCCCAATACTCACCTCTTAATGGAAAACCAGGTGTCAGTTAGAAATACTAGCTTACTTCAAAGGAAAGGGGGAAATGTACCTGCAATTTTAACATGTAGAAATAGCATTTGTTCAACAAAAATTCGGTCACACAACTCTATACTCAACGAGGGCCACTGTATCACACAGTGGGTGTTCAACAAATACGTGTTTTCATTAATTAATTCAAAACTACTCAAGCCTTCCACCTGTCTTCCATTTACTAGACACCGCCATCTTGTGCAGCTTTAACACAGAGATGTAAATACAAACATGGGCATCTATGCCATCTTCTACCGTGAGAGTGTGCAGCTTGAGAATGGGTACGCCACCCTCAGACAAGAAAACCCAACAGCCGTGATGGTTACCTCCTTGCCGTTGTCTGTGCGGATACAGTTCTTGTCTGGGTTCAGCTCTGCCACTCTGTCTTGAATCCACTCCACACCAGATGGAATCACACTCACTGTGGGACGGCCGGACAAGGACAACTGCTTGGCACCAGCACCCACTAATGTCCATATTGGCTGGTAGAAGTGTCTCTGAGAAACAAAGTGTTAAGGAGGTTTGTTTCCATTGGAGCCTTATCTAAAGAGGCTTAGCTGACGTTATTTCAACTTAGACTCTCAATTAGCCTTTCCTGGCCCTTAGAGCATTGCACAGAGAAGCCCGTGGAGGGTTAATTCCCCACTGTTGCATCTTCTAGTACATTAACTCTGAAATATCACCAACCAAGAGTACTTCCAAGACCAACAAAAAAAATGGTAAGTTTTCATTAATGACTACTGGGTTAACCATAATTTCTTATTGCTAAACATTGACTTGGTTTATTATGTATGTATTACATATATGAAATACAGACAGGCCATATATATCTATTT
Source organism: Peromyscus maniculatus bairdii (assembly GCF_049852395.1). Taxonomy (NCBI): domain Eukaryota; kingdom Metazoa; phylum Chordata; class Mammalia; order Rodentia; family Cricetidae; genus Peromyscus; species Peromyscus maniculatus. The sequence continues at coordinate 100,606,101 of NC_134855.1, read as the reverse complement.
ATGTGCATAACTTACATGTATAGATAGTAAGAAAAATTAAGTCCAGAAGCAATACATGGTTCCTTCAAAGAATGTGAAAATTATGGCAAGTCTAGAAAGCTCACTGGCATTTCTGGGGGTCATCAAAACCTCACTAACTTCAAACTATTTTTCCACAAAAGACTGTGGGTGCTTCTAGTTCATCTGTCTTTTCCTTTCTCTGGGGTTCTACACCCAAATCCAATAGGTGCCATACTCTTCTTCACAAAGCAAAACACAAATAAATTTTCAGAGTCTTCTACAGCACTCTTGCTTCAGACAGCCTATTCTTAATCTACATTAATTGTGAGAATTCTGGGCGTGGGGCAAAGGGCAGGTTAATTTAATAGGCTGCAAGAGTTCACTCATTTGGGTAGATCAAGAAACCAAAATCTCTCCATATTGCCAAATGCCTTTTTGGCCAGTTTGGCTGGCCAGAGCAGTCTAGTATTCAGAGGGTGGTAAAGGGGATAGAAGAATAGTTTGTCATCTCCCTAAGCTCATAATGGTTGTGATCCTAACAGAGGAGGACAGAGACCTCCGGCTGTGAGGGCTCATCAATTTTGAGTCCATCTTGAGCAGAAAGTGGAACAAAAACACCAGCTCAAGGGTTTCTTCAGTCTACAAACATCAGCTCCAGCAATCAGGCACAGCAGGCATCCAAAACCTGAGCATGACCAACTCGTTCAAGAAAGTTCTCATGAGTGCTTTCTCATAGGACAGGACAGAGATGACTGTCCAGGCTACAGCCAATCCATCAAAAAAGATGCCTGATCCTGTCTGATCGTCAAAGCTAAGCAGGGTCAGACCTGGTGAGAATTTTAGTGGGAGAAATGACTGCTCAGTTCCCATAAAAGCTATACACATTAGAAAACAAAAAGTACCAGTGGGAGACGCACTGTAGGTCAGCCACAATACAGTATGCACCAGAGAAGATGCCACCTGATACAGCTCTCAGACCACTGTCATCTGAGGTGGTCTTCCTGGGTTAAAATGGCTGTATTGTGTCCTAGGGAAGTCTCATTCACTGACAAAACAGGAACATGTCTTTCTTGTCCTACCCACCTGCCTCAGAACAGGCACTGGGCCCACTTGGCTTTCTTCTGCCATGGGTACATATCCCAGCTGGCCCATACTTAGCTCCTCCTTGGGGAAACATTAGGCAGACCACCAAAAGTCTTGACTGTTTCTCTGAAGCTTCTGTAATCTTAAACTGTTTCCAGGGAGCAGTGTTTCACTTGGTCTCCCACCTCAGACCAAGCATCTGCTCTCCCCATGACGCTGATAGGCCCCTTCAACCCAACTTTCTTAAGCCCCTGGACACCTGGGGTGTTCTTGCCCACGTCTCATCTCCCCTTCTCCGGGAAAGCACAGACATGGGAAAGGGTGCTGCCTGCTGATTTTCCTCTGGACAAAAGGTTGCAGTGGGAGGCTATCATGAGTTGAATCTAAAGTCTCCTAAAAGATGTATGTTGATATTCAAAGCCCAGTTCAGCTGACGGAGACTAAATTTGAAAGCAGATTTGGCCATGTTAAGATGAGGTCATACTTGAATAAGGGGCACCATAGATCCTTTAAATTGTGTCCTTGTAAGAAGGTTTTATGGACACCTAGTGACAATGTTGTACAGGATAATCCTCGGAGCCATACTGCCACCATCTTCAGGATGTCAGCAAGACCATCACAGCTGGGTTTGTTGATTGTTGACAGTCCTTCATAGAATAAAGGGATGGAGGGGGCATGTCGTGGAACTCTCAACTGAGTATCCTGCCACCCTACACAACCAGTGTATACAACTCTGCCCTAATTGCATGTGTCCTTGGGGATTCCAGGAAGAGGTTAGAGTATACAGGTATGTAAGGACTAGGGAAGGGCTCAATAATACACAGCCATGTGTCAGTCGTCATCCATGATGATTGCAGACCTTCCAGGGAGACTGCTTCAGGATCACCTATTCTACTGCCCAAAACCCTTCCCCATGCTCTGTAAGTAACCCTAGGAAACCCATTGGTTTCTGCAGTCAAATTTGGTTTATTGCTGGGACTTTATGGGAATGGGGTACACTTTTCCTAACCCTGGCCTACCCCAAGGTTAAAATTTGCACAACACAGAGGCACCCAGAGGATATCATGTAAAGACAAGGACCAAGAAGGCAGATGCCATTGCAAACCTGGCTTGACAAGGATTGCCCCTAACTTCCAGAACCTGGCAGGGGAAGCAGAGCAAGTCCTTTGCTGCCCAACATCCAACCTTCAGAGGGAGTATGACCCGGTCAATAGTTTGGGACTAGTAGCCTCAAAAAATGTGAGAGAACATGTCTTTGCTATTTTAACCATGCACGTTGCAGTAATTTGCTGTGGCAGCCCTAATGAGCCAGAACTGAAGAGGCACAAAAGGCTTCGAGGTTTTGCCTCATGCTCAAGCACCCTCCACTTTCTCCCAATGCATTTTTATTATTATTTTAAAAGAATTGTTTTCATACAACATATTCTGATCATATTCTTTCCCCTCCCCAAACTCCTCCCAGACCCTCACCACCTCCTTTTTTATGCCCAGGAAAAGCATTAACCACAAAACATAAAAACCATGCACCCACACAGCCTAACACATACACATGCCTGCTCTCACACATGCCAAGGGACACTTACCTCGCTGGGTTCAACAATGGCCACATTCTCTGCTCCCACTTTCCTCTTCATACGAGTGGCCATGGTGATTCCCCCACTGCCCCCACCCAGCACCAGCACCTCATAGTGGTTCTTGGCTGTGCAGCAGGCGCCTGTGTGCAGCTGGAGGGGTACAGCCTGCTGAGTGCCCAGCCTAAGGAAATAGGCAAAGAGCCGGGCACGTGGACTGGAAACAGCAGCAACCAGTGGGGCCATCACCAGGCTAGACCAAGCTAAAAGGAAGCAGAGGAGACTGTGAGCACCAAGGAAAGATCACTCTATGACCTGAGGAAGGGGAGGCTGGTGTCAGATCAGCTCTATTCGGTATCTACTGCCTTTGCTGAAGTCTATCTTCCTTCCGGGAAGCCAGCATCCTGAGAACTATGGGTTGAGCTAAGTATTCCCTTTCCTTCCTGCCTATCAGGCCATCTAGGACTGTTTGAAGGACGTATTCCTGCCCTTTTATGTTTTATTTGTGCACATATGCATGCCCATGTGGGTTCTCTCCTTCCACCATGTGGGTCCTGGAGATCAACTTGGGTCATCAGTCTGAGTAGCAAGCACCTTTAGCTGTTGAGTCATCTCGACAGTTTTTTTATGGGTGGATATGAGCTGTTATATGGGCAATGGGAACTGAACTCTGTCCTCTACAAAGGCAGGAGGTGCACTTAAAGCGCTGAGCCACCTCTCCAGCCCCGCTCCCCTTTTAGAATCTCACTAATCATTTGTCTCTATCCATCCTTGTCCATCTAGGTACCATCTGCTTCTCTCCAGCTGTCTTCCATTCTCTCAGGCACATCTAAATGTTTCTTTGGCTTTTAAGCCCAGTAAAGTGGACATGCAGGTCTCCGACTAGTGACATGTAATGGTCCTTGCCACAAGGATCACCTGTGACCTTGCAGAAGAGCAAGAGTCTGACTTTCTGCCACTCAGAGTTCCTTCTGATCATGACTGTCAGGACTTCAGGCAAGAGGTCCCTGGCTCTGCTTCCCCAGGGAAACACAGTTAAATCAAACTCATAAGCTGTGCAAGCAAAGTCCTTCAGTACTTTGAGCAATTTCAAGCAGATGATTAATACAAGCCATAAAAGGAGCCCTGCCTGGCATCATAAAGTTGTAGTTTACGTAAAGATTCTGACCCTACTGCAAATGGTCTTTTATTGTATCAACTTCACAAACAATTCCTCCTGAAGATTCTCTCAGAGAAGCTCTTCCCCTTAAGAGGGTGAGCATCCACTCTGGACAGTCAGTTCCTCAAAAGAGAGAACAGTGAGGCTTTTCAAGAGCTGGCCTTATGCTCTCCATACATAGCCCTGGCCTTGCATGGAGGACACCACTGACTCGTGTGACTTAAGGGTCCATACTTTTGAGTACCATATCAGTTTCAGCCTTGTGGGTTCAGCCAGGTCCCAGGAAGCCTTTATTGAGATATAAACACTCCATGAGGAGTAAGATTCCCAGCCGCTAACATCACTAACTTCTGAATGGAAGTGACGTCATTATACCACATCCACAGACTGAAAAGGGGAAGGTTACGTGGGGCAGGGTGACGGGAGATGGGAGTGTAGAAAACCCTGAGCCAAGAGGTGGGAAAAAAGGAAAACCCTGGAGGAGGGAAGGATGGGGTGGAAGCCGATGTCAGTTTTAATCAGTATTAACTCAGTTGCAGAGCTTTGGTAAAGCCAATATCCCTCAAACTTCCAAATCAAAGGCCCACAGAAAGTGGGGCGGGCCCATACATTATTGCCTCCAGTCTAAAAGCAATACACCTGCTCTAGAGAATAACCCCTGTGGCCCCTCCACCCTGCCTTCTGTTTCTTGGGATCGAACATAAGGAGGTATCTGCTAATACGGGAGAAGAAAAAAGCACTACAAAGATGTCACTAGCACACTTTTCACAACACGGCCAGCCGTCTGGTCACAGTTTATGGACCAATACTGATAACACCCTTGGACAAACAGCGGCAGACTCCACTCAGGCCAGGGGCAGGTCTGGCCCTTGACTGTTGCCGTGGATGTTAATCTCTGATCACTTCAGTTTTATTTGGAGACAGAGAGTGTTCTGAATATCAAATATTGAGGAAATGTTAGGTAAAATATGATTACAACAATGACTCATGAGATCTTTTACAATCTTAATGTGTACAAAGAATATGTATCAAATGCTCGATTGGGGGAAAATATTCATATTTAATAAGCTATGATGTAATGTGTTTGCTATTCCAACCAAGTAAGAGGAAAATATTTTAAAAAGAAAAAATAGTCAAAATGTTACATTGAATAAGTACTTTCTCTGGGTTTTAAAATAATGGATGATTATGATTTTTTTTCTGGTTTTCAGTATTTTATAAATATTCTACTAAACACATATTTGACAATAAAATATCCATTTCAACGATAATGCATGACATTGGTGACATCTTTTTCATCATCACTGAACTTGCTAGTGGACCACCATTATCGCCCTAATTATAGGTGACCAAAGTGAGGCAGATAGCATTTCTGTGACTCTCTCCAAGTTGTCCAGCCCAAGGGTGGCAGGCTGATCTAGCATAAGGACTTCTACCTCAAATCACTATATTATCCTATATCTATGGTCTTCAGGACAAGTATATATTGGCACTGCCATGGTTTGCCAGAAATATTCAACTTTTGACATTGTGATATGTGGTTGTCATCTGTGAATAGGTTGGGCCACATTCACAGCTATCCTGAGACGCATGTGGCCCCTGGGATGCATGTTGCATATACCTGTTAGATCTTTAATGTCCCTAGTGCCCCAGGTATTAAAGCTTGGTCTTCAACCTATTGGCACTGTTGGCAAGTGGTGGTAGCTCAGGAGGTGAGACCTAGTTGGAGGAAATTAGCTAACAGAAGGCACGGCTGTGAAGAGGACCTTGGGACCCTGATCTCTATGTCCTCCACACAGACCCCTGTCTCTCTGCTTCCTAGCCACCATGAGGTGAACAGTCCTCCACCACACAGGATGCTCTGCCTCAGCACAGGCCTAATGCAGTGAGGCCAATTGACAATGGACAGAGACCCCCTAGAGCATGAGCCAAAGGGAACCGGTCCTCAATCACATTAGCTCAGATTTTTTGTCACAGGGATGGAAAACTGACAAACAGAAACAACAAAACAATGTCTGCATGATAATGTTAAATGGGGGAAAAAAGATTATTTTTCATAAATTCTCAGAAAGGAGAAAACAGTTTTCCATTGTTCTCACACTACAGCTTAGGTCCATGGGAAGAGTTTTGTTTCATTTCGTTTGCTCCTATTATTTTAAGGCAACACAAAAGAAGGCAGAGCTAAGTTTCTGGTTTGCAGCCACTCTGGTTTGAGTTATTTGACCTCAATTCTTTTGAAACTTGCACAAATGTTTCCCTCACTCAGCCAAGAAAGCTTTTTTCCATTTTAATTTCAGTGTTTACCAAGAGTCCATTTCTGGGCTCAGCACAGCTAAGTGAAATGCCTTCCAAGCTGGTTTTTTTTTCGACTTCATTAATGAACAGCAGAGTGACCCAGCTGTAAAAGCCATATTCTACTTTAGAATACACAGTTCCAAAACCACAAATGTATTACAGAAATGTCTCATGCCCTAAATCACTTGAAACCTCCACATCCTTTTTATTCTAGCCATGTAACATCAGATCGGAGAACCCAGCATTGTGAACGAAGAAGATAAGGCCTGGAACAATGTCAAAGACCAGGAAGAAGCCAGTAGAAATATTCATAAGCATGATATTTAAGATCTCATTTTAGAACTATAGTATACTAGTGTGTATAAACATGTGTGCATGCATGTGTGTGTGTGTGTGTGCATGCATACATGTGTGACTTTTAGCTCAAAGCTTCTGCAACCTTAATATTTTATGATTTTGTGTGATTGGGGTGATTCAGGGTAGGACCCCTAGACTCAATGTGGGACTGGTTACCAGAAATGGCAAACATTATTACAATTATAGGGTTCAGACTTTGAGCCCCACCTCTGACCCACAAGAAAGAAGGAAGAGCAGTGGGGCTGGAGAGTGGGTTCTAGTAGAAATCCTGAATAAGCTTCTAAGAACTTCCCCGGGGTCACAAACACAGAGGACCTGGGACAGTGGCACATGCAGGGAAAGTACGAAAGTGCTGTGTTGCCACTACCTGCCATTCAGGCATCCTTGTAATAAACCAGTAGATGCCAGGGAAGTGGTTTCCTGGGTTCCTTGAGATGTTCTAGATAATTATCAAACCTGCAGGGTGATCACAGGAAGTTCTGAACTTGTATCAACTGGGCCATCATTTGTCGGGGGAATCCAAAGTGAAGATGGTCTGTAAGGCTGAGCCCGGAACTCTTAGTGTTAATATAAATATTTAGTTGAATTTTTAAAATACTCTATTGTTATCAAAGAATGGAATGGTGTTGGTGAGCAAAAAGAGATATTTGGTGTCACAAGCCGGGTCAGGAAACACCAAGGAGCCAACAGGCATGTCTGACATTGACCTAAACCAGATCTAAAGCAACAACCAGAACGTCAGACAAGTCGCGGAAGTGACAGCCACACAGGCTCAACGAGAAGGCAGGAAAGAGGAAGAAAGGCAGGCCAGACCTGACCCTGAGGTCAGCAGAGGGGAAATGGAAAGCCCTTGATAACAAAGTAAGAACCGAGCATAAATCTAACACAACTTCTCCGTCTCCCCAGAAAACAGCCGAGGCCTGTGTGCTCAGCAGTCTAAGAAGTGTTTCAACCATCGTTGTTACAGAACGAAGCAGCCACTTCACCTCTGCATCCTTACACAGTGAAACACACACTTTAACAAATCAATAAATAAGACTAACTTCACTTTCATTTGCAAGTGGCACATTCAATATAGTTTACAATTAAATGATACCATGCTTTTAAGCTAGATAAAAATTCCCCAGGTTGGTCCTAAATCAATTGAGTGCCTCCTTCAAAAGGTGGAAATAGACACATGGACACAGTAAACCCCCTGCTGGCTGAGGGGTCAACAGCTTCCTGGACATCTCTACTTACATCACTTTCTGGCAACCTTTTCACAGTTGGCCCTTCCTAAATAAGCATTAGACTGCCTGTGTCCAAAGGTCCTTAGTCTTACGTCATTGGACACACCTCCCACTTGGCTGTGAGCAGCCAGGATGCCTAGCCGAGTTAAACAGAGCTAGCATCTCAACAAGTATTATCTACAGGATTCTTGATGTAAGATCCACCAACTCTTCAAGCTTGGAGTCAACCCTTGGCTCTTTCAGCTGTTGAGAAAAAAAAAAAAAAAAAATATATATATATATATATATATATATATATATATATATATATATATGGTTTATTGTGTGGCTCAGAGTAACTTCTCAAGCCTTCTGGGCTGATCCATGTTGTCTTGAGCTTCAATAAAGCACAACCTTAGCTGAACAACCTTAGCTGTTCACCCTTGCTGAACACTTCCAAATGGAACATGAAAATAAGAGCAAGCAGCTCTTGCTACCCACAAAGACCTGCACTAAACCTACTCTGAACTGCTGTGTGGCTGGGATCCCTGTGAGTTCAGGTTCTACAACACTTGAGTTCCAGATTCTGAGGCACAAGATCCTCAACTGCACAAAACAACTAGGCTTGATGTAGTATCCAGATGTGGAGGATTTAGAACATAATTGCATCAGTCCTAAAGCTCTCACTAACTATTGACATCTCTCAACTAAATTATTTCCTCAAGACAGAATTAAATAGGAAACCATGGAGAAATGCTTATGAAAATAGTAACTGTTCATTGAGTAGTGGTATTTGTATATACTGGCTGATCTTACGCTGCTTCACAGCACTATAAACAGTTTGCTAATGAGAAAATTGAGGATTGGAGATCAATAAGAGAATTTGCCAAAAGTCACTTCTGTGTGATTATAGAAATATGGCCCCCCAAATTCAAGTGTTAAAAACTTAATATCCAGTCCAACAGAGCTGAGAGGCAAGACCTCCAATAGGTGCTTAGATGATGAAAGGTCCATCACATGGGAGGTGAGGCTGTTATAGAATCGGGTGTGCCTTCTCTGGGTCTCTCATCCCACACAATGCCTTCTGCACTGTACAGCAAGAAGCCCCTCTTCATATTTAGCGCTCCAGACCTTGTACTTCCAGATTCCAGAACTTTAAGAAATGAAGCTGTTCTTTATAGACTACCTCACCTCATGTATCCTATTACAGAAACACAAAACAAAGGTAGTCATATCACTCATTAGTCGACAAGATTTCATTCAAACTGACTCTTCAATCATTCAGGGGAAAAGTGCCCACTGGCAGAATTTCATTTTCATAGAAAGTAGCTGGATTGTATTCCAAATACTGATGTGATATGGAAGTTTAACTTACTAAGTACATTGAAAAGAAGAAAATTTAAGCTTTAGATGTTGAGCCAATGTGCAATAACAATACTGATATAATTTCTAAGCATCCCTGTCTCTTAGAAATAGTACTGAAGTTATTACAGGTGAAGTGGCCTGGATTTCCCTTGGAAATACTACAGTAGACAGGAACTGATGGGAGTGAGGACAAAACAAGAAGGCCCATGAGTTAAGAATTAAAGTCAATTGGGTGGTGCTAGAGCATACATTGACTTTTTGTAGGGATCAAGTAAAGTCCTGAGCAAATGTGCACTGTTTGACATGGGCATGGTTGTGCCAAAGACCAATGCTTCAGCCCCATAAAAATGGCCAGGCTTTCCCTGGGTGAGGCTCAGCGTGATGGCAAAGCCTTCTTCGGATCTGAGTGTGAATGTTGATACTGTGTGCAGAAAATGCCCCTAGTTCCACTGTCCACAATAACCCTGCCTCCCTGTTTATCTGTGTGTAATAACCCCACCTTCATGTTCAACTGTGATAAGCACACTAAGCTTCCAGAGGGTTACGACTCCTCCTACAGAATAAGCATAGCCCACCAAATCCCAGTTTTCTCTGTCAGTATGCCCGTGGTTTCTTCATTTCCTCACGGCATCTAGTCAGGTCAAGTCCAAAACCATGCAAGGACATGGCAGTTCTGGGCATATTTCAAGTCATTTCAAGAGAATAGTAATGCCAGGATTAGCAACACAACTTAGAATCGTTCGTCACAGGATCCACAGCTGAGTCAGCACTGAAAGTTTTGAAAACATTGACCTAATGGAGAAATGGAGGCTCAGAGAGGGCAGTAATCTTTCAAAAGTCACGCAGTGTAAGCAGTAGGGCAAGATGTGGAATGAATTCCTTGCATGAAAGGCAACCCTTTCTGAATATCCTCAGCAGCAGCAACGCAGGCATTCCCAGCAGCCAGCAGTCCAATCCAGAGAGAGAAGAAATGTCCCAGACTGGAGCTTTCCACAGATCCAGGACCCAGAATAGTCAGAAGAGTACTGCAACTCCAAATTCACACACGCACGCGCGCGTAACCCTAGCTGGCCTAGAACTCAGGCTGATCTTGAACTCATAGAAATCCACCTGCTTTTGCCCCCAAAGCACTGGACCACCACAATGCACCACCACACCTGGCATGAGGCAAACTTAGACAGGGGCAGATCTATGCATTTATGAGCATTGAAACTGAAGTAATTTAGGAATCTATAACTTAGAATATGTTTAGACTCGACATTTAATATTCCCTCTGAATAAGAAAATAAATCCTAACAAATGCATGGATCCTTGGAAATCCAGCACTCTTTCTTTGGAGATCCCCTTTATGTGAATTATCAGAGGTACATACATAGAGATCTTCCTGACTAGAAGCCATCTTCTGCTCTCTGGAACCCTGGCTTGCCCTGTGTAAGATGGAGGCCCTGAAACAGAAACTTCTCAGCAAATCTGCGGCTAGGGACCACAGCCTCCTCTAGGACACCTTCCTTAACTGCTGCTCAGAGGCCCCCAGAAGCCCTCCCTCCCCCCTCCACACCTTTATAGCACCCTTGAGCTTTGCCACGCCTCTCCCCTCCCTCTATGAGCATGCAGATCTATAGCATGGTTTTTCTGAACAATCTGAAACTAAGTCACAATCCTTAACATAAAACCAGCTTGTTACTACCCTAGACAAGACTCTTGTGTGCCGGGTATAAAGCTGGGTGCTCAAGTGAGCATAGCCCATTTTCTAGCTGGGAAAACTGAGGCTGGGGTTCTATCCTCGAGGTCACATAGCCCATCCATGACAAGACCAACACTCATAGGGGGGACATTTAAAACAATGAGGGAGAAAACCAAAACAAACATTACCAGTTTCCCCACTGCCTGGAGGCTCTCCTGGGAATTAGCTCCTATGATGAGGCAGTGTGTTGATTGCTTTTCTGTTGCTATGATGAAACACCATGACCAAGGAAGTTTAGAGAAAGGAGATTATCTGGGTGTATGATTCCAGGGGGGGATAAGAGCCTATCATCACAGGAGGCATGGTGGCAGGCAGGTATAGTAGCCAAAGCAGGAAGCTGAGAGCTCAGGTCTTCAACCACAAGCATGAAGCAGAGAGAGAAAAGTGGGAGTTGGGAGGGCTGTCTGCTCTCAAAGCTCCCCATGATATACTTCCCCACCAAGGCCACACCTCCAAGACAGCACAAATGGCACCACCCCATGGGGACTGAGGGTTCAAATACCCGAGTCTATGAGGGACAATTTCATTCAAACCACCACACGGAGCCTGACAAAACCCACAATCTTCAACCAGCCAGCCGGAGACCTAGTCAACCTCCGGCCTATGATGACGTTCTGACCCAAAGGCTCATCCAGAAAGCAGGGAAAGCCAGAACAGGCAGAACAGGCAGAACAATGTTCCTGCGAGGAACACTCAGGCAGCAAGGATCCCGTCCTGTCCGAAGGAGGGTCAGCCTTTCGTGTGGAATGAGCGCCTCTCGCACAGGCAAGGGCAATCTGCCTTATCCAGTTACCAAGTCAACTGTACATTTCATCCATAAATACCTCCTCCACAGTCACACTCAGAATTCAGTTTGACCAAATGTCGAGACACCTCATGTAAAGTTGACATGGCCCAGTAAAGTCAACAAATAAAACTGACGGCCACCACATCTGAAGGAAAAGAAGACGACATAATCCGGGGAAAATCTCAAGAAGGATTGCTGCTGACCCTGGGTTAGCACTACAGGAGTTCTAAGGAAATGCCCAGAACTGCCTCACAAACGTTGTGGCTCCCTCATACAACCCCACCTGACCCTGAAGTACTGCAGGGAACACAGGAGAGGACATTCATGGCAACAGACACGATACAAATAGGACAGCTGGCTGCTTCCCCTTCCTGAAGATATTCTGAGTCCTATAGCATTAGCTACAGTATTTTTTCTGTGGTTATGATAAATTGACATTTTGAGACCTACTAGTTCCTCTTCTAGGCCCAGCTAACTTCTGGAGACGGTGAAGGTCTGGCCTGCCAGCATAACTTGTAAGACATTAATTCAGAACATGGAGTCGATGCCACCTTGTCCGCCTGGCTTTTACATTCCATGGGGCAACAATATTCATATAAGCACATTGGCACCAGAAACCAGGGCACCAGAAGCAGCCTTTGCACCCAGGTGCATGGACATAATCACAACGGCCAGTCCTGCCCTCTTTAGCCTTTCTGCCTGCCTCATAACATAGGCTTTTGACTTTAGCTCATGCTTTTCCTCACCCAGTTCTGCCCTCTGGCAAAGCCCAGGTGCTTCCCCACAGGGCCCTAAATGGCATGCCGTGCCTCTGGCCTCTCGAGAACTGTGAGTAAAAATGTCTTCCTTCACGGCAGTCACCTCATGATCTACGGTGCTTGCCATACTTGATAAAAAACAAATTCTGGGTGCATTTTAATATACCTACATTAAAATGCGTGTGCCAACTGCTCGGTCAGATGGAAGATTTTACATGTTGAACAAAATTTTGTTAGGCTTCTTCTCCTTACAGATGTGTGGAACTGTCAGGTGGCATTTAAAAAGCAATTTAATTATGTACTGCTGAAAAATGTTGTAATTACATGGGTGATTGGGCCAAATTTTTGCGGCTCCATAACATAGCTACAGTTTGACTTTTTAATGCAATAATTAATCTGGAAGAATATGCCACCTGGTTTTGCTTTCCCTTGTCACCCTCTACCATCCACACTATCGAACTTAACTAGGCAGTGTCTTCTCCACCAAGGAAAATCTTCACGTCTCTTTGATCCATTTAACCTTGACACACCAGCCAGGTGTGTTCTTTGAAGGTGTTTAAGGACTGAGTTCTCTGCATGGTGTAAGATTATGGGCAAATTCAGCTTCTTACCCATCCTCAGCTCATCTTAATCAGGCAACAGCTGAATTTTCAAAAGTGGAAAACAGGAAATATAATCAATATTTTAACTTACAGGATCCATTCCCTGCATAAAAGTAGACATGTCAAGTCACATTTTGCTTGGCTAAATGTCTAAGATTATCTTGATGAAAAATAGAATTACATGAAATATGCGTAGTCATGCTTGCTCTGCAAGTCAAGAATGTTCCCATTGAGCAGCTAGGAAGGATCTGGGCTGACGGAAAAATGTTTTCCTCATTCTAGTCCTGGCCCCACTCCCAATTTATCAACTTCAGATGCTGAGGGAACAGGAGAGCTCAGCAGCTGCTGGTAATACAGGCCAGGAAGAAGGTGGACCCAACTTTGGGGAAAGGCTTTCTTTTGTTAATGTTAGACAGTTTGATTTAATTTCTAAGTATTGAAAGTAAGCCATAATCATCCTGGAAGAACATTTAAGTAAGAATTTATGTCATTCTTAGCAAGATAGAAACTTTCTTAACAAAAGACATGACTCAAAACAAATATCAATGATTTTAGACCTTTTTGCTACTTATCCTTTAAGTATCTATAACCACACCACCTCCCCAACATTCACCTCTCACCCTCCATCCCAAGCCCCATCCTTCAGTCTTTCTTGTTCCCTGGCTTCTGGTTGGGTCCAGCTAAAGGGAGGTGCTAACAGGATCTTAAAGAAAATAAGTGGGAATTTATTGAAATGACTTACAGGATGCAATCCAACAATGGCTAGTTGTGATTGGGAAGTCCAAGCATCTAGTAGTTGCTCAGTCCCATGAAGCTGGGTGTCTCAGCTGGTCCTCTGCATATGCTAGGATCCCGAAGAAGGGATGGATGTGCTGACAGAGAGAGGGAAAGCAGGCAGAGAACGAACCCTTCCTTCTTCCATTGTCCTTACATAGGCTTCCAGGCGAATATGTGACCCAGATTAAAGGTGTGTCTTCTAGCCTCAAGTTCTGGATCAAAAAGGCACATTGTCTTCTTCCCTCAAGATTCAGATCACAAGTGTGCCCTCCATTTCTGGATTATAGTTTATTCCAGATATAGTCAAATTGGCAACCAAGAATAGCCATCACACTGTTCAAAGCATGATAGAAATGCCATACATTGTCTTGAAAATCTATTTAGTGAAGACTCAGAAAATGGTGAAGAGGCCTAATTTAATATTAGTGCAGCCACAACAGGCTGCAGATTAATAATATTGGGACTAGGCCTCATCATTACAATAACCAGGAAAAGCCACAAACTGTACCCTGCAGGGGGCTAATCAGAATTGAGACAAACAAGTACTAAATGCTCTAGAGCATTAAGGATAGCTTACATAATCTGTATATAGATTGCCAATTTCCTTGCAGCAATGCCAGTACCAATCACTGTTTGATAAGACTTCTGTTGCCTCACTCCTGTCCAATCAAGAGTTCAACCCCCATCTAAATCCGGAATTCCCCTACCTCCCCCATCCTTTACTCCTTAAAAATCCTGCCTCAACTGAGCCCGAGGCTCTCCCTGATCCAGCTGTTGTGTTGGAATGGACTGAGAGCCCAAGCTCGAGTGCAATAAAGGCTCTTTGCTTTTTTGCATATGAACTCAGACCCCTGGTGGTCTCTGGGGGGCTCATGATGCAGGCATAATGATGGCAGAGGAAAGCATAGTTCATCTTGGAAAACATCTAAATCACCACCAAGAGAAACTCTGATTTAGCCAGGTGAGCATATCCTAACTCTCTAAATCCTTTAAAAATGGAGAGACTTTCCCAGCAGAAAGGGAGCTATGATCATGGAAGACTAGTCATAAAGATGAAAAGTAACTGGCTTTGAAGATGGAGAGTGAGGATAATTAACCAAGGATGCTGACAACTTAAACCAGAAAAGACAAGAAAACAGAATCTCCTGTAGAATTTCCAGAAAGTACAAGGCCCTACTAGAACCTTGATTTTAGCCTAGTGAGGTCGATACTGGAACTTCGGAGTAGACTGTTGTAAGATAATAAATTCTGTTGTTGGAGTGGGGACCATAGCTGATTGGTACAGCAATGGCCTAGCATGCACAGACCTGGAATTCAACTGCCAGGACCACAAAATGGGGGGTGGGGATGAGGGGACAGGGGTATGTGTATCCCTAAAAAGGCTGTAGCTGGTTATAGCAGCTTCAGGAAACTAATACATATATCATATCATCTCCACAACAAATCAAAAGAGGTGGGTAATGTTATTCCTATTTACATACATTGATGCTATGCTTCAAAGGAAGTTAAATGATACCCCAGTTAAGTCTAAGATAGAATACAATCCTAGATTTTTTG
Source organism: Peromyscus maniculatus bairdii (assembly GCF_049852395.1). Lineage (NCBI taxonomy): Eukaryota > Metazoa > Chordata > Mammalia > Rodentia > Cricetidae > Peromyscus > Peromyscus maniculatus. Next base: position 100,590,838 of record NC_134855.1, on the reverse strand, counting down.
GAAGCTAATCTCATTACTTTTTCTACTAGTATAGAGGAGATGTGCTCAAAAGTAAAGATACAGCATTTCCTGACAACTATTCCTAAGGACACAGCTGGAAAGCTTGATGTTACTCTCTTGGTAGAAGGCACAGATTTTCTGACTGTCTACCTAACCATCCATAGCACCCCAGGGAATGGCAAGAAGAGCCCAGATACTCCATAATGTCAGTAGTGACAGACAGGAACATAAAGCTGGAATTGGAAATCGCAAAGAAGGTTGTCTGTCTCTGGAGAGAAGAGATGCATCAAAATGTCAACAAAAAATGAAGTGCCCACAAGCGAGTCCCAAGAAGGATGGCATAGGTAATAAGACTCCAGTACAAGGAAGGTGAAACAGGGCAAGCATTTTTCAGGAGGACACAGTCCTGGGGGAGGAAGAGGGGAGCTGATACATACTATCTTCCACTTCACATAAGCTCCGCTAGCCTGATGTGGTATACTGATGGTTTTAGTCCCAGGAAATAACACACTTGTTACAATGAAGGATCTCAGAAATATTTGCTACAAGAAATGAGATCATGGGTGAGTACTTTTACTAAGTATATTTCCATATCAGACAGGGCGTAAATTAATCAGAGGGAACAATAAACCCAGCTACAGTCCTGTAAGTCTATTACGAGTCTACTGCATTTGATGAGTGTGCGTGATAAGGGCCTGAAATTCAAATAAATAATCAGTTAAAACAGAATGTGTAGGTAGGTGAGAAGTGAAAAGGTCCTCTGAGAGTAAATAAGGAAGCACAGGAGAAAAGAACTATATACGCAGAACGGGGAGGCTATGTCAAGGGCCTGCTGGAGCTAGTTTTGCACAGTTGAGGTTGGAATGGGGATCACCTAGCTGTAGATGAAAAAGAGGGAAGCACTGGGGAGATGTGCATTGAGAAGAGAAACTGGACAAGCCTATGTTTCTGACATTTAGGATTGAAAACTGTGACAGCTATTCTTGGTTGTCAACATCTGGAATGAACTACAATCTAGAAGTGGAGGGCACACCTGTGAGAGATTATTTTTGCTTGGTTTGAAGTGGGTGAATCCACTTCCAGTCTGGACCTTTGAGGTAGGAAGACTCACACCTTTGATCCTGATCTTGGGGCAAGAAGACACACCTTCTGCTGGAGGCCTATATAAGGACATGGAAGAAGGAAGTTTTGCTCTTTGCCTGCTTGCTCTTGCCTTGCTGGCAAGTCCATTCCTTCACTGACATTAGAGACTACTTCTTTGGGATTCCATCATCTACTGAAGACCAGCTGAGACATCCAGCCTCGTGGACTGAACAACTTCTGAATTCTTGGACTTTCCATTCACAGCCAATCATTGTTGAATTAGTTGGACCACAGCCTGGAAATGCTTCTAATAAATCTCCTTTCTAAATATATTGAAAGAGAGATTCATTCTAGAAGCTCTGCTACTACAGAGAACCCTGACTAATACAAAAGCTTAACCCAGAACCACTGTCAACAATCCAGCATTCATAAAGCAGCAACCAAATCCCAGGCCTGTAGTTGAACTTGTTTTGTTCAGCTTATGTTTTCCTAAATTCTCAATTACTTCCCAATGTAGAAAATTTTAGAAATATCACCTAAAAATGATCCTATGGTCTTACTTACAACAGGAAGCCCACATTCAACATTCACACATGGAAACACCTGGTTAGAACTATATAGTCAGTGGGGCCATCTCCACCCTACAAAAGGTTCCAGTTCACTGCCCCACCCAGCCTGAGTGAGTCATGTAAGATACCTGCTCTGCCCTAGCTTGGATTTCAGCTTCTGTGCCCTGCTAATGGCAGTGAGAGCCTTGGAAGTTCTTAATGGAATGAAATTTAGACAGAGAAGCTGGGAGAATGAATTGGAGTACTTTAGGTAACTTCAGCATTTTCAAGTGTTCGCTCCATGCCAGGCATTGTGCTAGGCACAGAGAAGAATCGATGAGAACCTGTTTTGCTTCCAGAGCAAAGCCCAGGAATATGATAATCCACTGGGTGGCTGTTTCTGGCACCAGCAAAGGCTGGGTCTCAGGCACAGGAAAGAATTAAAGTGCAAGTGAGACATTTGGGAGGAAAACAACTAGTTATGGGTGATAAAGATGGAAAAATCTCAACCATGACATTATACCTACTTGTTTGGTTGGATGTAATGAAGAAGACAAAAGCAACCCTATGAGATTACTCAGAGAGAAGCAAAGGTCCGAAGCATGATGTGAGATGAAAACTATGCCCCTTGAAAACAGAAGGGATCACACAGGCCTCGCCCCTGCTTTTGGCTCGCCTCCTCTTGAGTAATGCGGGGCTGGCCCTGCCTGCCTGTACATTCAGGAATTGGATTACTATATTGTTAACAAATAAAGGAAATGAAGCAATCTTCACTCAGCCCTGCGTGAGAGGACTCTATGTGGGGTCCAGCCAATCCAAGCATTGCTTAAATATTAAGCTGTGAAGCAAGAGCTGCAGTTGTGGACCAGGACTAAGCTGTCCAAGAAACAGGAACAATTGTGCACGGCTCTTCGTAAGCTTTGCAGCCACAATGGTTCCTTAACTCTCCAGGGAGCACTGTAAGAATTGTCTTTGAAAAGGTAACAACAGTCCTACCCAGTTATGAACCAGAACAACAACCAGCAGCCAGGCAGAATAGCCCCAATAAGGATAGAGTAGTGGCACACACACACATCAGCTCTCTAATTGGATTTAAAACCCACTCAAGAGGAGGGAAACTATGCCTGGTACTGTAAACTTAGTCAACTACTCTGGGGTGGTGAAGTCATGGATCTTCAAGGAGAACCTACAACCACTTCTTTACTAAACCAACATAATACCTAATAATCTGAATATGTGTCCAAATACCCACAGATAGGTGTAGTCTGCCGCCCTCACCAAAGAACCTTTTCTTTGCAACAGATGGAGACCCCTAAAGAAAATCACAACCAATCAAAATGCCGAGCTATGGAGCCCAGTCCCAATGAATACATCTACAAAACATGCCTGCACCGAAGGCTGGGAGAACATTTCAGAAGGGGGCAGAAAGATTGTAAGAGCCAGAGGATCGGGGAGTCTGCAGTGAGATTGTGTCTCCTAGTCGAATCAGAAGCTACACACATGAAGTCTCACCAACCTGACTGCCTAAACATGAGCTGAACAAGACGACACCAGCAGACATGCCAAAGTGGATGGGGAAAAGCCCGCAGGGCCTCAACCCTGCACGAAGAACCTTAGGCAACTAAGGAATGCTGAGAGTGGAAGAAACATTGTTTCCCAGGGAAAAGCATGCACGTTGTTTATCCAACACCAAATGGTCAGCCTTGGACACATACAGACAAGTAACACTATACTGGCTGAGCAGGTTATATTTAGGAATATATGTATATAACAACAATTAATAAAAAAAAGAGTAATATACTCCCTGGGGGGTATACAGAAGGGCTTGGGGGAGGAAAGGGAAGAGGCAAATGATGTAATTATAATCTCTAAAATAAAAAGAGTAACGAAAAAAATTACCAATGAAGATTTCATAATGAAGACGCGATTCCCTTTGCTACTGAGAAATTCCCTCCAAGCTTAAGTGCTTTGTAATATATATAATGATAAAGCTGATTATTTCACCAAGCAAAAAACAAAATTTATATTTACATAAAGGAAATATTTTGCCTTCAAAAAAGGAAACTGCACATCAATGAACTGAAAGTTAAGGATTTTGACTGGAGCACACAAAATGTAAACAAGCCTTGTTTTCTGTTTGCTTCCATTTTTTCATTGCCAGGGGAACTTGATTCCTCAGGGTCTAATGCACTATAGATAAAAACAAATGACTCCCTATGACTCCCTATTCTCTGCTACATTGTGCATGGCAGGCCTCTAGGCAGGTTTTGTGTTAAGGTCTGCACAAATCCGTGTGGGCCTAGCCACAGACCCTCTGGAAAGGGAGGTCTCCAGTGAATTAACCGGGTCACACAGCGAGGGTCAGCTTAGGCCCAGACTTCCTGAATCTGGTATTTGTTTCTTTGGGTGGGTGGATGGATGGATGGATGGATGGATGGATGGATGGATGGATGGATGGATGGATGGATGGATGGTTGAGATGCAGGTTGCCACCATGTAGCCCAGGAAAGACTCCAAGAGAAGGATAACCTTGAACATACAAAAGTGCAGATAACTTTGAACTCCTAATCCTTTGGCCTCCATCTCCCAAATGTTGGGATTTATAGGTATTTAAGCCACCACACCTGGCTTCCTCAATCATTAAAATGATCACAATAAAATTACTCATCAGGCCAAAGTACACTGGGATTCAAAGGTACATGAAAGAAAGTTATGAAGGGTGGAGTGTCGCTGTAAACAGACTGGTCAATTACTTTGGCTTGCCATTATCCGGAATCCAGTGTGTGGGGTCTCAGTGAGAAAAGACTCTTTAATTACGAGTTACATATCTGTTGTTTGAACCTAGACACTGAATTCGATCCTTTAATAGTCAGGACACAATGAGATACACACAGGCACAGGTGTGTCAGGTTCCCTAACAGCTCACATCTCTCCTATGTCTGACCTGATGGCACAGTTACCCATTCACTAGGAAGCTTTATCTGAGGGCATGCCATGAGTCAGGACACCCAGGTCAACATTTCAGATTGTACCAGATAGGGCCCATCTTTAACCATTGTGGGACATGCTTTCTTCACACCAGGACAAAGGACTGGGCTATATGGATTAAAGGCCTCTTACTTCCTAAAACTGCATTACCTTCTCATCAAGGAGGAAGAAGAGGTGAGAGTTCACAGCAGATATCCATTGGGGCTATTTGTCTATTGATTCCTCAGATTAAATATCTGGGGCAAAGAATGGCAAGGTCAAATACTTAGGCCTGCAACATAATCAGAATGAAAAGCCAATGTCCCATTTATGTACCATTATTCTCTGGGAAGCAGCTATGGTTAAGTGCATGATCCAAGGCATAAGAAATGCATGGGGGAGGGCATCATTTGTGGAAAGTTTGCTGTGTGGAAGATATTGTAACATATACTTTATGCGATTTCTCATAGCAATCACTGAAGAGAAGATTGTAGACCCCATTTTATAAGCAAGAAAATGGAGGCTATAGGACCAGGGATATGTCACTTTGAGCTCAGAAAGGCCTTTAAGGTGAATTCTCTTGAACTTAAAGGATTTTCTCTCTATATTATTTAAAATAAGCGTAGATTTGAGGGACTGGGAAAATCTCATGATAATCCAAACTTAGACAGCTGAAGAATGGGGTAGGCTTCATCCATCTCAAGTGTCATTCACATGCTCACATGCGCACAGAAGCACAGACAGATTACAGGACCAACATTCCCACAGAAAGTTCTCACCGTCTATACTGGAGGTTTAGTTGGCTTTAGGCCTAGTCTGGGTAGCTTTTGGTAAATTGCCCACCATTCTCCTATTTACCACATCTCCAGAGTCAAAGAGTTTTGTGATGGGTGAGAGGCAGGGTGAAAATAAAAAGAGGGAAGAGAAATGTTCATCTAGAAATGCTTTGTCATGGGTTCTGTCTCCATTATTTACAAGACATTTCCTGTATTACAACACATCTACAAATGGGCAAAAGAAACTTCTGGAACCCTACTTTCCTATCAAGATGGTATCTTTTTCCTGGTGGGCCAGACCCACAACAGACCCAAGAGCCCTTACTGGCATTTTGTACTCCCAAGTCCCCGTGTGTGTATGGAGTTGCCCTGCCAAGTTCAAAAGAAGCAGCAGTTCATCTTAAACAGTCATTTCCCTAGCCTCCAGCTGTCTCCATGATGGCATAACAAGCCACCCCGTCCAAGTCATCCAGCAAACCTTTGATGTACCAGGTCAGGGGACACAGGGCGATGGCCAATACTGGGAAGAGAAACAGATGAGATCTAAAAATGGTCAGTAGTGCATCCCTCTACATCAAGTTCAGTTTGGGTGCTTTTCAAGTGTGGGGAGGTGTTAGGCTTGCTTTGTTGAGGGAGGTAGGGTGGCTTTTTTTTTCTCCTCCTTAGGTGAAGCAGATGTCCAAAGAAGCCCGGAATAGAGGACACAATGGTAGTTAAAAGAAATGTTAAGCCCCAGAAACCAAGTTGCCTAACTAGTAAGGCAAAACCCTTTCTACTAACAGGGTATCTAGATAGATTGGGTCCCATTCATCTGAATGAAGGAAAAATCTTTACCTTCACTGCCGTCTGCTTGAAATTTAACATTTTCTTCGAGTTTTGGGTAGGCAGTCAGCCACAGCAATACCAGCAGCATTATGACCTTTTAAAAAGTATTTTCTTACACTACAGGGTGTGCCTATGTCTTGAATTCTATGTTCCCTAGTATTTCAAAATTGTAACAGTTCTTTGCTTTTAAAAACATACATTACATGATATTCTTCTAATATTTTAGCAGCTGTTTTCTTTCATCATAGTCTTCCTTTAATTGTGTGCTTTTTGAGAGGGGCTGGCGAGGTGGCTCAGTGGTTAGGAGCTCTTACAGAGAACTTCCTTCTAGATGACTGGGGTTCTATTCCTAGCACCCAGATGACAGCTCGCAGCCATCTATAACTCCGGTTCCAGGGGTCTGATGGGTATTAGGCACACACCTGTTGCACAGACATACATGCACGCGAAACAGCCACATACACGACATAAAATAATAAAGTTTAAAGAAGAAAGGAAAACTCTTCTAAGAGTCCTTCGTTTTCCCCCAAACTCAAAACTGCCCAAACCTGACACAATAATGGGTCAGAATCCTGCGTCTACAGAACCCTGCACAAACTCGCTTGAGTCCGTGAGCCCTAGAAGCTGGGGTGGAACTCCTCGGGTAAGTAAAAGAAAGATAGAAAAGGTCCCACCGAAGAGCCTTTCCCCACTTTACACCGGTTGCCAATCAGGCCAGCCTGTGCTCCTCCGCTGACTCCCAGCTTCCAGGGCACCCTCCCCGCCACCCCCCATCCCCCGCGACTCTCTGACTGCACCGGGCTCAATCTCAACCTCTGCAGGCAACGCGCGGTGCTGAGTGACAACCAACAAGTGGAACTAACGCTCCTGAAATTCCCACGCACTAAGACCACAGGTCCTGGCGGTGTGGGTGGGGAGGGTGCCATGGCCACCCTCTCCTTCCTTGCTGAGGCTCGGCCACTCCCGAGAAAGCTCTAGAGTCCCAGATCCGTGTGCTGGAAGCGGTGGGTGTCAGGGGTTGGGAAGGAAGAGGGGCGGCCCGGGAGCGCAGGGACTGAGCAGAGACAGCGAGTGGGCTGTAAGGGGTGACAGCGTCCCAGGGCCAAGGGCCAGAGCTCTGTGGGATGCGTCTTACCGGGCTGAGCGACACCGTGGGCCCCAGCGCTGGCACAGCAGAAACTTCAGTGGCGCTGGAGCTCTGGCTTCCCTGGGGCCCCGCCCGGCTGCGGGGGGGGGGGGGTGGAGGGGGGGCGGGGGCGGGGCGGGGACGGAGGACGGGAGCGGGGACAGCCACCACACACACACACACACACACACACACACACACACACACACACACTCACGCCCAGGAAAGGCCGCCCCGGGCGTTGCCCAGTACTGAACCGCTTAAGGAGCAAGCACCCTGGAGCAGGCACGGTCACCGGGAGACCTGGGTGGCCCTTGTTCCCTGGCCACAACCGTGCCCCGCGCCGCGCAACTGTTCCCACGCAGCCCAGACGCTTTTCCCACGCCGGTGGTGCAGACAAGGCCACTGCCACTCAGAGCCGCGCGGTGACCTTCCTCGGGAACCTGCTGATCATGGGGAATTGTACTTTTGTTGTCCAACGGGTCACGGTTCCGCCCCTTCTAGGGAGGACTGTTCTAAGGTTTGCAAGCTAGAGCCCGTGGCCTTCTGTATTTATTAAAGCAAATACCGTCCCTAACGTTGCCACTGTCTCAGCTTTAAAAACTTCAGAGAATATGCAAATGCCACTAGCTTAAAAAATAAAATAAATAAAACGTAACTATGTTTCTTTTGCACTTGTTTGGTTTTGTAGGTTTTAATAGTTTTTGAATCCCTTGTTTCAAACTTTCTGTCTTCATCCTGAAAGCTCTATGGTAAGATCATCTGGTCACATGACTACAAATGCAGACTGTGGATTTAATGGTAACACCATGACACTTGCTCTCACCTGCAGTCTGCCTCCTCCGTGACTTTCTGCCGTAACCGTTTCCAGGTAAAGAACCTGGAAACAAAACAAAATGTAATCTGTCTTTTAATGACAGATCTATTGCTGGTAACAGTGTATTAAGACTACGTAAAATTCCTTAATGCTTGCCATAATCTTATCTAAAACTGAACTTAGTTTGCCAATAAAATGTTTCACATACTTGAAAGTTTAGGTAAGGAACAAAAGGCATCAGAAAAAATTGTTCAGGCCTGGGCACAGACCGTTCACTGTGGTATGGTACTGCACCCAGCACGAGAGGCTGGCATCTCTGCTTCCTGCCTCCTAAATGCCAGCAATTGTAGCCAAAATTTTTGACAAAAATAAAACTCTACACACAACTATTTCCAAATTGATTCACCTTACTCTCCATTTCTCCTTCCTTCTCCGTCCCCATGAAGAAAGCTTTCCTGGTTCCTGTGAAAAGGAATCAAGGGGCTATCTGCTTAACAGGGTATGAGCTAAACAGTTCCCACGCACTGGGGTGTCTGTGTATCATTCTATTATCTCAAGACCCTTCTTTCCATCAGAGAGCAGGGGTTGGGACTTGCCTACCAGACATTAAGGGTGAGCGCTGAGAATTTACTCCATTGCCATTCTGCTTTAATTTTTCTTACATTTTATTTACTTTTTTTTGGGGGGGGGTGTATACGTGTGTGCCCTTGGTGTACAGGTGGAGGTTAGAGAAGAACTTCCTGCAGTCATCTGTCCTTTCCACCAGGTGGTGGATCCCAGGTCATCAGACTTAGAACCAGGCGCCTTTACCTGCTGAGCCACCTCACCAGCCTTTCCTCATCGGATGGGGATGGTAATTCTCCCAGTCCTTGCCTGCTGAGTGCCAAGTAAGCCCCATGGCTGCTGTCTGGACCTGCACTTGATTCCTACCCATATGAAGTTTCCAGAGTGAAGAGTGTGCAGTTAGGGAGCTGGGAAACTAAGAGAACTATTAAAGGATGACAAGAGGGCATGTGGGGGCAGGGCCGGGACTACATGGGGGGAGGGAGGGCTAAGACTACAAGGGGAGGTGCTGGGGCTCAGAAGAACAAATCCCTATTCAAGAAGATGCAGGGAAAAGGAAATACATGGGTTCTGGGGAGCCTAGCATGTGCTAGGAAGGGAGGGCAGGCAGCAGGAATGAGCAGCCATAAAGAATGGAAGGGAGAAAGGAAGACTGTCAGGAGTGAAGACCCTGGAATAAGGGTAAGGCAGCGCGATTCTGTGGGTATGCAGCTTTAAACGCACCTGCTTGCCGCCCATTAAGCAAGCCCCGCCCTCATCCCCCGAAGCAAATGCTTCCCTGGGTGAATGTGTAGCTAGAGAAGTGGCTTCTTCTGCCCCAGTAAACCCTCCTAGCTGTGATAGTCACCCATCCAAAGAGACGCTAATCATCACCAGCTGCAATGAGACTTATTGAGAGCTGGGGGCGGGGAATTCCGGACTGAGCGGCACACACTGTTCTGCCAGACCACCAGGAAGTCCCCTAACCGGAAAGGAAGTGAGCAGAAATACAGAGAATATGATTACTTTTTCACATGGGACCTTTAAAAGGTAGTTACAATCCCTCTTAGACTGCTGCTTTCCTCACAGCCAAGCTGCTTGTAAAATAACCAAACTGCTATCAAGCTACAAGGCGGTCAGAGCTTCTTCATCTGCGTCACGGATCAAATTGTTTTCCAGGCAGAAAACACGAGTGAACTTCACAAATACCAAGTGCCCCAGCCCAATTAGCATTCTTGGTTGCAAGTAAGAAATCAGTTAGGTTGAGGAGAGGTTGTTAGAAAGCTCTCACCAAATGCTTGAGTGATGGTGGCCAGGGAAGTGAACCTGACTTGGGTATTTCTAAAGAATCAAAGAGCCTGAACATCTTTTTGTTAGTGTTGTTATTTTTTCTCCTTTAAAAAATTATTTTTTTGATATTTTCATACATTAGTATCATATTTACACCATTTCCCCTTTACCTTCTCCCCTCTCCAATCCCTTGAATGTCTCCCTCAAATTCATGGTCTCTCTTCTTAACTATTATTGATACACACTACACACACACACACACACACACACACACACACACACACACACACACACACACACTGAGTCCATTTGGTGTTGCTCATATGTATATATGTTTTGGGCTGACCTATGAAATATCAAGGGACTCACTGAAAAGAAGACTAATTTCCCCCTTTCTTAGCATCCATTAATTGCCTGTAGTTCTTCATCTAGGGTAAGGCCTGTGAGATTTCTTTCTTCCACACTGGGTGTCCACTTGTTTAGGTGACCATATTGTTGAAATTTCATGACTACAGCTCCCTTTCATATATAGAAAACACTATCTCACAGCAAATATCCTGGTCCTCTGGCTCACAATTTTTTCGTTCCTCTTCCACAATGTACCCTGAGCCTTAGATGTAGGGGTTATGTTGCATTTGTATCAATTAGGAATGCAGACCCCAAACAGTTTTTTTTTTTGTCATTTTAATCAGTTGTGGCTTTCTGTGATGCTCTCCATGTACTGCAAAAAAAGAAGCTCCTTTGGTGAGAGGTAAGAGCTACATTTGTCTGTGAATATAAGGATAAATATTTATAACTGAGTTGGGAATTTTACTGTTTAGGAAAGCGTCAGTAACGGGTCTTCTTCTGTGGTTCATGACCTCACCAGCCATTGGTTAGTTGGCTAGGTTTATAGCACCAATCACAAATTCCTTCCAATTGAGAGATCATTAAGTCTGATTAGAAAGCTATTGGTTATCCCCAAGATATAAGTGCCGCTATTGCATCCTTGGGTATATCTTGCCATATTGATCATTGTCAGAAGCAGGCTGGCCCCTCCTAGGATACTCCCAACAGCACCACAAATGACTACAAAGTGAGTGCCACAAATATAAAAGAAGCCAAGAATCCAAGTCTTCAAGGAAAGTGTCCACTTGGCTGACTGTACATAAACAATTAACATCATAGCTGCCAGGACAGGTAGCTTGCACATGCTTGGTCTTGTTGCTTGCACTGGGACTACCATGGTGGGTGTTCTGTCCCAAATGGGGAAGGGGCTGAGTACTGGACAGTGGGGGATAGAGCACAATGTCTGCTATGGGCTTTATAAATACAAGGTCTTTATTCACATACATTATTTACCATCTATCTAAGCAAAGTAATATAGTAAAATTCTCAGCCCTCCAGCCAGAAAGGGTTCTGCTAAGGACCCACATAGGAGAGTATTGAGAGCAGGGTGGGGCTCAGGCACATCACCTTTCTCAAGGAGAACATACTGACTGGCCTCAGTTAGCTGCATTAGCAGATAGATCATTTTTTAAGTTCCTGCCTCATATGATCCTTGTAAAATGAAACTAGTTAATATTTAAAACTGACTGGCACTGTACCTGGCATAGAAAAAGTATTCAGTTGATGGCTGCTGTTTGCATGGTTTTTATTGTTACTGTGTCGTTATGTTATTACTGTGATTTGAATGTCTGTCCCCTCCAAAGCTCATGTTGGAATTTTATGGCCATTATAGCAATATTAAGAGGTGGGACCTTTGAGGTGATTGTGTTATGAGGGCTACACAATCATAGGTGTAGCTGATGGCATTATATAAGACTAAGTTCTAAGCATAATGGGTAAAAGTACACGTTGCATGCACAAGCCTAGCCACCTGAGTTCATCAGCAAGACTGAAATGATTCGCCACATGCAAGGGATCCACAATAAGGTTATTGGGTTCCTTATCAGAAATTAGGGCCCAAAAGGCAGTTAGCCAATCTATCCCAAGTCTCCACCAAGAATCAAAACTGTCATTCAAAGATGATGGAGAGATACGGTTGTCACTGGCCTACCTAGCCTTCAGTGCCTGATCCAATATCTAGATATCTGAAGAACCCTGCAATACTGGTTTGTTAGTATGGCTCTTCCCTGAATGATTTCTTCATTTCAGTCCCAAATACTAAAATCAACAACTTGCCTTCATAACTCAAGTAATCAGAAAAAGAATAACAAGCTAAACCCTAAATTAGCAGTTGAAAAAATAACAAAATTGCCGGGCGGTGGTGGCGCACGCCTTTAATCCCAGCACTTGGGAGGCAGAGCCAGGCGGATCTCTGTGAGTTCGAGGCCAGCCTGGACTACCAAGTGAGTCCCAGGAAAGGCGCAAAGCTACACAGAGAAACCCTGTCTCGAAAAAAAAAAAAAATTAAAATTGAGGTAAATAAAAGGAACATAGAAAAATGATAAAACTTAAAAAAAATTGAAAAGATCTGAAACTGACAGATCCTTAGCTGGGTGTAAAGAGAGCACAGCACAATGGCGTACACCTGTGATCCAAGTTACTTGGGAAACTGAAGCAAAATGGAAATTTTGAGGTTAGCCTGAGCAACATAGTGGCCTCCCCCATAAGGGGATATATATAGAAAGAACATTCAAATTACTACAATAAAAAATTTAAATTTGGATTATTGTAGTTTGAATGTGAAATGTTTCCCATAGGTGGATAGATTAACACTTGGTCCCCAGATGGTGGCACTGCCTCAGAAGGTTCTGGAACCTTCTGTTCACTCCTGCCTTCTTGATTGCAGATGCAACGTGACCAGCGGCCTCCCCACGTGCCAGCTGCCATGCTTCCCCTGTTGTGTGGACTGTGTCTCCTAGAACCGTAAGCCAGAGTAAGCCCTGCCTTAAGTTGCTTCTTGTCAGGCATTTTGTGACAGTAATAGGAAAACTAATACAGAGAGATGTAACTACCAACTCTACAGAAATGCAAAGGATTGTAAGAATGAACAATTATAAACTCGTAAATTTGATAACCTGTGTGAAATGGGCAAATTCCAAAAATCACAGAACTTACCAAGACTAAATCATGAGGACATGGATCTTCCAAATAGCTTAATAACAAGTAAGCAGATTGAACCAGTGATTAAAAAAAAATCTCTCAGCAAAGAAAGGCCCTGGACTTGATGGCTTCCCAGATGAATTCTACCAAACATTTAAAGAACTAACTCCAAGTTTTCTCAAACTTCCCCCAAAAAACTAAGTAGGAAGAACTATTTCTTAACTCATTCTAAAGACCCTAGAAAAAAATTATGTTGTTTATGATAATTGACACAAAAGTTCTCAATAAAATACTAGCATATTAATGAAATGAGCTAGGCAGCATATTAATAGAATTATACACCATGACTATTAAGTAAGCTTTATTCTTGGAATTCAAGGATGTTTACATACAAAACTGATCAATGTAATATACAATATTAACAAAATGAAGGAGAAAATACATATCATCTCAGCTAAAGGAGCAAAGCTGAAGTCAGATCCATATATTCCAAGTAAAACCAGATTAATAGTAATGCAACTTGTCAGGACTGGAGAGTTGACTCAGCCGTTAAGAGCACTGGCTGCTCTTCCAGAGGACCCAGTTTCAATTCCCAGCACCCACATGATAGCTTGCACATATCTGCAACTCCAGTTCTAGGGGCTTTGACACCCTCACACAGACATACATGTAGGCAAAACACCAATGCACATAAAATTTTTAAAAATAAAATTTTATATATATATGTATATTATATATTAGATATATATATGCACAACCTGTCAAGTCACATGGGACCTCCACTTGACTAATGCATTGGGGCTGCCATCTTGAAATTCTTAATATTTGAACTAGAGGTCTTGCCTCTGGTTCTACCTCATCTTCTACCAGTATTACAGCTAGCACTGCTCTCAGGACTGAACCTGCTCCGTTGTCCCTACTGAGCTCAGGTGTGAGTAACCACACCTCAACACAAATGTGGTGAAGTGTCTCAGAGCAAAGACACTGGGCCAGAGGTCAGTTAGGCCTCCTGTTGTTAGAGGTCTATAAGGTATATTCTCATGACTACCATATTACACCTTTTGAGCCACAAAAAATCTTCTTCACACAGTCCCAGGGAATAGTACCTCCATAGTCCTTGGAGCCTCTCCTTCCTGAGGTGCCTCTCAAAGAAAAGGTTACCTGTACACTTCCTTATGATCACATTTGATCCCAGGGCCACAGTCAACACTCACCTTCTCCCCTATCTGCTTTGTCCTCAGAACATGACATTATTGGCAGGTGCTGGTGACGTAGCCAATGTTATAACCCAAACCTTCATTCTGGGTAGGTCACTATCACCTGCCATGGGTCCTTTGGGATGGTAGTAAGAGGGCCATTGGAATGGTGGTGAGGGGTAAGGCCACTCCACATCACACCTGCTTTCCAGACCCTTGTATCTTCCTCTGGAGACCCATCACCAATGTAACAAGTGCAGCATGTCCTGAAAAATGGCACTGTCCTTTCAGGTCTTCTCAGGGCTGGTGCTTCAACTGGGACTGTGCACATTGGCTCCAACAACCTCTATTTCCGATTCCCTCTGGAAACAGTGCAATTTATGACAACCAGGAGTTCCCGTGATCATGACCCACACCTCCTTCACTTGAAGTTGACACCCATTGGCTGCTCTACTACGTGGAGTTTCTGCACCATTGCCTAAGTTCCTGGATAAAGGTGCCACATGAGGTTTTCAGGTCAGGAAAAAAGAGACAATATTTATTTGCCATTTACCTTACTAATGCTAATCCTTTCACCTTCTATCATATTAGAGAAAGCAGAACCTCTTAGAAATCTGAAAGACAGCAGTCCTTCCCATCAAGACAACACAAAGCTGACTGAACTGGATGGGCCAGAGGAGGCTTGTATCCTGGAGGCTTTGAAAAGGTATATGCCCTTCAGAAGGTGGGAGATAAATCCTATGAAGTATCTAAACGAGGGTGCCTCAGTGTCATTTATGGGATGTTACAATTACAAGGGTGGGTGGTGGTATTCTGAGATCTCCTCCCTTACCCCAAATCATCTAATCTTATCACAAAGAAGGAAGTCTGTTCCTGTAGACTGCCTTGTATTCTGGAGGCCATACTTTCCACCTCTGGGATGTTTTTCTGCCCCGATTCTGAGTATAGCAGAAAGGTGCCAGCTTTGGGTGGGATTGGAACGGGACAGAGTGTTACGGAAGGTATGAGTCACAGCACAGCCAGCCTTGCCAGCAGACACCCATTGTGATGAAGGGGACCAAGAATAGCCAAAGATACAATATGACCATTGGACAGATCAGTAGGCCGCGTGGGCCAATTGTAAGCTGGGCTCTATCCAGGACTCCCTTTTTTGCTTGGTTTCCATGTGCCCCACTTAAATAGAGGGTCAAAGACATCTTTAGAGCTCTCAGTATCAATGCCAGCTCAGACTCTGTCTAGTAGTCCTGAAAATGCCTGATTGTCCCCTTTCCCACTATTATCAAAGCGAGTGGCCCAGGTCCCTTTGAAGGCCTGAGAAGTCATCATGGTGTCTACCTGTCATGTAGCAATGCACTTCCTCCAGCCACCTGTCAGTCTGTGGGCTCCAGACCTGAAAACTGAGTCATTTGAGAATTGAGCAAAGGATCATGACTTGTAACTGATATGACTTTTCTCACCTTGTCCTTGACTGCCATGTGTCTGTCTCCCAGACATCAATACACAGATAGGTCAAGGACCATCATCTAATGTCCCATGAGCCAAAGCCAGTCAGCCACCTATCTTTGTAAGCAAATTCTTATTAAAACACAGCCACACCCCTTTATTTTAATATTATCTGTGTCTATTTTTATTCTACAACAGCTGATTTTAGCAGCTGTACTGAGGGCCTGTGGCCCCCAAAGCCTGAAGTATTTACTGTCCAATACTTTACCTAGCCATGTGATAACTCCCATTGTTGATAACCCTTGATGACTGTCTCTTTTGCCCTAGGTTCAAAGTAGACACCATAGTTCAGTGACCATGTTCCCAGCCCTCAGCAAATGAATCCCACTGGCTGCCCTTCTCCTAGCCTCCATCATGCCTCTGGATGCTCACAAACTCTGGCTCTACAATCAACCATGGTCTACAGATTTCCTTGGAGCTGTGAGGATGCTTCTTATCAGTTCATTTCAGTGGCATGGTGAGTGGTAGCCTATGTGCAAGGATGTACCTTTTGTCCAGTCTTTTGGCCACAGAAGATAAAGCACCAGGGTGGTGGTGGGGGAAGCATCTAGATTTAACCTCCTCTTAATTAACCTCCTGTCACCTTCCCTGCTCCTTGGGATAGGGAGATAAATACTCCAAAGCCTCCCTTGGTGGGGGATGGGGGGATGAGGGTGGATTTAAGACTTGCTCTCCCAGCTCCACATGTGGCCATCTACTATTATTTCTCTTTGCAGAACTAGTTGTTTCAGATGGCATGCATACCACACAGTGGGCAAAACGGGCCAGGCCAAGTCACATTATGATCTCAAAGGAAGGCTCCTTAGCCAGTCTCATCCAGTGCTGGTCTGGTTGTCACATCTTCTATAATTGCTCACCTTGTACTTATTTCAAGAAATTTAAAGTTGATTTTTGTCCCTGCTCCCAAGTCATCCAACTTAAGAAAATTCTGCTGCGGTGTGGTAGTTTGGGGGTTTTTGCAGAATCAGGTCCCAGTCCCATCACTTCCTTCACATGTGTGCTTCAACTGTCTCATCCTGCTTCCCTTTCTACTTCCTCATGTTGCTGTAGTAGGTAACATGTGCTAAGCACCCGGCAGGAAGCAGATCCTCAGAACGGCTGGGAGTAGATCTAGGAATCTAGATCTGGCCAGACATGGAAATAATAAATTAGATAAAGGCAGAGAAATGCCCTGCAAATCATAAAGACAGCTCTGTGGCTAACAGCAGGCCTGAATCTAGATTCTGGTCATTGATGTCTTTTTCTGCAAATGCCTGAATTAGTGAGTGTGGAGACACCTAGGTCCCTAAGTAGCTCCTCTATTATTAAAGAACACATGTAAAATTCTTTGAAAACTGTAACATGCTAGAACTACCAAAAGACAATGAAAAATATTTGATGGCTGTGGTAGCAACGAATAGATAATTGATAATGTTATCTTATAAATGGAATAGGGGTAGGATATTATATATTATAAAAAAGTTTGTGGAAATGTAGAAAACAGGAAACAGCCCAGTGAACAAATCCTAAAAGAAGTCTATTACCAGGTTTCACAGAATCCAAGCAGAATCCGAAGCATCTTGAGACCTGGTGTTACTCTGTTCCCTTCAAAAGAAGTACAATTTCACAGATCACAGACTGGTCCCCACTTAACCCCCAGCTGCTCTCTGGTTCTGCATCCCCACACTTTACTCCTCTGACTACTAAAGGGGATTCTCTATGTATCCTAGAACACATTCCCAAGACAGTAACTGACTAGGATGATGAGAGTCACTCTGTGCCCCATGTAGGCAGAACTTCTTCCAAGCCAGGGCTGCACTGACTAGCCCATGGTTGTTTGCCCCTGGCCTGGGTGCCCAGCCCTGACCCAATCAACAAGGCAGGTGGAAAGAGGTGGACTTTCAGGATCTTTGCCCATAGCAGTCATTTAGTGCTTTCCTTAGGAAAATCTAAGCATAATTGGTGATAAATTGTGATGGGATAGATAGGTGTAGATAATTGAATAGATGACTGAGAGATGGATGGATAAATAGATAAGTTAATTGGTCACGACTTTTAAGAGAAGAAAAGTTTCAAGCCATTAAGTCCAACATCAAACTAGAAGACTCAAAACATTAGAAAAATGCAGCTTTAAATCCTGACACAGGTACCTTTAGAATATCTCACTGTTTAAACAAAAACTCATATTAAGAAACTACAGGCCAGGAGGTGGTGGCACATGCCTTTAATCCCAGCACTCGAGAGGCAGAGCCAGGTGGATCTCTGTGAGTTCGAGGCTAGCCTGGTCTACAGAGCTAGTCCAGGACAGGCTCCAAAGCTACAGAGAAACCCTGTCTCGAAGAAAAAGAAAGAGAGAGAGAGAGAGAGAGAGAGAGAGAGAGAGAGAGAGAGAGAGAGAGAGAGACAGAGAGAGAGAGAGAGAGACGGAGGGAGGGAGGGAGGGAGGGAGGGAGGGAGGGAGGAAGGAAGGAAGGGAGGAAGAAAGAAAGAAAGAAAGAAAGAAAGAAAGAAAGAAAGAAAGAAAGAAAGAAAGAAAGAACAGTTGAGGAATAACAAGGTGGCTCCCTGTGTAATGGAGTTTGCCGTGCAAGCTTAGTGACCTGAGTTCAATACCCGGAGCCCACATAAGGGGGGGGGGGGGGGGTGTCCACTGTTTTCCTCTAACCTCCACGTGTGCTCCATGTTTTCCTCTAACCTCCACGTGTGCTCCATGACACACACACATCACCGGCGGCATCGTTTGAAGCAAACATAAAGTACATAAGGCTCTGTCTCAAAAACAAACAAAGAAGAATTAACTTTTTAGAAGGATTTAAACATCATCAAAGCAAGCGAAGTAATACAGTGAGAATCTGTTCTAGGGGAGAAAAATACTGCACAGTACCACAAGATGGCAGCATTGTCCCATGCATGGTCTATCAGGTTGCTTTAAAAAAAAAAAAAAAAAAAAGTGTTTCTCTTGTGCCTAATAACCAATTACTTACTTTGTCCTGAAGCTCATTCTTGAGAGATCTGAGAAGCCTCTAGTTGATTAAAAAGATACAAATTTAAACTGCGTATTTAACATCTATTCTTCTACTTTCCAATCCATCTGCTGTCTTTGGGTTTATTCAGCTCCCAAGATCTCAGGTCCTGGTAGTTAGTCTAATTTTATATTAATTAGGCATGAAAACAGTAGCTTAAGTTATCCAAGAATTATAAGCCCCCTAGTCATCCCCTGGTTTCAAGAATTATATTGTGAAAATCTTTGTTATGTATTTGCGTAATCTAATTTTTATTATAGAGATGGAGAGTAGAGAAATACACAGACAGACAAAGGTTAGAATCAATAATAATACTCAAATATGCACCAAAAGCCAACTGTAATTCTGAGTTCTATATGTCAGCCTAGTTAGGCCATGGTACCCAGATATGTGGTCAAATTCTAGTCTAGACGGTGCTATGAAGATGTTTTTTAATGAAGATATATTAACTATTAACAGAACAGTCCGGTAGACATTTCTTTGGGAATGCATCATGGTAGAGACTCATCAATTGTGATCCAGGCTCACTGGTCTGGAATGCTAAAGCCCCAGTGTCACCCTCCCTGGGTCCTCACCTCTTTCCTGAGCTCCAGGTCTTCTTAGAACTGTTTGTCCATAACACTGGCCAGAACCTAGCTGTCCTTTCCGGTCTTTATTTCCTTCTGTTTACTGGAGAAGAGTCTAAGGGACCAGAGGTGTAGTTTAGTGGTAAGTTTGACTAGCACGTATGATGCCCTCAGGTCAATCGTCAGAGAAAACAACAACTCAAATGATCTGCTGGGATGGCTTCTGAAATCACTCAGTGAGCTCTCCTGCCCTTATGGTGAGGTCACTGTTTGCTTCCCTCTGCATAGGAGCTCATTTTGACACACACACACACACACACATGCATGTACGCATGCACATACACACACACACACACACACACACACACGCATGCACGCACGCACGCACGCACGCACGCTAGCACGCACGCTAGCACGCACGCATGAACATGTAGAGCGTAGCAGGACCAGCATAGCTATTTCCTGCTGCCCACTTCAGTGTTGGTACTGAGTATACACAAAATGTGCCACAGCTTCTCAGCAATCACAGGAAACTTCCCAGCCCTGTTCAGATGTTGGGATTTCCAACAGCAGAGCACACCATCTGCAGGAAGCAGCTCACCCTCCAGAATGCAGGGCCGAAATGAAGGGCTTCTCCAACGGGGGTCTTTTTCTCGAGAGGGGTCCTCAAGAAGAGGGACTTCCGCCTGCCTTTGGACTCAGTCTCTCTCAGGAGCTACCAGATGCCAATGGCTCTTCAGCCAGTGATGGGATTGGCATGCCTACCTTCTGCCCTCTGTGCTGGGCTCTTTTTTCTTTCTGGAGCATGTGCAAGTGTTGTATGTGCTGTCGTGGTGGCTGTGGGAGCTACTGCCCTGTTGTAACTGGAAAACAGTTTCTTTGCTGTTATAGACCACCTCCAGCTCTTACAACCTTTCTGCCCTCTCTTCTGTGAAGATCCCAGAGCACTGGTGGGCAAGGATGTGATATATGTTCCCCCATTCATAGTTAAAGCATGGCCCAATCTCTTATTCTCTGTACATGGATTGGTTCAGGGAGGGGGTCATGTGTTAATTTCCATCTCCCCGAGAGAAGCTTCTCTGATGGAAGTTAAGTGATGCTCTGATCTATGTAAACCATTGGGAGTCGTGTTAATAATAGTATTGGGTTCTCCAGTACTATAGGACCTGTGACCTATCTAGCCTTTACCCTCTTTAACAGTGCTGTGTATGGGTTACATTGCATGAAGTAGGCCTTAGATCCAAGTGGAAAGTGGTTGGTTATTCCCATAACATTAATGCCACTATTGCACCAGTGGGAAGATCTTGTCAGGTCAGTCACCATTGTAGCTTGCAGGTTTCACAGCAGGATGAGACTGAGTTTTAATTTTCTCCTCCAGCATCATGAATAGCACCATTCAGAACCATGGATGATAGCCAGTAGGGATTAAACTTCCTGATGAGTACCAGCTTGATTTCCCCTGGTTCTGTGACTCAAGTGAGTGATGTCTTCACCAAGGTCTTACCATGAAGTTCAGAAGGGTAGTCAAGAGTATTGGCATTAACCTGTAATGCTTGGGGATGAGGGGTCTATGTGACCCCATTGGCCAATGACTCAAAAAGCAGTAACCAGTTCTTGGTAGAAACCCTATCATCTTAAACTCTGACTCTGTATGAAGTCACATAGCTAAATGCAGGGACCATGAAAATGTTAGCAACAGTTAAACATTTCTGAATGTGCAATAAACAAAGATTAATTCAAAATTGAGCAGGTGATGAATCGAGGTGTTTCTGGAAGAGTTCACCAGCACTATGATACTTCATAACAACCTTGGTTCTGAACACTCAACATGTACTTTGTACTGCACAAGCTGGCACATCTCAGAACTAATGCTGCCTGCAATACTTTGGCTCAGATTCAAGACTATTGTATGTTGCAGAGTATTTTATGCCAAGAGTTTTTCCTTCCTACAGAAACATAATAGCTCAAGTTACAGAAAATGACAACTTGTATTTCCCTACCATCTTTTCTTAGCACCCACCAAATCAGTGTATCCTTGAGTTGTATTGTATTAAAATGTTTCATTTTGAATTGCTGACATGAGTTTCTAAAGAAAGAGCTGAGTGAATTTTGGCTTGGGATTACAAATGACCTCCTACCAACAGTTCTATAATAACCATAGACACACTCCTACTACTTTGCGCTATGAATTTATGAATGGTGTTCTCAGAACTGACAATTATATAATCACAACCATCAACTCTGAAAAGCACTGATGGTGTTTGGGTACTTCACCCTGCTGTGCTCACTGTACATTGGAGATTTGAGTCTACATAGAAAACAAGCACAGCCATCTCGTTCCTACACAAACTTGCTTTTCTCTTTAATACAGTCGTGTGATTTGGCTATGAAATGTCCCCTATGGGCTCGTGTAGCCGAACACCTGATCCCCAGCTGGTGGTGCTGTTTGGGGAGGTTGTAGAACCTTCAGGAGGTGGAGCATTGCTGGAGGAAGTGTGCCACTGTGAGGGGCCGTTTACAGCCTGGTCCCAATTCCTATTTGTGCTCTGCCACCCAGGGCTCCTGCTGCCATGGTTTCCGTGCTAAGAGGACTGCATCCCTGGAACTGTGAGCCAAAAGAAACCCTTCCACCCCAATTTATCACAGAAATAGAAAACTAAGACAAATAGAAATATATATACATATATATATATTCCATATGCATGTAGACACATACATATATATACACACACATAAACATATGAATTGTGTTATAAAGCTCTTTATGGCATATTGTCAGTAAATACTTGGTTTGGGGCTGCATAGGAATTTCTCAGTGAAAGGTTTTAAGAAGGAAAAGCCCAAGAGTGCCTGGTTCTGAGCCACAATCATCAGCCACCTCTTCTCCAGTTTACAGTGGACAGTTGAGCAACCTTTTACCACTTCCAGACAGGTAAATTTTCATTTCTTTACATATGTATCAGCTGACCTTATTCAGAGAAGATGCCTGGACCTCCCCTCAGTCTACCTCCCCGTTTATGCCCCCAGCACTCCCCAAAGCTCACCCGTCTTCCCTGGGACTGCCATTCCATTGCATTGCTTCCACAGAGTTCCTGCTTTGCCTGCCAGATGGAATCTGGCCGCACACACGCAGGCAGAGCAAGAGTAAACTAACGGAAATGCAAGCTGTCTGCTGGATCTGAATAAACAGAAGACACAGGAGTTGTCTCCATCCAAAAGAAAAATCCAGAACGCGAGCGACTTTTAAAGTATGAGCACAGTTATATTTGGAGCTCAATTTTAAGAATGACAGCTTTGGAGAATGTATATATATTCTGATGAAATATATGATATGTGTTAAGTATATAATGAATTTGATGGAATGTATAGAGCCAACCCTGAGAGATACACATACACACAGTTCTCAGAGAAAGTGCTAAGTTTTTGCCCTCTCCAGAGGCCATCCATCAACCTTAAACCCAACCTAAAATACTCTACTAGCTGGAAATCTCTACCACCTAAAGGCGTTTGCCCTGGTAGCAATGGTTTTAAAGTACTCGCTACCAAATCACTTAAAGTGATGGCTTTGTAAGTTTTGACCGTCACATGGTAGCCAGGCTGGCGTCAAACTTTCAATCTGCCTACAGACTACCCATGGCTGCTATCACACCCTGCTTATAGTACTCCCAAATAACTGACTTTATGGAGTTGGATCACTTCAACCAGTCTTCTCATGTGTCTGGTTGGGATTTCATGAGTAGACTGGTAATTATTTTCTTTTCTAACAGTTATTTATTTTTATATGTATGTCTGCACCCTTGAATGCATGTATGTGTACCATGGGCAAGCAGGAGCCCATAGAGCTCAGAAGAGATGTCAGATCCCCTGGAACTGATTATTGTGAGCTCCCTTATGTGGGTACTAGAAATCAAACCTGGGTCCTTTGCAAGAAAAGTTAAAAGAACTCTCCAGCCCCTGGACTGATAATTTTTTTTGAAACGAGATATAAAGATCATTCAGTACAAAGAGAACATGAAGAGGAAAAATAAATAGGAGAGGTAGCAAAATGGTCAGATGTCTGAAGTAATGTATGTAGGCAGGAGTTTTTGTCCTGCAAGCCACTCGCAATAACCACACAGAGGCTTAATATAAATTATAAATGCTCAGCCAATAGCTCAGGCTTGTTACTAGCTAGCTCTTACATTTAAATTAACCCTTATTTCTTGTCTATGCTTTGCCACGTGGCTTGGTACCTTTTCTCAGTATGGCATGCCCATCCTGCTTCTCTCTGAGTCTGCTTGCAATTCCAAACTCTGCCCTTTCTCTTCTCATTGTTCTCAGTCTGGCTCTCCCACCTAACTCTATTCTGTTCATCTATTGGCCAGTCAGCTTCTTTATTAACCAATCACAATGACATATATTCACACAGTGTAAAGGAATATTCCACATTTCCCCCTTTTTGTCTAATTTAAAAGGAAGTTTTTAACTTTAACATAGTAAAATTATATGCAACAAAACAGTTATTAACTAAGAATTATAGTTGCAATATATATCCAGTCCATTTGTATTTGGCAAATATAGAGAAAATACTCTATTATTTATCTTATCTTTGGGAGTCTAAAGTTTTACATCTAATTTATCTTTTATTGTAACTAAAGAAAATTTGAACTATGACTATTCAACTCTGTCAAAGACCCCAGAAGGGTGAAATGCTACCTAATGACAGAGACATCTGGCTGCCTGGACAGTCACCCTAGCTTCTTCTGTAACACTGGGGCATCCAACATTGGCCTACAGGCCTAGTATATCTGACAGATAGCAGGGTAAAAGCTGAAAGATCAGAGAGGCAGAACAGCCAGCCACTAGTTCTTACCTCTACAAAATCCTCAGCCTAAAGAGAGTGAGTTCCATCCGGGCAGTGGTGGTACATGCTTTTAATTCCAGCGCTTGAAGGCAGAGCCAAACAGATCTCTGTGAGTTCGAGGCCAGCCTAGTCTACAGTGAGATCCAGGACAGGCACCAAAACTACACAGAGAAACCCTGTCTCGGGGAAAAAAAAAAAGAGTTCCTGTTTCTTCATGCCTTATATACCTTTCTCTGCCCTGCCATATTACTTCCTGTGATTAAAGGCATGTTGCTTCCCAAGAAAAGGCAGGAGATCTCAAGTTCTGGGATTAAAAGTGTGTGCTACCACTGCTTGGCTCTGTTTCTCTCCTATACGGAATCAATCTCATATAGCCCAGTAAGACCTTAAACTCACAGAGATCCAGAAGGATCTCTGCCTCCCGAGTGATAGGATTAAAGGTGTGTGCCACCACTACCTGACCTCTATGTCTAATTTAGTGGCTGGCTCTGTCCTCTGATCCTCAGGCTAGTTTATTAGGGTACATAATATAGCAACACACTGAGAAGCAGGGAATTTAGAAGGACTGTCCCACCTTGTCTTGGCAAAGTATTGCATTCACCTTCTTTGCATCCTGCTGGTCCAGTTTGGACAGTATACTGTCAGCAATTAAGGCAAGTGCCATTTCTTTGCCCAAATGGCTAGCTTTTGCCATTAAAAAAACAAAAAACTCCATACAGAGTTTCTTCAATGCCCGTTATCTTCACTGAAGTAAATTGGTACTGCCAGGAACAGACATGTCTCACTGTCAAGAAGTCTTGTTATTAAACATATTAAACACTATATTCTGTAACTCTTTGAAGTGTTTGAAGACGATCTAATCTATATAAATGTATCTGTTTAACCTTGAAAACATACCTAATATGACTACACTTTTGATTATTATAGATGACTAATCTGTATTTAATTATACATTGCATTTTTAAATGAGTTGCATAAGCACAATACCCCAAACGAGTAGAAACATACACACAGTATACCAATATGAAATATTCTGAGATTAATAGTTGTTTTTTGGATTGAAGTAGATTAAATAATCTACCCTTTTATCTCATTTCTATATCATATCCCCCTTTACTCCTTTAGAAAGAGATGTATAAATTTAACTATTTCATTTAGCTTTTTTTCTGACTGTGACCAGTAATAACTTATAACCAACCCCCCTTCAATGATAACAAACACCCATAACCCATCTTTTGGGAACATGGGCCTTTTTTTTTTTCTAGGCTGCTTCCTGTTGTCTGGGGGCACTGGCATCTTTGGGAGAACCTTGAGAAAATCAGGATTATTGTTAAGTCTTGCTAGAGTATTCTGTGGGGCTGGATCATCTCAGCCAGCCTCCTCAAAGCTGTTCTGGATGCTGGATCACCTGGGCCATCTGTTTTTATTGGTGTCTGGTCCCCTTGTTCTAAAAATACATAAACTTTTAAAGGTAACATAAACTACAAGTATGGAGTATGTGGTGTGTACAAGTCAGTTAAAGATTTTTTTTAATGTTTGAGCAGGTAAAATATACATTATGTATTTTGTAGGGTTTTTTTTAGGTTTATTTCTTTATGTTTGTAGTCAGGACTTTCAGGGGGTCTTCCTTGATCAGACCTGATCTTTAACTTTGAACGAGTCCACAGCCTTTCATCTCCTGTGGAAATAAAAGCATAACCTCTGCCCTAAAGTAACATATCTGTAGTGAGTAGCCATTCCAGCTTTGATCTAGAAGTTCCAACCCCCATTGAGGCTTCGGTAACTGTCACGCCTGTAAGGCAGGGCTGAGAGAGGACCCTGAAGACCCAAGATCCGGATGTGCTGGCTCTCTTGGTTCCTGGACCCTGGACACTGGATGTAGATCGAGCAGAGTTCTCCAGAGAACACTGCCGGACTGCGCTACACCTTTCCCAGACCCTGTTATCTATCCCTTCACTTTTAAGTTACCCCACAAAATAAACCTCCCTTTTAACTACGTGGAGTGGCCTTAATAATTTCACCAATACATATCTTTTGACTTACATTTTTAAGTCAACACATTAAAATATGTTAGTTTAATCCAGCAGCTTTTATAATCCAATGTCTCTTAGTAGATATTGCTCCTTCCTCAGCAGTCAACACAATAATTCAAACAATACAATAACCTCAAGTATCCAGACTCTGTGTATTTTCCATCTTTATGTGGCTTTTTTTATATCACTTTACTCCCTTTTTAAGGACTTTATCAATTTTAAAACTATTTTTTAAATCTATGACTGTATATACTCTTCATCTTCTCTTTCCTAAGCCTATGTGTATTTTTAAACACACTATAACTCATTTAGAGGCTTTTTTCATCTGAATCTGTCTCTACTGTGTATCTGTAATCTTTTTCTGACATGAGCCTTTAAACTGCTAAGCGGCATGGCTAACACCTCTGCCTCTGTTTTAGCATTTGACTCCCTCCCACAGGCAGCTTGTGAGAGACTGTGGGAACCCACTACATGGCTTATCTCATGGTGCACTGGTGACTCAAGCCCACAGGAGACATCCCTGTATCGTGGTTGGCATGAGACATGAGGCTAGGAAGCTGCTCTTAGCTCCATTTCTAGGTGTCTAGAACCCTTTCTGAAGCTCTCTCAGGTTTTATGTGGATGTAGTTGCCAAACATTTGGGTGCCATTTATGGGTGGAAGTTTTTGTCACACAAGCAACCACACAGAGACTTAATATTAATTATAAATGTTCAGCCAATAGCTCAAGCTTGTTACTAGCTTTCATTTAAATCAGTCCATATTTGTTATCTGTTTTGCCACATGCCCTGGTACCTTTTCTCAGAACAGCATGTCTACATTGCTTCTCTCTTGAGTCTTCTCTGCCCTTCTTCTTTCCAGCATTCTCTCTGCACCCAAAACCCTGCCTAGCTATCAACCAATCTGATTTTTTTAACCATGAGAGCAACACATTTTCACAAGTCTACCTTTTTTATTTAGACAAAAAGGGGGAAATGCTGTGGAATAACCCTTTTGTACACTATAAAGATTTGTTACTCAAATTGGTTTAATAAAACGCCGACTGGTCAGTAGCCAGGCAGGAAGTACAGGTGGGACAACCAAACTAAAGATGCTGGGATGAAGAAGGGCAGAGTAAAGGAGATGCCAGCAGATGCAGAGGAAATAGCATCTGCTGTAGAAAATGAGGTAACAAGCCTGAGCTATCATGGGAACTGGCAGGCGGGAAAGAGAAGACCGCCTACAAATGTACATAAAGAGAAATATATACTGCTATGTACAGAATAGTGCTTGATAAATATTACCGCATGATTCTGATGTTTTTATTAGGTGCATAAAAAGTAGTCTTCATTTATAAGTTGGTACTGATAAACTGTTGGTACTGATAAACTGAATCCACAACAAAACTCACCGTGGACACATCTACATCACATTCAATGTCTGCATATTTACACAACACTCATGGCAAAGTCAGCATGAAAAGAACACCCAACGTTTCAGCTCTGTGCATATCTGATCTTGTTTCAAAACAAGGGCAATGCTTTTCCAGTCAATTTCTATTTGTTGAAAAACACAGCAAGACTATAATAAAAAGGTTACATGTTTGATTATTATATTTCCATGTTACTGAAATATAACTGAAGTTCTAGAGTTTGATCACCTATCATATTTCTCATTAACCACTGACCTTAAAATAGTGGATAATAATGTATTTCTTTTTGTAGATTTATCTGTTTCTATATAATGCAGATGAGTGTTTTGCCTACATGTGAGTAAGTGTGCCACATGTGTGTCTGGTGCTGGCAGCACCTAGATGAGGGCACTGGATCCCCTGGAACTAGAGTTACAGATGGTTGTGGATTGCCATGTAGGTGCTGCAAAGAGAACTTGGGTCCTTTGTAACAGCAGTCAGTGCTCTTCACTGCTGAGCCATCTCTCCAGCCCATCTTTTTGGTATTTTAAAAAGTCTTTAAAACTTAATATAATTCTGAAAACACGAGTGCCTTGCCATTCACTCAAACACGATTTATTTTAATACAGGTCAAAAAGTTCAATTAATTAACCAGGACTCTTTCAATTTCCCACCAGCTAAGGTTCAGTTTTAAATCTGATTCTATATCAAAAGCAATAGTGAATAACTTATTCCTTAAGATTAATTCCACAGATTACTGGGTAGCTTTGAAACTATTCCACTGCTTATTCATGTAAGTCACTGAACCACCTACACCACCATTTCCTTGCATCAGAATTGTCTTTAGCACTCTGAAACTTCTATGGGCTCCATGTCAGAACTAGTAAGAACTGAGGATGTCGGTATTTTCTCAAGCTCCCAGGTGAAAAGGACACGTGCCTTAGTGTGGGAAACCTTGCCGGTAGCGACTAGACCTGGGATCATCTCATCCTTTAAGGTACACCAGAATCACTGGGGGAAACTTTAAGCAAATCAAATAAAGAACAGATTCACTTCAACAGACTGAGGGAAGTGCCCAGGGACAGCATTTTAAACAACCAGCACCATCAGTCTAAAATCACCATGAAAAACAACCTACAGACTTTGTCAGATGTCAGGTATCTTATTACAACAGTATATTCTGTAATTGCCCTGCAAGTCCCAGTGACCTCTGCTCTGGGAGTGACAGCAAGTGACTGAAGGTAACAGCCTTTCAAACAGACACTTTGTATTCTTAAACAGAAGGTCGAGAGCCTTTAAACTGTTTTTAGCATCATTCATCTTTAATGATCTCCTTATCGTTTGCCCAGTATGTGATCAGAGGTAGTGATTCCAGCTTACTAAAGGTGTAACATGGAGAATAAAGACGCACATTCTACTCAGATACCTTTGTAGTTCTGCACTGCTCACACACAGTAGGGTTAGAGCTCAGCTCACATACAGTGGGGATAGAGCCCAGCTCACACACAGTAGGGTTAGAGCTCAGCTCACACACAGTAGGGGTAGAGCCCAGCTCACACACAGTAGGGTTAGAACCCAGCTGTGTATGAAACACTGAAATGGGAAAGCACACTATTGATCTCTAACAATGAAATTTCATTTGTCCTACAGAGTACATTCCCACATATAACATCGAGACTATAACTAAAGGTACTCTGCTACCTCTCCTGTATACTACTTACCAACATTCCACCCACCCTGTAATTACACATGACGTGAGTAACAGCAGATTTTGATCTACTTTAAAAAGCGCTGAGCCAGACATGGTAGCGCACGCCTTTAATCCCAGCACTTGGGAATAAAAGGCAAGTGGATGTCTGTGAGTCTGATGCCAGCCTGGTCTACAGAGTGAGTCCAGGACAGCCAGGGCTTTTGTAGAGACCCCATCTGAGAAAAAAACAAAAAGCACAGACATGCGCATCAGAGCATCTGGCAGGTCCACCACCACTGCACAGCTTTAGGAATGGACGGAATTCTGCTTAGAACCCAGTATCTACATAAGCACCAACACTGAAAAACAGAGAATGGCTGGAAGAATCTGTCTGGCATCCCCTCCCCTATCCCATATCTAAGGTGCTGGTATTTCCAGTGTACACACACTTCCTGTGTTCTTCACAAAGGCTTGGTGGTTTTCTTCCTGGGAGACTTGTGATTAGACAACTGGACTTTCTCTTTAAGCAATGAAAAGCAATTGCCTAAAATCAATGTCACAGCGCAGGAACAGCCTGTCATCATAAGAAGAGAAACTGAAACTTTAAAATCGATTCTCAAGAAGCTCAAACACTTGTACTCATTTTGAACTAGTATCCAGACTCTTGTAATAACCAAAGTGTTTTTCAGTTTGCAAATGATTTAAGATCAAAATAATGTTAAAATTAAGCAAAAGTTGAAAAGGTAAATATAAAAAAAAAGGCTTCTTGAGTGAAGAGAAATGAAGTCACAGAGACACAGCAACCCTGGCAAGGATTTCAAACATGCCCTGGCAGAAGGTTCCATCCGCGTCCTCTCTGTGCCCAGCACTGGAGAGCCAGGGGTAGGACAGGCAGCAGACACCGCACTCGGCTTCTCATGTCCTCTTGGCTGGCTTGGCTGTCAGCTGCTTTTCCCTTTCAAATTCCTTTTCCCTCTGCTGCTCCCTTTCCAGCTCTTCTTTCTGCCTCTTCTGCTGCAGCTTAAGTGCTCTCTTCTGTAGAGATAGGGGAGGGTGGATCAAGGGTTAGTCATGGCAGAACTTAAAAATAACAATGTTTGACTCGAGTTAATCAACACACATTAGTAAATTCCATGCTTAACTTTTAAATTTATCTGGAGTAATATAAGGTCCTCTTAATTTCAAACAACAACAACAAAAACCTGACTCCAAGCTCACTTAAATGTGAACTGCAACTTCACATGCACTTGTGAAGGAGTCAAGAGACTTCATTTTTAAAGGGAAACAATGCAGCATGAGTTAGTACCTCACTGCGCACGAAGGATAAAGTCACAAGATGACTACCGAAGAAAACAGAACTCCACTTTCAAAGAGCACATGGGTTTTCCACTCACTTTTAACTTTGATGTCTTCTCATGGAGCATCAGCATCTCCTTCCTGATGTTCACCAGCTTGGCGTGATAGTGCTTCGCTTCCGTGAACTCAACAGTCAGACAAAATAGAACGTCAACACCTAAACTATAGTTCATCCTTCCTGAACTAGTCAATTTTAGAATCTCAGTCTTGTCCAGGTTTTAAGTTCTATGATGCAGATTTCATTTGACCATTAGCAGGATTTTGAAAACACTTTATTCTGAAGCCACATTGGTCTGTATAGTAAGTTTCAGGCCAGCCAGGGTGACACACACACACACACACACAGCCAGAGTGACACACACACACACACACACACACACACACACACACACACACACTCACACACACACACATTCTCTCTCTCTCTCACAAAGGTTGCTAAACATAAAACAGACACTGACATTAAGTAGAGTATAAACAACATTTTCCTTCAAAAACAACCCACATAACCCAAAAAATTAAGACAGTCACTACTGCCTTTTTGAGAGAACAAGGCAGAACACAAGACAGTTAGTGATGTGTCTTCCTGTCAGGAAAATGCCACAAGCCAGCACACAGGCAGTTAGTGATGTGTCTTCCTGTCAGGAAAATATCAGCCAGGGCACAGATTCTGAAAGCGTGGGCAACAAACACAGTCCTGTTTCTTGGGTTTTTGAAGTCAGAATGACCACACAGCCACTAACGGACACCACTGCTCTCCCAGCGTTAAAGTGCAGACTCTGCACCACAGCCTGCCGTCAAAACGGTCCTGTTGGGAGGAGCTGAAGGTGATGGAGGCCCAGACAGGTGGGAAAGAATGGAAAGGGAACCTTATTCTCAGAAACAGAGAGAGGAATGAGAAACAGGCCTGTAGAGAGGGAGGAAGGAGCTACCTCTCACACAGCCGCTGGTAAAGTCAGCCCAGAGACCGTTTATGTCTGTGAGCTTTTAAGGCATTCCTGTTTCCAATTCCTACATGAGAATTAAAACCACTCTTGGGCAAAGGGAAGAAATAAGTAAAAAAAAAAAAAAAAAAAACAAAAACCTCAGTTCTGTCCTTCCAGGTTGATGCAACAGAATCAGAATTTTGTTCATTTATTCAACTTTCACTCATTCAAAAAATACCCATCCAATCGAAACATCAATGCCTAGGAAAAAAAAAATGAGTGAGTGTGGCCATGCTCACTTCCTCCAGAAGCAGTCAGTCAGCTTCTGAGAAGACTGCACCCTCTGCACCAAGCCTGTCAACCAATGCTGGAGAACACTGGTTGCTATGTAAGGGAAATAGTCTGACCCACATTTGTCATATAAAATCCACTTCTGAGTGTGTAGGACCCCTTGCAAAGTCATGCCAGCAAGCGGTTCCTAATGTCCAGGAAGGAAAAGGAGCAACACAACCTTGCCTATGCTAAGCAACAGGACCTTGCCTATGCTAAGCAACAGAACCTTGCCTATGCTAAGTCTCTTTTCTTTTTTTCTTTCTTTTTTTTTTTTTTTTTGGTTTTTTTGAGACAGGGTTTCTCTGTGTAGCTTTGCGCCTTTCCTGGATCTTGCTCTTTAGACTAGGCTGGCCTCGAACTCACAAAGATCCGCCTGCCTCTGCCTCCCGAGTGCTGGGATTAAAGGCGTGCGCCACCACCGCCTGGCTTAAGTCTCTTTTCTTAACGAGGGTATGTTCCCCTAAGAGCTTCTTGTGAAATTCAACTATCCAACTACTCATCTTCAATGTGTCCATCTTGCCATGGCATTAGAAATACTAACAATTAAATATTAATTAAGAAACCATATAACTGACCCTTCAAAAAGAACTACCCTTTCCTTAATGGTAAACACAGTGCCTCAAATGTCCCTTACTTTCTGTTTTCCTTTTATGTCATCATTTCATGAACTCTTCTCCACAATACAAGTAAGCTGAATTTCCTAACACATGTTCAGCATGTGAAAGACAGCAAACATGGGAATTCTAATAAAGCAACCAAGAGTCTCTGTGAAAAATGACAAGTTCTACACATAAAAGTTAGAGGATAAGATTGTCAAAATGCAGAGGTACAAAGCTTTTCTAAAATAAGATCTTGTTAAGTTGCATAAGCAAAACTGTACTTACCAAAGCATTGATGTCCAACATGGAGTGGCATTCTTTGAATTTTGAAATCTCTTGTTCCAGTGTATCTAGTAACACAACTTGGTTCTGTCTGAAACAAAAGCACACGGCCAAAGCAAACTTTACATTTTCTAAGTATTGGTTCATTACAAGGAATCACATTCATTCTAGCTAATAAGCAAAGCTGGAAACCCAGCTAGCAATACAGAGCCTCTCTAAGACATTCTTGCCTTAGAATAGTCTTTCCCAATATCATATTGCAAAGGCATATTCTGACAACTAAGTGTATGCTTTACTTTTGCCACAATTTCAGACTTTAATAACAAAAATAACCGGGTTATTGAAAAGTATTTTACTGTTTTAACAACATTCTGCATTCTCCCCACAAAAGTTCTCTTTTATAGCATTTTACTCATGAAACTCAATTCTCTCTGCATCCTAAAAATTGGAGCATTCTCAAAAAGTAAATTAGAAACGAAGAGTTTCTTGATTTGGCAAAGATGCAGGGCTAAAGGATAGAACTTCCTCAGGGGTAAATGATCAGCTCGTTGGAGTCAGCACGGGACTAGGAAGCATCCGTGGCCTTCCCCTCACAGCTGTGTGGCCTTGGAAGGTCCTGTTACTGCTCTTGCCCTAACTCTCACTACACAAGGAGAAGGTCGGACCAGACAACCTTAAGGGTTCGTTAACATTTGGATTCCAATCCTATAGGGAGGGAAGCTAACCTCCTTCCTACTCCTCTCCTGACCAAATATGATCACAGGTTTCAGTGCCAGAGAAGGGCCACCTAAATGAACATTTTAAACGAAAATATAATGTAATCTGTTGCAAAATGAAGAGCAGTGAAGGTGAATCAGCAATGAGACTGAAAGGCAATCATACGTTCACCATCAGGCCTGGGTCTGGGTCCCAATAGGTCACTAATCTGTCCTTTCATGTCAGACTTGGGATCACAGCAGAGGAAATACAGAGTGGAGAACAAAATACCCAACAACTTGCCAAATACAGGACAGCAAAAGGCAGGAGGTCACCACTGGAAAACCACGGAGTGAGGCGGAATAAGCAATGAAAACCAAAGTTTCAGCATCAACAAAAGCCATCGGCCAGATCAAAGAAGACAAAAAGGACGTAAATTACAAATATCATTCATGACAGAGATGATCATCGCTGCTGTTATGGCATTAAAAGGACAATAAACTCCAACAAGTCTGAACACACATCAGATCACTTTAGATGGAGCAGATCAATTCATTCAAAGACACAAATTATTCAAACTCACACAAGGACCATTCATTCTCAAATTTTCCTATAAAGAAACTAGACTCTCTAGGAGTATTCATTTCACTTTTGACATTTAGATTATGAGTTACTCCATGGGTCCCATTTACAAAACACAGAAATGCTCAACGATTCAATGTTAAAAGACAACACTGTCATACTATATGCTACTACCAAGTGACCTCTGACTGCACAGAGGGCACCCAGGCACAGCTGGCTTCCTATCGGCTTACGTGAGTTCCTGGAGGGCTTGCTTCGACCTCTGCAGATCTGGTAAGTAGTGGGACAGCAGGCCTCCCACCAGCTGCTCCACAGCCTTGTCCTCTACAGCGAAGTCCTCTATCAGTCCCTCATCTGGAGAAGCGTCACTTAAACCTGTGCTCAAGAGAAAACCAAATTTAGGAAGCTCTGATGCTCTGCGCTGTAAGGAGGCTGGGGGAGCACAGCCAAGGAGGAGGGAAAGAGCCCACAAGGAACGAAGAGAGAGAGTTTGCACTCTAAGCACACCCTCTCCTAACTACGGCAGTCGTTTCTTCTAAATGTGTACCCTTCTGAGCTTTCACTAAAAACATGGCAAAAAAGGTTTTTGTGTTGTTTTGAGTTTTTCTTATTTTGAAACAAGATTTCCCTGTGTAGTCCATGCTGGCCTAGAACTTTCTCCTAAGCGGTGTATCACCAAAACTGGAAAAAAAAATAATTTTCAGATTTAAGTATAGAACAAAGTCTAGAGTAAACAGACATTAGCATACTTAAATTTCAAATTTTACAGGTTTATGTAAAATTTATGTTATGTTTCCCAAGGATTCAAACTGAAGGATGAATTAACAATTACTAAATTAATGAATTCTTGAATAGATCAACGCTTTGAAAAGCATGCAGAAATTAACTAAACAGACATTGGCGAGGCAGCTCAGTGGGTCAAAGTGCATGCTACGCAAGTCCAACCACCTGACGTCCATCCCTGAATCCCACAGCAGGAGAGAAGCCTCCTGACAACTGTTCTCCGACTTTCACAGGGACACAATGGACTCTCTCCCTCTCCCTCTCTCTCTCACACACACACACACACACAGAGAGAAAGAGAGAGAGAGAGAGAGAGAGAGAGAGAGAGAGAGAGAGAGAAATAATAATGAAGAAAATCAAAATTTACAGGGAGGACTGGAAAGATGGCTCAGCCATTAAAGGCTAGGCTCACAATCAAACAGAATAAAAATAATTAAAGAAATTATATTGTAGCTGGAAGTTTTTCTGTGTCCCACCCAGTCAGCAGCTACTCAGACCCCAATAAACTCAGTGGTTTATATTATTATGAACTGTATGGCCATTAGATCAGGCTTATTACTGACTACTTCTTACACTTAAATTAACCCAT
Organism: Peromyscus maniculatus bairdii; assembly: GCF_049852395.1. Lineage (NCBI taxonomy): Eukaryota > Metazoa > Chordata > Mammalia > Rodentia > Cricetidae > Peromyscus > Peromyscus maniculatus. Next base: position 100,555,468 of record NC_134855.1, on the reverse strand, counting down.
AATTCTTATTTATGTTTAGCCACGTGGCTTGATACCTTTTCTCAGTTCTGCCTTGTCATCTTGCCTTCTCTGTGTCTGGCCAGTGACTCCTGACTCAGCCTGCCTCTTCCCAGAGTTCTCCTTGTCTGTTTATGCCACCTATACTTCTTGCCTGGGTACTGGCCAATCAGCATTTTATTTATTGTGGAGGAACTGAGAGTAAAAAAAGAGATGAGAGGAACAATACATCAGACAAGTTACAGAGACACAGGAACTTAAAATATGTCTGAAAACAAGAGATGTCGAGTTGAAGCAGTTACATAAAGAAAAAGAACATGCACAGAAGATGGAAGATCACCTACAAATGTTAGAACTAGAAAATACCTCTTTACTAGCTACAGTGAACAAACAGAAGGAGGAAATAGAACATCTGCAGGACACACAGAGACCTGGCCCAGACTTCCAGCTTGGCCCAGACAGCTGTTCAGGGAAATAAGAACCTCTGTAAGAAGCACACTGCAGTAATAACTGAGATGGAAAACACAATTAAGAGGCTGTGGTCAGAAGTCTCCAGTGTTAAAATGTCCAACGAGTCAAGCAAGAGAGAACTGGAAAAGTACAAGCGATACTATCTGGACGGAGTAAGAAATAAAAACTTCCTATTATATGAGCTAAACAGGACTAATGACAGTCAAGAAGAGTCTCATACAGAACTTCACATGAAAATTGAGCAAAACATTTCTGCATCAAAAACACTAAATATAAGACTGGTTTCTAAGTGCTTTTGTGTGGAAAAATCTCACCGATTGGAAAATAAAGATCAGGAAAACTTGAGGGCACCTTCCTCAACCACAGGATCTACCATGCCTGTATGGCACACTACCCATGGATGAACTGGGAAACCTTTTAAGATAATAAGTCATGAATGTGAAATTGGAGAGACTGGTTCTTACAGAGATTTTGAAACCTGCCAATTTGGAAGGAGGACTTCAGTTTCAATGCATCAATGCTCAGTGTGAGCGGCTGCAGGGCCGGGCGGGAGAGATTCGTCCTGACCGCAGGGCCCAGGCAGGACTGGAGAAATTTCCAACTATATTATATAAACAAAAATGCTATATCCAAAAATCAGTTTTGAACACAAAAGAAAAAATGCAGGCCATTTTTTGCATAATATATTTACATGTAAAAGGGGTTGTTTTGTCATTTATTAATTAAGACTCAGCACTTTCTTTGAACTGGGGCCAAAGGTAGGAAAGTCAGCTGGGAAATGGGGACCCAGGACCTGGGCCTATTGACACAAGTTCAGTGATGTGTCATCACTCAATTCAAGGAGGAAAAAAAAAATTCAGTGCCTTAATTTGCTACAGGAAATAGTGTATTCTAATTGTGTCATGGGCTAATCTAGACACAGGAATGATGTCTCATCCTTTTCTAGGCATTCAAATGTCTAAGATAATCAATTACTATTCCCAGGAATAAAGTACAGAAATGTTTCAAAGTGGGGTCAATGAATGTTTATAAGGTTTTTACAATCACTGATTTTGAATGAGAAAAAGGTAAAATGTTCACTTCACTAAAATTGTATCCCAAAAGCATTCCATAATTAGCATTAAGCGCCAAAATATCTGTCATCACCTACAGTCTAGTAATAACCAATAACATCAAATTAAGATGGGATTGGAGAGATGGCTCAGTGGTTAGGAGCACTGGATACTCTTAAAAGAATCCAGATTTTGTTCCCAACAACCACATGGCAGGTCACAACCAGCTATCAATTCCAGTTTCAAAGGATCTAATGTCCTCTTCTGGCTTCCAAGGTCACCAGGCTAGCTCACAGTGCATATACACACATGTAGGCAAAACACATACATAAAATGAAAATAAATCTCTTTTAAAAATCAAATTAGATCACTTTCTAGAGTATGTTTTACAACACATTTATTGCACAGTTCTCAGCATGCTTTTTACCACAGATTTAAATTTAGAAAAGGCTGATGAAAACAAGCTGTCATGCTCAATCTTTAAGAAAATCAAGATAAAATTGTACAGTTTTAACTTTAACCCTGAAAACACAAACAACTGGAATTCTTCAAGTTGCAAGGCAGAATTCAAATGGGAAAGAGCTAAGTGGAAACTGAAATACTCCAAAACAAAAATGAAATAGTGAGGAGTATTAATTTTAGTCATAACAATAAATAGGTAAATCCTCCTCCCTGGTAGTGCTCAATACAGGGGAGTATGCAAAGCCATTACCAAAGCTGTTAAGGAATCTGAGATGATTCTAAAGAAGTCTGGTGTTGAGGACATTGAATGCCTTCATTTCTTTACTGTTCCATTTGTTCTCTGTGTTAATCATTGTGAAAACTTTCAGGGAAGGGCACAACTTCAAAAGTGAAAACAGTCCTTCTTGTGGCATAACTCCAACGAAGTCACTCTGCAGTTTTCTCAAAGAGACATCCAAAAACTGTCTTGAGCCAGCCATGCACACAGTGTGATTATCATAAACAAAACATACTGTGCTCAAGGTCTACTTGTTTGCTTTGTTTTAAGACAACGTCTTGCCACACAGCCCAGGCTGGCCTTGATCCTCCTGCTTCAGCTTCCCAAGTGTTGGCATGTGCCACCACATATGGTAACTTTTCTCTTAAATACCTCTTTGTTGTTGTTGTTGTTGTTTTGTTTTGTTTTTGTTTTTGTTTTTCGAGACAGGGTTTCTCTGTATAGCTTTGTACCTTTCCTGGAACTCACTCTGTAGCCCAGGCTGGCCTCGAACTCCTGCCTTTGCCTCCCGAGTACTGGGATTAAAGGTGTGTACCACCTCTACCCAGCTTCCTAAATACCTCTTAAGAGATATTTCTACAGCAATGTACTGGATCTACTCAGTTCTTCTCAGCAGAACAAAATTCTGTAGTAACTGACCCAGTCCCCTGTGGATAAATTACATTATTTTCACCTCTTGCTATTTCAAACAGTGAAAATGCTTGTGATCTTCTAGCTGCTAGGAAGCTGCAGTGATATTCCTAGCTAATCTATGCACATTTCTATGAAATAAATTCTTAGAAAACAGTTGGGGGCCAAACATCTGTGCAATCTTTGACATTGAGAAAACCCTCCTAAAAGATGGCACCAACTTGCACTGTTACCACACTTCCAAGTGGATACAAATCTATGATATGAGTGTAAAGGATGTAACATTGTTAGGGAAACAAAAGGAGGAACGGTGGGAATAAAATGTGTCTGGAACATGGGCATACACAGAAGTGCAACGGTAAACTATTAATATATACCATGCAGTCAGCCTGTAAGGACCCCTGAGTGCCAATTTTATGGGTCTAAACTTAGTAAGTGGTAAGAAGCCATTTAAGGATTCTAAGCAAGCGAATGACATGGCTGGAGCTTTTGTGTAGCAGCACTGTAACAACAGAACAGACAACGTTGGAAGAATAAGAGACTAGAGGTGGACTAGCTTTAGAACTGTTGACTCTAAGGCGCAAACACAAAAAAGACAGAGTAGTACTGTAGAATCCTCTGCAGTAAACAAAGGAGAGTCAATAGATGAGTTGAACACAATTTCAAAGTTTCGTGGGAGAGTAACCTCACACCACTGACAGAAGATCAGACATCTGAGGCCAGAGATCTAGCTCTGCAGCAGAGTACTTGCTTAGCACGAAGCCCCGAGATCAATCTGCAGCACCTATCTCCATCTCTCACCCGCTCTCTGACATCTGCTTTTATTCATATGCATGCTACTCTTTGGAGTTCTGTGCAAAAAAACCTAAGAGTGGCCCAAGACACAACTGAACAAGCCATGAAGAGGGCACGTTATTAAAGAAAAGCATGGCCTGGAAATGCTGAGAGTGATTTGCAGTTTCCTATTTCTGCAACAGAAAATGCTTTGAGTGGTGATGTTCTCAATCTCACAAAGACGATGGTGTACATGAACAGTGTCCATCCGGCTGTATAGCAAATCAACCCTTTCGTTCAGTGAATGTCTTCGAGCATTAATGCTTAAATCTCTCCTGGAACTATGGGGACGGGGAACGGGTGAAGTAATGCCACCGAGTAAGTCTGACTATTTCATGAGCAGCTAGGACTGGACAGTTCTCTGAAAATCGACCGTCTTTCAGACAAACTCATCCCCAACCACTGACCCTATGACACATAGTCAAAATACAACACAAACTCAAATTCTCAATACCGACCGCACCCAACCGTGCGTTTTCCCGCGCGACCAAGGTTGCCGAGCGTGGGGGCCCAAAGCAAGAGGGCAGCCTGTGCTGGAGTCCCACCCACTCGGTCCCGGCCCAGGTGGGCAGTCGCCCCCCAAAACAGCCGTACCCAGCGTGGGCTCTCCGGCCTCCATGCTGTCGGAGGTCCCGCTCAGGACCCCGTCCGGAGGCGGTGGCACAGGTACACTCATGTCCCCGCTCTGAGCGCCGCGTAAGGCGAGTTGAGCGTGGGTTAAGAAGTCAGGTGCCAGAGGTAGGAACCTAACCGGTTCCAGCGCCCAGCCGGCCAAAAGCTGCGGGCGCACACGGAAGTGACGAAAGCGGAAGGCGTCGCTCGTTACCCAGCCAGTCAGGAAAGCCCGCCCCCGCGTCAGCGCCGCGGACACGGACGTGCGCATGCGGGTTGAGATTCGCGGAGGGTGGGCGGTGGGAACCGGAAGAACGGTCCCAGGACCAGACGTAGCCGTAACCCGGTGAGCCTTTCCAGTGTGGTGTTCGGTTTACGCTGAAGAACGTGAACCACAAAATTATTCGGTCCTGTGAGCTCGAGCGTTGCTTAGAATCTCTTCCAGTTGCTCTCAGCTGACGTTGTCTTTGTTGGAGCAGCATTTGAACAAATTCAGCCAAACTACCAAAAGCCCCGGCTGAGATCCTGTGGGATGGCATCGTGAGTTCTGACCGAGCGCACGCAGATGCCGGCTGACTCAGCCCCACAGCAAATGCAACGATCCTCCGCCGTTTTGTAGGCTCCCACCTCTAGTGGCCTCTAATGTTGCTCCGCAATTTACCTGCTCAATTTTCCATGCTGTAACCAAAGCCATCTTTAAAAACAACAATAATTTATTGTGTCACGCCTCAGGAATGCACTGACTCCCGATTGCCCTCATCAGTATGTTCACACTGTTTCTTTTTAGCCACTTTTCAATTCAAGAGTAGCACCTCTTTACCCTCTAAGGTAGGATGTCCACAACCTAATCCCACAGACCTCTAAACACATTGGGGTGCATGGCAACGAATAAAGATTACTAGTTAACTCCACCGTAAAATAGGAAGGCTATGGGGCTAGAAAGATGGCTCCGCGGTTAAGAGCACTGGCCGCTCTTCCTAGAGGACCTGGGTACAATTCCTAGCGCCTACATGGCCGCTCATAATTGTAACTCAAGCTCCAGAGTTCTGACACCTTTACTTGGATACGCCTTCACTCAGATACACATGCAGGCAAAACACTTAGGCACATAAAATGAAAATAAATAATTTTTCAAAAAAAATAGGAAGATTACTCCATGAGCCCAAGGTAACAGTCTTTAAAACCGAAAGGGAGGGCATCAAAAAAGGGATTTGACTATAAAGGATGAGTAAACAGATGTAACACTGGTGAGTTTGAAGACAGAGAAAGGGAGTCTTCAGTCTGAATGGTGGGTGACCTCTTGAAAGAGGTAAATCGATTCCTCCCTAAAGCAATGAAACTCAGCCATGTGAACTACCTGGATTTTTATTCCCCGTGAGGTTGCTGAACTAGAGAATTTATAAAGTAATTGTAAGCCCCCAAGACTTGTCTGTTTCTAGCCCTTTCAGGGCCTACCCTTTAGAAAGAAAAAAAAAAAAAAAGCCCAAGATCAGGCCACAAAATTCCTCCATTCCTAAGCCAGTTCCTGGAAACCTCCACCACAAGCCCCAAGAAATCCTATATGAACCTCGCCTCCTGTTTTTGCTGCTTCTCACTCGAGCAAAGGCAGCCACCCTCTTGTGTCTCTCAATAAATCTCCGTGTGAGGTTTGTTGTGCAGTGTGACTCTGTGGTATTCCCAGGCTCCCAACTGCCAGGATGTGTTTCCTCTTAGAGCTATAACATTCCCATTGGGGAAACATGTCCCCTCAGAGCTGTAACACAGTGATGATTAGTGTTGTTATACCAATAGGAAAGCAATGTGCCACCCTTCAAACAGCTTATGCACTCTGGGTATTCTAAAACAGTCCTTCATCTGTGCAGTGTGCTTGCTCCTGCTCCAAACTAGAATATTGTTTTCAAAAGCCTATTCATCTTTCAAGGTGTTCTGGAATAATAGCTTTATTTTTTTATTGTTTTGTTTTGTAAGGTAATGTGTCATGCAGCCTGGGCTGGCCTCAGACTCACTATGTAATTAAAGCTGGCCTTGAACTCCTGATCCTCTGCCTCTGACCTCCAGGAAAATGTTCTGATTACTAACTTGAGCCGCCACACTCAGGCATGCTTTTACTTTGGAAGCTATTCATGATCTCACTTCCCCCTTTGATTCAGAAGTTACAGTAATAACATTTCACAACTACAAGCATCCTCCTGCTATATAGCACTTGGCTCCTCCTTGCATTAGCCATTTCATGAATGCCAAATAAAAGCCCTTATTCACAGAGAACCAAAATAACCCTAAGTAAATTGGCTAATTAGTGAACTACTGATGCCCTAGCCCCTAATTCTAAGATCCGAATCATGTGGCATTGCCCCTGATAAAATACCTGGCATCCTTGGTTGTGAGTTTTATGTACCAACAGTGTGGTGGGACCCTTAGGACAGAGCCATATCCTGTGAGTTGTCATTAGCTGCTTCATCTCTTGGTGTAGTATTGGGTATATTTCATGAATTTTTAAATATTGGTCATTTAAATTTAATGGGTGAAATAAACCATTATTACATCCTGCCTGTCTTTATGATTTGTTTTGCTCTAAGGAGAATTCTTGTTAAAAAAATTTTAATACTATTTTTCAACATTTTAACATTGTAACAAAAATCAACTAAATAAACAAGGAATTTGTACTGACTCATCTTGCTCTTGTGCTAAACTTTTCCTTCTTTTTTTTCTTACAGATGGCAGTTCAATGTGCCACTTCTTTGTTAAGGACCCTCTACGTGTGACACAGAGCTCAAAAGCAAAATGCTGGAATTTGATTGCAAAGAACACAACACAGTTTATTGAGTTGCATTATGTCTTTTGAAGTGTCTTTAGTTTTCTCATCTCCTTTTACAGACCAAAGGTATACACTCCAAATACCTTAATGTAATATTTCTTAGAATTAAACTAGGTGCCTTAGAGGGTAAACCAAAAATAGATTCTGTCCACCAGAAACATTGTTATGTACCATATTCCATAGGTTACATTAGAGTTTGTCTTGATGTTACATATTCTGTGTTTTGAAAATGTGTAACAGTGTTCTGTATTTGTCCAGACAATGATCTACAATAACCAAACTTTGGGTTTTGAGAGAATGTTTATTAATTATATATGAAGCCAAAGTAAAAGAATAAATAGCAAGTGGATGGGTGGACAGATAGAATGATGGATGGATAAATAGCAAAACATAATCAAATCAGTAGCTCAAAATATCCAGCAGAAATTCACTGTGGAAGCCCCATTAGGGCAGCCAGCTAAAGTTCCCCATTGATTTCAGGCGAGGCAGAGTGTCCCCTTAAGTAAAACCTCCAAGTGAAGGAATAAATAGCCACAGATAGGAGTAACATCATCAAATTGGGAGCTCACAACAACCATCAGAAACCAGCTGGAGAAGTTGAGGTAGTCAGCTGAGGATACTGATGCACTTTTTCTCTACTGATGAGCTTCCCATGGCTGAGTTTCTGACTTCTCTTTCCCACTGCAGGCACTTTTATATCATGGGATATACAATGGTAACCTCTGTTAGAAATGGCTTACCTTCCTGCTGTTCTCAAGGACATGGTGTTTTTACTCTGTGTTGACATCCTTGTCACAGAGTTAGGCAGGCCAGCCTAAATCCAGACAAGGGGCCTTGGAAAATATGTGCTTGGTTCTGAAATGAGGGGAAGGTCATACAAACATAATCTTCACTTCTAGAGACAGTTTCTCAGTGAGCACATGGAAGTTTATCAATATAATGCGCATGGCACCATCATATTATCATAATAATTCCCCTGCCTTGGATAGTCTCAGGACTACACACACACACACACACACACACACACACACACACACACACACACACACACACCTGCCCCATGTACCTGATGCTCATCAAGAATGAATTTGAGATGTCAATCTGGTCAGATTCAGAAGCACCTAGGTTACTCAAATGCACCTCTGGGTGTGCCTTTGAGAATGTTTCCAGACCATCTTCACTAAAAGAGTGAGAGTAGACCTTCTCTCAATGCAGGCAGTATCCCCACATGGACCAGGTGCTTTGGGATAATGCTTTTGTACACTGGTTTAATAAAACACTGATTGGCCAGTAGCCAGGCAGGAATTATAGGTGGGATAAGCAGACAAGGAGAATTCTGGGAAGAGGAAGGCTGAGTCAGGAGATGCCAAGACACTGTCCAGGGAGCAGCATGTAATGGCACACAGGTAAAGCCACGGAACACATGGTGACATATAAGTTAACAGAAATGGGCTGAGTTTAAGTGTAAGAGCTAGTCAGTAGTTAGTTTAAGTATAAGAGCTAGTCAGTAATTAATTATATAATTAATATAAGCCTGTGTGTGTTTACTTGGGTCTGAGCGGCTGCAGACTGGGTAGAACACAGGAAAACTTCCAGCTACAGCCACGAGCCAAGATTGACTACTAGGAGCACAGGAAAAGGCCTGGCAGCAAGGTTTTCTGTGTCTGTTTTCTGGCTATCACTGCAAGATGTTGCTAGGGTCCTGGAAAGTTTCCACAAAAGACCATCACCCATGTATGCGATCAGCAAGAGCATTTTTATTCTAGCATGCAAGGGCCTGCCATCCCACATAAAGGCGAGATGGTGAAGACCCCAAGAAAGTCGTGAGCACAATCAAGGGGAGGTACTAGAATAGTTAGGTCACTTTAGATATGATTGGCTCAAGCAAGTGTCAATCATACTAGTGTGTTCTAATTAGCCAGGGCTAGTCAGGGGTTGGTCAGGGCTACAGTTTTCCATTTTGGGGCAGGCCTAGACAAATCCCAGGTTTTGTCCCTATTTAGTTATCATCTTGAGCTCTTTATGGCTTATGCCAATGAAACTCAGATTTAATTAGTCTTAACAAAACCAAGAGTCAGATATTGAGGGTGAAAGCTGGAAGATCAGAGAAGCAGAGTAGCAGCCACTAGAAAGACTACTTAACCTCTACGAATCCTCTGACTGAATGAAGTGCCAAGATCCTGTCTCCACTTGCCTTACATTCCTATCTTCACCTCCCTAGTGCTGGGATTAAAGGCATGAGCCTCCTATGTGCTGGGATCAAAGGCATGGTCCTCTCAAGTGCTAGGATTAAAGGTGTGTGACACCACTGCCTAGCCTCTATGGTTAACTAGTAGCTAGCTCTGCCCTCTGATCTCTAGGCAAGCTTCTTTTGCCAGAACACAAACAAAACATCATACAACAGGTCAACAGGCCTTCTTGTCCTTACTGTTATGGGGTGTTGGAGATTGCTTCTCCTTTCTTCATGGCTCTTCCTCAGAAACTGCTTGCTCAGTTCAAAAAAGCAGGGACCAAGGTCTAGTTCTTAACTGAGTTATTAGGGCAGGCTGTCATGATATTTGCCTGGCCCTCTCAGTGTGAGCTGCTCTGCTCACCACACACTCCCTGCTGTGGTGGACTGAAACTCCTGAACCCATGATTGACCATGGTAGACCAAAGCCTCTGAAAACGTGAGCCAAAGTAAACCCTTCCTACTTTCTTTACATGGCTTTTCTCAGTTATTTTGCCACAGCAATAAAGAGCTAATGAACACATCTGGCAACCACTGGTCTCTTTATTTAGTCTCCATAGTCTTGCCTTTTCAGAATGCCATATAGTTGGAATGATATAGTATATAGTCTTTTCAGACTCATTAGTCTGGTTCCACATAGCATATGTATTTAGGTTTCCGTCAAGTCTTTTTTTTACAACTTGGTAACTCACATTTTAGTGCTGATTTAATTAATAATAATTTAACTAATGAATGTGCATATATAAATACATACATTATATATATATATATATATATATATATATGTCCACTGAAGAGCAAAGATTTTGTTGCTTTCAAGTTCTGCAATGATGAAAGAATATGCTATTAATGTCCATGTACAGGTTTTTGTGTGGATATATTTTCAAATCCAGTGCATAAATATAAAGGAGTGGGATTTCTGGATCTTAAAATAATATGTACAATTTCATAAAAAATGACAAACTCTCTTCTAAAATGATGCTGCATTTTGCATCCAAAGCAGCAGTGAATACGGATCTCATTGTTGTTTTTTAAGATTTTTTTTGTATGTATATGGGTATTCTGCTTGCATTTGTGCCTGAGCACCATGCGCATGCAGTGGCCACAGAGGCAAGAAGAGGGCATCAGATCCCCTAGAACTGGAGTTACAGACAGTTGTGAGCTGCCACACAGGTACTGAGAATCAAACCTGGGTCCTCTGGAAGAACAGCCAGTGCTGGTAACCACTGAGCTATCTCTCCAGCCCCAAGATCCCTGAACTGTGTCCATTGCAATGGATGTGCAAGTATGGTGCATTGTTTTAATTTGCAGCCCTCCAATCAGAACATCTTCATGGGCATCATTTACTACCAACCTGTCAGTTTAGAAAGTTTTCCCATTTTTAATCAGGTTGTGTCCTTTTTTGTTGTTGTTGTTGTATTTTGTTTGTTTGTTTGTTTATTTGTTGAAAAGGGGTTTCTCTGTGTAGCCTGTCCTAGGAATCATTCTGTAAACCATGCTGGCCTCAAACTTAGAGATCCACCTGTGCCCACCTTCTAAGTACTGGGATTAAAGGCGTGCTCCAACACTGTCTGTCCAGGTTGTGTTCTTGTTTTGATGGTTTTTAAAGTGTTTTCTATATTTTTCACAATAGTCCTTTATCTGAAATGTGTCTTCAAACACTTTTCACTGATCCCCTTCCCATCCCATTTATGTAATCTTTAAGGGAAGGTTTCAAGGGAGCCTATGATTATACCTTCCTGAAAACAGGGAAGATTCTCAAAACTGCCACAAAAGTTTGGGCATCATATTTAGGGGAAATATTTTGAAGTATGCAGCAGTAGAAACAACAAGGGACTTAATGTCAAAGACCTACTTCAAGCCTGGTTTAAATAATCTTGGTTACATCAAAATTGGAGCAGGGGTTGAAAACAGAGCAGTCCAAACTCACCTGCACAAAACTAGGAATTTGTTGATACACTGTACTTGATGTGGCTTCAAGGATTCGAGTCTATGCCTTCTCTTACATAAAATCAAGAATCCCTTCCCATCTGTCTTTGCAGTTCTCTAGTCTGCCCTCCATTCTGCGGGCTTCACTGAAGCGGCTCTCACAGTAAAAAAGAAAATTTTCCCTGTAGCTAGAGTTTTCCTGCCTTGCCCACAGTCAGGACAAATCTTTGTCAACCGCCAGTCCCACAGCCGCTCAAACCCAACTAAGTAAACACAGAGACTTATATTGCTTACAAACTGTATGGCTGTGGCAGGCTTCTTGTTAACTGTTCTTATAGCTTAAATTAATCCATTTCCATAAATCTATACCTTGCCACGTGGCTTGTGGCTTACCAGTGTCTTCACATGTGGCTTGTCATGGTGACGGCTGGCAGTTTCTCTCACTCAGCCTTCCAATTCCCAGAATTCTTTTCTTCCTTGTCCTGCCTATACTTCCCCCTGCCTAGCCACTGGCCAATCAGTGTTTTATTTACTGACCAATCAGAGCAACAGATTTGACATACAGACCATCCCACAGCATTTCCCCACATTTTCATGCCCTTGCAGCTTCCAAGAAAAACCAACTCATTCTTAATGGCCAACTACATTTAAAATGTTACTCAGATTAGATCCAATACTTATCCCTATACCAATCTGATGCTTATCTCTATACCAACAAGGAAGATTATATATATACAAGACCCTAAGAGGCCAATGTGGAGCCATGTAACAGGGAAAGGTTGAAATCTTTCATTGACATTTCTTCCAGGAGTTTATGAAAGAAGCTGCACTGTGGAGGGGTTTCATTGTTATTTGTTCCTTAGAGGAATGTCAGAATCCTAATATCAAAGGGAGGAATTGCTTTAAACAAAACAATAGGTTTCCATTTTATCAGTTGTGAGATCTTAATCGGGTCACTTATTCTCTCTGGGCTCCTCCCCCATTTTTAAAGATTTTATTTAATGTTTAATTATAAGGGAGCATGTGTACATGAGTACTGGCACTCAGGAGGCCAAGGTGTTAAACTCCCCTGGAGCTGGAGTTCCAGGCAGTTGTGAGCCTGGATGTGAATGCTGGGAACTGAAATCAAATCCTCTGGAAAGAAGCACTCTTAAACACAGAGCCAAATTCAAAATCTCCAAGCCCCAGCACCATTTTAATGATCAGTAAATAACCCCCTCTCCTGGGCTTCATATTCTGGCCCAAAACCCTGGCTGCTTTACCAGAGGTCAGGCTGGCCCTACGGACACTGCCAGCTAACACTCCCTAAAGCTGGCCCAACAGCCCCCAACTGCATTCGATCCCGAGCCCCATATCCCAGCCCACAACTATGGCAGAAAACTTCTGCTTTACTGGAAACCACCCCATTCTGGAAATCTTAGAGACAAAGCAGGTACTCAGAACCCCAGAGGCCATACAGGTACTTGGAACTGCAGAGACAAAGTTGGCATCCAAAACTCCAGAGGTCTTGCAGGCCACAAAAATCCCAGTAGAAACATCTTGCAGAACCTGAAGACCCCTTAGGCCAGAAGACCAGAGAGGAAACGGAAACTAAGGAATAAAACACCAATCTAACAAAGACAAACACAGGAATCAACACCTAGACCTACAATCATCCCAAATTCAGATGCCTAAACCTTGATGTAAGAACACAATCAATAATAGACAGGGCAATACGGCACCACTAGTGTCCAGCTCTCCTATGACAGCGAGATCTGAATATTCCAATGCAGCTGAAGCACAAGAAAACAACCTTAAAACCAATTTTTGAAGATGATAAAGGTTCTTTTTTTTTTTTTTTTTTTTTTTTTTTTTTGGTTTTTCGAGACAGGGTTTCTCTGTGTAGCTTTGTGCCTTTCCTGGAGCTCACTTGGTAGCCCAGGCTGGCCTCGAACTCACAGAGATCCGCCTGCCTCTGCCTCCCGAGTGCTGGGATTAAAGGCGTGCGCCACCAACGCCCGGCGATAAAGGTTCTTAAAAAGGCAATGAAAAATCCCTTAAAGAAATTGAGGGAAAGACAAACAAAATATTAGAGAAAATAGATAAATACTTAAAGAAAGCTAAGAAATCCAAGAAAAAAACAAACAAGTGAAGGAAACTATTCAAGACTAGAAAATAGAAAAGCAATAAAAAAAACACAAATGAAGGGAATTCTGGAAGTGAAAAATCTGGGTAAGAAAACAAGAATTACAGATGTAAGCATCATCAACAGAATACAAAAGATGAAAGAGAGAATCTTAGGCATTGAATATACAACAGAGAAATAGATTCATTGGTCAAAGAAAATGTTAAATCTAAAAAATTCCTAACACAAAACATCCAGAAAATCTGGAACACTATGAAAAGAACAAACCTAAGAATAATGGGAATATCTTAGGTCTCTGGGCCATGCAGCCTCTTGGTCCTAAGCACTCCAGTATCAGGAGTGGGCTCACTCTCCTGGCATGGGTCTCAGGCTGGACTAGTCATTGGTTGGCCACTCCCACAATCTCTGTGCTACCCTTACCCCAGCACCTCCCATAGACAGGACAGGCTGTAGGTCAAAGTCATGTGACTGGTTGAGGTCCCAACCTCTATATTGGAAGTCTTGCCTGGTTGCAGTACATGGCCAGTTCAGGCTATGTATCCACTGTTGCTAGGAGTCTTACCTGGGGTCATTCTTGGAGATTTCTGGGAATTTCCCTTGCACCAGGTTTCTATCTGACCCCAAAATGCTCCCCCAGAACCAAACATTTCACAGAACAACAACAAAATAACAGGAATTAATAATCATCAGTTATTAATATCTCTCAATATCAATAGACCCAATTCCGCAATAAAAAACACAGGCTAAAAAATGGATATGAAAACAGGATCCATCCTTTTGCTACATACAGGAAATACACCTCAATGCCAGGATAGACATTAACTCAGAGTAAAAGGTTGGAAAAAGATTTTCCAAGCAAATGGACCTAAGAAACAAGCTCATGTAGCTATTCTGATATCAAACAAAATAGACATCCAACCAAGATTAATCAAAAAAGATGGAGAAGGAAATTTCATACTCATCAAAGGAAAAATCCACCAAAAGGACACTGAAATTCTTAACATCTATGCTCCAAATGCAAGGGGACCCATATTTGTAAAATAAACCTTACTAAAATTTAAATCAGACATCAAACTTCACACATTAGTTGTGGAAGACTTTAGATATGTTCAATACCCAACTCTCACCAATGGACAGTCCTCCAGACAAAAACTAAACAGAGAAATAATGGAGCTAACAGACAGTATGACTCAAATGGACCTAACAGTTATCTACGGAACGTTTCACCCAAATACAAAAGAATATACCTAGTTCTCAGTACCTCGCAGAACATCCTCCAAAATTGACCATATACTCTGTTCCAAAGCAAGTCTCAATAGGTACAAGAAAACTGAAATAACCCCCTGTACCTTATCAGACCATCATGGATTAAAGTTAGACTTCAACAATGGAAACAACACAAAGCCTACAAACTAATGAAAATTGAACAACTCTCTACTGAATTGCCACTGGGTCAAAGAAGAAATAAAGAAATTAAAGACTTCCTAGGATTCAATGAAAATGAATGCACAGCATATCTAAACTTATAGGACACAGTGAAAGTGATGCTAAAAGGAAAGTTCATAGCACTAGGTGCCTTTGTAAAGAAATTAGAGAGATCTCATACTAGCAACTTAACAGCACACCTGAAAGCCCTACAACAAAAAGAAGCAAACGTACCCAAGAGGAGTAGAAGGCAGGAAATAATCAAACTGAGGGCTGAAATAAAAAAAAATAGATACAGAGAACAATACAAAGAATCAATGAAACAGAGTTAGTTCTTTGAGAAAATCAACAAAACAGACAAACCTCTATCCAAATTAACTAACCCCACATCTGAAAGAGGGCTGATCTCCAAAATATATAAAGAACTCAAGAAACTCAAATAATCCAATTAAAAATGGGGTACAGAGATAAACAGAAGAATCTCAGATGGCCAAAAGACATTTAAGGAATTGTTCCACATCCTTAGCCATCGGGGAAATGCAAATCAAAATGACTCTGAGATATTATCTTATACCTGTCAGAATGACTAAGATCAAAAACACTGATGACAGCTTATGTTGAAGAGGATATGGAGTAAGGAGAACACTCCTCCACTGCTGGTGTGAGCACAAACTTTGGAAATCAGCATGGTGATTTATCAGAAAATTGGTAATAAACCTACCTCAAGACCCAGCAATATCACTACTGGACATATACCCAAAAGATGCTTAATTATACCAAAAGGTCATTTGCTCAACTATGTTCATAGCATTATTACTCATAATAGCTAGAACCTGGAAACAAACTAGCTGCTGCTCAACCGAAGAATGGATAAGGAAAATGTGGTACATTTATTTACACAATGGAGTATTACTCAGTGGTAAAAAAAAAAAAAAATGACGTCATGAAATTTTTAGGAAAATGAATGGAACTAGAAAGAATCATCCTGAGTGAGGTAACCCAGACCCAGAAAGACAAACATGGTATGTACTCACTCTTAAATGGATATTAGACACAAAGCAAAAGATAACCAGGCTACAATCCACAACCCCAGAGAAGCTAGGTAAAAAGGAGGACCCTAAGAGGAACATACATGGAGGGTCCCAGAAAGGGAAAATAGTTAAAAATCCCTTGGATACTGATACTCTTAACCAAACTTATAAAAACTGAATTTTACATTTTCAGCATTGGATGTATTTTATGCAGTCATCTACCATCAAAATAAAAAAATCCATGACAGAATTAAAATCAGAAAGACAGAGGGCAGGTAGAAGGGAAGGGATGGAGGATGGGAGCAGGAGGAACTGAGATTGCTGAGTGGAGAGAGGGACAGAGAGGGAAAGCAATGAAAGAGTTATCTTGGTAGAGGGAACCATGGTGCTAGGGAAACCTGGTACTAGGGAAATCTCCAGGAATACTCCTAGCAATAATGAAGAGGATGCCTGAACTTATCTCCCCTTATAATCATATTAGTAACTACCTTAATTGTCATCATAGAACCTACATCCAGTAAGTGATGAAAGCAGATGCAGTGATCCACAACCAAGCACTTGGCTGAACTCCTAGACTTCAGTTGAAGAGAGGGAGGAGGGATCATGAGAGCAAGTGAGGTCAAGATCATGATGGAGAAAACCACAGAGACAGCTGACCCAAGCTGGTTGGAGCTCATGGACTCTGGCCTGTCAGCTGGGGAACTTACATGGGATTGAACAAGACCCTCTGAATATGGGTGACAGCTATGTGGCTAGATCTGTTTGGGGAGGCCCTGGCAGTGGGACCAGGACTTATCCCAGGTACATTAAAAGGCTTTTTGGAACATATTCCCTAGGGTGGGATACCTTGCTCAGACTTGACACAGGGGAGAGGGTCTTGGTCCTGCCTCAAGTATTCAAGAAAATATATAAACTGTTGGAAAGACTTGTTTTTCACTGTGGAAAAATTGAACATTATTAATATCAAAATGGAAAGTTTGGATTTAGGATGATTTAAGGAAATATTTCCAGAAATCAAGGATAAGCATGGAAAGAAATAGAATCTTGACAACAATGGTTCCTAGATTATTGGTTTTCTTCTGTCTCAAACCAGTCAGCTCTTTGAACATGAGACAGAATCTCTTAATCTTTCTTTTATCAATATGCCTGGGTTTAGAGAGGGAGAGAGCCACATTCCAACTCCAAAGCTAGCTTGATTTATAATTGAATCAGGAACACAACTATTCTAGAGTTAAAGAGATATTGATGTTAGGTAGTGAGATATTACCCTGTAAAGTATATTGGTACCAATGTGTCCTTCCTTTATGCAGTAGACATCTAGAGGACCAAGGACTTATGATTTCTTAAAGATGGATATTTCTATTATCCTATAAAGACAAAAAAGAGAACCTTTCCCCGACCCTTGTTTGTTGAGTTTTTCTTACAACTTGTAGAGTTGTCACATTGGTGGATGAGCTATAACTTCTCCTCATCAAGGAGTTTCTCCTGTTTGCAGCAAATTTTTATTAATTTTGTTGGTATCCATAGCATTTCTTCTCCTGCAGAAACAAAAGCATAACCCTTTCCCCAAAGTAGGATGTATCCTGGTTTCCATTCTGAGGTCAACACATCTTTGAAGTAAACTGGCTGGTTTAGCTCAGGAGTTTTTCCTGTTGTCCAATGTCTCTCTGAGTCTGTTGTCCCTTTCTCATCAGCATTGGGAAAATTCAAGATT
Organism: Peromyscus maniculatus bairdii; assembly: GCF_049852395.1. Lineage (NCBI taxonomy): Eukaryota > Metazoa > Chordata > Mammalia > Rodentia > Cricetidae > Peromyscus > Peromyscus maniculatus. The sequence goes on along the minus strand of NC_134855.1, from coordinate 100,537,864 downwards.
AATAAAGCACTATGTAATCTATTGCTAGGGGTCATTGTTACCTCTTTCTGCTTATTTAGCATATCCTTTAAAGATCAATTGGATCATTCTATGGTTGCTTGGCCTGTGGGATTTTGTGGTATACTTGTAACATGCTTTATATTGTAATAAGCAAAAAAACTGTCTCATTTTATTTGAGACATATGCTGGAGCATTGTCAGTCTTAATTTGTACAGGTATTTCCATGATGGCCATAACTTCTAATAGGTGTGTAATTGCAGAATTAAACTTTTCAGAACTCATAGAAGTTGCCCATTGAAATCCTGAATAGGTGTCAATGGTATGGTGCACATATTTTATTCTTCCAAATTCTGTGAAATGAAACACATCCATCTGCCAAATTCCTTTATATACCTTTTGGACTGCAGGTAATGGAGTTTGGTTATAGAAGACACAAGTAGGATATTTTTATTACAGTTTCCTTGGTTTGTTGCCAAGTGATGGAAAAGTCCTTTTTCAAACCTTTGCTGTTTACATGAAGTTTCTTATGAAATTCTGAGGCTTCTAGCACATTACCTATCAATAACTGACCAGTCTCATCATTACCTTGTGCTAGAGGACCTGGCAGACCTATATGGGATCTGATATGTGTTATATAGGATGTTCCCTATTTCTGATGATTTCCTGTAATTGTATAAATAGTGAAGTTAATTCTGTGTTATCAGGAGTAAATTCAGCAGTTTCAATATGTAAAACAACTCTCTCTCTCTCTGCATATTGAGAGTCAGTGACTATATTGAGAGTTTCTGTGAAGTCCATTAGTATCATAAAAATGGAATGCAGTTCTGCCTTTTGTACAGAACTGTAGGGGCTTTGAACCACTTTACAAGTCTTCTGATTTATATCCTGCCTTTCATGATTTATTTGCATGAGTATAGAATATGGGGACTCCAGAGATTGTTTTTTGCCATACAATGTGAGGAGGGATCCATTCAATTGTTTTTATGAATTCTATTCTCTTGCTTTTGGGATAACAATTGTTAATCTCTCCCAAAAAGTTACTGCCGGCTCTTCACCAGTATTCATTGTCTTTCCATAAAGAGGAGATTTCCTAATTAGTTAAAGGTACTATAATTTCTGCTGGGTCCATTCCTGTCAACTGACAAAGACTTAAATTTCCTTTTAGAATCAAATCAGGGATCTTTTCTACATAAGTCTTTAGCTTCTTACTTGGTTTACATGGTAGAAATATCCATTCCAATATAATATTTTTCTTATGCATCAAAATCCCTGTGGGGGGGTGTCTGGAGGGGAGTATGATCAGAATGCAGTTAAGTTCTAGATTCACATGATCCACGTGTGCCTCTTGTATTTTCTTTTCTACTAGAGTCAATTCCTTCTCAGCTTCAGCTGATAATTCTCTTGTACTGTGTAAGTCTTTTTCCCCTTTTAGAGTATTGGCCAAATTTACTAGTCCATCTTTAGGTATTCCAATGATAGTCTGTAAGTTGGAAATGCTTCCTAACCATTTTTAAAAATCATTGAGAGTCTGCAATTGATCTCTCCCAAGTTGTATCTTTTGGCGTCTAATTTTTTGTAGGTCTTATATACTAAGTAATTAATAGAATTTCCTCTTTGTATTTTTCACAAGCAATTTGTAATCCCCAATGAGGCAAAACTTTCTTTACTTCTTCAAACAAGTTTTCTAAGGTACCTAACTTTGGATGAACTAATAAGATATCGTCCATATAATGGTAGATTACAGATTGTGGAAATTTTGCATGAATTATTTCCAATGGTTTTTGCACAAAATATTGGCACAGGGTAGGGCTATTTAATATTCCCTATGGTCGGACCTTTCATTGATATCTCTTTGACTAGCTGGGAATTATTATAATTAGGTACTGTGAAGGCAAATTTTTCTCTATCCTTTTCCTGTAAAGGTATAGTAAAGAAACAGTCTTTTAAGTCAATAACTATAATAGATCATTCTTTAGGTAACAAAGAGGGCAAGAGCATCCCATTCTGTAGGGAGCCCATAGGCTGAATTACTTTATTTATGGCTCTCATATCTGTCAGCATTCTCCATTTACCAGATTTCTTTTTAATAACAAATACAGGAGAATTCCAAGAGCTGGTAGATTCTTCAATGTGTTGAGCATTTAACTGCTCCTGAACCGGCTGTTCAAAAGCTTGTAGTTTCTCTTGTGTCATAGACCATTGTCCAACCCAGACAGGTTTATCAGTTAGCCATTTTAAAGGTAGGGCCATTGGTACTTCTGAGAGTTCAACAGCAGTTGTGCTCTGTTTATGTATAGCCTGAATGGTTGGTGGCTGTAGCTGGAGAATTTCTCTCCAGCTCCTTCCAAGTCACGTCAGTCCCGGAGCCCACTTACAAAGTAAACACACAGACTCTTATATTATTTAAACTGCTTGGCCATTAGCTCAGGCCTATCATTGTCTAGCTCTTACTCTTATATTTAGCCCATTTCTATTAATCTATACTTTGCCACATGGCTCATGGCTTACTGGTACCTTACATTTTTCAGTCTCTCTGCCTCAGCCTTCCACTTCCCAGAATTCTCTTCTCTGCTTGTCCCACCTATACTTCCTGCCTGGCCACTGGCCAATCAGCATTTTATTTATACAGAGTGATATCCACAGTAGGTGGCTGTTTTTTATAGTATCTTATAATATTATTCCCAGAAACATAAATTGGTCTATATTCTACTTTTGAGATTGGAGTGTTAATCTGGGTATTCCATTGCTCTAACAGATCTCAGCCCCAAAGATTTACTGCTACAATTGCCACATATGGCTTCAGCCTTCCTCTTTGTCCTTCTGGCCCCATGCATTCAACTCATCTCAAACTTTGTTTTACCTGAGATGGGATTCCAATCCCTAGAAATCGGACATTTACCTCTTGAAGAGGCCAATTTGGATGCCATGGTTTTGGTGTAATTATAGTAACATCCACACCTGTGTCCACCAGTCCAGGATAATATTGTTAATTCACACTCTAAGCTTTGATTTTTGTTCATTTATGGAAGTCTGCCAAAATATTCATTTTATGTTTTTTGGAATTTTTGATCCATCTATCAAAGTTGTTCTGTCATCCAGGACAGTATCATTCTTTACATTAGGCACTGGGTTATTTAATTGTGCTGGGGAGAAATTTCCTCTACAGTGACTGGAAACATTTGGACCATGTTCAATTTGGGGGCCTACAAAAGGCCCCTGAGGTGTTTCCCACCAGTGAAGGGTTGCTTTGTATATCTATTGTTGATCTACATTCATTGGTCCAATGTTGACCTTTGTTACATATTCTGCATAATCCAGAAGGTTGGGGTCTCCTGTTTGGGTTATTTCTAGAAGAAGAATTGCTTCTAGGAGCACCTGTGTACAGTTTCTTCTTATGTGACCTGCTTACCACAGTTAAAACATTTGTTGTTACCTTGATGCCTCCTTCTACCTTTGGAGGTCGCCTCTCCTATCCAAGCCCCATTACCATGGCTAGGAGACTCAACACCATTTATATATTGAACCCATTCCTCCAAAGGGGCTGACTTGACTTTTAAAGGTATAAGTATTATTTTGCATTCTGTATTAGCATTATTAATAGCCAAAGATTGAGTTAATACTTGTCTTAATTCTTGGTCTGACATTGTCTTGTTTATAGCCTTAGTCAGTCTTTGTTAACAAAAAAAAACAGTAAACAGTTTTTTTGACCCTTGAAAAACCTTCTTATATAGCTCAGTTGGTTTCCCTGGTTCTGGAATTTTTCCCCAAGCATTTAAAACTGCTGTACAGCATAGGGATAATGTATGCTCATGGAAGGTAGTGTGTACATTTATATCAGCAAAATGTCCCTCACTAAGAATTTGATCTTGGGAGATCTCAAAACTTCTGATTCTACTTCGCTGTTCAAGGACTTTAACCTCTTCTCTCAATCAGATTTTCCATTGTAACTGCTGGCTGTATCCTAATACAGCTGAGATTAACTGATTCCAGTCACCTGGTATAATTCTATTTCTAGAAGACCATGTATTTAACATCTGTTTTACATATGTTGAATATATTCCATAGGTGACTGCCACTTCCTTTTTTAAATCTTTCATATGAATAGGTTGCCAGATATATTCTACATATTCTTTGGGTTGTATATCATCTGTTGGCTTCTCACAGATGGAGACAGGATCAGCCATTTTATAAGAGCCACCTGTGGTGGTATTCTAATTGTACTGAAATGTGATTTTGATTGTATGTTAATAAATAAAGTTGCCCTGGGGTCAGAGCTATTAGAGCCATAGACAGAGTGTAGCGGTGGTGGTGCACGCCTTTAATCCCATAGATCTCTGTGTGTTCAGGGATACAGCCAGCATTGGAGACATATGCCTTTAAGACCTGGGGGGCTGTACATACAGACAGCGACGAGGCAGTCACATGTTTGGGTTTACAACCAATGAGAAGGCAGAATGACTATGAAACGACTTACACACAGGAAATAGCTCTCTTTCGGAAAGCTAAGCACCGCAGGAGGAAGAGTGAGATTTTAGCTCTGAGCTCTGACCTCTCGGCTTTCTCTTTTACATTGGTTCTGTGTTTCTTATTTAATACGACGGTTGATTACATCTACAGCCACCCGGCGATGTTATGACTTGTATGAATTTTCCCCTCTGCTTATTATTTTCTTTATTGTCCATTCTGAGGGAATCCTCCAGAGCTTGAAATCAATTAACTACCACCTGCTGCAGGGTTTGAACCTCCTCTGTTGTAAAGGATTCTAGAGATTTCATGGAATCAGACAATTTTTATCTTCATTAGAAACAGATGATTCCAAAGATTTTATTCTATCAATTAACAATGATCATTCCTCCTTAGAAATTATCTGAATAGCATTAAGATTGCTCTGAAGATTTATTGTTTTGTCTATTAAGTATTCATATTTGTTTTCATAGAATTAAATTTGGTTGTCCAGTTATTATTAGCAGACTGAAGTTCTTGTGGTAAATTAACATATTCCAAAGAAAGCATCCATCTTTTTAAGTCCTCATTGCCATCTTCAAAGCCTGAAGTTCTTGAGGTAAATTAGCAGATTCCATAGAAAGAATCCTTCCATTTAAGTCCTCATTACCACTTTGTAAAGCCCGTATCCGTCCCATTAATGTCTCATTTTTGCTGTTATTATTAAGCCTATTTTTCAATGATATGAGATGAATCACTATGCTAATTGCTATTACGACAAACATTGTATACGTCCCGGGAAGGTTGTCTATGTCCTGTAAAATTTCATTCATAGTACAAACAAAAGTTTTTAAATTCCTGAGTGGTGATATTGTCTGCCATCTTGAGAAATATTCAAAATTTGTAAAGAAAACTTTTATTCATTTGTTTATTTATTAATCAGTTTAGGGTGTAAAATGATTGAGTAATTTTACCTCAGAAGAAATCCTTGGGAGCTGGCCCTAACAGTCCTCGGTTTTCCAGATGTTCCAGGTCTCCCGATGGGCTGGGGGCGTGTAGTAGCGATGTTTGACCAGCAGGTGTCGCAGGTGTAGCGTACAAGTCAGGTCTGGTGTGAGCGGACTCAGCTCCCTGAATGAGCTCTGTAAATCAAACACTAACCCAGGCAACTCCTACCGGTGAGCCCTGGGCAGAGCCGCCCGGATCACAACAAATGATGGAATACACACACCGAGCAATGATGGTGGCTGTGCATGGAATGGTGATGGCAGCAGCGGTGGTGGCGGCAGGGAGCCGGGCTGCTGGGCGGGCATGCTCTCCAGGTCGGCAGCCCGGGGTGTCCGGGAATTGGCAGCAGCTACACCGAACAGTTTTAAAAGTAACAGTTTTTAAAGTCTGCTGGAGTCTCTAACCACCCGGCGGGGGGGGGGGGGGGGCCGCTGTGACCTGATTCAGCCTGGCACCTTTCTCTCACAGAATGTGCCGGCTTCTGGCAGTGGTTACACGAACCGATACTGTGTGAGCCACCTGGCCTACAGGCTCCACACACAGCCACTGTATGCAGGCATCACTTGAGCAGGGGTCGGGCAGGTCCTTGGGGGTTTGGGCTGCGCATGGGCTCCACAGAGCAGAGAAATTCACCAGCAGCCACCCACGGGCGTTAGGGTTTGGTCACATGAGCAGCCCCAGTAGGGGCTTGTGGGGCTCAGATCCGCGTGGTTGGGCACCATCTAAAGTGATACATTCATGAGAGTCTGCTTGAGGAGTATTAGAGAATTTATTAGGGTGAATTGAGGAAATACACTCGTGAATACAGAACGGAGTAGACAGCTGAAGTTGTCCTCTGATCTGACCAGGAGCCAATCTAACCTGGCAATTTGATCACACCAGGAACTAGGCAGCAGGGAGAAGGGGCTTATGACCCTTCTCCCTTTCCTTTTAAGAGGTCATGTACAACAGCATCTACTTCAGGCCATATAGCCCAAGGTCATGGGCAGAGCAAATACACTATGTAGAGTAGCATCAACCCTTTCACATGAGAGAACTCTTTTCTTCTTCTTCTTCTCCTCCTCCTCCTCCTCCTCCTCCTCCTCCTCCTCTTCTTTTGGCAGAATAAGTCTAAGTGAAAAATGCTGCAGTGATTGGAGGCCTTTACTGACCATTCCTCTTCAACCTTATGCTGAGACAGTGTTGCCACTTAAAAACACCATTTTCGTCACAGAACTGTAGCTATTTTCAGCCCACTTGTTCAAAATTATACCGGAGGGCTCTTGCTGGAACCTGAGGACATGTTTCCCATCATGCAACAACAGAAACAATGACAGAGCAGAGACCAGCAACAAACAGAAACTGGAACAGGCCAAGCCCTCGCTCTTGTTCCTTTCCCATGAGGAATAGAGAAGGAGAGCCCAGAAGGAGGTGAAGGGAGTCTTTGAGTAGGCACATCCAGGTGACTAACCCAACTCCAGAGACAACCAGTTGGTTTTCCTGGGCCATTGCTTCACTCCATCGCAGTGTGAAAGGCATCCAACTTCAAGGAATGGAGGGTAAGACTAAGGAAACCCAACAGCCGCGGGAACTAATGGACATATTCCCCAGTCTAAGGCTGGCCAGACAAATTTGTAATCATGAGAAGTCCACTCTTTTGCCAACCAGTGACAACTCAAGAGACAAGGTGACTGGAGAAGAACCAGTTTTGTTGGCAACAAGCAAGTAGGTACCAAGTAGAAGATCTGCACCCCTAGGCCCCGGGTGGAGCTCTGGGAGTCCAATTATTGAGAAAGAGGAGGGAGTCCAGTGAGCGAGAATTGTTGAGACCAAGGTTGGATAAAGCACAGGGACAAATAGCCAAATGAATGGAAACACATGTACTATGAACCAATGGCTGAGGGGCCCCCAACTGGATCAGGCCCTCTGAATGGGTGAGACAGTTGATTGGCTTGATCTGTTTGGGAGGCATCCAGGCAGTGGGACCGGGTCCTGTGCTCATTGCATGAGTTGGCTGTTTGAAACCTGGGGCTTATGCAGGGTCGCTTGGCTCGGCCTGGGAGGAGGGGACTGGACCTGCCTGGACTGAGTCTACCAGGTTGATCACAGTCCTCGGGGGAGGCTTTGCCCTGGAGGAGGTGGGAATGGGGGATAGGCTGGGGGAAGGGGAGGGGGCGGGAGGGGGGAGAACAAGGGATTCCGTGGCTGATATGTAGAACTGAATTGTATTGTAAAATAAAATAAAAGAAAGAAAGAAGGAGAAAAAAAAAGATCTGCACCCCAACCCCATCTTGCCAGTGATCTATGGGGCAAAAGCCTGGTACCCAGGGGAGTCTAATTGTAGCAATAGCCACGTGGGTGTGGCAAAGGTCATTAAGTCTAGTAATAATTCTCTTGCCGTGTTTCAGTATCTTCAGGTCACTAAGTTCCAGACCTTTCTGATCTAAAAGAAAGAACACTGATTGGGAGGCCCCGTGGGTGGCATTCTGAGATTTGTTCTTTGGTGTTTTCTCATACTCCCTTTCGGGGAAAGACTGACTGTATTGGTTAATTATTTAGAGAATGAGGCAAAACAAAAGGAAACTCAAACTTGCTAGTGCTGGGAACAAGATGAACTTATTCACGGTCTTAAAAAACTCAATGTCTTTTTTAGAAATTTATCTACATTTTATTTTACATGTAAGTGTGTGTACCTGTGTGTGTCCACCACATATGTGCAGATGCCCACAGAGGCCAGAGAACACATCAGATCCACTGGAACTAGAGTTACAGGTGGTGACGAGCCACCTTACGTGGCTGTAAGAGCAGCCAGTGCTCATAACCACTGAGCCACCTCTCCAGCCCCTCGAGTTCTTTCTAACATGATGAGATCAGCAATCCTGAGAGTCCAGGGTCTCCAGTTCCTTTTTTGTTTAAAAGAATGTCAGTGGATCAAATAACTTCGAAATCGTTGCCCTAGTCCTCGGCCTTCCTCTGAGTTTCTTGTCAGCATCTCTCCCTCTATTTTATGAAAGTGCTGTCTTTAAAATGAGCTATCCACTTCCCTTCATCTTAGAGTGCTTTTTCTAGACCACTTATTAAATTTACTGAATGAAAGGGCATGGTCACAGGCATTAGCTTCATTGACAGCTAAAGATCTCGGAATGTCATATTTCCTTGTAAGGTTTCAGAAAAGTCGCTTACATGTGCCAGGGATGGGGGGGGGGGGGTGAGCTGTATTGATTCACTACAGTGCTGAGCACAGTCTGTCCTATCTCGTGAGGAACTTGGTAGAATCAACAACTACTGAAGGGTACTGTCAGTCCTGGCTGCCCTCTGTGTCGTCTTCACCTCCCCCTGCTCTGCTATCCCTGAGAACAGGGGACCTGCTATCTCTGAGAGCAGAGGATCTGCTATCTCCAAGAGCAGAGGACCTGCTGCTATCCCTGAGAACAGGGGACCTGCTATCTCTGGGAGCAAGAATGTTCTACATTCCCAGTGTTAACTGATTTCCAGAGGGATTTCGTCAAGGGAAGGACTGGTGGAGACAGAAGGATGGGAGATTGGAATGAAGGCATAAATGAGAAACCAGGACATCTCTTCCGTTTGCCTCATGAGGTAGCTAGAGTAGTGAGTAGATTTGCATCCTGCCTCAGGCCCCCATGGAGAGTCCAATCATGATTCCGGCTACAAGTGCATCAGCCAGGTCTCAGTCAGGAGAGAAAACACCTACAGTTATTTGAAAGTGGAAAGTATAATATGAAGAATTATTTACTATACCAGACAAGGAGGTAACACAGGATTATCCAGTTAGGAGTAAAGAGACCTCTCACTACAAGTACTGCGGATATAAGAAACGGCCTCAAGACCACTGGCTGAGATGCGACCTCCAACAAGATCCTGCGCCACCCCACCAAAGCTAAGAAGGAGGTCTTGTTGGAAATTAAATAACAATGGCTCGCTGAACAAAAGTTTTCTGAGGTGCTATGACAGAAGAGCTTCTAGGATCCCGAGGAAAGTCACCTACAAGGAAGTGCCACACCTCGTAGTGACTCATTGAAAAGCTTCGCTAAGGAAGGCATTGAGAAACTGCCCGCGAGGCGGTAGCATGTCCTACAGCCTAGGGAATATTGCTGTGTGCATTCAGGAGCTGAATGCTGCAGAAGCCTGGCGAGTGACGGAGTCAAGCATCACAGATCTTCCCAAGCAAATCGGGGAGCCAGAGGAGAAAAACAAAAACAAACAACAATAACAAAAAACAGGAAAAAAAAAAAAAAAAAAACTAAAACTCTTCCTCCTGCAGTGTTTCTCCAGCGCCCTCTGCTGACAAGGTTTAGCATGCAGATATTTTAAACAATTGCACTGGTAGAAGGCTGCCTGCTACCAATGAGATCCTTATTGCTAGTTTGCCCAAGAGCTGCTAATATAGCGTAAGTAAGACCAACTGTCCTAGATAGAATTCCCTTGGAAAGAGATTCTGAGGCCAGGATTTCAAGCAGTTTATTGACATGTTTTCAGGAAAATACCTGTAAGGAAGTGAAGGAGTAGGGCTTGGTCATAGAGTTGAGTTGGTTAGGAGTTGTGTAAGAGACATTGGCTGGTCTGGAGGAAAGTTCTAGAGCTATAAATACTCTTCACATGGTCTCAAATAAATGCAAGTATCCAGCCTGTGTACGCCTGCACCCATCCAGAAAGGATCTTAGAATTTGAGTCAGCAGCAGCCAGGTGGGGCAGCTACAGAAGCTAGTACCTCTGTGCCAATGGATAGCTCCTAGCGGCACACCTCATCACACTGTGGATGGTTGCCACTCACCCTGAGATTCTAGCTCCATCAGTAAATGGAGTCTCAAGCTGAAAGAGAGAGGAAAACACACGGAAACTATCCAAAAAGTGCCAAAGATCATAGATGCTTGGAGGATTTGCTTCTAAAACAAACCCTAGGAAAAGGGCCAGCGGGGCCTGAAAGAATACTCTTGGCGTTGGCTGGAAGTAAGCTGAGGTCATTGATGACCTCCCTGGCTCCCCTTGGTCTCCCCACCTGTGTCACCAAGTCCAGGGATCCGTCAACCCCTTTCCTGTGGGTGCCACCTCCTCACACCCCTGAAGAGGTCAGCAACATCTCCTCCTTGGCCCTCTGTTCGTGCTGCACGTCCTCCCTTACTTACTGCACTTTGGATCTGCATGATGCACAGACCTACATCTTCAGCTCTCACCTCCTTCCCGACTCAGAATCACTTCCTGCCATCTCCTGACAATCTCTCCCATAAACACCCCAAATTCAACTTACCCAAAGCCAGGTTCCTTGGGCCAGATTGAAGGGCCGTCAGACTCTTACCCCGACTTGACATGACTTGTCTTTCTCTGCATTCACTTACATTCTGCCCTTTGTACTGGTTGTTCTCTGGCTGTACCATGTCCTTCTATGGCTTTGTGTCTTCACATAGTCTGTTCTGTCTGGAATGCATTTATTTATTCTCTTCTGATTATCAGAATCAACTCATTGTCTGAATCCCTTACCACCTTATTAAGACATTCTTTCTAATTCAATCAAAATGAATTGCTTCCTCCTCAAATCTCTTTCTCCAGGCTTTGTTTTATCTGAAATAAAACCACTACCCAGATCCACTCTGAACCGTAATTACTGAGTGTGTATCAGTCTCTCCTAGTACATTGTGAACTCCCTCAAGACTTTAACTAAGCTGTTTCACCTATCACCACTACCACCATCACCATATTTGTTATTATTATGATATTGGTGATGGTGGTGGTGGTGGTGGTGGTGATCTGAGCAAAGACCAAGTTAATAGCAGCTCAAACAAACTAGAAATCTTGGCCTCTACACAGAGACATGGGCTCCTGGTGACTTGTACCTCCGTCATCCCTCGGGTGTTGGACTTGGGTGTTTGGATCTGAGAGGGACCCAGCGTGTCCATATACCCACCATGATAGAAGAGAAGGGATGGAGGAGGGGACAACCGTCCATGCGGTGGCCTGGGGGTGCATAAGCACCACGACTCAAATCCTACTTCCCAGAACTTAGTCCCATGTCGCCCACGACTGCAGGAGAAGCCAGGAAATGCAGCCTTTCAAAGATGGCCATGTGCACAGGCCAAGCACTGGGAAGGGGGAAGCAGTTAGCAGTCTGGGAGGGGGGAGAAAAGGAAGAACTTAGGAAAGTCAGTAGTCTTCCCTGCTCAGACTGTATTTTTGGCACTGACTAAATTTTGAGGTTAGACTTCTTTCGTGGGACTAGGGGATATCACTTCCCACGATTTATTCCCTGTGTATCTCTCTCTTCACTTCAGCTTTGGGGTAAATAAGTTGGCAGCTTAACTGTTATAAAAGTTAAATATATTTCATAAACAGACACACTTCAAAACAACTGAATTAGTGACCGAGAAGACAACAAAAAGACAAACGGAGTCTGTTCACACCGTGCAATGGACTACAGTATTGAGAGGGTCAATTGCTGACACACAGAACACGGACCATTTTCAAATTCATGATTGTTTGTTTTGTTATGCCTCCATTTACAAGGTGGTCTGGACCTGGCAAGACCCATCTATAGCAATAGAAAGTAGGTCAGTTCTTGCCTGGGCTAGAGAGGAAGTAGACTGACCTATCCAAGGCACATGGAAACATTTTAGTTATATGTTTTTATTGTGCTGAAATACACATAAAATTTACCATGTTAGCCATTTTTAAGTGTAACCATTTGGTCCAGGCAAGGCACTGACCTGCTTTTTATCTATCTAATCTTTTACCATTTATATCCTACATCCATTCCACACGCTATTGTAGATGTAACCAACTGTCTTATTAAATAAGAAACACAGAAACAATGTAAAAGAGAAAGCCAAGAGGTCAGAGCTCAGAGCTAAAATCTCACCCTTCCTCCTGCTGTGTCCCAGCTTCTCGAAAGGAGCTATTTCCTGTGTGTAAGTCATTTTTTTTCTAGTCATTCTGCCTTCTCATTGGTTGTAAATCCAAACACGTGACTGCCTCGTCACTGTCTGAATGTACAGCCCCCTAGGTCTTAAAGGCATATGTCTCCAATGCTGGCTGTATCCCTGAACACACAGAGATCTATGGGATTAAAGGCGTGTGCCACCACCGCCACACTCTGTCTATGGCTCTAATAGCTCTGACCCCCAGGCAACTTTATGTATTAACATACAATCAAAATCACATTTCAGTACAATTAGAATACCACCACATTTCCCCTTTTTCTCATGGCGCCCAACATGTTGGCAAGAGTTTCTACCTAAAACCTGAGAAAAGATTCTAAAATGGAGCTAAAACAGCTTCCTAATTGTCTCTCTCAAATGAGCGGCAGCCTGCCGGTTTGAGCTACTGGCGGGTTCCTAGCATGCGAGCTCGGTCTGCAGTATGGCAGGAATGAGGCCTCTGCAAGTGGCACATTAAGCTGCGTGGTGGATTTAGCCTTTGCTAGCACAAAACAAAAAAGAGGTTTCTGGGCTACACGCTGCTTGGATAAAAGCATAAACCCACGATGGCTTCCAGAGCTGGCGGAAAACGTACCACCGCCATGTTGGGAAGCTGAAGGGGGCGGAGCCAGCAGCCACAGAGCTGTTTCAGGCTTAGAAGGCTACAGTTTAAAGCAATAAGTTCGCAATAAGACTGATTCAGATGAAATAGTTTATAATGCATGTAAAAATGTACGTAGGCTTAAAAGAAAAAAAAATATACCGTTATATAAACAATAGTATCTAAAAATAAAGTGTTTAAAAAAACAGTAAAGGTAATAAGCCACATAAAGATGGCTACCACACAGAGAATCTGGATTATGTTCTCTTTGATATTTGTAACTGAAGAAAAACATTTGATTGCAAAAACTGTTGAGTTATGCAAAAATGTATATTTTAAAGGTACCTTGACTTCAAAATTTGGATGTAAGGATATGTTGCTTTGGAAAGGAGGCTCTGTTTTTGTTTCTACAGAAAGCCAGAGGCTATGGATTTGTTCCAGATTAAGATACATCAGGTTTAACCAGCCAAGACCACCTGAAAGGTCTACTGATGACACCATGGCCCAGATGATCCAACATCCAGAATTGTTTCAAGGCAACTGGCTCAGACGATACAGCCTCATGGACTACTCCATGATCCTAAAATTTTCTTTGTGTCCCCATAAGATACAGCGCCCCCCTCCAGCAGGAAGTAGTAAGAGAAGCTACGCCCAATTCCCAAATATACCAAGCTGGCTTTGGAGATGTGTAAAAGTTAAAACCTTCCTTTTTAAAAAAAAGAAAAAGGGAAGTGCTGTGGGATGGTCTATATGTCAAATTGCTCTGATTGGTCAATAAATAAAACACTGATTGGCCAGTGGCCAGGCAGGAAGTAGGTGGGACAAGGAGAGAGGAGAATTCTGGGAAGCAGAAGGCTGAGGCGGAGAGACACTGCCAGCCGCAGCCATGACCAGCAGCATGAGAAGATGCCGGTAAGCCACCAGCCACGTGGCAAGGTATAGATTTATGGAAATGGATTAATTTAAGCTATAAGAACAGTTAGCAAGAAGCCTGTCACAGCCATACAGTTTATAAGCAATATAAGTCTCTGTGTTTACTTGGTTGGGTCTGAGCAGCTGTGGAACTGGCGGGTGACAAAGATTTGTCCTGACTGTGGGCAAGGCAGGAAAACTCTAGCTACATGCCATCTCTGAATTATTTCCCCGTCTTCAAGAATGCTTGCATTTTTTTACCTAGTTGATTTAACCTGAAACGTTCTTCCATCCACTAGGATTCTTCTGAACCTTCAGCTTCCAGCAGAAGAGCTCAGGACAGCTTTCTCAACTCTGCCAATCTGTACACACCGTTCATGTCTGTATTTTGTTCCACCCCCCTTGTTACATTCTGTCCCCTGATCTAGAAGTCAAAGTCTTCAGATAAAGAATTTAATCTGTTTATCTGCAAGCACTACCTGCCAATCCTCTACATAAACATTTGATGGAGGAATAACTTGATCTTCAGAAGAACCTTTGTAGAAGACAGAATAAACCTTGGAGAAAAGTTTATCCCTTCAGTGAGTCTGTGCACAGGGCTGTAGGGGGTGGAGAAAGACCAAAGAAGGCTTGTTAGGTGCAGCTGCCCAGGTATGTCCGTGAAGAGAAACTGGGAGGCGCCAGTAGAACACACGTTAGTTCTAGATTGTAGAGATAAAAGAATAAGAATGGTTGATATCCCAGGAGACTAAGGAGACACTGACAGGTATGACCACACAGTCTTGAACTTTTGAATAGTGGTAAGTTTCAGTTCTACCCTCCCCTCCCCCAGCTCTCACATCCTTTACATGTTCTCAGTTTGTTATTGTTTCAGTCTTAATTTTTTCATCATATCAGTCAGCTTTTCTCATCGCTGTAACAAAATGCCCAACAGCAGAGTCAACAGGCTTGTTTGGCTCATGGTTTCAGAAATGTTAGTCCATCGCTGTGGGGCAGACAAGGTAGAACGGCTCTGAAGCATTGGAAGTGTGTGCTGAAGTAGAAGGAAGCAGAAAACAGAACGGGAAGTAGAGCCAGATCCTACTCCTCAAAGACTCACCCCTAAAAATCCATCCCTCCCAGCCACGCCTCACTTCCCCACCAGTTACATAACTTCCCAACACAATGCCAACAGCCGGGGTTCAAACTTGTGTTCACACACATGATTCTGTGGGGTTGGGGTCGAGTATACAGGTGGGAAGTCTCAAGGGGGGACCCCGGTGGAGCTCCACAACCCACAGTCATGGGGTATCATCACCCATGTTGAGAACAGACCTTCCAGAGTGGATGCTCTAAGGCTCCCAATGCTCCCTCAGCCTAGCAAACTCATTGGTTTCCCACCATGGGAAGAGGGAGCAGACATGCTTCTCCCTCTGCGGAGGAATTCTAGCAAAAGAGCCATTTCCATGCAGTGTGTCTCCCAGCAGACTCTTGCTTTTGTTTCTGATTCCCTGACTGAACTCTAGCAGGATTGAGATTGGGCTTTGTGAGGTCTGCACAGAGCCGTGAAGAGCCTGGGGCCACAAAGGGAGTCTAGAACTTCTGGTTAATTCGACAGTTGCCCATGGCAAGCATTATCTGGAGGGGGGAAAGACAAAGAGAGTTCAGTGTAAAGGTGGGGAAACTGGTTGTACCACAAACTCAACTGTCCTTCTGTCCTTCTTTTGACAACTGCAGGTATTGGCAGGGGTGGGGTGGGGTGGGATAAGGAAGAGGCAGCCGACTTCAGCATCTGCAGAGTGCATCAAAGGAAGTTATTCTTCAGAAAGCCCAATTGTATTTTGGTTTCTTTCTGTATTTCTGTTCTTTCGTATAACCAGAGAAGTAAATGTGTGTCTTCACAACCAGTGTTTCCAGATTCATCTGCAAAGTCAAACACAACAAATAAATAGCAGTGCAGAAAAGGAACAAACTTCCTTTTCTGTCAGGAATGTTTCCCTAATATGAATAATTTTGGCAAGTTTTCCAGAAACTCACAAGTATTCTATATATTTTAATTACTCAAAGCAAAAATAAAATTTAGAGATGGAATAAGTAGGACTTATTTTGCATGAATATACACCATTCAGATGTAAAATGACTATAGTGTTTATGAGCATAGAAAGGAGAAAAAAGAAGTTAGAGAGATGGCTCTGTGGCTAAGGAGCATCTGCTGATCTTGCAGAGGATCCAGGTTCGATTCCCAGCACCTCCATGGTGGCTTACAACTGTCTGTACTTCCAGTTCTAGAGGATCTGACACCCTCTTCTGACCTCGGGGTACACTTACATACGTGCAGACAAAACACCCATACACACAAAATAGGGATTAAAATATTTTAGAAAAAGGAAGATGGAAATGTTTGGGACAGGACAAGTGTGTGAATGGTCACCTTAATCCAGCTGCATGGTTTTTTTATTTTAAGTTCTTTAAAATAAAGTTATTTTTTTAAGTAAAGAAAGACAGAAGAAAATGACCCTTGACTCTGGTATAGCCATCAAGGAATAATAAAAAGATAATTATATAGAAATGACAAAAACCAGAAGTAGACAGAAAAAAAAATCTGATACCCAAAACCACACGGTTAATCAACTAGATAAGAAACATAAACAACAGGTTAGAATTTTCCACATGAAAACGGAAATTGAAATGTAAGAATAGTTTTTTGGTAATAATAATTCTGAAGAAATAGTATGCAAAACGCATGGATGGTTGTCAAAATATGTTGCATGAAAGACCAAGTGAATGAATGCTGTGTCATTGCTTTTACATAGAGTTCTAGAAGAATTAAGGCTAACCTACAGGGAAAATTCATCAAAATATGCCTGGGGGTGGGGTGAGGGGCGGCTGGAATAGCAGGAAGAAAGCTTCTAAATAAGCCATTACTCACCAGGAAAACACAAATTAGAGCCTCGGTGAATCACTCTATAAAAGCTGTGCTCAAGGATAGGTATACAGAGTAATGTGAAATGATGGAAAGCCTAAAAATAAATCCATACTTTTTGTGGTCCGTTGATCTTCCACAAGATAATTGCAAAGATGATTCAGTGATGATACACCTTTCCAGCAGTGTTCAAACTCCGACACCCCTGTGCAGAAGAATGAGTGTGGCTCGTTACCTCACTCAGTACTCAAAATTAACTCAAAGGAGTTCATTGTCCAGAACCTAGAAACTGAAGTTATAAAACTCTGGAAAGAAAATATAGACATAGACATTTGTGACTATGATTAAGAAATGATTTCTAAGATACAATGTCCAAAACACAAGCAACAGAAGACAGACAGCAGATAAACAGAACCTCATCAAAATTAAACAGTTTTTCTGGAAGTAATATGCCTTCTCAGTAAGAAATCATTCCACACACTTAGAGATTAATAAAGTAAATATCCCTTTAATGTAGCACATGTCCATCTCTGGCTAATGCCCAAAGAAAAGCCAGTCACAAATAGAAGGATTTATTAACTTAGACACACCTCAGGCATTTCACATTGTAATCAGACTTTCTTGTCTGACTTCCTTTTGGGACCACCAGCCCCTAAAGAATGACATAGAGACTTATTATTAATTGTGAAAGCTTGGCCTTTAGCTTAGGCTTGTCCCACTAGCCCTCATAACTTAAATTAACCTGTTTGTATTAATCTCTGTTCTGCCACATGTCTTGTTACCTATCCTCCATTCTGTATGTCTGACTTCCTCCGTGTCTCACTGACATTTCCCCTGTGCCTAGCTAGATTCATCCTGCTGAGTTCCTTTTTCTGCTGGGAAGTCCCGCCTAACCTCTCCCACCTAGCTATTGGCCATTCAGCTTTTTATTAAACCAATCACAATGACACATCTTCACGCAGTGTACAAATATCTCACAACATCATATACACTGCCATCCTTAAATCTCCTTCAAGTCCAACCACTTGGGCAGATGGGAGATTTACACAGTGGAGACATTGCCAGAACTATTCCTTACATACATCAGTGTTGTTCTTTTCCACTAGCAGTTACCCGGTTGTCCATTTTCCCTACCCGACAGAAGTATGCTTTTCCTGACAGTTAATGGCAGGCCAGTACTCACTAGGGATTGTTAGTATATTTATATATATAATTTTATTTTAATTTTTTTCATTTTTACATACCAAACACAGTTCTCCTTCTCTCCCCTCCTCCCGCTCTCCTCCCACCTACCCTCTACCCTACATCCACTCCTCAGAGAGGGCAAGGTCTCCCAAGGGGAGTCAATAAGGTCTGGTACATCAAGTCAAGGCAGGCCCAAGTCCCTTACCGGCTGCATCAAGGCTGAGCAGGGTATCCCACCATAGGCAGTGGGCTCCAAAAAGCCAGTTTATGCACCAGGGATAAATCCAAGCCCCACTGCCAGGAGCCCCACAAGCAGACCAAGCCACGCCACTGTCACCCACATTCAGAGGGCTTCATTCGGTCCCCTGCAGGCTCCCCAGCTGACCACCCAGGGTCCATGAGCTCCCACTAGATGAGGTCAGCTGTCTGTTGTGCATTTCCCCATCATTATCTTGACTCCCCTCCCTCTCTCTGGACTCCAGGTGCTCGGCCCCGTGTGGATCTCTGCCTCTGCTTCCACCAGTCACTGGATGGAGGCTCTATGATGACAATTGGGGGAGTCACCAATCTGAATACAGGGGAAGGCCCATTCAGGCACCCTCTCCGCTATGCCTAGGAGTCTTAGCTGGGGTCATCCTTGTAGATCCCTGGGAATTTCCCTAGCACTGGTTTCTCCCTAACTGCATAAGGGCTCTTTCTATCAGGAGATCTCTTTCATTGCTCTCATTCTCCATCCCTCTCCCCACTCAACCATCCCATTCTCTCATGTTCTCACCCCCCATCTCCTCCCCTCTCCCCTGCCCCCTCCCAATTTACCTAGGGGATCTCATCTATTTCCCCCCTCCCAGGATGTTTCATGCATGTCCCTCTTAGGGTCCTCCTTGTTACCTAGTTTCTCTGGGGTTGCGGATTATAGCCTGGTTATTCTTTGCTTTACATCTACTATCCACTTATGAGTGAGTACATACCATATTTGTCTTTCTGAGTCTGGGTTACCTCACTCAGGATGATTTTTTTCTAGTTCCGTCCATTTGCCTGAAAATTTAATGATGTCATTGTTTTTTACTGCTGAGCAGTACACCATTGTATATATGTACCACATTTTCTTTATCCAGTCTTCAGTTGAGGAACATCTAGGTTGTTTGAAGGTTCTGGCTATTATAAATAATGCTGCTATGAACATAGTTGAGCAAGCATCTTTGCGGTATGATTAAGCATCCTTTGGGTATATGCCCAGGAGTGGTATAGTTGGGTCTTGAGGTAGATTGATTCCCAATTTTCTGAGAAGTCACCATACTGATTTCCAAAGTAGCTGTACGAGTTTGCACTCCCACCAGCAGTGGGAGAATTCTCCCCTTACACCACATCCTCTCCAACATCAGCTATCATCAATGTTTTTAATCTTAGCCATTCTGACAGATGTAAGATGGTATCTCAGAGTTGAACCCCTTGAGATGCTCTTTAGAGACCTGTTCTTTGATATGGAGATGACCAAATGGCACTTGAGTCAGGGTTGTCTCCTTTTGTTATGAGAATGGAGTCTAACTGGAGGTCAGTCTTGGTGAGTGAACATTAGCAGAAACTTTCTCAGCAGCCTAAACTTCAATTTGCTGCAAACTTTTCTTTCCCGCAGTTTCTGACAAGGGAGGTTAGTCCACTACTTATCTTCCAGGCATATTGGAGGCCATGCTCCTTCAGCTAGATTCTACCATGTGTAACTTAGTATATCCTAAGCAAGTTTATTAGTAAATCCTTTATATCAACTTTATTGTTTCAAGCTATGGTTTGAATGTTGTTTTAGTGTCACCTAAAGTGCTGAAAGCGTGGCGTCCAGTGGGACAGTGTTTAAGTGGCAGAATCACTAACAGGTACAGCCCACTAGAAGATAATCAGATTCATGTAGTTATCATTTGATTCTTGAGAGGGCATTATTTTTTGTCATGCTGAGAGAGAGAGAGAGAGAGAGAGAGAGAGAGAGAGAGAGAGAGAGAGAGAGAGAGAGAGAGAGAAGGCCTAGCACCCAAATCTCTCAGGCTACCCAATCTTAGACTTTCAGCATCCAGAACTGTCCACTAACAATGACCCTCTTTTCTTTATAAAGTACTGTGAGGGCTAAAGTTATGTTTTGATTACAGTGTTTAAGAGATCTACAAAACAAAAACATCTCTAACCTTTAAGCCCCAGTTGCCCAAGGACAAATAACTTCCGGGAATGCTGGGGACTGTTCATAGAAGAAAACAAACCCATGCTTTCACTTCTATAAACAAGGCTGGTTGCCCCAACTACATAGGATGTGCTTGATCACACCTAGGCAGGAGGTAAGTAGGCAGAAAGTATGTCAATGTATGCTTACCCTCTTTAGACAAAGGCAGGAAGTACATAGCCTTGGTGGTTTTGCCTTTATAAGCACCTGACTAACCTAATTCAGTGCCATTCTTTGGGAATCCTGGGTATAGACCTGGCTAGTGTCCATCATCCTGGCCAGTATTTAATAAAGCTTGCTTTAAATTTGGCTCAAAATTGTGGTAGTGGTCTTATTCTTGCTTGGTGAGATTAACAATACTCAGCCTCAAGAATTTTGATTCAGCTGCAAAAATAGACTAACACACATCTTTTGTTCGAATCTTACATGGTCTTTTAATAAAAAACCCAGAGCCAGATATCAGGGTGAAAGCTGAAAGATAAGAGAAGCAGAGCAGCCAGTCACTAGTTCTTACCTCTACAAAATCCTCGGCCTAAGGAGAGTGAGTTCCTGCTTCCTCATGCCTTATATGCCTTTCTCTGCCCAGACATCACCTCCTGGGATTAAAGGCTTGTGTGCTCCACAGTAATTGGATTAAAGGCATGTGCTCTGTTTCCAGTATGGCCTTGAACTCGCAGAGATCCAGATGGATTTCTGCCTCTGAGTGATAGGATTAATGGTGTATGCCACCACTGTCTGGCCGCTCTGTCTATCCAGTGGCTGGCTCTGTCCTCTGATCCTCAGGTAAGCTTTATTAGGGTACACAATATATCACCACAAACATCAGTTGGTGAGATGAAGCATGGTCTCTCAACCTTTCCTAATGAGGGTCTAAAATGGCAGTTTCTTAACAAGTTTAGCACATATCTGTCCCATAACACAGAAATTCCAGTCCTAGCTATTAACCCAAGAGAGGTGATAACCAGCTAAGAATATTTTTACAAAATTATTGTTGAAGAGTGTAGCTAATCCAGTATCCTTAGTATGAGGGAAATAAGAGCAGGTAAGCCCAGATACCCCTATTTACAGACAGGGTTAGGTTTTCTCTTTGGAAATTGCTATTTTCAACTATCAGAATGATTAGTGAGAGTTCTTAAAGACACATACTTATTAAGCAGTGTATAGCAGGCACTTTATCACATGACTAAATCTCATTAATGTGGATACTAGCAGCATTGCCCCTGTTTTTAAGTACAGTGACTTCACAGACATTAACAACCTTTTCATGGTCACCCTGAGAATATATGATTGTACATGTGACAATTAAAAGTTAAATCTGTCTCATTTATCTTTGGTTTTCAGTGTCTACCACAGGTAGTATATATAAGTGAATGAATAAATTAATGAACGATGGAAAGATGTGACCATGCAGCCTCCCAGGACATATCAGTATCAACATGCTATACTAACTTTATCTAATAAAGTCCTATGTTTATGGTACAAATATGTAATTCAAAGTTTTATTTTATGTTTAATCTTTTAAAAAAGGTTTTTAGCACTAAGAACCCAGAGATTTTTTTTTTTAAAAAAATCTTAAAATGCCAGCAGAACCTCCTAGGTAATTCACTGAAATGAAACAATAAGAAGTGTGATGAGCACTAGAATGAGTCAGTAATAATTATTGTCCTGCTCTCCCGTCTGAAGAACTGTGCACAACAGGAGCAGAGGCATTCAAAATACCCTCCACAGTGAAGGCTGACAGTAGATGTTGCTGCAACAGGTGCACGCTACTATTTCTGAGGCTCACCCAAATAAATACCTATCTCTCAACATATTCCCACAGAACTCAGAAAGTTCTGCCCAGCCAGTCAGGTCCCTGGGGTCAGCTATTGTATCTTCCATTCTTCATTCAACTGGTAGACTAGAAAAGAAAGGGATGATGCATTATGGGAAATCTGGAAGTGGGACTGTCAAGGTTTATACAGGACTGTCTCCCATAGGTTCTTGGGTCCCAGATGGTGGTGCTGTTTTGGAACGTTTAGCAGGTGTGACCTAGCAAGCAAAAGTGGGTCTCTTGAGTCATGCTTTGAAAGTGATATCCATTCGTAAGTTCAACGCCAAGGTCTCTGGCACACTGTCTACATAGATGTAAACAAATTACACCAGAAGTTCCCAGGGACTGACCCCCTTCAACCCTACGCCTTCTGCGAAACTATGACCAAAAATGAGTTCCCTTTTCCTTAAATTTTTCTGTCAAGCTTCTGACACAGCAATAAAAAACATGGCACCAAGAACAGGGTCATTGCTGGGGTTTGCCTGACCATGTGGCTTATAGGACTTCAGGGCTGATTCAGAGGAGGAACACAGAAGAATTTGGAGCTGCAAGCTATAAAGCCCTATAATGCATGGGCTGAAGCACGATCCTAATTAGTCTTAACAATAAAAACATGGAGTCAGATATCAAGGGTGAAAGCTGCAAGATCAGAGAAACAGGACAGACAGCCATTAGAAACTTCTTATCTATTCGAATTCTCAGACCAAATAGAGGGCCGAGATCCTGTCTCCACCTCCCTTGTGCTGGGATTAAAGGCATGCACCACCACCTCCTGGCTCTGTTTCTCTTTTAGACTGGTTCAATCTTGTGTAGCCCAGGGTGGCCTTGAACTCCTGATCATCCTGCTTCCTCCTCCCAAGTTCTGGGATTAAAGGTATGTGCCACTACTAGCCGGCCTCTATAGTTAACTAGTCACTAGCTCTACCCTCTGATCTCTAGGCAAGCTTTATTTGTCAGAACACAAACAAAATATCACACAACAATGGGCCATTCTGGTGGGAATGTGACACATCACTGGTGAGGGAACAGAGTCACACAGCTCCAGCTGTGAGATAGGCCCTCAGCAACCTAAGGAGTTCCCCTAGAGTTTTAGGGATCTTGACTGAGGCCAAACCAAGGTTCATGGAGTCAATAGAAAAGAAAAAAAAAACTTTCAGGACTGGATAGTTTATGAAACAGAATCGGGTGTTTTATTTTTTTTTATTTTTATTTTTTTTTTAGTCATTTATAACAATCAAGTTTATAGGTATGTTAGGTATGTTTTTTGGTTTTTTTTTTTGTTTTTTTTGTGATATATATTTTTTATTTTACAATACCATTCAGTTCTACATATCAGCCATGGGTTCCCCTATTCTCCCCCCTCCCACGCCCGCCCCTTACCCCCAGCCCACCCTCCATTCCCACCTCCTCCAGGACAAGTCCTCCCCCGAGGACTATGATCGACTTGGTAGACTCAGTCCAGGGAGGTCCAGTCCCTTCCTCCCAGACTAAGCCAAGTGTCCCTGCATAAGTTCCAGGTTTCAAACAGCCAACTCATGCAATGAGCACAGGACTTGGTCCCACTGCCTAGTTGCCTCCCAAACTGATCAAGCCAATCAACTGTCTCACCTATTCAGAGGGCCTGATCCAGCTGGGAGCCCCTCAGCCTTTGGTTCATAGTTCATGTGTTTCCATTCATTTGGCTATTTTTTTTAAATAATTGAGTAAACCTGAAATTTATTATATGCCACAGTTGTCCTAGGGACCTCCATGCTATATATATAGCCTCTATGGTTCTATGGGTTGTGGTCTGATTGTTCTTTATTTTATATCTAGAATCCACCAATGAGTGAGTACATACCATAACTGTCTTTCTGGGTTTGGGTTACCTCACTCAGGATGATTTTTTCTAGTTCCATCCATTTGCCTGCAAATTTCATGCTTTCATTGTTTTTCTCTGCTGAGTAGTACTCCATTGTGTATATGTACCACATTTTTTTCATCCATTCTTCCGTTGATGGGCATCTAGGTTGTTTCCAGGTTCTGGCTATTACAAATAGTGCTGCTATGAACATAGCTGAGCATGTATCTTTATGGTATGAATCAGAAATCCTTGGGTATATGCCCAAGAGTGGGATGGCTGGGTCTTGAGGTAGTTCGATTCCTAGTTTTCTGAGAAACCGCCATACTGATTTCCACAGTGGTTGTACAAGTTTACATTCCCACCAACAGTGGAGGAGTGTTCCCTTTGCTCCACATCCTCTCCAACATTGGTTGTCATTGGTGTTTTTGATCGTAGCCATTCTGACAGGTGTAAGGTAGTATCTCAGAGTCGTTTTGATTTGCATTTCTCTGATGATTAAGGATGTTGAGCATTTCTTTAAATGTCTTTCAGCCATTTGTAGTTCTTGTTTTGTGAATTCTCTGTTTAGCTCTTTAGCCCATTTTTTAATTGGACTGTTCAGTGCTTTGATGTCTAGTTTCTTGAGTTCTTTATATATTGTGGAGATCAATCCTCTGTCAGATGTGGGGTTGGTGAAGATCTTTTCCCAATCTGTTGGCTGTCTTTTTGTCTTATTGACTGTGTCTTTTGCCCTACAAAAGCTTCTCAGTTTCGAGAGGTCCCATTTATTAATGGTTGTGCTCAGGGTCTGTGCTGTTGGTGTTTTATTTAGGAAATGGTCTCCGGTGCCAATGCGTTCAAGAGTGCTTCCTATTTTCTTTTCTATTAAGTTTAGTGTAACTGGATTTATGTTTAGGTCTTTGATCCACTTGGACTTGAGTTTTGTGAATGGTGACAGATATGGATCTATTTGTAATCTTTTACATATTGACATCCAGTTATGCCAGCACCATTTGTTGAAGATACTTTCTTTGTTCCATTGTATAGTTTTGGCTCCTTTGTCAAAAACCAGGTGTTCATATGTGCATGGATTAATGTCAGGGTCTTCAATTCGATTCCATTGGTCCGTATGTCGGTTTTTATACCAGTACCAAGCTGTTTTTATTACTATAGCTCTATAGTAGAGTTTGAGGTCCGGGATGGTGATGCCTCCAAGGGTTGCTTTATCGTATAGGATTCTTTTAGCTATCCTGGGTCTTTTGTTTTTCCATATAAAGTTGAGTATTTTTCTTTCCAAGTCTGTGAAGAATTGTGTTGGGATTTTGATGGGGATTGCATTGAATCTGTAGATTGCTTTTGGTAAGATTGCCATTTTTACTATGTTAATCCTACCTATCCATGAGCATGGGAGATCCTTCCATTTTCTGATATCTTCTTCAATTTCTTTCTTTAGAGATTTAAAGTTCTTATCAAAAAGGTCTTTCACTTGTTTAGTTAGTGTTATCCCAAGGTATTTTATATTATTTGTGGCTATTGTAAAGGGTGATGTTTCTCTGACTTCTTTCTCAGCCCTTTTATCATTTGTGTATAGGAGGGCTACTGATTTTTTTGAGTTGATCTTGTATCCTGCCACTTTACTGAAGGAGTTTATCAGCTGTAGAAATTCCCTGGTAGAGTTTTTGGGGTCACTTATGTATACTATCATATCATCTGCAAATAGTGAAAGTTTGACTTCTTCCTTGCCAATTTGTAACCCTTTGATCTCCTTTTGTTGTCTTATTGCTCTAGCTAGAACTTCTAGTACTATATTGAATAAATATGGGGAGAGTGGACAGCCTTGTCTTGTTCCTGAATTTAGTGATATCGCTTTGAGTTTCTCTCCATTTAATTTGATGTTTGCTGTTGGCTTGCTATAAATTGCTTTTATTATGTTTAGAAATGTTCCTTGTATTCCTAATCTTTCTAAGACCTTTATCATGAAGGGGTGTTGGATTTTGTCAAAGGCTTTTTCAGCATCTAAGGAGATGATCATGTGGTTTTTTTTCTTTCAGTTTTTTTATATGGTGTATTACATTGACTGATTTCCGTATGTTGAACCATCCTTGCATCCCTGGGATGAATCCTACTTGGTCATGATGGATGATTGTTTTGATGTATTCTTGGATTCGGTTTGCCAATATTTTGTTGAGTATTTTTGCATCAATGTTCATGAGGGAGATTGGTCTGTAGTTCTCTTTCTTTGTTGCATCTTTGTGTGGTTTGGGTATCAGGGTAATTGTAGCCTCATAAAAAGAGTTTGGTAGTGTTCCTTCTGTTTCTATTGTGTGGAACACTTTGAAGAGGATTGGTATTAGTTCTTCTTTGAAAGTCTGGTAGAATTCTGCACTGAAACCATCTGGTCTTGGGCTTTTTTTGGTTGGGAGACTTTTGATGACTGTTTCTATTTCTTTAGGGGTTATTGGTCTATTTAAATGGTTTATCTGGTCTTGATTTAATTTTGGTATGTGGTATTTATCCAGAAAATTGTCCATTTCTTCCTGGTTTTCCATTTTTGTGGAGTATAGGTTTTTGAAGTATGATCTGATGATTCTCTGGATTTCCTCATTGTCAGTTATTATGTCTCCCTTTTCATTTCTGATTTTGTGAATTTTGGTGCTCTCTCTTTGCCTTTTGGTTAATTTGGCTAGTGGTTTGTCTATCTTGTTGATTTTTTCAAAGAACCAACTCTTTGTTTCATTGATTTTTTGTATTGTTCTCTTGTTTTCTATTTCGTTGATTTCAGCCCTCAATTTGATTGTTTCCTGGCGTCTATTTCTCCTGGGTGAGTTTGTTTCTTTTTGTTCTAGAGCTTTCAGTTGTGCTGTTAATTCATTGGTATGGGATTGCTCCATCTTCTTTATGTGTGCATTTAGAGCTATGAATTTTCCTCTTAGCACTGCTTTCATAGTGTCCCATAAGTTTGGGTATGTTGTACTTTCATTTTCATTGAATTCTAGGAACTCTTTAATTTCTGTCTTTATTTCTTCCTTGACCCATTGATGTTTCAGGTGTGCATTATTCAGTTTCCATGAGTTTTTGGGTTTTCTATAATTTTTGTTGTTATTGAGTTCTAACTTTAAGGCATGGTGGTCTGATAAGATACAGGAGGTTATTCCAATTTTTTTGTATCTGTTGAGATTTGTTTTGTGTCCAAGCATGTGGTCAATTTTTGAGAAGGTTCCATGGGGTGCTAAGAAGAAGGTATATTCTTTTGTGTTAGGATGGAATATTCTGTAGATATCTATTAGGTCCATTTGAGTCATAACATCTGTTAGGTCCTTTATTTCTTTGTTAAGTTTCAGTCTGGTAGATCTGTCTTTTGGTGAGAGTGGTGTGTTAAAATCTCCCACTACTAATGTGTGGGGTTTGATGTGCATTTTAAACTTTAGTAGTGTTTCTTTTATGAATGTGGGTGCTTTTGTATTTGGAGCATAAATGTTTAGAATCAAGACTTCATCTTGGTGGATTTTTCCCGTGATGAATATGTAATGTCCATCCTGGTCTCTTTTGATTGATTTTAGTTTGAAGTCTATTTTATTAGATATTAGGATAGCTACACCAGCTTGTTTCTTAGGTCCATTTGCTTGGAAAACCTTTTCCCAGCCCTTTACTTGGAGGTAGTGTCTGTCTTTGGAGTTAAGGTGTGTTTCTTGTATGCAGCATATGGATGGGTCCTGTTTTCTTATCCATTCTGTTAGCCTGTGTCTTTTTATAGGTGAGTTGAGACCATTGATATTGATGGATATTAATGACCAGTGATTGTTAATTCCTGTTATTTTTTTGGTTGTGTTGTGTTGTCCTTCTGTGGTGTATGTTGGTGTAGGATTATCTATTGCTTGATTTTTCATGGATGTGTTTAACTCCTTTGGGTTGAATTTTCCCTTCTAGTGCTTTCTGTAGGGCTGGGTTTGTGGACAGGTATTGATTAAATCTGGTTTTATCCTGGAATATTTTGTTTACTCCGCCTATGGTGATTGAGAGTTTTGCTGGGTATAATAGTCTGGGTTGGCATCCGTGGTCTCTTAGTGTCTGCATGAGGTTTGTCCATGATCTTCTATCTTTCATAGTCTCTATTGAGTAGTCTGGTGTTATTCTGATGGGTTTGCCTTTATATGTTACTTGGTCCTTTTCCTTTGCAGCTCTTAATATTTTTTCTTTATTCTGTGTGTTTAGTGTTTTGATTATTATGTGGCAAGGGGACTTTTTTTTGGATCCAGCCTATTCGGTGTTCTGTAAGCTTCTTGTATCTTCATAGGTATTTCTTTCTTTAGGTTAGGAAAGTTTTCTTCTATGATTTTGTTGAATATATTTTCTGTGCCTTTGAGTTGGTATTCTTCTCCTTCTTCTATCCCTATTATTCTTAGGTTTGGTCTTTTTTTTTTTTTTTTTTTTTTTTGGTTTTTCGAGACAGGGTTTCTCTGTGTAGATTTGCGCCTTTCCTGGAACTCACTTGGTAGCCCAGGCTGGCCTCGAACTCACAAAGATCCGCCTGCCTCTGCCTCCCGAGTGCTGGGATTAAAGGCGTGAGCCACCACCGCCCGGCTCAGGTTTGGTCTTTTCATGGTGTCCCAAATTTCCTGGACGTTTTGTGTTCGGACTTTTTTGTCTTTATTGTTTTCTTTGACTGACGAATCTATTTTCTCTATCGTGTCTTCAGTGTCAGAGATTCTCTGTTCCATCTCTTGCAATCGGTTGGTTATGCTTGTTTCTGTAGTTCCTGTTCTTTTAGTCAGGATTTCTATTTCCAGCATTCCCTCAGCATGTGTTTTCTTTATTGTCTCAAATTCATTTTTCAGATCTTGGAATGTTTCTTTCATCTGTTTAATTGCTTTTTCTTGGCTTGATTTGATTTCTTCCCATTTTTTGTTCGTATTTTCTTCCATTTCTTTAAGGGAGTTTTTTATTTCCTCTTTAATGGAGTTTTTCATTTCCTCTTTAAGGGAAGTTTTTATTTCCTCTTCAAGGGAGTTTTTATTTCCTCTTTAATGGAGTTTTTCATTTCCTCTTTAAGGGAAGTTTTTATTTCCTCTTTAAGGGAGTTTTTTATTTCCTCTTTAAGGAAAGTTTTTATTTCCTCTTTAAGGTAGTTTTTCATTTCCTCTTTAAGGAAAGTTTTTATTTCCTCATTGAGGGAATGTTTTATTTCTTCTTTAAGGGCCTCTATCATCTTCTTAAAGTCATTTTTAGGGTTGATTTCTTCTGTTTCTTCTGTCATGGTATGTTTAGGTCTTGCAGGTGTAGAATCACTAGGTTCTGATGTTGCCATATAGGTCTTTATGTTGTTGCCTGTATTTTTGCACTGGCGTCTACTCATCTCTTCCTCTGTGTGGTGCAGGTGGTGTCTGTGTCTGAGAGTGCCTCTCTTGTTCTAATTTTTAGTCTTGGTTTAGTAGGGGTTCTTGGTTAAATTGGTGCTATTGGGTCGATCGGTGAATTATGTACTTATGATTCTGGTGATCTGGTTTGGTGTCTGGGTAGCGCCTTCTTCTGTGTTCCCAGGTCACGTTTTGTTCATTTGTCAACTCCTCAGCTGATCTTGTTTCTTCAGACTTTAAACTGTAGGCATCTGAATCCTCTCCCAGATGGGTTTCAGCTGAGCAGGGTAGTCTCACCAACACCTCCAAGTTGTTGGGTTTCACAGGATCAGCAGCTGGGCCCTGGGTTGTCCTCAGATGGAGTGTTCAGATTCGTTCTGGTTCTGACCCACGGAGATAGCTTCTTCCCCAGATGTTGGGGTTAGGGGCGTCCCTGTTCCAAGCTGCGTCTGCTTGTCTCCGTCCCTGGGCCTGTCTACCTCTGCGGTCCGCTGCCGGGCCTGTATGTCCCTGTCAGCTGCCGCTGGGTCTGTCTGCCTCTGGGGGCCGCCACCGGACCTGAGTGTCTCTGCTGGCTGCAGCCGGGCCTGAATGTCCCTGTCGGCCGCTGCCACTGGGCCCGTTTACCTCAGCGGGCTGCCGCTGGGCCCGTCTACCTCTGTGGGCCGCTGGGCCTGAATGTCTCTGCTGGCTGCCGCTGGGTCTGAATTTCCCTGTTGGCCGCCACTGGGCCTGAATGTCTCTGCCGGCTGCCGCTGGGCCTGAATGTCTCTGCCGGCTGCCGCCGGGCCTGGATGTCCCTGTCGGCTGCCGCCGCTGGGCCCGTCTCGGGTGTTTTATTAAACAGATTTTAATATAGACTTGAGCATGAGGATTAAGAGAAAGAAGGTACTCAGAAGAAAGCAAGACCCGCCCAGATAAGGGTATGTGCTTCCCAATGGACAGTAGAGGAAAACAGGAAAAGCTAAACTTGGGTGCAGGCTCCTGAAGGGAGGAGTGAGCAGTTAATTTCTTAGCACTATCATATATATATATACCTTTTTGGTGGCTCTCGGGTTACAGCTACAAAAGTTGCCACAAAAATCTTTTCCGACAGCTGACCTGGGTTATGGGAGCTCACAGACTCTAGACTGACAGCTAGGGAGCCTGCATAGGACCCACCTAAGCCCTCTGCATGTGGGTGATAGTTGTGTAGCTTGGTTTGTTTGTGGCCCCTAGCAGTGGGACCAAGATCCATTTCTGGAGCAGGAGCTGACTTTTTGGAACCTATTCCCTATGATAGGATGCTTCACTCAGCCTTGATGCAGAGGGGAGAAGCTTAGTCCTGCCTCAACTTGGTATACCATGCTTTGTTAACTCCTAGAAAGGAGGTGGAGGGAGGGCATGGAGGGAACAGGGTTAGACTCACCCCAACAACAAGGACAGGTCTGGCAAATTACTGTTTCCAGGAAATAGCAGGTCGATTGAAGGCAATAATACAGCATCTTGGTTTTCACGTGATTCACACTGGAAGGAATAAAACACACCCGTGAGACATAAAAAATAAATCTCCTCTTCCTCCTTTTTCCTCTCCTTTGATCAAAGAGATGCATGTGTTGGCTCCACCGCTGCCTTGGATGGATTGTGATCTGATCAGATCAAACCAGAAGCCACCAGGGCAGCACAAGGGGTTTAGTGCATGTCCTTTCCCTATAATGGAGTGCCTGGCAAGAATCCTAGAAAATTACAGGTTTACAGCTGGGAAGACTTTAAGCAGCTGATAATTGTGGTAGAATTTTTGCTTCTCAGCTGACAAAAAGCTTCGACGGGATTCTAGGAGTCTTTCTTCTCAGGCCCTGCTTCACTACGCTGTCTCGTAGCAGACAGAACACCAACAGAAATGTGGACAACAAAGACTGAACTCACGACGTTTCAGAGAGACACACACGAGGACTCCACAGGGAATTAAACTAGAGGACATTTGTGCTATTCTGGCTGAAAATCTGCTTATGATCTGCCTGCATCCTAAAAATTTGAGTGAGGCAGAATTCAAAAATAAGAGGCTAAATAACAGGGCAGAGAAATTTTAAAATAGTGTAATAACACTCAGGCTGTAGCATAGTTGCTGCATGAAGCTTTTCGTTAGTTATGGTCATAATTCAAAGCAAATCAGGAACAGAAAGATGTGTAGATAAAGTTAGGTGGCAAAATAAATGGGGACACATCTACAATTGTGACATGATGAGGACAGAAAAAGGTCCTGACTAAAGGGAAACCTCACGTTTTCCTTGGGAGCAACAAGAAAAATGGCTTTAGTGAAGATCCCTATACCCATTGAAGGCCCCAGAGTACCAAAAATGCAAACCCAAATAAAATTAAATTAGAAATAGAAGAAAATACTAAGTATGAATGAACCAGACTCATAATACATGTGGATGCAATTAAAAGAACCAGAATTATTTTTATATCCAAAGTTCAGTGCAAAGGCCAGTGAGATGGCTTAGGGTCTGATAACCTGAAACTGATTCTTGGAACCTAGATGGTGGAACAACTCCCATAAGTTGCCTTCTGACCCCTGTACACACACGCCCACACCCATACACACAAGTAAATAAATAATGTAAAAATTCAGTACAAATGGAAAAGGCAGATATCTTAGGGTTTCTATTGCTGTAAGAGACACCATGATCACCTCAACTCTTACAAAGAAAATGTTTAATTGTGGTGGCTCATTTACAGTTCAGAGGTTCAGTCCATTACCAAGATGGGGAGCATGGCAGCGTGCGGGCAGACATGGTGATGGCTACATCTTGATCAAAAGGCAACAGGAAGTGGACTGTGACACTGGGAAGTATCTTGAGCATATATAAGGCCTCAAAGCCCTTCTCCACAGTGACACACTTCCGTAACAAGACCATACCTACTCCAACAAGTCTATACCTCCTAATAGTGCCACTCCCTATGAGATTATGGGGGCCAATTACATTCAAACTACCACAGAAGATAAACTGATTCCATAATTTTATTTAATCTGCCCCAAAAGTTAAGTTAAAATGGTGATGGAATAGATGCCTCCTGTTCTGTTTTCCAATTACTATGTAACAAACTAACCCCAAACAACTTTGCAGATCATTGGCTTGAGAATTCTGTTCAAGCACATTTTGGTGAAGGACACACCAAAAGTGATGTTAAGGCACAAGTGTGTTGAATCCATGAACCTTGATTTGGCCTCAGTCAAGGTCTCTAAAACAAAACATGGGACAGAGAGCCAGAGAATGTCCTTGGTCCATGGGGAATTTCAATGTAAGCTTCTGGGTGAATCCTCAAAGTCATTTTATTATAGAGATACCTGCACACCTACATTGATTGTTTGATTTGTTGATGGTCAAGTTATGGGATTAGTTTAAGTGCCCATCAAAGGATGAATGGATAGTAAAATTGTGGAATATATGCACAATGGAGTTTTATTCAGTCATAAATAATAAATGAATGCCACTTGCAAGAATATAAGTAGAATTGATATCACTTTAAGTAAAATAATCCAGGATCACAAAAGGCAGATACTACATGCTTTTTCTTATATGTAAAAGGGGAACTATTAGGGATGTGGAAGGAGAAAGAGGGGAGAGATAATGAGAAAGGATAACAGGTGAATGAATATGATCAAAGTATATTATATCCATGCAGAAAAATGCCATGAAACCCATTGCTTTATACAACCAATATATGGTAATTAAGTGCAAACTCTTTTGGTTATCATGCAATGGATAGATTAGCCAAAAGAAAAAGTGTCAACATAAGGTTCTGACTCTCATGTAATATAATGAAATAACACTTGGGCTCTTTCACAGTAAAAACAAACAAGAAAGTAAGACTCAGAATGGTAAGTGTGGTGACCCAGATCCCGGAGGTCCAAGAGAGCTCCACTCATATTTCCGGCTTCTTGGCTAGAAGCCTAGACTAAAGGAGGACAGTTGACCAGAGCATCTACCCAGGGCCACTCTCACACAATGGCTCTGTGTGGCTGCTATTCTTGCATGGAAGCAGGGAGTCTAAGTAGAAGTTCTCAGGAACTGGAATAGCTCCAGTATTCTGAGACTTAGCCGCAGCACATCTGCCGTATTCCACCAACCAGAGCAGGAAAGAGTTCACCCCAGACTCAGAGGGAATACAGATGTGACTCTTATAAGGGGAGTGATGAGGAATTTGTCAACATCATTAAAAATCATTAAAGCCCCATCAGAAGACCTGGTAATAAGCACCAGATGGACCATAAGACTCCGTTCTAGTGAAAACCAAACATGAAAGGAGAAGGGATACAAAAGACCTACCTAAGGCTGCCAGGGACCAATCCAGGCTGAAGGTAAAAAGGGAAATGCTCTGCTACAAGTTCATGGGCATGCACTATTCTGAAGACACTTACTCATCAAATCTAGCAATAAATCCTTTTTTGTATTTTGTGTGTGGAGGGGGGTTAGATTAGTGGGGGTGGTTTCCCAGGGATAGGAAGAGGAAGTAAACACGGTGGCTGTGGTTGGTGGACATTAAGTATCTTTTTGTTATTTGGCCTAGTAATACTCCTCTATCTTTCCAGCATTTATAGTTTTCATATGTGTTCATTAGTTCATCACAACAGATCTGGGTAATAAGCTGAGGTTCACTGGGAGACTCATAACAGGCAGATGAATATACAGAGCCTCAGAGTCAGTGGCTTTATCGCTAATATCATTAAAGTATTCTAGTGAGTATCAGGGTTGGTCAAAACACCAAATCCAAGACTCCAAAGGTGTGGTGGATCTCAAAACAGTCATCAAAGACTGAGTTTGGAGGTTTTAAACCCACTTTCTCCTGGTGACGTATACTCTAAAAATGAAAAAGGAAATATGACTCAGACTTCTGGTGAAATTGTGCTGATGTTAAAGAGAGATAGGACATTAGAGAGGGAGGGACTCACCAGTTCACAGATTTCCCATTTGTAACACTTTGGGACAGAGACACTTAACTACAAGCCAGTGTGGAGATCCTGACTCCACCGTAAAGCAATAGAGTCACCCTATTTCATGAAAACAAAAAAAAAAAGGAAATAAAGAAAAGGAAGGAAAGAAAGAAGGGAGGGAGGAGGAGGGAGGGAGGGAGGGAGGGAGGGAGGGAGGGAGGGAGGGAGGAAGGAAGGAAGGAAGGAAGGAAGGAAGGAAGGAAGGAAGGAAGGAAGGAAGAGTTCTCAGAAATTTTCACTGGATCCACACAACATTCTATATTCTTTTATGGTTTGTAAATGGTCCTTGAAAATGATTAACATATGGAGGCATAGAGAGTCAAAGTGTCCCCAGCTGTCATCCCTACACTTTCATATATATCTCCTTCCAGTTTTGGATACATGTTTACACACAGCTACACCACTACCACCCACCCCCCAAAACTGTTTGAAATGCTATCATAGTCATATAATTCTGCCACTTGTTTTTCTTAAAATTCACATAAAACTACTTCATTTTTTCACTAAATATCCAGCATTACATATACCTAAGCAATGATTCATTGGTGAGTATTTTTATTTAGTGTCATTCTATATTTAACTTTGTAGCTTATAGAAGCAATGGTTGCATGTTTTTAAATTTCAAACTGTACAGAGCTATTTAAAGGGAAAGATAAAAATCTCCCACCCTCATCATTTCCAGTCTATTGCCCAGAAGTTTTTATTGTTGAAAAGAACCTGGGTCTTGTGTAGACTAGACAGAACCCTCAGAAAGCCACCTGCCTGTCTCCCAAGTGCTGTGATTAAAGGCATGTGCCACCACTGCTTTATAATGACTACTATATATTATACATAGAATAAAATATAAAATCCTTAAAATTTTGCCAGTTTTAGAAGTCAATCCCTAAATCATTTGAAAAGAAAATCCTGCACCTAAATCATTTCATCCCCTCTGCTACGACCTGACTGTGTGCTCCCAAAGTTCATAACTGAAACCTTAAACTCTAAAGCAATGTTTTAGGAAGTGGAGCCTTTGAGAAATAATCAGGTTTCACAGATGTGGAGACCTCACACAATTAATGTCCTCCCAGCAAAGATTGTTAAGGGTTCCCTGGTCTCTTCTCACTGTGAGGACATGGAAAGATGGTTGGTTACCCATAACCAGAAAGAGGATCCTTACCAGACAGCGAATGCACCAGCTGCCTGTTCTCAATTATGGACTTACTTCCCCAGAACTGTCAAAAATAAAGTCTATGTTGTTCTGAAATCACAGCCCACACTGACCAAGATGCTTAGTTCCCTATAGATCCCCAAGACATGCACACACACACACACACACACACACACACACACACACCCCTTTAGATATATAGATGATAGGTAGATAAATGATAGATAAATAGATAGATAGATGATAGATAGATAGATAGATAGATAGATAGATAGATAGATAGATAGATAGATCCACCCACCCACCCTTCCATCCATCCATCCATCCATCCATCCATCCATCCATCCATCCTCACAATATTCTGCTTTGTATTTGTTGGTTTTTGCAAGCAGGTTAAAGGGGATTAAATGTACTCTGAGAATGTCAACAAAATCAAGTGCTTGACTCATCAAATTAAAGTCCCCACAAAGAACTCTAAGTCACCAAGATTCCTGTCTGAACATTTTTTAATGGTTGAACAACAACAATCCAGGTTCCTTTCTTACAGGTCCACACACACTCAAGGGCACAATGTGCCCACTGTGCACATACAAACATATGCATAACACAAACCTGCAGCAGAAAATGAAGCAAACCACTTCTGCACAGCTTCTTTTCAAGGTAATGAGTGGCTGGGACAACGGCTCAGTCAGTGAGGTGCCTGCCACACATGCATGAGCACATGAGTTTGAAACTCCAACACCCATGTGAAAACTGGGCCACTGCAGTAGCCCCAACATTGAGGTGGGGGTTGGAAGCAGAAATAGGCAGATCCCTGGAACTCAGTGGCCAGCCAGCCTAGCTGAATTATGAGCTTAAAGTTCAGAGAGCTACTACGACTCCAAACATATGAAGACACCTAAAATAGGGTGCTACTTATACAGAGACCACAAAATTCAAAGGTAATATCTACATCAGAAATTTTTGAAAACTGACTTTGAAAATGAGAGCACTAAGAACCAGGAAAGCACCCGCTTATGGGGAAGGGAACTAAGAACCACAGTAAACCACACACAGAGCCACGTCAGACCAGGACAGAAGGCCATTTCCACCCACCACTCACATCTTGGAGCACATGAATCTGAGAGACAGTGCCCTGAATTCTCTACCAAACTAGTAAACCCAGGACCTATCTTCACAGGAAGACCTTCCTTTAGCTCTGAGATCTTTCCTAGGTCATCTTTCCACCCCCCTGCCAAAAGTCTCTTCTTCTAACTCTCAATGTCCTTTCAGAAACTAGAGATTTAAGCTTTGGCCTATGTTTAGTACATAGCACATATCTGGTATACAAAACTGTACAGGATATTGGATGGGTGGATGGACAGATGGATGATGATCTTACATACAAGGACAATACCTGAGTTCTTTTAGAAGTCCAATATGACATCTAAGACACTTAGTCAAAATGTGTAGCTACTCATTTAAATTTGAAAAGAGAAAAAAAAGCACACACATACCATTTCCACTGCCGTCACTAACCACCAAATCTAATATAAAAGGAAAATATAGGAGTGGAACCATGATGGACAGGCTCAGACAAACCTCTACAAATCCTTCTTTGACAGGTTTCCAATTCTGTGACTTTGAACAAATCATATATAAAATTTCTTCTAGTCACCGAACAAAATGGCAACATTAGTGTTTTTACCAGAGAAGCTGATGTGCCCTTTAGGGGTTCTTAGTCTTAATTATTTTTTATTAAGTAGTAAATTCATTAAGTGGTAAAGAGAAATTAGAAATGGACTCAGAAGGGAGCTTGAGGACAATTTTATTTGACTATAAGAGAAAAACATAGTACAGTTTAGGCAAAAAATTCCAGTAGTTACCATGGGGGAGCGGGGAGAGAGAGAGAGGGGGAGAGAGAGAGAGAGAGAGAGAGAGAGAGAGAGAGAGAGAGCGCCTTACCTTTTAAGTCAGGCATGGAAGAAAGACAGTTTTATTAGGAAAGTAAAAGCATTCTCACAAACAGAAGTGGGATGGTGAGCTGAAAGAAGAGCCTTGTGATAGGTGTGCGTGAGTGAGTGAGTGAGTGAATGAGTGAGTGAGTGAGTGAGTGAGTGAGTGAGTGAGTGAGTGAGTGTGTGTGTGTGTATACATGTGTGTACTTGACACTAAAGTCATCTGGGAAGTAGGAAACTGAATTGTAGGATTTACTCCATAAAACTGGCCTATCAGCAAGTCTGTGAGACAGTTTCTTGTTTAATGGTCGATGTAGGAGATCCCAGTCCACTATGGGCAGTTCCATCCCTGGGCTGTAAAAGAAAGGGAGCTGAGCAAGCTAGGGAAGTCAAGACAGAAAGCAATGTCCCTATACGGTCTCTGCTTCAGTTCCTGCCTCCAGGTTCCTGCTCTGCTTGAGGTTCTGCCCTGACTTTCCTTGGTGACAGAAAGTGATCAGGACATGCAAACCAAATCAACCCGTGTGCCCCCAGGTTGCTGTTGGCCATGGTCTTTATGACAGTGCTGGAAAGTGAGCTAGGACAAGTCCCAAAGGTGTCCAGCCACACAATGTGTGGTCTTCTCTAGTATTTCTTGTATTTTGTTTTGCTGATTATGCTCTGTTCCTTAGATGACAGCAGGATGAGGAAGGGCTTTCTGTCTTCCTCTGCAAACCGGCTTCTTTCACATGGTAACTCTGATGTCACTTTTTCCAGTTCCCACTCTCACAGTGTCTCATCTGCAAAATTATTACAAGAATTAAATTAAATAAATTATACAAGCATATTTCTAGCATAGGAAGCTCAAAGCCGTGAAATCATTACTGCACAATGATGTTATTGTTTTAAAACTTCTAACGTGAACAGGGGAAGTCACAGTGGACTTGTGACATAGGCAGACTAACCACATAGGAAAAAAAAAACTATCAGGAAAGGATGTCAAGATGATACAGTTAAGGATCAAATTGGACGGCCTA
This sequence comes from Peromyscus maniculatus bairdii, assembly GCF_049852395.1. Lineage (NCBI taxonomy): Eukaryota > Metazoa > Chordata > Mammalia > Rodentia > Cricetidae > Peromyscus > Peromyscus maniculatus. The sequence continues at coordinate 100,499,638 of NC_134855.1, read as the reverse complement.
ATTCTTGAGGAAGTAATAGTAGGTAGATTTTAAAAACCTGTTTAGCACAATCAAGTTAGAGACCTCATAAAACATTTGACACGTTTCCAAGGGACAGGCTGACATAAGTTGCCCAGGATCGGAATGTTTTGTGAAACAATAAGGAAATAGCTCAAATTGAAAACAATGGGTGGGGCCTCCTGAGTCCAGTGGGTAGAACTGCAGGAACCAGGTGACTGATTCTGACAGTGGGTAGATGATGGCGTGCTAATCAAACCGCAGTTCTCCATGGAAACAAGGTAGAGTACCGGGAGGGTGGAGAACCACACCCTTAACAATCTGGGAAAATGGTACTTGGGAGTCAAGCAACCATGAATTTGACATCAGTGAGGGGCAAGTGGGGAAGAGAGTTAACAGTAACCTAGCAGTCGCTAGGTCAGGGGTGTGTGTGTGTGTGTGTGTGTGTGTGTGTGTGTGTGTGTGTGTGTGATGCACATTATCTCAATTAAATCATCACAACCCAACAATACTAGTTACCAGGACTATTTTAAAAGAGGAAAACAGAAAAGATCTTATAATTCACCCAAGGCCATTCAGTCTACTGGTACGGGGGAGACTGTGACAAGAGGTGTCAATGTCCCAGCCAGCAGGCTGAGGCCCTACTGGGTGCTTACTGAGCACTGGCTCTGTGCCAGATCTAGTGCTAGGATTCGAGTATATAGTGGTGAGCAAAGACAGTCCCTGCTTTCTTGGAGCTTAGAGACTACTAACAAGGAGTTAGAGGCAGCCCTGGGCCAGACAGTGCCACTAACACTTAGGAAGGGAGGGAGGAGTGCAGCAGACGACCTCTAACTAGTGGGCTCATCTGGACTTGAGGTAAAACGGATGGCTCCCAGGGGGCAGAGTCACTCTAACGCTTATCCGGGTTAAACAGATAAAGAAGCGGTGACGAAGAGCATCGAAAACGAACTGCACCTGCCAAGGCCCAACACAAATGCACTGTGATGTGACTAAAGCACAGGGGCACCGGAAGAGTCCCTGAGCTGAGGATGAAGGGTAGACACAATCGTCTCTGTTTTGAAAGGCTCCAGGTATTTTAACAGGACCATCTTTGGACAGCCAGAAGCAGAGAGAGACCTCGGCTACACCTCACCTAAACAAGGACTGCTGAGCAATTTAAACACGGAGGCCTTAATATATCCAGGGAAGACAGGATTAACAGAACTGTGTAAAAGCCTGACCCTCCCACGTCAGTGCCGGTTGGGGCCCACTGGTACAGGTGTGATGCTGTGGAGGGCAGAGTGGGTAAACAGTCTCTAACAACACTTCTAGATAGTGATGGCCTTGGTCAGGCCCTGGACACAAAGCCAGCCTCTGCCTATTTTTGTACAACCTGAAGACTAAGAATAGTTTCTACTTTTTTTTTTAAATGGTTGGAGGAAATGGGGGGGAAAATCCTATTCTATGACAAGTAAAAATTACATGAACTGTTTCTCTCTAAGTAAGGTTTACCAGAGCACAGTCATTGTCCTTGACTTTCTGTCTTCCATGCATGCTTTTGTACTTGTTTCAACAAAAAAAAAGACACTTCAATCCCTCCACACAGCGGAAATTATTCATTATCTGGCCTTTTACAGGAAGAGCCCAGAAATCTGACCATGTGATCAGACAACTGATAAATGAGCTTTTGTGGAAGCAAATACAAAGTAATGCACTTTGAGATAAAAATATCCAAATTATGGGCAAAGTGAAGACAGGACTCTGAGCTTTGAGGTGGCAGCTCAGGACCAGAGGCAGCTGTGACAGAATTAAGCAAGAGCTTCCTGCACCAGATCATAACGCAAATGGCTGCCTATCTGCATATTTCATCGGGTGAGAGCGTACAAAGACCTTTCCCAGAATGCAAGACTGAAAATCGCCTAGGAATAACGAATCCATTATTTTTCGATTTCCTTTAAAAACTACACATAGATAACCAGGTACAATAATGAGCATCTCCAGACTCAACTACCCAGAAGACTGAAGCAGGAGAATGACTCGAACCTCAGGGTTCAAGGCCAGGCAGGCAATATTTTTTAAAAAAAAGAGTAAAAAATCAGGTCTAGAGCAATGGCTCAGTGGTTAAGTGCTGACTGCTCTTCCAGAGGACCAGGGTTCAGTTCCCAATACATACATGGCAGCTCACAGCTGTCTGTATCTCTAGTCCTAGGAGGTTTTGTTGCACTTCTGGCTTCCAAGGCCACCAGGCACGTACGTGGTGCACACACATGCACGCAGGCAAAACACCAACACACATAAAATAAAAAGAAATCAATCTTTTTTTTTAAAATCACACACACATATAGATAGTAACAATCTGCATTTATTCCAGATTTAGAAGTTGCAATTGTGAATGCAGGACTGAGGAGTGAACTATCATCTGGGCTTTCTCTTTCCCTAGAGTGTAAATGTCACAGTTAATGATTGGCATCTGTTAGGCATTCAAATAATATTTATTGGAGAAGGAAGGAAGATAAGAAGAGGAGAGACAGAAGAGGGAGGGGGAAGGACAGGAGGGGAAATAGGGAGAGAAGGGATGAATGAAAGGTGGCCAGGGATAATGGCCACTGAGCAGATCCACGGGGGTTTGGACTGGACCTAAGCAAGCGAGCTGGCTGAGGAGGGTGACTCGGAGGAGGGAAGCTGACATACCGGGAAACAATGTTCTTTAAATCTCCTGGATATCCTTGCTTTAGCTCTAAGGCAGCTAGGTGTGTCGGGTCACTAGTTCCTGGAAAAGAGCCTCTAGAGAACATGATCACCATATCCCCAGGATATGTGAATTCAGTGTCTAGGCACGGTTGTTTAGCAGGAGCTGTTTCCTACCACACTGACCCACCAGGTGCTGGCTCCCCACCTGCAAAGCTGTAGAACTGGTTGACCTAAGGACTGACATTATTGGCTCCAGAGCCCTGATGCCATGGAAGTCCTGCCTGAGTAAAACTGCGCTGATTCTTAGACAGACACCTCTGACATCTTTCAAAGCCGCAAGAGTTCTGCCCAGAGTTCCCTGAGAATACTCAGCTGCAGGATCCAAAAGGCACCAAGTGTCTTTCCCAGGATTGGTTTCTCTCCCCACCCAGCAAATCTGTCAGTGTCAGGGTTCTAGGATCTATCTATGTTCACTGCCAGGCAAACAGGTAACAGTAAATCAAAGTCCCAAGTCCCAGGAACCCTTGCAGCCCCAAGCAAACCTGGCTGGCCACCTGCCAGACAGGCGCCATTGAAAATACAATGAGGCTCTTATCCACCCTCTTCCAAGATCTGGCCTACTCCAGAGTTCTGCAGCCAGAAGCCTACTGTCTAGAATATTCAGAGCTCTTCCTTCTGGTTGAGGGTGGGGAGAGCCTACCTGAGGTGGGCAAGTCACTAGGGACAGGATTCCGACCAGAGGACAGCGGGCAGCTAACAAGCAGGGGTCCCCAAGGAAGTCAGCCAGCCTTTGGATCTCACTTCTGAGAGCTGGCTTCTGCATACAATGAAGATTGAACAGTATTTGGTGTTGGAGAAATTTTTTTAGCATTTACATTGTATGAAGAAGCCTACTAAAGGGAAGGCTGCCTTTCATCTTATTTGTAAGTGAATAGAATGTAAATTATTAAAATATAAATAACAAAGAGGATAGTAAATCTTTGCTCCTCTGTGTAGAATAGCTACAGTAATTACAGAGTTTATATATAATTACCATCTGGCATGATGGCTATGAGGTACTGTTGTGTAGTATAAATTATACACCAAACTCTTTGTGATTAAGGTAGTAATTCCTGCTCAGTCAAGTGTGCTCCTGTAGTCAGCTTAAAGCCATTAAAGGTAATTTAGGCTTGGTTTTAATCTTGGGTTTTGTTTTGTTTTTCTTTAGGGAACACAAGCAATTCAGCAGCAGGTGAGCTTGTTATATTTCATTCTGGCAGGACCAGAATAAACATTCTTTTTTGAGATAAAAAAAAATAATGCCATTTTTATTTATAAAAGAATTCTGAGAAAAGCTTGAAGCACTTGGCAGATTTTAATCTAAATCATCCTCACAATAAGCTCTGGAGTGAGTTTATACAAAGGCCTATTGTTTAAAGTCACCAATGGTTAGAGGCCACAACGAGTTACTTTGTATGAAGTTGCTTCTTGTCCAGGTTTAATTCATGAATTTTATAATAGAGCTAGAATAACTATAGTGAGTTAGTAATCACTAATCATTATGAGGAACACTGAGCTCACCCCTAAAACTTGCCTTTTTGTTTGTTCTTGTCATTTCTTTATCTTTTATTTATTTTTTTTTGAGTCATAACTCAGGATGGGATGGCCTCAAACTCCTGGCAATCCTCTTGCCTCAATCTTCCCTGTGCTATGATTACAGGAATGAGATGTAGCCATACCAGTCTTTGAGAATTTTCTTAGGAATGGCTTTCTATGCTTGCTTTTAAACAACTAGCTAGACATTTATGTTAGAGAGAAATGTAAAGCTATGGGTGGATGCCCTATGATTAAAATAGTTTTCAGGAATAAGTCTGTAAGTATTTCCAGGGCTCCTATCAGATATGATGTTAGGTACTGTGGATACAAAAACAGTTTAGACTAGATTCCTGACCTTCTAATTCCAGCACCATGATCTCTAATCTCCCTTAGTAAAGTCAGCAAGGAATCTGTTTTGATCTTACAGTGTCCCTATAAAGTGGGTAGGACAAATACCATTTCCTACCTTTCACAGACAAGAAGCTAACGCAGCAATAGTGTACAACAAGGGGGTCACAGGAAATGGGGGACAAAATTAGAAGCTGCTCCTGGTTCTCCAAGTTCCCAGGTAGCTCTGTGATGAATCACTCCCTCTTCTGCCTTCATCTTCAAACTTCCAGCCGAGTGCTGCCTTCCAGACCCCCATCTTATCATTTATTCCCCTAAACACACTGCAGCATGAATAGAGGAATACTTAGCAACATTTGCTTTAAAAACTATAGGAAAACAAAACCAAAGGTATTAAACAATGAACTCAGTTGCCTACAGATCTGGTTTACAGGTAGATTTGTCTGACTAGGCAGATGCCCTTCAGCTAGGGGTCCTTCTGTATTCCCCTCCATCCTAGGAGGGGCCTTTCCTATATTTGGACAATTCTCTTGTCTATCTTGGGACCTTCCTGTTTCCTCCCTCGGGGGATGTTTCAAATTGAAACTGTCCATTTTGTTAGCAGAATACCCCCAAAGAAAGCCTGTATTATATGACTAGCTGTGTATCACATAGTTATCACTGTTCTTCCAACAGTATCCATGTCCTGAAAAGGAGAACACATCCCATGGGAAAACCTCCTAAGGCCACACACTCTGAAAAGAGAAAAAGCATTCTAATATGTGCAGTACTGAACTCAGTTGACTAAGTGGCCTCTTAGTCTGTTTCAATGTTTAAAACACTTCTTCCCTACTAATTTCCAAGGAGGAATTTTCCCAGGATGTACAGAGGCCTCATAGCCCTTGGTATTCTATGAAATAAAGGTCTCTGTACACTTCTAAGCCCCTCAATGCTTTTCTTCAGGTGGGTTCCATTTGTTCGCAGAAAAAAAATAACAAGGAAGGCGGTACAGAAATTATTGAGTCTGAGCACTGAAACCATGTGCAATTGAGTTCCTGCTCTTTTTCCTAGCTGTATGATCTTGACCAAGAAGACACTTAGCACTCTGAGACTGTACCTTTGCCTATGTAGAAATAACAGCTGTCAGTGACTGAGCACTTACCACATTCCAGGAAAGTGTGTGTCTTGTTTGGCATGCGTTTTTAGTCTTTACCACAGCCCTATGAAGTAGGCACTGTTATCATCTACATTTGATAGGCAAGCAAAGGGAGGGTAGTTTGCCAGAGACTATTAGGTGGAGAACGGTGGAGCCAGGATTCAAAGATAAGCAACTGGACTCCGAAAGCCATGTTATTATCACTACCTTCTTCCTCACACTGTTTAATAGCTAACTGAATTAACATAAGTCACTCCCTGCGTAGTGCCTGGCACATAAACAAGTCGTAAGTAAATGTCAGCTGTTTTATAATGTTTGGCTTTGTTACTAGGAGACATCTAGGCCAGAAAATAGGTTTTGATGTAGATTTATGTCTATCTCAGCTGTGTTTCTTTCAGCAAGGCCTCTGGCATTACCTAAACAACCTACATATTATGGGTCACCTGGCTGAAAGGTAGGCTCAATGGTGGTGAAATTTCTTATGTGTTACAAAAAAAAAAAAAAAGTCTCCAGCTTGGAAAAAAGCATATAAAAGAATGCATACTGAGTGTCTGCGAGCAGAATTGTAGGTCTTGCTGCTGAGTCATGTTTCAACAGTTTGTCTATTGTTATAAACACCAAACACAGAGACATAAGGCTGTAAATGTGGTTATGTTCCATATCTATTGACATAAGTCTATTTGGCCCATTTGAAAGCATGATGAAATAAGTCATGCTATTAGTACCAGGGCAAGTGTAGAAACAAGACCCCATGTGATGTAAGAAGAAAAAAAAGAAAGAATAAAAGAGTATTTCCATGTTCTGGAGAAATTTGTAATATAGTGTATTCTCTATCTATTACTGTAAAAGAAATTATCCCAAAATATATCCTAAAATAGCAGGCATCCATTATCTCACACAGTCTCTGCATCATCTGCAAGTGGCCTACCTGGGTAGTGCTGGCCCAGGATGCCTCATGAAGCTTCTTGTCCAGGGTGAAGTCATCCAAAGGATTTCCTAGGGTGTGAGGGTCCACCGCTAATGGTTCACTCACATGGCAGTTGATGGGGCTAAGCTCCCTCCCTCACAGGTTTTTATGGTGCTGGGTAAGTTCCTCATGATGTGGTAGCTGTCTCCTCACAGTGCAAGAGATCCAAGAGTGAGAATGAGGAAGCAGCTGCAATGCCTTTTATGACCTAGTCCGTAAGTCACAGTCACTTCTGCCATATTCTATTCATTACAGGTCATATGCCATTACTAGGTGCTGTCCACAGCAACAGGAAGGGGATTTAACTCTACCTCCTGAGGAGTGGGGTTAGCACAGAATTTACGGACACAGTTTTTGGTGTCATCTCATCAGTTTCTCCAGAATCCAGAGAGACAAGAGCAAAAACAAAACAGAAGTCATAACTGCAGCCCTCCTCAACACAGCGTGCAGTAAATGTTCCCAAACAACCACGCTTTTATTTCAACTACTCTTGAAACATCTACACTCCTCCTTCCTTGAGGTTGTGTGTCAAGAGACTCTGATGACACTCCTGAAACATTGCAGGCAGTAAAACGGGACATTAAAAACAACAGAACCACCTACTCCTGAAGTTTTTGGAGAAGTAATCCCCAGTAAGCTCTCTCCTTTGGCTATGACCAGTGTCCTGATTGATGGAATTCTAGGTAGTAGTCTTCCCTTCCTGATTTAGGGAACAGAGAGTGTCTAATTCAGGTTCCCTAACTTGCTGTCATGATTGCAGCTCTGGGGGAAATGTGTGGAGACTGAGAAATGAGGGATCTCCTTGGAATAAAAAAGCAGCTAGTGTGCTCACCCATGACTCTAAGGTGTCAACCGTCTTCAGAACCAAATGCTTCGTGTGGTTTTTATTGTATTTTTGTGACTTGCAATTTGGTAAGATATAAACTGTTTTAAAACTACAGTCTTTTTAAACACCAGGAAACTAGGGGCTTGCAGGACACCACCAGCCGGCTGGAGGTGTTGCTCAGTAGGTAAAACACTTACCTAAGGTGCATGAGGCCCTGGATTCGATTCCTGGAATCTCAAAGCGGGTGGGGGGAGGAATAGAAGCCAGGATACACTTTAAGATGATTTTTTTTTTTTTTTGACTGTGGGTCTTTAATCTTGTGTCTTGATGACATTCGAGAATGTGATGAGAGGTAAGGAAAAGAAGCTCACAGCCATTTTGCACAAGGAGCGTAGTAGTAGCACAGTGAACAACACAGAGGGAAGACACATGTGTGCTGAGAAAGAGTAAACATAAGGCAAGCCATAGAACTACTGACCGTCATAACCTTGTCCTAGCCATCCGACCAAGCTAAGCAGCCAATTTTGCCCAATTTGGCAAAAGAGATGCTACCAAGATTCCCCGCTTAGTAAGAGAGCACAAAGTGACGTTTTCCACCGGTCCAGCCATAACCAAGATCGGACCCGAGATTCCCAAGACCCATCTCCAGTGGAGGGAATTTCCGAGCCGTGACACCCAGCCCGGGGAGGGACCTTTCCGCCGCACAGCCCGGGGCTCCGAGAGCTCGGGACTGCGGCGGCGAAGGGGCGGGGCTGGGAGGAGCGGGGGCGGGGCGGGGGGCGACGCGCGGCCACGCCCCCTCGGCGCGCCCCCGAGCCGCGCGGCCCGCGTGTCTGCGGCGACCCCTCCCTCGCGCCTCGCAGGCTGGCGGGGCGCACGCGCCGCCTCGCGCAGGGGCCGGAGGAGGCCGGGCCTGTCAGACCCCGCGGCCGGCCTCCGAGCGGCGCGGGGCGGGAGCAGCAGCCGCAGCAGCATCAGGCGCTCGGCCTCGATCCCTGGCCCCGGGACGCAGCAGCAGCAGCAGCAGCCGCCGCAGCGCGAGCCGCCCGGGAAAGGGGATGCGCGGCGGCGGCAGCGGTGGCCCGCGGGGAGCTGAGCGCCGCGCGGTCCTGAGCCGCCCCGGAGCTGGCGCGCGGTCGGGGCGCGGCGGCGATCGTAGCGGGTCTCGTTCTCCTCACGATGGGCAGGGACGCGAGGTGCTGCTGCCCTGAGGAGCCCGAGCGCCGGTGAAGGCGGAGCCGCCGCCGCCGCCGGCCCTCCGCGGCCATGGCCGGCCCCGGCGCGTGGAAGCGCCTCAAATCCCTGCTGAGAAAGGACGATGCGCCGCTCTTCTTAAATGACACCAGCGCCTTTGACTTCTCGGACGAGGTGAGCGACGAGGGCCTTTCGCGCTTTAATAAACTTCGGGTCGTGGTGGCCGACGATGACTCGGAAGCCCCGGACAGGCCCGTGAACGGGGCGCACCCGGCCCTCCAGGCCGACGATGACTCCCTATTGGACCAGGACTTACCTTTGACCAACAGTCAGCTGAGTTTGAAGATGGACCCCTGCGACAACTGCAGCAAACGGCGCGAGCGGCTGAAGCAGAGGAAGGTGAAGACCAGGCTGACCATTGCTGCCGTCCTGTACCTGCTTTTCATGATCGGAGAGCTTGTAGGTGAGTGCTGTCGCCGCCTCGCTTTCCCTGGGCTCGGTCCGGCCCGGTAGCTACCTACCTACGCCTCGGTGGAGGTGGAAACTTTGTTTTCAGGAAGTGTGTGTCAGGTATGGAGAGACATTCGCGGGATATGGAAAGGGCCACCGGGCTCCGAAGTGCGGTTCCGTGAGCGTCCACAGACAGCTTGCACGGACAGCTGTCTTGTAATTCCTCCGTGTGCCATTTACTGTGGGGTTTCGGGTGTTATCGTGATTGTGTATCACGTAACTTCCCTTTTTACAGATGCTGATAAGACACCAGGTTGATCTCAGAACACCTATAATAATTCCAACGTGACTTAGAATCAGAATTTTATACGATTAAGGGACGTTGCTCAACACCAGCCTGTTTTCACACATAGAGGTTCTGAAGGGGTTAACTTGTGAGGCCACCTTACTGGGCAATGGTAGAGCCATCTAGGGCACTAGACTTTTCTTTCCCTCTACATTTGGCTTGTTTGGATCCTTTTATGCCATTCCTCTTGACATTATAACCAAGAGTTTTACAAAATTTAATCCCGTCAACTAACTTAAAGTTTATTATTATAAGGAGAATCTGTGTGAGCCAGAGGGCGCCTCCACAGCTGCAGGAGCTTGTTTTCTTTCTCGTTGAACTATTTCAGCTGATAATTTCTCACTCTAAGGTTCTCAGTTTAGACCTTATTTTTCACTGTCACATTAGTTTATAGTTCCCCGCTTCATATTCAAGGCGGATTGGTTCCAGGAGTCCTCTCTGCAAACCTGAATCTCAGGATGCCTCATCCAGAGATGCCTTATGTAAAGGTCCCTTACATAAAACGAGGCAGTTATTTGCATATAACCTACATATACGGCCTTGTGTACTCTAAGTCATTTGGAAATTACTTCGACTACCAGACACACACTAAATGCTGTGTAAGTGGTTGTTATTCCGTATTGTTTAGAGGACAAGTCTGTGCAGGGAGAGTCCTGAGGCGCTGTTGTTTTTCCAGATGTTTTCCATCCACGATTGATGGGATCCACGAAGGCAGTACTTGCGGAGAGAGAGGACTTAACAAGTTCTTGGTGACAGATTATGAAGTGACAGCAACAGGGGGATGGTTGTCTCTTACAGTGAACTGTGACAGGCTGAGACCTGGCAACCCACATTTCAGACGCTTGGGCGGAAGCTATGGAAGCTGTGTGCAGAGGAATCATGTCCCTTCCCTACCTCCATGCCACAGCCTTCTTCCCCAGAGTGAACTCACCTGTGGTGACTATCTTTCTTTTCTCGGGGCTCCCCTTCTCCTGCCCTGATGGCTTTCCTACAGGTTGATTCCCCCCAATGGTTTTCAAGCTGTTGTTGGCTTCACTGTAATAAGAAATACACGCTAATAAAAAATACTGCACATGCAAACTTAGGTCTGTACGTATCCACAGATGCGAGTATAAATATGTGCAGAGCAAACACAAATTTTACATGCTATATTCTAATGTCTTCGGTTATCACTCAGCCCATCACTCTACGAAATCAGTGGCCCACCAGTAGGCCAGATGTGGCACATCACCCATCTTCCAGCTTCTTCAAAAATGTTTACTTAATTTTAATTACGTGTATGCGTGGGGAGGATGAGTGTGTGCACGTGAGTGTGTGCAGGTGCCTAAAGGCAGAGGCATCACATCCCCTGGAGCTGAGTTACAGGTGGTTGTCAACTTCCTGCTGTGGGTGCTGGGAGCCACCACTGAGCTGTCTCTGCAGCCTCTGAGCTTGCCTTTTGGATCCCTGCCTTCTCCCAGATCATCCCTTGGCTAGTGTGTCAGTCATGTCTCATCTCATTTCAAAAGACCCCTCTGAAAGGCTTGGCTTCGACTGTCTGGAGTAAACCTGTCATTTTCCCGCTTTAACTATCTCCATGCCCTTTTTTTTTTGTTGTTGTTGTTGTTGTTGAAATGTAAGCTGACTGCCTAACACCTCCAACGGCGAATGATAAAAATTAGACATAGTAAATGAGCTTTTGTTGAATTTTTAATTGTATTTTTTAAATTCTTGGATTTTTTTTTTTTACTGTTGATCATGAATTTTAATCATTATACACACCCATTCTCTCTCATACCCTTTCCCTTTCCTACTGGAAACCTTCTTCCCAACAAGGCTCCCACTTTCATGTCCGTTGGGGATATGTGATGCACTCACTGACTTTAACTGGGGCTGTCTGTGTGAGCATTGGGGAAAAGTTACTTCTGAAGCATGGGCTGCAGCTGTCAGTAGTCCCTCAGGGAGGTGAAACCCTATACATTCCTCTCTCCCAGATGAAGTATGGACAGGCCCAGTCGTGTTGCAGTTCTTGTTAAGGAATCATGGTGGCACCGTGAGTGCAACAGCTGTGCCATATACAGAAGACAGCTTTCCGTGGCACATCTCCCCATCCTCCAGCTCCAAACCAATCTCCACCCCCCCTTCCACGTGTTCCCTGAGCCTCAGAGGAGGCGATGTAGATGTTCCATTTAGGGCTGAGCACTCTGAAATATTTTTTCTATTAGAGAATTATAAATGTATATACTCTAAAATGCAGAGATGGTAAGCTGTGGTCAGAGCATGATCGCATGACTTCAACAGACTAAGTTTCAGGGACTTTCTCAAACTCATGCAGCTAAAATACTCACCGTTCAGACTTGGTGATTTTTGAAGCTGATATTGAATATTTGAAGTTAGTCATGTTAATCATAATTTTCTCCCTTAAAATTAATTTAGATATAGTTTAACTTAAGTAAAAATTAATATTTAATTGTCCTGACTTCTCATTTCCAGAGTCTCTTGGTAAATACTTTGCAAAAGCCACAATGTTTCCTTTCAAATACTGATTCAATATCTAAATACAGAATCTTTTGTTAATAATACAGAAATGATAGGAACCATAGTGCTCAGAATGTTATCTAGACTTAGATCTAGTGGAGTGGTTATTAAAATGTGTTCAGAGAACTTGGAAATAAATCATCTTATGTAGGAAGTATGAGCCAATAAAAAAATCATTAAAAGATTTGAGAGTGGAGACTTATTTTGAATCTAAGTTTGCCTCTGAAGACATTGGACAGGGTCTGTTCTTTCCTCTCTTGCATTCAGCAGATCCTTCTGAGCACCTACATGTTAGTTTGCATGCATTGTCCTGCATGTTCTGCTCTCTAATGGAGAGCAAAACTGTTGTTATCATCGTAAGTTCTTGGCCTAATATAGGAGACAAACATTAAATGAATCGCCAAGTGATTAAATTGTAAATTCAAATATTAAGTTCTACAAAGAAAAAATAGACATATTACCCAGTGGGATATAGTTTTTGCGTGGGATAGGAGCATTTAAAACCAACAACAAAAAGGATATTAAGAATCACCCAAGCAAAGAAAACAGCATGTGCAGAGGACCCCAAACTTTCAGTTCTTTTAAGAAACTGAAAGAAGCCTCGTGTGCCTGGAGTGTAGTGGGCAGAAAGGAAGGAACAGGAAGACCAGATAAACAGGTCCTGATAGACCACACCGAATGAGTGCAGTTTTTGTTCAAGTACAATGGGAAGCCAGTGAAGGGCTTTACGTAGGAGAGCAACTTTTTAAAAGTTCACCGTGGATGTTCTGTGAAGAAAGGAATGTGAGTGCAAGAGTGGGAGCAGACTTAGAGAGCTCCTGGCTAGAAACAAACCCGAGTGGATGCAGGGAAATGTCCTGCTGGAGAGGCAGTCTCGAGGGAAGATGAACAGACGGACTGGTCTGGACATGGGGTGGGGGAGAGCACAGGTCAGGAGTGATCCTGAGCTGCTCATTCACCTGTTGGATACATGGGACGTCATGTATGAAGTGGAAAGGGTGCAGAGCAAGGCTGGGGCATGGACTCAGAGGCTGTTGAGACATGTTTATTTGCATGCTTATGCAGACAAGTGGAAAGGTCTGGGGGGCTATTAAATACAAGCCTGGGCTTTAGAAGACAGCCCAGCACAGTAGACGATGCCCCTAGAACAGACAGGACTCCCTGAGAACCCATGTCTTGAGGAACTTCAACTTTAGAAAGTCAAACAGAGGCAAACAGGTGTCCCAAAATCCAAGGAACCAAACTACAGTCCCCTCCCTTACCGTTGATGTCACTTTCTGCAGTTTTAATTGATTACAACAGCTATATCCAAAATTATTAAATGGAGAATTCAAGAACTAAATAATCCATGTTTTCAGTTGTTCACTGTTAGAGGTATTAATATGGAGTCTTGCAGTCCTGCTCCATCCTGCCCTGGATGTGAATCATCCCTTTGTCTGAATGTACCCACATGTAGCTTTTATTGTGGTGTATTGTTACAGCTATCCTGTTTTATTATTAGCTATTGTCTTAGTTTCTTACTGTGCCTAACTAATAATTTAAACTTTATCTTAGTTTCGTATGTGTATGAGAAATACATGTACAGTATTTGGTACTAGCCGAGATTCCAGGTGTCCAGTGACCATCTTGGAATACATGCCTCAGGATAGGGTGAGGAGAACTACTGTATTCCAAAGAGGAAATGAGAACTTCTTAAATGAAAACTAAGATAGCCTTTGGACTTGGTAACAGAAAAAGCAATATTTTACATGTTTTTATTGCACCTAAAAACACATAAAGATATACACACTGACTTTTAGATAAAGAACTGGTGTATTTAATTTTGCCCTGTCTCAAAGTATCTCTCCAAACGAATTAAAGGGATTTGTCTTGCTGGGGGAAGGGATGAATCCACACAGACAAGAAAAACTAAAAAGGAGAAAAATAGCAAAAATCTTGGAAACTGGAAAAGAAACAGGTAGAGTTAACTGTCTTACTACACTCAAGAAAGCCAACACCTCAGCTGAGGACCAACCCAGGTTACGCTACAGTAGTGCTTCTCAAGCTTTGCTGTACATCAGAGTCATGAAGAGAATTCGTTAAAATCCAAATTACTGATCCCCACCCTCAAAAGTTCTAATAAGAGAGATTTTGGATAAGGCCAGAGCATGAATGTATTTTGAGACAGTCTTGCTACTGTGTAGCCCTGGCTGGCCTGGAACTCATGATGTAAACCAGGCTGGCTTCACACTCATAATGATGCACCTGCCTCTACCTCCTGAATGCTGCTATTAAAGGTGTGCTTCGCTATACCTGGCCAGCATTTGCATTTTTGTTGGAACCCAGGGAATGCTGATGCTACCCCCACAGGACCTACAAAGAAGATTATTGCACTAGATCATCCTAAGCAGGCCAGACTGGGCCATGCCAGGTGCCTCTGTATATGTACAAAGAAGGCTAAAATGAGGAAAGCTAATGAAAAACCTGTTTTAAGAACCAGTTATAATCATATAATTAGTATACTCAGAGATAAGATCATGTATCTAGAAAAGAACATGTTGTTCTACAAAAGAAATTCAGGGTAAAGAAAAAAAAACTGTTGAACAATAAAAGCCTAAAAGAAACTTGAAAACAAACAAAAAAACTCATAGAAAATGAGGGACAGGCATGGTGGTGCATGTCTTATATCAGTGCTAGGGAGGCAGAGGCAGGCAGGTCTCTGAGTTCAAGGCCACCTTGACCTACATAGTGAGTTCTAGACCAGCCAGGGCTACATCTGGAGACTGTAGCTCCAAAAAAGAAAAGAAAATGAGTCATTATTATACTTTTCCAGAATAGAATAAAATTAATAATAGGAGAGAAATGAAAAAGTATGTGTGTTGATATACATACATACATACACTTGTGTTGTTGTCCTCCTCTTATCCATGGGGATATATTCCAAAATTCCTAGTGGATGCCTGAAATTTTAAACCCTAATTATATTGTCTTATGTTGCCATAGCTGAATACCGAAGACTACTAAGTAATTTATAAAGCAGAAAAGTTTATTCAGCCTGTGTTTCTGAAGACTAGGAAATTCAAGATCTAGAGGCCACATTTGTTAAGGTCCTTTTCATAGTCTCAAAGCAGTATTGAGGGGGTCACATGATAAGGAAGATGTCCCTTTTTTAGATCTCTTCTTCCTATAAAGCCACAGTCCTGTTAAATTGAGGCCTTCCACTTAGGGTCTCATTTAACATTACCTCCCAATGATCAGTTTAAATTTCCAACCTCTTAATACCTCGTGGAGATGAAACATCAGTATGAGTTGTGGTGGAGACATCCAAGCTCTAACACACACACTACTACTACTACTACTACTACTACTACTATGCCATCGATTATAAAATATTTTCTAAATATCATTTTTTGTTCCTCTCTTCAGAGATTGTTATCTGTATTCAGAATTATAAGCTAAGTTAGTTTTACCCTTTGGATTGAACTAGTATGCACTTTATTGAATTCTTCAATGTCATTTCATGTATGAATAAAAGAAAACACGTTTTCCTGCTTTGTTGTGGTATTGTAGTTATTAACTCACTGTATTCATAGAATTAGTAAGTTGAGCAAAAATTTCCAACCCTCTTTTGTTTTTACTGCCAATTTAATGGTTAACCGTATGAAGTAATTAACACTTTGGAGACCCTGTTGATAAAAATGGGGGGTTTTTTGCCAGAAATTTGTGCAGTGGGGCCTCCATACCCACAAGTTGCATATCCACAGCTGCCATAACCATAGTTTCAGCTACTTATGGATGGAAAATATTTGAAAAAATAATGTCTGTATAGAATATGTCTTCTTTTAGTATATATAACTTGTCTCCTTATAGTATTCCGTAAATAGTACAGTATAATGATTACATTGTATCAGATGGTATTGGTAACCTAGAAATAAGATAAACTATGTATAGGTTTATATGTAAGGCTGTATGCAAATACACCATTTTATATAAGATACTTGAATACACACAGATTTTTATACCCAAAGGGTATCAAAGGGTTTCTGGAACCATCCCCATATAAACTGAAGGTTATGACATGACATATATACTATTTTGCATGAAATTTTAGAATACTTTGATTTAGCTATATCAGGATAGAAATTAAGCTCACAGTTAGGTTTTGTAGGATGTTGTACATTTCAGGTTTGATTGTTGACATTTTTCAGTTAATCTTCCTTCCCTTTCTACCAGGTGGATACATTGCAAATAGCTTAGCAATTATGACAGATGCACTCCATATGCTAACTGACCTCAGTGCCATCATACTCACTTTGCTTGCTTTGTGGCTGTCCTCAAAGTCACCAACCAGAAGATTCACCTTTGGATTTCATCGCCTAGGTAGGTAATATAAGTTTCATTTGGCTTATAATATTTTAATGTAAAACTACAATGAACTATGACCCTAATTAACTGCAATCTTTAAGGTGATAATAGTGGATTTGAACAAAGCAAATGAAAATAAATAACGATACTTATCCACAAAACTGTCTTCCATGGAACATCCCACTCAGGCCTCCCTAAATAGTACCAGAATTATGTGGTTACAGTTACTCATGTCTTCCTGTGTCTGAAAATGTCACTGTAAGGAGGCTTATTTCCAGTTTATTGAACCTAGCAAACCCATCTGGGTAACTCTAATAAGCATTTGCTGCTTCTTCGTATTCTAAGAATTTCAACTGAAGCCATATTTTAAGCATTTTCATCATATGTACAAAATATGGTATGTGACTGACCTTGCATTATATCAATGTAATTCTGCAAATACATTCATAATATTTAATTCAGAAGGGTTTAAATCTATATCATTACCTACATAGCTCTGGTTCTTACTGTTGATGTGGTTTTAAACTTGTTTCTTATTCTGAAAATATATAAACTATGTGAACTGTTATATGAAGGGCCATATCAATAGATATTTGCACAGAACCCCCAAATTAAGAATTTCCTGGTTTGAAAAGCTCAGTACTTGATAATGCACATTAAAGAATTGAGATAAAAATAAACATTAAGGAATTGAGATAAAAATGATGTTCTTTGGCTTTTTGAATAAAAACTAAACACTGGCTATTGCATTGAGATTCTACATAAGGAATCAGAAAATAGGACTGGAGTTATTAGAAATTAGCATTGTATTAATGAACCAAATCAAACATCTGACAGTAGTAAATATCAACATGGCTTAATGTAGTTGTTTTTTTTTAAAAAAAACTCTTTACTCTTTAGGGGACCTGCCACCCAGCTCCCAAATAATCACACAGAGACTTATTTTTTTCTTATGAATGCCCAGCATTAGCTTGGCTTGTTTCTAGCCAGCTTTCCTTAACTTAAATTTTCCCATCTACCTAAACTCTGGGCTTTTACCTTTCTCTATTTCTGTATATCTTTTCTTTCCTTCTTATTCTGTGTCTGGCTGGGTGGCTGGCCCCCAGCATCCTTTCCTTCTCCCTTTCTCTTTTTCTCCTCCTATTTATTCTCTCTGCCCGCCAGCCCCGCCTATCCCTCTCCTGCCTAGCTATTGGCCCTTCAGCTCTTTATTAGACCAGTCAGGTGTTTCAGACAGGCACAGTAACACAGCTTCACGGAGTTAAAAGAATGCAACACCTCTTTGCATCGTTAAACAAGTGTTCCACAGTGTAAGCAAATGTAACACAGCTTTAACTAATAGTCCACAGCAGTTTAATTGCAGTTGTCATTTTAGTTCTGCTGTGTAGATGTTCTCCACTCTTAGAGATCACATTTTCTGGAGCTGGAGAGATGTCTCTGTTAAGAGCACACACTGTTCTTTTTAAATTTTGTTTTATTTTTAAATAAAGATATACTTTGATCTTTAGACTTACTTATTTTTATTTAATATTTATGGGTGTTTTACCTGCATGTATGTCTGTGCACCGCTTGCATGCTTGGTACTCAGAGTGGCCAGAGAGGGCATCAGATCCCCTAGAACTGGATCTACAGCCTGTTGTGGGCCACGATGTGGGTGCTGGGAATTGAACCCAGTCCCCTGGAAGAGCAGCCAGTGCTCTTAATGCTGTGCTGTTGCCCCAGCCCTGCATGTGCTGCTCTTGAAGAAGACTCGGTTCCCAGCTGACTGCTGCCTATAACTTCAGCCCCAGTGGTCAGCTGCCTTTGGTCTAGCGGTCCTCTGCTCTCATGTGTGTGCATACCCATGTATAGACACACACAGTTATGGTCTATTGAATATAGCCTTTGGGGGGGGTGGCTTTTCCAGACAAGGTTTCTCTGTGTAGTCCTGGATGTCTTGGAACTCTGAAATCCACCTGCCTCTGCCTCCTGAGTGCTGGATTAAAGGCATGCATTACCACTGCCCAGCTGATTATAGCCTTTTAATTGGTGTTTTCAAACACACATGAGAGGCAGCAAAGAAACCTATAGCTTGGTTCAAATCCTGGCTGTCTCACTTCCTACCAATCTGACCTTAGCAAGTTCTGTAACATCTTTGTGCCTCCATTTTCTGTTTGTAAAGGATGTTAATAATAGTGCCTTCCACATAGAGTTATTAAGGGCAGTAAGTGCATTACTCTTTGAAAAGCACTCAGGACAGTACCCAGCACTTAAAGGAATCGTCATTCTTCATTTAATCAGCTTCATTTCTTCTCTGAAAAACAATTAAAATGAATTCAAGGCTTCTGTGTAGCAGGTATGCATGTGTGCAGAAAAGCCAGTATAACTCCTTGGAATATCCAGTCTTGAAAATGTTTGCTAATTTTTTTATCATAATTTGTTAAGAATCCACATTGTGAGATAAGACAGAATGTGTGCTTCTTAGCAGAAAAGAAATTCTGAGGGCCCGTGGAAATGAGCAGGAGAGCTTGTCACCCTCTTCTCTTAGAGCTGTCACCAGTCTCTTAAATCGCTGCAGTTTTTCTTTTCCTTTGTGTAAGGCTGTGGGTGCTATGAAATCATTCTGGGTTTTCTTTATTTACAGTGAGCTACAGCAGCAGGTTTATGTGGGGAGAGGGAGGGAGGACCGAAGCCTTGTGTGTTGTTTTTCAATGTCTGGATTTATTTGACGTGGGCATGTCTCTTTACTCTAAGAACTAATAAAACTCAGGACTTAATGAAACCACGCTGAAAGAAATCTCAAATCCTCAGGAGGAAAAAGATTCTCTTACAAGGGGGCCATTCTGAAGACAGCTGCCCCCATCTCCATGCTTCCTTTCTGCCTCTCTGTGAATTACCTTAGTAATTGTCTTTGTTTATGTGGCATTTCTTCCAGATCTTCAGGGATTCCACTGGCAGAAAGACTGTAGTAAGCAGAGCTGTTTGTGTGTTGGGTGGGGAGCAGTGTGTGATGTGATGTGTGTGTGGCTTAACTCCTCAGCCAGTGTCAATGATGATAGGACAGGAATTGTTCAAAATGTTTGCTGAGCAGAGATCATGGTCAGAGCCAGCTAGTTGTGTCTTGGGCAGCATTTGGCTACAGATATATGCTATATAGTTATGTAGACAGTGTTATGAAGATAGTTTTTGTATAATGGCTTCCCTTCATATGCAAGGAGTATACTCCAAGACTCCAAGTGAACACCTGAGGCCATGGATATTACTGAACACTATGTGTACACTTTCTCTTACACATGCACAACTCTTACGATAAAGAGCTGTGTGTGTGTGTGTGTGTGTAGTATATGTGGTTGACGTGCACATGTGTAGGGGATTGCATTCACTCATGAGTGCACACAGAGGACAAAGATGTCCTGCTCTGTCACTCTCCACCTGCTCCCTTGAGATAAGTGTCTTCACTGAACCTAGAGCTAGATTGATCACCAGGAAACCTTGGTGATCTTCCAGCCTGCCCCTGCAGCGATGAGCCAACAAGTATACCCAATACCATGTTTGGTTTTTTCCTCAGGTTCTGGGGATTTGAATGTAGGTCCCCAAGTTTGCTGAGCAAGTGCTCTTACATGCTGAGCCATCTCCCCAGTTAGATAAGGTTTAATCTGTAACTAATTCTGTATAGTTTGTTGCTTTATCCCCTGATGCTAGAGGATCAGAAAGCATTCATTAAAAATTTCCTTCATGCAAGCATCCAAAAAAAACCACCCTTCTACCTAGTTGTGATTCATTCTTAACAGCTTCCCCCTACCCTCGACAAAATTCATGCCTTTTATTATTCACATCTTATTGCAAATAATTAATCATGTCACATGAACTCTTACAGGAAAAGAATTGAGTTCTAGAACTTGCTAAAAATGGGAGTTTAAATTGAGGCATAAGGAAGACATGAATGAAATGGTCAACATTGGATAATCATAAGTCAACCTGACCATAGCTGGCACTGTAGATGTGATGTAGGGAATGATAAGCTTATTGTAAGCTGTGTGACCAGAGACCAACCCAAAGCAAGAATGAGACATCTGGAGTGGACCATAGTGTCATCATCGCATGGATGATTGAACTCTTCCTTTTCTCTGGAGACAAACTTAACCTGTCATTTCTTGTGTCTTAGGTAGGGTTTCTATTGCTGTGAAGAGACACCATGACCATGGAAACTCTTAGAAAATCATTTAATTGGGGTGGCTTACATTTTCAGAGGTTTAGTCCATTATCATCATGATACAACATGGTTACATGCAGGCAGACATGGTGCTGGAAAAGTAGCTGAGTGTCCTATATCTTGACTTGCAGGCAACAGGAAGTAGTCTGAGACACTGGGTGTGGATTGAGCATATTTGAGACCTCAAAGCCTGCCTCCACAGTGACACATTTCCTCCAACAAAGCCACACCCACTCCAACAAAGCCACACCCCCTAATAGTACCACTCCTTGTGGGGCCATTTTCTTTCAAACCACTACAGTTTGCATCCTGTCACCTTAAGTAAAAAGAGATTTTTAAGCAGTAATTGTCACTATTCCTGGCATTTCTCCAAACCTTTATTTATCCATAGTAAAATAGCTCTTTTGTTTAATCAGAATAAGCAATATTACTTGATTAGCATTTTAAGCCATTTAGTATAATTACCAAAAAATAAAAAATAAAATGAAAAAGTCCCTTCAGCCCCTGGTTCATTCCACTTCCCAGATACATGCTTTCTTCTCTTCCTGTCTTGTAATCATTAATTGCCTGATTTTTTATTTTCTTGTTATCCTCTTTTCTTTTAAAGTAGATAAGAGGGTGTCTGGTATCTCCACTGTATGTGTAATACTTAACCTTCTAAGTAGTATAAGTAGGTGTCTGGTATCCTCACTGTGTATATAATGCTTAACCCTTTAAGTTCCTGTTGGATGTACATTTAACATGTCTTCAGATATGTGTTACAGTACAAAGCCCTCTAGATGTCTTTGTACACATGTTCTTTTCTACTAGTAAAATTGCTACATCAAGAAATATATGCATTTTAAATTTTGATTAGTTTTACTAACTGGCTTTCAAAAACAAGTTAAACCATTTAATATTTCTGTTAGTATCCCTGCTAACTTTAGAAATTATCAGTCTTAAATATTTTTGTCACTTAACAAGGATATAAAAATTTTGAGGGGCTAGAGGTTAAGAACACTGACTGCTCTTCCAGAGAACCCAGGCACCCACGTGGCAGCTCACAGCTGTCTGTAACTCCAATCACAAGATCCCATATCCTCTTCTGTCCCCTGCGGACACCAAGCATGCACATGGTACACAGACATCCATGCAGGCAAAACACCCATTAAAATACAATTTTCTTTATTACATTTGTTATTGAAAATTTGTCCATTTCTTTCTATGACAAATTACACTTTCTTTCCTTACCTCTTTTTAGAAATTATTTTTCTTATAGGTTATTTATTTTGTTGTTGTCCTGTTAAGACCAGCTCTCCTATATCCCAGTCTGGCCTCAAACTCAATATGAAGCTGGGGAAGATGACTTTGAATTTCCAATCCATTTGACCTTACCTCATGAGTGATGGGATTACAGATGCACCACCAGACCTGAATTAAGCTAGAGATCAACCCAGGGCTTTCTGCATGCTGAACTACACCACACGCCTGTTGTTATGCTTTTAAGTGTACTTGTTTTGTTAGAAAAGCAGTCTGTGGTCACGTTTCCATTTTCTTCTTTATCGGTTTTACCTTGTGAATAGCCTGTAAATATACTTAATTGGAGGTATGAATAAAGGATGGGGATGAATTAGTTAAGGGTCTAGATAATTCAAGCTGTGAAATACATAAAAAATGTTGTATGACAAAAATAACATAGTGCTTTTACCTCCTTCGAGGAAAGAAAATGTGAGTAAAATGTGAACAGTGTTTAGTTGGTCTGAAGTATAATGGCTGTGCTGAAGATTCGTGTGTTCTCCATCTTCCCTCTAGAGGTTTTGTCAGCAATGATCAGTGTGATGTTGGTGTATGTACTGATGGGATTCCTCTTATATGAAGCTGTGCAGAGAACAATCCATATGAACTATGAAATAAATGGTGATATCATGCTCATCACCGCAGCTGTTGGAGTTGCAGTTAATGTAATGTAAGCACAATTTTTTTCACATACTATAAGCTAAAAGACTATTGCACATGTATATATTCAGGCCATTAAATATTTTCATATTTAAAAATACAGCACATAAATTTTACTTAAAAGTATAATAAAATGGAGCATTATAAACTCATTAACTTACCCACATGTTGAACACTAAGGAATTTAAGTAGAACCAAGTATGTTTAATATTTAATAATTTTACATTAATTGTATTTTAAGGTTTTTTTACATTTATTTTATTTGTGTTGGGGGGGCATGCACATGCTATTGTGCACACATGGAGGTCAGAGGACACCTTACAGAAGTCATTTCTCTCTTTTGATTCTGTGGGTTCCAGGAATCAAACTCAGGCTGTCAGACTTAGCGGCAAGCACCTTTACCTGCTGAGCTATATCACCAGTCTCTTAGCCAGTTTTTAAAATTATTCTTTCCTCCTCAAATCTACTGAAATATGTTATCAACCTAACCATTTAGCGCAGAACTAAGCAGACTTTCTTTAAAGAATAGATGAGGCTTATGGGTAAAGCTTAGTGATAGAGCATTCCCTAGCATGCCTGAGGCCTTGGGTTGATTCCTGCACTTCTAAAACAACTAAAAGGCTAGTGAGTGAGTGTCTGGGAGTTTTCATTTGAAGTGATGGAACCCTGGTGTTAACAAAAACAGCCAGATTCACAGTGTGAATAAATATATATGCCTGTATTAAAACTTCACCTTAAAAAACAGCCAGATCTGGTCTGGTGGCCAATGGCTTCTATTGAAGTTGGAATAAAAATCACCTTTCAAATAAAACCCTGTGTAGCCCTCCTCTTTGCCTCTTAGCACTTCTTACTATCCTTATTTTGGCCACAATGTCATCCTTCTTCAAGTGCACTGAGCACATTTCATTTTAAGCCTCTGCCTGCTGTTCTTCCTAGAATACGCATCCACCATCTGCTCTTGACTTGTGTAAGTCTCTGCTCCTCCCATGGAGTCTGAGGAGCTCTTCCGTGCCCACCCCACCCACCTACGCCACCACCCCGCCTCTCGTCTTCATGCTCCTACAAAGCTGTAGACATTTCCAAGGCATTTCGCATTAACTGGCTGTGTGGCGATGAGTGTTTGCCTACGCTTCTGATGTCCCATCCAGATCATAAGCTTCCTGAACCTAAAACAATATTTGCTGTGTAACAGTTGCTTCATCCTTATTAAATGACTGTTCTGCATTGCTCCATTACTGTCTGGGTAGTAATAAGTGTTTTAGCAATAGTTTAGAGAAATAATGTGTTTCCTTTCATTTTGAACAGAATGGGGTTTCTGTTGAACCAGTCCGGCCACCACCATTCCCACTCCCATTCCCACTCCCTGGCTTCAAATTCTCCAAGCATGGTGTCTAGTGGACACAGCCATGGGCAGGACAGCCTGGCAGTGAGAGCTGCATTTGTACATGCCCTGGGGGATTTGGTCCAGAGTGTTGGTGTGCTTATAGCTGCATACATCATACGATTCAAGGTAAAATGATGCACTTCCTACTTCAAAAGTATTAAATGCTTATTTAAGAAGCTGGTTGTCGGCTGGGCAGTGGTGGCGCATGCCTTTAATCCCAGCACTTGGGAGGCAGAGCCAGGTAGATCTCTGTGAGTTCGAGGCCAGCCTAGTCTCCAAAGTGAGTTCCAGGAAAGGCGCAAAGCTACACAGAGAAACCCTGTCTCAAAAAACCAAAAAAAAAAAAAAAGAAGAAGCTAGTTGTCTTTTATCAATGTACTGGACACTAATGCCTTTCTATTCATTTTTCACTGATGTAAGATTAACTGGCCATCGGTATAGTTACTTTTTATCAGTAAGCACAGTGTTGTCACCTTACCAGCTGGTTTCTCTGTAGCTGGCTTTGGTAGCACCTTCACTGTTAAGCCTTGTCTCAGAACCACTGGATGGTAGGCTGTGTGCTGCGGTTCTCACCTTTGCAGCAACTCTAAATTTTAATTCAGTCCTCTTCATGAGTATTTAAATCCAGATTGCTGGTACAATTCTCTCCAGCTTCAGTGTCTTATGCTTCTGAGTAAAGGATTCAGAGAAGGCACAGAGGAGAATAGACATAATGATCACACTTCCAGAAAAGACGCACGAGGAAGTCATTTGAACAATCTTAAGAGAGACGATGTTTCTCATTATAGTATCTGAGTTTTAAAAGTGGTTTCAATCCTGTTAAAGAAAGATAAAGAGCAGGCACGTGCACCTTGCTTGCTTTATAGTGTGTTTTAATGTCGCTCTCTGTTTAGTCACACAACTTTCATCTGCTTGCCTTTTAGCCAGAATACAAGATTGCTGACCCCATCTGTACATATGTATTTTCATTACTTGTGGCTTTCACAACATTTCGCATCATATGGGACACAGTAGTGATAATCCTGGAAGGTAAGCATTCACTGGAAGGTAAACACCCCACTGTGGATTTAGCCCTCCCTAGTGGAGATAAGTCACAGGATTGCTCTGGACAGGAGCCATGTCTTTCCTTTTCCTGATACTCTCTTGTACATAGCAAACAAAAAACATTACCATCTGTGGGTCATGCACTTGACCCTTACAGTAGGTAAAGCAGACAGTTGAGTGAATTGACATTTACAAAAAAGAAAATGTTTGACGGTCAGTGTCATGTCACTAATAAACTGTAGTTAGGATAAGAGTGCACCTTTTGATTCTTAATGCAGTTGTGGTTTATTGAATTCCTTCATCTCATTTAATTTGTGACTTTGTTGTATTTTGGACATCCTTGTCTTACTGAAAGCATGTCTAGGCATGAAGACAAAAGTTCTCAGCAATAACTTGACATTATCAAATGTTTCTAAGCTGGGCATAGTGGCACATGCCTGTAATCCCAGCACTCACAACCCAGAGGAAAGTGGATCTCTGTGAGTTCAAGGTCAACCTGATCTACACAGGGGGAAGTCTAGGCCAGCCAGGGCTACATAGTGAAACCATGTAAAAAATTTTTATATCCTAACCTATTAAGGTTAAGCCAATGTTCCAACTTGACTGCCACTCCATTTAGTGAGGAGTAAAAGTATGTATTCATCTCATGTATATTTCCTATGTTTTTATAAAATGGCTATAATTATATCAAAGTACAAACATAGCTTGACCAATTCATAGAAACTGAATTTGGCAAAAACCATTTGTTTTCTTTAAATGTAATATAAAACTTTTCCTACCAAAGTAAACTTACAAATTTTGTGTTCCAAACTAATAGGTGTACCAAGCCATTTGAATGTAGATTATATCAAAGAGTCATTGATGAAAATAGAAGATGTATATTCTGTGGAAGATTTGAATATCTGGTCTCTCACTTCGGGAAAATCCACTGCCATAGTTCACATGCAGCTAAGTATGTTGCTGAGGGGGTTCACAGGGGTCTGTTTTTGGAGCCAACATCTGAGTTTACCATATGTATGAAGGCTTCGCTGACAAAAAGACTTAAGGGGGGATGAGGCTCTTCAAAGATAAATTGCAGGTCCAGAGGATAACAGGGCCGGGACAGTAGCTCAGTGTAGAGCATTTGCCCTACCGTGCATGAGGCCCCATGTTCAATTCCCAGAACGCCAAATAAACAAATAATAACATTTAATTTTTTGTACTTCTTTGAGAGGAAATATTACAAATTGATATCTACCTGCATTTTAAAAACATTACATACTTCTGCTGTGCTGTCTATTAGATAATAAAAACAAGACTCTTATTTAAATCATTTCAGAGATTGATGGCTTTTTAAAATCAAAATAATATATGCATTTAATTCTTTCTTAAGGAGCCTAAGGTCCTTAAACAAGAGGCTTGTATCCAGCATTCTCTCTACTGAGTGTGGAAAGACTGAGGTCCTCAGAAGCCATTCTGGCCTTATGAACTGCCTTCTACAGAAGAAGGGCTTAGCGAGGGGGAGTCAGACAGATGAGCATGTGATCGCAGTGTACTGTTGGTTCTTTCTGTATCTCGTTTACTAATGTGTAGTAGTGTACAATAGATAATGGGATATTTTCTTGATATTGCAGTTCCTGGAAGTTCATCTAAATGGGAAGAAGTACAGTCCAAAGCTAAGCATTTATTACTGAACACATTTGGCATGTATAAATGCACTATTCAGCTCCAGAGTTACAGACAAGAAGTGAACAGAACTTGTGCAAATTGTCAGAGTTCCAGTACCTGAGTCTGTGTAGTTGGGGTCGACAGCCTTATTTATCCTGAAGTCACAGACTTGAGAGCAATAAATGCAAACCTAATGGAGTCCCTGACAGCTGTGTCCATGTCAAGTACCAGTCTCTCAAAAACAGTCACTCGGGTCTGACTGATAATTGCATGATTTTCAGATGAAGTTTCCAAAGTACTGTTTACAGAGTGAGCTGTAACTCTGCAGATACCTCATAGAAGACAATCCAAGACCATACTTCACTAATTTGACAGAATACACAAGACGTACAGGAAGACTCGGAATTCAGTATTTGCATCTAAAACTACTTTTTAAGGCCTTTTATATGAAGTCAGTGCTAGCAAACTCAGTGTTGAATCATTTGGGATTTTATGTCTCTGTGTAATCTTGGCATCTAGTTTCTGGATTTGTGTTCTCTTTTTATAAAAATCAGCCCTCAACAGATTTCAGAAAGTAATAATATCCAGAAAATGGAATAAGCATGCATTCCTAAGTATTTCAGAACTGTTTTATTTCACAGATAACTCTTAATATTATTACTAGAGTCATACTTTATAAGCAAATTTTCCAGATGTTACTGGGTTTTGAATCTCAATGTTTTGATTATTTGTAATCTCATCAGAAATAATGTGATCACTGTCATTAAATTATTTAGGAAATTTTTACTATAACTCTGAATGGCAGAGATTAGATTTAACCTCAGTTATTTTGCCATGTGGCCTCTAAAACAGAGGAGCAAGCAGTGGGGTGTGAGGTTTGGATTTCCGTCCTCCCTGAAGATCACTTCTGTACTTTCTGTAGAGTTGTCTAAGGACAGTAGGAGACAACAAAGCTTCAACAGTTCTCCACGTCCTTTGAAGAAGTGCCAACAGTTGTTAGTCATCATTTGCTTGGTGCCCTGTTCTCATGTGTACACCATGATCCCTATGCATCTTTCAGTGGCCTAGAGAGTACCTGAGTTTATTAATGCCTGCCATACAGAGTACCCTGCTACTCCAGAGATTTGGGTTGAGGGTTCTCCATGCATTACAGAAACCCCCAAAGTACAGTCTTGAAGTTTTGCAATAATGCTATAGCAGAAAGATAGAGAGGACTTGGCAGAGAAAGTGCTTTGAGAAAACAAAGGATAAAGGGTTTTGGTTTTTTAACCATGTATGTGCACAAAAGAACTGAAGTAAGGATGGACGTTCAAGCTATGTCTAAGGGAGCAGCATAAATATTTCCAAGCTTAAGGGAACATAATTGGCAGAAGAGACAGTCATGAATATTCATATTTCGTTTCCAACAGTTGTTTTGAGATAATCTCTTTTCAGCATAGACCCTTTATGTGGCTCTTGGCTCCTCAGAGAAGCAGAGTGGAGTAACAATGTCCCAACATGTTGTGAATTGAAATCCTAGAAACCCAAATGATGTGTAAATGAAGAGAGGGAATAGGTGTTATCCTCTTACTACAGACTTTCCCTATGTGTAAAGCTAAAATAAGGAAATCTGGATTTACCCATAAGGTTGTTGGGGAATCAAAAAAACAGCTGATGTTACCTAATAAAACCCAGCAGTATTTGTTGAATTCCAAGTTCGCTTTGGAAAAAAAGAATTAAATTTACTTTGTTGACTTATTATTGTGAGTCTACTTAAAATTATAAATGTTTGAATTTCAAAATTTTTAGAATATAAACTAAATACAACAACGATAACCATATGAGTAAGTGACAGGCATTTAAGTGGCTGCCTGGGCATTTGTGGCCTTTAGGTATCTAGGAAAGAAAGGGAAAATGTACATTTTATACTTAACATTTTCCCATGTCAGTTGAGTTTATTTCTTGTAAGCATCCTTTATCACAATGTGGGCATATCTAGATTTTCTTTTTTTTTTTTCTTCTTTTTTTGGTTTTTCAAGACAGGGTTTCTCTGTGTAGCTTTGCGCCTTTCCTGGAACTCACTCTGTAGTCCATATCTAGATTTTCTTATTGACTTATTCTTTAAGTTATTTGATAAAACAGCCTAAAAATCAATTTGAATATTGAGAAGGGTTTTATAAAATACAGAAACACTGAAAACTTTTGCAAATCTGAACTCTCATATTCTGCTTAAAGTGGGGTGTACCTGCAGTTTCTGTGCTTTGCTTTGCAGCTAGGCATTGTCCTTGACTGGACCCACCAGACAGAGAACATAGATTTTACTTTTTAACTTGTCAGCACCTGCAGAGGAGGACATTAACTCAGCAGTTGCCCCAGCGACGACACAGCTGTGGGGTTTGCTCTGTCCTTCACCCGCTGAGCCCAGCGTACAGTGGCACACCGTCTTAGCTGAGCTGGCCAAGCTCTCTGCACTGTGAAAAGCAGGGTCTGGATCGGAGAGCTGCAGCGCTAATTTTGCACTGGGAACCATCACAACATAAAACTTGGCAATGCTCCACTGCAGTCCGTTCTCACGGATATCTGCAGATAACCAGTTACTGCAGGAATTAACCTGTGTTTCACAACTCTGGCCACTGCAGTCTCTTGTTTTAGGAAGACTTTATCTGACTACTGACCTTGCTACCTTAACAAGTGTAACAAGAATGCAGTGAATGAAACGTACTTGATGGTCAGAACCCGAAGCTGTTGTAATTCTTACATACAGCTGTGTTACAGGTCTTGATGTGATCAGAAATTTTCACAGCTCCCATCAGCATTGTTTGCCAGATCACTGGATTTCTTAGTTTATTGTGTTCCTTTTCAGTTTGGGGTAGGGGTTTTATTTCTTCTCTCTGAAATGTTTCCTGATTATACAACTCTCAGTGTCCTGTTTAAGCCCAGGTGGCCCACCTGTCAGGCTTTGTCTTTAGCCAATCCTTCCCAGAGTGGATACAGTCAAGATCAGATAGATACACAGCTTCTCTCTCATTTTTCAGAGAGAACTTTCAGGCAATACTTAGAAATATCTTTCCAGGTGATCAAGGTTTTTAAAACAGTAGATCATCCCCTGCCCAGGTTTCTGCACACTGAACTTAGTAGAGCATATTGACAGAAATAGAATGAGCAGCCACTGTGAAGGACTTTGGGTTTCTCGAGATGCTAGTCAGCTCTGTTGGAGATTTTGATCCTAAAGCACATATTTCAGCTACATTTGGCTTTATGTATTTAGGATCATTGGTTCATCATCATAAGATGTTCTTACAGAATCTGAACCCATTTGAAGTATAGTCATAGGCATTTTTTGCTGTTGACTACCTTGTATGTAGTTACAGAATGTATCCCTACATACAAGATCAGTTTATCCGGTTCAGTTCATCTTTGGACCATGCTTAGTTATAAATGAACAGTAGCATCTCACTAGATACTGTGCTGAGGGGAAGCAAGTCTGACTTCCAAGTGGTTGGCCTAACATCTCTGTAGCCAGAGCATCCTTTGCAGATTGTAACTCCAACTCCAGGGCTGTCTGATGGATCCTGCAGGCCAGGGTTTCAGATTTTATTTTACAGTTAGATATGTTGTTTGTGATGTTAGTGGGAGCATGCAAACTGGAAAGAAGAAATTGTGGGAAATCTTCAGTATGTGTCTCCATTTAAGCAAGCCAGTCATTGAGTTCTTGGTTACAGAAGGTTTGTTGGGAACCAACAGTCATTTTCTGATTTTTGTTAAGATTGGCAAATGTTTTTAGAGACTTTGACAGCTAAATCCATGACAGTGTCGATTTAAATAGTGCCATTAAGAATATCCTGAAATAAATGCAGCACAACGTTGAAATGTGCCAGTATGTCCCTTTTCTACCTGGAAGATACCTTGTATTTGGAAAGTATCTGCCTCTCTAAATAAATATGTGATTAAAGAAGCCATATCACGGTTTAAGAAATTGTATATACTTTACTTAACCCTCCTCCAAAAACCAAGTATTTTGCATATGACTGATTTTAGAAAGATTTTTGAAGCTGGGGTTTACTGTGTAATGAAGATCAGATTCTTTGTATATGTACTGTATTTGCCATTTTCAAATGAAATTTCCTATATGATTATTAAATAAAGTGTTGTTTTTGCCTTGTGGTTTATTAAAAACAAAATGTACAGTGTCCTAAATTTTTGCTATTTTCATTGATTAATAGTGGAAGACCTTAAAACATAACTGTCTAACTTTGTAGTCTCAAACTGCAATGCCCTCTTAAGTGTTTAAGAAATAAACCCTCTTTTAAAAATTGCCTAGACAGGATGAGATATTAAACGAACCTTTTTCTTTTGGTGTCAATCACTTGTAATGCCCCTCCATTAACAGAAACCTGCAAAAGAGACAGACGCTAGCATGAAAATCAGACTGAGGAGAACAGCCTAGCCACTCCAGTGTTCTGGGCCAGTGATAAAACCCCTCCCTGGCCAGGCCTTACCTGCGACCATTTTTGTTTGACCCAAGAGCTAAAAGTGGGTTTTACGTCTCTAAATGGTTTTAGTCAGTGGAATATTTCATGATAGGAAGATTATGTGAACTCTAAGTTCCAGTGGCCATCGTGTGCCTGGGAAAATGTGTACGATCCAGCTCCATAGCCATGGCTGCTCTCATGCTGGGCGGTGGCGGCAGTGTTGAATAGCTGTGATCAACACGAGCTTTTACCGTGGGGACTTTGTAGCATGTTTGCCATGCCCTGGTGTTGATTGCTGTACTTTTGCAAGGCTACAACAGCATGCATGGTTTGAGACTCCCACTTGGAAGTTTATGTATCTGGTAAAGGTGAAGCATCTTTGACCACCGGATCTTTGCTTGGCTTTTTTCTTTATTCCTTTTTGGGTCCAGGGCAGAAATAATCCAAATAGCAAGATTTCCCATCTTAGTGTTCCAGATCTCCATGAGAGCAGTCTGCACAGCACATGCTGGCTGCTGCCGTGGAAATGTGCCTTCAACTAAAGATGACACTTTCAGTTCTCACTTGTTATAACAAAAACTGAGGAAAATGTAAGACTACAATAATGGGAAGTCTACAGCCTTGTGACTATAACCCACAGGCATCATATTTAAGATTATGAGATTTAGAGATCTACAAAAGATACAATCTTTTGAGCAGCATCCTGGTTTAACAGACTTCATGTGACATTTACAGAAAATTACAAAGTACAGAGTTTGGTCTGTGGGTATTGCACAAGAAACACCAAGATGATACTTCTGGGTTACCAAATAGCTCCATGTGTCCTGTCCTGGCAGACATGGTTTTTAAACATTGGTTCTGGCCTCATTTTCAAATTCCTTTGGTTTTACTTGCCAGTTTCTGCACATTGGTTTGGGGGGAGGGTTGATTTGATTTTTGTAATTTTTCATTTTAACAAACCTGACTGAGATAGAGAAGATGAAGGTAGGGTAAGTGCTCAGTGGCAAAACACTTGCCTACCTTCCCCAAAGCGCGGGTTCAAATCCCAGTACCACAAGACAAAAAAAATAAAAATGTATGTGGGTTGGTTTTTCCCAAAATATATTGAGCTATTTCTTTGTAAGAGTAGGTTTCTTTTTAAACTAGAAAAATGCTAAAGACCTCATGAGAGTAAGGTCTAGCTAGCTTTAAAGGAAAACCACCTTGCCCCCCTCAAAGCCCCTAGGGGGGCCCACCCTTTCCTACCACCTACTTCCATTTCTACCCAGAGGAAACCTACTAACTACTTAAAAGATGGCAGGGATGCTTGTCTCCAAACAATAATGTGGTAACTATAACCTCATTCAGGGTATGAAGAAGGTCCTGGGGGCAGACACAGTGTATTTCCTGGCTATCTACTCACTTATCACCTGTACCAGCTAAAGGGACAATTCTTGTTCCTTTGGGCTCTTAATCAGTTACCTCCTGCATTCATTATTATCAGAACACAAGTCCTTTCCATTCTCCCTTTGCTTCTTTGCTGTGGGATGGTCTTTCTGTATGCTGTGAATACATGCTGCTACCACTGGTTAATAAAGAAGCTGCCTTGGCCTATGGCAAGACAAGTTATAGCCAGGTGGAAAATCCAAGCAAAGATACAGGGAGAAGAAAGGAGGAATCAGGGGAGATGCTGTGGGCCACTGGGGGAGCAAGATGTAACACAGGTGAAGCCACGAGATGTGGTGATACATAGATTAATAGAAATGGGTTAATTTTTAATTTAAGAGAAAAGCACTAGTTAGCAATAAGCCTGAGCCATAGATCAAACAGTTTGTAATTAATATAAGCCTCTGTCTGTTCATTTGGGACTGAGCAGCTGCAGGACACAGGAAAACTTCCAGCTATACCTCTTTGTGTGAATATATTTTAGAAGGACTAAGATAACTTTAAAATCCTAACACAAAGTATTATATAACTCCCAGTGTGTTGGCACGGATGTATATTTGGCTCTAGAGGCACTTCTCATCTCTAAGATGCCATGATACTGGAATTAAGGCATCTCAAAGGGTTAGCACACTAGTATATGGGAACTATTTGCAAATGTCTTCCATTTCAAGATCCTTTAAAGACCACCTTCCTGCCACCAAGCATGGTGTGGGATAGGGCACGGAATTGCTATGGGCTAAGTTAAACAGGAAATAGTGTTATACATGGGGACATCTTGGACCATAATCTACCTCCCAACAGATAGAAGGTTATACTTGTCTTCCATTGAAGAATGACTTCAGAACCTGACCCACAAGGATAAAGTCCATTCTCGGTAAACACAAAATCCTGATCTGGTCACCACTTAGCTAACCACCCCACTGCTAAATCCCCTTGCCACTGTCCTGCAGCCTCTGTGTCAGCCATGCCAAACCACAACCAGCTTTGGCTAACCTGAGGAATATATTATTGCTTGTATTTGTTCATCTTTACGCATTTGAGAAGCTGTGCTATGTGCCATATGCTGTCTTAAGTTAGTCCCCAGGATGGTGCCGTGAAGAATATTGTAATCCTTATCAGGAGAGGATAGATGACTTCCCCAAAGTCCTGTAGGTAGAGCTGGAAAGCAGGAGTAGGTCACACACTACAAACAGTTGCAATTAGTAAGATGTAACTCGAAAGGGATCCAGTGTTGGCTAATGTGGTTAAAAATCACAACCAAGTTTTAGGTGACGTATAAACATAATGAATAACAATGGTTTAGTAGCATTCTCCAAAGTTACATGCATGTTTGGATGGTGATGGTGATTGATTGATGATTGGTTGATGATGATGATGTAGCCAGAGTTTGCTGTGTTAGGTCACTGGGGGAGGGGGAGCACCAGACTAGTATCAGATAAAGGTCCCACAGTGTCCTTGTCACTGTGTCTTCTTCTCTTCAGCCTTTACAATGGTAACTCTAAGGCTTCTGCTGACCTTTACTCTCTAACTGGCCTCTGCTATGCCACTGGGGTATTGTATCCTCCCTTGGTCTGGTCTTTGATAGAAGGAAGTAATTGCATATAACAATAAAACATCCCATGGCCCGCAGTGGTCATAGCAGTACTCCACATCTAAGAGAAGGCTATACTAAGCAGAAAGGACTGGACCCACACATAGACCATCATCAAGACAGGATGGAAATGAACAGCTCTGAAATGCTGCATGGAGCACCAGAAACAACAGCTTACATCTGCAAAGTCACAGAGCTGTGCAGGAAGTCAGAAGTCGAGGTTCAAGTGAGTGGATAAGACGCAGTTGATAGTAGAGTTAGTTATAAGGTTGCCCTAAACCACATGCATATTTTTGTTGTGAGTTCACACAGTGACAGCCTCACTCAAAACAACCTGCTGTGCTCCATTTTGACTCCCCCTCAGCAGTGAGACTTGAGCAAAATCTGTGACTTCTCCATTCTCCAGTTTCTTCACCCATAAAATGGGGTTAGGGTTACCTGACTCTTCCTCCTACTACAGCTGCAGCCTGCCCGCAGGAGGCGCACCTCTCACCATACCTGCCCCCTACTTCTTGGTGCAGACCCAAGGGTTCCCCTAGCTATTTCCCACAATCCTTCTCGGCCTTTCCTTTTAGCCCATATCCATTCCTTTGTGTCAGCTGCTGATCTGTAGAAACATGTTCTACCCGGGACCCCAGGGGCCACACTGAGCTGGTATACAGGTAGGTTTCTACTATCATTCCTGTCCCCAATTCCAGTCTCTTCTGAAGTACTCTTAGTGTTATAGTTACTAGCCAGCAGAAGCCCTCCCTCCCCACTCACCTCCACTGCCTGGGGACTCTGACTCTTAGTGAAGACCTCAGTGGTAAGCCTCACCAACAGATTGAAATGCATGGAAGAGAGAACTTCAGGTCTTAAAGACAAAGTAGAAGAAATGGTTAGCTCAGTCAAAGAAAATATTAAATCTAAAAACAAAAAAAACCTAAATATAAAATTTTCAGGAAATTTGGGATATCATGAAAAGACCAAACCTACAAATGGTAGGGATAGAGGGAGGAAAAGAAGCCCGATTCAAAGGCACAGAAAATATTTTTAACAAAATCATAGAAGAAAATTTCCCCCACTCTGAAGGAGGTCCCTATCAGGTACAGAAGCATACAGAACCCTGAATATACAGGACCAGTAAAAGATATTCCCTACAACACATAATAATCAAAATACTAAATGTAAAAAACAAAGTATATTAAAAGTTCATTGCTGGGGCTGGAGAGATGGCTCAGAGGTTAAGGGCACTGACTGCTCTTCCAGAGGTCCTGAGTTCAATTCCCAGCAACCACATGGTGGCTCACAACCATCTGTAATGAGATCTAGCACCCTCTTCTGTATACATAATAAATAAGTAAACCTTTAAAAAAAAGTCTTTTAAAAAAAAAAGTTCATTGGAAAAAGATCAGGTCACATACAGAGGCAGGCACATTAGAATAACGTCTGACTTTTTAGTGGAATCTCTGAAAGCCAGAGGGCCATGATAGATGTTCTACAAACTTAGACCACAGATGCCAGCCCAGACTACTATACTCAGCAAAACTATCAATCATAACCAACAAAATATCCATGATAAAACCAAATTCAAGCAGTTTCAATTTACCAAGCCAGCTCTAGAAGGCACTAGAAGACAACTCCAGTCTGAAGAGGCTAACCACACCCAAGAAGACACAAGGAATAAATAATTCCTGAGCAGCAAATCAAAAGAGGGAGATGAAGCCCACAACATAACAAAAAGTAACAGAAATTAAAACTGTTTATTGATAATCCTCATATTAATTCCCTAATAAAAAGACACAGACTAACATATGGCATGTCCACTCTCTCATACCTATTTAATGTAGTACTTAATGTCTTGGCTAGAGCAATAAGACAAGTGAAGGAGATAAAGGTGACATAAATAGTTCATCAAGAAGTCAGGAGATCTTTATTTTCAGATGGTATAATCTGATACACAAAAGGTTAAAGTTTCCACCAGAAAAGTCTACAACTGAAGTATTTTCAGTCAAGAGGCAGGACTACAAAATTAGCAGGAATTCTATAAACAAAAGACAAACACACTGAGAAAGAACTCAGGAAAACAGTGCCTTTCACGGTAGCCTCAAAAATTATTTTCAGATAACTCTAACCAGGCAAGTGAGAGATTTGCATAATAAAACTTTAAGACACTGAATAAACAAGTTGGAGGGGACAGCAAAAGATGGAAAGATCTCCCAGGTTCTCGGACTGGTAGGCTTACTACTGTGAAAATGGCCACTCTACCAAACGCAATCTACCGTTCAATGCAAGCCCCATCCAAATTTCATCACAATTCACAGAAAATGAAAAGACAATCTTCAGCTTCATATGAAAACACACAAAAGCCCAGGGTAGCTTTTAAAAACAATACTGAACAATAAAAGATCTGCTGGAAGTGCCACCATCCTAGACCTCAAATTGTTCTACAGAGCTCTAGTAATAAACTCAGTCCTAACGGGATTTTTCATCAAACCCCTCCCCTCAGGGCTCAGGGATCTGTGTGGAAGAGGCAGAAAGACTGTAAGAGCCAGAGGTGGTGGATGACTCCAGGGAAACAATGTCTTCCAGGCCCTTCAGGACTGACACACATAAGAACTCACAGAGACTGTGGCAGCATGCACAGGACCTGCACAGAACTGGAGTTACAGACAGTTGTGAGCTGCTCTGTGGGTGCTGGGAACTGAACCCAGGTCCTCTAGAAAAGCAGTTGGTGCTCTTCACCACTGAGCCATCTCTCCAGCCCCTACATGGAAGTTTACAAAATCCCTAATGATCCTGCCCAATGGCCATCAATATTCTAACCTTTTTCTTACAATGTATCTGCTGTTTCATGAAATCACTCCAAACTAGCCATCTCCCAATACACAGAACCAAGTTTGTGTACTAGGAGTGTGTGTGGTTATGCTACAGCCGTGAGATCTTTATGGCTGTTTTCCATGTCTCTATTTTAGGATATTTTCTCAAAACATCCCACACAGTTGTTTGGGTAAATACAATAAATGCTTACTGTTAATAGGCAACAGTTATTACCCTTAGAGCACATGATCATCTCTCCATCTGAGCCCAATGTTGACATTGAGCTGGTTCATGACAGTTCTAGCGTTCCTGACATGTGTGCTTTCATACAAGCCTCTAAAAGGTTCATTAATAAGGTGATCATTTTTATCTTGAAATTAAGTAATCACTCACACCACTCTCAAAGTTTTGATGATTTTAAAACTCATTAATCTCTATTCTCGCAGTTAAAATATCAGCTGTGTATATTTAAACTCATTGGATTAATAAGATAAAGTTTAACCTCAGCTGTAAGTAGGTTACCTCGTTGAACATGTTGTTTGTTTGTTTGTTTGTTTGCAGGGCATCAGTCTGACCTGGCTGTTTAGAAATATAATAAAATATAATAAAATGTGTGGTGCTGTGTATACTTGGAAGTGTTCCTAAAAGCTTTTTAGACAGTAACTCAATGTAATTCCACCAAACATCCTGATGATTCATTACCCCAGTTGCACACTCGTGGCAACTGAGGCAGAGAAAAGTAGTGTAAACTCACTCAGGTTAGCTGATAAGCACAGCGCTGAGCTTCTGTTCCAGACAGTCTGACTCCAGCGTCCCCGCTCTCAGCCTTTATGATCATATTAGAGCTGGGACTGACCTTATCGTTCATCCAGTGCAGTCGCAACTCGTGCTCTCTAAGGGGCTGCCCCAGGCAATGGTGAGAACCTGCCTGCTTGGGCAGCTGTGTGGGTTGGGGCGGATGAGAGGGGAGCGGTGCCCAGCAGGATCGGGCTTGCTTTATCAATAGTGGCCTAACTGAAGGTAGAACTGCTAGGGCCTAGTCGATGCTTTTTGTAAACAAAAGCCCTGAAGGAGCTGTGCTTTTCTCGGGCACTTGATAAGATACTGGAAAGAAAGCACTGGGTTTGGATCCAGCCTACAGCCAGTTCAATTTCAAGCCTGCTGGTTTCATACAGGCAAATTGGCATAAGTCTAAACCTATGCCCATTTTCAGCTATACAAGAGAATAAGGTCATGCCTTGTGTGGAGCCTTAGAGGTGAATAAAAGTATCACTCATAAATTCTAGGGTAGTCCTTAGTACCAAATTATCTCCTTCCTCTGACCTCACTCCATGACTGAGAGATTGTACATGTCCCTACAGACACCTCTAGGGAATTTAGTTTAATCCAAGTAGATTCTCTCCTCAGGGATTAATTTGAAAGTGGAAAGTATATATGTGTCTTAGTTAGGGTTACTATTGCTGTGACGAAACACCATGACCAAAAGTAACTTGAGGAGGAAAGCGTTCATTTGGCCTACATACCCCAAGTCCCAGTCCATTGAACTCAAGTGTGCAACTAGGGTGATAAATCATTGGGATTTGGTAGAATTACATGGAATCCAAAGCAGGAACCCAAACTTCGTAACAACCTGGAGACAGGAGCTGATGCAGAGCCTATGGAGGGGTGCTGCTTACTGACTTGCTCCTCATGGCTTGCTCAACCTGCCTTCCTATAGAGTTCAGGACCACCAGCCCAGAGGTGACACCACCTACAATGGGCTGGGCCCTCCCCCGTCCATCAATCACTGATTAAGAAAATGTCCTACAAGCTTGCCTACAGCCTGATCCTAAAGAGGCATTGTCTCAGTTGAGGTCCCCTTCTCTCAGATGACTCTAGCCCGTGTTAAGTTGGTACAAAAAGAGGCTGCAGAGGATTTTGAGTCAGTTTATTTTATCTAAATCAGCTTCTGGCCAGGTCGCACCCACCCATTTGGTCGCACCCACCAAATGGGTGGGTGCGACCTGGACCCGTGCTTTCACTGGTGAAGTGGGAGTCATTGCCTGGCTTATAGGACTCTCATGAGAACTAAATGAAATTGTGCGTTCCAGACCCCTGGCAGAAGCTGAGTATTTCACAACTGTCGCTGCATTTTGGTTTCTGTAGTACCTACCCCTGGTCTCTCTGGCTTTACAGACTCTCCACAAACAGGCTCCCAAGTCTCTAACTTAAACATACATGTAGGATGCAGGATGAGCTTCATAAGTGAGTCACTCATAATCATCCTAGCCCAGAGTATTCCCTCAGCTCAGAAATTACACCCTATGACAGCCCCCCTACCCTCGTTCTCCCACCAAAAGCCTGCCATTGCCTCTGAGGAATGTGTCCTGGGGCAAGATGGAATCATGCGTAGAAGGACCTAACATTTTTAAGAAGTCTCTCAGTTCAGTACACCCACACCCAGAAGTCATAGCCTGAAAATAGTTTCTCTCAAAGGAGAGCACTTACTGAAGACATCTATATCCCATCACTGTGTGGCAGAATGTGAACTCTGAGTGCACAGAGTCACCATGTCCCATCTGGAACAACTCCTACTAACACAGCTGTGTCCTCATCCTCCCTCACCAACAGCTGCACCCCCTCCTCACCCCCATCCATGAACCTGATTTGTGCAGGTCACCTCAGTCCACTGCCCAAGCCCACCCACCTGCCTAAACTACACTACTTCATAGTCACACTGGGTCCTTCCTCCTATTTCTTGGCAGACTTCAGCAACAAATATGTGCTGTGGGATAATCTTCTGGTATGCTATGAAGATG
This sequence comes from Peromyscus maniculatus bairdii, assembly GCF_049852395.1. Taxonomy (NCBI): domain Eukaryota; kingdom Metazoa; phylum Chordata; class Mammalia; order Rodentia; family Cricetidae; genus Peromyscus; species Peromyscus maniculatus. Next base: position 100,460,000 of record NC_134855.1, on the reverse strand, counting down.
TGTCTTTGCCAAGATGCATTCTGGTTGGTTTAATAATTATATTAGCTGTACGGCTAATAGCTAGGCAGGAAAGGATAGGTGGGATTTCCAGGGAAAGAAAGGAATGGGCATGAATATAGGCACATGGGAGATGCTAGCAATGTGGACCAAATCAGACATATAGAACAGAGGAGAGGTAAAAAAAAAAAATAAACAAATAAATTTTTTTTTAAAAGCCACATGTCAGTGTTGCTGGAGAGTTTTCTCTCCAGGTCCTGTCAAGCCCCGGCAGTCCCTTAGCCCACTTATAAAATAAACATACAGCCGCTTACATTATTTAAACTGCTTGGCCATTAGCTCAAGCCTATCACTGTCTAGCTCTTACTCTTATATTCAGCCCATTTGTATTAAATCTATGCTTTGCCATGTGGCTCGTGGCTTACTGGTACCTTACATCTTCCTTATCCTGGCAGCCACTGCAGGCAGTCTCTCCTTTCCCTTCCTGTTCCCTCAGTTTTCCTCTCTGTTAGTCCTGCCTATACTTCCTGTCTGGCTATTGGCCAATCAGTGTTTTATTTATTGACACATTTGCCATACAGAACATCCCACAGCATGTCAGAACGTAGATTAAAGAATATGGGCTAGTTAAGTTATAAGAGCTAGCTGGGGACAAGCCTACGCTAAAGGCCAAGCTTTCATAATTAATAAGTCTCCATGTTGTAATTTGTGAGCTGGAAATGCCAAACGAAGTCAAACTACAAACATAGCCTCCAGAGTCCATTTGGCTCCAAGCCCCTTAAGAACAAGGTCCATGCTTCAGCACAGGACTCCATCTTTACTCAAGAGTAAAGTCAATGAATTCAGATTTTAGACGAGTGTGGAAGTTTCTCCCTGGCACCGACCCACTGGGGTAATGAGTGCACTCTAAAACTCTGTGACCTGAGATGATGGCTACTGGCCACCTTTTGCTATTAAACTAAAGGTAATTAAGATTAAATTTTACTGTAGGATCCAACCATTCCATTCTTAGGTATGCAACCCAGGAAAATGAAATCAGATGCTTATAAAACACCAATAGAATGATGTTAATAGCAGTGTTTTTCCTGCAACATCTAAAATTTGGGGTTGAAAACATCAATTCACAGATGAATGGAAAAATAAACAGCAGCATTTTAATGGGATAGAATACAACTGAGTGACTAATAAACCATAAAATTATTGGTACAAAAACCTCAAAATAATGACACTGAGCAAAAGCGGTCAATGAAAGGAGCAGCTACTGGGGGATTCCATTCGTATACAGCTCTTTAAGTCCAGTCTAAGCTGTTGTGACAGGAAGGAGGTCGGCCACTGGCTTGTAGTAAACAAGGGCAGTGTCCTCAAAGATGCAGGAGAAGAATACATCCAGGTCATGGGGTCACTGTCTTAAGTGTAATCGTGGTTTCATCAAGATATTCAGATACCAAAGCATATCATAATGCTCCCTTCAAATGTGTGCAGGGCATCGGAGGTTAATTATGCCTTGAGTGAAAAGGAATAAAAATTCCAGTGAATTTAAATTTTCTCCCACATCATCACATCTCAAGAGCTCCGAAGCCACATATGGCCAGTAGCTACCATGTTGACACAGGAAACATGTCTGTAGGTTATCTCTTCTTCCCTCCTCTTCACACCTCTTCCCTCCCCTGTGCCAGCTGATAAAAGAACAAAGCAAGCCTCTTGCCCTGAGTTCCCCTCTGGCCAGGCTAGTGCACCCTCCTCCAACCATTCAACCCTAATTTATCTGCCTTGATATAATGCTTAAAATCTCCCCATGAGGTCACTAATTCACGAATGCCTGTCCAACTGTCAATGCCCTTGGACATATTTTGGTTCTTGGTGTAGATTTTAATTTTCTGTATTTTAACACATGAAACTTCATATGATTCAAATATCAAGGCAATATGAAAAAAAAAAAAAAAACAACCCACAACCAGCAGTATCTCACCTCCCGCCCCAACTGCCTCTCTCCCAGAAGTAACTGCTTGTTTACTTTCTTGTGCGACTTCTTGTGTTCCTCCCTCATTGGCTCCCTAAACACACAGGGAAGCTCACAAATCCACAGCCGCCCAGCTGTTTTACTGTCTGCACCCAAGAACGTTATCTGTGATCTCCCCTACCATGGCCTCCAAAGCCTTCCTACACTTGCTTCCCAAGTACCAATTGGATCTGCCCACCTGGACCTCAGTGGCCTGCCTCCTCCTGGAGACACCACACTGGTTCTGTGCCTAGGCTCTTTCCTGCTTCTCCACTCACCTCTCTGACCACTTACCTGTGAGAGAGCAAGGCAAACTCCATTTTATTTATTTTTTTTTTTATTTTTTTATTTTTTTTTTGGTTTTTTCGAGACAGGGTTTCTCTGTGTAGCTTTGCGCCTTTCCTGGAACTCACTTGGTAGCCCAGGCTGGCCTCGAACTCACAAAGATCCGCCTGGCTCTGCCTCCCGAGTGCTGGGATTAAAGGCGTGCGCCACCACGCCCGGCTGGCAAACTCCATTTTAAAGAAAAGTGCATTTCTACCAAAACTAAGATAAAAGCTGAACCGAGTTCCAGAGACATAAACACCCAGCTTAGACTCCGGTCAAGGCGACCCCCTTCCCCCAGGGTGGGTAGGCTGCTGGCCAAGAAATAGCTAAAACAAAGGCTTAATCCATCAAAGTCTCCAATGGTACTGGGGGAGTCTCCAAATGTATTTTGTCTTCTGTAGTTCTCTTGGCTAAATGTTCCTGCTAACTGAAGTATGACCCTGAAACGCAAAGGCTTGTACCCCCTGGCTTGTGGTTTTTCCATTTAAAAACCCTTCACTCTGAGAGGTCAGGACCGTCCTCCTTCACCTGGCTAGCCAGTGTGTTGGACGAGGGCCAAGCCCGGGTTTGCTTGTTATTAATAAACCCCTTTGTATTTGCATCAGATATTGGCTCTGTGGTGGTCTTGCTTGTGGGTCTCACGACACGGGCGCAACACCTAGAGCCTTTGACTCCTGTTCCTTCGGTGTCGGGGTCCCGCAGACCCTGTCCTTTCCTTCCATGAGCTGTGCTCAGCCCATGTGGTTTGCGTAAGACACCCTGGAAGTCTCCCATGCTTGATACTTGGTTCCCAGCTGTTTGGGAAGACTGAGAGGGTGTGGCATTTCTGGAGGAAGTATGTCACTGAGGCTGGGCTTTGAGGGTTCAAAGCTTGCTCCCTCTGTTTCCTGTTTGTGGTTCAAGACTTGAGCCCCCAGCTCTCAGCTTCCAGCCCCAGCTGCCATGCCTGCGGTCTCCACCCTGCCATCTTGGATTCTAACCCTGTGGAATGCTAAGCCCCAGATAACCCCCTCCTCCCTTCTCTAAGCTGTGCAGTCATGGTGTTTTAAGAAGGGAATTAACACAGCCTAGAGGGTCAGTCCTTCCTGGGGAGATTTCCTAGGAGCAAGAGCAGACAGCTGATACTGTTTCCATTAAAAACACGCAGCTAGGAGTTGACATGGAGCCATCTGCATCCTCGGTGGCCCTGCCCAATTTCACAGGCACACAAAACAAAACAAAACACAAAGGGAGACTTTCGGCACCCAGCTCACCTTCTGCTCTATGGGCATCCTCACATCTTTGGGCACTCACATATCCCCAAATTTGGGGGGTGGGGGGCAAGGCCTTTGCATTTTGGCTAGCCTGAATTTTGAGAGCAACTAATAATAATCAAAAAGACACACGATCCATGAATATGGGAGAGAGGGAAGCCTGGTGAGATTGCTCAGGGAATAAAGGCATTTGCCACCAAACCCGAGGACCTACGTCCAATCCCCAGGACCCACATGATGGAAGGAGAGGACAGACTCTTTCAAGATGTTCTCTGGCATCCAGACTGCACAAGTACACCAGAGCATACGCATGCCCCCCCACCAAAATAAATACATAAACATGAAAAAGGAGGAGGAAGAGGAGAAGAAAGGAGAGAGAGAGAGAGAGAGAGAGAGAGAGAGAGAGAGAGAGAAAGGAGGAAAGAAAAGAAAGAAAGAAAGAAAGAGAGAGAGAGAGGGAGGGAGGGAGGGAAGGAGGGAGGGAGGGAGGGAGGGAGGGAGAGAGGGAGAAAGAAAAAGAAAGGAAGGATAAGGCCAGAGTGGCAGTTATGACTTGACTAGACCTGGACAAGGCTCTGTGGTAACTCGAGCTAGCTACCTCAGTCTCCAGCCTTTGCACACCAGGCTGCTGAGTGTTCTCCAAGGGAATGTGCAGTGTGATCAGCACCAAGCAAGCACTTAATAACCGCTCGTCTCCCTTCTCCTCCTCAGGACCCCACCTTCAGCTCCATTAGCCAAGGCGGTCAGGTGGATCTCTGGTGCTTCTGTGTTTCTCCTGGCTAGGCACCATCTACACTTGTAATTTTCCCCCTTGCTGGCAGGGAAACAGGCCCCAAGGTACCAACCCATCTTGGCCATAATTAATAGTAGGGAAATAAGAGGTTCTTAATGCTTTTAAGAGAGCAAAGTGAAGTGTCTTCCTTATAAAGACACAGTGCAGGCTAAAAGCCAGTAAAACAAAATGACTACGACAGAAATCCCCATGGGGAAAGTTCTGTTCAATAAATGGAGAACAGTAAAATGACACCAGGAAGAGCCTTGCATTCTTACCTAATAAATTCTGTAAGGAAATGTCAATGAGCTGCTGATGAATAATAAAAATTGATTTATGTATTTTACTTCACACTGCAGCAGAATCTGCAGTGGGATATTCTTGGCAGAGTAAACGATTAAATTGCTGGATACAGTAGCACTCACCTTTCATCCCAGCACTCCGGAGGCGGAGGCAGGTGAGTTCGAGGCCAGTCTAATCTGCATAGCAAGTTCCAGACCAGCCAGGACTACATAATGAGACCCTGCCTCCCCCTCAGAAAAACAAACAAGTTTAACAAGGTAATGCATAAAAACTTCTATTCAAATTAAAGAAAACCTATATATCATGTCACTCTTCTGAAAACATATATATTTTAATATGTACATTAAACATATATGTATATATATAGCTGATTTCTGTATAAATGCAGATCCATAAAGAAAACAGTTCTCTACTAGTAAATAGGTGAGAGCCACGTGTTGAGCAGACAGTATGTGTGAAGGGAAATTACCCATCAAGCGTTTCAGAGGAAAAGGTTCCTTTCTCTCTCTAAGGGTTACGGAAGCATATACTAACCCACTTAGGCATTACTTGGAAACAAAGTAACCATTTCTCAAGATCCTGGGGGAGAGTCGGGGAGGTCTAATGCCAGAAGACTCTGCAGACCTTACTTTGGGACATTGGTGGCTTGTCATCGATCACATTCTGGAGGACAGTCCGGCAGTTTATAAAAAGGAGATTGAAAACAGCTGACCTCTTCAACCAAGCGATTTAACTCACACAAATAGTGTACCTCTCTGCCACCCCCAATTCAAAGGAGAGAAAAAAGTCACAGCAACGTGTGTAGTCCCCTCAAGTGAGGATAGGGAGACACATCCCCTAGGAGGGAGACTATGAATCTCCTTCCCCTGTATCCAAGATCACTACTAGCCTGACACCCAACACTGCACATTATTTGGCGCGGTTTTGATCTTTCTTTTTTTTTTTTTTTTTTTTTCCGTTTTTCGAGACAGGGTTTCTCTGTGTAGCTTTGCGCCTTTCCTGGGACTCACTTGGTAGTCCAGGCTGGCCTCGAACTCACAGAGATCCTCCTGGCTCTGCCTCCCGAGTGCTGGGATTAAAGGCGTGCGCCACCACCGCCCGGCGGTTTTGATCTTTCTAATTGTACAGTGTTAGTACAGTCTGCATGATTTTACATTTGACTTGTTTTGATCCGCTCAAGTTTTTAGGATTTACTCATATTTTGTCATTTACAGGTGCAACTTTTTGTTTGGCTGTTCCGCTGTTAGCTACTTTGTGGCACTGACACACTATAAACTATGACGCCTGCTCTTCATGGACATGTCAGTCGTCTCCATGATTGACCAGTATCGGTAATAAAGTCAGAATTACTCTGTGGGTCTTGGTTTACAGGGGTACACATTTCTGTTGAATATATACCAAGGAATCAAGTTGCTATGTGGTAGGGCATGTCCCTATTTAACTTGTAAAATATGATATTACCTAGAACAAGGGGTGGACAAGGGGTGGAACTGGGCCTTGTATGTATGAGGCCCTGGGTCGCCTCACACCACACACACTCTGTATTATGTGGAACAGGGGTGGCATAGAGCTCAGGGTCTGAACCCTTGCATGTGTGAGGCACTGGATTTCGTCCTCACATCACACACGAAGGAGATTGTCTGTTCACCAGTGTGTGTAAGCGCCTGATGACCCAAATTTTGTCTGACTTGTCGTTATTGGTCTTAATCTTACCCATTCCAGGTGGGTGTGGCGGTATCACACTGTGACTTGAATTTGCATGTCTCTGGGGCAGATTTTAAAATAAGGCAAAAGTTTGCCTGTGGGACTCTGCATCTGCTCCCGTTCGTCTCTCTGGTTTCTTTGGTAACCATTCTGCTGGGCTTGGGGAGTCCTGTGGAGGAGGGGGAGGATCAGAAGAACCAGAGGGGCCAGGGACACTATGAGAACACAGCCCTCAGAATCAACTGAAGGAGATTCATGGGGGCTCACAGAGATCAGAGAGCCTGGAGGGGTCGGACCTGGGTCCTCTGCATCTTTGTTATGGCCGAGGTGCTTGTTGTTCTTGTGGGATTCCTAACAGTGGAAGCATGTGTGTGTGTGTGTGGGGGGGGGTGTCACTGACTCTTTGTCTACTTGCAGGACCCTTTTCCTCGGCTGTCCTAGAACTCAGTCCATAGACCAGGCTGGCCTCAAACTCAGAGATCCTTCTGTCCTGCCTCTGCTTCCTTCCCGAGTTCTGGGATTAAAGACGTGGGTCACCATGCCCAGCCTGGGTTTTTCTTCACAGGGTACAGCACATAGGGCTTGTGGGTGTCCTAGACTTCCCTACATCTCTTCTCCTCAAGAGCCTCTAAAACAGTGGTTCTCAATCTTCCTAACGCTGCGACCCTTTAATACAGCTCCTCACATTGTGGAGACCCCCAACCATAAAATTATTTTCATTGCTATTTCATAACTGAAATATTGCTACTGTTATGAATCACTATGTAGATATCTGAGATGGGACCCCTGTGAAAAGGTTACTTGAGTCCCCCAGGGGGTCGCGACCCACAGGCTGAGAACCACTGCTCTGAAGAGTATCCTGTTAACTGCTCTCAAGGATTCATTCTCATTTGGATATCGTTTTCCTCACGTGTTTGCCTTTTAAGTCCATTGCGGTTTCTGTTGAGTTTTTATATGACCTGCAAAGATTCAAGCACAACATATATGTTGGTGCACAGTCCTTTCCTCTTTTTATTTTTATGTATGATTATTGTGTGTGCATAGGATGAAGGTGGGATGGTCCATGGTGTGAAGGCCAGAAGACAACTTCGAAGGGTCAGTGGCTGTCAGGCTTGGGTGGCAAGTGCTCCTTTTATCTGCTGAGCCATCTCACTGACGCCTTCAACTTTTAAGCATAAACACTCATAAGCAGCTCCATTCCAGCTCAATTTGGTCATACTCACAATCGACCACTAGATGGCGCCCTCGGCTTGTATCTTACCCTTTTACCCAGTATATTTTCAACTACTCTCAAAATATTTTTCAAGGAAACAGAGCAAAAGAGAGATTAAATTTTCAACCAGGATAAATAGACGGGAAAATGTCTAGAACTAGATCTTCAGAGGAGAGGAATATATCCATCTACGGGAGGGAAATGACGCCTCAAAATACAGGAATAGAGACGTCTTCATCAAAGGCGAGGAACTCAGATGAAGGTGTCCTGAAGAGACATCAGTAGAAACCGCCTCTGAGGAGTCACCTACCACATATTCACATAGAGGAAGGCCGTCATGCCCTACATGGGGACCCCGTTTCACTGTTTACAGAAGGCAGGCACTCAGTCTGAGAAAAGAGCTGTGCGGGAGGGAGCCTTGCTTGATCGAGAATCGAGGCACCGTTTCCCGCCTCTTTCCTGTATTCCTCTTTGCAGTTTTAACGTCTATTTTGTGATTCCTGAGAACTGACTTGATGGATTTTGGAAACCTAGCAAGAAAACAGACCGCTTGCTGAGCAAGAACGCCATCGTGGGGATTTGCCTCAGTACTGGCTCGCTCTCCCCAACACTCAGCCTGGCGGCGCCCCCTGGCTTCAGCTGCCCACACTCTGGCTTGGACAAGCCTTGCATCCTGTGCTCTCCTCCCTGGCACCGCCATTTGACCCTACGTGGGTCAAATGACCAAATGACAAGGTCGTAGCCTTCTTGAGCATAGGAACGCATGACCCGTGCTCAAAGGAGACCCCGGAGATAGCCCTGCCAGCGGAGAAGGCTGGAGAAGTTCTTCTAAGAGCGAACACAAGAGGGGCTGTGCTTGAGAAGGAAGGGAGGCATCTGCAGTTGAGGACCTGGAGAATGTGTGGGGCCGGAACCCTTTCTCCAGGTTTCTCAAGCCCTGGACAGGACCCACACCTTTGGAAGTGTCACATACATGTGGGAACAGGCAGCCAGAGAGTCAACCCACTGCCTGAGTCTTTACACCACTGTGGGTCAACCACCTCAGGTGTCCCCAAAAGCTAGAGCAAGGGTGGGCACACTTAGAACATGGCGAATGAGTTCTGCTCTGCTTTTCATCCTCAGTTAGAAATGTCCAAACAGAGCCGCGTCCATGCAGACCCAGTGTGGCACCCTTGCAGCCATGAGAAGCAGATGCAAGACCCAGAAGAGATGGTGCCTCCCTTCCTCACTTCGTGGGGAGCGTTGAGCAAGCATAGGTCTTAGTGATGTGGTAATTCTAGCCCTCAGAATTTCACACCTCCAAGGGGAAGAGCTTTGCATCATGAGGACTTCCTGGCCCTGAGCCACCAGGGTAGGCATCCAGAGACTGGGCTAGGGCGGGGCCAAGCCAGAAAAATGGCATGTCTGTGGGCGCTGAAGAGCCAGGGCCAAGTGCTTTTCCTGGAGGTCTGACTCTATGGGGACTCTTAGACCTTTTGACGGTCACCTGCAGCCCCAGATGAGGCTGTCCAACATCTGGATGAGGAGAGTAGTCGCAGCCACTAAGGTGGCTCGCTCTAGAGTTCGAGGCTTGCAGTCGCTCACTTTTCTCCCAGCCCAGGTGGAGCTGGTGGCTGGCTAGAGCCCGTTTCCACATCTCACGAGGTCTAATGGTTAATTTTGCAGTTTCGCGGAGCAACTGTTACACCATTATGGCTCTACGCCATATGTTAGAAAAATGTATAAGAAAATCAGTTGTATTTTTAAAAAGAAAGACTCAACATCCTCACTTCCCAGTGAGCATACCGTACCGTGCCAGATGCTTCCCCGGGGCTCACGCCCAGTGGGAAATGGTCCATGGCAGCTTGAGCATCTCTTCCCTATTCTGCCTTCTATGACGTCATGGTGATTTCTCTCATTTCACCACAGGCAGAGAGAAAAGGCCCTGCAGAGACCAGGGAAATGTACAAATCATGACTTTCTGCCCTCAGCGCCTGTTTGTCATATTTTCCAGAAAACCACTGGACCTGGCCAGTGCTATCCAAGCCCCATGATACTGTGATGCCAGTGGCCCTGGGTCATCCACCCACTGCTGCCACCTGCTCTGGGACCCTCAGCAGTCAGAGGAAAGGGAGGAAGTGGGAGGAGAGGGGTGCTATGCCCAGGAACATACCACCCCTACCCAGGGCACAGACGGAAAGACTCCACTCATCTGGGTAGAGGGACAAACTTTTTGGAAATGAAGGGAAAGAAATCTAGGGGCATGAAGGCAGTAAGGAGGTCAGCTTGGAGAAAGGACACAGGCCTGTGGGCCGCTAGCCTTGTGAACCCTCGGGGCAGGCAGCCACACAAGTTTGCATTCTTGGGACCACAAAGAGACCAGACCTGAGGAATCACAGGGCTGAGATCCCCATGGCCCCAGCCGCTGCCACCCTAGTTCCTGTTAGTAGGGTTAGTTGGGTAACAGTGAGGGGCCATAAGGAGCAGGGTGACAGGATGCTCTGGGAGCCCTGGCCAGCACAGGGAGCCCTCCCAGGCCACTCCGTTCTTGGCCCCTCCTTAAAGTTCCTCCCAGTCACCTTCAGCTCCCTCTTCACACCAGTCTTCCCACTCACAGCTAAGGCTTCTGCCAACTTCACACTAAGCTGATTGCCGCCTCCCCACCCCCACCCCTCCTCCCTCCGACCTGCCCCCAGGCTTCTGAATACTGTTTTTCAGGCCAAATGACTTTTTCCTGTACACATCTTGAGAAGTGTCCATGACACTCCATTTACCAGATGCTGACAGATCGCTCACTCTTTTGAAAATAAATTTGTGTTTTCAACTTCCAGTGAGGATTTCATCCGTCTATTGAACACTTGCTGAATAGTTGGAAGGTCCTCACCCTGAGCTGGGTGTAAACAATGTGTAGGTGCCCAGAGGCCTGGCCCTGGCACTCTAGGGATCAAGGTGACAAAAAGAATCAATTAATCATGGCAACAGTGGGAACATGCACACAATCCTACCAGACCACACTGAGAAACCAACCTTTCGTTCTTTTTTTAAAAAAAGATAATAATAACCCAAGCATAACTTTCTTGTTTTTATTTTTCATTTTTTTTGAGGCTGTAATTTAATTACATTTCTCCCTTCCTTTTTCTCTCTCCAAACCTTCCTATATACCCCTCCTGATGGCCTTCAAAGTCATGGCCTCTCTTTTCAATGTTATTACATGCATATATGTATTTTTTTTTTTTTTTTTTTTTTTGGTTTTTCGAGACAGGGTTTCTCTTGTGTAGCTTTGCGCCTTTCCTGGAACTCACTTGGTAGCCCAGGCTGGCCTCGAACTCACAGAGATCCGCCTGCCTCTGCCTCCCGAGTGCTGGGATTAAAGGCGTGCGCCACCACCGCCCAGCATGCATATATGTATTTGTATAGACATATCTATTCCCAAGTATAACCTGTTGAGTCCCTATAATGCTAATTGTATGTTTGTTTTCAAGGCAGACTGTTCGGCCCTGGGCAGGCAATTGGCATGCTCCTCCCTGGGGAGGGCCCCCTCTCCTGCTCTCAGCTTTCCTCAGCTGTCTGTAGTTCTTTGTGGAGGGCTGAGGCCTCGCCGGCTTCTCCCCATTCAGTTTGGCGCGATCCCTGATGTCATCCTTGTTCAACTCACCTATCTGCAGTCACGTCACTGAAATTTCACAGGTGGAGCTACTGATGTTGGATCTCACAGCAAACCCCCTGATCCTCTGGCTCTAACGATCTTTCCACCCCCTCTTCCGCAATGTTCCCTAAAACCCAACTTTCTTTTAACTTACTGAAGAAAAATCAACAGTCGAATCCAGTCCAGCCCATCTTTGTCGGGAAGCTGTATTTGTTGTTGTTGTTTTGTTTTTTGGGTTTTTTTTTTTGTTGTTGTTGTTTTTTCGAGACAGGGTTTCTCTGTGTAGCTTTGCGCCTTTCCTGGATCTCACTCTGTAGACCAGGCTGGCCTCAAACTCACAGAGATCCACCTGCCTCTGCCTCCCAAGTGCTGGGATTAAAGGCGTGCACCACCACCACCCGGCCGGGAAGCTGCATTGGTCACAGTGTGGGTGCGCTGTAAGAAGCACAAGGCTTGTGTGCATCAACAGCAGAGTAGAGAATGTAAAACCCCGAATAGTTACTGTCTAGCTTTCACAGGAAATGCTTGCTGGCCCCTAAACTAAGGCACTGTGATCAAAAGTGTTACAGTAAGAATAGGGAGAAGGACCCATCAAAAAGCAGGGTCTGGGGCTGGAGAGATGGCTCAGCAGTTTAGAACCGGCTGCTCTTCCCGCGGCCCCGAGTTTGATTCCCAGTGCCCAAATGGCAGCTCACAACTGCCTGGAGCTCCAGTTCCAGGGGATCCGACACCCTCTTCTGACACCAGGCATCTACGTGCTCCACACACAATCAAAACACTCATACCTGTAAAATAAAACAAATTTTTAAAAAAAGGAAGGAAGGCGAGAGGAAGGGGGGAGAGGAAGGTAGGTCTAAGCCACATGGTGATGCAAACCCTACTCCCCGCCCTCAGGAGGGGAGGATTGGGAAGGTCAGGAGTTTAAGGTCACCGTGGCTATACAGCCAGCTGGAGGCCAGCTGGGACTAGCAGCTGTCTCAAACAGTGACAAGAGAGACTGAGAGTCAGGAGGAAGCCGAGAAGTATAGGTTTGACATGATTTCCTTGGCAAACCTGTTGACAGGAATCGAAACTATTCAAAATCCATCTTCTAGTAAGGAGACTGCCTCCATGGTCCTCATTTTTAGATTCCATCCCCCCAGCTCTGGGTCAGGACTTAGGCAGTCCCTCCACCCCGCAGCTACCACAGGAACCACTCCCTGGTACTGGCTGGACTCTGGTCCCAGCCTTCCAGACCAAACCCTAAGAAGAGATCCCCTGGCTAAGACCTCCAGGGACTCCTTACTGTCCTTGAAGTGATGTCTGTCTTAATCAGGGCTCCTGTTGCCATGATGCAACGTCATGACCAAAAGTGATTCCTGGGAGGAAAGGGTGTATTTCACATTACAGCTTATTAGTCTATCTCACTAAGGGAAGCCAAGGGCAGAAGCGTGGAGGCAGTGCATTGAGCAGAGGCCATGGAAGAGTGCTGCTGCTTACTGGCTTGCTCCCCCTGGCTCGCTCATCCTGTTTTCTTATAGAACCCGGGACCACCATCCTGGACATGCAACTCCCCACAATGGGAGCCCGCCTCCATCCATCTCTAATTAAGAAAATGCACTACAGAGTTGCCTATAGGTCAATCTTATTAGAAACATTTTCTTAATTGAGAGTCCCCCTTCCCAAACGACTCTAGCGTATGTCCAGTTGACGTAAATCTAGCCGGCACAATGTTCAAACCTTGGCTTCATGGGGCTTCTAATCTAACCCACTTGGATGTGCAAATTGTTTCTCGTTCACATCTTCTGGCTTCATTGAATCCTGACTGTGTGCTGGGTGTCAGGTCCAGGATGCTCCCGTGAGCAAGCTGCTTCCCATCCTGGAGCCTGTATGCAGGCAGGCAGGGGACACAGATGTTAGACACTGTTATGTGCGCTGGTAAACCACTATTTCCTGTCAGTTCCTGCTCAACGCTCCTGCCTTAGCATAGGCTGTTCGTCCTGCTGAGGTGACACTCTCCATGCGATTGCCAACTCTCTCTTCTGAAGAGTCTTCTACGTGGCTCCATGGCACCTGTCCCCACCCTGGGTCCTGCATCTCTGGAGCCTAACTTGACGCAGTAGATACTCAATTCTCCCTAATCCATGAGTGAGTAGAGTATTTTTTTAATTAGTTATAAAATTCTTTACTTTCAATCACATATTCACAAAAGGTTCGTTCTGGGTCCCCCTGAAAATATAAATATTTCTTAAAGCAAGAATGTTTGGAAACCCAAGGACTCTTGAGTGACTGAGTAAGCTGGTAGAGAGGACAGATCCCCAGGGCAGCCAGGGCCAGCACTGGGAGTGGGGGGGGGGGGCGGGTGATTGAAGGCCTGTATCCGTTTTAACATTTGAAAGAAGTCAGTTTGCCAAGAGAGACTAGAATTTCCTCCTCACCTGGGATCTCTTCCTCTAGAACACGGATGCTGTGTGAAAGCCCACTGAGGGGCGTGTGCCTGCTGCCCACCACTGCTGAGCACGCGCTTTGCCCTCACCCCCAGCACACCCCATCCTCGGGAGTGCTTTATTCTTCCTAATAAACTGCCTCTCGTTTTATTTCTGATCATGCGTTCCTGGTCCAGTGCTTTGTCCTTGACCCAGAAGTCTGGAGTCAGGTGCCCTCTGTCCTCAGACCCACCCATGTCTGTGCGGATGGCTGCAGGAAGGGCAGAGCCAGCTGCTCAGCCCTTCACCACCGTCTTGTCTCTGGGCTCCAAGCCCAGAATCCCCCGCTCACCTCCCATTGCCCCCTACCACCCTTCTAGCAGACTTACTTTGTGGTCGACGCTGAGGAGCCCCATTTCAGACAGAGTCTTTCCCCAAGCTCTTCAGAAGACCCTGCTGCACAGAGAGGCCAAGAAGAGACTGGAGAGGTCTTGCTGTGCAGCCCACCCCTAACCCATCAGAGCAGAGCAGAGCAGATCCCTTCTACCCAATCACATTTCCACACAACTGCCATGCTTCCGTTAAACCTAGGCAATGAGCTCTCTATAACCAACCCGAGAGAGAGAGAGAGAGAGAGAGAGAGAGAGAGAGAGAGAGAGAGAGAGAGAGAGAGAGAGAGAGAACAGTGTTCAGGAGGCTGGGTGCACGCAAGCTTGTAGGAAGGTTTGTAGGGCTTGTCCACAGGCCAGGAAGATGATGAACCCCAAATCCACAGGGATAAGCTTCTGTGATACAGACCTTTCCAGACCCTACCAGATTTCTCTCCATCCGGCTGCTCATTTGTATCCTTTCTAACGCTCTTGATGATAGACAGGGAAAATGTTGCCCTGAATTTCTCTGTGCGGAGATTAACCAAGCCCACAGAGTGTTGTGTGGGAACCCTGGCAGCAGCAGAGAAGGGTCAGAGGCCTGGACCTGGGGCTGGGGCTATAATGGAGATGGTTGGGAACCCGGGTCTCAAGCTGTGGCCTGTGGGACCTACTGCTATATCCAGGAACCAGGAAAACAGTGCCAGTGCTGGATGGAATTTGGTATTGGAGAGAAGTGTCTGAAGGTTTGGAGGTCACGGAAGCGATGTATGTTTGTGTGTGCAGTACTGGGTATGTTTCCCTCCGTGTTCTCAGACCTACCTACTCAGCAAAGGTATGTGAAAGAGACTTTGTCCTGTCTGGAGTCCCCACCCTAGGCTCCCCACGCCAGACAGCTTATCTAAGAACCCCACAGACTTTGTGAACTTCCTTCTTCCTTGGAATTAAGCGTCAGATCACCTGGCCCACGCCCTCTAGTTTACAGATGAAACTGTGAGAGATTGAGCGCCCAAAATGGCAGAGCAGGAAAGGGCCAAGAGAAAAGGGGCCTCCTGCCCCTCAGGCAGTACTGGCTGCTTCCCACAGGCCACCCCCACACCCTATTTCTCCAGCCAATTGGAGCCCCAAGGTCACTTCCAATGACTGAAACAAGGACCATAGCCACTGTTGTTCCTGAACCTTCTGGCCAGAGGTGGGAACAGGCTCAACTGCTTCTCACTGGCCTCTCCCAGGCAGCGCAGGAGAGACTTCCCGGGGCCTCTGAATCTCAGCCCAGCTAGGTAAGAGAGGTGCCCAGACTGGCTGGAAGGAGGAAACTGCCGCAGGTGTATGCTGCTCCCTTGTCAGCTTGCTGCGTGAGGTCCCTGGGTCCATCCCTGAAGCCTTCCGCATTCTGGCCACCATCTTCCTGTGCTGCCCCAGAGCTTCGGCCCTGAGCACTGAGCTCTTTCCCGACATGCCACACCATTCCCCAGGCCCCCAGGCTACCGCGGTTTCTTAGCCTCCAAGCCCTTCCCTGTATCTTCCTTCATGGTATCTTTTCTACCCACGTCCTTCCTCTCCTTCCTCCTCCCTCCTCTTCCTCCCCCCATGCCAATTACAGCACAATAAAGAATTAACACAGCTCTGAGCATGTGTCCTCTCTAACTTCAAGGACAGCGATGGTTCCTTTATCTCCCAATCTGTAGAGTCCATCATGTTGTAGGTAACTCAGCAAAAGGGAAGAGATTGCTAAACAAATCAATGCACGGATCTAATTTCTTTCAGAGCTGTCGGGGAGCAGAGCTCCTCTTTATAATAGGGATCCCCTTCCGATTCATTTTCATCCAATGTTGATTGAGGGCTGCATGTGAAGCAATGAATGGACAAAGGTAGCTATGGCTCGGTCCTCGGGGAGTTTGTGTTTTCAGAGTTGAGTTGTGGCAGCAGGAACGTGAATTAAAGGAACAAGGTGGCTGCCCCCCCCCCCGCCCCCCCCCCCCCCCCGTGGACTGGCCCACCCAGCTGCAGAGTGAAACCACTTCAAGTGGGCATTTACTGTTCCATTTCACAGATGAGGAAAATGAGGCTTGGAGACCTGGTAAAGTTCTAAGTGAATCATAGAGGCAAGAACTGAATTCAGGAAGTCTCCAGACTTCTCCCGCCCAAGCACAATGCTTGATAGAGCCAGCGATGGGTATGCAGCCACAGACTTCGCCAGGGGAAAGAGGCCTTCAAGAAAGGCTTTACAGGAGAGGTGGCACCTGAGATGTGCCAAGAAGGACTAGTGGGATTTCCATACACGAGGAAGCACATCCCAAACTACAGCAGAGTGTCTAAATTTAACTTAATATACTGGAGGCCTTCAGTTTTGTTTGTCCGCTGCCAACAGACACCTGAAGAGCTTGTGGAGAGGTACCAGTGCCCAAAGGATCCCAGGCCAGAGGTTCTAATGCAGTGTTTCCCAACCTGTGGATCTTAACCCCTTGAGGGAGGGGGGTCAAACAACCCTTTCACAGGGGTCACGTATCAGATATTTACATTATGATTCATATCAAGAGCAAATTAGTTATGAAGTAGCAACAAAAATAATTTTATGGTTGGGGGTCACCACAACATGAGGAACTGTCCTAAAGGGTCATTAGGAAGGTTGAGAACCGCTGTTCTAATATGTTGAGTCCACGGGCAGCCGGGGACCAGGGAGTCCTCAGGTACAGGCAAACTGAGAACATTGTTCCAGGTTGAGTATGTGTATGAGACCCACCCGCAGCCTGGAAGTCCCCTGGGTGCCTTGTGACCTATCTGTGGGGAGGCCAAGCTACCCTGCCTGCTCCAGAGAGGCCTGGCACGGTGGGCAGAGCTTCCTCGTGTTCTTCCTGTGTCTCAGCAGCTGTGACTGTCCTCTGGCCCACCCTTGCTGAGGAGGCCTTTGGGAGGAAACTCCCAGTGTGAGTCCTGTGGAGCACCACCCAGCTTCACACAAACCGGAGCCAAGGCTGCCAGCCGCAGTGACAGCAGGTCCCAAGTGGGCAGTCCGTGGGCTACAGACCTGACTTAGGATGGAAGGGACTGGAAAACAACAGAACATACCTCACCCCAGTAGATCCCAGTAGGTGGGGGCCGTGGGTAGAGGTGGCCGAGCCAGGGAGGGGTCCTGGCTTCACCATCAGAAAGCCGCTCCCAGCAGCCTCCAGCGCCTAGGGAGTCAGGCCAGCCACAGCTGCCCTGAGCTTCACCTTCCCACCCAAGCAGTGACTCAGGAGCAAATACTGAAAGCAGACAATGACTTCAGCTCCCTCACCCACAGGACAGTGTGACCATAGCCCAGCGTCCTCTGAGGAGCCTGGGGCCCGGTGGTGCTGAGTCTGGCAATGCAGGGTCCTTGGGTACGGGGAAACATGATCTATTTACTGGCATCCAGATGCCCTGAGCCTCCCGTTCGTCACAGAAGGGTTTGGGGTGTTCAGAGGGTGATGCATGGGAACGGCAGAGTGACATATTAAAAACATGACCCACTATTATTTTCTACTGTGTCAGGCCTCAGCCAAGTACCAACACAACACCTGGACGGACTCTAGAGAGGTCTTGCCGCCCGCTGGTGGTGGGAGCCTGCCCACCACAGGGGTGGGACGCTTGCTACCAGACAAGTGCTGGCTGAGGAAGGCAAAGACACTGTGTCAGAGACAGTCACCCTCCCTGCCGGCTAAGTTGTTCCAAAACTTTGCCCTTTTCCTCAGAAATTCTTTCTGAAGGACCTGAGCCCTCCCTCCTCCATCTCAGTCCTCACGTACCGCTGATGGTGACTAAGGGAGAGGTCATTTTCCTCAGCAGCTGCGATGTCCAGGTCTTTTGTGGAAAATCACATCATCTCATCCTTACATGTGCTCCTAAATGTGCCTCATTCATTTCAAATCTGCCCTGTCTTTTGGAGAGTGCAGCCTAAAGTACTTAAAGATGAAGCAATGCCCTTTGTCCTGCCTGCCACTAAGTTGTCTTGAAGAAAAAAGAAAACAGACAAGTGTATGGATAATAACAGATAGACAGACAGACAGTAAAGGGCCGCCACGTGAGGATCGGCGTTTAATCGCCAATATACACATAAAACTGGGGCCTGGCAGTGCACATCTGTAACACCAGCACTGTGGAGACTGGTGGACCCCTGGAGCTCACTGACCAGCCAGCCTAGCTTAATCAGTATGCTTCAGGTTCAGAGAGAGACCCTGTCTCAAAAATGAGGTGGAGAGCAATCGATGAATACAGCCAGTGCTAACCTCTGAACTCTACCTGTACACACACATGCATGCTTCCTTAGGAATACATACATGCAAACATACTTACATATGCCACACTTACACATAGATAGGTGGGTACATAGGTAGACAGGAAGATGATAGATAGATAGATAGATAGATAGATAGATAGATAGATAGATATGATATGATATGATAGGTAGATAAAGATATGAAAGAAAATTATAAGAAAGATGAGGTAAAATGTTTACGGTGGAAATCTAGTGAGGAGTGTGGAAGTTCTTTAAATTCTTTCTATAACTTTTCTAAATCTGGAGTTACTCCAAAAATAATATGAGCTTAAAACATATTTACACATTGCAATCTCTACCTTTTATATGTCTCTGAACTTCCAATATTCATGAATGTGTTACTGAACCTGCAGCCGCGCCCCTTGCATTCCCCGCCCTGCCTTGTGCTCTCTATCTACCCCGGACTTGTGTATCTATCTATCTACCCTGGACTTGCAGGGTGCTGCACATCTTTGTTGTTTTCAACGGGTGCACCTCATAAAGCCATGTTTCCATATTCATATTTTAATTTCATGTTTAAAAATTTTACATTTTAATGCTGTCTGATTTTCCTTTGTCTACTTCCTCTTAAAAAAGCACTTTGCTAGCCGGGCGGTGGTGGTGCACGCCTTTAATCCCAGCACTCGGGAGGCAGAAGCAGGTGGATCTTTGTGAGTTCGAGGCCAGCCTGGTCTACAGAGTGAGATCCAGAAAAGGCACAAAGCTACACAGAGAAACCCTGTCTCGAGAAAAAAAAAAAAAAAAAAAAAAAAAAAAAAAAAAAAAAAAAAAAAAAGCACTTTGCTCCCAACACAACACCACTGTGTCTTTGTTAGGAATATTTCCGACAGTGGGCCCTCAGGGTACCGTGGCAGAAACTGGATACAGGCTGCCAGGCTGCCCTCCAGAAAAGCTGGTCCAACATACTTCTGTTTCCCCAGGACTCTGTCAGTGCCTCCATAGTCTGACTTTTTTTTTTGAGAACTGGGTGGTATATGGTTGCTCTCAAGGCAGTTCGCTCTGATAGTCACATCCTTCCTGCCATTGGGTTGCCCGTTGGAAAAGGAGCCCCCTTTGAACCACAGTGGATGGGGTGGGTGGGAGCCAGCTCTGGACTCACCAGAGCCTCCTGTCTGTGTCCACGGTCCTGTCCTCTTCCCTCTGATAGCCTTACAACTAACCTTTTGTGTGCATTTGGGAAAGTGTTTCTCCCACCACAAGGCTAGAGCCCTGTGAGGACCTAGTCTGTGCCGGCAACTGATCACTTACACCTGGCCTGACATCGTTTAAACAGCCGATGACTATGTGGGTATCTGAAGATCTCGTGACCGCATAGCAGAGCTTGGTTGTAGCAAGAAATTTCACAAGTGTTCACTACTGATTATAATCGGAAGATGTTTAAGGAGTACTTACCAAGTTCTAGGCACTCTAAGGGAGGGGAGGTGCATAAGGAAGTAAATAAGAATCTTAGAAAAAATGTTCACGACAGTAGTGGACTGGAACCCTTGCCGCTGCTGCTATGACCCCACCTTTCCTGTGAAAGAGACTACGTGATGCAGGGGAAGCTCTTTCCTCCTGTCATGGGGCTAAAGCTGTAGAGGAACATCCTGCCCCTAAGACCAGAACTAGCCTGTGGTCTGAGGATGATTTCCAAGGCCCGTGGTGACTCAGAACTAGCAGGAAGTTTGGCGCTAGGGGAAGCTCAGAGCTGGCCCTCTCACCCGTCACATGCCCTTCACAGTGCCAGCCCCAGCTCTGCCGGCCACAGGTCTGAGTGAACAGGGCAGAGCATCCACCTCTCGGTACAGGAAAAGTGGACAAGGGAATATCTACTCAGGGCTGCCTGACTGTAGGCTATGGGGAAGAAAGATGACGTGCTGGTTAAAGTATGTTTGGAAATGTGCCTGGGGCATGGTGAGTCCTGAACACTGGAGTTCTGATTTCCCAGAAGTCTCACAGTGAGAGGAAATCCAACGTCACCCAAGTGTCAGCATTGATACCACACTGAGGGAATTTAGGAACAGGAAAGACATCTGTTGTTCAATGCAAAGCATCATCAACTGAAACTGGCCATCATGGGCATCTGAATTTGTTTTCAGCAGGGATGGAGCTGTTAGCCAACTCCCTAGGTGTAAGGGACACACCCAATGGGCCCAATGTGTAAGGACAATAAAGCAGGTACTTTCTTAGAGCTGGAGCCCTGAGGGGATGTCTTTCCCACCACTGGTTCCTCCACTGACTGAAGTCTTCAGAGAACAAATCCAGAATGGACCTTCCCCAGGGCCAGCACAGAGTGAGGTCACAGGCTGGCGTGAAAGACCTTAGAACCAGCCACACAAGGCACATGGGCCACAATGTTCACCACTAGTAAGGACGAATGTGGTTCCTCTGCTCCCTCCAAGGCTCTGCCTCCAAAGCTGCCCTTGCCACATTTTAGGGCTCAGAGCTGATGGTATTAAACCTGCCAGCCGTGGACATGGAGGGTCTCACTTTGGGCTCTTCCTGATTGCTCAGTTCTCCTTTCTCCTGACTGCCTTCAATTCTATCACTGTATCCTCAATACACTGGGGTGCCAAGAGACCGACGACAGCCTTGAAGCCCTCTTTTCTCAGGTGTGTGCCTTTGCTGTAGTCTGGGGAAGCGTCCCTCAGAGGCCGTATTAAAGTCTCGGTCCCTGCATGAGGTGCTGGTGGGAGCTGGTGGAGCCTTTAGACGTGGGACCAAGTGCTGCTTTTGGCTTGGCCACTCAAAGGCATCCTCCTTTCCTCCATTTCCTTTGGCTGGTCATGGCTCTTATCTTCTATCCCGTGGACCACCAGCATTGATCCTTCATATTCCAAATCTTGATCAGTGCACGTCTGCACCTCTACCTGCTACAGCCCATGTCTCTATTGACTAAAGGAGTTCTTTAGTTTAACCTCCTCTTCTCCTTCCTTTGTAACTTAGGGATAACAGAAGGCCTTTTCAATCTCTCCCACTTCATACTCTAATATGAAAAATTCCATGCAGTAAACTGTTGTTGTTTTTTTTTGTTTTGTTTTGTTTTTTTGCTCTTTTGGGAGGCCGGCCACCCAACTCCCAAATAAATCACACACGGAGGCTTATTCTTATTTATAAATGCCTGACTTTAGCTTGGCTTGTTTCTTGCCAGCTTTCCTTAACTTTAAACTAACCTGGTTTACCTTCTGCCTCTGGGCTTCTCCCGTTCTCTTACTTCTGTATATCTTATTCTTACTCTGTGGTTTGCAGTGTAGCTGGGTGGTTGGCCCCTGGAGTCCTCCTCCTTCTCTGGCTGCTGTTTCTCTGCCCAGATTTCTCCTATTTATCCTCTCTGCCTTCCAGCCCTGCCTATTTCTCTCTCCTGCCTCACTGTTGGCTGTTCACTTCTTTATCAGACCATGTGTTTTAGACAGGCACAGTAACACAGCTTCACAGAGTTGAACAAATGCAGCATAAAATAAGCAACACATCTTAAGACAATATCCTACAACAGTAAACTCCTTCAATTCCCCAGCAGATATCAACTATTTTTCGCCTCTCTGCCTTGAGAAGACATTGTAAAGGAGGACACATAGGTGTCCTAGGTGATCCCCTAGGTGATCAGGCTATTGAAATAATGGACCCCAAACTACTGGAATTTCCCCGGAATCTCATGCTGAAAAGGAAGAAGGATGGAGCCTGGTGCCAGCTGGAGGAGCTTGTCTCCATGAAGAGACTCCATATGGCTCTCACCTGTCGAAGCACGTTTCAGGGGAGGCTGGAGCCATGACAACGGCAGCCAGTGATGAGGAGGACCACACCCTCCCAACTGCTTAGTGATGTAACTTTCACCCTCCCTCTAAACCTGAATCTCATGTCGGGACCCTGGAAATGAACTTGAGGGGCAGGGTCACTGGACCTCTTCCCATTGTTCCCATATTGATCTTTAATTGGCCAGGTGAGGACAGGTGGCTGAGCCTGGCTTGTTAGGCACAGCCAGAACCTAGGTTACGATCCTGACAACTTTGGTAACATAACTTCTTTTCAAAGAGTTCATTTTGAAATGACGGACATGAACAGCAAATATGGTAAAATATCAGCTGGAAAGCATGCATCTTCCTAATTCTAGCCCTCCCACTTCTCCGCATACTTGAAATTAAAGCAATATTTGCAAGCAGGCTAAAATTTTTATTTATTTATCTATCTATCTACCTATCTATCTATCTGTTTATTTATTTATTACTTAGGGGTTTTGTTTGTTTGTTTGTTTTTGAGATAGGAATCTGCCATGTAGCCTAGGCTGGCTTTAGAATTCACTATGGAGCCCAGGTTAGCCTTGAACTCTTGATCTTCCTGCTTCTGCCTCCCTAGTGGTGGGATTACAGGCAGATGCCACCATGCCCATCTTAAGATCACTTTAGGAACCAACTCTTTTTGAAACTAAAGCGTTGTGGAAATGAGACCTCCAAAAGAAGGCTTCTGAAGCATTTTCTCTCTGACCTTCTCCTGCCCGTCTATCTCCTAACCCTCATTCTTTCCCAGAGGCAAACTATAGAAACTAAAACTCCCCAGTCTCAAGAAGGGCCATAGAAATGAGAACTGCTGCTCCAAAAAGCCAGCCATAAAACCTGAGAGTATTGCCTTGACCTCCTCCCACTTTTCTATGTGAGAGTTTACCAGAATGAAGTTGTCTGCCCTACCTTGTGTGTCCTAGAAAGCTTTGGGCCCCATTCCCAGAAGGAAGGAGGGCAGCACAGGCCAGCCTAGGAGATCCTGCAAAGGCCTTACTGTCCCCTCCCCAAATCTACCCCCAAGTCTAGCCCCCTCCCAAGTCTAGCCCCCCCCCAAGTCTAGCCACCCCCCAAGTCCAGCAGTGGCTGGCGGCCCTTCAGTGCAGCCATGTTTTTACCCAAATGCGCAGGCCCAGTGGAAACGGAGCACGGAAGCAGACAGCTCAGCCTAGCTGCATCTTTGGCTCCAGTAAGGAGAATCTGTTTTGCTTTTCTACACCCTTCGTCATAAAGGTGTGGATCTAAATGATAGCAGGAGATAGATGAAACCTTTCCTGCCCCCACATCTGCCACCACTGCTCTTGATCTGTCCCTCACAGACCTGCAGACTAATGCCTCCCATCGCCACGCTCACTCGGCTTACAGCTTTGTTTGAAAATGAAATGACTCGGTCATCCTTCCAAGAGCACTTTATACTTTGCTCTCGGGGTTGGCTAACCATCACTAGGCTGTTCATTTTTATTTCTCTAAGTGGGATCATATTCCACTTCAAAAACTTAAGCAAATAAAGAAATGTAACTCCCAACAGTTACATGTAATCCCTAGGATCAGCCATCAGAGATTTCCCTATGGGAAAATTTGAGGTGATAAGAAACAAAGGTTGAGAGAAATAATCTGGTGTGGATCCTTTCAGAACTTCCAAGTGCCAGTGGGTTTTTGTTATTATGAAAGGACAAGAATTTAGTCCTTTTCATATATTTCCACTATATTTATATAAAAATTAAGAAAAGTATATTTATCATCATAATCTAATAGTTAATGATCTTGGGTGCATAAGCAAGAGAAGTGAAAATATGTGGCCTGGAGAAAAGCTTGCTCATGACTCTTCTTATTAGCATTGCTCTCCATAGCCCAAAAAAGAAACATTGCCAATGTCCATCATTTTCAAATGGACAGACAATATGTGGGATATCTATACAATATAATAGAATTCCTCAGCAAAAGGAATAGGATGATAATGTAATGCAACATAAATGACTTGAAAATCCTCAAAGATAGAGTCAAACGCAAAAGTTCACACATGGTCCTGTTTATATGTAATGTCTAGAATAGTCCAAGCCCAGAAAATAAAAGTTGATTAGTGTTTGTTTGCCTTGGGCTGGGAGCAGAGGGGTCAGGGACAGCAATTGCTCATGGGCACAGGCTTCCTTTGAGAATGATGCAAAAGTTCTACAAGTGGATGGAGATAATTGCCTAACTTTGTAAACATAATAAAAACACTGAACTGTGCAATGTAAGTGGGTGACTGCTAAGACACGTGAATTATATCTCAATTCATTTTATATTCCATGAAAAACAACTTCCTACTTGATCCCATTTTTAAGAGCAGTCAAGGGATGAGGGTAGGGGAGATGAGGGGGTGGGGGAGAAGCATTCTGGGTATAATTAAACCATCTCCCTCAAGTCTCTGGCCAGACTCTACAGGGCGCTGGCCAGGGTTCCCCAGCTCCTTCCCATTCCCCCTACCTCCACCCCCCACCCCCATCCTGCCCTCTCCATGCTCCCACTGGCATCTACAGGGCTGATCTCTGCGTGTGCCTCTGATTCCTGTTCACTAGCCCTTCATACAACCCTCTCACCTGCCTCCACTTCCCTCTCCTGAACTTTCCACATCCACAGTCTTCCAAACCTTACACTTGTTCTTTGCCTTACTGCGAACGACACCTGCTCCAAAGGTTTCCGGGGTGAAGGTGAGGGAGCTTGGAGTAGAACTTAGAAATATGCACTTGATGACGCTTAAAAGATGGAGTTTTATACTTTAAAATGTGCTTTTTCCCATAAAAAGATGTTCCCCAGCTTTTAAAGTCAAATAAATTTTGACATCTCTTGCATAAATAACATTTTATTACAGGTAGTAATCTAATTTATACATGTTTATACATTTCAAGGAATACACCCAAGCATCAGGAACATAAAATTTCGAATGTAAAATGGAAATTTACACCAGTAAACACAGAAAACTATTTTCGGACTGTGTGCTACCTTCAGTCGCTTACACAGGATCCAAAGAAAGCGGGCAAACCCTACAAACGTAGCAGAAGCATTTCCGCACACTGGTATCAAACTCTAGTCTGTGCGGAAGTGTTTCCACTAGATTCATAGAGCGCTCTTCAGAAGGGAGGAGCGAAGAGCCATCATCTGGTTGCCCTCCGGACTTTCTGCAGCTCTTCCACGGGCTTCCACTGCTGGTTGATGGTTATAAGCTTGAAAAACAGAAAGCAAGCCTCTTTGTTAAGGATCTGCTCTCAATCCTCACATTCCTTTAGCAGTCCACACTCCCTTAAGGGAAAGCAGCCCCGTAGTAGTCAAAGAACCACCCCATCCCTCTCTGAAACAGGCACAGAATAGCAGACTGGTCTATTTCTACCACTCCATCCCCTAAAGCCCCTGGGTCTCTAGGTGTCCCAGGATCAGGGGGAGCAGTCATACATATGTCCTGCTAGGTGTCCCAGGATCAGGGGGAGCAGTCATACATATGTCCTGCTAGATGTCCCAGGATCAGGGGGAGCTGTCATACATATGTCCTGCTAGGTGTCCCAGGATCAGGGGGAGCTGTCATACATATGTCTTGCTAGGTGTCCCAGGATCAGGGGGGAGCAGTCATATGTCTGTCCCGCTTTCCTTAGTTGTTCCAAGATTTTTAATTTGCTGAGATAGCATTCAAATTCAAGAGGTGCAGCCATTCCTTGTAAATGAATGGACAATGGTCCAAGCATGGGGCAAGACACACAGTAGGCTCTTAAAATTTCCTCCTTGCAATTGCCTCATGGAGGCACAGATGACCCAATCAGTTCTCATTCAGACATCCCCATTCGTTCCCACCAGCATTTCCACCCCAGGCCCCAGGAGACACAGTTACAAAGATCCTGAATGCCTCTCCTTGACTTAAATGTTATCAGAGTTTTGCTTTTTGTAATGTCTTTGCTAACAGCCCTCAGTGGTGTTCATTCTGACCCCACGCTTCTAGCCTTCAAACTATTTAAATTATAAAAATTAAAACCTAGGCCAGTGAGATGGCAAGATGGCTGATAACCTGAGTTTGACTTCTGAGATGCACGTGGTGGGAGAAGAGAACTGAAGACCTCGGTCGTCCTCTGACCTCCACACACATGAGCCACAGCACAGGCGTGACTCCCCGTCCCCCAACGAATACTTAAAAATAAATGCTTAAAAAAAATAAGACCTTCGGAATAGTCTTTGGAAAATGAGTAAATGATAGTTAATTCCACTGGGGGGGATCCACTCCCATTTTCAGGAATTCCTATTGTTTATCCCACCTTATATTAATTTTAGGTAATAGAGAAACGAGGTAAATATTTCAAAAATGATAAAGATTTATGCTTGAGTGCTAAATATGGGCCGGGCACTGTGCTAAAAGGCTGTGTATTTAGATTCTTTAAGCTCTAAGGGCAAGTTTTACTATCGTGGTCATTTCACAGATTCAGAGAAGCCAAACTGTCCACAGTGTCTGAGCAGAGCAGAGCAAGGACTTAACCAGGTCTCTAGACCACTCTTTCCCAAGTGACACCGAATGTCACTGTCAGTGCAAGGGCTACAGTCTGCTTGCTGGAAAAGGTTCGAGCTGAGTGTCAATCACACACTGTAACTTCAGAAATACCTTCTGAGGCTGAGTAGGGTCCACCCTCTCCCAAGGTTCTGGGTTTCTTTTTCGATCAATACTAAAAACAAAAGAGGATGAATGAAAGGAAGGTAAATTCATTTACACAAACCTGAGAGAGATTGGGTCTATGAAATTTCTGGAGACAGATGTGGTCTCCACACTGGCACTGTTAACTTTCATCACCTGCTCTAACAGCCGAAAACTCAGGCTTCGTTTCCAGCGCGGATCCCTTCCTCTGCAGGGCGGGGTTAAGAGGTCTGTGTGCTTTGGGGGCGGCTTGGAGACTGCCCCCACAAACAGGCAGCAATGGGGGTGAAAGGACAAGCAGTAAGGGGCTCCCCGGGTTTCTAGAAGGATGGGGGCTAGGCTTGAGCTGCGCAGGCGCTGGCTCCAGGCACTACCCGCTCTGTGATGTTAGAGCGGCTGCTGCTCTCTCTGAACCTTGAACCAGCCACCGTCTGTTTCAATATCCTTTCCTTGCATCCCAGGAGACAAGGCTTAGTGCTTTTCTTTACCCAACGTTGAGAACAGAGTTCATCGCAGATAGCTGAATGTTTCAATTCTACCACACGAGGAAAGAACTTTCTAATAAGTTGAAATTTTGAAGCTTAAAACGATTATGTTTGATAATATGTACCCTCTAAGCGCTTTTGAAGTATTTCAATCTCAAAGCCTAAATTTATAAAGAAATAAAAATTTACTTCACTACCCGAGAGTTGAGACATAAAAAAACAAATGTCATTGTCTGTCAGCCTCTCGGAGACCTGCGTTGTTTTTCAGCCCACACTTTGATATTCTGATTCGGAGGGAAAAACCCAGACCACTAGTGACAGCATGTGTTTAGGAATCTGCAGGTAGGAGACAAGCAGACACAGGAGGTGTTAGTACTTACACCACGTCGGTTTTTTTCAAAGCATACAAAGCGAAGGATGTAGCTCCAGTGGCCGCCGTAGTTATGATAACCGCCAAAGGAATGAGCTAAGAGAGAGCAGGTGGGGGATACATTCAGTATGAAGCCTCCGAAATACAACAAAATAGTATAAAAATTCAAAATCTTCACCATCTTTTCTCTCTCCCCCTTAAAAAAAATTAAGAACCATCAGAAGTCAAGACTTATCGATTGCTTTAAAAAAAACCTTACTTCCTTATTTTTCATCAATCTCTGGAAAATGCCCATGATGACTTTAGTGTAGAATTCCAAATCTAGAAGAAGGAAAAAATCCAAGATACTGGTCAAAAACATCCTCCCTCGGGGCCCGGGCACCGTGCCGTCCAACAGAGGCGGAAGGTCGGGCGAGGGCCCGCTCGGCGGCAGAACTTTCCAGAAAGGAGACGCACCTGGGGTGGCCGTGGTCCGGAGATGTTAACGCCCAGCAGCGAGCCGGCCTTATAAGCCGCCAACCGCTCGCCCGCTCGGGAAGGGCCGCGTTCGGGTCACGCGGGGACCGGTCGGACGGACGGACTCGCACGGAGCCAGCTCGCGCGCGCCCCCTGCAGGACGGACGGCAGCGCAGCGCGGCCGCTGACCGCGGTCCTTACGTGCGGTCCCTTCCCACGGTCCCCCATCACTTTCTGTCCCCGTCCCGCACTTCCAAAAGTCTGGGAGGTTCAAGTTCCTATGTGATGGCCAAAGTCTGGGTGAAAGACACTCAGCCCTTCTAAAAAGAGACTTGGAGGGAGGGGTAAGGGAGGGCAGGGGCTCCAGACTTGATTACCACCTTTTCCCGGAAGTAGTACTAGGAGACGATGTCAGGTGCAGGGCAGTTTGGTAAATCTGACCAAATTCAACCACATAAAAGTTCTAAAATGTGACACGTCGCACACATGGAGATTGCTAAAGAGTAAATTGTGAAGTTCATATGAACTCCACAGTGTCCTCATTGCTTAAAAAAAAAAAAAGTCAGAGTTAAGGGAAAAGACGGAAAAAAAATTCAACTGCAGAAGATACCAGGTATCCATTTATGCTGTGGACTCCGACTGTTGGCTTTGTCTTCAGGTCCCCCCTTAACGCAGTAACTTGGGCTGGCAGTTTGCTTTGGAAAGAATTCCACTAGACCAGCGGCTGTGTGCCAGACATTAAGCCAGGTTCCTCGGACCAGGGCGGGTGGGGGTGGGGGTGGATACTAGATGCAGAGATGCTCAAGGCATGCAGTTAGTGCGTGGTAGAGATGCAATCAGAAGGGAAGTCTGGCTCCTAACACCAGCACTTAGTGCACCCTGTAAGTCAAAACAAGCCTGGTTACTTCAAAAGTTATTTTAAATCACGTTGAGGGGGAAGTTGTATTTCAGTGGAAAAACTCTAGCTTAGGATGTACTAGTGTCCAGCCTATGACCCCTGGGCCCTGAGCTGCAGGATAGCCCAATACATTTAAGGTGATGATATTATGTCACAATGTCAAAAAGTTGAATGATCCTGTGGCCTGGGTAAATTTCCAGTACAAAATCCTTCTGCACAAAAGAAACTTTTGGGGAGTGGGAGTGGGGACAGCATCTTACTACAACATAGCTCAGGCCTCAAACTTTAGATCCAGTTGAGTGTTGGGATCATAGATGTGTGCAACTAAGCAAAAAGAGAATATCTTTTACATTTTTATTTTATTATTTTTTTGAGAATTTCATTCAAAGTATTTTGATCATATTCACCTCCAGGCCTCCTCCAGCTCCTCCCAGATTCGTTCCTACCTCCCTACCCTCCCAACTTCGTGGGATTTTGTGTTTTGCTTCCCATATACTCTGGGGTGTGGGGTCATCCCCTGAAGCATGGCCACCTGCTAGGGGGCCACATCCTTAAAGAAAACTGATTCTCCCTTCTGGAAAAGCCACCAACTGTCTATAGCTCCTCAGTTAAGGGTGTGGGGTCATGAACCCCTTCCCACTCCGTGATGAACTGTTGACTAGTTTGCTCTTCCTCAGGTCCTGTGGAGGCACCCAGCTGCCATGAGCTCATGAGAGCACTGACCCTGTCATGTCCAGAAGACACTGCTAAGTTCCAGTCCCCCACAACCTCTGGTTCTTTACACACACACCCTTTTCCATGATGGTCTTTGAACCTTGAGGGAGGTTATGATATAGATGTCCCATTTGTGGCTAAGTACTCGGCTGGCAATTTAGCCTCTGCATTTTAGTCAGTTGTGGGTTTCTGGACTAACCACTGTCTGCTGCCCAAGTATGGTGATATTTTATTTGTGCTGAGATGTGATTTTATTTGTATGTTAATAAAGTTGCCTGGAGATCAGAGCTAAGAGCAAGCCATTTAGCAGAAGTCCAGGGGTGGTGGCACATGCCCTTACTCTGAGCACATGGCAGGCAGAATCTCTGTGTGTTCAAGGACACAGCCAAGTGGTGACCTGAACCTTTAATCTCAGTACCAACCATAGAGACCTGGAGGTCTGTATAGACAGGCAGTGACAAGGAAGTCATGTGGTCTGAGAGCTGTACTTATCTACCAGGAAAGATACAGATTTAAAGGGCCGTTATGCTATGTCCAGTTAGCATAGAAATTGTAGTATGCTCACCCCTGGGCCTCTGAACTTCCCAACTGTAGGCTCTTGGCCAGATATGCAGTATCAGGCATGCGTTTCCTTCTGGGGAGTGGGTCTTAAATCCAATCACATTTTCTTATATCCAAACTATTTTTCCCTTTATTTTACATACTAACCAGTTTCCCCTCCCTCCTCTTCTCCCGCTCCCTCCCCTGACCTCCCTTCTATCCCCCATCCACTCCTCCTCCTTTTCCATTCAGATAGGGTTAGAGCTCCCTTAGGGACCAAGCATTATCCAAACTATTTTAACGGTTGGTTAATTATCTCATAGCATTTGTGCCACTACCCCACCCAGGGAGCTCTCAGTACAACATAGCCCAGGCTAGCCTCACACTTGGTCATTACTGTAGTTCATAAGTGAGGCCATTGACGACACCGTCCCCACCCAGCCCAGCTGCCTACACAGCACCTTCCAGTACACTTATCCAAAGGACCATTTCCTACTACAGAGACACATGCTCATCCACGTTCATAACTGTTCCAGTAACAATGGCTAGCAAATTCGCCATAGTATTAATCACCCAGTGTAGGTGCCAGATAGTGAGGAAAGTTGATTCATGATTCCATTTTATGTTTCCAGGTTTTCAGGATAAAATGTTAAAGGAATTGAAAATTGATATCTACACATAGAATGTGCCCATACAACTTTAAAATATACACATTTCTACTTGTAGCAATGACAGATCCAGGAAGCTACATTTTGTCCTTTTGCATTAATGCCCATGTGTGTTGAATTCTAAGAGATGCTGAGGTAATATTATTATGTTTTGTTTTTCCCTTAGGTTCAAGGAATTGCAGCAATTTGGGGTGGTTTGTATTTATTGAGGTAAATGCAGCAATTCAAATATTAAATTATCTGCTCAATGTCATTACAAAAATAGGTATATGATTAAAGAATCATTTTTTGCTTTTTTTTTTCCGAGTTTGCTGTGGGCAGAACCATCTAGAATTTTCCATCATCCAGTTCTTCAGAATACGGTTTCCCAAATAAAACAGAACTCATAGCCTCACCACCACACTTTAACCACAGCAGAGATCCCTCCCCCCGCCCCCGTCACAAGCACCGAATACTGGCAACCTGGTGGGGCACCAGGCCACTGTTGCCTGGGAGACGAGGATGTCAAACAGGTATGGTTCCCACCCTTCACATCTAAACTCTGGCAGGCCCCAGAGTTCCCACCAGGGCACTAGCCAGTAACACTGACCTTGCCAATCCTTTGAGGAAGCTTTGTCTCCCCGACTCCAAATGCTAGACACTTTCAGAGCTCTCTCTAGCTATGGTGACCTGAGTGACAGACACATTCAACCGTGGTTGTCCGGCTATCACCCATGGAATCTAAACATAATCAGCCCCACTCAGGCTTCAAGAGAAAAATGTCTTTTTTTAAAAAAAAACATTTATTTGTATTTTATGTACATTGATGTTTTGCTTGCATATATGTCTGTGTGAGGGCGTTGCATCCCGTGAGACAGAAATTACAGACTGTTGAAGCTGCCATGTGGGCCCTGGAAACTGAACCCAGGTCCTCTGGAAGAGCAGTCAGTGTGCTTAACCACTGAGCCATCTCTCCAGGCCCCAAAATAGAATATTCTTATTGCTTGAAACTCTGACCAACCTGGACAGTGGGCTACGTTGGTCCTGTCACTCATCCTTCCGTGGCTGCTTTACTGGGCTGGATACTGGGATCCAGACATTCTATACACTGGGGTCAACAACTAAGGCTCGAGAGCAGCGTGAGCTCAGACCAGGGGAAAACAAACACTGCCTGCCAACTTACCGCCGTGCTTCTCAGGCCAAGCGAAAGTGGGATGGGGACTCTGGGGTATCAGAGTAGACCAGTGGGAAAGAAGGGTGGAGAAAAGCAATACAAAGTCCACGTGGGTGAGAAGGTCATGAACACCAGTTTAGTACACCATAAAACGCAAGTAAAAACAAAATCAGGGGCTGGAGAGATGGCTCAGAGGTTAAGAGCACCGACTGCTCTTCCAGAGGTCCTGAGTTCAATTCCCAGCAACCACATGGTGGCTCACAACCATCTGTAATGAAATCTGGCGCCCTCTTCTGTACACATAATAAATAAATAAATAAATTAAAAAAAAAAAAAAAAACAAAAAAAACAAAATCATTTTAAACAGTCTCGGAAGTTGTCCAGAGCAATCTTCTGATCGTGGAAACTGAGTCACAGGATGTCCTGGTCGGGCCCTGCCATTTCCTGGGCATTTCCGGTGACAGGCACCTAGATGCCACCCTGAGTGAGGAATGGCCCAGTTTAGGTGCTCCTTGCACACTGCTAGCAAGGAAAGTGGTAAAAAATTGTGCACTGCCATTACTTCTGGGGTTCAAGCACGGGAAGGTTACACACCAAAGGGGATTTCATTCTTAATTGCGTCTGTAAAAATAGGAGCATGCAGACAAATCCATGGCCTCGGATTACTTACAACTACAAAAGGGAAGTGAAGAACAGAGAAACCCAACAACACTGAGTGGACAGAGTGACCGGCACCAACGAGGGGAGCACTGTGCCTCCGGCGGTGACACAAAGCCTACACCCGAGAAGTGCTGACAGACACACACCTAGGGGCTGAGTGTCTACAAAACACCGGTCTACGTGTTTCCAAGCTGAAGACTGAGAACTGTTTCCAAGTAAAGACACGGAACACATGACAACTAAACTCACAGTAATCCCAGACTAGACCGTCTGGCAGAAAAGGATGAACATAGGACATCTCTGGGAAAGAGAGAGAAATTCACTGAATCCATTCAAATACTGTGTCGATGTTAAACCTCCTGAGTTTGGAGAGTGAACTGTAGTATAAGACAATCTTATTTGTAAGACGCACCCACTAAACGCTAGCCATACTGGAGCATCCGGCACACAGAGAAACGAGTCAGGCGATGTTTGAGTGACAGGCATGTATGACAGTGAATTCCCACGACTGTCGCACGTGCGGTCACTGTCTTGCTTGGATAGCCACACGACTCTATGACGTTCAGGACAAAACTGCCTAATGACACACCTCTTAGAGTCATCCCCGAGCTGAGTGACGCATGACTGTATTCTAGTCTCAAACTGTTCAGAAAACAGTGTGTGGAGGAAAGAGAGAAAACAACTGACAGAATGCTAAACTGGAGAATCTGGGCTGAGAATGCTCAAGTTCTCTGTTCTATTCCCACAACTCTTCTGTGTGCATGACATCACTCCAAAGTCACCAGAAAGCGATCACCCAAAAATAATTATGCTAACAAAATCACATACACACACACACACACAGACACACACACACACACACACACACACACACACTTTTTATTATAGCGTTTTAATATACCTTCTAGAGGTAAAATGGTCTTTACCAGGCCAAGTTTCTCGGCCTCTGTCTCTCTTAGTCTCTGTCTCTCTCAATCCTATGAAAAGTGTAAAGTTGCAAACCACAAGCAAGTGAAAAGCCGAATAAAATACAAATTTAATTATCTTCCAAGTCAGAAAGTCCTTTCTTAAACAGGTTTTCATACAGAGTCAAGCTTTTCCGACTTAAGGATGGCTTCACGGTCCTGAGTGATTCTCTGAAGTGCTCCTGATTCACGGTGGTTGCTTCCAGTCCGTTCTCCTGCAGAGCAAATAAGGCGGCCTGAAGACAGACAAGCAAGAGAGAACAGTTACTTTGCTTCATTTTAAAACTAACAGTAACATCAACACTGCAATCTGGTTGTAAATCTTTGGTCTCACATCAAAGGAGTTCAATGCCATCAAAGACACTAAGCTAAAAGTTAAGGTGACTAAAAACCCACCCTAGACCACAGCTTTTTGTACATTAAAAATCTAGCCTTAAATGGGCTAACTGCAGACTAGCATACACTCTTGTGTACAGTTTAAGAGGAACCTTGACCCGGAGGTAAGAAAGTTTACACGGCAATGCTCCGTAAGGAAAAGATGACTTGTTTCACGGCCCAGCAATTCTCCTTGTAGCCATGCCCGTGTACGGAAGATGCAGCCCCACCCTCCCGCCACAGACAAACTTCATGGCAGAGTGTAGAGACTGAAACCTCAAAAGCTGCGGGGTGTCTCCAGTGTAGGAGTATGCAGAGTGTGACCTTTGGGGGCAGCAGGGGACAGAGGGTAGGAAGGGTCCAAGGAAGATTCTGGAATACCGAAAATCTCTTCCCGACACAAGTGGCAGTAATAAAAGTATGGTCACTTTACAGTCGTTCAACATCATATCCTTAAGATCTATGCGTTCTTCTGGAATTTATATTTAATGAAGTTTACAGAAAAAGAAAAGCCCACAATGACCCTTTCTGCCTGGAAATAAAGCTGTACAAACTTACTTCTTTGCACAGGTTTCTAAGATCAGCTCCGGAGAAAAAACATGTTTCCGCTGCTAGCTTTTCTAATGAAACGTCAGGCCCTATTGGCATGTTGGTTGTGCAGACTTTTAAAATAGAAAGCCTGCCCTGGAACAAAACCAAAAACAAAACATTTACAATCCTTAATATTTACGTTCCACACTGATACAGTCAACATTTGAAGTTCAAATTGTTTAATCATATTACAAAGTGTGTGTGTGTGTGTGTGTGTGTGTGTGTGTGTGTGTGTGTGATATGTGGTGTCTATATGTAGTGTGTGTATGTGTGTGCGTGGTATATGTGTATGGTGTGTGTATTTGTGTGTGGTATATGTGTATGGTGTGTGTATTTGTGTGTGTGGTATGTGTGATGTGTGTGTGTATATGTGTGGTATGTGTGTGGTGTGTGTGCGTGTATATGTATGTGTTCATATTCAATTAAAAATCACTCTTGCTTCTGAAAGAGACTGAGTCATTAATGTTCCACACAGCAATAGTAAAATAAGTATTTTCTTAATTACTGTTTAAAGTAGCCAATCATAACCATTTCTGAAACAAGATGACTCTCTTTTGGGAATAAGCAGTGCTACCACAACAGTCTTAGAAACAAACACATGAATTGTCAAATGCATTTAGAAGCATCAGACATTTACTGTTTTGTTTTGTTTTTTTTTAAATCTCTTTAAAACTTGGTAAAAGCCCAAGGAAGGAAAACTTAATCCTTGGAGCCCTTCACCATGTGCCGGGTGGTTGCTCTGGGAGTTCCTGACGGGACACACTGCAACCCCTGCAGACCCAGACACTGCCACAGCCCCTTCAGCACCTCCTCCAGGCCAGGGCTCAGTAACATGCAGTGCCTCAGGAATCACTTCCAGGAGCGTTTCCCTGAAGGCAGGGCCAGGGAGCCAGCATGGACAAAGACTTCACGAAGAGCCACCAAGCAAAGAACTGGAGACCAGCACTCAACAGTGAGAGCGGAGCACAAGGTCCACCTGCACCCAGTCTGGAGTTCAGGCCAGACATGCTCAGCGCAGAGGAAACATCAGTGGTTACCTCTCGATCAGGAGGAGGCACATAGATCATCTTATCCAGTCTTCCGGGTCGTAACAAGGCATCGTCTAAAACGTCAGGCCTATTTGTTGCCACAACAATCATGACATTCCGATGAAGCATTTCTTGGTATTCTGAGGGAAAACATACAATACAAAGTAATGTCAACAAACCGTTATTAAGATCCTTTCTAGTAAGTCACATATGGCAAGGCGCTGTGTCTGAACAGGGATAACCTGTCCTTGGAGCCAGGATGCCTACTCGCACCCCAGCCACCTTCTTGGTATCAAGCCACCCCACAAACAACTCACTAATCCAAGAGCTACCTGTGTGTCTGAAAGGAGTGGCTAGTCCTGACAGGCGTTTCTCCGTGCGAGAACTGATGAAAAAAAAAGCCAGATGGAGGAACACCTGGCTGGTGCCCAGATCCACTCAGGCGCCCGTGAATGACATATAAAGAGACTGCTTACAAAGGCGGAATGCATGACTAATGGGGACCCAGAGTTCTGGAAGGTATAGCTTTCAATATCCCCAGTGGGAATTTACTTCCCATTCTTCTCTCCAGGGGCAGAAATAATCAACCTGAGTCGCAGTTATGAAAACCCTGGAGGAGAAGTAACATGTGCTTCTGTTGGAAGCGGGGTCTCTTGTACCCCAGGCTGTCCCAAAACTCTTTACCCAACAAAAAGGACCTTAAACTTCTGCTCCCTTGCTCACAACCCCAAAGCAGTGGGTTTACCAGCATGTACCAGCACATCCGACTTTGTGTGGTGCTGGGATAGCCTGCGGGTTTGTTCAGGCCAGGCAGTCACTCTGCCTCTGAATTACATACAAGCCCAAGCCCAAGAGACGGAACAGTTAAAAGCAAGACACGGCAAGACCTAAAATCAAAACCATTCACTGAGTTGAATAATCCAAGTGATTCTCCAGTGCTTACCCTTCAAAGCAGCAGTTTCCCAGCATGCCAATGGGCTGCTGTACAAGGAATCCCTGCATCATGAGATCAGGTTATCATGGGTCCCTTCTAATTATAGAGTGTTTTTTATTTCTACAGAGTGGTTAAAATGTTCCTTCTATGGCATAATTTAAAAAAAAAAATGGGACCCAGACAGGAATATGACTATAATAACAGAAATCAGAAATTGCCTTCTCAGGACAATAAGAAACCACTGTATCTGAGGCAGAGGCTCACGGAGGCAGAGGACTCCAAAAACCATCTTCACTTGCTTTCAATTACTGAAGTTACTCGAGTACTAGTTTGTTTTGTCACTGGAGAAGGGTAGGTCCTTCTTCAGGATATACACACGAGAATTCACATCTAAGATAATTATAAAACTTTTCACTTTTTCTGCCCAAATCACAACTTTTATCAGCCCTATAAAAGTCCCAAGAATGCGAGTGGAATCATATAAACCCCTCCGTAAGATGAATTCAGCCTAGGAAATGCAGCCGTGCAGGAAGGCTCCTTAATCCTGGCCCGGAACCATGGTGCACTCTGGCTAAGGAACAGCGCTTCACGTCTCCAGCTCCTGGTATTTACCCTGGTGGTCTGATTTACTCCCTCTTCTCTCTACCGTCCTAACTCCCACACCATCAAGCTCATTCAGCAGAACTGAAAGAACTCGCTCCCGAGCATCACATCCCAAGGTGCCGACTGAGCGAGACCCCAAGACTGAGTCAATTTCATCCAAAAACACAAGCGCTGGAGTATTGGCTCTTGCTTGTCGAAATACCTTAGTGAGGGAAAAAAAACATAATGTCACACGCCATTCCGGTGACTCTTTTCACTTCGCTATCTGCAATCATTAAAACAGAAAAATGAAGATTCTAAGTGCTTAAGAATTGGGGAATCAGTAAATAAAACAAGGGCCAATGGCAGTGGTTAAAAAGGTGTCTTCTTAAAAGATATTTAACTGGAATTTCAGAAGTGATAATGTTGCTTTAAGTCAGGATTTCATTATGTAGCCCAGGCTGGCCTGGAACTCATAGAAATCTGCCTGTCGCTATCTCCTGAGTATTGAATTAAAGGAATATGTCACCACACCCACCTGATGACAAATGTTTGACTTTAAAAACCAAGATAAAAGGGCTGGAGAGATGGCTAAGGGGTTAAGAGTGCTTACTGCTCTTCCAGAGGCCCTGAGTTCAGCTGCTAGTACCCACACTGGGTGACTCAGAACCCCCTGCAACTCCAGCTCTAGCGGAACCGGCATCCTCTTCTGGTCTAAGTGAGGACCTGCACACAAGTGCACTTGCTGTGGGATGGTCTGTATGTCAAATCTGTTGCTCTGATTGGTCAATAAATAAAACACTGATTGGCCAGTGGCCAGGCAGGAAGTAGGTGGGACAAGGAGAGAGGAGAACACTGGGAAGCAGAAGGCTGAGGCAGAGACACTGCCAGCTGCCGCCATGACCAGCAGTATGTGAAGACACCAGTAAGCCACCAGCCACGTGGCAAGGTATGGATTTATGGAAATGGATTAATTTAAGCTATAAGAACAGTTAGCAAGAAGCCTGCCACGGCCATACAGTTTGTAAGCAATATAAGTCTCTGTGTTTACTTGGTTGGGTCTGAGCGGCTGTGGGACTGGCGGGTGACAAAGATTTTCTCTGACTGTGGGCAAGGCAGGAAAACTCTAGCTACATGCACTTACCACACATGGACACACACATATGTAATAATTTTTAAAAATTAAAAATAATTTTAAAAAGATAAAATTGCAGAATGATAAAAGCTTACCTCAACCTTATTCAAAATCAGAGAGATGGACTTGACAAACAGTAGTGACAGGAGGAAGGATCACAGGGAGGAAGGCTCTTACTTAAACTTAAGCACGGATAACTTTTACAACTAGGGGAAAAACAATACTCAAAAATAAACGAACCTGAGACAAGACTTTTTCTGAGTCTCCAACAAAAGGTAAAAAGAGGTCGGCTCCGCTCACTGACACGAAAGAGCAGTGACAGCTTGTGGCCAGGGCCCTCACCAGAGTGGTCTTAGCACATCCAGGGGGACCATAGAGGAGAAGGCCCTTTGGCTGTTTCAGACCCATCCTAGCAAATTCCTGAGGGAACTTCAGAGGCCACTCAACACACTGTCAACAGGCAGGGAGACAGAGAGGTGTTAGTGTAGCAGGCACATGCCAAATCCCTCCCCCCATCCGGCACTTCCCCGGCTCTCGTCCCCACCAGCCCAGGAACCCGGGGGACATGACTCATCTGCACCCAATGGCTTTCACTTGGGATACCGCACGATGCCTGAGTGTTCTCCCAAAAGTTCTCTGTGCTATTCTTTTTAAACTTTTAATTATCTTTTAATTTGTGTGCTTGGGTGTTTTGCCTGCATGTATGTCTGTGCATCATGTGCATGCCTGGTCCTGGAAGAGGTCAGAAGAAGTCACTGGGTCCCCTAGAACTGGAGTTATGGATGGCTGTGAGTTACTACATGGGTGTTGGGAACTGAATCTGCTCTCTGCAAGAGCAACAAGTACTCTTAACGGCTGAGCCATCTCTCTATCCCCATCTCTATCCCTCCAGCCTTAGCTCAAATTACCTGCTTGGAGAAGACTTCCCCAAGAACCCTGGGCAGAGGAGAGCCCCTTCTCCCAGCCCCAGGAAGCCCTGTACTGCCTTCCACCTTATTTAGAATATTAGAGTTCATTACTATTCTCTTTCCAGGTGGGATGGGCCACTCTGTTCTTGCTACAAAATCAGCAGAGTTCACACCTAAACCCTCAACACCCAGAGTAGCACTTGCCTCAAGCGGGCCTCAATAAACGTTACTGAAGAGTGAAGAAGTCCGACACACCTCAAAGGTAACGGCTTCACAATCGTTTAACCGACTCAGAAACGCGATACAAGTTAGACATAAACCTTACTGCTAGCAAGTGTCCAACTTTGTGCCAGAGAGGCGGCAGAACCGACAGTGGCCTCCAGAAAGAAGAGCGGACGGTGAGAGCTCTGGTCCAAGGGAAACAACCAGGCCCACACAGGCCCTCCGAGGAGAAGGGCTACTACAAAGAGACACCTGAAACCATCCACTCGACTGCGTCCCAGCAGTGAGCAGACCAATGGAGGAAAGAG
Source organism: Peromyscus maniculatus bairdii (assembly GCF_049852395.1). NCBI lineage: Eukaryota > Metazoa > Chordata > Mammalia > Rodentia > Cricetidae > Peromyscus > Peromyscus maniculatus. The sequence continues at coordinate 100,420,345 of NC_134855.1, read as the reverse complement.
TGGTGTGAGACCACAACGGGCCCTGCAAGTTCCAACTGACAATGCGGAAATATGTGGAGCGCTCTGGAAGGAAAGGAAACTGAGGCAGGGAGCTCTGACAGGCCAGAGATCTCTGGCAATGACTCATGCCACAAAAATCGTGAGGCATGAAAGTGGTAAGGCAGACTGGCCACTGAGACATAAGGAACTGCGTTTCACAGAGCGCTGTCACCACTCTTCCCACGGGGACTGCTGGCTGACTGCATTCACCCACACAGGGAGCCTTAGATGTGGAGGGGGCGGTGACTAGCTGGACTCTACTTTTTGGTTTGCTTTTTTTTTTTTTTTGAGACAGGGTCTTACTATGTAGCTCTGGCTGTCCTGGAACTCATTATGTAGACCAGGCTGGCCTCGAACTCCTGAAATCCAATTGCCTCTGCCTCCCGAGTCCTGGATTAAAGGCGTGTGCCCTACACCTGGCACTAACTGGACCCTGGACATGACATGTTGACAGCCCTGTGGTTGGTTATCTAGCAGACAGACAGCTAAGCAGTCCTAATGACCTCAAGAAAAGTCTACTCAAGACTTTTCAAGGGGCAGCTAAGAACAGTCTTGGACACTGTGACCATCACCTTGGACTGCAGAAAGGGTGTCTGGGCTGGACAGACGCTCAGTGGTTAGGAGCACATGTTGCTCTTGCAGAGGCCCTAGGTTTGGTTCTCAGAACCCACATGGTGGCTCACAACCACCCATAACTCCAAGCCCAGGGCATCTGACACCTTCGTCTGATCGCCACAGGCAGAAGGCATGTATGGACGTGATGCCCACATGTACATGCAGCCAAAATACATATGCATAAAATGAAAATTTTAAAGAAAGGTGTCCACGAGTCTCTCAGAGCACCAACATTTCAGTGAAGGGAGAGGAAAGGTAGGAAAGTGCCACAGCCAGACTAACAGAACATAACAAAGGAGTGTGGCTGATGTCTCTCAGACTTTACTATTGTGACCATGAAATGAGACAAGCCCATAGGAAAGGCTCCCCATAGCTCCAAACTCCAGCACACAGGAGAAAAAGCACAGTATTTGCATATAACCTACATCCATTTGTTGTAAATTACCTCCTATCACTTATAATACCCAAATAATGTAAATACCGTGTACATAGTCGGCATACTGCATTATTTAGGGGAAAATAACAAAAAAAAAATGTTGGATCTGTTCAGTGCATGTCTCAAAAATTAAAGCATTTACTATCCAGCTTGTCATGGGAATTCTGCTGACCTGTGTTCTAGATTATAATGAATTCTTTAAAGCAATAATTTTAAAAGAGCGTTAAGATGGGGAAACATGAAAACTAGTTTTGATGTCTCTAGAAGTCTAGCTAAACTCAGACTAGACCACATGAGCAGGAATTTGGGTAAGATGCCAAGAGCAGTCTGATCACAGCATTTTCATTTTACACACAGAATGCTACTCTGGCAATCAGCTGGGATGAGCTGATCAGTAACTGTTACCTGCTTTAACTTTATCTTTACATCTTCAAGTCCTCCTATCTGCTCCCAGCCGACGGGCTTGATGTCCATCAGTCCTACAGAACTCCGAAATGATGAGGGCTGAATCTTTTTCAAGGCTTCAAGAAAGTCTGTTTCATCAATCTTAGGACTGTCTTGGTTCTGAAGAAAAATATCCCCAAAAGAAAAATCAAGCCAAAAATTAGGTAGGCCCTTTCCATAGTATACACGCACAAAGAACTAAAAAAATAAAAATAAAAAATAAAAAATCTCTTTTGAACATATAAATCTAATTATCACTACTCTCAAGTTCAAGCATCTCAGAAAATCACCTCCTCAAAGTGGACGCGCTGAGCTCACGAGGTCAAGGGTTAAAGTGGGACACTACAGCTGTTAACGGACTGTCCTCTAAAGAAGCCAGAGTCACTCCTGCTCCTCCAGCTGTTTTCCCCAAGGACTCTAACAAACTCTTAAGTTTGCAAGGAAGTGACAGGAAGAAATGATACTCAACACTGTGTTAACTTTCTTCAATTCAGAGTGAAGTAGAAGAAGTAACAATTGGAAAGTCATCGGTTTTTGCAACGTTCTATAAAAGCTATTCTGAGTAAGAACACCTACGAGAGGACACCTTCACATTTCAAAGCATCTCCTCACACAAGAGCTCCGTGGAGGAACCAGACATCGCCTGGTTCAGTCTATAACACCAATGAGCAGCTGAGGGGTATGTGCCTCCACGTGGTAAAGACACAATCTTGACTATGTACTGTTCGCAGCAGGGATGCATACCTGGAATCTAACCATTCTACAAAATAACTAACCCGGATCACTCATGTCAAAGTCACAAAGCTCAGATAATAAAATATTCTCAAGCGACCCCTATAAAATATAAAACATGCACATACATAAATGTGTGCATACATGCATACACTCACACAAACACGTGAACACACATGCACATAGACACACAGACACACACACACACACACACACACACACACACACGCACACACACGATGGACAAGAGAGTGATAATGCTAAGTTAACAAAATATTAAAAGTTATTAATTTGGATAAAGGGTCTGGTTAAAGTTCTCTGTAACTATTTTGCAACTTTCCAATAAAATAAAAATGATTTCAAAAATAAAAAGTTAAATAAGAAACTTGAAATGACTTTTTTCTTTTTTTTTCTTTTTTTTTTTTTAAGATTTATTTATTTATTATGTATACAGAAGAGGACGCCAGATCTCATTACAGATGGTTGTGAGCCACCATGTGGTTGCTGGGAATTGAACTCAGGACCTTTGGAAGAGCAGTCGGTGCTCTTAACCTCTGAGCCATCTCTCCAGCCCCCTTGAAATGACTTTTAAAGAAACGAAGCAGATTTATCATGTTTCCCAGTGTTTTACTGTCCAGTGCCTGTCCATATCTTTTCTCTTGGGTTGCCGGTCCTGTCCTGTCTTTAAACGTTCTTTCCATAGGAAGGAAATGGGCTGAAAGTCCTTTCTCTGGTCTTAAGTTTGCAAGTTTGCTCATTTGACTCCAAATGTTCAAATTGGCAAGTCCTCATTGGCTCCTTTTGTTATACTCAGAGGCCATCTTCCTGCTAACATTAGATACTATTTTACAATTTTCTTGATCCATTTCAATGAAGCACAATTTTGGTTAGTTAAAAGCTCCTTACATTCCTTTCCATTTTATCTGTATTGCTGTTAAATAATTTGCCTTCATATCAAATTCTAAATGTTGGGTTGTCTACAAGCTCTCATTTTCAACTATTTTATCCCATTTATGTAAGACCATGAAAGTGGATACTTATGGTAGACCTACTCTGAACAGTATTACCTAAAAATGTCAGCATCTGTCTCCTCTAGGGTGAAGTTTCAGGCAAAGTTCACTTTCTTTACACATTGCTACCCTGTTGAGTTTCAGTCGTGTGTTTGATGGGGACACATTCTGACAAACTTTCATCAGCTCTTTTGTCATGGTTGTGCATTTGCCCACTGTGGATGAAAAGACTTACGGGACACATAACCACTGTGTTCTCTTTTGTTTCTTTGCTTTAGTGGCTGGCAGTTTTAGATCCTGGGCACCGAATACTAGTTAATTTTTAGATAATATCAAGTAGCATTTGAAAATCTCACTTCAAGACTCACCACTGGTGTACACTCACCATTTCATTTGACGCTCTTCGCCCTTGCGGGCATATAAATCCTTCTCCTCTGTATTTATTAAACTATGCTCCTAGTTCCTCAACTGGACTATTTCAGAAAAAACAGACTCCTCGCCTGCCCTGGCATAGACCGAGCCCCTCACCTGCCTAGTGGGAGAAAAAAGACAAGCCAGTGCCTTCCCAGATGTCTCTGTCCCTACTTCCTTCCATTTCCCTGGGTTGTTTCTGAACTCAGCCATCACCTGTGGTGACTAGACTTTGTAGGAAGGGAGGCCCCTCCTCAGGTAGCAGTGAGCTGGCTGGTCCACCTAAGCCAGAGATGCTTAAGATCAAGCCTGGAACTTCAAAGCAAAGGGAATCCTAAATGTGCCTCCCTGCCCCTCTTTGGAACTCTCATCCTTCCCTACAAAGGACATACAGTCTCACACCTTTACACAGGGTCTCATTAAAGCTCTAAGCAGTCTGGTACCAAAGCCATTAAGATGAGAACACAGAAGATTAAACTTCCTCCCACCTTCAGTGTTAGGATAAAAATAACAGAAAAGTTAGGAAAGATATAAACTATATAGCTGAAAATAATTTAGGATGCTATAAATGAAGTTGAAATGTCCCAGAATCCTCAGCTGCTGAAATTATTATTTGCTGAAGAGGTTTAGGGACTCGGGTTATCAGATACTAAATGACTTGTTTTTAAATTAATAGTATTGAAAAATACTACATTTAAGATAATCCTAAATATTTTTAAAGTAATTATGAATTCAAAATTTAAAAATCAGTGACAATCTCGAAGAAAATACAATTCCAAGTAATCAGTGTCTCTTGGATTAGGGAACTCTGTTTTTCCCATAGATATTTATCAATAATAAAGAAAAAAAAAACAGTATCTTGGCAAGGGAGAAATCTTATAGGTGCCATCTTAATCTAGAAATCAAAGTTAACTTTGAAGTTAATCATCAATGACTAAAATTCTTGTTGTGGTATTGTGCCTATGGGTTATTTCTAAATGTTTCAGAAAAACAGACACACATGTAAACCCAAACACGCAAAGAAAGAAACGACAAAGTAAACACAGTAGAATGTTACCACTGGATTATCTGGGTAGAAGCTAGACACAATCTATTAGTTTTATTTTTCCACTTTTCTCTGTAAGTCTGAGGTTGCTGCTTAAAAATTTTTAATTTATGCCAGGTGGTGGTGGTGGTGGTGGTGGTGGTGGTGGTGGTGGTGGTGGTGGTGGTGGTACACGCCTTTAATCCCAGCACTCGGGAGGCAGAGCCAGGAGGATCTCTGTGAGTTTGAGGCCAGCCTGGGCTACAGAGCGAGATCCAGGACAGGCACCAAAACTACACAGAGAAACCCTGTCTGGGGAAAAAAAACATTTAAATTCAAATCTGTCAGATTCTTCTGAAGGACACCATCTTTCCCAGCTGCTCCAGGCTCTAGCTCTAGAGAGTTACTGTGACAAGTGAAGAAAATTCACTGAAGAGACCTCCTGGAAGACTCAGCCATTTTTCTCATCTTCAATCATATATTTATATGACATTGAGATATAAATATATATATATATGTACATGAGATAAATTTGTATACATGATATATGTACACACACACACACACACACACACACACACACAAACATACACGGAAACAGCTGTGGAGACTGCCAACCATGCCAAGGAATGTACTGTTCTTACCACTTCTTTTAATCCCCCAAATTAATTTGTCATATTAATAGGAAGAATAACATAGCTGGTCCAAGTCAACACTTCTTACCTTCTCGTGCTTAAGAAGGGCACACAGGGCAGCCTCCCTACAGAGTGCCGTCAAGTCGGCACCAACATAGCCCACTGTCATTTCTGCCAGGAGACCGAAATCAACGTGACCGGAGACGGGCATCTTTGAAGTAATCACTTGCAGAATTGTCTCTCTTTGTTTAAGCGTGGGAGTCCCAATGACAACCTACAGGCAACGCAAAAAAAAAAAAAAAAAACCAGAAAATTTAAAGTATACAACATTAAACCTTTCTTTAAAAGCATCCTCACAAATATGAACAGTAATTCAGCAAGTCATTCTGGAACTTGCGTCATGAACAACTGTTAAGCACACCTTAGATTCTGAAAATAAAAATATACTAATTGCCCAGTGGAGCAACAGAGGCTGGGAATTTGAACAATGAAAATTATATAATCCACTGGAGAGGTCTTTGTTGTTTTTTGAAAACACACCAAGTTGGGGGTCAAACTATAGGACAGATAATCCAGGTGCTTGCTCTTTGGAAGAAGAGCCTCTAATAGATGGTACAAGGAAGAAACCCACTCAAGTCCTCAAAAGAGTTAAGAAGTATGCAATTGCTATCCATCTGCAAAGTCCTACCACAAAATTCACACATTACTTAATTACTAATTATTCTAACTATTCCTTAGCAATTAAAAAAAAAGTCACTTGAGGACCAAAGCTCATAAAACAAGGCTGCTCTGAACATTCAACTTTCTTGACAACCCAGCAAGTCAACTGTAGAACAGGAAGCTGGTATCTTGACAAGGAATGAACACATTTAGAGGCTAATGCCTGCTTTTATTTGCCTTTCCTGCCTCCTCTTACTGTGACTAAGTTCTCATTCCAACACTATTTCAGTTTAATATGCTTGCAACAGGCTTAGTTACCTTAAGAATTAACATTATTCTTCTTCTTCACCTTCATGACCTGCACAGCAAAGTTAATGACCATCCTGCTTCCCAGAATGATTTGACTCTAGAATAATCAGCTTCTGGCTCACAAGTCACAAGAGATCTACAAATCCTGCCTGACCCAGCTGTCGGACAAGGTGAGCTTCCAGAGACCAGGGGCTCTCACCAGAGCTGGCTATTTACCTCTCGGTCAAACCTCCCGGGCCTGCGCAGCGCTGGGTCTAGCTCGTCTGGCCGGTTAGTGGCTCCCACAACCACAAACTCCCGGTCCCCGTGGATGCCGTCCAGCAGCGTCAGCACCTGGGCCACCACGCGGCTCTCGGGGGCTCGCCGCGGGCCGCCTCTCCGGGGACACAGGGCATCCACCTCGTCCAGGAAGAGGAGGCTGGGCCCGCGGCTGGCCAGCTCCCGAGCGCGCTGGAAGACGCGCCGCACGTTCTCCTCGGTCTCCCCGGGCCGGGCGCCCTGCAACGCCGGGGCGCTCACCGCCAGCAGCTCGGCGCCCGCCTCGCGCGCCACGGCACGCACCAGCTGGGTCTTGCCCACTCCCGGGGGTCCCGCCAGGAGCACCCCGCGAGGCACCGCCAGCCCAAGCGCGGCTAGGGCGAGCGGGTAGCGCAGCGGCAGGCGGAGCAGCTCCCGCAGGGAGTCGGCCGTCTCCGACAGGCCCCCAAGGGCCACCTCCCCGGGAGGCTCGACCTGTGGCGGCGGCGGCGGCTTGTCGCTGAGCGTGATGCGGGTGTGCGGGGTAACCAACCCGGCGGGCTCGGGGTCCGGTGTCCCGCCCACCACGTGCAGCGCGGCCACGGGGCCGGGGACGCCCGGAGGGGTGGCCACCACGTGTCCCCGCGACACCGGCCGGTGGCGCAGCAGCTCGTGCGCTACCTCCAGCACCGCGTCGGGGCTCGGGGCTCCCGCCTGCGATCGCAGCACCGGCCACACCTCGAGGCGCCGCAGCGGCGGACAGGGCACCGGCTGCAAGCTGTCCAGACTGATCCTCCCCGCGGCGGCCGCGGCCCCGGGGCTCGCGCACTGCGGGTCCAGCTGCACAAAGCCGTCCGCCCCGTCGCGCCGGGGCCAGGCCGTGCAGAGGCAGCAGCCGCCGGCGGGCAACGAGATCCTCAGCGGCGAGCCCAGGCGCGCGCCCAGGCTGCGGAGGGCCGCCGGCCCCAGGCGGCAGCGCTGGGTTCCCCGGTCCCGGGGATCCACCGGCAGCAGCTTCAAAGTCTGTCCATCGGGGAAAGGCCCGGAGTCCGGAGCCATGACTAGCAGAACCACGCCAAGGAGAGCCTGGCAGCAATTCTACCCGGCTGCCGGATGCAGGCGGCGCGCATGCGCCTTGAAAAAAAAACCAAAACAAAACCCAAGCTTCTGATTGACGGTCGAAAGGGCTTATGGGAAAGTGAGAAGGCTGGGTCTCCATAAACTTGACAGAGCTGGCGGTTGTCTGTCCAGCAGCCTTACAGAGACCGTCTAAACTGGCATCTGACAGACGCAAGGCCGCTCCGCTAGGACATAAGCTTGTATTTTGGCTGCCACATCAGTGTCAGGTCTCTGCCTTCTGACTCTTCAGTAAGAACTTTGCATTTTTGGCGGGGAAGACAGGCTGCTGAGGTGTAAATAAAACACCTGCCCAGTTAATCATGGTGCCCACAACTTACGAAACCTCTTTTATTCTCGTTCCAAAAAGCTCGGAGCCTCTAGACATGGGCAAGAAGACCTAATAAGACATAACCATCTTCAGTATATGAAGGGGAGTGTGTGTGCGAAAGTTAGCGTACTTGTGGATAACTGTGGTATAGAACTGACCAGGACATGAAAGTTTAACGAGGATGATCTCAAGAGGTTTTCTCTGCATATTTTGAGCACGGTCGCGTGAAAGGTACAGCCAGAGATCATAAGGGACGCCAACAGAGGGAAGTACACATGAGGAGACAATTAGAGCTAGCTTAACCTTACAGAGTTCTGCACTGATTTAACAGAGGTAGAGGCTGTGCTGGTAGGGATAGGAAGTAGAGGAGAATACATACTGTTTTGTGTGGCATGGAGAAGCTGGTCCCATTCGGGGTCAAACTGTAAATTCCTCTGACCTTAGCCAGGAAATACCCAACTTCCCCGCTGAAACAGCTATTCCTCTCCTTGTGCTACAGATATCCACAAGGGATCCTGTTTCTCCGCCTCCCACTCTTGTTCACTCATTCTCCGTAGAACTACAGACGTCTTTTCCCCTGCCAGCCAGGAAATCCAGCCTGCTCCTTTGAGTCAGACCATTTTTTTCAACGTATTGGTTCAAACATGTGTATGCCCGAGTTTATCATACCTACAATGACAAACTCTTGTAGAAAACGATTCTAAGCCCGGTGTGGTGGCTCACACCTGTATCCCAATATTTGGGAGCCTACATAAGGATTATCACAATTTCCAGGCCAACCTGAGCTACCCAGTAAGGTCTGGGCCAGCCTGACCTACAGAATGGGAAGATGTCTCCAAAAAAGAAATAAAAAGAAAAAGAAAACCTTGAAAAGAAAAAGCATTGTAATAGTTGTGTGGTCCCAAATCTGGTAATTCTGTGAGCACCCTCTAAAGCACCAAACTCATGCACCACTAGAGGGCGCCCAGAACCAGCAACTGAAGCCTCCGGTCCTCCAAGGTCCGGCATTCTCAGCTGAGCCTGCCACTAGTTTCCCCAGGGTTCACACCCAGTTGTATGAAACCGACCACAGTCTATGTATGGTCTTACTGCATTACCAGGCTCCTGCAACAAAACACTATGAGCGATGCAGGTTAGAGTAGGCAATAACAAATTACTTTTTTGCAATATTTTAAAATTAAACTGTGTGTGTGTGTGTGTCTGCACACAGGGGCCCATGGAGCCCAGAGGCATTGGATCTCTTGGAGGGATAGTTACAGACATCTGTATGCCACTCCATGTGGGTGTTGGGAATTGAATTCAGGTCCTCTGCAAAAGAGGCAGAATGTACTCTTAACCCTGAGCCATCTCTCCAGCCCCACCCCACCTTTTTGTGGTTTGTTTTTGTTTGCTTGTCTGTTTTTTGTTTTGTTTTGTTGTTGTTGTTTTTTGCTTTTTCGAGACAGGGTTTACTCTGTGTAGTTTTGGTGTCTGTTCTGGATCTCGCTCTTTAGATCATGCTGGCCTCGAACTCACAGAGATCTGCCTGGCTCTGCCTCCCAAGTGCTGGAATTAAAGGCATGCACCACCGCTGCCAGGCTTCTCCATCCAGCCCCCTTTAAAGACTAACCTTTCTTCCTTCCTTCCTTCCTTCCTTCCTTCCTTCCTTCCTTCCTTCCTTCCTTCCTTCCTTCCTTCCTTCCTTCCTTCCTTCCTTTCCTTCCTTCTCTCTCTCTCTCTCTCTCTCTCTCTCTCTCTCTCTCTCTCTCTCTCTTTCTCTCTCTCTCCTTCTCCCCCTCCCTCCCTCCCTCCCTCCCTTCCTTTTTATTTTTGTTTTTCAAGACAGGGTTTCTCTGTGCAGCTTTGGAGCCGGTCCTGGAACTTGCTCTGTAGACCAGGCTGGCTTTGAACTCACAGAGATCTGCCTGCCTCTGCCTCCCCAAGTGCTTGGATTAAAGGCATGTGTCACTACTGCCTAGCCTAAAGATTAATTTATCTTATGTGTATGAGTGCTCTGCCTTCATGTATGTAGGTGCATAACTTGCGTTCAGTTATTTGCTTCTTACAGTTTCAGAAGCTCAGAAGACAAAGATCTAGGTGCTGACTGAATCAGGACAAGTGAGGACCTACTTTCTAGGTCACGTACCTTTTCATTCTTTCCTCAGATAGTGGAAGGAAGCATCTAACTCTTTGTTGTTGTTGTTGTTGTTGTTGTTTGTTTGTTTTGTTTTGGGTTTTTTGGTTTTGGGGGGTGTTGTTTGGTGGGGGTTTTTTTGTTTTTGTTTTTGCTTTTTGTTTGTTTGTTTGTTTGTTTGTTTGAGACTGGATTTCTCTGTGTATCCCTGGCTGTCCTGGAACTCTCTCTGTAGACCAGGCTGGTGTCCAACTTGCTGATTCACCTGCCTCTGCCTCCCGAGTGCTGGGATTAAAGGCGTGCACCACCACTGCCTGGCTGCTTCTAACTCTCTTGGGTCTCTTTTATAATGACACCCTCACAAATATTCTTTGTTGTCACATATGGGAGAAAAGAACCTCAACTGAGGAATTGCCTCAATCAGATTGGCCTATAGGTATGTCTCTGGGGCATTTCCTTGATTGCTAGTTGGTAGAGGAGGGCCTTTTCCACTATGGGCAGTGCCATCCCTCAGCAGGTGGGCTTGCACTGTATGAGAGAGGTAGCTGAGCAAGCCAATAAAGAGCACTCCTCTATGAGCTCTGCTTTAGTTCCTGCCTCTGGGGTCCTGGCTTCCCTTGATGATAGACTATAACCTATAAGTCCAACAAGGTCTTTCATCTCCAAGCTGGATATGGCCAGTGTTTTTATCATAGCAAAAAGCAAAGCAGGACAGAAAATGGTGCCAGAGAATGGGGTGTTGCTGTGACAGGCCCGACTATGTGGCTTTTATGCCTTGGAATGTTTTGTGTGAAGAAACTAAAGCGTGTTGGAGCTTTGAGCTGGAAAAGCCATTAGATGCTCAGAGTTTAATGAGCTCTTGTGGAAACTTGGAAGGCAATGCGGAGAGAAACAATGGAGGCCTGGCTTGTGACGCTTCAGAAGGAAGACAAGACACTTCCTCCCCAAGTGCTAGAAATGTGTATGTATACCACCACATGTGATCCATGTGGTGCGGGGGGCCGGAACCTAGATCTTGTCCGTGCGCACTAGGCATACACTCTACTTGAGCTGCATCTCTGCCTCTGACCTAAACCCTTCAAGGACAGAAAAACATGTTAGTGCTAAAAAAACAAAACAACAAAACCATGAAGTGAATGAGCGAGCAAGTGGAGACTGGGCTGAGCTGGAAAGTGAGAATTTCACTGAAGAACCCAGTGCCGTCTGGTTTGCCGTCCGGTTTGTCCTTCTGCCCCAGCAAGTGTGCTAGGAAGTGAGATAGAATGACATCTAGAGCGCACTCGTGGCTGAGAGGGCAGAGCAGCAGTATCCACTCCCCGAGTAAACCTTTCACTCCACCCCACTCATTTAAAAACTCGGCACAAAGCTAACCTCTTCCAGGGAGGTTTCCCTCACACCTGTACTTCAAAGCTCTCTTCTCTTACCCTGAGGTCCTGGGGCACCATCCATACATTTATGCATCTAGCTGCATTCTGTTTACATCGTTAGCCACTTACGAAAATGGACTTTCAAGTGTCTTTCCATTGTTCCGTCGCTCTTTTTAATGGCTTGTAATGATCTGCTCCCTGTTCCAACACTGAGTAAAATGCCAGGTGTTCAGTAATTAAATCTCTTCGTTTCTTCAATTACTAATGAATTCACTTAGATTTGTTTAAACGTAGGAGAATGAGCTTGATGATTTTTAGAATATCTGTTTTGGATGCTATACCTCGGCATATTAGAGCTGAGAATTTCAGCCCATCGTGTGACTCCTGTATTTTTTGAATGCTCAGACTTGCCTAGTGGTTGCCAATATTGTATACAGCCTGACCTACAGGCTGAGCAGAAACAAAGCAAGCCTAGAGGTAGGGAGCTGACTGTCTGAAAAGAGCTTGTTTATAGTGTTTCATGGGTCTCTGTTCCATTAAGGTTTTCTCTGGTGATTTTCCACATTCATTCCGAATAGGAAATGCATTCTTTAATTTCCACTTTCTAAGGTACTGGTGCCAAGCACAGAGAGAGAGAGAGAGAGAGAGAGAGAGAGAGAGAGAGAGAGAGAGAGAGAGAGAGATATTTTTTTGCTGAACTGTTCTGCTTTACTGACCAAAAAGACCTCTCTGGTCAGTGAAGCCTTGAGAGACAGGCGAGAAAAAGAAGGCTTGTGACCGTTGGGACTGATAACGGGAGGGCTTCTCTGGGAAGAAGTTGATATGCTGGCTTCCAAAGTAGCAAAATTGAGGACAAAGGGAGGAAGATACTGGTTCTGAATCATCTGGAACTGGGCAGATAGGAGACTTTCTTCAGAACAACCACAGCGTTCCTATTGTCCTCGCGGCTGAATGGCTCATTTGTCCATTGTAATGCAGGTCTCTGTTTCCCTCCCACACACAGACTGTGCAGGAGTGGCCGTGAATGCCTCGGCATTTTCCAACATTTTATTGGCCTACTTCTTTCTGTGTTGTTATCCCAGACCTTCACATCTTTAGAATTCAAGTAAACACAGTATGTTCCAGAAACATGAACTAGTACTTGACCTGTTTCAGAACCACTGGATTGGAATCTTGGCAAATGTGCTATATCTCAAGGAAGAATTCATCCATGTCCTCCTGTTCGCCTCCATGTTCAGCCTGAACCACTGCGGGCACCTGACTTCAGTCTGTCTTGAAGGAATTGTTCTTGAGAATTCATTTAAGCTCTCTAGACAGAATTCTTATAATCTGCAAAATTATTGTGATAATGAAGTGATCTACTACAGCAGTGGCTGTAGTTATGATCACCCACCTTATGAGAACACTCCTGGATAATTTACTGAAATTTCTTTTGAAAAACTGAAGCCTTCTTGGCATGTAACATGAAGCTCTACTCAACAATGACAGCTGTGTGTGTGTGCAGGGCCAGGCACAGCATCTAATGCATCATATGTGTTATCTCACTGAATCCTCCCAGTGAATTTGGGAGGTTGGAAATATTTCTACTTCATAGATGAGGGAACTGAGGCATAACTTTCCTAAAATTCACAGAGCTAGTGAGTTTCTGAGCAAGGATACCAAACCAAGTGGATTGGCTGGGCCCCAAGTTCTCACTTGGACCATCACACTGTACTATACTATAACCTAGCTGGATGTACAAACAAGGTCTTCCAATTAGCAGTTTGTGACCTGAGGCAGAGCTTTGAATTCCACACCTAACTTGAGGGTCAAACTAATACATACCTAGTAGATTCATTTATTTAACAAATGTTTCTTGACCTCCGTTTAACATGGGCTAGACCATATCAATATCATAATAATTAAATTTGCTTAATACACTTCTATTGGGCAACAATTGTGTCTATGTTAAAACATTCCCTCGTGGAAGGAAGAAGGGGGCTCATAAAAGTCTGGAAATAAATGAAACATATAAGGTCCAGTAAATAAAATTTAAAAAAAAAAAACTTACAATCCCCTGAAACAATAATCACGAGGCTCTGCCCCAAGGCTTTAAGAGCAATAAATAATTACTCTTTAAAAAAATCGTTTATGGGCTGGAGAGATGGCTCAGAGGTTAAGAGTGCCAACTGTTCTTCCAAAGGTCCTGAGTTCAATTCCCAGCACCCACATGGTGGCTCACAACCATCCATAATGAGATCTGGCGCCCTCTTCTGTGTACATAATAAATAAATAAATAAATAAATCTTTAAAAAAAAAAAAAAAAAGAATTACTAGGGTGAGAAGATGATGTGGTTGGCCAGGCTGCCTGTAAGTCATGCAGGGAGCTCCAAGGATGCAGCTTTCAGGAGTTGTCACCCTTGCTGAGATGGGCTTTTGTGATGCAGTGTCCTTGAGTTATCATTGTCCTATAAGCAACCCATCACCCATATTCTTATAAAACAAATGAACAAAATCCCCATAAGTGCAATAGTTCATATACCAGAATTGGATAGAATCATGTCTTAGGTCTGTTAGGTGTCCTACCCTAGGGTGAAAAGACATTTGTTCACTCCTCTTCAGGACAGGTCACCTGATATAGAGAGCTTCATGCAGCCACACCTCAAAGATGGTGCTCTGCCTTCCACCCTCCTGATGGTGGGCACTCTCTGTGATAAACAACTCATTTGGCTAAGGCTGAGGATTTGGCTTGCTTCCACGCACGTGGACCTATCCGCAGTACCTACATGGCAGATTGGGGTTGGCTGACCAGAAGCTCTTTAGGTTGTGGGTTGACTTTCCCCGGGGTCAGAAGTCAGACGATTGTTTCAAGGTTCCTGAATAAACTGCTTGGAGAAGAGCCTGGTGTTGCGTCTTCCTTGCTGGACGAGGCGGACTCGACAACCTGACATGATTGGTGAACAAAGGTTGACAGAACCAAACATGAGCTGGGGAGGAATGATTGTGCCATCCCTCTAATGAGTGCTGGTGCATGCAGCCAAAACAGATCCATGTGAGGGCAAAATGTTCATGGGGCAATCCTGATGTGCCTACCTTTCCGTGTGGTACGGGACAGTAAGCCCCCTTGATGTCCTGGTGGTTGCATGCTCTCAAGAACAAGTGATAAGCCATGCAGCCAATGCCAAATCATCTGAAAGCAGTGTCCTTACAAGAACTGATGAGAAAGCAAGGACCATAGTGCTGGGTCAGAGTCTTTTACAACTGGAGAGTCAGTTCTGCAGCAGGACAGAGTACAGCCCTGTCCCCTGCTTGGGTCTGAGCCCAGCGAGGCAGTGCAAGGCTGCCCCACTAAGATGGCCAGGGAGGAGGAGATGTGCAACAGCCCAGTGATCACAGCACCCCAAGATCAGAAAGAAAGATATCTCATGACAACTGGAGCTTGATTATAGTTAGCTAGATGGCATACTGTATTATATGTATGTTGTTCTACCCAATACTGCTTTCTGAAAAAAAAAAATGGTCGAAGTGTCAAGATATTTTTGTTCTGTATTGGACCTTGCTCATGTTTCAAATTAGCATCACCTTAGCTGCCTGAGTACAACTGACATGTACTTGGAATGGATGATGAGTGAGCCTTCAGTTATCCTACCCAACCTCTCAAGAAAAGATTTCATGGAGACCCCACAAATCAGTAAGACTGTTTATTGCCTTGCTGTTGTTTGCATGCTAGAGCTACATGGGTAAGTCACTGTTGCTGAAGACACTATGTTCTGACTGCAGGACATGGAGAACTCAGACTGGGACAGACTGGAAGGTCCTCTCCTGCTGGCTGACTTTCATAGTGCCAGAAGATTCCATACAAGATGGGGGGGGGGATTGTCACCCAAGGTTCTGCTCAGCTATGAACCCCACATGTTATGGCTCCAAGATGCCCAAATGTTTCTGCTGGTGCCATAGTGGTACAACTGCTCCAAGTGTTACTAACAGCTTTGGGGTGGATATAAAGCTTGATCTAGAGGCAGTAACTCAGACGGCACTAAACCAGAGCAGGAGCCATGCCTGGAGGTCGTAGTCCTCAAAGGAAGGCCATGCCCTTGTTCTGTTAAATAGATGTGATGTACCTGTTCAATTGCCTTCTAAGCATTTTTAAAAAATCGTACACAATACTACTGCTGTCAGGCTCAATTAATAGTGGAGAAAAACTTCTTTTTGCAATGGGTTGTGAAGTGTAGAGCTCGACAATCAGTCAAGCTCTTGAAGATATATTTTTTGGTCTGAGTTTATCAGATGTTACTGGACTTTACATTGGTAATATATATAATGGAATTTTTTTGTCTGGATCTGTCAAATGTTAATGGACTAGACGTTGTTAATGTAATCTTGACTGTATATTGCATATACTTATTGAAAATAGTTTTTCTTGTATTAGTTATAAGCTTTTTTAATTTTAGACAAAAAGAGAGGAGATGTGGTGGTATTGTGTTCACCAAAATATTGTGTACCTTAATAAACTTTGGACTGTTACTATGACGGTGGCCCAGTGCTCAGCCATAGGTGGAGAAAAATAATCAGCCACCTATATCACCCCTCCAAGGCTCAGGGAAAGCTGAGGAAGAGTTGGTGGAAAGAATGTAAGAGCTAGAGGAAGGAGTAGTGTGTTGTGTAGTCTTTCCTGTAAATTGGAACCTTCCCTTCTGGAAGGAGTGGGGAGTCTCCTAAGTCTCTAGAAGTAAATGAAACATGCCAATCCTAGAAAAGAAATGAAACTTAGAAGGCTGACGACGGCTGGGGCCTTCTAAGGGCACACGATTCACAAAGCCCTTCACCAAGATTCTAAAGCAACAAACCATTTCCAGGGCAAGAAGGTTCCTCAGCTGGCCTGGAACTCTAAGGATGCGGGTTTCATGAGTTGTCATCCATGCCGGGTGGGCTTTTGTTCAAGCAGCTACTATGGAGTCATCCATGGTCCTATAGGGAACTCCCCAGCCACACCACTGTAAGTCACCCAATAAACTCACCAGTTCACTCTACTAGACTTTGGTGGAATCATTTCTTCGGTCTGTTGTCAGTGCCCTGCCTATGGTGACTAGATATTTGTTCATTTCCTCAGGGAAATTCACCGGATTCCCCATACGTAGCAGACACTTTCAAGTAGCTGGTGTTCATTATCTTAATTAACCACAATGCTCTAGTTTCATTTCTGTTTCTCTAATAAAATACAACAACAACAACAACAACAACAAAAACAGCTTGGGGGAGGAAGAGTGCATTTAACTTATAATTCCAGTTTACACTCCACCACAGCAGGGAAGTGCAAGTAACAAGAACTTACAATGACTGGTCACAGGACAGCCATAATCAAATGCCGAGAGAAATGACTGCAGGCATGCTGGATGCTCAGCCATCTTTCTCGATTCTTTTACAGTCCATCTCCTGGAACCACGGTGCTGCTGCTGTCAGACTGGGTCCTCTCACAACAGTTAAGACAACCACCCACAGACATGCACAGGCCAATCTCGTCTGGACAATCTCTAATTGAGACTCTCCTCCCAGGTGACTTTAAGTTGAGTGAAGTTGATAACAACTACAAGCAGCAAACTATTAATGTAGCTGATAGGTATTTCCTAATACCCAGCTAGAGATTATGTTCTCTGTCCTCTAACAGTATTTTGAATGTTTCTGATCTACAGAATACTGCCTTGCCATCTGAGGGGAAACAAACAAAGTCAACAAGCAAGTGTCTCTTGAGACTCATCAGAGAAAACGCATTGGCATGGATGTTAAAAAAAGGAAAGCATTTCTTACACAATAAAAGCTAGGTGAGACATGCAAAATATGCTTGGCACCACCAAGGAGCACAAAGTGAGTATGCAGTGAGTATGCAGATGTATCTTGGGCAACGACATGGCAGCATGTTACTTCTCTGATGACATGTAGACAAGCCCAATAACCATAGCTCTTAGAACACACCTGGGAAACAGGGCATGCAGTACTCTTCAATGCTGGATTTTAGCATACTCAACTTCTGTCCTACAGCCTGAGCTGCCCACATTCTAAGAGATTTAGAAGTATTCCCCGAGTTTTATAAGAGACCTTGCCTTGGGGCTAGAGAGTTGACTCTGCAGTTAGGAGCACTGGCTGCTCTCCCAGAGGACCCAGATTCAATTACCAGCACCTACATGGTGGCTCACTACTGTCTATAATTCCAATTCCAGAGGATCCGACACTCTCACACAGATATGCATACAGGCAAAACACCAATGCACATAAAAGAAAAAAAAATTTTTAAAAAAAGGAGAGACTTTGCCTCTCTGGATTATTGATAATCAAATTAGATGGTATATATGAAATTGTTTTAAAATATCACACACACGGTGGGGGGGGAGGGGACGTATATGTGCTGTCCTGCCAGGTGCTGTAATACATGTCAATAATCTAAGCACTCAGGAGGCTGATATAAGAGAATTATGAGTTCAAAACCAGCCGGACCTACACGGTAAGTTTTGTCTTAAAAAGAAAAAAAAGGTGTCATTAGTGCACAGGAAATGAGCTCTCAATGTAGGAACCAGATACGGAAAGTATTTTCCTTCCCCATTTCTGAACCTGCTGTCAGCATCTTTTTGTTTCTTGATGTCGCTTCCTGTCCTGCCTACTTCCCCTTCCCCCCATTTCAGGTCATGAGGACAATAATAACAGCATGTAAAATGTAGCGAGTGGTTTTATTGTAAGAGTTCCACTGCTTTAGCTCATTTGATTATCACGTTTCAGTGAGTTACAGCCTATGGAATCTGAGAAGTCTGAGGTACTGGGGAAATGAACAGCTTACATAATCTCATCCTGCTCGCAAATTATAGAGTCAGAAGACTTAGCACACACAGGCCACAGTCTTTGCCACCATCCTGGACTGTTTTACACTGCCACAGTGCCTACCGTGATACTAAGCTAAAAATGTTCAGGAAACAGGCATAGGCTTTCCTCTTGACTCTTTATAGCTCTATCAACAAACATAGATTCCGTGTGGACAAAACTAACTCTAATAGGATATTTGTTACCAGCAATGAGAAATACTGAATGGCATAATTTGTGTGTGTGTGTATGAGAATGTGTTGTGAGTGTGTGGGTATATGAGTGTGTGTGTGAATTTGTAAGTATGTGAGTGTATGGGTGTATGAGAGTTTGTGAGTGTGCAAGTATATGGGTATGTGTGTGTGAGTGTGTGTGTGAGTATATGTGTGTGTGTATTTGTGAGTGTGTGAGTATATGGGTGTGTGTGGGTATGTGTAGATGTGAGTATGTGTATGTGTGTGTGAGTCTGCGAGTTTGTGAGTGTGTGTGAGTGTGTGTGTGTGTGTGTATAATCATCTAAGGAAAATAAGAGTTCAGCAACAGCTCTGCACAAAATTAACTAAGCCGTGGCTATCTTACAACACAGCTTATCTATTAAAGAACTAAGGTCGAAGTTTCCATGTTTTTCTTCTTCTGGTCTCTGGTATAAAATAGCATTCAAGTTGCCACTTACTGAAGAATAGGTTAGGCGTAAAATTGGCAAAATCAGTTTATGGCGTCATAGAAAAAGAGAAACACTCCCTGGAAATGCAAACCTGGTGCCTTTCAAAAGCAGCAAGATGGGATAGTGAAAAACTAGCACTCGAAAGACACCATGAGAGTAACTGGTAGGCCTACAGAGGCTACGCATCCCATCCCGGGTTCTCCTAACACAGAGGCTACGCATCCCATCCCAGGTTATCCAAGTGCAAAGGCCGAGCAGTGGCTAGAATTCAGTTCTCTTGGTTGGCATGCAGACCGCACTTCCTCCAGAGCTCTCAGACAGGCTGTCACACACACAGTGGTGGGAGACACTTTTATAAGGCACCACCTGTCACTTGGGACTCACGCTTTGTTTTATGCTGAAATGGGCAGATTTTATATGCTCTGTTAGCTTAACTTGAAAATAGCTAAGGGCTTGAGTGCTGTGGCTTAGATCTTGGAGGACAGAGAAAGTAGGAGTAGAAGCAAGCTAATAAGATGCACATTGATGCTGTCCTCAAACCATCGGCTACAACTCAGAAGACATCAAGTTCCAGAAGAGGACGTTCTATTCCATCAACCTGATGAAAAAGCAATTTATAATCGCTTCTTTCTTTTCTTTCTTTCTTTCTTTCTTTCTTTTTTTATTTTGGTTTTTTTGAGACAGGGTTTCTCTGTGTAGCTTTGGAGCCTGTCCTGGAACTCTCTCTCTCTGTAGACCAGGCTGGCCTCAAACTCACAGAGATCTGCCTGCCTCTGCCTCCCAAGTGCTGGGATTATAGGTGTAACCACCACTGGCTACAATCTCTTTTCAAACCAACTGTTTCTTCATTTGATTGAATAAATGATTGTTGAAGTTTACAAGATTTAAGGAGAACGCTATAAAATTATAAATAGAGAATGAAAGGTTAAATTTGTTTTGAGATTTATGATTTTAATATCTTACATACAAGCTATCGTAAAAAATAATAACTGAAGAAAGGGATAAGTTCTCATGTGCCCCCTTAGCAAGTCACTGTCCAGACGTTGTTTCCACAGTACGTCCCAGAGTGCTGTCCAAAGAGAAGGCTCCAGAACAGCCCAGCTTGGCTTCCTTTCCAGGGTGAAGACAGCAGTACACCAGCAGCAGCAGCTCTCTGCATTCCAGCTCTCACAGGCCCAGCACTGCCCGGTGAGCACCAGGCTGGCTGAGTGCTGTTTGTAAGACTGACCGTGGTCCACCTGGACTCTTATAGTCACAATATCCCTCTCCACCCCATATTAAGTTGTCTACTCTTCCTTCTATGAGGGATCCAAGCCTGGTGTGAACAGAGTTCTAAACCAGAGTTAGAAACCATGCTGATTGTAGCAGAGAAAAGAGGCAAGACTATGGGGGAAACTTGGGGTGGGGGAGGAGGGGCAGTGTGGTGGAGTATTTAACTACGTAAAGGTGTGTTGCATTGGTTTCTGCCGCCTCTGCTAATGACGTAAAGATGTGTTGCATTTGTTTCACCTTGCCTGCCTAAGGCACCTGATTGGTCTAATAAAAAGCTGAGTGGCCAATAGCTAGGCAGGACTGGGATAGGCAGGGCTGGTGGGCAGAGAGAATAAGTAGGAGAAGAGATAAGAACAAGAGAGAAGGAGGACAGTAGTTTTGTGTGCTGTGCTTTGAGTGCAGCTGCAGGGAGCTGTGAGAGGAGCATGAGTGAGCTGGGATGTCATGACGTGGTGAGTGAGGGGCTGCTGTTCCGAGATGGGGAGGAGCAGATGAAAGCAGTCTTGGGTACCAGGAGGGACACGTGGTTTGCCTCTACGAGGTGCTGGATCAAACTGCAAGAAAGAATACTTACAAGCGTCATCAAGTTCCGTGATTTCAGCTTGGTTACCACAAAGATAGCAATAGTTTGGAGCACTGCAAATGGATATTACATTCCATCATGGCACCAGGTATATTCCTCCATCACCAGCTAGTGAGCTCTGGACACCAACGTGAGGCCATTGGCATGATTAAATGTCTCGGAAAAATCTTGGCCAACAATATAACCAGTTCGTCGAGGAGGTATCCCCCAGCCACCACGGTCATCTCGATCTGACCACAGCAAGTCACACATGGACCCTCATGAGGAACTTCTTGTAGGCGATCAGGTGCTCAGATGGGATCCAGTGTGGATATGGATGGCGTCAGACCACCATGTAGACAGAAGATCTGCCCATCCACCAAGGCAGTGAGAAGAAGACAGTCAAAAAGGTCTGTGAAGTATTTCCAAACGTTTGCATTTCCGTATTTTCTTAAACACTCATCTTAGAAACCATAAACTTGTGTGCTGTCTGCTCTCATGATCCCCTCAGAGTATGGTGATACGCTCACGACAACGAACCTTAAGAGCTACAAGCAGTGTACCTGATTGAACTGAGTGATACCCTCTGTCCACATAGTCCGCCATAAACAAGTAAATTGTATCTGGTGATTTACCACCGATTCTAAAGAGTTCCATGAGGTCATGAAATTGCCCACACACATCTCCACACACAGTGACTGGACATCAAACCTCTTGCATTTTGGATTCTTTTGTCAGGATTTCTTTATCCTTCTCGCAGAGGCTCTTGAATGAGAGCTGCTTGCCCTCGTTCAGCTGCTCGATCCACTGGTTCAGGTCCTTGGTGAACAACTTCTCGTCCATGATGACTCCTGCCCGAACGACTGCCACTCCGCGAGGCTCACCCAGGCCACGTGCACACACCGAAACTGCACTCTCCAGGTGCTTTCTGCGGCTCCTGGCGGTACTAGACCCTGGCGCTAGCCTGCTGGTTCGCTCTGCCAGCCGCTGTGGCTCCTCCTCCGATTGCCCTAGCTGGGGACTCAGCTTTCTGTTCAGTATTAGTATTTAAAGAACACTCAAAGGAGGGATTGTATGATGGGGGCAGGGGGGGGGGTTGTCAAGACCATAATGGGGAAACCCACAGAGACAGCTGACCTGAGCTAGTGGGAGTTCATGGACCCTGGACTGACGGCTGGGGAACCTGCATGGGACCGAACTAGGCCCTCTGAATGTGGGTGACAGATGTGTGGCTTGGTCTGTTTGTGGGGCCCCTTGGCAGTGGGACCAGGACTTATCCCTGGTGCATGAACTGGCTTTTTGGAACCCTTTCCCTACCGTGGGAGACCTTGCTCAGCCTTGAGGCAGGGGGAGGGGCTTGGTCCTGCCTCAACTTCAAATGCCAGACTTTGTTGACTCCCCATGGGCGGCTTTACCCTCTCTGGGGAGTGGATGGGGGCGCGGGGGCGGGGTAGGAGGAGGGGAAGGAGGGGGAACTGTGGTTGGTATGTAAAATTAAAAAGATTTTTTTAAAAAGAACACTTAGGATATGGGTGGTGAATAAATTTACACAGAACTGAATTTTTTGTTCAATTTGTTATTCTTTATTTTTATGACATAACAGCATGTTCTGAAAAGTTCTGACCTCAAAGAACTAGTCTGTTTTGGTAGCCATAAAAGAAATACGTGCGAAGTATGATAGTTGGAATACTTTGGCTACTATGAGGAGAGGATGCATAAAATATTTTTGCATTTAATATTAATAGTTTAGAAGAATCATTTTGAATCGTTATCAATTACCTTTAAAAGGCTGCCTGTTGGAGACACTCAGATTTTAAAGGACTTTGAGGGTTAAGTAATAACTAATATTTTGATGTAATGAAAAAAGATCTTATTGATTTGGTTTGGGGTTTTTTTTTTTTTTTTTTGACACATTTTTTCTATGTAGCCCTGGCTGTCCTGAAACTTGTTATGTAGACCAGGCTGGCCTTGAACTCACAGGCAGATCCTCCTGTCTCTGATTCCCAAGTGCTGGGAATGAAGTCTTACACTTCATGCCTGACCTTGGTTTTAAGTTCTTTGAAACAGTCTCAATATGTATCCTTGGTGGGCCTGGAGTTGCTGAGCAGAGCAAGCTGTCTTCAAGCTCAGAGATCTGCTTGCCTCTGACTCCAGAGCCCTGGGATTGAAGTGTGTGCCGCCACACCTGGCTGAGATCTTTTTATATGACCACTAAATGCCAGTGTTGGTTGTGCTTTGAAAAAGTAGAATAACATGTGTGGGCTAAAAATTTGGGGTCAGACTTATTTTGAGGCCTGGCCTTTAGAAGGCCAGGATGGCCTTGAATTCATTATTCACCTGAGGATGGCCTTGCCTTGATACTCTTACCCCACGCACAAGCCACGTCCAGCTTATGATTAAACATGTAAAATGTGAAGATGTTGCTCCTTTGTTCATACTGCAGAGGTTTTGATTCAGAGTTGGAGAATAATCTTGTTTTTCATTCAGATCTGTATGATTTCTGTTTGCTTTTTGTTTTTGGGGGGAGGCCCATGTCTACATGAATTAGTTCTAAACCGTCATTATTTTTCAGATTTCCTTTTATAAAGCTTATTTGCTTTTACAATTATGATTGCTTTGCATATCTTAGATTCTCCATTATTCTAGATAATTTTCGAGTTGGGAGTGAAACCCAGACAGAGCTCATGCTAGGTAGTTGCTCAACCACTGAGGAGGTCCTTTCCTTAGAAATACTTGTTTGGTGTGTGAAAATATTTTTTCTTTGGAATGATTTCAGTAAATAGATTCAGCCCTTTGCTTAATAAATCTTTTGTATCTGTGGGTTTTCTCAAAGTAGGATAATGGTGCTGTTAGATGACTTCATTTCTTAGCTTTTAAGGCATTTTTTGTTTCATGTGTCCTATCTTTGAATAAAGACTCAAGCTTGTCTTGTGGATAGTAATGAAAAAAAAGAGAGAGAAAAAAAGGAAGAGAGAACGAGGGAGAAGGAGAGGGACACACCGGAGGCCAGAAGCCAGGCAGCTGACAGACAGACAGACAGACAGACAGACAGACACGAGAAGCAGTGAAAGTAAGATATACGGAAGGAAAGAAAGGTGAAGAAAAAAAAACCCGAGGCAAAACGCAGATGAAGAGAAACAGATTCAGTTAGAAGAGAAACAGGCTAGGTTATAAGGGATAGAGGGGCAAGCCTAAGGCCAGGCATTCATAACTAATACGTCTCCATGGCGAGATTTGGGAGCTGGTTGGTGGCCCAAAAGAAAAAGTCTGCTGCATGGTGGTCTTCATCTCCTAAACCACATTATAACCTTGTAGGCAGGGGAAGCGAATTGTCTCCTTTCCCCAGCCCATGATAAAAGAAGTCCAGAGCAGAACGGAGCCAGGCCTAAGAACCGCCCAGGACCCCATGCAGAGCAAGGAAGCCGATATAACCCCTGGCATGTGAAGGGCCTGGGCTTGGAGCCCTCACGCTGAGGCTGAGGCCCCTCCGCCTCTGACCCAAGCCTTGCTCTCCAGGCCTTGGCTTCCCTGAGCCTTTTGATGTAGTGGATATGTCCTGTGACCATCAAAGGAGCCACAGAGTAAGGAATGTTCTAGGCAGTTCTGTTTAAAGATTTGTTTTGTTTTTTGGTTTCTTTATTGTGTTAAGTCTGAAACATTTTTTTTTTTTTAAAGATTAAGCAACCAGGCAACGGTTGCAACTAGAAGAGACGGGCAGGGAAAGCTAGTCTTGAGTGTCTTTGAATAAAACAGGAGATGAGGATTAATTTTGTTTTCTTCACTAACCTTATGATGTTTTATGAATTAAAATTTCTGGCTGTTGTCATTGACACCCCCACCCCCCCCACCCCTGTGCCCACCCGCCTCGCCAAAAAAAAAAGGGGGGGTGGGTAACTGATTTAGGAATTCTTCCCACTGACTGGCTTTTGTTGTTGTGGGTTTTTTTGTTTGTTTGTTTGTTTGTTTTATTTCAAGACAGTGTTTCTCTGCATAACCCTGGCTGTCCTGGAACTCACTTTGTAGACCAGGCTGCCTTCAAACTCAGAGATCTGCCTGCCTCTGCCTCCTGAGTGCTGGGATTAAAGGTGTGTGCCACCACTGCCTGGCCCCATTGATTAGTTTTTGTTTTGTTTTGTTTTGTTTTGTTTTGTTTTGTTTTGTTTTGTTTTGTTTTGTTTTGTTTTGTTTTGTTTAAGAGAGAGTTAAATTCCTTATTTTTAATTTTTTAAATTTTATTCTATGTGTATGAGTGTTTGCCTGAATGTATGCATGCATACCACATGTGGGCCTGCCTGGTGTCCCCAAAAGTTAGAAGAGGGTGTTGGATCCACTGGAACTGGAGTTACATAAGGTTGTGAGCCACCATGTAGGTGCTGGGAATCAAGCTCAGGTCCTCTACAAGATCACCAGGTGCTCCTAAGCACCGAGCAATCTCTCTAGTCCTATAACTCTACTTTGTTATTACTGTTTATATATGATGGGGTGGGTGGGGCACCTGCCTCGGTGGAGGTCAAAGAGCAGCTTTGGGGATCCGGTCCTTTCTCCCAGCCTCTTCACTTAGCATGATGCACGATTAATTAAAACACCATAGCCTGTGAGAAAATCTCTGCACCACTCAGCATCTTACTGGCCCAGTGAGCAAGCAGGCCCCACAGTTAAAGTGTGTGGGCTTCCCTGCCTTGTCCTACTTATCGACATCGACAGCAGCTGGGAGACCGTTAGACATCCCAGCCCCTCAGAGTGTTAGAGAGGCTCTCAGGCCTTTATCACCCTCACTCCCCCGCCCCATCCTACCCCCGACAAAATGGAGACTTCCAGGCCCAGATCAGAACTTTTTTTTCTGAACAAAGTTCCTACCTGCTTGGACGTGATGGCTCTCTGCTGCTCTGGGTCCCTTCGTGTGCACACCTATTTATTGCTTTCCTGTGGTTTGTAAGTAAGGCTGAGACTACGACACCAAATTCCATGGCAAACAGCTTAAGAACAGGTCCATGAGGGCCGGAGAGATGGCTGAGTGGTAAGAGTGTGCGCTGCTCTTGCAGAGGATCTGGGTTTATATGGCGCAGCCTCTTGTAACTCCCCCTCAAGAGGGGCCAGTATCTCCTCAGTATCCTGTATGTGCACAGACACACATACATACAAACACATAATTAAAAACAAAATAAATATGTATAAAAAACAAAACCCTGGTTCTTGGTCGTATGAAGATATCATTTCATGGCTCTGTCTGGTAGTTAAGCCACAGAAACTTAGACTGGAAGATACTCACAGACCATCAAGTTCAACCAACATCACTGCTGTGAACATCAGCGAAATCGCCATTCCCCCTCTGGGAAGGTTAAGTTGTGTTATTTTCAAGAAAGTAAAAGGAGTTTGGGAATCGATAGAAGCTTACATATTTAAAACAAAATGTGTACTGACTAAAGGAATTTGCTTCAGTTATGAAAGTTTACTGACATGAAATGTCTGGGCCATGATAGTATCCCATAAAGAGGTTTGTCTATTTATTTATTTATTTTTTTTTTTTTTAATTTTTTTAAAGATTTATTTATTTATTATACAACATGTATGACTGCAGGCCAGAAGAGGGCACCAGATCTCATTACAGATGGTTGTGAGCCACCATGTGGTTGCTGGGAATTGAACTCAGGACCTTTGGAAGAGCAGTCAGTGCTCTTAACCTCTGAGCCATCTCTCCAGCCCGTCTATTTATTTTTATCCATTTGTTTTCATTTTTTTTTTTTAGATTTGTCAGGTTCTCACAATGTATCTCTGATTGACCCAGGACTCTCTCTGTAGATCAGCTGGCCTTGAACTCACAGATCCACTTGCTTCGACTCCTGATTTTTAGTCTTTAAACTTGTATTCCAGTGTTATCTTGCATATCTGCCAAAAGCTGCTGCACTGCACAATTATAATTTTAGCTTCACTCTCGACAGACTCAAAAACACTATTATTTATTAAACTATGTTCTGGTGGAAGATCCACCTCAACTCCCCTCCCCTTATCTCTTTCCCTACACCCACCCCTTCAAAGCCCACCAAACACAGCTCCTCCCCCAGAGAGGCTCAAGACCACTCCCACAGGGTATATAAGCTGCATCCCAGAAAACAGACATGTGGTTCTTCCGTCCACCGCCGCCCCCACCTCCCACCCCAGGCCAGGAATCACCCAGGAGGGTGGGCTTTTCCAGTTCGGTCTGATTTGGTTTAATTTGGATTGCTGCGTTGGCAGAGATGCCTTTAGGGTGTAAAGACTTATCAAACTAAAGTTTCCATAAACAAATGGAGGAAAAAAAGAAAGAAATATCTTCCTTACGAAAGAATTTCACCTTCCTTCTGATTCTGGTCTCAAAGACTCACTTCCAAATAATAACATGCGGATTGGAGGACACTAAATTTGCAGCCGAGAAACATGTTCTTATTTAAACTATCAGAGTTACTGTTACCAGTGAGATGAAGACATCCTCCCCTTCCTATGTGGATACAGTGAGAAAGCTGCTTTATTTCTTTGCAAAAGCTCCGAAGAATAGCATAAAAAAAATTTAAAGGACAGTGCATTGCCTGAGACTTCACACTCCTTAAAGCCTCGAGGTCCTGGAAAACAAAAGGAATGAGATGCTGTTGTAGAGCAGAGGAAGGCAGACAATGGATCTCAGCTAAATGGGATGTGGTCTCCTGGGTTAGACCGAAACAGCAGAGGGACATTAGAGCTGGGAAATCCCTGCTCTGGAGTTCAGCTCATCTCTCCCAGTGTTGTTTCCTCGGTTTGGACAAATACACCAGGATCCATGAAAGGCTGTGTGTGTCAGGAGTAAGGCTGAGGCAATTAATCCAGGCTGACAAGTACGCAGGAGCTCTTTGTACCATCTTCATAACTTGACTGTAAATCCAAAAACTAAAATGGAAAAGAAATACAACTGGCTCCTGTCTGTAATGCCAGCTACTCCAGAGACTAAGGCAAAAAGAGTACATGTGCAAGGAGAGTTCGAGGCCAGCCCGGACAACTTAAAGAGACTGTCTCAGAAGTTAAGAAAAATAATAATAATAAAGGGTTTGAGATGTAACTCAGTTGAGAAAAATGTTTCCTTAACATGCATAAGACTCTGAGTTGCATTCTTAGCAAATGAATAAATAAATAATTTCCCACAAACCTATGGAAAAAAGCAAGGATAAGGCTTCAAAAGCAGATTCTATTTCATTTTAGTTTTCTACTGTTTAGAAGGAAGAAGTGTGCAAATGCCTGTGATTTCCATACTTCAAACCATCCACGGGAGCCTGTTGCGCTATTTTGGTAAGCACTGGAGTTAAAGGTTTACAGATTTACATTTCCAGAGTGTCAAATCAAAGTCCATTTTCCTTTGGTTCATTTAACTCTTGAGAAGAAAATTGTGCTGAGGACTGCTTCTTGGAGTGCTTGGTGAGTTTGGATAATTCACTGAGCTTTCTTGTGCTGCGTATCCCACCTACAGAAAGTGTTGAATCACTTCAAAGGGAACTTTCAGACTAGACAATGAGGTCTAAACCTGGTGAAAGAGATCTCTCCATAAGCAGCAGGCTCTTACAGATACTTGGTGAATGCTGTGTTAGCAAGATGCGCTGGTCTATCAGGAAATTAATTCACTCCCTCTGTAGAAGTCAGAGGCGCTGTAGGCACAAAAACTAGGATTATGTGAAACAGTGTTTCATCTAACTAGACTCAGTGGAGAGTCAGTCCAATAATAGCAAACATTTATCTAAATGACTGGGTAGGAAAAGTTGGAGATTATTTGGCTGTTTTTTTTTTTTTTTTCACAACTAAAGAGCTTCTGAGTGCCGACATTCTACTGCTGCAGGGTTGGGCTAGGAAAAACATGCATGTAACTTGTTACAGGAGCCTTTGCTGGGAAGATAGACAGGCTTGAAATCTGTCCCCTGAGGTCAGTAATTGCTCTCCAGAAAAGGCAGTATGTCGGCTACCATAGTCTGTCACTTCCAAATTAGACCTTCATAATAAAAAGCCCTGCCTCTCAGTGCGTTCCATTTCCATCCTTCGAGATTCCTGGCTTAGGCCTTGCAATATGTAGTCCTGGTATTCTGTTCTGCCCTCAAATTTTGAATAACAGTAGAGGCAGAAATTGAGAGTTCCTAAGCAAATGTTTAAAACTAACCTTACAAATTCACACAGGCTTTTCTTAAAGCCCAGGCCAATGACTGTGGCAGTATTTTGGAGAGAAGCACAGGACAACTTTCTTCTTTTGTGATATTGCCCCAGATCTGGATATTATGGACTCCTAGAGAAGAGAAAATCTTATTTGGGGGGATTATAATTCTGGGGAAATGCTCAGCAGAGTTAAGGGAGACAGGCCAGAGTGAAAGAGCAAGCGCGGGTCTCGGCTCGCCCTGCAAAGCGCACAAAGGAGCCTGGCAGAATTGCTTTCCCACGCCTATCTCTTCTCCGGGCCAGGGCTGCCTGTGGAACGAGGGGAGCCAGGTGGCCGTGGGAGGTTTGCTCCCAGAGCAGCGCCTACGGTTTTGCCTGAGCTGAGATGCAAAGGAAAATATCACTGACAACAAGGAAGTATCTGTGCCTAAAGGAAAACATCTTTTAGGGTTTTCTTTCTCTGATTATAAACGTAATAATGTCTCCTGCAGAAAAGTACATGAGATACTTAGAAGCAGAGAGAACTACAGACCACCTATTGCATTTCTAGCCCAACAGGTATTATTAACATTGTAATGAACTTTTCTTGGCTTACGTGCACACATGTCTAATATAGTTGAGAGACTACTATAGGGTCCATTTTATTTTGGGTTATTTGTTTTTGTTTTGTTTGCTTTGATTTAGTGTGCTTTTGATATCAACGTTGTTCTGGGTTGTTAGATTTCTTTGTAAACCTCCTTCTTAAAGGATGCATGTTCTGTCCTATGATGGAATTTTTTTATTCTATTTTTTTTTTTGTTGTTGTTGTTTTGTTTTTCAAGACAGGGTTTCTCTGTGTAGTTTTGGAGCCTGTCCTGGAACTCACTCTGTAGCCCAGGCTGGCCTCAAACTCAGAGATCTGCCTGCCTCTGCCTCCCGAGTGCTGGGATTAAAGGCGTGCGCCACCACCGCCCGGCTCTAAATCTTAACTTTATCAATTCACTTAAGGAATGTTCAGGGGCCAGTGATGTTCCTGAGCAGGTAAAGCTGCTTGCTGCCAAGTCTGACGACCTGCATTCAATTCCTGGGGCCTGTGTGGTGGAGGAAGAGAACTGACTTCCTTAGGTTGCTCTCTGAGCTCTGTCTGTGCCTACATCTGTGGAACTGTGTGCTCTCTCACACACAATAAATAAATCAGTGCTTAAACCTAAAAATAAAAAAGAACCATCCACTAAGAAAAAAATGTATTTGCTCATTTGAGAGTGAAGAACTTTGCCCTAAGCCAAATGTGTTGTGACTCCCTGAGCCATTCTTGTGGGCCTGATCATTCGATCTGTTTCTTGTTTTATAGGATTTTCTTTTAAAGGTCTAGACCAGAAACAAAAACAGGGAGTCAGCTGAAAGAAGACTGCTGGAAACAGGGTGGAAGAGGAGTTTGGAGAATGGAATGAGGGAGAAAGCACAGACGAGCTCTATGTTGTGTGGATTCTATCAAATGAAACGGGTGTTTGAAAAACTGCTAAGTGTGAGACTCAAATGCAGTTCTTTTCCCATCCAGAAAGTTGTCTGCTATATACTCTGATATCAAGATACTATCAGATGGATTGGCATCATCTTTTAGTTTGTATTTGTCCAGGACCTGAAAGAAGAGAAAGTGTTTACTGCATTGGAATTCTAAAAGATACCTGAAAACTGATGTGAAAGAAGTAAGACAGTCCCCTGGAAAAGATGCCTTTGTTTCCTTCCATCTTCTTAGAGCTAGATCAGTGTGAAGGCTGACTTAAGCTGAGATTAGTTTAAATACTTAGAGGAAGCTGCAGTTTACCTTCACAGGCGCTTCTCACTGCAGCTGTCTTCTGATGAAAGAATCCTCCTCATTAGGAGAACGTGCTGAACAGTTAGAATGTGGCTGTTCATAGCTGATACATACCCTGAGTGGATTTGTAAGGTTGTAGCACCGAGGATGCCCCCAGGAGCATTCAAAGATTCAGTTGAAGTCAAAGACTGTAAGAGGTCAAAGAGATGGGGCTGGGCTTTCAGCATTGAACAACTGATTGAGGGTCGGGCTGTATCGGGCACTGTGCTCAGGGCGTAGTGGAAGATAAAACAGGCTCCCTGTCCTTGAGGAGCCTGAAGCCTATAGAAAAAAAAATGGACCAGTAAGCAACTGGGGGGGGGGATGCTGTGAACTAGAACACTGGGTATTGGGCAAAGAGGCCAATCCTGTAGCATCCTAGGTATAGAAAAGGGGTTTCATTAGCTCCTCCAATCGATTAGGCAAGTAGGAAAGACAACACTAAGAAAAACAATGGTCAGGGATATAGCTCATAGGTCAAGTTTCCTTGGTGTCCTCCATCCTTCCTGGCTCTTACATTCTTTCTGCCTCTTCTTCAGAGGGGTTCCCTGAGCCCCAAAGAGAGGAATTTGATAGAGACATCCCATCTGGGACTGAGTGTTCTGAGGTCTGTCACTCTCCATACCTTGTCCTTTGTGGTCTCTGTTTTTGTTTCCATCTTCTGCAGGAGGAAGCTTCTCTGATGATGGCTGAGCAAGGCGCTGATCTGAGTGTAGGAACTATCATTAGGAGTCAATATTTTCAATTGTGACTTCCCTTATTTACATCCCAGTTGTGAAAATACACTTTAGTTACTTTATTTGAACTTGAATATTACTGTATTTTTTTCTGGCTTAATTTGGGAGTATCCAATCCCCTACACTATAGATACAAATGTGTCTCTGAATAGGTGACTTCTGCAGATAGCTTACCTTACCCATTGTGTGTGGACATGTGGGAAAATTTCAGAGACTCCATACCTACACACAAGTTCGATGTCAACCATAGCTATGAAATATGGTTTCTTCCAACAGGTTCTTTTGTTGCTCATTTTGCTGGTCCAGTGACTTCATTAGTTTTTGTTTGTTTCATTTTAATCTCAGAAAATACTTCAAAAACTCTGTATTTTATTGGTTGGAATGAAGTTGAATGAGGCATATCTTTAAGGCAACATCAATGAGGGAGAAATAAAGGGCAAAAACTCTTTCCCCATGCTTCTGAAATAACTTCCTACACTTTGCCCTTTATCTTCCCATACCCACTCTACTCTGAATTGTGCCTTTGAGTTAATCTACAAAGTATGATACTATTAGACTTAATATGTTGTTAACATTAGTGTGAGACCTCCAACATTCTAAAGTTATTGGTTCAACTGGTGTTATCTCCAGGGAGGGAAGAAGTCAGGAGCTCCCATTCTGTACGTCTTCTGAATGAGGCAGCAGCTAAAGACCAGGTCATTGTCAAGTGTTACTACAGATGCCTTACAGATGTGCCCCAAGGTTAGGCACACAGCCAGTAGAGAAGACATGATTTCAGTTGATGAGGTTATAAAAAAATAAAGCTACAGAATTTTTTCAAACCCTCAAAATAGAAAAGAAAAAAAAAGCAAGTGTGGAGAGAGTGATCTGCGTTGCTTTTATGACTGTAGGATTGTGGGGCTCCTCTATCTCACTGTTGTTCCCCCACCACCACCACACTACTGGATTCCAAGAGATAAGGGTATCTATTTGGCTGTGAGAGTTTTCCGTTACCTAAAACTAAATTGCACCTTAGCCTTATTTTAGCCAGGCACTCTTAGAACTTACTCTTTCAAAATAAAAATAATGTCTTTAATGAGAGACATGAGGGTATTTTCAGATCTCAGGCAGAACTGAAGTGAGGCAAAGTAAAAGTCTTGTTAAGTGAATTACCAGCTTTTGTTTGTTTAAGAAGGGGTATCAGGTAGTCCAAGCTGGCCTTGAACTTGATTTGTAGCCTGAGCGACTACGCCAGGCCTTGCAAGGTTTGAGGTGAGGTTTTGGTTTGGTTTGGTTGTTTGCTTGTTTTGAAATGCATGTTGGGTGATCACTCGGCTACTAAGCTATATCCCTAGCCTTTACCATCTTTTTAAATCCCTTTACTGAGGCGGGTGCACATCTGGTCACCCTAAGTTCACCCAGAGATGTAGCCCCCAGAGCTGGTTGTGTTCCTCTATGGAGTGAACTGCTTTTTTAAGTTCTGAGAAATTCTCGAGATTTCCCAAAGTCCTCACTAGCAGAAGGAACCTTCATTAGAAAGGTCAACAGTTGCGAATCCAAGCCACACAGCCTTTTAGGACCAGAGCTAAGATAGGAACCTTGACTCGCTGGCTCCTTCGACTGCACCAGGATCTTGGGGCCTCTCCGTTGATAAGAGTATTACCTCATAGCCATACAACTCTTAGAGCTGCCCACACTTTACCTGCACCATCTATTTGGTCCCTGGTTAGCTCGTGGACCAGGGGAAATCAATGCAACTGTTCTCGGTTTCCAGAAGAGACCACAAAGAAGCCGGTAATCACAGAATGAAGGAGAATGGTGCGCTCGAGGCTGGACTGAGCTACACAGCCAGACTCTAAAGCACAGAAGAGCGTTTTTAAAAATCACAAGGAGATTTACTCAAAGCGTTTGTCTCTTCCGTTAAGAAGCGACGTGTCTATTAGAGTTCTCTACTTTTAGTTCTCCAAACCCGGGTAAGACGGCGCTGCAAGGAAACAATGCAATCAAGCACAGTTTCGAAAGAAATCTTTTAAAGACGTGCTTCGGAAGGGAAAGCTATCCGCAGCCCTCCTTTATTTCTGACTTAATGTCTGTCTGTTTTCAAGGCTGAGTTTGCGCCTAGCCAAACCCCACTGAAAGGGCCAGTGTTCTAAAGACCACCCCACAGACGCGGATCGCAAACCTAGGAAGCTAACACAGGATCGTTTCACTCGGTGTCACCTTGGGTTCTGAGTCAGTGCACAAACCCGAATTTAAGCTCAAGACTGTCCTTGGCCTTTGCAAATTCAGGTTGCAAAAAAAAAATGGACTTCCAACTAGATAGAGGAACGGACCACATGGACGAGGAGGCATCGGGCAGCCTCCCTGTGAGGCTTCGCGGCGCTCCCTTGAGCCAGTACCGGACGGACGGACGCAAGAGCTAAAAAAGGGCAAGCCGAGGGGACGTGACCCGCGGGCGCTGAGGCCACCTGTTCCCGGCAGCCAATAGGCCGGGCCCAGGGCGCGGCTACAAAAGGAGCGCGCGCGGCCGCAGGCTGGGAGCTGGCGCGAGGGCGGTGGCTGGGACCTTGTGCACGCGGAGCAGCCAGGACCTGAGCGATGCTGAGGGTGCGGTGTCTGCGCGGCGGCAGCCGAGGCGCCGAGGCGGTGCACTACATCGGTTCTCGGGTGCGTTCCTCCGCGGCCTCGGGACCTCTGCGCGACTCAGGGTGGGGACCCAGAGGGGGACTGCACTCCCCAGTAAGACCGTGGCGTGGTCTGGGTTCGGCTGCCCGCGAAGGCGCTTTTTCTGGGAAGATGCAAGTGGGTGGGTGGATGGAGTTGCTGACTCCAGTTGTAACATGGATTCCCTGGGCTTACAGGGGAGTTGGAATGAGTCTATCTTGTTCCCCACCTGCCGCTCCGTCCTGCCCTCTGCTTCCCTAGTTTGTCGCGCATGCCTGCAGACTCTCCCTAGCTCCTCAACAGGAATAGCTTTGGCAGATGAGGTCTGCCAGCAGCTGGTTCCTGAACAGCTGTCACTCGCCCTCTTGCTGTGGGTCTCCACCCTTGGGGTCCCTCCAGCCCCCTTCTGGAGGAATTTTAACAGCCTGATTGAGATTAGGGGGCGGGGTGAGGCTGGCGCAGGGGAGGAGGTGAGGGAATCTACCCGCTCTAGGTTACCTAGGCCTGTATTTTTAAAAGACGTTTTGACATGCTTAGATCAACTTTTAAGTTTAAATTCTGTGCCTGTCTGGGTTGGTCCTTATGGTAGGTAGCTAGGGAACCATGGACCATCTGTAATTTGGTGCAGTTTCGACAGTTGGTCACTCTCCGATTTGAAATGCTAAAGAATGTGAAGTATATGTCAGAGACTTAAAAAAAAAATAGGTTGAGCTGCTTATTCTGAAAGATAAGATCTTTTCAAATGATTCCATGTTATTTTCTGTAAAAAGAGCCTAATTTTAGTAACCTACCAGACCAAGGAAGGAAGACTTCCTCCCCCAGTCCGACACAGCAAGGCACTTACTTAGGGAAGAGAATGACCTGTCTTCTGTGAAAGTTTCTGAAAGCTTGTTTGTATTATTCTGAAATGCAAATGGGGGATTTGGTAGCCAGGAACCAGATCTTCCCAGAGGTTTTAAAAAGTTACAGCTTTTAACATAAACAAACAAAAGCAAAATCTATAATCAACAAAATCTATAATCACACAAAGAAAGTTGTGTGGCTTGTTTGTTTGTTTTAAGTAACCCACAACCCCTCCATTAACTAACATTTTGGTGTCTCCTAAAGTAGATGTCTGTCTGTGTTATCCTGGGTGCTCAGACTTTAACCCCACCTTGTTTGAGTTTTTTTGTTTGTTTTTGTTTCTTAAGCTTGGAGGATCCTTGACAGGATGGGTGCAGCGAACTTTCCAGAGCACCCAGGCAGCTACAGCTTCCTCCCGGAATTCCTTTGCGGCTGAAGACAAGGCCACCGATCCTCTGCCCAAGAACTGCCCCGTCTCCTCTTACAACGAATGGGACCCTTTAGAGGAAGTGATAGTGGGCAGAGCAGAAAATGCCTGTGTCCCACCATTCACGGTGGAGGTGAAGGTAAGCAAGAGTTTTCCAGCGGGTTCTCTCCTCAGCATCTGCAGCCTGATTCTGCTCCCGCCCTCTTCTGCATCGGCTTTCCCCTCAGTGGGGCAGGGGAGTCATTTTAAGTAATTGTGCTTGATACCTCCAGTATTTGGTAATATTTACACATTGCTTCCTTCTTGAAACGCCTCTGGGAGTGGAAGAGAACTTTCCTGGGAGGTTATTCTTTGGGTATTCCTCCATATCTCCCTTCACAACTTGTGAACCTGTTGTTGCACTTTCCTCCTTCCGGCCTCCTTCCCTCCAGTCCAGACCCCTCCCCCATGCGCCACCCAGCCTAGGTCTACACTGTGGACTCCATGGTGGATACTGCCACAGTGTATCAGCTGGAGTTCCCGTTGCGGGACATCTTTAAGCCAGAATCTTCATTTCTTCCTTTTAATTTTTTTGGCAGTTTCGCTTAATCAGATCAAAACACCAGCCATCTTTGATTTCTCCTACAGTCACATCCCCCACGTGCAGCCTTTTTGTCAAAAGGAATCTCGCCCCACGCTTCGGTCTCTGCCCTAGGTCCGGAGTTCATCTTCGCCTGGACCGTTACTGTTAGCTCCCCACTGCCTCCCCCTCACTGCCCTCCCCAGACCGTATCCCAGCCACCATTGGAGAGACTTGTTCTGAAGCCAGACTCGATCATGTGACTGATTGTGCTCCCACAATTCCTCTGCTTTACTAACACCCTCCTTCCATTACCGAGAAGAAAGCCCTCACCGTATCAGGTTTCTCCACAAGCTGGTTCTTTGCACTCCAGGACTCCCAGTTCCCGTGTTACCGCATCTTAGTGGTGTGTTAAGTCTGGCAAGTTAGCAGGTACTTATTTCTGTTCAAGTTGTTTTCTCCTCTAGTACTCTCGCTGGAGATTTAGCAGACCTGAACAAACACACAAGGACCAATAAGAACCATGCCTTTGCTCCCACCCAAGTGTCTCTCACTCATTTCCCTGCACCCACTTCTGCCACTACCCAGCTCTAACGTGTCTTTCCCAATACCTTCCAGAGTCTCCTAGCAATAAATAATATCTTCCCTTTAAAAACTAAACTCCTAATATTCACTTGCAATATTCTTATGGCCAGGGTCCTTATGGGCTAGTGTTCAGATGAAGTGTTCTATCAGGGTTCCTTCCATTTTGTAGGCAGTGCCTAAGATCTTGTTAATCGTGAGTTATAAATACATCTCAGAGTGTACATGAGGTCTTCCTAGATACCTACATTTTTATCTGTCCCGCAGAGTGGGTAAGTAAGTCTGTAACAGTGCCTCTATCGCCAGAAATACATCGACATAAAGGAGCTTCATTTCCGTTTGGAGAGTTATGATGTATACCTTAACGCAGGTTCTAAGTCTCTTGTGCCACCCAGCTGGCAAGGCAGCTGAAGTGCGAGGATCGCTAAGGGAAGAGCTGTGCCAAGCATTGGGTAGTTGTGAAGCATTCTGAAGGAAGTCCTTCTTGGGTGAGACCTGGCAGACACAGCAATGGTTTCTTCCTATTGTTCTGAATACGCCTTTGGTTCTGATAACTGAAATTTGATAAGCAGATTAATTTATATGCTATCCTCACATTTTACAATAAAGAAGACATGGTCTTTCAAAGTCTTTTTTAAAAATATAAAATAAAAAGAAGAAGTATCCCTACACATTTTGATTGGGACAATTCAAAGTCAGGTAATAGTTTATCATTTAATCTGTCTTTAAAATTATTGACCATTATACATTCATAAGATTTGACCTTAAATGTTTTCCATTTATAGGTATCTGTGTGTGTGTGTGTGTGTGTGTGTGTGTGTGTGTGTGTGTGTGTGTACATGCCTGTGCACATGCCTGTGCACGTACTTGTGGAGGCCAGAAGAGGGTGTCAGATCCCCTGGAGCTAAAGTTACAGGTAGTTCTAAGCTGCCAGACGTGGGTGCTGGGAACCGAACTCAGGTTCTGTGGAAGAACAGCAAGTGCTCTTGACCTCCAAACCCTCCTTCCAGCCCCAGTACCGCATGACCTTACGGAATCAGCATTCCCAGACGTCATTTGAAGTGCCTTGTCACTTGACTTAGGACTTCAGACTTTGTAGCTTAGCACACTTGTGGAACTAACACCACTGAAGTCCGGAGGCTGGCGTTGAATTAGTGACTTGATAAAAGTTGGAAACTAGCCTTGTCAGCTGCTTGACCTGCAAAATTCCTATGAAGTTTGCCAACAGGATTAAGCTTGAAGGTATAAAATTATATATTGAAGAGCCCCAAATATGGAGAGTACAAGTCATAGTTTTTATGGACCCAGTTTGTCAGTTACAGCACAAAAGTATGCTGGGAGAACATAAGCTGTAGATACCAATAGCATTAGCCATATTGATTTCATTCATTTTTCTGGTTGCTCCTATCTTATGTGATAGACTAAGCTAGGTATTAAGGGAAAAGAAAGGAAACAGAAGATATATACATCCTCTAGAAGGGAGGTAGAAAGACAGACAGATGAGTCTCATGAGGCCTAAGCTAGCCTTAAACTTGCTGTGCATCCAAAGATGACCCTGAACTCCTGATCCCCCAGCCTCTACCTCCAATGCTAGGGTGATGTGTGCCACTAGACCCAGGAACACAGATAGATTACTTAAGAACGATAAGAGCCTGGCAGTAGTGGTGCACGCCTTCGATCCCAGCACTCTGGAGGCAGAGGCAGGAGGATCTCTGTGAGTTCCAGGACAGCCAGCGCTACACAGTGAAACCCTGTTTTGAGAGAGAGAGGGGGGGGGGAGAAAGGAAGGAAGGAAGGAAGGAAGGAAGGAAGGAAGGAAGGAAGGAAGGAAGGAAGGAAGGAAGGAAGGAAATAATGCCTGGGTTTTGTGGCACATGTCTATGTTAGCACTCAGGACATTGATTGAATCAGGAGGATCTTGAGTTCAAGACCAGCCTAGCCCACATAGCAAAACCCTGTTTCAAAAAGAAAAGAATGATAAATAATGTAGTAGAGTGGCACTAGGTGAATAGAGTTTAAAATATTTTACAAGGCATACATGTTGGAAATTTTTTTAAAGAACAAGAAACACATCGGTCAGAAAGCACTATTTCAAAACCTTAATGGCTTTTTTTAAAACATAGTAAATATGTTTTTGTCTTAGTTTTAATAAGGCCATTGATAGAGGACTTCAAAAAATATTATTAATTAAGGTTAAGTAATATAAGTATATTGCCAGATTAACAAAAAGTTTGTCTATTGGTATTTCTTAGAGGGTTTTTCAAAGAGAGTGTTTGAAAATTATTGTCGCAGACAGACTCTGCAGAGAGGGTTTGAGGATGTGGGGGCTACAAAGTTTCCAGGAATGCAGCTCCATCTCTGCCATAGGTTATTAAAGACATCCCGTGCTACAGTAGAGTGCTCATTGTCTGGAAAATGCTTGGTAAATGATTGCTAACTCATTTACCAAGGTTATAAAGGAAGTGTAAACAACGTCTAAATCTTTCTTAGAAAATGTAATTTGCCCTGATCATTTGGACTTTGCCCAATGTTTGCCAGATTATAAACTGCAGAAACATTTGTTCAAACAAATTTTTTCTCCCAGAATAGTTGACTTAGTATTTCATATCAAAGCAAGGCTCGCTCTGAACAGATACTTGATGCTAGATGCTTTGGCGTGCGTCTGGCAGGATGACCTGACGGTGTCTGCCGTCACTCAGCGTTGAATTGTCAAAGGCTTCTTGTCCCTTAGAGGACTGTAGGAGATGTGCCTGGCATAAGAAGATGGGCGTGGTGAATGGATGGGGAGTAGTACCAGGATGTGTCAGAGAGGAAAATAAAGAGTCATTCTCCTCTGGTTCTAGCTGCGGCTGATTAAATGCCTATGAGTAGAGGACCCCCTGTTGTTTGGTTTGCCCGTAGTTTGTTTTTGCTGAGAGGGGATTAGCCATCAAAACATTCCAATGTTTCATGCTGATGACGTCTTTTCCTGGGTTAGAAGTTGAGCCTGCTATTTGTTCATAGATCTTCCAAAGTCAAGTTAATCAGAACAGGGACAAGCAAACTTGTTTTCTGCAGAGGGGCAGACGGTAGATGATCCCAGCTTTGCAGAGAGCAGAAGTCTACTTGCAGCTTCTTAATTCTCAGCCCTGCCGCTGTAATGGGAAAGCCACCCCAGGCACCACGTCACAAAATTAGCGTGGTGAGGCCCCTTAAGTGTTTGTTTATAAAAATAAACAGCCTGGCTGGATTTGGCCTGGGGACCTTAGTTTACCAACAACTCAGCTTTCAGAGCTTAATTAGCTAGCATCCTTCATGTCTTTGAAAGCTTTGTTTTTCAGCTTGTTCTGTGTCAGATGAAGGTAAATGTGGAAGCAGAGACATAAACCTAGGGGAAAATGTCTTTGACATAGACATATCATCCAGTCCTGATGAGCAAAACTATTAGAAACACCAAGTGTGGCGGCACACACCTTTACTCTCAACACCTGGCAGGGGCAAGCAGATCTCTGTGAGATCAAGGCCAGCCTGGTCTCCATAGTGAATTCCAGGCCAGTCAGGGCTGTGTGAGAGACCCTGTCTCAAAACAAACCAAAACAAAAAACCTTTAAGCACTAGAACCATAATAAGTAATCCTAGTGTTCGAAGGCTTTATATATCAAGGTGAAAATGTTCAAACGTATAGAATGCAGTAGCCAAGCCACTGACTCTATCTGGAACACTGTCCAGTCAGAGGACTGACGTTTTTGTCCTGTTTAATCAGGTAGGAGGTGAGTACACAACCTCTCTGAACCTGGTCCTTGCATGTGAAAAGGCCATGTGTTTGAGCACCTTGTCTCTTGGGTAGGGTTGCCAAGTGCTATGGATATCTAGCTAAACTAAGTGTATTCCAATGCACTGGAGGCTTTAATCCATCTTTGCCCCTTCTTTTTAATACTTACTACTATCTATGAATGTCATATTTGAGGTAGAAACCTTATGTATAAGACATGATTAGAACCAGTAGTTGGTTGTCAACCAGTGATACAAAAAAAAAAAAAAAAAAAAAAAAAACTTGAAAATAATATCTGTGTTGAATGTGTTTTTCAACTAAAAAATGTTAAAATGTTGCATGACTTTGCCAGTGTTGAGAAGTTCTAAGAGTTTTTCCCAGGGTCTGGATTCTCTGCTTCATCTGTCTGGGTAATTGTAATATACAGCATGCACATGACCAGTGTGCATGGTTTAAACTGACTGATAACTTAGATGCATGCCAAACAATCTTAACATAGACTCTTTCAATTTTTATGTTTTGCACCTCACCTTTGGAAAGTGTTTACACACTTAGCTTCTGGAATAGTGAAACTGGGTGAACTTGCATTCCAGATTACCTTTCTTCCAAAGGGGCCCAGAATGATGTGAGGTTGAATTCAAGAGAGGTGGGGGATGTTGGGTGTGAGACACACCGACAGACTAGCTCCAAAGCCCGGCTTGCACCACTGCACAGTGTTGTTAAGTGCAAATTCGGTCCAGTGGGAAAGTGAGCCATGTGTGTTAAGACATGTCAAACATTTGCGAACATAATCTTCACACAGTTAAAAAATATCTATTTTGTCCCATAAAAAAATCTCTTGAAGTGCAGCTTTCCCATAAGAACTCGGGAGTTTGTGGATAGTTTAGGGTCTTGGCTTAGTGTAGAAGTTTTTATCCTTTGTTTTGTTTGTCTGCTCGTTCCATCTCACTGAGACTCTCTAACAGGGGTGTCTGTGTGCTGTTTTGTCTGTGAAGCATGGCCAGGAAGATTCCAAGCCTGTATTGGGAACCCACAAGCTGTTAGGGGTTGGGCATGAGATCTGAGGCGGAAGGATCAAAGACCTCAAGATAATTTAGGGCTGGAGAAAGATGCTCAGTGGTTAAGAGTACTTCCTGCTCTTCCAGAGGACCCTGATTTAGTCCAACACCAATGTCTGGCACAGCTCATAACTGACTGTAACGCCAGCTCCAGGAAATTCATTACACACACACACAAATCTTTAAAAATATATAGCAAGATGACTTAGAGATCTTCATTCAACAAATCCTGGGTGTCTGTGTAGAGGCTGGTGTGCTCTGTGCTGGGGATGAGCTCTGAACAAGATCTGTTTGCAGTCTGGGTCTGGGTCCCTCTCACAACATACAAATAGCTGTTCACAGCTTATGAACCTACCTTGAGCTGCGTTATTCTCCTGTAATGCTTTCATTTACTTCCTTCTGCTTCTAGGCTAACACCTATGAAAAGTACTGGCCATTTTACCAGAAAAATGGAGGTCTTTATTTTCCCAAAGACCATTTGAAAAAGGCTGTGGCTGAAGTTGAAGAAATGTGCAATATTTTAAAAATGGAAGGCGTGACGGTGAAGCGACCTGACCCCATTGACTGGTCACTGAAGTATAAGACTCCTGATTTTGAGTCTACAGGTAAGTGCCGTCAAGAGAGTAATCTGAAGAGCCTTGGTTCTCCATTTCCTTCTTGAATATGTAAGGAGAATGCTCTTAGAATTTCTTAACAATCCTGTTTTACTTGCTAATCCTTCCAAACTGTAGAGATTATTGAGGAAGTGTCCGATTCGTTTTGATATAGTTGAGGTGTCCACATTCTAAACATTATAGACATTTTACATAAGAACCGTGAACTGTCCTTAGTTTTCCTTAATGACGGAAATTAGAAGGGAAAGGGGGGCTGGAGAGACGACTCAGCAGTTCAGAGCCAGCACACCTCCTGCAGAGCACCTGGGGGTCCAGCGTTCCCAGCACCCACATCAGGCTGCTCATGACAGCTTGTAACTCCAGCCCCAGGGGATCTGGCACCCTCTTCTGGTGCACATAGTCCCACACCGACACATGTACACACGTTTCAGTTTTTTTAGGGGGAGAATGGAAACATTCCCTTTTCTAAACTGCTATTACTTCACAAGTGCTCTTGTGTTTGGGTTCTAGAATTTGTTTTTCCAGAATGATCTTAGCCTGGTTCTTACCATGTGATCCTATCCATTACGAGCTCTGTTTCTGTATCTTTAAAAAAAAAAAAAAATGAACCTGCAAGTAAGTAGAGAAGGCTTGATGGTTCAAAACCTCTCTCACTTTTTCCTTTCCATTTTTGGCTTGATAGCAACACTCAACAGGGAATTCTTGTTAACAATCTGTTCTAGTGTGTATCATTCCTCTTTCCCTGTTTTATATAATTATGTAGACAAACAGGTTTTTAGTAAACTTTTTCTATGAATAGGTGATGTTACACATACTTTAATGTCTTGGAAATTTGCATCACTGAGGTGGCCATGGAACTTTTGGTCCGATAGGTTTATACAGTGCGATGCCCCGAGACATCCTGATGGTTGTGGGAAATGAGATTATTGAGGCTCCCATGGCATGGCGCTCACGCTTCTTTGAGTACAGAGCATACAGGTCACTTATCAAAGACTACTTCCACCGTGGCGCCAAGTGGACAACGGCACCCAAGCCCACCATGGCTGATGAACTGTACGACAAGGTAGGTCCCCAGGCATAGACTGGCTTCTTAGTGACGTCAAAATAATCCACAAAGGGTAAGAACGGAAGTCGCTGATACTTTGCATATATTATGCATTTCCACTTAAAAAATTATTATATTTAGATGAAATTAGGAGTAACAACAACAATAATAGCTAATGTTTTACTGCTTACTCTGCACTGAGTCTGGGCTCAGGATATATCATCAATCATATTTATTCTTATACGAAGACTCTAGAAAGAGCCGGTGATGGTGGCGCACGCCTTTAATCCCAGCACTGGAGAGGCAGAAGCAGGTGGATCTCTGAGTTCAAGGGCAGCCTAGTCTACAAAGTGAGTTCCAGGACAGCCAGGACTGTTACACAGAGAAACTCTGTCTTGAAACAAAACAAAACAACTTTAGAAGGGAGTGATATAATGGTATCATTTTCATCACAGGGAGCAAAACTTGTCCTAAGGACACATTGCTACTCACTGCTGGAGCCACAACTCTTTAGGCTGAAGCCACAACTCTTTAGGCTGAAGTCTTTCTCCTGTTCCAGCAGAAGAATCTGGTGTCTAGGCCAGATTCACAGTGAGGTGAAATGGGTAGCCATTTCCTGCCTCCAGGTCCTGCTTCCATGAATTTAACCAACTGTAAATCAATACTGTTTTTGATAATTGTCCTGCCCTCTCATTCAATAACAATATGGCATAATGGTTGTTCATGTAACATTTGGGTTGGACTGAGGATTATAATTAGCCTAGAGAGGTTTTCAAGGATGCAGGAGACATGCATAACTCCTATGCAAACACTGTCTAAGCTTATGCAGTGGACTTGAACATCCATAGATTTTAGTATTTATGGAGTACTAGAACCCATCCCCCTCACAAATACAAGGGATATATGTCTTTATTAAGGTAACTATTATTCATAGAAAAATCACATAGAAATAATTTTAAAATGAAAAACTATTCTAGGGATTTAAAGGCAGAAATGAAAAATAAGTCCAGCACATCCAAAATTGGCAGGGAGAAACACGGCATCTCATTTTAGGGTACGAATTGGGCTCAGGACCAAATTCTTTCTCTAAAGGAGAAGGGTGACTTCATCCCACTGGCTTCCGTATTGTAATTAGCTACATACATGTGTATGTGTGTCATGGATTGTATTCAGAATCAGTTGCCACCCTGTACCACTTGTTTCTAAGTGTCAGGAAGTTACTCTCATGCCTAGATTTTCATTTTGTTGTTGTGCTGGTGCTTTTGTTGTTTTGATTTGCCTATATTACTTTTCTGTTTGCTACGACAAGGTACTTGAGGGAAAGAATCTAAGTGAGAAAGGACTTGGTTTAGCTCATCGTTTGGATTTCATTGGCTGGCCGCACCCACATGCTTTGGCTAAACAGTGTGTTGACAGAAGCATGCAAGAGATGTTTTGACTACTTGGCAGACCAAAAAGAGAAAGGGGGTTCAGGAAGAGACCAGAGCAAGACAGAGCCCCTAAGGACACACCCCCAGTGACCCACCTTCTCCCAGCGAGGCCCCCACCTCCCAACTTTCACCATCTCTCAATAATGCGATCCGATGACCCCACTAAGGCATGAATCCATTGATTAGGCTACAGCCCTTCATAACCTTTTTTTTTTTTTTCCTGGAAATAACAAAGGGATGTGCTTCACTAATCCCATAGGCTTTCCTTCATCCAACCAGATTGACAGTCAGAATTGATCATCACAGACTGACATCTTTCCTATGGGTGTTTCAATCTAGAGTTGAATTGGAGTGTTTCAGGAAATGGTGGTATCTGACTAATTTTTAAAATCATGTATATCCTTGTAAGTTAGTTCCTTAATAA
This sequence comes from Peromyscus maniculatus bairdii, assembly GCF_049852395.1. Taxonomy (NCBI): domain Eukaryota; kingdom Metazoa; phylum Chordata; class Mammalia; order Rodentia; family Cricetidae; genus Peromyscus; species Peromyscus maniculatus. The sequence goes on along the minus strand of NC_134855.1, from coordinate 100,375,454 downwards.
ATAAATGCATTGTGTGTGTTCATTCTGTTCCAACTAGGATTATCCCATCCATTCTGTGGAAGACAGACACAAATTGGCCTCTCAGGGAAAGTTTGTGACGACTGAGTTCGAGCCGTGCTTTGACGCTGCTGACTTCATTCGAGCTGGAAGAGATATTTTTGCACAGAGAAGCCAGGTTGCTAACAGCTGGCTCTGAAGGCTCAGACTACATACATTATTGCATTCTTTATTCCTAAATTTAAAAACTTAAAGTCCCACATACTTTTCATTTTCCAAACTTAGAATGGAATATTTTTTAAGATTGTTTTTATTTTCAGGTTACAAACTACCTGGGCATCGAGTGGATGCGTAGGCATCTTGCTCCAGACTACAGAGTACATACCATCTCTTTCAAGGACCCCAACCCAATGCATATTGACGCCACCTTCAACATCATTGGACCTGGTCTTGTGCTCTCCAACCCTGACAGACCATGTCATCAGGTAGGAGAGTTCCTAGGACACCAGAAAAGCTATCGAGCCTAGCATCTGTATTTTAAACAATAAATAGAACCTTGGTGCCGGGCGTTGGTGGTGCACGCCTTTAATCCCAGCACTCGGGAGGCAGAGCCAGGCGGATCTCTGTGAGTTCGAGGCCAGCCTGGGCTACCGAGTGAGCTCCAGGAAAGGCGCAAAGCTACACAGAGAAACCCTGTCTCAAAAAACCAGAAAATAAATAAATAAATAAATAAATAAATAAATAAATAAATAAATAAATAAATAAATAAATAAATAGAACCTTGGCACCTTAAGCATTCTCATGATTCCCAGTGGTTCTAAATGTCAATTTTAGCAATGGCATGATTATCCAACACTGAGTTGCTTATGTATTTGCAAGAGTCTCAATGTGCAGAAATCTACACCATCATTGTGATGGTTAGTATAGGGTCATCAGACTTTGATTCTAGCTCTTTGCAGTTGCCAAAGCATCAAATTTGCATGTCTGACTATATTATCATTCAACTGTGATTTCCTTACCATTTTCAACAGGATTATAAGCAAGTGACTTCGGTGTGGCCAGAGCAATGCCACTGAGCAGTAGGTATCTTCCCCCTCAAGTGGGTCAGACTCCCTTCAGCCTGCCCACTTGGGGAGGAGCAATTTGCCAAGTTGGCCCTGCTCCCTACCTGCCGCTCACAGCCTCTTGTCTTCTACCTGCTGCCTCTCGGTCCAGCTGGGAAGTGAGTTATTTGCAAGGCTGCTGGACCCCTTTTTAAAAGTACTTTCATACCATGCACAGCTAGTTTCTAGCCCTTATTTTCATACCCAAGGACCAGGATGATCCATTTCACTTAATAGAGTGTGTTGATATATCGAGAGTGTGGTTGTATGTGGAGATGGCTGACTTGTAATGGATATCTAGTGGCAACTGTGGTGCTTTGAGACTACATCCCTGACATTTGTCCTTATTCATGGCCCTGCAAAATGATGGGAGTATGGAGCAGATAGGCTGTCAGATTGGCATTATCACAATGTTTGTTTTCACAACTAAACCGGAGATATTTAAATTTTTCTTAATGAGAATGTCTTGGGAAAGTATCTTTGGTATTTTAAATTTTGAAACCTGAAAAGCTTTAATAGTTCTGTTGCTTTCTAATGTCACTGGAAGCGAACACACACACACACACACACACACACATACACACACACACACACAATTAAGTTTGTTCTTTGACAACTTCAGACATACAATGCATTCTCTCTTCAACCCTCCCATCCCTCTCAACCCCACCCCTCCCTGCCAGTCCCTTTCTACGTTCATGACTTTTGGGTGGGTTTTGTGACCCATTTAGTTTGGCCAGGGCCATCTGTGTGACAGCTGGATTGAGATTATCCACTGGAGCCCAGCGGGATCACCACTGGATACAAAGTGAAGGCAATGACTCTATCAGTAGCCAATGGTTCACTGGGGAAGGGTAGGACCCCTGGGTCCCTCCTCCATCCATGTGTCACTGTCAACAGCCCATTCTTGTACAGACCCAGTACAGGTATCCACGGCTATTTAAAACTTTAAAAAAAAAATGTGATTTATTTATTTTAATTCTTATGTGCATTGGTGTTTTGCCTGCATGTATGTCTGTTGGATCCCCGGAAAATGGAGTTACAGACAGTTGTGAGTTGCCATGTGGATGCTGGGAATTGAACCTGGGTCCTCTGGAAGTGCAGCCAGTGCTCTTAACCTCTGAGCCATCTCTCCAGCCTACCAAATCATCAACTTTAAATTTTTTTTGTGTCCTCATTTTGTAAATGGAGATGGCTTGCCAAGAGAGCTGTTAATGATAAAGAGAGATGAGTGTCATAGCACATGCCTATAGTCCTAACTACTTGTGATGCTGAGGCAAGTGGAGTGTAATGCGAAGGCCAGCCTGGGCTACATGGCAGACCCCATCTTTAAAAACAAAATCACAACAACTGCCAGAAACCTAATGGCAAATGTGGATTTAAGTCTGTTGGGCTGCTTGATCTTACAGATTGATCTTTTCAAGAAAGCGGGATGGACCATTGTTACTCCTCCAACCCCAGTCATCCCTGATGGTATGTCTGCTTTTACGTCCTTTGTCACCAAGTATCTTCACCTGTAGAGAAAGCCAACTCTGGTCAAACTAGAGATGACATTTCCCCACTGAGCAGTAAAGTGATGGCTGACTCTAGAGTAAGACCAGGACAAGTGTTTGTGAGTTGTTCTTCTTGCATAGAAAATGAAAATGAGAAGACAGAATTTAAAATATCATATGAAGCAAGATACAACTTTCAAAATAAGACAGGATGAATTCCAAATGTCTGATGAATGTGCGTTGATTTGTAAGATTTGTAGATACATTATTCTACAATTAAAATGAGTTCTCAGAACTGGGGATGTAGTTCAGTGGTAGAGCGCTTGCCTGACTTGTTTAAGGCCCTGGGTTTGATCCCCAGTAGTAGAAAAACTAACTGAAAACACAAGCAGCGCAGATCAGGGTGGAACAGGCCAGTAAAGCCAGCACAGAGAAGGCTGAGGCAGGACAACTCTAAGTTCAGTGTCATTTTCTGTTGTAGAGAAAACTTGTCAGAAAGAAAAGGGGAACATAGGATAATAAAATAAGCTCTCACATGGGAACTAAAGCAGGAAGGGGACCAAGCTGTCACTTTAGTGCCCTTCCCTTGTAAGTCTTTGCTCTAGACAAAAAAAAAAAAAAAAAAAAAAAAAAAAAAAAAAAAAAAAAGATCAGACACGCATGCTTTGACTGTTGATGCTATTTTCAGATCATCCCCTCTGGATGTCATCCAAATGGCTTTCCATGAACGTCTTAATGCTAGATGAGAAGCGTGTTATGGTAGATGCCAATGAAGTCCCAATTCAAAAGATGTTTGAGAAGCTGGGTATGTATGATAAATGCATCACCACCTTGTCACATGTAAATGCTCACCACTAACGGAAGCAAAGACACGCATAGTCTAACATATGGTTTATTGAATTCAATTTCTGTTCCCTTAAGGTACCAAATTATTACCTTATAGTTGGCTAGTGGTTTCATTTCTAATAAGCATAGCCTTGTGAGTTCCTGGAACATCCATTGGCAATAGTTAATCAGTCTTCTGTAAGTCTGCTGGTTTCCTGGTGCCCATGTGTGGAGGGTCACCCACACTCAGAGGAGCTGCTTTGCCCTCTACAAAGAAGAAATTACTGAAGGTCCTTTAGAAGTAATTTAATGGTAATCTCATGCTTCAGAGGGCTTATAAGAACACAACTGGAAAAGTGACATGTGTATGCATTAAGAACAGTTAACATGGACAGATCCTGATCCCACTGCCAGGGGTCCCTCAAGCAAACCAAGTTACACAACTTTCTCCCGAATGCAGAGGGTCTAGTCCAGTCCCACGAGGGTTCCACAGCTGTTGGTCTAAAGTTCCTCAGTTCCTATGAGCTTGGCTCAGTTGTCTCTGTAGATTTCTCCATCATGATCTTGACCCTCCTTGCTCATAGAATCCCTCTTCCCTCTCTTCGACTGGACTCTCAGAGCTCGGCCTGGTGCTTGGCTGTGGATCTCTGCATCTGCTTCCATCAGTTACTGGGTGAAGGCTTTATGATGTCAGTTAAGGTAGTCACCAATCTGATTACAGGAGATGGCCAGTTCAGGCACCCTCTTGGCTACTGCTAGTAGTCTAATCTGAGATCATCATCCCTGGTGCATGAGCTGGCTTTCTGGATCCCATTACCTATGGTCGGACGCCTTGCTCACCCTTGATGCAGTGGGGAGGGGCTTGGTCCCTGCCTCACCTGAATGTACCAGGCTTTGCTGACTACCCATGGAAGGCCTTACCCTTTTGGAAGAGGGGATGGGAGGTGCATCAGGGGAGAGAGGTGGGAGGGTGGGAGTAGAGATGAGAGGGGGATCTGTGGTTGGTATGTAAAATGATTTTAAAAAAACTAACAGTTAAAATGGTTCTGAAATGTAATAAAGGATGCCAGTCAGTCATTCCACTCTTAAAGAATAGGATTAATTTTTACTTGGGCCTCAGTTTTCCTATCCTGACATTTAAATCACTGAAAGAAAGGATTTCATGTGAGTCGCAGGTACAGCTGATGTGTGAGCCGTTCTTAACACGTTGTGAATTCGGTAAGAGCCAGGCAACTTACTTGTCAAAATTAGGTTGTTAAGATTTTGTTCTACATTTCAGATATACTCCATAGAGGACTCTTTTCTTATTTGCCGCATCCATCCTTAATGTAGAATTGGTTTTAAAAAGATAGCTTGACAGTTTTGAACTGAGCAGAATCCAGTGATTGGACCCAAAATGCCAAGCCACTTTTTCCTTGGCCTTCATTCAGTAACAAAATTACTTGAGTTCAGCTTTTTCATCTGTTATGATTTTGTTGTTTCTCAAACTTAAACTAATGGAAAGCACCCAATAATCTGATTTGATAGTTTTGGTTTTGTAGTTAAAGTCTGTTTAGACAAGGAGAACTTATATTTCAAATAGCTACGATTCCCTCCAATTCAGGATGAGTATGCCATGACCAGACAGGACATGGATGCTTCTCATCCCTCATCTGCTTTGTGTTTCTGTTCAAACCCCACTCTTAGTCTTCAAAGCCCCACATAGGAGTGCCTCAGAGGAGTCTCCCTCCTGCCTCCTTGTCTTCCTCACCATACGGTGAACCCTGTAGTGACTGTAGCTCATCTGCCCCTCAAACGGAGGAGGAAAAAGAACAGATTACCGTGTCTAACGTAACGTATTCTTTCTGAGTGCTGTTAATAGAGTAGCCCATTCACAGTGTAGCCGTGTCCTTACAAATGGTGCCCCATGAAGCCAATTGTCTCATCCGCTCTGAAACCTGAATAACCATATGACCTAGATAGTAAACTACAGCTCTGATGCAGTTTTTCCTTGAGGTGGTCTAGCACAGTTAATCTGTAAAAGATGAACGTGCCCTTATTGTGCTTGTATAGAATTAACTTTTTAGTACTTAATTTTAGTGCTAGGTATATCTGTTCATCCAGGCTATTGATTTGTGAACAGTCAATAGAACAAAACTTGAGTCTGTAGACATTTTTTGTTGTTGTTGTTGTTGAAGATGTTATATCAGTAATGGGCTAGGTTAAATGAAATATAGTCTATGAAAACAAAATTAAAAAAGAAAAGACCATTGCAGACTGGATAGACCTGAGGGATTTGAACCTTTGTGTTCCTCCAGGTGTTTGGACTTACCCCCTGCTGGGATATCTTCATGTTAGTCCATCTAACGGACCTGTCTTTTTCTCTCAATGCAGGTATCAATACCATCAAGGTTAACATTCGAAACGCCAATTCCCTGGGGGGAGGCTTCCACTGCTGGACCTGTGACGTCCGGCGCCGAGGCACCCTTCAGTCCTACTTTGACTGAGCAGGCCTGGCCTCAGATACGCCTAAGAAGCGCAGCAGCAAGGCCCATTCTCTCGCTTTAATACATGCATGAACTGTAGTGCTTTGAACAATCACGTCTTTAACAGGGGTCCCAGGCCTGGGTTACTTTTCTTTGTCACAAGGAAGATGACTCTTAGTAGGTTTTCCTTTCTTCTCCTACAGTTCTTTACTGTTTGGCTTCAAGTATAAAAGCTGAGTAAATGTATCCCAAGGCAAAAATTAGTCACTTGAGTAACTTGGCCGCTAATATTTAACCATCTACCTCTGTTTTTAATTTTCTTTCCGAAAGGCAGCTTGAAATGTTGGTCTTAATGTTATTTTCCCCTCTTTTTGGTGAACTTGTGAATGTTGGTATCAGTTTGCTTTTTTTTTTTTTTTTTCTAAATGGGACAAAGACTTAGGGGAAAAAAATTACCCACAGATCCTAAGTAGAATCAGATATTTGTCTTTTTTTTTCTAAAAATCAAATTTGGGTAGTTTTTCTTTTTTTAATTTGTTTTTAAATAACCTAGACTATGCAAACACTGAGAAAGTGAAGTGAATTTTCCATGAACGCTTTTAACATTCTCGTGCCGACATTTGGTCCTAAGATCTCATCCTGTAGCTTACCTCATCTCAAGTGGGTTATTCTTGTCTTCTTTCTTCCTTCCCAAAAATTTACAGAAATGCTTAGTATAATAGGTATAACTCATAGTTCCTATCCCTAAATGTTGATGTTCCATATCTAACAGGTATTATGACATCTTTGGTAATCTAAGACTTGTTTACATATGTGCAAATTGTTTAAAGCATAGAGTTTTAAAGCATTTTTTAAAAACTAATGCAGGTTAAAAAAATGTGACATGAAGTCATTTTAATGTTGGATATTGTATATGTATTTTTATTCTAATAAACTTTTTGTTCCAGATTGGATTTTATTAGAGTTTGGCCTTTGTCTCATGACTTTAGTGTAAGTGACAAGAGTGTAGCTGTGGAATGAGTTCTTTGTGTGTGTGTGGGGCGGGGGGATGTGTGTGCTGTGTGGATAACTAGGGGCGGGGGGAATGTGTGTGCTGTGTGGATAACTAGGGGCGGGGGGAATGTGTGTGCTGTGTGGATAACTAGGGGCGGGGGAATGTGTGTGCTGTGTGGATAACTAGGGGCGGGGGAATGTGTGTGCTGTGTGGATAACTAGGGGTGGGGGGGATGTGTGTGCTGTGTGGATAACTAGGGGCGGGGGGATGTGTGTGCTGTGTGGATAACTGTTAGTTGAGGTATGCGAGTGCATTCTTGTGTGTGTGTGTGTGTGTGCGTGTGCATGTGTGTGTGCGCACGTGTGATGGTCAGAGGTCAACCTCAGGTGTCATTCTTCAGGTGTGATTGTTGAAACAGGGTCTCTTTTTGCACTGGCCTGGAGCTAAGTATACTAGTTGACTGGCCCAGTAAGTTCCAGGGATTCTCCCCACCCCACCCCCACCCCCGCCTCTCCAGCAGTGGGATTATGAGCATACACCACCACACCTGGCTTTTTTACTTGGATTCTGGGGATCAAATGCCTTCTCATGCTTCAACAAGTGCTTTACCAGCCGAGATTTCTCCTCAGCCCACTTTGGAGCAGAATTGTAGTTTTCTGAAATAATCAAGATATTCATCCCCAATTCAAACCTAATATCATATTCAAAAGTGCTTGACAAAGACTGATCACAGTCCTAGCACTTGGGAGGTAGAGGCAGGAGGATCAGGAGTTCTAGGTCAGCCTTAGCTGCATAGCCAGATCAAAGCCAGGCTGGGCTGCAGGAGACCTTGGCTTAGAAAAAGAAAGAAAAAAAAAAAAAAAAAAGGAAGGAAGAGGCCAAAACAGGAAAGAAGGAAGACAGGAAAGAAAGGCAATTAACAAAGTCAGAACTTGGCATATTCCTCACTTATACAAAGCTGTCTGCATGTTTCGTAAGCATGGGGCAGGGTGGGGTGTCAGTCCCGGGCCCCCAAAAGGAAAGGCATCTCAGTTCTGGAGTTGATGGACACTTTTCCTCACAAGAACATTGCAAAGGAGGTATACTTAGAAATGAGTCACAGCTTTCAGCCATTCCTGTAACCGCTTCGTGTCAGGTCACAGACACAGACGCGCTCGCTCTAAGAGTGCCAGTGTGACGCTTGAACTGGTGCTACTTGAGAATGACGCAGTTGTGTGGGTTGATGCGCACTGAAGCCACCACCCAGCCTCTGTAGTCAGACGCCCTCTATATTCAGTTCAGCATGACTTCCAGACCTCCACTCCTTAGCTGATGACATTCGTTTTTCATGGAGATATTAAAATAGAGACCAGCACGCGTTAGAGCCTCCAGCTTCGCCTCCGGTCTCCGCAGATACATGCTCACTGGTGCCGTGCGCTGCCCAGGGTTTCTCTCTCCTGGTCTTTACCAGCTGTTCTCAGGCAGTGGTTCTCAACCTTCCTCACGCTGCGCTGACCCTTCAATACAGGTCCTCATGTTGTATTGACCTCCAGCCGTAAAATTACTTCTTGCTGCTTCATAACTGTAACTTTGCTACTTTTATTAGTCACAATGTAAATATCTGTGTTTTCCCGTGGTCTTGGGTGACCCCTGTGAAAGGGTTGATTGAGGACCACTGTTCCAGAGAAAAATGTCAGGCTTCATCTCGGTGCTTGTACGTCACACGCCATGCTCTAGACGGGCGGTTTCTCTCATCACTATAGAAAATGTGGAGAACCTTCCCAACAAATCTAATCTGTACACTATCCTCTAATCATAATTTCTTTCTTCAGGAACTTGCTACACCAGCCAGTATCTTTCCTATAAGCCCAAGATTGCCAACCTGAGGTATATGTATGCTTTCCACCCCCAGAAAATAACAACCCCTTGTATCACAATCTAGACGTCTGATCCATTTCAAGGGCCCTTTCTGACAAAATGATTTGTTTTAGTTTGAAGGCTACCCGTGTCTTATAAATCCTAGAATCAAAATGTACACACAGACCCCACACATATGTAATAATTAGTTGATTTGGATTTAAACAGCTAGCTGGCCGACCCCAAAATTTCAGACAGTGGGGAATTGTGGTACATCCTTCTGGGGAGACTGAGGGAAAAAAAATCCTAAGTACAAGGCCACTTGGGGCTACATATTAGGATCGTGTAGTGTAAATAAATAAATAAATAAATAAATAAATAAATAAATAAAAATCTAACATAAACTTATATTTTTTAAAGTAACTTTATGGTTTATTTGGCTTTCTGACCTACAGCCATCTTTTCTTTATGGTGTATATGTGGTGAATGACTGAGAACTGTAATCCACCTATTGTTGCTCAAGTCAGGCAGATTTTCAGGCTAACTCTGTTCAAAGGGTATAATTTATTTGACCTATAGAATCTTTCATTTCCATTATTTCCATTTTCTTTTTCTTCCACACTTCTATCACTTTATTGAATTCTTTGGTCATATTATGTATTCACTTCCTTATTTCCTTCAGCTGTTTGTTCTCTTAGAATTCATCCAAGAGCTTGTTTGTATCTTCTTTGCTCTCTTTGAACACAGCTATAAGCATTCTTTTGAATTCTGTGTCTGGGATTTCATCTAAGTCGTTCCTTTGGAAGGCCATTACCATAGGACTGGTCATTTTTGAAGGTATCGTGTTGTCTCAGAGCTTCACGGTTATTTTGTATTTGCCTTGGGGCTTTGTGCCTCTGGTTTTAGTTTTTTGGTTGAAAATTTTTCAGTTACTTTTCCTTTCAAGGGAGTGTTTGCAGTCTTCAAAAGCTCCTAGGTTGTACTAGGGTTGAGGTGTCATTTTTTTCTCATCTAGACTCATGTTCAATCCCAGGTCCCCGGTACACCCCTGAGAGTACAGTTCTGTCTGTGACAAGTCACTGTCGCAGGGTAGACTCACTACTAAACTGTAGTAGCAGTGGGCAGGGATGACGGCTCCGTGATCACGAGCATCTGCCAGAGGGTTCCAGTTTGGTTTCCAGCACTCATGTTAGACAGTTCACAACTGCCTGTAACTCTGGGAAATCTGACATCTTCTGGCCTCCTTGGATGCCCATACACAAGTGGCACATACTCACACAGACACATACAAATAAAGAAAAATAAATAAATCTTTTTTAAAAAACACGGTAGTAGTCATATAAAAGGCAATCACCCTGTAACTACCAACCATTCTAGGAAGTAAAGTACTCTGGGCTCTATTGGTTATTGTGGGAATGTGTTAGAAGGAGCCAAAAAGCAGAGTAGGGCAAGTGATTTGTGCGGGGTTGATATAAAGTCGAGGAGGGCAACAGTTCAGACAGACAGAGGAGGGAAGAGGAAGCAGGTTGGCAGAATGAGAAGAAAAGTAAAGAAATGCAATCAGATACCACAGAACAGAAGTCTGAAACACTGAGACCCCACAAATCAGGTCAGGCTGCGTCTTTGGGAAAGGAAAACAATGAAGGAAAGAATAGGGAGAGAGGAGGGGAACCAAGAACAGAGCTGGTCCGCCCAGTTGACGTTAGATATTAAATACAGGAGGAACAAGTGTGAACGGGAGAGAGCAGTGTGGAGATGTAGAAGACACACTGTCGGGCCTATTTGGTGGGTCCAGTCTCTCAGCGTTCCTTCCCCGGGGATCCCTTGTGGTGTTGGGTCACAAGTTGTCCTGGCTAGTTTTATGTCAGCTTTCCACCCCTCGGCTGGTGGTCCTGGGTTCTGTAAGAAAGCAGGCTGAGCAAGCATTGAGGAGCAAGCCAGTGAGCAGCACCCCTCCATGGCCTCTGCATCAGCTTCTGCTTCCACGTTCCTGCCCTGTTTGAGTTCCTGTGCTGAGGTCCTTCCGTGATGGGCTACAGTGTAGAAGTGTAAGCCAAATAGACCCTTTTCTCCTCAACTTGCTTTTGGTCATGGTGTTTCATCACAGCAATAGAACCCTAACTAAGACACAGGTGCTGGTCATACCACGTGTGTCCCTCTCACTGCCCTGCCTTCCTTGAGGAAATCAGGCTCCAGATCCTGTCTGGGCCCACGTGCAGTCTTCACAGACCGAGTCTTGGGTGTCAGTTGTACCTCTGGGCAACCTTCTGGGAGCTGGTTTGCAAATGTTGACCATATTTCTGTACCACCCTGAATGTCAGGCATGCTACTCGAAATCTGTCTCTAAGTTCCTTGCAGACTCTGTCTTTGACCAGTTTCCAGCTTGCTGAATACTGCATGATTCTGGTTCAAAGTTTCTTCTCTATCTAGCAGTGTCCTGTGGACCAAGTGTCAATGTGCAGCCATATGTCCCTTGCCCTGGGGTTCACAAGGGGTCTCAGGCTGCTGAACCTCCAACACAACAAGGTTGTGTGTGTGTGTGTGTATGTGTGTGTGTACATATACATACGTACGTATGTACGTATGTATGTATGTATGTATGTATGTGTGTATGGGTGTGTGGATATTTATGTGCAGGTATGGTGGTCATAGGTCGACAAAGTGTATTACTCTATCACTCTCAACTTCATTTTTGTGTGTGTGTGATGTGTATATGTGCAGTATGAGATGCTTGCATCCATGTGCTTGCATGCAGAGGCCAAAAGAGGACATTGGATATCTTCCCCAAGCACCCTGCACTTTACCAGTACTATATATTTGTGTATGTGTGTGGAGGTGCATATTTGCATATGTGTGTATGTGGATGGGTGTGCCATATGCTTGCATGTGGAAGCCAGAGGGGAACATCATGTGCCTTCTTCTTTGCTCTCTGCCTTATTCTCTTGAGACAGGTTCTCTCACTGAACTTGGAGCTCTTCATTTGGGGGCCAGTCTGGCAGCCAGAAGCCCCAGTGAGTCTTCTGTCTCCCTGCGCCGCCACACCTCCAGCTTGGGGTTGCAGGAGCACACGGCCATGTCCAGCTCTTCACATGGGTTGTAGGAATCTGAGCTCAGGCCCTCAGGCCTGCACAGCAGGTGCCCTTATCCACTGAGCCATCTCCCCAGCCCATATTTTTCTAGCCGGAGTCTCTCACTGAACCCAGAGCTCACCAATTCAGTTAGATTGGCTGGCCAGAAAGACCCCAGGATTCTCCTTGCCTCCACCTTCTCAGCGCTGCGATCATAGGTGTGTGCTGTGGTTCCCAGCTTCTAAATGGACACAGAGAATCTAGAATCAGGTCCTCAAGCTTGTGTGGCAAGTACTTAATCCACTGAGCCATCTCTCCAGTCCCAGAGGATTTTTGTAAATGGCATCATATAGCTGCTGCATGGAGGACTGGATGCCAAGTGCTCGGCACAGAGAAGGTTTTCCTGACATTTCCTGCCAGCATCCTGGCCATACTGGGTCACCCCCTCTTTTCTGCTCTTTTCAGTACCCATTGCTGGAGCTGGAGAGTTGACTTCATGGTGAAGAGTTCTGGCTACTCTTACAGAGGACCTGGGTTCAATTCCCAGCACCTACATGGCAGCTCACAATCTCTGTAACTCCAGTTGCAGGGGCTCTGAAGCATTCTTCTGACCTCTGCAGGATCCGGGCACATACATGGTGCCCAGGTACATGCAGGCCAAACACTCATACATATAAAATAATGAAATAAGTAAACCTTTAAAAATGAAAAATAAAGTAGATTACCCACTACTGAAACTACGTGCAGATTTCCTTAGGCTCCTTTTCTTAAACCATGGCTCCCAGCAGGAGTGGGAGCTCCCACTACCTTTAGGACAGGCTGAATTTTCTCTCCTGAGTTGTGAAGTTCCTCGCTTTACCTGCTATTAAAGCTACACGTACCACCCACCTCTTCAACGGGTGTTATCCAACTTTCCCTAGTATATTCCCTGGGTGTCACCCGCCATTTTTTCAATCTTTTTGTTTCAGTCCAGTCTTCTGTTATTCATTTGCCAGGCCAACTTCTCTGTCAGTGGCCCCCAGAATCATCATGCATCCATAAATACAGCCTGGGAGTTTTAATTTGTGTTCATTGCTGTCACCCTGGGACACAAGTCATTCCAGCCCATTAGCCTGACATTCCAATCTTCTTCGCAAAAGAGGATTTTGTCAGATGCTGAATTTATTGCAGCTATTTTCCATACTGAATCATGATCCTTGATACCAGAGCGATCATCTGTTAACCAGGCTGGTTGTCAGGTAATTGGTAGAAAGGATAGGTCTGTCAACAATAATAGGCAATTCTCCCTGCTTAGAGGAAGGTCTACAATCAGTCCTAGGAGAAAAGGCCCTATTGCTTATGAACACTTACGAATCGAATGAATTTCTCCCATGGAGATTCCCACCAGGATGTCCCTGTACATGCTCTTTCCATTTCAGAACTGTGTTTCTTCAAGAGCGGTCTCCCTTTCTGAAGTGTTTTTCTGATCCCACCCACGATGTGTTGGATATTTTAAGTCGTGCCCTTTGGTTATGGGAGCTATTGCACAAATGCTCAATTACAAGGCTGTTCAGTGCTTTCCAAAAGGAATGGAACAGAAGCATTTGGTACTTTCCTAGTTCAGAGGCTGGCGGGAATTCACATTGAGCAGGAGCCACGGAGCTTTGCCAGAGGCACCACTGGGCACTAGTGCCCCTGGCTGACATTTCGAATCCTATTGCATCATTGAGATTGTATAGCTGGATGGAAGAACAGACTGCAGACTTCTGGGGGTCTAAGAAACCTTGATGTTGTTCAGATACTAGCCTTTTGTGACTCATTTTATGGATTTGATTTCTCCAAATGGGCCCACTAGAAATGTAGCCTCCTGACCTGTGCTGTCCAGGGCCGATTCATTTCCCCATAGCCTCTTGTCCAAAATTCCACAGGTAAGTTTCTCTGATGGTTCTCCTTTCTGAAGGTGTTTGTGGGGTTTTGCCTTTTTCACTCTGTGACTGTCATTTTAGGGCCATTTCAGGAAAGGCAAAATATTTTATCTACTTCAACTTCTACCTATGCGGAAAATTTTAGACAGATAGCCACAAATGTCATTGCGAAGGATAAAATGGGTGGAGTTTCCTTGATACCTTTGCAGGATTTTGTAGGATGTTGACATGTGTCTCTTCAGACTCTCTATAAAGCTCACAAGGCAGAGACTGGATTGAGTGCAGTGAAATACTCACCTTGGCCACAAAATTGGGGATTCAACAAAACACACACGCGCACACAATGAAATATTTTAGTTTAATTTTTTTTATTATTTTGATGTATATGTGTGTGCATGTGGGTACCTATGAGGATCAGAAGAGGATGTTGGAGTGCCTGGAGCTGGGTAACAGGTGGTTGTGAGCTGCCTGATTTGGAGGCTGGGAACTAAGCTTGGGTCATCTGCAAGAGCAGCCAGTATTCCGATCATGACACCATCTCTCCAGGTACACACTTGCTTAGCATGTGCAAGACTCTGGTTTCAATACCTTTCACAGAGAACTAAGTCCATGAACAAGATGTTGGGATGAGAAGCAAAGACACTGTGATGGTTGGTGTTGTAGGGGAGATGGACCTCAGGGTGCACCTGTGGGGATTACTTTGATTATATAATTGAAGTGGAAAGGCCCACCCACTATGGGTGTGGCTATTCTCAGGCTAGGGTCCTGGACTGCATAAAAAATGGAGAAAGTGAGCTGAGGACATTCATGTATTAGCTCACCGATCTCTGCTCTTCACTGTGGGTATAACGTGACCAGTTCTCTCAAAAATCCATGTTACCACGCAATTTATCAGAAATCTATCTACCCCTCAATCAAAAGTGATTTACATTCACTGTAATGACATGCCAAAAGTAGCTAACAAGAAAGAATCTAATAGAAATCTATAAATGTCTTTTCAAGCAACAAATATGCTCAAGTTAAATCATCTGCTCCTGAGCTGATATCAGTGTTCTGCACTTTATGACTGTGTGGACAAGTCCCTCAAATTTAAAAACATGCGGATCTCATTAGACCTTAGCATCAATGAACGAGCTCTGCGTGATGATAGGGAGCCCTATGAATATCAATTAATCATAGCATTACCTCCCCCCAAAATTCCATTTCTCTCATAGATCTGTAATAGTTAAGATTCCCAAAAGAAACAGACTATTATATTCTCCAAGGAAATAGCATAAGCATTGATTATAAAGGGGGATTTATGAGTGGTTTGCAAGGTAGAGGTTGAATAGCCTCACAACTGTCATCTGCAGACTGAGAGCTCAGTCCAAGAGTCTGAAAGCCTCAGAACCATGGGAACCAATGATGTAGCCCCATCTGAGGCCAAGGGTATGAAGGTCCCCGGAGTGTTGCCAGGGGAGCCCACGCTCGAATGCTGAAGGTGGAGTCTGATACCCCAGCGATGGCAGCTCCTACAGGCACTCTAGCTAAGGGAGAATCCAGCTGTGTGCACCAGCTGGCTTCCTCCTTCTTGTATTTTTGTTTCTCTGGGCCCCAGCCTATTGGACAATGAGACTCACATTCAAGGATGGTCCCTCCCACTCAGTTGCCATTGCATACATCAGTCATCTCTAATTATACCTTTAGAGACGCACCTGCTAGTGTGCTTTACTGATCTATATATCCCTCAGTACTGTTTCATTGAAAATCAAGGCTAACTACCACAAGGCACATATTAAAAAGTATTCTCAATTATTATTTTATGTTATGAATTTTCTGAAAGGGGGCTTGGTGTAAATTTTTTCCTGTTTGTAATATTAGTGCTCACACAGCATATCAATTTTGACTTTTGTCTATAAAGCCTAAATTATTACTGTCTGATCTGACTCAGTGATTAACAGCACTGGCTGCTCTTCAAAGAGACCCTGGTTTGGTTCCCAACACCCACATGGTGGCTACAGCCATCTGTAACTCCATTTCCAGGGATCTGATGCCCCCTCCTGACTTCCAAGGACACACACATGGTACACATACACATCTGCAGGCAAAACACCCATACACATAAAATAAAACTAGAAAAGCTTGCTAGTGGTCAGAAAGACGTCTATACCCATGCCCTCCCCCAAATAAAATGTGATAAAAAGCTTGCTGGTGACCAGCATGAGGCCTACATACATGCCCCTCCCTCAAATAAAATGGCAGGCAGCCTCTTCAAGGGCCAGCTGATGTTTAAATACAGCCAAGGGTTGCTATATGAACTCTATGAATTTTCTGTTTGTTTGTTTTTTTGATTTTTCAAGACAGGGTTTCTCTGTGTAGCTTTGCACCTTTCCTGGAACTCGCTTTGGAGACCAAGCTGGCCTCGAATTCACAGAGATCCGCCTGCCTCTGCCACCTGAGTGCTGGGATTAAAGGCATGTGCCACCACCACCCGGCTGAACTCATTTTTTAACACAAACCCACCAATCCTGAAGGCCAACTTCTGCCTTCAATCACGTTTTCCTGCCTGACAGATCCCAGAGATAAGTACTAAATAACCAGAGACTACATGTGTATTCTAGAACAATCCAGAATCTTCTAACTAGCCAGCCCTAAGCATTTGTTTGCCCTGCCTTGCCTTTCCCCTAGGAGACCTCAGCAAAGACCTGGGTCCTGCTTCATCCTAGAGGCCAAGCTGAGACAGGAAGCATGAACTGTGGGAAGGAGCTCATGAAGAATGAGAAGGGGGGAGGAGGGTCTTGGGAAGAGCCTGAGGAGGCAAGATTCTAGGGTCTTCACAGTAAAGTTTTTTTCTGTAAAGTGACACATATTTGGGACCTTGCCGACAGCAATCAGATTACTCAGACATTATTCTGGTTTTATACCGTGTAACCCCAAACTGTGAATCTCTCTACAGGCAATGACATGGTTCTTGACATGGAGTGAGCCTCACTCTCATTCCCTCACGTGATGACCCCAACTTCACCCTGTCATGTACAAAGTCCCATTCGTAGACCATCAGCTCTGACTCATTCAGGTCCTGCTCCGCTGCACATGAAGGAAACACTACATGAAGGAGTTAAACAAAAGAAAAAAGTATCTTACATTCTGGAAAGTTTAGAAATAGGAAACAAACACATTCTTTTTTATTTTATTTATTTATTTTGTTTTGTTTTTTATTTATTTCTTATTTATTTATTTATTTATTTATTTATTTATTTATTTATTTATTTTGAGACAGGGTTTCCCTGTGTAGCTTTGGAACCTGTCTTGAAACTCACTCTGTAGACCAAGCTGGCCTCAAACTCGCAGAGATCCACCTGCCTCTGCCTCCCGAGTGCTGGGATTAAAGGTGTGTGCCAGCACCACCTGGCTCAAACACATTCTTAAAGACTAAGGGACTATGCTGTGGGATGTCCTGTATGTCCTGTGGGAGCCCTTCTTGGGTTCTTTGTGGCGTTACCCAGCAGGTCCGCATAGAGGATGATTAGGACCATGGGCCTGAGTGCAGGTGTCTGAGATGGTCTACACTTGGCTGTGCTGGGGGATGGTCTGTATGTCAAGTTGTTCTGATTGATCAATAAATAAAACCTGATCGGCTGTGGCTAGGCAGAAAGGATAGGCGGGACTAACAGAGAGGAGAAATAAAAGGACAGGAAGGCAGAAGGACTGACTGCAGCCGCCACCATGACCAGCAGCATGTGAAGATGCCGGTAAGCCACCAGCCACGTGGCAAGGTATAGATTTATGGAAATGGATTAATTTAAGCTATAAGCACAGTTAGCAAGAAGCCTGCCACGGCCATATAGTTTGTAAGCAATATAAGTCTCTGTGTTTACTTGGTTGGGTCTGAGTGGCTGTGGGACTGGCGGGTGACAAAGATTTGTCCTGACTGTGGGCAAGGCGGAAAACTCTAGCTACAGGACTATTGTTCTTAAATGCTGTTTTTCCATCTTTCCACTTGGTTTTGGTCATCGACAGCAGTCCTTGGTGTGGAGTCTAAGCGCCATTTTTCTGTATTGCTGCCTTTTCCCCCAGAATCTCCTGGTCAGAAATGCTCTTGGCAACTTTGCTCTCTGTCCATTCCTGAGGAGGCAATGGGCTGAGGTCAGTCGGAACCACCTTTGGCACAGGGACATGTAATTAGCTTCCCTGGGGGACGGAGTGAAACACGGCTGAGAACATTCAGATCAGTTAGAAGGACGGAGAGATGGGGATTAAATTGTGCTGCACCCTCCAGTAAGTACTTCCGTGAAGTCTGTCTTCCTATTCTTTTATTTGTATTCTCTTGCCCCAAAGTGATCCCTTCCTATTACATTCAAATATAATGTCTTAATGTGCATTAGGATCACTTGGAATATTTGCTCAAGTGCAGGTCTTCAGGCTCTGCAGCCAGAGGCTCTGTGTTAGTTTATTTCAGGGCTCGGGAGATTTTTAAAGGCAGTGCCGAGAATATTAAACACGTGTACAATGCACTCAAGTCATGTGGGTTTCCTGAAACAGTTAAAGAGGGTAACCAGAGCACAGGACACTGGTCCTGTATACAGGATAGACCTGTCAATATTGTCTATCATTAGAACATAAGGATATTCCACTGTAACTCCCTCTAGGTGCGTTCTGGGAATATCATCTTCCATTTACCCTTATCTGATTAACACAGAGGTGAAAATTGTGACCATCTTCTTACTATTTCTCTTTGTGTATGGGTTCTGGGGACACTGAGTCTAAAACTACTCCAAAATTGAAAAGACACATTGCCTAGATAATGAATCAATTGGATGTCCGTTCTCTGTTCTTCAGCCCCTTTTCCTGAGATGGACAGAAAAGAAGTTTTTTTGATAAAACAGTAAGACAAATAGAATACTCCCACCATCATCTAAAATGTTATTATTGGGCCATGTAGCTAAGGGGTGAAATGTGTTGTGTTCAGCAGAGTAAGGGCCTCGGTTAAACCACCAACATTATAAAAATTAAAAACTAAAAAATTTAAAGATTTCTATTTATGAGTATGTTTGTATACATGTATGCTGTGTGTGTGTGCGTGAGAGAGAGAGAGAGAGAGAGAGAGAGAGAGAGAGAGAGAGAGAGAGAGAGAGAGAGAGAGCCTCAGATTCCCCCAGAGCTAGAGTCACAGTTTTGAGTCATGCACAGTGGGTGTTCTGGGAACCAACTCAGCTCCTCTGGAAGAGCAAGATGCTTTCTTAACCACGAAATCATCTCTTCAGCCCAAAAGAAAATGTAAGGCACTTACTAAAACATGAGCTGTAAAATTCATGTGGATTTTAATATTTTAAACGAAGACTTCAAAGAAATTTTACTATTTCATCGGCTTATCTGACTGAATTCGCATTCTCTCAGTTTCCTCTGCTCTTTGGTGTAATTTGGTGATTTAAACACATTGGGCAATCCTAGGGGAGTCTTATTTATTTTTTCTACAGTGTTTCGGCATCAATCACTAAAAACTTTTGTAGATCCTAACAGAGTGAAGAAATGTTTTCTTGGTTATTTAAAATTCAAGGCCAGAAAAATGGCTCAGGAAGTGAAGGTGTATTCCAGGCAAGTCTGGTGGCCTGAATTCTACCCCAGATCTGGTGGATTACAAGCATGTGTCACTATGCCCAGCAATAACTACAACCTTTTAAAATGCTAAGAAAAATAACCTCATGTAATTTTGCGAGCAGGCTTAATGTTCTATGAAAAAAAAATCACTTCATGTTAAAAAAGGATTTTTTTCCTCTTTCAATGATCACAAATGCTAAAATCTATTTTTGCCCATTTTACAAACAAAAGTTGTGGGCCAGTTATGGTGGCACGCGCCTTTAATTCCAGCACTCGAAAGGCAGAGGCAGGAGGATCTCTGTGAGTTTGAGGCCAGACTGGTCTATAGTGCGAGTTCCAGGACAGCTAAGGCTGTTACACGGAGAAACTCTGTCTTGAAAGTCAAACAAACAAACAAACAAATAAATAAATAAATAAATAAATAAATAAATAAAAATGTTGCTCAATTGGGGTTTGTGTGAATGCCCCCACACACACACACACAAAAATGTATATCCTCCAGTCAATTCTGAAACACTGAGACTGGCATTGTCATCCACACATCCTGCCCTCAGGGACACGGGGATTGTAGCTTCCATAAGGACCTCGAAAACACTTCCCACCATGATCATCTCCATAACCAGAACGTTGGGCATTGCATCTAGCCTAGAATGGGACACATTTGACACAAACTTACAACCACTTTGTAAGACATCCTAAAACAAGAGGTGCCCTCAGCAATCCCTTCTCTGTTTTTTTTTTTTTTCTCTATTATTTCCATTCCAGGTATCTCCTGGCCAAACTTCCTCGTCTACCAAAGGCTGTGTTTCCACAGTCTCTACAAATAGACGATTTCTACCTGCAGTTCACATGCTCTTCTGAGCATCGGTGCTCAGCCCTCAGCCCCCACCTCTTCACGTAACTGTTCTTGCTACTTTTTCCCTGATACAAAATCCAAGGCACGTATCCCTCCCTCTCATGTGACCATCAGTAGCACCGCTGTGTATGTGACTTGAAAATGTGTATGGACTGTCTTGTCAACACGTATCTATTCAGCTGCCAACTCAAGGTCTCCATTTGACCGATAGGCCTGCTCCAAACTGGATTTCTGATCTTCTCTGCCAACTCTGCCCCTCCCTGGATCCTCCTTTGTTGAGCTGAGGCAATCCCATCCTTGCAGGAGTACAAGCAGACGTTACTAGACTCATCCTTGATTCTTCTCATTTTCATACCTCACACCAAATCCCCGGTGAATCTGTCTACTGTTAAACTGTATCCAGAATCCAACAACATCCTAGCACTCAGGAGACAGAGGCAAGTGGATTTCTATAAGTCTGAGGCCAGCCTGGTCTACATAGTGAGCTCTAGTCCAGCCAGGGCTACACAAGAAGACCCTGTCTCAGGAAAAACAACAGCAACAAAACATCAGTCCCTTGGTAACTTCATTATGGGCACTGGGTCTATTTTCTCCTGGTTGGCTGCTTTTATGTATGCAATTGCAAGTGCAGGTGTGTGTGTGTGTGTGTGTGTGTGTGTGTGTGTGTGTGTCCGAGGTCAACCTCCTCAATTGCTTTCTGTCTTGCTTTTTTAAGATAAGGTCTCCCACTGAACACAGAACTCACCAGTTTGGTGTGACTACCTGGTCTGCAAGCCCTGTAGACCCTGCCTCCCCAGAGCTGGGACTACAGGCAAGCAATGCCCCCCACACACACACATACCAAGAAGCCTGAGTAAGGTGTTTCACATGTAGCTGGTATGAAAAAAAAAGTGCTAATTCTTGTAAACTACTGTTTCACCCACTGAGGAAATGAATGGATCCTTTTTAGTCCTTGTGAATTAAATCACATTTCTGTGTGTTTACATCACCAAGACTCAAAGGAGCACCTACTTGCCACTTGACTAACTTAGACTCACACAAGACCCCTGAGGAAAGGATTCCATGGCAGTCCTAGAAAGGTCACAGTAAAGGCTACCGGCAACAAGAGAGACTACAATAGCAGCTCTCTGTGCACCAGCCCATTAGAGGAAATCCTATGGAAACATCAGTATATCACTATTACCATCTAGTGTGCATTCTGGTGCTATCCTGTTGCCAATCATGCACTTTTTTTAATCTTAAATTCACTCAAATCAACTTCTTCCTCACTCATATTTCCACAACTACAGTGAACGGTGTCCTGGAAGGACATGTAGGAATCACTTTGTATTTACAATTTTCTTTCATAAATGCTCATTTATTTGGGACGTTGTATTTGTATTTTAGCAATACTTACTATAAAATGCAATGGGATTTTTTTCTACAAAAAGATAAAAGGAATGATAAAGCTTTGAAAAATGAGAAGCAATAAACAATAGAAACCTGTTAGAGCTAAGGAAACCCCCATGGTGCTACAGAGAACTTTTTACAAATACATGCAAGTATTTGATTCATAGAAACCTTATGCCAGAGAAACCAGGTTGAAAGGGTAGCGTGGCAATGTTCTTGGCAGGATGTTTTTATTAGTCATGGTTCTCCAGAGAAATGAGATGGAAATTTTTTAGGAATTGGCTCGGGAAGTTACTGGGTCTGGCAAAGCTAACATTAGTAGAGGGCAGCTTCGGAGCCCGGAAATCCAGGTCAAGAACTGTGGCTGCCAGTCTTGACTATGAAACTCACAGAGCAGGGCCACAGCCTGCTCAGGCAGGGTTTCCTTGTTGCAGTCTTGAGAATTCTTTCTCCTTCAGACACTGTCAGTCTTGACTCATCAGTCCTCAGCTGATGAGCTGAAGTCGCTCCTGATCTGAAGGCTAGCCACTCTTACAGATGCCCTCCTGTATGCTGTAACAGCTGCACTGGTATTTGACCTGCTGTGCCTGGCAGCCTAGCCACGTTGATGCGTCAACTCGCCCATCAAAAGGTAATGGAGGGGTATTCTTCCCTGATTACCACTGATTCCCCACTGAGGAAGAAAACCAACTCTGAGATTCTAGGACGTAAGCAGGGGCTCGGGAAAGATAAGCTAGGGTTTATTTGAGATCAACAGACACTACTCTAATGCTGTTAAACCCTCAACAGGAGAAACTTGGCTTTTCTATCTGACACTGCTGCTAAAGATTCGAGAACTATGAGTCCAGCCCTCAAAGACCAAGTTCAAGGAAGAAAAAAAAGCAGTGACATAAGACAGCAACATTTTGATCATTTTATATAATCATCTTCCAATTACCATTGATACCTATTTATTACTTTGACCCATAAAGTAAAATATAAAATATGGAGTTTGTAACAACAAAAAATTAAGTAATAAAATTAAATAAAAAATTTTAAGGTAAAAAAAGAATCATATAAGATGAATTTGGAAAATTCATTTCTGAACTGAGTATGTTGGCACACATGACTGTAATCCCAGTACTTGAAAGCCTGAAGCAGGGTACTGCCATGTGTTCAAGGCCAAACTGGGTTATATAACTAGACCCTGACTCAAATAATAATTATTTTTATTATTATAAAATTATTATTGTTGTTGTTTCATCTTAACCTATGGTGTGGATAAAAATGAAGTCCATAGGACAACATTAGAGTAAGCAATGAGTAATAATATTCAACATAGTATGAAGCATAATTTATTATACCTAGGTGTTTATTTTTTGAATTATCTAATAGAGTTCAAGTTCTTTGAACTTAGGGATAATTTGGGATAATATTTACACTTAGATCCTTTAGTAGTGCTATGATTTTTTTAAAATAAAAAGCTTAAGCAGTCTTTGACTCAGTTAATCTGTCTTTGAGAAGGACACCCAACAGCAGCTTAATTAATACCTAGGTTAAAATGAAGCAGTTTCTAGAACGCAAACTTGCAAACCTAGGCTAAACACCTCTGGTGGGATAGCAAAGGTCCAAACCAGTTTTCCCACTACATTCCCTCTGACCATCCTGTCCACACTCGATTCCCTTCTCACCGTTAGCCCACGGTAACTCCTAAAAATACCAATCAAGAACCACCTTGAAATCAAGGAAACTAAAAGCTAATTTTAACACCACTGCCTTCCAGAAGCATCGCCTCTGGTGTGGAGGTGTCTTCCCATCTCCCCATCCCTATGGGGCTTGGCTGCATCTATGAGGAGGGCCTCGAACAACCCTCTTCTTTCTTTACTACACACAGATTGATGAGGATGTAACCCTGCCCCTGTGGACTGACCAGATGGTTTATAGATAGACGCTGATATTCTTTTCCTGTCTGATCTCCTGTTTCAGAGAAAGATGTTTATTTTTACATGTGCACAGCTGCTGATACACCACAAAAGTCAGAGATGGTTAATCCCCAGGACCTCAGCTGCTGTAGGGAAAAGGTCAATGCTGCACAGCTCCAGGATCAACAAGGCTCTGGGTCTCCCTGTTGTTAGCACTAAAAATTAATCTCATGAAGCATTTCCGGAAAACTTGCAAGATTCTAATGTGCTTTTTAAAATGTCCTGGAAAAAAAAAAGTAGAATTCAGAGCTGCTTTTCCCATAGTTTCTGACTATGGGAAATGATTAAGATTTTCCTTGGAAATCCAGAAAGGCTAATTTATCATAAAGATGAACATGGTAACATGTTGGAAGGGCTACGCTATGACATTTCTGTTATAAGGTGACAGAAATGCAAAGTGAGATCCAGTCGCTGCCTGACTCCATTCTGCTCGCCTGATTTTGAGTTGAATTTGGACTCCTCTGATTCTGGGTAAAGCTATTTTTGAAAAGCTCAGAGTACTACCATTCGCTTAAAGGCAGCAGCCCATGTGAGACGCCCTGCCAAGGTCAGTGTGTCGCTGGCAGCAGAAAGTGCGACTCAGCAATGTCCACTGCCAGCATGGCAGCTTGAGGAGTCCCTGGGAGCCTCCTGGGGCCTCTGCTCAGGTCCTTGACATCAGCCACAGAAGAAGATTCTGGATGAGTCAGTAGAGAAAAGTTAGTGAGCAGCGTGTTGACTAAGCAGAAAGATCTGACCCACTAAAGGGAGGCCAGCCTGGAGGCTGGGAGAGGAGCGCTCCTCTGCCTGGGCAGCAGATACACAATGACATGGGGGCTCTTAAGCTGCTTCATGGGCGGCTAAGTTGTTTCCACCTAACTTTTCCATATCCTCAGATGGTGTCTGTGAAGAGGAGACTTTCAAGAGTTATAGCGCACTGATTTTAGCTGGAGAAGGGCATGCTGTAGAGATGGGACATAGACCTGTGCTTCTCCACAGGTCACTTAAGGGATTGTATTCAAGACATAGATCACTAGCCACCTTTAACAGTCTCATTTGTGACGTGTTACCCAGGAAGGGAAGCATAATTCTTTTATGAGTGACCTGATTAATTACGCTGACATTTCAGGTAAGAGATAGAAATCAAAACTGGAGGGGCATTCCTTCTTGTGACCCTCTATTTCCCATTAGTTCACTGTCTCAAAGGTGATAAGGTTTGGTTTATTGTGCTAAAGGTCCAGTTCAGTGCAGCGGCTGTGCTATTCAAGATTATATCTGGGATGACTTCTGAAATAAGTTGGAGCTGCATTCAGTAAATATGAAAGAAGAAAATGATAAAATGTGTTTTGATTAATAAATGTGAAATGATGTGATTTCACTAAGATTCCTTGAAGATCTCTATAGCCTCATCTAAATGTGGGCATATCATTCCTAATGTGGTTTACTGTGGAACAATCTTTATACACTGTACATATGTATTGCTCTCATTGTTAATAAAAAAAGCTGATTGGCCAATAGCCAGGCAATATTGTTGGGGCAGAGAGAATGCTGGGAAGAAGAGCAGAGTGAGAGGAGTCGCTTGCTGTGGGATAATGCTCCTGTACACTGTAAAGGTTTGTCACTTGAATTGGTTTAATAAAATGCTGATTGGCCAGTAGCCAGGCAGGAAGTATAGGCAGGGAGACCAAACTAGGAGAATTCTGGGAAGAGAAAGGGCAGAGTCAGGTTCCACCTACATGTGGTACCCAAACGTTTGGCAAGAATTTCAACATAAAACCTGAGAAAGCTTAAAAAAAAGGATTCCAAACACACAAAAACCAGAGCCAAATGCAGCTTCTTGTAACTATCTTTTCTCCTGTAGGCTCTGTTTGCTGGTGGTGAGCTGAGGCACAGCTCCATTAAGACTGACTCAGCATTAGTGGCAAAGACCTTGTGGCTCTTTTAAGAGGCCTTGCTACTAAATATTTAAATGTAATTATGAGCAGCAAGTGGCATACTACTCGGTGGCAGTGTGGACCCAAAAACTTGTCCGAGTTGCAGTGGTAAACATGGCTTTCAGAGGTATCGGTAAACATGCCTCTGCCTGAGACTACCTTCTCAAGGAACCAAGCCACATGGCTAAACATAGATAAGAATTGTGTGTTAATATCAGTGTAAGAGCTAGTTAGTAATAAGCCTGAGCTACCAGCTGAGCATTTATGAGTAATATTAAGCCTCAGAATCAATTATTTAAGAAGCAGCTGCTGGGTATTGCAGAATAGGCAGGCAGGAGAAAAACTTCTGCCTATAGTTTACAACCAGATGGAAAAGAAGCAGGACATGCAGGGGAGGTAAAAGCCACAAGCCTCAGGGCAACATGTAGATTAATAGAAATGGGTTAATTTAAGTTGTAAGTGCTGGCTGGAGACAAGCCTAAGCTATCTGCTCAGCATTTATACTTAATAATAAGTCTCTGAATGGTTATTTGAGAGTAGCTGCTCAGAGGCTACAGAGAAACTCCACCTACAAATGCCACCCAAATGTCTGGCACCTACATCCACATAAGACCAGAGAAAGCTTAAAAAAAGGTTCTAAACACACAAAAATGGGAGCCCTAACACAGCTTTCTAGCCTTGTGTCTCTCATGCTAGCTAAAGTACAGAGATGCATCTCCCAGCAGCTGCCTGAGGGAGGAGCCAGCCACCAGCCACCATACACTACCACCATACACTAAGCTAAACTGCACTGAGCTAACCAGCAGTGGCAGCTGACATAAGATTCATCTCATGCAATTAAAAAAATAAAAATAAAAAAAATAAAAAAAAAACAGATGCTCAGTAAAATCAGATCCAGATGGAAAAAAACTCTAAATGGGTTACAGTGTGTTTAAAAATATTTATAGGCTTGGGAAAGAAAAGAGAAAGGGTAGAGATAGTCACAGACTTAAAAATAGTTTAAAAATAGTAAAGTCCATATATATATATATATATATATATATATATATATATATATATATATATATATATATATATATATATAAAATAAGTCACGTAAAGATGGGAAATACATGGGGAGTCTGGATTCTGTATGTTACTGTGTTGTCTTTAGATTTTCTGATTGCTAGATTAAACCAGTTTATATATTCTAAAAATGTTCTTAAGATTTAAGACCAGAAAGGAAACTCTTACACAGGCTTCCATAACTGATACTCTGGAGGGGCAGGCTAGGGTTGGGGCAGCGCTGTGTTAGATGTCTGACTTACTGCACAGGCATGCAAGTTTGCAGTTGTATTAGTGGATCCGTATCTGGTTCTCTTGCCTTCCCCCAAACTTAACAAGAGAATCTTCTCTCCAAACACATACAGCACCCCTCCTATGTCTTTCAGTGAGAGCAAAGTCACCAGCCGTCGAAACATGGATTCCAGGCAGTATAGGTCCACCCTGTGGATGCTCGGTAGAAATGGAAGGACCACTTTCTACAAAGAAAAAAGATCATTAGCATCAGGACGGGAGTCACCACGAATTAAAGAGCCCTGGCTACTCTGCTAACAAAACAGCCCAGAAACAGGGGCACCAAGTATTTTAGTTGGCGAGGGAGGTGCCTGAGATTGAAATTTAACAATTCAGGTGACCAGTCATCAGAAAAGCCTGAAGTGAACGAGTTTCCTTCACAGAGGAAGTTCTGAATGGAATTGATAAAACCATCTATATCAACCATCAAAGAGTTTGGGGGACTGAGAAATTTGAGTGTGAAAATATCCCAAGTTAACTAAAGAGAGAGATGAATGTTATTTACCAGAGCACAACATTCCCTAACATATGCAGAGTTTCTGTGCCCAACCGCCCAAGAAACCGCATCACCCAGGTTATGTTCCAGATGAAACAGAAACACAGTGAAAGTGTCTTTCTTTCATTTGCATGAAACCCTGGAAATACGCTCGTGTGATATGGGCCAGTTACTGGTGTGGGCACTAGCTTTGCCTTGGCCTCAGTCATGATCCCTGAAATTCACTTTTGTGGAAACACACACACACACACACACACACACACACACACACACACACGCACACACCACATTGCATACACATACAAATCTTTTGTTGTTGTTAGTTTTCTAGAGCCAGGATGGCTATTTGAATGAGCTCAGAGGAAACTGCTTCATTATCCTTCACTCTAGAGTTAGCTCCCTGGGCAATCATCCATCACCGGGGGTTACTTACAGACCCTCTCTCTAGCCCACTGTCTAGAAGTTGAATCAGCTCTTTTATAAATTGCTATGTTACTCTATTATAATGAACACAAAGATGTCTGCTCCACAACTAATAGTAAGCTACCAGTCTGCTTGAGGCCTCCTTAACATCCTGTTAATTTTGGTCCAGGTCTATCAAGCCTGTGGGCTCAGCCAACACCTCAGCTGAGTACAATTATTATCAGCCTTTTCCTGGGAATCTGACTCCTGTTCTGGGTCTAGGAAAAGGTGGTGGTTTGTCCCGCCTCCTCCATTATGATAGAGACAGATCAAACAGATCTTTACAATTTCTGGATTGTAGACTGTACTGGCTAATTTTACCATCAACTCGACACTTGAACATCCCCTTGGCTTGGATGGCTTACTTTCTTCCAGACATCCTAGGGACCTTCTCTGGCACCATACTGCATCTCTTGACAATAGTTAAAAAAAACATTATTGGGGTGCCTGCCACTCAGCAGCAAGGCACAGAGTCTCTGACAAGAGGGGGGGCTGCGGTACCTGGGACAAGTGAAACAGTCTGCTCTGTGGCTTCAGGAAGGGGGATGTGTGGGCACTGGCACCCTGTGGCTTCAGGAAGGGGGATGTGTGGGCACTGGCACCCTATGGCTTCAGGAAGGGGGATGTGTGGGCCCTGGCACCCAATGGCTTCAGGAAGGGGGATGTGTGGGCACTGGCACCCTGTGGCTTCAGGAAGGGGAACGTGTGGGTACTTGGACCCTGTGGCTTCAGTAACAGGGATGTGTGGACAATGGTACCCTGTGACTTCAGGAAGGGGGACCTGTGGGTACTGGCACTCTATTGGTTTTCCACACCCAAGTGTATTACCGCCTGAAAGATGGATTTCTAACACTCACAACCAAATGAATATTCTATAAGGGTGTTTTAGAAGAGTTGCTGTGCTTCTCAAGGGATCCACAAAGAACTTCCTTCCAAGAAAGAGGAATTTGTCATAGCAATGGGTCCCTAGGCTTTTTGGACATCCAGGGATTTTCCACACAACAGGAAGAACACCTGGGACCAGTTTATGGTGTCTAGGGAAGGCATTCTGGGACAGACTACAAAGATATGGATTCATTACTCCAGTCAAGGAGTAGGCCAAACTATAAAAATGACTGAGACCATCAAATCAATCCTGGTGACAGAGAAATCATCATGTGTGTCTTGAATCCAAGAGAGTTTCCTCCAATCGGGCTGCCTCCTTGCCATGCCCTCTGACAGTTCTATGTGGTAAGCCAAGAGCTGTCCAACCAGCCATACCAGAGGTCAGGAGATACCGACCTAGGTGTGTTCTTGGATATCACCAGCGATCGCTCACCTACATCATGGGCCTGCAGCCAGTGTTATTGTCATCCTTTGGAAGATGCACATTTTCCCCTGCATCATATCAAGCTACTAAAAATTCAGCTTCAGCAGGAACCAAGACTTTCCCTAAGTTCAAAATCCTTTGAGAAGTTGAAGCAATTGATGACATCAGAGTTGAAGAATTTCGGATCAAAGGGACTAATCCAACCCAGTGATTAAAAAGGAAATGGCTATTCAGCGTGTTTTTGACGATGCTGTGTATATCATCAGTCTTCCAAGTTTGGGAGTCTTCAAATGCCCAGGGTAAAATAAAGTTCTTTTTTTCTCTAAAGAAAAAACAAACTAGGTAAAAACTCTGGCAGTGGCCTATTTATTACTATTCATTAACTTCTAAGGCGATGTCACCGGCAGATAAAAGTACCAGTGACACTTTTATACTAAAAGAATATGCCGGGCGGTGGTGGCGCACGCCTTTAATCCCAGCACTCGGGAGGCAGAGCCAGGCGGATCTCTGTGAGTTCGAGGCCAGCCTGGGCTACCAAGTGAGTTCCAGGAAAGGCACAAAGCTACACAGAGAAACCCTGTCTCGAAAAACCAAAAAAAAAAAAAAAAAAAAAAAAAAAAAAAAAAAAAAAAAGAATACTTCCTGCCTTTCTTTTAGTATTCACTGAAAATGCATAAAAAGCTGAGAGTGGATATATGGAGGAAACTGGAACTTTATATCCTCTTATCAAGAACAACAGGCATTTCTATATGTCCACATGAAGAGACCTGGTGAGTTTCATAGATTTCATAAGCTGTTCTCCAAACTTGAAACATGAAACAATGTTTGTGTATAAACTTTCAAAGTTGTGCTTGTCTACTGGTTGCTAAAATAAAGACCTGCTTCATACTAAAAGAAACTTATTGGACTTCCACAGCAGCTAGGTTTTTAACTTCTTATAAAATAAGACGCATCTATTTTGCCTTTGGAAAGTCTTAGAGGGCTCTTCCTCAAAACACCAGTTCGTGAGAAACCGAAAGCAGCAATCTGAGAGAGCTGAGACAAAGAAGACAGTGTGGCAAAACAATGTCAGGAAGAGGTGAGCAGGCTCAGCACTGGGGGACAGGGAGGGGACAGAACAGGGCAGGCAGGATTCGGCCTGGCTTCCGGCTATAGTTCACTGATCTCTGCAACTGAATGTGGAAGTGACACAGTGCGACTTCTGAGACTAGATTGTAATGGCTGTATAGTTTCTGCGGGTGTTTCTTGGAACACAGGCTCTCGGGAAGCTCCATCGGGCCACTTAGACACCATTCCTCATACAAGCCCACAACACAAAGTCTACTTGTAGGTCTCTGGCTGTTCCAGAGCCTCACCTCCAAGTCATCTGAGCTAAAGCAGTGAGTGAAAACGTCGGGGGAGCCCCAGAGGCCTCAACCTACACAAAGAACTTAGTCAGCTAAGGAATGCTGAGAGTGGGAGGAACAATCTTCCCCAGGAAAGAGCACAGCAACTGGTTATCCATATCAAAGGGTCAGCCCTGGAAATATGCATGCAAGTAACAGTACACAGACAGAGCAGGCTGTACTTACGTGTCTAAATATATATATACATATACATATGTAGTCTTATATATGTAAAAAGGACAACTATATAATATCAAAGGAGTTATATAATGTAAAAAAAGAGACCATGAATTTGAAAAAAAAAAAAACAAGGCAGGGTATATATGGGAAGGTCTGGAGGGAGGAAAGGGAAAAGGAAAATAATGTAATTATCTCAAATACAAACAAAATAGCTAAAAAAAAACATATAGAGTATGGAATTCTCAAAGAATTAACAAAAAATTAATAAAATTAAAACAAATGGAAGCAGAAGACATTCCATCAGGACCTGGAGAGACGGCTCTTGCAGAGGACCTGGGTTCAATTCCCAGCACCCACATGGTGGGTCACAACCATCTGGAACTCCAGTTCCAGGGGATCCATTGGGTCCCTCCCTGCCAGACACCAGACACCCAAGTGGTGCACACACATACATGTAGGTAAAACACTCATACACATAAATAAATCTTTTTTTAAAAAATTAAGAATGGGTTTGGGGATTTAGCTCAGTGGTAGAGTGCTTGCCTAGCAAGCACAAGGCCCTGGGTTCGGTCCTGAGCTCCGACAAAAACAAAAAGAAAAAAATAAAAAAAAATAAGAATGAATGCCTGCATGAGAGAAACCTTGTGTCCACCACAACAATTACACTTTAGAATTTGTTCTTTAAACTCCCACCCCAACCCTACCCTAAAAGTCCTCAAGTTAGAACTCCCAGCTGAGCCAACCTCTCCAATAATGCCTTAGGAAGAGTAACAAACCCAGGCTTTGTTTTAATTGGCGCTTTTGATGCAGTCCTGCCCCCTGGTGACCAACATCCTCTCTACAGAAACTCAACATTCCCTTTGCCTACTGGGTCTCATTTTTCCTGAAATTTTGTAATTGTATTCTTGGGTGGATCTTCCTTGATGTATCAGGCCTTAAGTACTAAGATTTTTTTTCTGGAATTCTTTGATACTTTTCTCCCATCATTTTGTTCTTGCTGGAAGTTTTATCAGAGATCCAGAATTGATCTTTTACTTTCCTGGGTTTTCTTTCTCCTACCCTCCCAGACCTGTCTACTTTTTGAATGGTAATGATCTTTAGAGCCATCAAAAAGAGCACCAAAACAGCCTACTGCATAAACAAAGCTGTTTCCTAAAGCCTTAACTTACCTTTCTTGGTAGTCTTGGAGGAAGGGGAAAGTTGAGGTGTTTATGAAATTTTTAAATCTAAGAGCAGTCTTAACATGCTCAGACTTGGTCAGGATTGGGTAAGGATGATGGTTAGCGATGGTGGTCACAGCAAGCGAGGGTCTTGAGACCGGGTGTCACTCAAAATTTTTTTTTTCCCCGAGACAGGGTTTCTCTGTGTAGCTTTGCGCCTTTCCTGGAACTCGCTTTGGAGACCAGGATGGCTTTGAGCTCACAGAGATCTGCCTACCTCTGCCTCCCAAGTGCTGGGATTAAAGGTGTGCACCACTGCCGCCCGGTGGCGTCACTCAAATCTTAAATGGTCTTATAATGAAAACCCAAAGCCAGATATCAGGGTGAAAGCTGAAAGATCAAAGAGGCAGAGCAAGTCACAGCCACCACCTCTTACCTTACCAACTCCTCAGCCTGAAAGAGCTCCAGCTGAAAGGGCTTCAACCTGAAAAAGCCTCAGCGGATAGGCCTCTAGCCGAATGAGCTGCCTCAGCTGAAAAAGCTTTAGTTCCTGTCTCCTTACACCTTATACACCTTTCTCTGCCCAGCCATCACTTCCTGGGATTAAAGGCACATGACTCCCATGTATTGGGATTAAAGGTGTGTGCCACCACTGTCTGGCTCTGTTTCTCTCCTAGACTGAGTCAATCTCATGTAGTCCAGGGTGGCTTTGAACTCACAGAGATCCAGACGGATCTCTACCTCCCAAGTGCTAGGATTAGAGGTGTGTGCCACTACTGTCTGGCCTCTATGTTTCATCTAGTGACTTGTTCTGTTCTCTGACCTTCAGGTAAATTTTAATAGGGTATATAATATATCACCACAACCAAGGGTTCCATCTTGGGAGTAACTAGTGCTTGATGGTTAACTGAACAGTTCAGTGTTCAATTTCAATGAGTTGTTTAAGGTTGAAACAATTCCCAGAGTAAAGAATTTCTTCTATTGCCCTATGGGAAAGTTCCCTGTGCAGGTATCTTAGTGCTGAAATGGGAAAATACAGTATTGTAAATATAAACTGTGGCATGGACAGTTTCAAAGGTTAGAAGTCTCCCTGCCTATCTACCTTCTGTTTTTGAAGGTGTGAGGGAGGATGTTGTTTTTGTTCAGTTAGTTGGTTAGTTAGTTGGTTAGTTGATATTGTTGTGATGAACCATTTTTTCGACCCAGGGTACTCTTGAGTAGGGAGAAGTGAGAAATATTAGCTGGAAAGAGATACCTAGATGATGAGAGGAAAGACAGGAACACAGGATATCCTGGGGAGGGCCTGGATCCTCATCCACCAGCCCAGAACTTTATTCCAAAGGGCTTTTTATGACAATGCCAAGAGGAGGAGCAGAGACCTCCCCCTTGTGAGATACAGCCAAGTATAGACCCTTCCAAGCACCTGGTACTCAGGCCCATGGTCCAGTCATCCCCTTTATGCAGACCTGCTGGGTAAAGCCACCAGGAAACCCAAATGGGCTCCAACACATTGCCTAGCTAGTTGGTTGGTATTGTTTAGTTAATTGGTTGCTTAGTTAGTTGGTTGGTTAATTTTGTTTGTTTACTTTTTGATGCTATAGACTGAAGCCAGAGTATTGAACATTGTAGTAGGACAGGCCCACAGGGTCAAGGAAATTGGCTCAGACCAGAAGCCAAGGCATGCACATAACGTACTCCTTAAGAGCCAACCTGGAGTCTGCCTGAGGGCCTAGCAACAGGAGCTGTCAGAGTTCCTGATCATGCCCAGCCAATGAGGGACGACCACACAGACTGGGCACTGGGAGGAGGGTATATAAGGCCTTTCCTGTTATTGAATAAAGGAGTTCGTTATTTGCTTTCAACGGACTCCCAGTGTCTGAGCTGTTGACACTGTGCCTTCTCACCCCCTCCCCCAAGGGAGCCGTTAGGATCCAAGCCACAGAGCACGAAACACATACTCTGCCAGTGAGCTATCCCCACAGCCTCCTTCCTTTTTGTTGAATGTTTTATTTCTGTTGTGATATCTTTTTATAGCATTCTTATTTCTTTTGCATGCTCTTTCTCAAAGCCTCCTTTCTTTCAAGGGAAGGAAGCCTGCTCTATCTTTTCTTACTTTGTGGTCTTCAAATGATGTTTTCTTACCAATCTTACTTTCCTTTGGAGGTATTCTCCAACTGTCTGAAGGTGATCTTTGACTGTGTGTTTCAAGAGCAAAGACTATCAGCTAGCATACAGTATCAACTAAGCAAGACAAATAAGCTCTAGGGGTCAGCTGTACAGCATTGCACAAAATATATTGGCTGATAGTGAATAAAAGTGATCAGCAGTCTTACCCACCTGTGAGTCCTTTAAACCATAATAATGAATAACTTGCAGACAACATGTGCCCTCTAGTATAATAGTGGCATGGCTGTAATAAAAGTAACCAATCACTTTCTGATTGGATTTGAGACCTGCTTCACAGGAAAGAACTCATGTCTGGTTCTATAAAATTGGTGACAATCCTATGGCTAAGGAAGTTATAGACCCTAAAGGGGGCCTACTACCATTGTTTTACAAAATGGTTAGCTGTCAAAAAGCTTTCTAGCCAGGTGGTAGTGGCACACGCCTTTAATCCCAGCACTTGGGAGGCAGAGGCAGGCCGATCTCTGTGAGTTTGAGGCCAGCCTGGTCTACAGAGTGAGTTCTGGGACAGGCTCCAAAGCTATACAGAGAAACTCTGTCTGAAAAAAAAAAGTCTTCTAAATACTTTATACATACATATATGTACCTACATATTAGTGTCACATCCAGTCTTCATCAGTGAAGTTTCTTGTTACAATGGACGACAGTAAATGCAGAAATAACTCACCAAAGAGCCTAAAATACATGATGACGGAGTGCTTAGGCCTGAATGAAATAGCATGACATAGCACTGTACTCATGACCTCAATGCGGTTGTGGTTATCTGCACAAGATCAGAACCCTCGACATTTCATCACGAGTCTGTCATCCCTTATAGACTATTAGCAGTCATCAGTTCTTGGGGAAGGAATGGCATTTTATTCCGCGGTCTCACCACCGATAAGTTGCCCTTGTTGCAATAAATAACCTCCCACCCATGCTCAGGCAATAATAAACTAACTGAACCAAGCCGGGCGGTGGTGGCGCACGCCTTTAGTCCCAGCACTTGGGAGGCAGAGCCAGGCGGATCTCTGTGAGTTCGAGGCCAGCCTGGGCTACCAAGTTAGTCCCAGGAAAGGCGCAAAGCTACACAGAGAAACCCTGTCTCGAAAAACCCAAAAAAAAATAAAAAATAAAAAAATAAAATAAAAAAATAAACTAACTGAACTTAGTGGGTCACACACAGAAAGACATAAAAGTAAGATAGAGACTTACTGAGAAGAAAGGTTCAGCTAGAGAGGGAGACAGATGGTGAGATAGAGGAACGGGGACTGAAATGACTAAAATTCATTGTGTTTACATACGAAACTGTCTCACAATAAAAATTTTAAAACTTCGTCTGGATACATTTCACCTTGAGTAATCTTACTACCATAAAATATAATCGTGAAAAGACCGGTGGGACCCCCAGCAGTGATGACTCGGGGTAGGAGGTTAGACTGGTCAGGGTCTGATGAGTTTGGTGAGCTTGGAAGGCTCTCCTGCTGCAAACCAACAAGTTTTCCAGTGGGGGATGTTCCAGTCATGTGCAGTCTGCAGAGGTTAGCCTGGCCTGCAGCATCCTCAGAACAGGGTAGGAGGTGGGAGGGCAGACATGAGTGTTTCGTGCCGGCTTGCACAGAATTCTCACTGAGAGTACAGCGACCCCGCCCTCGCTGTGCCTTGACTTTTGTCTCAGATACTTTCCCCCTTTCAGAGACTCCGAGTCATGTAAGCTTTTCGGGGTTTGGAGAACTGGCTTGCTCTGCGCTTCCCTCACTGATAGTCTAGTGGTTACCACTCTGAGAAGGCTGCAGCTTCCAAAATGTGGTCACTGCTGTCATTGTATCCAGTGTCTCTGTCCCGATGGGTTTATGCATTTTGACCGTATTTGTCATTGTAGATGTTTGGGGACAGGCAACAGGGACAAATGAATGCTCTTGTTTAACCACATTCAACCAGGACACCTGCAACTCCTGGTTGTTATTGAAAATGCATTTTAAGCAAGGAAAGGATGAGTGGGTAATTGAACGAGATATTGGAGGTGTTACATCCTGGAAATCTCATGATGAAAAAAAAAAAGGAAGATTCAGTCCAAGAGGTTCATGGAAGAGATGACTTCTTTGTGGTGTGTGTGTGTGTGTGTGTGTGTGTGTGTGTGTGTGTGTGTGTGTGTGTGTGTGTGTGTGTGTGGTTTCAACCACCAATGGTGCTTTATTCTGGAAACTTCTATGTATTACATAGTTATTAACATCCTTCCTTTCAACCCCCTGCAAATCCAGAAAGACTGGAAAACCAATGATGTCATGTGTAAAAACCTCTTACCTACTTTCTCTAAAGCCCTGGAAAGTGTTGCTGCATGTGAGAAAGATTTATGAAGGACCGGCCTTCTGATCACTAGACTGCCACTCCTTTCCCAAGGGAAGCGGTCAATACTTCCACTTCCTTTTCAAAGATCCATGTCTTCATCACTACACACTATCATTCCCCACTTGACATCTTAGCTTCTTGATGGTTAAGTGCATTTTTCACTTGGCAAAACTTCAGTGTGACTTTGTGGGGGATGGTCACTGTCAGAAGCAGCAGTGTTGATGCTCAGGCTCTGAGGCAAAAAGGAGAGAGAGCTGTGCATATTCCTAGAAGAACGTATGCTGGAGACCGAAAGGGGCTGTGCAGTTCATATGTCTCATCGACACTGCCTGCTTTTCAACTCTGTGACTGTTGGCCAGAACACAAATGTCCCCAAAGACGACTCCTCTGCTTCATTTCGTTCTGAGGGTGTCAGAGTAGGTAGGCATGATGCTGAATCA
Organism: Peromyscus maniculatus bairdii; assembly: GCF_049852395.1. Taxonomy (NCBI): domain Eukaryota; kingdom Metazoa; phylum Chordata; class Mammalia; order Rodentia; family Cricetidae; genus Peromyscus; species Peromyscus maniculatus. The sequence goes on along the minus strand of NC_134855.1, from coordinate 100,338,794 downwards.
CATGACACTCTATGTCATCTGGAAGATGGCTCACTCAGACAGTCTTAGAAGACCTGGATGTCACGAGAAGAACTGCTCATCCGTAACCCGGAAGGCTTTCCTCCCTCCCTTCCTCCTTCCTTTCAGTTAAGGCACTAGGTGGTGCTGCCTGCCTGCCGTGGAGTTTCAGCAGCATGCAGCATCCCACGGGGCATCTCCTGTGGGTTCTTCAGCACTCTGTGAGCTGCTTCCCAGAACCCCAGCCTGCACTTTCCTGCTTGCCAGCCCTACAGGCAGCGAAGGGCAGACTCCATCACTCTGCGGAGTGGGCCAGTCCCTCGTTCTGCTGGAAGAGCTAATTGTCAGGAAGAGGGATGCTCTTCCCAAATGGCTGCTTTCTTGGGGCCTGTCTCAGCCCAAGGGATACTGGCTGCCCTGTTCACCTGCTATTCCTGTATTCTTTTACCTCTAATCGTTCTCTTACTCCTAAGAGTTAAACCCTATTACCATAGTGATAAACTTAGTTTAAAATTCTTTTTAAAACCACTTAAGAATTTGTTGTGGTTTTTTTTTTTTTTTTTTTTCAAAATAGGGTTTCTCTGTGTAGAGCTGGCTGTCCTGGAGCTCACTCTGTAGACCAGGCTGCCCTCACAGAGATCCACCTGCCTCTGCCTACTGAGTGCTGGGATTAAAGGCGTGTGCCACCACCGCCCAGCTCATTTAAGTATTTTTTATTGTATAACTTTCCAAACAAATGCAAAAGGAGACTCCAAGTGTCCATCCCCCAGTCTCCTTACATGTGTTGGTCTCATCTTGTTCTCCTGCTTTTTATGTCGTGTGGCTAGAGAATTTTAAAGCAAATCTGAGACATCATGTTACACCTGTCATCTCTAAATAATTTAGTATGCAACTCAAAAAAAATCTAAATAAGTGGGCTGTGGTGGCACTCACCTGTGATCCCAGTAATTGGGAGGCCAATTCAGAAGGACCGCTGAATCAAAGTCAACCTACATAAAGGGACCTTGTCTCAAAACAAAGGAAGAGAAATATGCAAATACTTTTCTGCATAATAACAATGTCGTTATCTTATCCTTAATGCCTTAATATCATGCAATATCATATATATATATATATATATATATATATATATATATATATATATATATATATATGTCTGTAATTGTCCTGTAGAGTAAAAACAAAAAGTTATTCACTTAACTTAGTTGTGTCTCTTGAGATTGTTTTAAGCCTTTAAAGTTTATGCATCTCTCAGTACAGTACCCTCCTCTTTTCCTCTTGTTTGAATTGATTCATTGACAGAGCAGGATTCCAACAACAAGACCCTCTCCTGGTATGAGATATGTACTTACCCATGTGTTATGTTCTTTATAGTCAACATTTCCTTTGTACTAGAGGTAAAGCAATTTAAAAAAATATTTCATGTGTATGAGTGTTTTTCCTGCATGTATGTCTGTGCACCACAGCATATCTGTGCTTACCGACACCCTGGGACTGGAGGTACAGAAGGGAAGGTTATGCCCCCCTCAGCATGTGGGTGCTGGGAATCACACCTGAGTCCTCTGCAAGAGTAACAAGTGCTCTTAAACATGGAGCCAACTCTCCAGACCCTTCTAATTAGGATTTTAAAAAAATCTCCCTGGGCAGGGAGATGTCCTTGTGCATAAGAGTGCTTGGTCCTCAGACGTGAGGACCCAAGTTCAGATCCCCAGATGGTGTGGCCAGCAGCAGGGACAATCTAGTTTTTTCACTAGCCGGCCAGACTCTAGTGGTAAAACAGCAAGCACCAGGTTCCGTGAGTGGTCCTTTCTTAAGGATGTGGGGCAGAGAGAGAGAGCAGGACACCTGATCTCCTTTTGCCTCGGCACCTGCACATACAGCGCACACAATTGTACATCCACACACGCACGTGCGCACACACACATTCCTCCTAGACAGTGCTGTCTTTCTACACCCCCATAACGAAGCACATAATATTAACTGTTTTACTTTTTGTGACTTTAAGATTGATCTTTGAAGGCAAATATGATGGTCCATACACATATAACCCCATCACTCCAGAGGCTGAGGCAGGAAGATCTTGAGTTTGAGGCCAGCATGGGCTACAAAGGAGACCTTGTCTCAATCGAAAGTCAATTTAGTTTTAACTAATTTCGAGCTTAATGAAATGTTACAGAAACAATATCATCCTCATGTATCTTTCACATAGCTTTGTCTAATGCTGGCATCTTGCATAACCAAAGCATCATCATCATCATCATCATCATCATCATCATCATCAAGAATAAGAGATCAACCTTAGTATAATGCTATTATTTAAAGCACAGAGCTTATCTGAACATCAGTGATGTTTCCACTTACATTTGTTCTCTGTTCTAGGAGCATACACAGGATGTGGTTATCATTTCTGCCTAGTCCCTTCTAATCTGTGACAGTGTCTCCCATTTTTCATTACCTTTCATGACCTTGGTCTTTTTTTTTTTTATAAAGAATATTTTTCTTAGTGATGGGACAAAGCACCTCATGGAGGCAACCTAGGGACCAATTATTTATTTCCATCCATTTCATGGTGAGAAGAGCATGGCGGCTGTCATTGCAGCAGGGACAGCCCTGTCTGTAGCGGTGAGAGGGAAGGTGACCTGCTCACAGCTTAGTGCTTTCAGGGAAGCAGAGAGCTCAGGCTGGACTGGGAGCCAGATCTGACCCTCCCCGGTGGCCCTGGATTAGCCATCTAGGCCCCAGGTCCAAAAGGCTCCACAACCTTCTGGACCAGTATCAGCTAGAAAAGAGTGTTTATTTAAAATGAGCCCTCTGGGAGACATTTCACATTGAAACCATAGCTTCCTATCCCTGGCCTCCACAGTCTCATGGCCATCTCACAATACAAAATGCATTCAAATCCAGTTCTAAAGTCTTGAAGGTCTTAAAGCTCCAACACTATCTAAAAGTCCAAAGTCGCTTCTGAGACTCAAAAGATCTCTTAACTATGGGTACCTGTAAATAAGAAACCAAATTACTCAATTCCAACATAAAAACAACACAGAATATGGCCAGGCGTGGTGGCGCACGCCTTTGATCCCTGTACTCAGAAGGCAGAGGCAGGTAGATCTTTGTGAGTTCAAGGCCAGCCTGGTCTACAAAGAGAGTTCCAGGACAGTCAGGGCTATTACACAGAGAAACCCTTTCTCAAACAACAGCAACAATATCCTCCCTCCCCCAACACCAAATGCTGCAGCTCCATGTCCGCCATCCAGGATTCCTGGTGACATGATCTGGCCTCCACTGGGGTCAGACAGCCCTGGAACCTTGGTACAGGCCTCCTCATAACTCTTGTACCATGCATATCTGAAAACCCAGTAAGTACCACGTGAACAGTGACATCAAGTTCTGCTGCCAGCACAAGATCTACCCTGGCCTCCTTCACGACAGAGTGGCCCTGTGGCCCTGTGGCCCTGTGGCCCTGTGGCCCTGTGGCCCTGTGGCCCTGTGGCCCTGTGGCCCTGGGCAGCTGAGCACTCCTCTCTGGGAAGCTGTTTGGGATTAGGAAACCCTTGCAGGGGTACTTTTCGTGTAAGTATTTTCTTTCAAGGAAATTTTCATTTTTATATCCTCAAGCCTTTGGTAGGTAGACCCTGGCCCTCAGAACACCTTTACTATTTATTGTCCTAATGCAGAGGGCAAGGCTGCTCTTTTATAGCATTCGTTTCTTTAACTACTGTGGCTCCTTTGCCTCATCCACAGCTTTACCTGGGATTGAATGTTCTTCCTGGCTGAACTTCACATTTTTCACATCTTTCTGCTCTTTCTTACCATGAACCTGGTTAAGAGTAGTTTAGAGGGGGAAATCCATCAGACTCAGGCAGGGGGGTGCGGATAAATCAGTGTGAACTGTTCAGTGAGTTAACGTCAGGGAATGCTAGCTGAATCAAGGAAAGCTCCAAGTAAATGGAGAAGCTTTTTGCTTCAAGCATATCTGCCCCACTATTTCTCACCCATGGCAGGAGCTGCTTCTTCTAGCCTCGACCACCTCATCTCATCTCAAAAAAGCACTGCTGTGAAGAGCAGCAATAGCTGATTCTCTATTTCCACCATTCCTGCTACATTTATTAGTTGTTTTTAGCTGTAAAGAATTCTACCTCTTCCCCATTTATTTCTTTAGCTTCAATTTTTTTTTCTTTTAAATTTATGTGGGGAGAGTGTTTTGCCTGTATGTAGGTCTATGCACCACATGTGTGCCTGGTGCCTGTGGAGGCCAGGAGAGGGTGCTGCAGCCCCAGGGACTGATTCCAAGGCCGAGCTTTTTCTCCTTAGGCACCTCAGGGCAAGAGCAGAGAGCATCAGGAGACCTGGAACAGACTCTGTGTCAGTGAGAGCAGGAAGACTGTTGAGTCACAGCACCAGAGGGGGGAGGTAAAGGCCACGAGGATTTGCCAGAAGAGAAACAAGACACTCAGTTAAATTAGAATTTCACATAAATTGGTGAATAATTTACCAGTTGAAATGTGTCCCAAACACTGCATGCAAACTACTTACCCTAACGGTTTTTTTGGCTTAACTAAAATTCAAAGTTAACTGAGCATTCTGCATTTTTAATTTGCTAAATCTGGCGTCTATAGGACCAGATTGCAGAGAGATTTGATATATGCTGGGAATTTTCTCCATGGTTAACATGGGCCCGTGGAGGATTTGGGCACCGAGGAACAAGACTAACATAAAGTGAGATGTGAGACCAGCTAGAAGATGATGGCAGCTGTCCTGGCCGGAGATCTGAAATATGAGACTAGGGGACTGGCAAAAGGAGAGGGAAGGAAGAGGTTCTAGCGACTGGTTAAAGGCAGTTGTAAAAACAAAACAAAAACCAGAAAAATCTAATGACAGGTTTTCAGACGGGATGGCTAAGAGAATGACAGCTATCAATGCAAAGAGATGGTTGCCTTGGAAAATAAGAAAAACTAACTTTGAGACCATTCTTCTCCCATTTCTGAATGAATTTTACAACAGTTAAAATAGCATCTATCTCTTGTTTGGCATCTTTTATGAGGTACTATATAGATTTAAAACAATGTTTATTGTTTATCATGAGATAGAGTCTTCCTATTAGCCCAGGCTAACCTTGAACTCATGATCTTTCTGCTTCTTAGGTCTCTCAAGTACCAAGATTACAGGCAGGGACCACCTCACTCAGCTTTGGTTATTAATCACCCTACCTAATGAAGGAGGCTGTTGCCTCCTAAGTAAGTGGTAAAGGATTTACAGTCTCTGGACCAGGTATGGTGGCATGCACCTCTAATCCCAGCACTTTGGAGGCAGAGGCAGATAGATCTTTCTATGAGTTTGAGGCCAGCCTGGTCTACATAATGAGTTCCAAGCTCACCAGGGCTACATAGAGAAACCCTGTCTCAAGAACAAATAAACAAACAAACAAAATCTCAGGGTTTATTTATTCAGCTACTCAGGTTCAATTCTACACTACTACCATCCCTGCCCTGAGCCTGAGCCTGATGAGTTTCAACTCTTTTGCTTGGAGGCCGCCTCATTCTCTCTCTTCAGGGAACCCTTCATCTTCTCAGAGGCCGAGGATGAGTGTGAGTTCACAGGAGGAATAGGTACCAAACCCAGGCCCCACAGGAGGAAGTGGGGCTGCTTATCGAGACATCACACCTCTGCTACTGAAATGCTCTGAAGCCGCATCTGCAGCCGCTCTCGTGGAGGAGTCTGTCAAGAAAATGCAAGTTCCTTCAAAATATGGTGGGCCTCCTGAAAGAGGCCCGTTCTTTGAAACCTGCCAACCGTTTGGAGTGCTTAGTTGTTTAAATAGTGACTGTAAATGCACACTTCCTCACACACAATGCTTGCACATGTACTACATTTAAAGAATGATCTCCCAGACACTCTGTGTCCTCAGAAAGAATTTTTTTTTTGCTGTTCCTAACTTTGCAAAAGTAAATACTCGAGTCATTTTTTATGTTGACCAGTAATTATCTTTGTTAAAGACTTCCTATGTGTGACTGTATGTGTACATGTGTGCAGATACCCATGGAGGCAGAAGAGGGCATCCAGTCTCTTGAAGCTATAGTGACAGGCAGGTGTGAGCCCATCAGTGTGGCTGCTGAGAACTGAACTCAGGTCCTCTGTAAGAGCAGCAAACACGAGCTGGGCAGTGGTGGTGCACGCCTTTACTCCCAGCACTCCAGAGGCAGAGGCAGATGGAGCTCTGTGAGTTCAAGACCAGCCTGGTCTACAAAGAAAGTTCCAGGACAGCCAGAGCTGTTATACAAAGAAACCCTGTCTTAAAAATACAAAACAAAACAACAACAAAAAGGAGCAGCAAACACTTTTAACTGCTGAGTCCCAGTCCCAATCAGAATGTATCTTTATATACTTTCTGCCCTCTAAACTTCTATAGAATCCTCTATGAAAGATAATTATATCCTTATGTGGTTAGTGAGTTACCAGAGCTATGGTACAGCTATATTATTATTTGTCTTGTAACAAGATGTTAAGACTGGTAAGGTTTGGGGTTGAGATGTCTGTCTGTCTGTTGTCACTCAAGAGTAAATCAGTTCTATAGTCTATGATCTCTGAAGCCAGTGACTGTGTTTTATTTATGTCCATATCCCCCATCCCTTAAGCAATGTTACACAGCACTCACTGCTGAATAAAACACTTGATAAATAAAACTTTCTCTTCCTGACTTTTAAGACAAAAATTTGATTTCTCTTTTAAAATGTATGAATCTAAACCTCGCTCACTCTTTGGGATATGGCTTATTAAGGTATGTCATCTGTATATCTGTTACAGCTCAGGTCTTCACATGTGCCTTGTGCCGTGTGTGTGCATGCATGCACACACACACATACATACATACACACACACACACACACACACACACACACACACACGTACAAAAAAAACTTTTAAAGAAGTATCATAATCTACTGATCATTACAAAACATCCTTGCAGGTCAAGACTCTTCATTGCTGCTCGGGCTCTGTTGTGCATTGTAGTGACTGTGTGTACTCTTTGTTAAGTGTTATTTCCTGGCCTCTGTTATTCTAGAATCCTGTCACCTCCTCTGATGTTAAGGATCTCAGTTTTATAACAGCATCCTCCACTCTTGGTACTGACTTACAAAAGACACGGGTGTCAGGCCCTTCCTCGGCATGGTCTTTGTTTCTTACTCAAAGGAAGCTTCTTGTGTTCTACTAAAGTTCAGTCAGGTGGCAGCTTACAAGTCTTACACAGAAAATCTATCCCAATATTATCATTTTTCTATTTAAAATTCTCACTTTTGGGGCTGGAGGGATGGCCCAGTGGTTAAGAGCACCGGCTGCTCTTCCAGAGGTCCTGAGTTCAATTCCCAGCAACCACATGGTGGCTCACAACCATCTGTAATGAGGACTGGCACCCTCTTCTGGCATGCAGGCAGAACACTATATACAAGATAAATAAATCTTAAAAAAAAAAAAAAAAGTAAAGTAAACTTAAAAAAAAAATTCTCACTTTTGATTTCCTTCTCAAAATAGTATTCCTGACATTTCCACCTCCTGTCCAGTTTCAAGGAACCATCACAGCAAACTATGATGTCAAGAGCATACCTTTGAAAACACTAAGTAAAGTTCATGTGGAGATGCCCTCCTCTCAAAGAACCCTATTCTACAAAATCCTGTTTAACACACCATCCTGCTCCCCAGTCTTCACACTTCTGAGATCTAGCCTCACCTTATCCTGATTCCTGCGTGTTCCCCAGGTCCTGGAAGTCCCATGCAGCGTAGCTTAGTTCTTTCTAGAGCAGAAACTACTTTCCTTCTTGGGCTGTGCTGAGCTCTGACATTGGTTATCACCCTAAGTGATACAAGTCTGTCTCACAGTTTTCCTACTTCCCTCAGTTCCTGTGTGGTCTTCAGTCAAGGGGAGCTCACTTTTCTTTGTCAAGACTTAACTGCTTCCAACGGCCAGGAACATTCGAGGACAATTTGGAATCTTAAGATTCTGAGGCTGATGCACCTGAATATTTGTTGTCCAGGTTTTAAAGTCTCACACATTTTCTAACTGGAAGAGACTAAAAAAAGAGAACCACTGAAGATTTGCCTTTGATGTCTTGGGCAGATGCTCTGGGTCCTAAACCTCAAATTTTCAAGTGTCTAATCTGCTGTTGCCAGAGATAAGCACCTCACTTATGAAAGCTCTGGGACTTTTATGTCATTTTCTTTTTGCAGAGTGTTAATATGCTGTTCAAAAGCATACTGTCTATTCTCTCGTCCTTATCATCATCTTCGTCACCAAGCAACTCCAACATTCCCTTCCGTCCCAAGCCTCACCTTCCCAGATTCCCTTCGGTCTCCAGCCTCACCTGCCCAGGGTTCCCTTCAGTCCCAAGCCTCACCTGCCCAGGGTTCCCATCAGTTCCAAGCCTCACCTTCTCAATCTTTCATCTTGTACCTGCTCTTCATCTCAAAGCTGTAGTGATCGAGGTGTGGCCTGGACTTTTTCTATATCACCACCACCACAGAAACAGTTTCTGATACCTCAGACGGGTGTGACTGAGCTATTCCACCCCAACATCCTACTCTGAGGTCCGTTCCCAAAGGCCACGTCTGACATCCATGTGGTTTCTAGCCTAGGATAGCACACACACACACACACACACACACACACACACACACACACACACACACACACAAAATGGGAGTATAATTCACACAATAATTCACTTTTTATGACAGTGCTTTATAGGCTGGTATTTGAAAGAAGAAAGCATGAAGGGGTGGGGGGGGAGGGAGGGATGCAGGAAAGAAGCAGAAACCAAGATGGCCATCACTTCACCACAGGCAAAGTGGGTGGCTTGGTCTTCCAAGGTGCCTCCAAGAGTTCACTTGTGGTCTGTCATGCCTCCAAGAGGCTTCTGAGGAAGCCAAATTCTCTTAAGGCCATTGTGGCTATTGGCCAGGAGCTTCAGCCTTCCTTCCTGGAAGCACTCACTTTGGATTTATGGTTGTAAGAGGCAGCATAGAGGTGTGGGGTCCACAGCCGAGTAGTGGTTAATGCCTGGCATTTCAGCAAGGACTTATTAAATAGTAAGTATTACCATTAACAGCCATTCTTGAGTTTCGTGACATGACTGTTGCGTGCATAGCATGACTGTTGTGTGCATAGCATGACTGTTGCATGCATAGCATGACTGGCTGGAGCACCACCTACCTTCTCTCAGTCTTGGTTAAGCACCTTTGTGCCAAAATGGCAATCAGATATATAGCCAATGAGATCTGGCCAGTTCGGCAATGCTGTAAGACATGGTCAGCGTGGGCCAACCACACAGCAAGTGGTTTTGGCAAATCCACATGATGGTGATTCCCTCCAGATAGCATCCAGCTAGGCGGTAGTGTGTGGCTACTAATGATCCCTTACATTGCCTATCCATCTTTAAACCTTTTAAATATTTGACTGGTCTCTGAAAGCCACCAAGGAAATAACTTCATATTAGTTTTGTTTTATAAATGACAGCCCTGTAGCTGAAGGATAGTTTGCCCAATCACAGGGTTCATAGATTTGCTTCTGAAGCCGTGCAGAGAGAAACTCAAATGTCAAATATAAGAATAATGGTATTTTCTTTGGGGAATTTGCTACATTATCCTTTGAGTTTGCTTAGCCATAGGAAGTATCTTTCATTTGATGAATAATTCAAATCCAAATCATGTTGCCATGGAAAGGGAGCAGCTAGCTTTGCCAATTGTTTTTTATGAGGCACTCAGTTCCACAGGCATAATGTTTACCTCTCTTGAGGGAGCAACAGCTCTTGACACGAGGAAATATGATTCCAGCAAAAACCTCAGTTCTCTGTGCTTGTTAAAAACTACCTCAGTATTCTGTGTTGCTTCAAATACATGGGAAAGATTCTTGTACTCAAGGGTAATCTGGTGATGGTGTGACAGATGTCAACCTTGAGGGATGGACAAAAAGAATTTTGAGCCTTGAAAAAAAAACTATGTAACTTTTGCTTTTCTAGAAACTGATCACAGTTGTGTGGTCTAGTGAAAAGATTAGCTGTAGCGAAATGGCTCCCAGCACATCTCCTAACATTTGCTCTCCTGTTGCAGAAAAATGTCTGCGTGAGCATCTGCTTGCAGAGATTCAGCTTGACTGTAGCCATCTTGTCTGGAACTGCCATTTTTTCCTGCCAGATGACCCTGGCATACACTCCAAACTCTGTGAGACAAAGTCAAAACGGCTGAGCATGCCATGCTAGCACCATGTCAAGACGCTTTCTTTGTTTTTTGTTTTACAGTGTTTTATTTATTGTCATGTATATGGTGTGTGTAGGAAAGAGAACACACACATGCCACAGAATGAGTGCAGAGACCAGAGGACAAATTTTGGGGGTCAATTCCCTCCTTTCAGCTTTACATAGGTTCCAGAAATTGAACTCTGGTCATCAGGCCTTTGGGGAAAGCACTTTTACCCAGAGCCATGCTGCTGGTCCCCAGACTGTTTCTTGACTGACACTGGACACATGAGTAGTCTCTGAGAATGGACAGTCACATTCTGATTGACTGCTGTATACCTTTGTCTCATTTAAACCTTTCCTCCTACTTTGGGGTACATAAACCCTCATGTCTCACTATCAGCCAGTACAGGTGTCTACTCATAGGTATCTCTAATAAATTGTGCTTTGTGCAATCTTGGACATATCTGTTTCTTTCTCAAATATTTCATCACCTTCACCTTTGGTGGCCAAGCTCTCATCTGCTGGGATGGGTTGTTCCAAACAACTACAATTTGCACTGGAGCCTTTTAATGACCTGGTTCCCCCCCGTTCTTGGGTCACCTTCATTATGTAAGAGTGTATGTGGCTCCATCAATTCTGAACTTTAGACTTGCTCCTTAACTGCAGCCTGGGGCTTCCTGTCTGTACCCCTCAGCAAATTCCAGCCCAACCTAGCATGTCCTTTAATCCTGCCCTTCTGGATCTAGCTAGGAGAGGAGTTGGCATGTGCAGGCCATGGTGCCAGGTACCCCTGGAAAGAAATATATTACACTATGGTAGATGTATACAAAAAGTATTCACCTTCATCTATCTACCTGACCTATTAGAAAAAAAAAAACACATAGACCAAGTGTCTTTTAAACAATAGAAATTTATTCCTCACATTCCTGAAAACCCAGATCAAAACAGTAGAGACTTGGTGTTTAAGGACCCGCTTCCATATTCATGCCCAGCACTCACCATGACCTCAACACGCAGAAGGGAAAGTGTTCTCTGGTTCTTTCATCAGGGCATGGACCCCATTCATGAGAGCTCCACCCTCGTGACCTAAGCACACCTTAAGTTCTCACCTCTAATGCTAACACCTTTGGGGACAGGATTTAAACGCATGAATGAGGGCGAGGCACAATCATTCAGATTCTAGCAGTGTCAAACGTTAGGTCAGGAGATAGGGAAGAAAACGAAGCCGGGGCAAAGAGCACCAATGTTCATTGTTCATCTCTGCGCGTCAGTGGTGGCGTTACAGTGAAGATGCAGCATCTTCCACGGCAAGCCTTTTAGGAAGCTGCAGTTATTTTCATTTGGGAGGGTAGGTACCTCGGAGGGTCACTTAAAGAGGAAGGGATACATGTTTAAGGAAACTCAGCAGTTCTGCGTGGGGACTGAGTGATCACACCTAGGAGTAGGTAGTATGAGGCAGTGTAAGAAGGAGACAGAAGATAGATTTGGGTTGGCAAGGTGGACCAATAGGTAGAGGCGGTGGCACTCAGGCTAAAGATCTGAGACCAGTCTCCAGACCACTCTACAGAACGGCAGGACAGAGCTGACTCCTGACACCTGTCCTCTGACTCCACATTCGTGCCTGCATGCCTAGACAGACAGACAGACAGACACACACACACACACACACACACACACACACACACACACACACACACACACGTTTTTAAAGGTACTCTTGGGATGAAGAGATGGGCCGTTCGGCAAAGTGCCTGCTGTGCAAGGATGAGGCCCTGAACCCCTGAATCCAACCCCTAGGACACCTACACAGGAGTACCACAAAGGACTGGCTCTCTAGATGCCCTTTGTGCCCTCTAGCCTACTGGTGCATCAACTATCTTTTAAATTTTTAAAGAAATGACCCAAACATGCTAAGGTTTCTCGGGACAGCCAACCTCTCTGTGCCTGTGGCTGAGCTGTGGAACTCCTTTCTGTGCCCCGTGGCTGAGCTGTGGAACTCTGTTGACTGTTGCTCGGGGCTCTGCCTCTGCCACTCACCTACCCTGGACAGCTCCTGGATCCTGCAGCACAGCACCCACACCAGACCATAATAAGCACAGCAGACTCTCCTTTGTGTTTTGTTTTGGTTTTCCCTCTGGTTATTTGGGACAAGGTCTCCCTGTGTAGCCCTAGCTCTTCTGAAACTCACTATGTAGACCAATCTGGCCTTGAACTCACAGAGATCCAAGGCATGTGTCGCCACACTTGGCCCCTTACTGAGGAGTTGAAGCCGGGATCCATGAGGTTGCTGTGAGCAATTGTTAAGCAGCCCTGGTGTAAGGGCCCCTTATCAATTTCTGTTCTGAGAGGTTCTTAAAGGATCTAACTTGGACTATCAGGCAAGCATTTTTACAGGGTGAGCCATCTTGCTGGCCCAAAACTATTTTTAATGGACCTTCTGTAAACCTGAGGCACAGAGAGCTGGCACAAAAGGAGAATGCCAAACAAAGCAAAGGCCTTTAAAGGTGGATGTTCCTTAGGACTTTATGTAGAGAGGGCTGGAGAGATGGCTCAGTAGCTAAGCTGTGTACTGTTCCCACAGAGGACCTGAATTCATTTCCAAGTACCCACACTGGGTGGCACAGCTCCCTTTAACTCCAGCTCCAGGTGGCCCACACCTCTGGCCTCTGCACTCATGCATACAGACCCACACACACACCCACACAGACACATACACATAATTAAAAAAAATAAAATAAATCCTTTAAAAAATACTTTATGTACAGTGAACTTTTTGTTACTATATGAAGATGATAAGGCGTTTTCAAGTTTACAAATATTTGGCAATGCAAAAACTGTTATTAAATATTCATATGCATGTCATATATACAACTTTAGAAATATAGTTCCTCACCTCCATCTCTGCCCAAGGACTCATCATATCCTATATCACTTTTATGAAACACTTTTGAGTTCTGGTGTTTTTGAAACAGTCTCTCACACTGTAAACCAGACTTGGCCTGATTCTGAGGCAATCCTCCTCAGCTGTGGACTTACCGTTAGGACATTACGGGGGTGTGCCACCATTCCAGATTTAAATCCAAGCATCTGCTTTTGATTTCCTCGCTCTCCCCATTCCGGGCCTGGCCAGGGATGGAGCCTGCATCTTGGCCCTTTCTATACAGATATTATCCCCTTAGCTACATTGCTACCATAATTTGGCTCCGGAGGGCCTATGAGGAGATTCCTGTCTGGTGCGCAGCACTCCAGGGCAAAGGTGGGTGCTGATTTTCATACAGGGCTAGAGTGAGCCCAGAATTTCACTTTGTAGATTCTAGTGTGGTCCTTGTAGAAGTGGAAGCTTAAGCGTGTGTTTGGCCAAACAAACCCGTTCTATAAGAACTATCATGGAAATGCCCCTGCCCCCAGCCTCACACACAGACAGGGCTGATGTAGAGGCCACAGCAGTTAGCGAGACTCTGGGCGCTGAACTCCTTGTTTTCCCAGGGACCCGAGAAAGAAGGCACGTTGGTGCCGTTCAGCGACGTACTGAAACGATAAAGCCAGGGAGATGCGCAGGGGTCAGACCAAACAAGGCAACACAACACATCAACATGTTTTACCAAGTAGCTGAGAACGAAACCCCAAACCTGTGGGTGGGTCTGTTGGCCACACAACCAATGAAATGGGATCCACTCAAATGCATTTTGCTGCTCAAATTTTATTTAATGCTGGTACAGAACCCTGTCTAGTGTCTGCCCCGTGGCTAGCTCCTAACCTCAGCCCAGTTAGAAATAACATTTCCAGACAGCTGAGACAAAATTAATGCCTTAAAAATGATCTAGAATTGAATTTAATAATAATAAAAAAATAAGCTGATAACCTAAGGCCATTTTCCTCTTAAGGACAAAAAAAAACTCCTTACATTTAATTGGTATAAACGAATTAGGCAAAGATATTTCTCTTTTAAATTTCTTTGATGTCCATTTTATTCCCATTGAAGTAGAATTACATCACTCCACCCCTGTCCTCCCTCCAGCCCCTCCCAGCTGCACTCCCTCAAACCGTTCCTGTCACCCCCTCCACTCTCAAGTTAATATCCTCTTTTTTTCTTTTTTTTTTTCTTTTTTTTTTTTTTTTTGGTTTTTCGAGACAGGGTTTCTCTGTGTAGCTTTGCGCCTTTCCTGGAGCTCACTTGGTAGCCCAGGCTGGCCTCAAACTCACAGAGATCCGCCTGGCTCTGCCTCCCGAGTGCTGGGATTAAAGGCGTGCGCCACCACCGCCCGGCTTAATATCCTCTTTTTTTCAATGATTATGGTTATGGGCATATGTTAGGCAGCTGTTAGTTTTCTCAGACTATGTTTATGTGTGGATGTGGATATGTGCAGGAGAGAGCAGGTGCCTGCAGAGGACTTAAGCATGGGATTCTTCTGAAGCTGGAGTTCCAGCTGGTTGGAAGCTACCCAATGTGCATGGTGGAAATAGTATTGGGGTCCTGGGCAAGAGCAGCATGCTAACTGCTGAGCCATCTCCTCCAGCTCCAGAAACATTTCTTTCAGGTTCTAGCTGCCAATGACTCTTATAATATGGCTTTAGAAAATCCACTGAGAACATACAGACCAGACTAAAGATCTATCCAGTTTATAAATTCCCCTTTAACGATACACAAAATTAACAATTCATTTATTTTTGGTTTTTTGAGACAGGGTTTCTCTGTATAGCTTTGGAGCCTTTCCTGGATCTCACTCCGTAGCCCAGGCTGGCCTTGAACTCACAGAGATCCGCCTGCCTCGGCCTTCTGAGTGCTGAGATTAAAGGCCTGCACCACCACTGCCCAGTTTCATTTCCTTTTACTTTATTTCTTGACCTTTTATGCAGCTAACATCTGAATACCCCACAGTGAAGAGATCACTTGCATACATATCACCTTCTAAGCAGACTCCAGCTGTGGTTTTTCTCCTGAGCCCTACTCCTGACTTGGGAGTGGCTTTATGTAGTGTTCACACAGGAACCTCCGAGTTAACAAATCCAGGACTGAGCCGGGCGGTGGTGGCGCACGCCTTTAATCCCAGCACTCGGGAGGCAGAGCCAGGCGGATCTCTGTGAGTTTGAGGCCAGCCTGGGCTACCAAGTGAGTTCCAGGAAAGGCGCAAAGCTACACAGAGAAACCCTGTCTCGAAAAAAACCAAAACAAATAAAAAAATAAAAAACAAATCCAGGACTGGAGGGGACCACACCTTTCTCCTTTGCTCCTATTCCTCTACTAGTCCTGCTCCTCATTGTGGTGGACACATAGCTCAGGACAGAAAAGGGAGTTCCTTCTCCCCTCACCTGGGCCTTGCTCCTCCTAGCTAGTTGAGAACCAGTCCTAACTGATTCTGCTTGGTCTAGCATACCTAAACCCTTCTAAGTATCTCATCATCTCTTGCTGAGACTGTTACAGCATGTGGTTGCTGTGCCGGGGTCCAGAACCCTGCAGGTCAAAATCTAACTTCTCTAGGCTTTCATACAAGGCCTTTCAACAATGTTTCAGCCTTGCTTTCTAAAGCTCTCCCCGATCCCCTGCAGACCTCCACCAGCGCACACCTCCAGCTTTGGCAATGTCAAATATTCTAATTCCTCACACCTTCCTTTTATGCGGCCCCAAACTAGTTCTTTTGTCTCATTGATAGGTCCTTTTCACATTCTAAAATGCAGTAAGTGAGATCATCTTTACACTATCTGAACTCGAGGTTATCTTGTAAAATAAAATTTATCTTCTCTTGGTCTCTTGTTTTGTTTTGTTTTGGTTTGGTTTTTGGTTTTTCGAGACAGTTTCTCTGTGTAACAGCCCTGGCCATCCTAGAACCCCTTTGTAGACCAGGCTGGCCTTGAACTCACAGAGATCCGCCTGCCTCTGCCTCCCAAGTGTTGAGATTAAAGGGCGTGCCACCACACCTGATGGTCTGCTTCATTTCTATTTGAAAAAAACCTCCGAGTTTTGCCAAGTAGGACTATTGTAAAATCATCACCTATAAACTATATTTCAGTCACAATAACAGAGGGACCACACTTCCTTCCCTTCGCCTACACGGCACAGACAACCAGAACCTGTCACACGCAGCAGGGCTAATACTGAAGATAATAAGAGAAAGGAATACAGATGGAGGCCATCACCAACATTCATGTTGTGTTTCATATACTCCATACGGCTTCCACAGGACTGTACTCAAGACCTCTCATCTCCCAACATCTGGAAGTTTCCTTCATGGAGGAGAGGAGGTAGGAGGAGGGAGCAGGAACTATGGTGTTCACCTACCTGTGGAAAAGCTCCCTGCAGCACACGTAGGTCTCGTAGGTTCTGTTGGTGAAACTTGTGCTGAGGAATGAGACACAGTCAGCTTCCGCTCCCCTGGGAACATAGAGGATTCCTGCACGAAGAAGACAGGCATTACATGAAGGCGGAATATTTGGCACATGGTCCCCAAAGTTCTTTACTGTTTGGTTGGGAGTTGGTAACACTGTAGATTAGGTGTCTGTGGGATGGATAGTGAGTTATGTGACTACTCGGAGAGAGATGCTGTGATCTCTGCCAGAGACAGTGCTTAGGCACCCACCTGCCATACAGGCACTGATGAAGGAAACGCAAGCACCCGTGAAGAGGGCCCTGACCACAATCTTGCACAAGTCACTCTTCCGCTGGGGCATCATTGACGCTACGGGCAACAAAAGAGAACAATGAGATGTCTTCCCCACACAGCAAGGAGGAGTGGCCCATGAGTCCCCATTCAGAAGAATATGGGAGGGAAAAAAGAAACCTACATCAGATGAACAGTGCTTCTAAAACTGACATAAGAGGTGTGTGCATACATTAGTCTTGATAAATAACTCGGGCTTTTCCTGGGTTGTATATCTGACCCTCACCTCAGTGGTTCTGGAATCTACTCAAGATATATCTGAGTCAAGCAAGGCTCTGAGCTGCTCCAAGCAGGTGCACGCCTGGTGTGTGCCAGTTGAGATCTACACTCTTAAGTCTAGACTGGAGTTAGATGGACCGCTGTGAACTAGCGGACTAGAGAGGGCAGCATCCACCTCGCTCCCGTCTCCAGGATCACAGCTATCACGCAGCAGAAGCAGGACAACGTGGACAGGTGTTTAACAGAAGGGAGAAGATACACCAGAAGGAAATGTTTCACCTTCGAACTGTTTAATCAGCTAGCAATGAAATAAATTTAATAATTCCACCCCAGAATAGGATCGCCAGAAACGGCATTTTTCACACATTCTTTTCATGTTCTATTTCTTCTTAGACCCATATCTAACTTGGCTCTTCCAAGTGCTTGGGATTCTGATAGACATCCCCCACTCTGCCTTCCAGGACCACTCCCTCTCTCCTGGTGTTCCTGCAGCCATAAGGCACGCTCAGCAATCTCGCCGGCCATCTGAATGCCTCTGTCTCAAATACTAAATCCTCCGTACTCCAGGACCCTCAGCTTTCAACCCGACAATGCACAATACTCACTTGCTCTATTTGTTTGCTTTTTTGTCTCCTGTCATTTCGGGGTTTTGTTTTGTTTTGTTTTGTTTTGTTTTTTGTTGTTGTTGTTTTGTTTTTTTGATTCCTGTACAAATACCGCTTTCGTGAAAAAGCAAAACTATTGAGCAGCTTAATTTCAGAATGTACCTTGGGCAGTTTAATGGAAAGACAGAAATGTCATTTTAGTAACTTCTCCCTTGCAAGGAAAATAAAAAATAAACCCTTTTGGTGCCTTGGCAGGAAGGAGAAGAAGGCAAATAAAGCTCTGACTGTAAAGGACTTAAGCCCCAGTCAGCCTGACTGCATGAGCTCTGAGTTCCTCGAGGCCTAAGAGGCCCACTTCATATCAGCTTCTCTGTCTAGCCTCAGCTTTGCAGGGAGCAAAGGTTGGGATCTGTCTGGCATATTGAGGACCGGGGGGGATTTAACAACTCACTCAGGCCTCCCAATGTGATTCCTATGGAAGTAAGATTGGCAAATCCACAGAGCGAGAATGTTGCAATAATTTCAGCTTTCACCTAGGGGGGAAAACAAGTAGATAAATTCCGTCCTTCCGTGTCTCAGAGCCATGGCAGATTTTCCAGGGCACACCAACTCTTTCTTACAGTGTTCTAAAGAACCATAGAAGATGCTCAGGAAATAGCTGACCCTTAAGTTACAACAGCTGCCATGATGTGGTAATAACCACAAGACTCCTTGCCCAGAGCACTGTTCTTATTAAAGATAAGGAGAAAATTACCCAGCCACACAACGACAGATAGAAAGAAAATCAACTCACAGCAATTTGAATGTGTAAATAAAGGGACTTCAGAACACCCAAAAGGTGTGCTCCTTGGACTGTGCCCAGGTTAGGAAGCACCAGTTTACCTTATAGATCAAAGTTGGGCCAGAATACAGAGGAGAAATAACACACAGACCTGGGGCAGAAGCTCACTACTGGGACATATGGTTCTGCTTGTCTTGTGGTTAGGCTGGGACACTGGGAAATAACTGTGGGTCCACAATGTCTGTGTGGAACTTTGTGCATTCCCTCAGATGTGCATGGCCCAAACCTCCCACTCGGTGATTTTTCTGGATTGTCACTTACAGAAATCCACTGTTTTTCACCATTGATCCACTCTTCTACCCCGGAGAGACGTTGGCTCTTGTATTGAGACAGTTGTTGATAGGCCACAAATTCATTTATGAAGAATTTGACTCCCACTATCTCAGCCACTAGTGGACAGTCTGCCCACTCTACACCCATCATGAAAACCATGGGCCGAAGGACGTAGGAGCAGATGACCTGATAGAAGAGAAACACCCCAGGGAAACAAGAGCAGACAAGGTCAGGTCCAGAAGCCGCTCTGGAGACTCAGCCCTCCTCTCCTTACGCTTCCATCTTCTTGCTAGGGCTTTCTCTTAGCTTACTGGGGGCCAGAAATCATGGCCAACACGTATAACAAGACTTACCTGGAAAGTGAGCCCATGTATATCCACCATTTCCCCCAGCCAGGAAAGAGTAGCATTGACGAAGGCCAACACAGCCAAAAAGGCAATCAGGTTGGCTGCAACATTAGCAACAAGGGCTATGGCATCCGTGGCTCCGTTGCTCGCAGCCTCCAGGATATTCCTCTCCTCCCTGTGGTTATTGGACAGAAAGTATACGCTACCTCAGCTCCTCAGAGAAGAGAAGCTCCCTTGCCCCCGAAGTGTGAGAAGTGATGGGATCCCTTCGTGATTTCAATAGTGAAGATTACTCTGAAGTGACTCAGATGTAATTGCCATGACAGTCTGATGCCAAGGACCTGGAGGAAGTGTCTAAGGAGTTAATGCCAGGTGGGAAGATTCAATCAAAACAAAACGAAAATGATAAGCTGGATGCAGAGCCGGCAAAAGGAGACATGGAATGACATTCTTCCTTCGGGGAGACTGGAAGTCTCTACCACCACAGGTCCTCTCTAGGTAGCACACCTTACCATCTCCCAAATTACACACTTCCCCTGACTCACCCACGGGGCAGTTTCACTCCCTCCTTGCTCTTGAACTTGGACTCTTCTACTTCTGGATATACCAGTTTGGACAAGGCAAGTGCACACGGGGCGGCCATCACTGAGGCAGAAATCAAGGATGAGGCATCAATCTGTAAGGCCAGATGGGGCATTAGCACCACTGCAGGGCTCAACTTGGGTGCACTGGGAGTGATGATGTGGACGGTGCCTCACCCCAAAGGATATGAAGGCTCCCAACACAGTGCCTGCAATGGTAGCAAAGCCTCCCGTCATCACAGCATGTAATTCAGAGATGGTCATGTCTGCAAGGTAGGGACGGATGAGCAGAGGTGCCTCTGTCTAAAAACAAAGAAAAAGCAGTCATATTCCAAGAGCAGCACAGCCCATCCTGAAGTGCTTATCTGAGGCGTGGCATGGATGCATGCCCTTCCAGCCAGTGGACAAAAAGCTCTGCCCTTAGGCTTCAGACCTGCCAAACCATCTCCTTGCTGACCGTGTTTCCACCTATTTCTATATCATATTATAAAAGGCTGCAGACAACCAGTATTCATTTATTCTGTTTACCATGTTTAAATGCATACACTTTCTGAGTGAATTATGGAGTACAGTGCACTTACTGACCACCCACTAGATATCTACAAAGCATGCAGTAAATGAACTGGAAATAACTTATCTAAGCATGCTTTGTGAAATAATAAAGAAATAGTAACAATATCAGGCCGCCAAGAAAGCTCATCCTGAGGACCTGAGTTCACTATCTAGAACTCACATAGTAGAAGAGAGAACTTGCTTTCACAAGTTGTCCTCTGACTTCCACACGAGTGCCATGGCACAGGAATGCTTACACGCGTGAGTATGCATGTGCACATGCACACACACACACACTGCATTAAATAAATGTAATAAAGTTTTAAAGAAATGTCTGTAAAATGTTTATCAACTAGGAAGATTCAACTAGGAAATTACCTAGCTCGATCTAGGATGTCACTTGTCCTTTAATGAGTGACAGCAAAAGGACCTAGCCACTAAGACCGTTAGTGCAAAACTGATTGTAAATCATTTTAGCAAAATTTGAGGGATATAATAGAAGAATCAGAAGTACTGTGAAAACATAACAAAAGCGGATAATCAGCCTAAGGCTTTGGGGGAAAAAGACGCCAATGTTAACTTCTTGCCCATTTGAAAAACTATTGTCCCTCATGTTGATTTAGTCAATCACTAGCAAATATTTAATACTATAATGGTTAATACTGATTATCAACAATTGATAAAAATCTTCTAGGAGACAAGACTCTAGGAATGCCTTGAGGATTATCTTGATTAGGTCAGCTTGTGAGACTGTTTTAATTAGGTTAATTGAGGTAGAAAGACCCACTCGAACAATGGGTAGTACCATTCCCTAGGCTTGGGTTCTGGATTGCATTAAGAGAAAGCTAGCTGGGCACAGGCATCATTCTTTTCTTCCTGACGGGATGCAACATAATCAGCTGCCTCAAGTTCCTGCCACCAAGACCTTCCCAACATGATGGCTGTACTCTCAAACTGTGAGTCAAAAATAAGTCATTTCTCTCTTAATATGCTTTTTTCAGGGTATATTATCACAGCAATAGAGAAGGGCACCTGTTCCACACAAAGACCACTCTTATTTCATGTTGTGGGATATTTGTACACTGTGTGAAGATGCATTTGGTGAGATTTGTGTAATAAAGAGCTGAACAGCCAATAGCTTAGGCAGGATATGTAGGTGGAATTCCAAGCAGAGAAAGATGAAGGAGGAGGAATCTAGCTGCGAGAGAGACAAGAGGAGACACGGAAGAAACAGGATGGATGCTATGTGACAGAACGTAGATTAATAGAAATGAGTTAATTTAAGTTATAAGAGCTAGTTAAAAACAAGCCTAAGCTAAGGGCAAGCTTTCATGATTAATAATAAGTCTCTGTGCCGGTATTTGGGGCTGATGGTGCAGAGAAAGGCTTGTTACAATTCCACACACTTAGGACTCACTAAGAAAGTCTATGGAGAAGAGCCCTGTTAGTCTCAAGCAAGACAAGCCATTGCCTCCTCAGAGACCTCGGAAAACAGGGATCATAGGACGTCACACCAAGAAACCAGAAAGCAGCTCAAGCATCCTTCCTAGCTCCTGGAGGGGATAAGGTTTGGACTAAGACTTTCACCTGTATTCCTGTGTAAGAAGCTGGACCAGTTGCTAAGTACCTTTGCATAGTGTGTCCAGACTGTACCAGACATCAAGGGTAAGAGCAATGAACTGAGTTCTCCTTGACCTTCTGAGGTTCCTTTCGTAAGGAACCAACTGCTTCACAATCTCCGTTTCTCAGACTTTTCATAAGAAAAATGGGCTTTTGAGCTGTGTGGTGACATGTGCTTATACTCTCAGCACCTGGCAGGTGGCGGCAGGGAGATCAGGAATTCAAGGTCATCCTCAGCTACACAGTGAGTATGAGGTCAGCCTGGGCTATATGAGATTCTCTTCCAGAGAAAAAGAAAGGAAGGAGGTGGGAAGGAAAGAAGAGAAAATCCTCTTTCTGAATTTGTCTTCTGCCAAGTTCTCAGTTCTCGAGAGAGAAGAAAGACAGAAGGCCCACGGTACTTACCATTCCCACAAAGATGTTTCCTGCCACGGCCAAGGTCTCTGCAGGGGTGGTACCCATGGTGATTTGCAGAAACCAGGCGATCTAAAAGGATCCAGACAACTGAATCATCTACATTAGCAGGAGTCTTGGATAATATCCAGCAAAGTCCCTCCCCCTATTCCATTTTCTCGTAAGGAAACCAAGAGCTAGGGAAATATAGTGTGGCGGGGTGACAGAACAAGTCACAAATGTGTTAGCCAGAACTCAGGCCCTGGGACTTGTACACTGAGCATACCACACTCAGTGTGAAAGTGCAGTCCAGCCCATCTTTTCCTATCTCCAGCCTGGGTCATCATTTGACATCAGGATGCTCAAAGGGGAGTGAGTGCCTTTTCATCGGTTCCGCGTCTTTCGCTCCCCTGACAGGTCCACGCTGAAGAGCCTTTCACGGACTTACCTTCTGAATCACCCACTGCACAAGGCCCAGGTAGTAGAGAATGGACATCACACACCCAAAGAAGATAATGATTGGCAAGGACTGCAATGAGAAGGGGGGGCGAGGGGTGAGAGAATTATACTACGTGAGCTGTGTGTGCCCCAAGCAAGCTCTTGTGGGCCTCTAAATCCAGCTCTGGGCATTCCCAGGATATCTGGTACAACGCAGTTTAGGAATAAACTCAAAATGTACCGCAACCCTGTAAGCCTGTCAGTACTAAACCACAGGATATTTCCTAAGCCTCTCCTCGAACCTGCCTTTCAAACAGTTTCATGATGGTCAGGATCATGGGAAAAGAGTGGACTGCCTTCTAGGTAAATTGGTGAAGAGACCGCCTGATCTCTTGAGTACACATATCGACCTCTGCTTTATCCCTGTACCCTTCACTGACAATGTCATCCCTGCCCACAAAAGAGGAATTACCTGAAAAGCAAAGACATTTTGGACCAGTGCATCACCAAAAACAAAACTGGAGCCTTTCACAGTATAAGCCAGGAAAATCTGAAGTGGGGAGAATAAGGGATGAGAGTTAGGACAGGCAGGACACAGAGGAAGATGTGATCTGCCTCAGAGGTGACCACCTGTGGGCAGGCCGTGTCCCAAGAGTTGGTCATGAAATGACAGAATCGGCCAATCAGCTCTCTTCACTTGTGTTCTCACCGGAACCCCATTACTTTCTCTCTTTACCCAACCAGATTCCCTGTACCACCATGAAGACAGAGTCCCAAAGCCTCATGCTTCCCTCAAATCTACATCCTCTGGGGTTCCAGATGAATGAAACATTCAGTTCCCTGTACCTGGATCTGATCTCCCAACCATTGAAATGCATTAAATCCAGGTTCCGTTCTGATGACCAAAATCCCAAAGACGAACTGAAGGCCCAGGCCCCAAAACACTGTCCTCCAGCACACCTGGGATCAAAAAGAAAATATTCCAGTATGAGTCCCAAACCTTACTCAGCCACTGCCTAGTTCAGCCTTGTACTGGGAATGGAGTTCAGTGAGGATGTTAACAGTCAGTCTGGGATAGCATGGCTGTGCTGGTTAGCTTTACGTCAACCTGACACCAGCTAAAGTCATCTAAGGGGAAGGAACTTCAATGTGAAAATGCCTCCATAAGAGTGGGCTGTAGGCAAGTCTGTAGGGCATTTTCTTAAACAATGATTGACATGGGAGGGCCCAGCCCATTGTAGGTGGTACCATTCCTGGGCAGGTAGTCCTAGGTTCTGTAAGAAAGCAAACAGCAAGCCATGAGGAGCAAGCCAGTAAGCAACAGCCCTCTGTGGCCTCTGCATCAGCTCCTGCCTCCAGGTTCCTGCCTTGTTTGAGTTCTTGTCCTGACTTCCTTCAATGATGAACAGTGATGTGAAAGAATAAGCCAAATAAACCCTTTCCTCCCCAAGTTGCTTTTGGTCATGGTGTTCCATCACAGAAATAGTACCCTAAGACAATGGCACAGGGAACAGGGAGACTGGTAATTAAAAATAGGGTGACTGTTCAAAGAGACAAGTATGTCCATACAGATTTTTAAAATAAGTTACGTGATATTATGACACATGCATACAAATAAGGTCCAAAAATGTCATTTTTACAAGTGCCACCTGATTCTCCGCCACAGTCTGTTTTCTTTCTTTCCTTCCTTCTTTATATTTTCTTTTCCTCTAGTACTGTCTAGATTCATATATACCACAATAATAATTGACAGGCCTAAGGTCTCTAAACGCTTTCCAACTTCTCTTAGGAATAGGACTGTCAGAGGAAAATTCCAGGAGTTGTCACTTAGTTCTGTGTCTTTATCATGAATATCAGACACATACATGCTGTAGTTTCTACTTAGTCCTGGCTGTGGGTTGCTATGCCCAACTTAATACCCCAAACTCACCGCGCTGTGGTGTTTGGAACAGGCAAAGAGGATGAGGATGAACATACAGATTCCTGCAAAGGAGATCAGCTGCTCTGGCCTTTGAGCTGTGTCGAGAGCCAGCCACAGGATAAGGCCGACCACAGAGGCTCCTGTGAACACCCTAAAGGTGAAATTCCAGAGCTATGTCACCAACTCAGCGAACGAGCAACCAAGAGTCCTCTGACAGGTGGCTTAGTCTTAGGGTCAGTGAGATAACTCAACGACTTACTCTTGATTAGACAGAGATGGACTTCGAGAATCATCTGATAGTTCCCTAGCCTCTGCTCCCCGCCAGTTTACAGAAATAAGTGTCTAATCCAACAATACAAATCACATGGCTTCCCTTTTCTCATAACCATATCAATGAAATTCTATATAAAGATTCATCCCTGATGGTGCTTCTAATGACTAATCAAAATACTGAAAACCCAAGAAGAGAATGCATTGGTCCCATATGGAGATCTACTCA
This sequence comes from Peromyscus maniculatus bairdii, assembly GCF_049852395.1. NCBI lineage: Eukaryota > Metazoa > Chordata > Mammalia > Rodentia > Cricetidae > Peromyscus > Peromyscus maniculatus. The sequence goes on along the minus strand of NC_134855.1, from coordinate 100,313,626 downwards.
ATTTTTAACCACTCCAAGGGTGAGAACTAAATAAGTCATTTATGGACGTATGGTCTTTACATGCACTAAACATATTTCAATACATAGACTGGAGGCTTGGGACATAGCTTAGCAGAGCACTTGCCTACAATGGTCCAATCCCCCGCCTACCAAAATAAATAAGGAGCTGGTCATGGTAGTGCAAGCCTTAGGAAATGGAGGCAAGAGGATCAAGATTTTAATGTTGGGATTGGAGAATTGGCTCAGCAGCTAAGAACACTTGTTCTTGCAGAGGACTCAAGTTCAATTCTTAGCACCCACATGGTGGCTCACCAACCATCTGTAACCCCAATCCCAAGGGATCTGATACCCTCTTCTGAACATAGTGGTCACCAGGCACACACATGGTGCACATACATTCATGCAGACAAAACACTCATACACATAAAGCAATACCAAAAGAAGCATGTGATCCACTGAGACACCTCCACAGCAATGCCCCAAGGGAACTACAGGACCGGAGCAGAATTCACACACAGCTCTTTTCTACACACCTCTCCCAAAGTGAATAAACTCTGAGTTCCAAAAACATAGTTAATGAATAAACTTGCTCTGGCTTCTCCTCACACACACTATCAAGTAAATCAGTGGTGCAAAACTTTGATGGTTATCTGTTATTTCTCCAAATTATCACTATTGAACACCTATTTTCTGTGCATTCACTGGAGAACAGGAAAAGAGGCATTTTCTCCAGAATCTGGCCTACGGTCGATGCACATGGACATGGCATGGTTAGATTAGCTACAGCTGCTGAAGAAGCCAGTTCAGTTGTGCTGATGATCCAGTTTGCTCCTAGACTTTAAGATAATGGTTCTCAACCTGTGGGTAATGACCCTTTGAGGTGGTATATCGGACATTTACATGACAACTCATAACAGTAGCAAGATTACAGTTCTGAAGTAGCAAAGAAAATCATTGTTTTGGTTGGGGGTCAGCACAGCATGCGGAATGTACTAAAGGTCCCAGTATTAGGAGGGTTGAGAGATTGCAAACAACAAAAGCAGGTAGAGGGGCTCTGGAGGACTAGACGGGAGGAGGATACAGCATAGGGAAGAGCCAGGTGTTGGTGGTGGTGGCGGTGCATGCCTTTAATCCTAGCACTCGGGAGGCAGAAGCAGGGGGATCTCTGTGAGTTCGAGGCCAGCCAGCCTGGGTTGCAGAGTGAGTTCCAGGAAAGAGAGAAGAGAAGAGAAGAGAAGAGAGGAGAGGAGAGGAGAGGAGAGGAGAGGAGAGGAGAGGAGAGGAGAGGAGAGGAGAGGAGAGGAGAGGAGAGAAGAGAAGAGAAGAGAAGAGAAGAGAAGAGAAGAGAAGAGAAGAGAAGAGAAGAGAAGAGAAGAGAAGAGAAGAGAAGTTAAGAAAAAGTATAAGGAAGAGAGAAGCAACTTGGTTGGTAGCTTAATGTAAGTGCAAGCATCTGCTCTGACCACTCCATTAAAGAGAAGCATGGACTTTCTCACTTCTGTCACAGGCTCTTGGGATTTTAGACGGAAACTCTTCCCTGATCTAGAGTCCCATCTACACCAGCAATATTGACCCAAGGCTGTAAGAACGGGACTGGGCTTTGCGGCCCAAAGGCCGGGTTGCTCTGTGGTCTCTACACTTTGTATAGGTAAGAGCCTGGAGCCCTCTCGGGAACTGTCGAAACGTTAAAATGTGAAATGAGATGGTCGTGATGCTCAACTAGTAGATGGCTTGCCTAGTATGCCCAAGGCCTTGGGTTCAATCCCCGGCACTCTATAAACTGAGTGTGGTAGTACATGCCTGTAATCCTAGCACTCAAGAGGTGGAGGCAGGAGGATCAGAAGTTCAGCATCATCCTTGGCTACATAGAGAGCTCTGAGGCCATCCTGAACTAGAGACTTCGTATCAAAAAAGAAAAGGAAAAGGAGAGAAAGGAAGAGAGGAAGGGGAAAGGAGGCAAGGAAATCAGTCAAAGAGATTTTCATTGGTACATTCACAATTCAAGGGACAATCAGGAGGTGGTGGAAGCTGTAGGAGGTGGGGCCCAATTGGAGGAAACTGGTCACTGGGGACATGCCCTTCTCCCAGGTCCCTTGCCTTCCTGATCTCTTTGCCTCCAGGATGTGAGCAGCTTTGCTTCACCGATTCACTCCCCACCATGATATTCTGCCCTATCACCAGACAGCATCGATGGGGCTGAGACCGTGGGCTAAGCCTCTGAGCAGCGTCTCCTGCACATTGTTCTTAGGTGAGGCCGTGGGCTAAGCCTCTGAGCAGCATCTCCTGCACATTGTTCTTAGGTGAGGCCCTGGGCTAAGCCTCTGAGCAGCGTCTCCTGCACATTGTTCTTAGGTGAGACCCTGGGCTAAGCCTCTGAGCAGCATCTCCTGCACATTGTTCTTAGGTGCTCGTGAACAGCAACAAAATTGATTGACACACTTACCTCTTCATCCAAATTCTCAGGCGGGAGTTGTTAAAGGGCTTCAGACAGCTTACTAATTTTTCACCGAAGAACTTCTTCAGAAAGCGGCAAGCCAGGATGAAGAGTACAAGACATGTGATGACAAATAACGCCAGCGCCCTCTGGAAGTTCAGGATGCAGGCTGCCAGGAAGTAGGCAGCATAAGCTACAGAGAGAATGTGAAGAGTGAAAGCTGAGCTTCCGTGGAGAACGAAAGCATGCCTCTCTGCTCCCTTCCATGTTAGCTGCTGTCCTCACTCTCTCCCTTAGATTTGGTCAACATCCACTATTAGACTCTTTGGAAACCGGACATCTCTTCTTGAATTTTAATTTTACCCCCCCCCCCCGCTACGTTGGAGTTGGAATGTCAGATGATTAAACTTTTCTCTTAAGCAGAGCTGTGTAAAGGAGGCTGCACCTAAGAGGAAAAGCCACATGGTGCTTTTTTCTCAGTGCTCCCACATTCACCCCCGAGAATCATTTTTGATCTCACTATGCCAGCTGCATCTAATCAAAGCCCTACATGTCTCTGACAACATACTATAAACAAGGTTTTCTGACTTTCAAAAATAATGGGCAGCACTGATTTTAATTACAAACCAGTAAATAAGTTGTGTATAATAGGCGTCTTTCATAAGGACTACAGACTTGTGCCCTGAGTCAAACCTCAGAACTAAAAAAGAGAATATATATTTACATATTTTTGTAAATATATATATATTCTTAAACTTTTAAGCCTGTCAAATAGTACAGTTTTGAACTATAGCTTATCTTTAAGTTATCTTTCTGGATATGAGACAATAAATCAGGGCTTACCTACAGGCAGTCAAGATCTATATCTCAAATAGCCTATAGGCTAATTTATGAGTGATACTTTTTACCCAGCAATAATCATGGCACAGTTAACATTTCTAAAAATGTTTGTGTTTCTTCCTTCCATGAATTCTCATGATCTCACCTACACACAAGAGACCGAGAAGGATTTTCTTGAATAAAACAGCATGTCTTTCGAAGAAACTTCTCGCCTTGATGAAAGGCTGCAGACTCCTCCTGATGAGAAACCAAAATTAAAACAGAATTACTTCATTCTGTTTGTGCACCTCTTAGACCTCGGATGGCCCAAGGCAGAGTTTGTTCTTAGTCAATGAAGAAAATTACTCAGCTGGCAGGTGTTCGATAGTGTTCCAGCAAAGGCTCCAAAGGCCAGCTCAAGCCTTGTGTCTGAGCATCAGGTCAGAATGGCCCTATCAGCCTAGAGTAGCTACCTCTTCAATAATTTCCCACCACAGAAGCGGTGGACACTAAGCACGCCAGGGACTTACTCCTTGTGTTTTTCCTAAGGACAGATGCTGTTCAGCTTCCATATTCTGCCTGCCCTTCTTAGAGGCAATTCTACCACAGCATCCTAACATCGCACAAAGCCTTAGGAGTTGTGCATACATTGACAGATGGGAGAGAAAACAAACCAGCATCAGGAATCTCTATGTCAACAGGTCTGAGGAAAGATACCCAGCAAGAACTATTCAAGATTCTTTGTATAGTGTTTTCCATGAGTTTGGGCTCAAAGACTTTGGCAAATACTAACAGGGCTCCTCGAAGACCACTGGAGGTTGTTATTGGAAACTGAAAGCCAGGGGAGCTGAGTAAATGTCCCAAGGTCCCAGAGGTTGGAAGGAGTAGATCTCGAATCTGAGTAGCCTGTCCTGAATCTAAGCTTTCAATGATCTTGCCAGGCTGCACCTGAGCTGACCCCCGGGTCACCCCCCCGCCTTTGCCACTTCTAAGTGTCCTTATGAGCACGTTGCAGCCATACGAGCAAAAAGATTCCACTTTCAACAAAGAAGACGTGTCCTGTGTGACTATGGTGCTAAGGTGTGGTGCTTAGCCGGGAATGAGACCAGCCACTAACTAAGTGGTCTGGGGTCTAGGTCCACACAGTTTTGAGTTCCTTCTCTACTGTTGCCTCTCCCATCTTACTTGAGATTGAACCTGTCATACCCATTGCCTCTATATCCTTCCTTCTTCACCCCTACGTCTCCCCTTATCTTCTACAGGTAGTCCAACCCTGGCTTGCCTGGGCAGGGTGTACATTCTCAGGTACAGAGAAGTAAAGAGGGAAGGAAACTATCCTCAACACCCGTGGGTTGTCTAAGCCCATCACCTCCAGAGGGCGTTGGGGATCTCAAGACCACTGCCACTGTCCATTGGTGGAGAAAGCAGTGAGCTAGAAAGTTTGTTTACAAAGTCAGTACCTGAAGGCGTCATTACCTTTGGAACATGATTCACAAGGTACATCAAGCCATGCACTTGACTGTAACTCTAGACTTCTGGGAGTGCCAGGTCTTTGTTTGCTCCTCCAGGTCCTCACACTACCCTGCTTGGGGCCTGAAAGTTCAGTCTGTGAGGGCTACACCACTGGACTACAAACCCTTTGGCTTATCTAATGGGATTCTGCCAATGTGACCTCACCGGAGATCTCAGTACGGAACAGCTGAGGTCCACAAGTAAGCAGGAAGGGATTTTGATCTGGCCATCCTACCAGGTTCTCTTGCACCATACCCCTTCTGGTCTAGGAATAGATCGTGTTCACTGTTTCAAACCTTAGGTCTTGTGCCATCCTTCCCCATGGTTCTGCTCTACTTCATACCATTTTCAAACGTCCATCTTCGTCTTTGTTTGTTTATTTGTTGTTATGTGTATATTTGTGGGGTTGGGGTTGTGCATGTAGGGTCCAGAAGAGGACATCAGGTTTCATGGAGCTGGAGTCACAGGCCATTGTAAGCCACGAGATGTGGGTGCTAGGAACTGAAATTGGGTTCTCTGGAAGAGCAGTACATGCTCTTAACAACTGAGTCATCTCTCCAGCCACTCTTTTGTTTTTCTTTTTGTTTTGTTTTACTTTCCTTAACTTTTTTCCAGTTAGTATTGGGTTTCATTATGGTATTTTTATACATGTGTCATTATACTTTATTTGCACATAATGGCCTCTTTATGAGTGAGCTTTCTTCTGGTTATTCTAGTTTAAATATGCCACCTGTCTCCTAAAACACAAGGTGAAGCTGGCTTGAAACTACACCCAATTAAATAACAATTGAGAAAAGCCACTGTCAAATAGGAGGGTCCATATACTGGTCTAAGAGTAGACAGAAATCACAGGTTTAGGGTTTCTGCCATTACCTCTTCACTGCAAACCCACCATTTCCTTGGAACTAAATTTCAGTGTATATTTCAGAAATTGCTTAAAGATTTTTGCAAAACCCATGAACAACGGGATCTAACACGGGGTTAGAACTGAGCCTCTGGTATCGAACAGAAAACAAATGAGCCGGACCATGGTGGTGCACACCTTAAGTCCCAGTCAGTACTTGGGAGGCAGAGGCAGGAGGATCTCTGTGAGTTTGAGGCCAGCCTGGTCTACAGAGTGAGTTCCAGGACAGCCAGGGCTACACAAAGAAACCCTGTCTTGGAAAAACAAATAAACAAACAAACAATGATGATGGGTTATAAAGAGAAATGTTCCAAAACAAAATAAGAAAAGATTTTTCAGCCTTTTATACTAATCAAGCAGTTCATAGCAGCACATGAGCAGGTATCGTAAGCTCTGTGTCTTGCCTGGTCCAATATCTCACTAATAGTACAAGCTGTTTACACTACACAGTGGTACACTTTGAGCCTTGGTATCTGTGCGATAACTAGGAGTTATTGAGACGTTTAACTGCTAGATAAGTGAACACTGACGTTTTGCCTCTCCCTCCAAGAGTCCGTATGGGAGGCTTTCTGGGTATTGACTAAAGACGACCTTATCACATGCTTACTGACTGCATCGCTGAGTGATAGGTGGAAAAGAAATCGGTGAACCTGGTCAGAAGTACCAGCTAAACATGACTTTGGTGATCACCAGATCCAGCAGCAAAGACATTCATGCATTTTCTTAGTAACCTACTTGCAAGATGCAGAAACTCTCCTAACTGAGGGAGACAGAGCCTTGGTAACTGCTACAACCTGGAGCTCTTGTTTAGCCATTAATGTGGAAAGCTTGAGGGAGCTTTCAGAGAATCCAGCTCTAGTGACAGGAGACAGTGTGGCCCTGCCTGAGTCTTTGCTACTCCAGCTTGAAGGACGAGATAAAAGAGGGAAATACGGGAATCAACTCAGGATCAGTTTACGGTGTGAGGATCGCCTAGCACAGGGACCAGAGTCTTTCAAAAGGTCAAAGGTCTTATTTTACACCCAATTAAATACCAGCTGGAAAAAGCTACTGCAAAACAAGAGACATGCTCTGGTATAGCAGAAATAAGTCACAGGCAAGAGATTTTGTCCTGGTCTTCCTAACCACAAACCTATCATCTGACGAACCACTTTTCCATGGTCAAAGTTATGTACATAACTGGTTCTAAACTTAAGAGCTGGATGATAGCGTTGTACAGGAAACCAAGTCTCCAAAACAAACAGATGTTAGTAACCAATGTGGAGAGCTGAGTAGGGACTGGAAATCCAGGGGAAAATCTGTCAGGAAACAGCAGTATGAGGCCAGCCGGACTGAAATAATAAAAACGCCCCAATAGACAGACAAATATGAAGAACCTATACAGTGGGTTTTCCAACCTACCCTCAGCTTCTTCCTTCCAGAATTCTTCTCTCTCCAAGTTGGAGGTAGCATTTATTCTGATAGGCAGTGGAGTCTTCTTAGGAAAACTGTTCTATCTCATGACTACACCCCATGCCAATTTCAGGCTGGGGCCTTGTATATATTTCTTTTGCAAGCAAAATTGTAGGTGCTGTTTGAATAATTAAGGAACAAGAGGATGAGGTTACAAGTCCCACATCCACTACATAGATATAATGAGTGAGTTGTGTTTAGAAGTCGAGGAGAGAAAGCCAGAGTGGGAAGCATGAGGCTGTACCAGAATTGAAAGAGGCCAAGCTCTTGAGACTCTTCACACCTGCTGTGTGTGTGATGGTTGAGGTATCAGATCACAACAAGCCAGTGTGCATCTCTTCCTGGTATCTTGCTCAGTGGCATCCTTTGGTAACTTACATCAACCATGGAGTACTTACACTATATGTCAATGCTACAGAGAGGAGCTTGCTATAATAGCTCTTCTACATTAAGGACTGTCAACTGTAGTGGTGGATGGGCTAGGTCCATTTACCTACTTTCAAATAAATTTTTATTAGAACATGTCCATGCCCATTTGTTTATTGTTATCTGTGGCTTCTCACTAAAATGTTAGAGTTGAGTAAATGCAACAGAGTCTATACAACCTACAAACTAAACTGCTTACTACTTTACCCTTCACAAAAAAGTAAGCCAACTGCTAAACTTACTTGGTAGGTAAGAAAATGAATCTATAACACCCATGTCTAAACTGTGCTCAAAGAGGAAAAAAAATTTTTTTGCAGAAAGAGGATCTTACTATACTACCCAGACTGTTTTCACACTCATCAAGACCAGAACTCACCCTCCTGCCTCAGCCTCCGAAGTAATGGGTTGATAGACATGCACCACTCTATCAGCAGAAATCCCACTCTTACGCATTTAACAGCCTGCATATAATCCTAGCCCTCAGGAGGTTGAGGTAAGAGAACAGCTGTAAGTCTAAGGCCACCCTAGTTTATCAAGTGAGTACCAAGCCAGCTGTGACTACATAGTAGTCAAAAAACAAAAAGAAAAAAAAAAGACCCAAAGCCAAACAAAGAAAACCAGTACATTCCTGCATAGAGCTCAGATATAGTTCTAAGCAGAATTTTCACTATTGACTGCTAAACTACTAACCAAAGTATGAATGTTGTGATTACAAAAAAGTACAGTTGATTGTTCACGTAGTAAAGAGGTAGTATAACAAATAAGTAGAGGGTTGGAGAGATGGCTCATCAGTTAAGAGCACTAGTTGCTCTTCCAGAGAACACAGATTTGAATCCTAAATCCACAGGTACAGGGAATCCAGTGCCCTCTTCTGGCTGCCTTGGGCACTACACACATGTGATGGACATACATACTACACACATGTGATGGACATACATACTACACACATGTGATGGACATACATACTACACTCATGTGATGGACATACATACTTGCGGACGAAACACTCATAAACATAAAATAAAAATAAATGTTTTTAGAAGTAGGAAAACATCTGGGTGTGGTGGCGCACACCTTTAATCCCAGTACTCAGGGGGCAGAGGCAGGCAGATCTCTGAGTTCAAGGCCAGCCTTCTCCTCAGAGTGAGTTCCAGGGCAGCCACGGCTACACAGAGAAACCCTATCTCAAAAAGTAAAAGTAGAACAACAAAATTACATTTAAATATGTGTCAATTGACATAGATATTTTATATAAAAATTGTAGATAAACCGGGGTATGATGGTGCGGGTTTGTAATTCTAGCACTTCAGAGTTAGAAATGAGGACTGACAGGTCAATGCCAGCCTTAGCTTCATAATGGCTTAGAGGAGAATCTGGGCTACAAGAGACTCTTTCCAAAATAAATAAATAAATAAATAAATAAATAAATAAATAAATACAAAAATCTATAAACCAAACTGTGGCAATTATAGAACATAAGACAATTAAAAGGTGAAGATGTTACTGAGCTAATTAATTTTTAGGGGAAAAAAACAAACAACAAAAAATCTTTCCCTCTAGAGCATCTCTGGAACATAGGCTTACCCTCTGTGCATCAGCTATCCAGTATTCTGTTCTTGGCATGCTTCTCAGTTCCTGGCCTTTCATGCCACAGAACACAGCTTCCAGCTGAGCAGTTTCCCCCAAGCTTTGACATTAGCTCTGACCCAGGTCCGTGTTCAAACTCATTAAATACCTCTGGTCCGTCCACCCTCCTCGGCTCCCGAGCACACAGCGCTGCGGACCGCAGCTCTCCTCAGCAGACCCTGCCCTTCACGTCCAACTCACCGTCTCTCTTGAGCCTCCACAGAAAGTTCTTTTTCCTACTCCTGGATGTGAGTATTCCAGAAAAGTTCTTTAATCCTGATAGAGGTGGGCTGTTTGGGGGTTTTTGTTTGTTTGTTTGTTTGTTTTGTTTTATACAGCGTCCCACTATGTAGCCTTAGCTGGTCTAGAACTTGCTATGTAGACCAGGCTGGCCTCAAACTCATAGAGATCAGTCTACCTCTGCCTCCCAAGGGCTGGGATTAAAGGCGTGCACCCCAAGGCCTGGCCTCAAAGAGATTTGTTTTGTTTTGTTTTAATTGATATGAGTAGGTTCATTCCTAAGTCTCAATGCTCTAATTTAGACAAAAGTATCAAAATTAGTACTTTCCTGTTATGAAAATTAATTACACAAAATTACACATAATAGTACTCAATAAATGTTAGCCATAAAAAAAACCTGTTAGCCATTGTTACTGTTATTATTGCTGTTGTTGCTATTTTTTTCATGTTATCTAGGCTGATACTAATGGGCTTGTTATTGTCATGGACTAACGCTTCAGTTCATTCTATAAAACACAAACGTGTACATGTTGGGAACATGCAGTGATCCTGGTTTGTCTGTGAGTTAAGCAGTCTGAAAATGAGCATCTTTGATCGGTTTCACTCACTTCTCTTCCCCACGCCCCAGGCTCTTGGGTGCTAATTAAGCTGGACTCTGGACCATCCTTACCCCAGGCCATCCTTCAGGCTGTGTCTCTGTGTCGCTTCTAACTTCTTGCTTCCTCCAGGATCTCCTCTTTCCTACAAACACAGATAAACGTGACATCAGCCATGCAGGCCTGCCAGAGGGTCAATAGACAGAGAGCGGCTAAAGCCATGCCAAAGTCCACAACACCGAATTACCATGAGTTCCAGCCCTGGGTTCTCGATGCTGTTCTCCACTGAGGCCCTTCTCTCTGCTTTCTCCATCTCCTGTTATCCTCGGCTGAAAAACAAACTCAAGGCTAAGGCTGGCAGATTGCTCGTTCTGTCTTGTGGGACAAGGGAGAATTTTTAAGGCCAGATCATCTCAGAAAACACAAGACTAAACTTCTCTAAAAAGTCAGCTTCTATTAAGGGTAAGAACTGGAAAGATAGGGAGCGGATAAATATAATAAATAATGAAAGGTAAAATTTGACTTCTTGTTGTAAATGGTTATAGAAGAGGAGGCAATATGACAGGGGAGAAATAAAGGGCAGGAAAGAACTGGAAAGAACTGGCGGGCCTCCCAGGGCCTCAGGACCTGGGTTGAACTATAACCCATTTAGTTCCTCAAATCAAGGGTCATTTAGTAATGTTCTTTATCTTTTTTCCCGGAGCAGGCCCCACTGAGCTATGCTGGAAGGAAAGAGAGAGAATATGACAGCTGGGGAAGCCCCAGGTGACAAGGATTTCTGGGAAAAGAAGAGAGATAAACAGACTGCATTCGGTAGGGTTCTCTAAGGAATAGAACCGATAGAACGTGAGTATAGAAAAGAGGGTTTTCTTAGAAGGACTTACAATGTGCTGGATGGGTCTGCACAGTCCAATCCGACAGTGGCTGGAACCCGGGAGCTGCTCAAGTTACAAAGCCAGATCCCTCAGTAGTTCCAAATCTGGTGCCTGGAAGACTCCTGGAGAGCTACTGGCCTTCGGTCCACATGAACTCCTGGAGACGCTGGAGCCAGCTGTCAGTGGAGAAAGACAGCCGTCTTAGAGATGAACGCTCTCACCCGCAGGAAGTGGAGGCAGGCCAGCAAACAGTACTTATCCCCTCTGACTTCCTTCTGTTTAGGTGGTTACCACCCTAAGTGCCGCCCACTCCAGGGGAGGGGCTCTCTTGGGAGTGTGTTTCTTTGCCATTCTTCATTTTCAGATGAGGACAATGACAAGATCATAACTCTCCTAACATTATATAGTTATCTCATGAACCACTGAAAATGCGCCCTTCTTCCCGCAGGATAAATGGCAAGGTCCCTTGAGGAAGGCATAGTCTTTCAGTAGCCTATAGCTTAACTAGGACAATATTAGTTGAAGAACATTTAATTACTGGTATTATCTCAGTCGTTACATTACAGGGTAAAGGAACAAAAAAAAGGAAAAAAAAAACCACAAGTATTTGCTTAATGTATTGTCTATATATTCAAACACATTCCTAACAAAATCGGGACAGACCCACTCTCGGCAATAACAACTCTCATTTCTATAGCAGGTCTTGTGGCCTTACCTGGAGTTAATAAGTGTCTTCCACAACCCATTCCATAGCCCCTCCACCTTTGGTAAGCACCTCAGCCAGTCTTGGTTCTTTGCCTGGAGGAGGGACCCACTCTTGAAGGGTCTGGGCCGTGTATCTTCCTGCTGGATTGGGTTGCTGCAGCTTCCCATTAACTTCAATCACAAGGCATAGCTCTTGTATTTGATATGTTCTTCCTTACTTCCATTGTGGAGAAACAATCCAAGTTCCCTTTGGTCTGGGTCGCTCACCCCTCTTAACTCTGTTTTTCTTTTCAGACTATTGACTCAAGGATATCAGGAACCCAAAGTGGCTAGGGAGATGTCCTAGCTTCCAGCTCAGTGGGATGTCTCCTGTGTCTCCTGGCAGAAACACTCCCACTTCTGGAACCAAGACTTCTAGACCAGCAGAGCATGAGCTTGTGGGGAAAGAAAAAAAAAAAAAGCAGAGGTTTAGCTGCTGGCTCACTGGGGATGAGGTACCATTTCCATTTCCACATCTCCATCCTGGACCTGTGAATACTGAGTAATGGGAGAAACTATATGTTGGGCACTGAATTGAGCGTGTTTAACCTGCTGGAGAACCTTGGCATTCCAGGCTGCTACCACCTAGCTGGCTAAACAACTGCATCTTTTCCGGGGGGGATTGGGGTTAAGTTCTTATTAGCCTATATTACATATAATGATGGAATTCATTATGGCATTTTCATGCATGTACATAATGTATTTTGATCACCTTCAGCCCTTTATCCTCTCCTCCCTCCACTTGCACTAATACTCTTTCTCTTCCAAACTAGGCCCCCTTCCACTTCCACGTCTCAATTTTTTTCATTTTGTGACCCAGGGCATCTCATTAGGATTTCTTTACAGGATTATGGGCACCTTACCAGTGGCTGTACCTGAAGAAAACGTGTCTCCTTTCTCTATCAACCACTAATGCCGTAAATAAAGGCTCGGGAAAGAGTGGGACTCCCCGAGTCTCTAGCCTTCCCTGAGCAGAGCGTGGACAGCTCAGGCTTAATGCCATGCATATCTTATATACATAATCCTAGCTGCCAACATGAACCCCAGAGTGTTTGATATGACTGCTGAGTCACAACCAGAAGTCACCAGTCCAAATCATCTGTCTCCTTCCAGCTCTCAGATTGCTGGACAATAGCCAGTGGTCAACATTGGAAGTACTTTGACCAGCTGTCACCACTGACCACTAAGAAAGAAAATCCACTGATAAAACTGACGACTACCATCTTATGGACATAAACAGTTCTTCGGAGCTGCTTGTGCTTAGAACCGCGGTTGATGGGAACACCATGTCCATTTAGCAGCAGTACTTCCCTATTGGGAAATACAACTTCCCTAACCATAGGCTTTTGACTGTGAATTCCTTCCTGTTGGTTGACATCAAATCCAGTCAGATAGCTGTTGGCTTTGCCCTACCGTTATTGTACGAGTGGCCAGTCAATACCGTTGCACATGGTGTCCATAGCTAAGTAAGATTATTGATAACAATTCTAGAAGAAATTTCTAGCCACGTCCTAAAATTTTCTGTGTCTTGTGGTCAAGGAATGGGGCATCTTCAGCAATCTGGTCTTACTACCTAGTACTGGTGAGCAAACAATAGCCATGGCATGCTTTGCCCCCCTCCCATGGGACTTGCTGAGAAACAACCCATAGGGGGGTTATCTTATCCCTGACACAGGTTTTTGTTAAATATCCCATGACTTCTGGGCTCAACGTTTTTCTGCCTACACATTACCTCCATTCAAACCATTAACTTTATCTTTGTTGGCTTATCAAGCATCATGTTTTCTTGTAGTGTTTTCAAGTATCCTTATGTTTGGCTGACTCCTTTCTCCTATGTCCCTGCCACGCCTCCTTATACCTCTCAACTCCCAGCATTCCCCTTTCCATTTTCATGTTACACACATTCTGCTTCCACTAAAGATGCCTTTTCCCCCTTTGCCTGGAATCATTTCTAGTTTCCTGGGATCTACACAGCTACTCCCAAGTAAATGCATATATATAAAGGTTAGATGCTAGGATCCACCTAGGAGAGAGAACAGAGGTTCAGTTACCTCGATATAATATTTCCTAGTCCAAACCAGTTTCCTGCATTGTAACTGTGTCTTTAAAAAGCCATTCTACCATTTATTCCAGCCAGCTGCTTCAAGACGGTGGAGAACATGATGGTTCGGATAAGAAATGTTCCTCATAGGCCTGTGTATTTGAGCAATGGACAACAGTTGGTGATGTTGTTTGGGGGTATCATAGACTGTTTAGGGGGCACAGCCCTACTGAAGGAAGTACATCACAAGGGGTGATATTTGGGGGTTTACAGACACACCCAACTTCCTGTTTTCTCTCTGCTTCCTGTGTGTGATTGAGATGTGAGCTCTTAGCTTCCTGCTCCTGCTGCTGTGCCTGTCTATTGCCATACCATTCCTACCATTATGGATGTCGCCCTCTGAAACCATAAATCAAGATAAACTTTCTTTCTTAACTTACTTTTGGCCATGATATTTTATCACAGCACTCGGGGTATAATTAATATAACAATCGCCATACTTCTTTGTTTATGAAGTGAGTTATTTGGTCAGAAACACTATGTGAAATACTATTGAAGTATTGTGTAAGTCCAAAAGTGGTAGTTTTATCTGAAGTATTAGTTGCAGGAAAGGCAAATCCAAAACCAGAATAAGTATCTCTCCCAGTATGAATAAATCACTGCCATTTTTACTACAGACGTAGATCGATGTAGTCCACCTGGTTTCTGGCTGCTCATGATGTAGAATGGCGCAATATCAGGGACAGTGTTAGTCTTGGTTGTTGCCAGATTTAACACTGAGCAGCAGCTGTACCAGGTCAGCCTTGGTGAATAGAAGTCCATGTTGTTGAACCCATGTATACCTTCCATTTGTGCCACAAAGACTACTATGTTCATGTGCCCATTGAGCCAATGATGAGGGTGCCAGGAATAAGAAATCTATTAGTACTCACAGAACAGTCAACCTATACACTTGGTTATTAAAATCTTCTGCTGATGTTAGGTTTTGGTGAGCAACTGTATGAGACACAGTAATCTTCACAATTGGAATGGTCTGCCCATATACTCCTCCACTAAATGTCTTTCACACCAGTTTTCCAATCATACTTCCAAGTCCCTGACTATCCAGGCAAACCATTAGCTATACTTCATGTATCAGTATATAATATCACATCTGGTCATTTTTATGTCAAGTAAAATAAATGATCATGACCATGTGCACTCCCCAAAGTCCTGCCCACTGTGAAGATTTCCCTTCACCAGTGTCCTTCTTGGTTGCCCCAGAAAGGTTATCTGAGTGGAGCCTACATAGCATTCAGAACCATCTGTAAACCAGGCCTTAATATTTTCTTTTTCATTTAGTCATAGAGCACATCCAGCAAAGCCTAACGTACGTGCTTGGGGACAGAAAGCATTGTAATATGTCTTAGTTAGAGTTTCTAGTACTGTGAAGAGACACCATGACCATGGCACCTCTTACAAAGGAAAAAACATTTAATTGGGGTAGCTTACATTTTCAGAGGTTTAGTACATTATCATCATGGTGAGACATGGTGGCATGCAGACAGATATGGTGCTGGAGAAGTAGTTGAAAGTCCTACATTTTGCAGGCAACAGGAAGTGAACTGAGACACTGGGCATGGCTTGAGCATATCTAAGACCTCAAAGCCCACCTCCACAATGACACACTTCCTCCAACAAGACCACACCTATTTCAACAAGGCCATACCTCCTAATAATGTCACTCCCTATGAGCTATGGGGGCCAATTACATTCAAACTACTACATAATAGTAGTACATAGGCTTTGGTTAACTTCTTCATGTAACTCATTTGTGCCAGAGGACATGATTAGATCCGATAACTATATATATATATATATATATATATATATATATATATATATATATATATATATTTTCTGTGAATGACCAATGTTATGGTTTGGTGGGTCAGGTGTCACTGCCCAGTTCATGACTGATAATTCATGTCAAATGATAATTTTGTGGCTCATTATCAAATGCTTTGTTTCCACTAAGTAAGACATACTAGCAGGTCAAGAGTAGCTTCTCAAAGAGAGAATAACTGTTTTCAGATGACAGTAGAGTCTTCCTCCAAAATTCCGAAGACCTCCACTGGGATTCGCCTATAGGGGCTTGCCAAAGACTTCAAACAGCATCCCTATCTGCCACTGACACTTCAAGTACCATCAGGTCTGTCAGATCATATGACACGATTGGCCTAGTAACCTGAACAGCAGCCTGGACCAGTAGAAAAACCTTCTCTTATTCCAGGCCCAATTCTAAACCAGCAGCCTTTTGAGACACTTGATATATATGCTGGAATAACACATCCAACTGAGGAACAGGCTACCTCCAAATCCAAACAAGCCCACTAGGCAGCGTGCTTCAGGTGGTAGGAGGGGCCAGGTTTAGCAACTTATCATTCACTTTACAAGAAATATCACTACCTGCCCCATACTACTGGACTCCTAGAAATTTCTTCAAGATAGAAAATCCTTGAATTTTAGTTCAATTTCTTTCCCATCATCTGATGCACATATGCTTTACCAACAAGTCCAAAGTGGTTGCTACTTCCTGTTCTCTTGGTCCAATAGACCTAATGTCCTCGATATAACAGACCAGTGTGATGACTTGTGGAAAATACAGGTGACCGAGATTATTGCAAACTAAGTTATGACACTGAGCTAGAGAATTAATGAAATCTTGAAGTAAAAAAGTAAAAGTATAGTGCTGGCCTTGCTAGCTGAGAGAATCGCTTCTGGTGGTTCTTGTGGGAAGGTATCAAGGGAAAAAAAACAAACACTTGCTAGACCAATATTTGCATACCAGGTGCGAGGAGATGTGTTAGTCTACTGAAGGAAGGAAGTCACATCTGGTACAGCAGCTGCAATTGGAGTCGCTGCTTAATCAAGTTTGTGAGAATCAACTGTCATTCTCCATGGTCCATCTGTATTTTGCACAGGAGAAATAAGAGATGTGGTAGGAACCATCACCTTCTCATATTTCAAGTCTTTGATTGTGGCACAAATTTCTGTCATCCCATAGGCATTGTATGTTGGTTTTGTTTCACTGCTTTCCCTGATGGTGGAAGCTCTATTCATT
Source organism: Peromyscus maniculatus bairdii (assembly GCF_049852395.1). Taxonomy (NCBI): domain Eukaryota; kingdom Metazoa; phylum Chordata; class Mammalia; order Rodentia; family Cricetidae; genus Peromyscus; species Peromyscus maniculatus. The sequence continues at coordinate 100,296,854 of NC_134855.1, read as the reverse complement.
TGCAATTGGCCTTTCCAACCATAGAGTTATCAATGTGGGGATTCCGCCAAAGTTTAAATATAACTGCCCCAATTATGCATTCTGGGACAGGAAAATAACCATGGGATGAGTTTAGGAACCCATTGGACCCACTTGAGTCAGTCTTTGGCTGAAAGTCTATCAATACCTGACCTTCATAAGCCTCTTTGACTTTGGGCACAATGCTGCCTGGGATCTTCTGAAATCAACATCAATTCAAAGGCAGTGTCTCATGGACCAGAGAAGGTCTGATCACTTCTTTTTCTCTAATGTGAAGTTACTGTTGTAAAAGTCTCTACGTCCCTGGGGGAAAGAAAAACAGTCACAGGGAAACTTTTAGATACTGTAGGAGGTTCTGCCTCAAGGGACCTGGCTGGCCTCCCATTCATTTGGGGTGTTCTATGTCTTTACAATGACTCAAGATAGGAAATTAGTTGAGGGGACCTTGATTCTCTATTTTAGTAATTCAAAGCAACCTTTCTTTCCATTGTCTGGAGTCCCTTTGCTTGTAGAGGTCAAGTGAACCCGTAGTAGACACCCTATTTTGTTTCTGGGAATACCAAGATTAATTAGCCAGTGATAAAGTTTGTGTGAGTCAGGCCATTACTGTGTTGTTTGTTATGGTAAGTGCATTCAGTACTTGGACCTTGCTACTCCCTGGTCAGTTGATATAGGAGGTATGGTCAGATGTACTTGACTTGTGACTTGTGAATCATAAGAGTAACTCTGGGGCCCATCAACTAAGGACTGCCACTAGACTTCTCCATTCAATATAATCTTTAGATTCTACAAACCTTCTCCAACAAACAAGAAAAAAAAATCTCACCACAGTCTGGAAGTAAAACTCACTAAAGAATGTACATATGCCTGATGCCCACAAAAGCCAGAGGATGTCAGACCTCCTGGAACTGGAATTATAGATGGCTGTGAGCCACTATGAGGGTGCTGGGAACAGAGCCTGGGTCCTCGGGAAGACAGGCAGTGCTCTTGACCATTAAACCATCTCTCCAGTCCCCTTCCTCTTCCTTATATCTAGGTTGCCACTGGGAGATGCTGCCAACATTAAATGCCAGGTCTTCCCAGTTCAAATAATCTGTTCAAGAAAGTCCCTCACAAGTATGCCTAGCTTCTTGCCTTTAAAAATGTTGATTCCAGATCCAGTCAAGTTGAAAACCAAGATTAACCATCAGAAGCCCACCCCTCGTCAACTTGACACCCAGTCACATGTCCTTATGTCATGCTTAATTTCCAAATGAGAACAGTAACAAAGCCATAATTCTGCCTAGCATAATATAACTGTCCCACATAAAACTATAAGCACCTTATTTCTTTTCCTCCACAATAAGTAGCAAACTCACTTAGGGAACTCTTAGTCTCTTAGTGCCCCATACTCTGGGTGTGATAATATGCATTTGCAACACTTAACCACTGATATTATCTCAACGTTGCACTAAATGGTAAAGAAATCGGGGGCTGGAGAGAGAGCTCAGTGGGTAAGAGCATTTGCTGCTCCTGAAAAGGAACTGGGTTCAGTCCTTAGCATAAACATCCATAGGCTTGCAATCACCTGTAACCCCAGCTCCAGTGGATTCAACATCCTCACCCCAACACACACATGGGTATACACACACGCACACACACACACACACACACACACACACACACATATGCATAAATATAAATTTTAAAATAAAGTGATTTCTTTAAGTGATAAATAGAAGGAGGCTAGAAAATGATTTAATGGATAAAGGCACTTGCCACCAAGGCAGATAACATGAGTTCAAACACTAGGACCCACATGGAATTCCTTCAGGTTGTTCTCTGGCCTCAACTTGTGCTCTGTGGTACATGCACATACACACATGCACACAAGAATGAATACAATGTGATATAATCTAAACAGAAAAGAAATAGAGGAAAGAAAATACAAGTGTCTGCTTGGTATATGTCTATAGATGCACAAACATGCCTTTTAAAATAGGACAGAAACACTCAAGAAAATGACAATCATTTATAAGTGGTCACGTGGTCTTAGCTGGTGTTTATAACTACCTTCCTCTACTATCCATTTCATAGTCCCTCCACCCTTAACAAGTGCCTCAGCTATAACTCAGCCACTTGAGGTTTTTTTACCTGGAGGCATGATCCATACCTTCACTCGTAAAGGTCTGAGCCGTTTATCATCCTGTCTTACTGGGTTGTAGTTTCCCACTGACTTTAATCGCAGACCTGCTAACATCAAAAGACCTAAGGGCTCCCCTGCACTGCAGACACAATTTTCCTTGTCTCCATTGTGGAGAAGGAATCCAATTACCCTTTATCAGTCTGGGTCAATCACTCCTCCTAACATTATTATTCCTTTCTTAGCCCCTTGACTCAAGGGCATCAGGAACCCAAAGTGGCTAAGGAGGAGTCTGAGCTTTCAGTTCACTGGGATGTCTCCTGTGCCTCCTGAAGGAAACATGCCCCCTTTTGGAATGAAGACTTCTAGGCCAGCAGAGCATAAGCTCCCAGAAACAAGAAACAAAACTTGGGATGGCTCACTGGGGATAATGCTGAGTTGTACCGTTCCCATTTCACATCTTGATCCCTGGACCTTTGAATCCTGGCTATAGAAGAAACAGTACCATACCCTGGACACTGTTTAAAACATAAACGCTCTCTGAAGAGCCCTACCTATCTCTACAGTTCACCTAGTTGACAGGTAACTGTGTCTTTAAAAGTCCATACAGGTTTCTTGAGTTCTTTCTGTATTCTAAATACTAACCCTCTGCCATGTATAATTGGTAAAAGTACTCCCCATTATTCTGTATGCTGCTTCTTCACTCAAATGATGGTGTCCTTTGACATACAGAGCTTTTTAGTTTCATGAGGTCCCATTTATTGATTTTTGGTCTTAATGACTGGGCTATCGGCATTCTATTCAGAAAATCCTTTTCTGCACCAGTGAGGTTAAGCCTATTCCCTACTTTCTCTTCTACAAGATTCAGGATATCAAGTTTTATGTGTTTGGGTCCTAGATCCACTTGAAGCTGAATTTTGTGAAGCATAATATAGATCTAGCTTTGTTCTCCTGCAGACAACCATTCAATTTGGTCAGCACCATTTGCTGATGATGCTGTCTTTTATCCAGTGTGTACTTTTGGCTTCTTTGTCAAAAATCAGGTGTCTATAGGTGTGTGTACTTATGTTCAGGATTTCCAGTCTATTCCGTTGATGGATGCATCTGTTTTTATGCTAATACCATGCTGTTTTTATTACTATAGCTCTATAATACAGCTTAAAATCAGGAATGGTGGTATCTCTAGCACTTCTTATATTGTGTAAAAATGTTTTGCTTATCATGGGTTTTTGTATTTCCATAAGAAGTTTAAGATTGATTTTTCAATTTCTGCAAAGAATTGTGTTAGATTTTTGTGGGGATCACATTGAATCTGTAGATTGCTTTTAACATCAAGAAAACAAATAACCTAATTTTAAAATGGGGCATACAGGGCTGGAAAGATGACTCAGAGGTCAAAAGCACTGGCTGCTCTTGTAGAGGACCCAAGTTCTACTCCCAGAAGCCACTTGGAGGTTCATAATCATCTATAACTCCAATTCTGGGGAATCAGATGCCCTCATCCGGCACCCACAGACACTGCATGCAAGTGGTACACAACTGTATGCACAGGGTAAACTTTTGCACACACTAAAAAAAAATTGGATGTTTTCTCTCATACATGGATGCTAGTTTTTATGCTTTAGATATGTGTGTTTCATTTGCATTACTCATAGAGGTTAGGTATCTAGTAAGGGATCAGAGGGAAAGGGGGATCTTCCAAGGAAGGGGAAATAGAATATAGTGTTATAAAGGGAAAAGGGGGAGATTAAAATAGGAGGAGTAAATGGGATGGGAGATGGGACGACACGGTAAAGGAAGGAGTGTGGGGAGGAGTAACTAACAGTCTTCCAAAATGCCGTGGAAACTAACTGCTGCAAAATTCTCCTGAGACATATATGTAAGAAAAAGGAATTTAAATGGAGTTATCACATAATGAGGTGGAGGGACAATACCTCAACTAGACATCATATAGTACCAAATAAAAGTTCCAATACAGGGATAGGTTACATCACTTAGAGTTGTTGGCCAGTGGGTTCCCACGGACCCCTCCCCAAACATTGCAGACGCTGTCTGGCTGCCCCCTACAACTCGATGATAGACCCTGTCGCTGGAAACACCACGTGCTTGTGTCATAGAACATGGAGAAACACAGATGGTGCTCAGCTGGAGGCTTCACCCCTACACAGACTAGCATTCATAGTTCTGGAAGGTGTTGTGCATGCCACTGGAGGAGAAAAGCATCAATCTCATCTAGCTATGAATCCTGAAAGCTACAACAATGACCTGCCTGCAAGATACACCCACTGGTGCAATGGTGGTATGAATATTATAGGAGGAACCACTTTTAAACTGGATTTAAAGCCAGCTCAGTGAGAGGGAACCTATACCTGACACTGTTGATGAGGCCAAGAATCTAATTCTGGAAAGCTGATGGCCATAGGGGAAAACCTACCACTATTATTCTGCTAAATGAACATAAAGATAAAACAACTCCTTGTCCTAAGCATAGATCAGTGCAAGCTGCTCCTTGAAGTAGATGGTAATTAACACAGAGACACCCACAACTGGCCCATATGCAGAAGATGGGAGAATTTGCAATGTTCTGCCTTAAATGAGGCATCTATATCACACCATCTCCTAAAGGCTCGAGAATCTATGTGGATGAGGCAGGAAGACTTCAGGAGCCAGAGCTGGTAGATGACTTCCGGGGAACGGTGTTTTCTAGACACCATGGGGCAGATGTGCATAAGAACTCACAGGGACTGTGACAGCATATACAGACTTGCATGAGGTCAAGCCAGACAAAATCCCAGCATGAAAGAGATGAAGTGGGCATAAAGTCTCATCCCTCACCAAGAAACTAGTCATAATTGATAGTTTCTGGGAGAGGGGAAATCTGATTTCATCAATAGAGTATAGGTATACCCAATGAATGGCATTGGTTATACCACACTCCAGGACAAGCCCCACACTCAGAAGTAGTCAGTCAATACAAATTGGTCTCCATAGGTTCATTTCATTTTGTTTTGTTTCTTAGAAAGAACAAGAAGTTGGATAGTTACAGATGTAGGGGAGGACCTGTGAGGAGCTGAGGCCTGGAAAGAAAATGATCAAAATATATCAAATTCTCAAAAAAAAAGTTATTTTAGAAAGTCCATTCCACTATTCTGTCAAGCTAAATGCTTCAGAATGAAGGGAAACATGGTAAAACTTGTGGGATCCATGAGCATGAGTCCATTGTCATACTTCTTCAGCTGTGAGGTGAGTTCCTTGGTCAGAAGCATGCTGCCTGGAATACCATGCTGGTGGATAAGACATTCTGTAAGTCCAGGAATAGTAGTTTTTGGCAGAAAAACTACAAACAGGAAAAGAAAATAAATAAGCATAAATATCTATTTCAGTAAGAAAAGATGCTGCTTTTTCCACCAGACAACTGGTTCAAGTTGTCAACCCGCCACCAGATCACTGGCTGTCATCCCCAGGAAGGATACATATCAAAAGTTTCTTGTTCATCTCTGCTGCTGGCAAATTTAGCACTCAGCAAGCACCACAGCAATGCCACCCTTGGTGGATAAAAGTCATTATTTAGCCAATAAACAAGAACCATCTCTGACACCATGGCCAATTGGGCAATGACAGGGATGGCCAAGGAACCATCTCTGACACCATGGCCACTTGGGCAATGGCAGGGATGGCCAAGGAAAGAAACTGACTGTCCACAGAGTAGGTCACTCAATCTGCTTGATTGTTAGACTCCTTCTCTTCTGAAATCACCTCCCAGAGAGCATTGATACAGCACAAAACTCTCTTCATGTCCTTTGCCTATTTGGAGTGGTCTACCCACATTCCCCTTCCCCAAATGTTTTTCACACCAATTTTCCAATTATATTTCCAAATCCCCAGCCATCCAGCCAAATCATCAGCTGCAGTCCGTGCATCAGTATATAATACCACATCTGGTCATTTTTATGCCAAGCAAAAAGCATGATCATGACCATCTGTACTCTCCAAAGTTCTGCCTACTGTGAAGATTTCCCTTCCCCAGTGTCCTTCATGTCTGCTCCAGGATGGGACAGCAATGCTACATGGATCCACTTCTGAGTGGAACCTGCCTAGCATTCAGAACCATCTGTAAACTGGGTCTTCGTCTTCCTTTTCTCAGTCAGTCATAGAGCACATCCAGCAAGGCCTAAGGTGCGTGCTTCGGAACAGAAAGCATTATAACAGTAGTAGGAACCTCTTCATGTAACTTAGTTGTGCACCAAGAACCTGCTTGAACCCTATCACCATATAGAGTGTACTGCTGCTGTGCATGTCCAACTTTATGGTTTGGTGGGTTGGGTAATACCCAACTCATGACTGACAGCTCATGTTGTATGATAATTTTGTGGCTCATTGTTAAATGCTCATTTTCCACTACATTAGGTACAAGAATAGGCTGAGAGTTGCTTCTCAAAGGGAGAATAGATGTCTGCAGATGGCAATAGGGCTTTGCTCCAACATTCCAAGGGCCTGATAAATCATATGGCACAATTGGCCTAGCATCCTGCACAGCAGCAGCCTGGACCCATGGAAGAAGCTTCCTCTCTTATTCCAGGCCCTATTCAAAACCAGCAGCTTTCTGAGACACTTGGTGTACGTGCTGGAGTGTCACACCCAAGTGAAGACTGTGCTGCCTCCAAAATCCAAATTAGCCCAGTAGGCACTGTACTTCTTTCTTGGCGGTGAGAGGGGCCGGGTGCAGCAACTTATCATTCACCTTATAAAAAATAGCTCTGCCTGCCCCGCACCATTGGACTCTTAGAAACTTCACAGAAATAGAAGATCCTTGAATTTTGGCTGGATTTGTTTCTCAACCTCTGTTGCTCAATGAGTCCAGGGTGGATAAGAATTGCTTACTGTGCAAGCTGAGAACCTTAGTTCAAATCTTGTGACCATATTTAGAAGAAGAAAAAAGAAAGCAGAGCACAGCCAAACAAGACTGCAATCCCAGGACTGCGAGAGACAGAGACAGGAAGGGTTTGTTGGTTGCCAGGTTAGGGAAAAGCTCTGTTCCAAGAAAATAAGGCCAAGAGTAACACAATGGAACATCTAACATTCTCCTCTGGCCTCTGCATGTATGTATCGGCATGCCTGCACACACACACACACACACACACACACACAACTAAAATTGAAAAATAACATTTCACTAAACATATATAATCAATCTTGATTGTGTAAATTATGCCTTCCTGTATAAGACAGGATACCTGGATTTTATCTGAATATTAAGAAAGCTGGCAAACCAGGCTTCTACCCTCTTCCAATGCCCTTGCTTAACCCAGCCTGTGATCCCTTGTAGCTTCTTGTTGAGGACTAAAGGAAAAACACAGGAGCAAGCAGAGGTCCCCTGTCATCAGTCAGCTTTATGCCTCGGGTCCCCTTCACTGTGTCTGCCCTTGATCTCCATTTAGGAGTGCAGCTCTCAAGTTAACATTTATAGATTTTGGACTATTTTGCAGGCCTAAGAATTCTGTAGGAACTTTCAACCCAGGGTCTCGCACCTGCTAGACAACCATTCTACCACTTAGCTACATCCTCAGCTAATTCTGCTGAAGATTTTAACAGGTATATCCGCAGGAGCATTATCCACCACTGGACTAGTTAGTGGGTGGTATGTAAACACGGTTCAGTAGTTGTGTACTGGAAATGTGTTTCCTAGAAAACAGGACTATGCATGACTCTATGCCAAATGGCTGATAGGAATCCCTTTATTAGTCCATTTGACGAATGTGTAAGTACTCACAATCACCCTGACAACTGCCTTGGTTTCTGAGGATACAAGACAATGTCTTTTCCATTCAGAAATTTAGTAATCACTAAGTGTCACATCCTGCACTACAGGGTCCTGGAAAACTGACAGGGGCAGATGTGGGGATGAAGAAATAACACACACTGCAGAAATGATAGACATACATACAGAAAAGTTGGGGTCGGGTGAGCTGTGCTTGCTTTGACGGAGGGCATCTACTATCCAACCCAGAAATTCAATGTATTTATTATATGTAGCACCAAGCGGAGGGGTTAGCTCATCTTGTGAGGAGGTCTCTGTAGAGGAGCAGTCTCAGGCTCTAAACACATGGGTGAAGGGAGCTGAGGTGGTTGGTGCTTTCTGCACTCTGTCAACATTCACACATGGATCAGTGGAAGGCTTTGCCGTTTCCCTGAGCCTGACCTGGGGAAGGTTTTGCTATTCTCTTGGGTCTGAGGCATTGGGGTCCTTGGCATAGCTTTGCTCATGTCAACAGTACACATCCATTTAGGATTTCACCTGCTCCCCACAACTAAGAAAAGGCAAGTGTGTCAAGAAGCTAATAACATTTGTGCTGAAGAGGCCTCAAGCTAGATAACAAAGGGTATTATTGAGAAACTGATAAAGGGAGGTTGGGTGCCATTTTGTTGAGCTTGTAGTGTTTGGTGTTTACTTAGTCCTTATTTGCCTAGCTGCTGTACCAGCATCCTTTATTCTTTCTCAGAGCCTTTGAGTGTGTCCATTTTCTCTGCAGTCTGAAAAAAAAAAATCCTTTTAGTGCTCTCTGTAGACCTGGTTTAGTGGTTACAAATTTCTTCAGTTTCTTTTTGTCATGGAAAGATTATCTTTCTCCTTCAGTTATGAGATACTTTGCTAGGGAAAGTAACCTGTGTTGGTACCTGTCTCCCACACCTTGAAGTATCTCTAGCTTTTGACATTTCTGTTGAATAATCAGCTGCTATTCTGATGGGCATGCCTTTATATATTATGTGGTGTTTCTCTCTTGAAGTTTCCAATATGTTTTCTTCATTTTATGCCTTTAGTGTTTTAACTATTATAAGACCTGGGAAGCCTCTTTTGTGGGCCTGTCTATTTGGTGTTCTGTATACCTCCTGTTCCTTGATGGGCATCTCTTCCCCTAGACTTTAGAAGTTTTCTGCTATTTCTGCATTTCATTTTGGTTTTTATTCAGTATTTCTATTTTTTTATTGTTCCATTTTCACATCCCATATTGACTTCCCTATTTAATTCGGCTGTTTGTTTCCTTGGGAATTCATCCAAGAGCTTATTTGTGTCCTCTTTTATTTCTTTGAACATATTTATAGTCATTTTTTAGAATTTTTTGTCTGGAACTTCATTTAAGTCATTTTCACTGGGATCATTACTCTCATTTTGCAACATTGGGAGAAGATGTATTAACTTGTTTTTCACGTTACTTATGTTTTTGAATTGAAATTTTCACACTGATGAAATTTTTTTAACTCTTAAAAATTTCAGCTGGGCGGTGGTGGCGCACGCCTTTAATCCCAGCACTCAGGAGGCAGAGCCAGGTGTATCTCTGTGAGTTCAAGGCCAGTCTGGGCTACCAAGTGAGTTCCAGGAAAGGCGCAAAGCTACACAGAGAAACCCTGTCTCGAAAAACAAACAAACAAAAAAAAAATTTCAGTGACCTTTCTTCTCTCAGTGAAAGTGTTTGCAGTGCCTAGGGGAACTAGGTTTTAGTAAGACTAGGGTGTCATTTTCCTCTGGTAGGTGGTTATTTGGGGCACAGGAGCTATCCTCAATATTTCCCTGAAAGCAGAATGCTATCTGTAACAATAGTCACTCTGTGAAAATGAATTAATAGTAAATTAAAAATCAATCAGCCTTAAGCATCAATCATTTTATGGAATAAAGGAAGAATAATAATATTGTGTGTTACTATATTAGTTACTGTGAGTATGAGTGGAAAGAAAAAGAAAAAGGAAGAAAACAGAGTGGTCTAAAGTGATTAGTATCGGGTTAATTGGAATAAGCAGAGATGGGGACACTAGCAGGAGAAGTAACTATACAGGAGAAAGGGGAGGCATATGAGTAGCTTGACTAAATGTAGACTGAAAAGAAAGAGGAAAAGTATGTTATCAGATAGTATGGGGCAGTCCAACATCTTAGGAGGCTGAGCCACAGAGACCCTGAACACCGGGAGGCTGAGCCACAGAGACCCTGCACACCGGGAGGCTGAGCCACAGAGATCTTGAACGCCAGGCTTCCCTAAGTTCTTTGGAAGAGGAAAATGAAGAAATTCAAAAGGAAAAGGTAAGAAGAAGAAACCTGTACAGAGCAGAGAGTATCTTGCCTACAAAATTGGCATTGGGTGTTAAATAAAAGAGATATCCCACAGAGATAGTGGGACAAGAGAGGTGGATAGGGGTGTAGGATATGAAAACTTGCTGGCCTGAGTGGTAGATTTAATCTTGAATCTCCTGGCATCCCTTTCTCATACCTGGGAACTCCTCTGTGATAGGAGACCCTGGCCTCCTTCGAAGGACCGAGTTAAAGATGCTAGTCCAATCTGTGAGCAATGCTCCACAGGCAGAGTCTCAGATGCTGGTGGCACCTGCATGTTCCTTCAGCGCTCCAGTTGCAAATGCTGGCCTCACCCCTGCACAGCTCTTTCCAATGCCTTGCATGCTGCCTGGAGTCTTTGCAAAGATCCCTGTAAACTTTGGGTTTTGAGCTCACAGAATGGTGCACCGTGGTTGGGTTCTAGTAAGGACTTACTTCTGGGCTGCAGGCTGTACTTTCTTTTCCTTCATGTATTCACAGAGTCAACAAAGGACTAGAAAGGTCTGGGACTTGTTTTCCAAAGACATGAACTCAAATCATGAAGGCTCCATTCTCATGGCCATGTGGCCTTCCAAGACTCTCCTTCCCAATACAGTCACATTGGTGGTTGGGACTTAGCCCATAATATGATATCAGACAAAAACTGACACACATCAATTGAACAGAATAGAGAGTACAGAAATAGACCCACACAGACATGGTCAATCAATTTCCCACAAAGTTATAAAAGCAGCTCTATGAGGAAAAGATAATCTTTTCATGAAATGACACTAGAACACGCATCTACACACAACACAAAAAGCAAAAACATGACATTTAATTTATTATTTATGTTTTAAAAGTGATTCAAAGTGGATTTTAGACCTAAATCCAGACATGGTGGGTACAGTGGGATAGCCTATTGTCCCAGCTATTTGGAAAGCTGAGACAAGAGAATTGCTTTGACCCTAAGAGCTCAGGGAAGTCTGGGGGAGATAATAAAAAGAAGGAAAAAAATTTTTAGGTATACAAAGATTATTTTAGATACAACACAAGCAGCAAAATGCATACAGAAAACTAACAAACTTGATTTCGCACAAAAAATAAGAACTTCTGCTCTTCAAAAGTCTCCATAGAGAATGAAAATAGGCTGGCGAGATGGCTCAGAGGTAGAAGTGATCGCCATGCAGGCCACCTGCTTTCTTCTTGTTTTCTTTTATTTAATTAATTTTTTAAATTTATTTTACATACACAGTTTCCCCTCCCTCCTCTCCTCCTGCACCACCCCCACAGCCTCCCATCCACCTCCCTCCCCATCTACTCCTCCTCCATTTCCATTCAGACTGGGGCAGGCCTCCCATGGGCCTGATCAAAGCATGGCACATCCAGTTGAGGCAGGACTGAGCTCCTTCCCCTGCATCAAGGTTGAGTGAGGTAATCCATCATGGGCATTGAGTTCCTAAAAACCAGCATCCATCACGGGGATTGGGTCCCTGAAAACCAGCTAAGCGCCATGGACAGGTCCTGATATCACTGCTAAGAGCCTTACAAACAGACCAAGCTACACAACTATCACACACATGCAGAGGATCTAGGTTGGTCCCATGCAGGCTCCCTAATGGTTAGTGATGACCTACTTTTGATCCTAGGGCCCAGAGTGGAAGAAAAGAACTACTCCTGGAAGTTTTCTCTGACCTTTATGCACAAATAATGGCATACAGATGCCTGCATACACACACACACACACACACACACACACACACACACACACACACACCCTTAAGAGTGTGAAAATAAATGCCCTAAATAGGTACAACATATCTGCAAATCCCATCAAATCAAGGACTCACATGTATACATATATGGGTTGTATACTTAAATACCTAATATAATGGGTTATTATTCTAATTCCATCATCTATTTCATCTCTTTGTGGTTTCTTCTTTACACGTTTCATTGCTAACATTAGGGTATGTTTGTATGTGTCCATGACGTGTGTAAGTGCCAGCACCCACTAAGTGAAAGCCCGAGGACGACCTTCCAGAGTAGGTCTTCTCCTTCCACCACTCGATCTATGGATTCCAGAGGATTGAATCAAGTCCTCAGGCTGGCACAGCAAGGGCTCTTATCCACTGAGACATTTCGCAGACTTCTATCTTGTATCTGTTAATTAGTTTCCCCCTTGTTAAGGGTCATTTATCACATGCGGGATAATCTATGGTACAAATATGTCCTATGTCAGTGGGTAATGGATTTTTCTGTATGTCCTTAATTATTTCTGGACTCTATTCCTGAGTATTAATTAGATTATTTAGAAAAGGGTTAACCTTTTGAAGCTTCCTTTATACTTTCTTAGGTGCAAACAGCCTGTAATCTCTGACTCTCTGGGCTGGATTCTAGGCAAATAATTCCCTGGAACTTTGCTCAGGGCTCCAGTGCTACATAAAGTCAGGTCTTTCCTCTTTGGCTGTTAGGGTCCCAGCCCTGTGTGAATTCCAAGGACCCCCCTGCCAGGTCTCTCAGTGGTTGTTTTCAGATCCCAACCATCTCCTGATGTGTACTCGCTGATCGGTTTCCTTGTTGGACAGCTCTCTTCTCCGTACTCTGTTCTGTGAATTGCAGCCACCTTGGCATCCCTGATGTCTCAGCTCAGTGAGATCACAGGTCCATACCCGGCCTCCCTGAACTGGATCTGCTCTCAGGCAGTCAACTGAGACATTGACTGTAAGGCCCACCTTGTTTACCTTCTTCTAGGGTTTCCATCTTGCATATCTGTTGTCCAGTATCTGAAAAACATTTTCAGGATTGAGGCTGGGATTATTCAGCTGCTTAATATAAGAGGATAAAGTTGGCCCCTGTTATTCTATCTTGGCCAGAAATGAAAGTTCATAATCATCAAGCACTTACTATTATGTTTGACACAGCCTTAGATGTTGAAGATACAGTAGGGACCCTCACAGGAAAAGGCCCTGGCCTCCAGGAAGATGAATTTTAATAAAGACCTGTGAAACAAGTATGAGATCCAGCCAATACACAAAGATCTGAATGTTCCCTTTGTAGGGACCTTCCATGTCTACAACTGTGACTTCATACAACAACAGACTGTAGAGAGGGCAGAATGGGGGTTACATAGAGAAACATAGCTAAATTGATACAGATCGACTAAATTAAACAGGTATTTGGCAATAACAAATCTGAACCAGGCTGCCTGAGAGGATGATGTGGGAGGCTCACTTGCATCCAGGAGTTTGAGGTCGGCCTAGGCAACATAGTGAGTCCCTGCCCCCCCCCACACACACACACACTCCGTCAGAAGAAAGGAAGATTGAGGAAGGGGAAGAGGAAGAGAGAGGGAGAAGGAAGAGAAGTGGGGGAGGGGGCAGAGAAGAGAAGTAGAGAGAAGAGAAAGAGGGAGGGAAAGAAGGGAAGGGGAGAGAAGGGGAAGGAAGGGAAGAGGAGGGGAGGGAAAGAGAAGGGGTGAAGAGAAGAGAGGAAGGGGAGGGGAAGTAGAGGAAGGGGAGGGGAAGGAGAGAGGAGGACTAATTGGTTAATCATAGTGTTCATTTCCCAGCTCTTTGGGAGTCTAAATTGAGTTAATCCATGTAAATCATTTATAAGCTCAGTGTCCACCACAGGTTAATTTAAAAGCTAGTTAGGAACTCAAACCCACATTTAACAGACCCACACTCAGAATGGTATTCAGTATCTGTCTATCCATATCCAGTATTTGTTATTTTTCCTATTTTTCTTTTATTTTTGTTGTTTGGTTGGTTTTTTATTTGTGTGTATGTATGTGTATCTCTGTAAATGTACACGGGCGCTATTGGAGGGCAGGAGAGGTCATTGGACCCCCTGGAGCTGGAGTTACAGGCAGTATGAGCCTCCCAGTATGGGTGCCGGGAATTGAACGAACTCAGGTCCTCGGGAAAAGCAGGAAATGCTCTTAACTACTGTACCATCTCTCCAGCCCCTTGTTGTTTGGGTGTTTGTTTCTTATTACTCTTCTAGCCTAAGATTCATTTCCCCCAAAAGACTATGTCGTTTCCAAGAGTAATTATATAATTTTCAGGTGCTAGTATAGAATGAAAACATGTGTCTCCTGTCCAAAATGTACAGAATATTCCAAGACAGTATTAACAGAGCCTTCAACCAAGCACACAGCCCTCTGAGAGCGGTCCTGAGATACTGCCCAGGTCACATACACACATCCCCGCCCCTGTCTAACCTCCAGATAAGTCCCAGCCTCTTCCACGATGCTGCCAGTCACCTGTTAAACAGACAAAACCTCGATAGCAGCCCCGGTAGCAGTAAAAACACACGTAACCAACCAACATATCCGTCACTGGGACTTCCACACAGTGCTTGCTGGGGCTGCTGTGCCCCAGGAACTTAGGGACTTTTCTGGATGATGACTGATGAGAGAGACGGACGAATCAGAGGTCTCTCCTAGAGAAAATCCAGAACATTCATTTAAAATGGAGGAAATATTTAGAGGAAAGAGAAAGAACCAACCAACTGAAAATTAGTTCAATTTTCTTATCTTTGGCCAAGCAATTACTAGGTAGATGCACTGTGTGTTACTTTGTTTTCAATGAAGGAAGAGAGCAAACTTAGGAAGCTTCCTGATTCCAAGAAAACAAAGAAACCAAAGTACAAAGGAGCACTTGGAGGCCAACGAATCCCTTCCTTATTCAATCCTACCTGACCTTAGCACCATCCAAGATGACCATTGTTAATGGGTGTGAAAGGGATCCTTCAAGCAAAATGAGCTGCCAGGATCTCTGGAGATCTTCTTGATAATACCATCCCCCCTGGCTGGGATAATACAAGTCGTCAAGCTGCAGGTATGCCTGGTAGCCATATCACAGGGTCATTCTACAGGTCATACACTCGGGTCCACAGTGAACCTGCCATATAACTTAGTAGAGACAGTATGCATTCACCTCTCCCACTCTGGTCTCCCATACCTACTCCTGATTTTGCAAAAGCCTGGCCTTACATCTGCATGGTAGTGCTCAGGAGAGCTCAAGGCCAGCCTGGGCAACACAGTGAGACCTGGAACTCCCCTCTCCTTTACAACAACAAAATTATTTATCTTCTCCCTTCCTTCGTCCTGCTGGCAGAGGAAGTATTCCTTATGCTTGTTTCTGTGGTTCGGTAATCCCAATTGCACTTTCCTCATATGGCCTTGTGGGGAAGTTAGATGTGCTCTCAGCAGGGCGTTCCAAGAAAGTCGTGGAGAAGAAACGGAGGCATGGAATAGAATGCAAAGGAAAGCATCTAGAGATGCATTTCTCTGGCAAGGTGCAGTGGCTCACACATGCCAACTTAACACTCAAGAGGCAGAGGCAGGAGGATCACCAGAGTTTGAGGTCTGGTCTACATAAAGAATCTCAAGTCAGTCTGGGCTATAGAATAAAACCCTGATTCAAACCCCATTCCCCCAGAGAAGAAGAACTCAGTGTTTTCTGAGCACAGGAAGTAGACTGAGAATACAGCCGCTCCTAAGGAGCTACGGTGTCTCTGTGGTGCTGAGCCAAGCCTTTTGTCCTGTCTCCTGTGTGTGATGGGGATGCTTGAGGCATGGCAGGGTGGGGCTGGAAGCACACTGGTCAGTTCCTGAGATCCAGCCTCAATGACCTTCGGGAATCATCTTACTGGAGCTTAGGATCTTTATTCTCAGAAGCTACTGTTCTTGAGAAATTTTTGAATTGAACTCTGATTTTAAAAAGCCTGACTTCAAGCATTCCTTATTTAATAGTAATTAACGTCTTATTGATTTAGAGCTGGCTAATCGTTTGCATGACTAAACTGTTAAGAGGGACAAAGTCTGAGAAAATCGTTTTCCATTGACCAACTCCTGGCCTTCTTACTGTGTGTTCTAACTGTATCCCATCGGAGAAAACTCTACCTACATTTGAAAAGCACGTTATCAGGGAATAATCATTGGCCAAACTATGTGCTTTTAATTATTTCACAGCTTGAGTCCTCTTGGGTTTGGTTTGGTTTGGTCTTTTACTGTTAAGACACAAATGCAAAGATTTGAATTTGGAAGTTCTGTGGGCAGAATGACCTAATAACTATTAGGAAACTACCGAACTTCCTCAAGCCTCAATCTCCACTTCTGTAAAATGGAAGTGATAGTCACATATGCTTGTAAGGTTACTGGAAATGGGCAGACAAGATGATTCAGTGGATAAAGGTTCTTACCATCAAGCCTAAGGACCTGAGTTCAGTCCCCATGACTCAGCTGGTTTAAAGAGAAAACACACTCACACACGGTGTCCTCTGACTTACATATACACACATCCCCCTCCATATATACATAAACATAATCTGTAAAAAGTTTATTGGAGACATTAAATTACAACCAAAATTAAGGAAATAACAAATGTGAAAAGTCATTCCAAAATATTACTGTAATAGCCACTTTAAGTATGAAGATGTTAATAACGGTCACTTTTTTCTCTCTTGTAACTTAAGCTAGATTGTTCTTTTACATTTCAGGTACTACTACCTCCATTTTAGCTGCATTTTCTCACTGACTCCTAACCACAAACTTTTGAGGATGGTACCTATTGTCATGGTAATTTTCCAATTCAAAGAGATGAACTAACTTGCCAAAGTCATCCAGTGGGCAAATGGTTATTTGAGCCTAGAGTCCTCCTAGAGTTAACCCGGACTTCACTGTTCATCCTGCCTCAACCACCCATGCCTTCCTCATCCCTTCCTACTCCAATTTCACTTATCCTTTCAGACCCAACTCAATCCTCCCTTTCCCTGACCTCAGCCTTCGGACTGCAGTCCAGCACCCTCCCGTAAACTAGCTGTCTTCTGCCACTGCCTGAGCTATTCATGCAACAGTCACGTGGTGTCATTTGTATTTCTTTCTAGTCTTGCTGTTTGTCGTGCTGTCTTGTCTTGTGTCCTGGAAGAAAATAAATTATTAGCTGGTTACTTTTTTATTTTTTTCAACTTGACACACCTAGGGTCATCTGGGAAGAAGCTGCCTCAACTGAGTAAATGCTTCTCCAGCAGAACGGCCTGTAAACAAGTCTGTGAGTCATTCTCTTGATACGGGAGCGGGAGGCTCCAGCCAAAAGTGGATGGTAACACTCGTGGAAAAGTTCTGAATTGTATAAGAGAGTAAACTGTGAGAGCAAGCCAGTACACAGTGTCCCTCCATGGTGTTTGCTTCAGTTCCTGCTTCCCAGTTCCTGCCCTGTAGATGGGGCGTGTAAGATAGACTTCACGATAGACTGTAAGCTATAATATGAAATAAACCCTTTCCTCCCCAGGTTGCTTTCGGTCACAGCATTTTATTGTAGTGATAGGAAGCAAATGAGGAGATTCATGTAAAAGCCAAGGGGCAATCTGGAGGAATTACACAGCACCACGGATGCAGGTCAGTGATAGAGCACGCACTTAGTGTGCTCAGAGCCCTCAGTTTGATCCCCAACAGCAGAAAAAGCAAACAGGTAGAGGAAACACTTATTCTTATGGAATGAAATTTTTTTTTGCTTAATTCTGGAACTGCAAATACAATTTATCAAACAAACACTTAAACTACTGTATTTGCAGTGGTACACGCCTGTAATCTCAGCATTCAAGAGACTAAGGCAGGAGGATCACCGTGAGTTTAGGGCTACCTTGCGCTGCATGCTGATGTTCACACCAGCCTCAAAAACACCAAAAAAAAAAAAAATGTGTTTGGCAAGTTGTCTTGATTGGCTCTTCTGTTATGAAAAGCCATGAGAACAGAAACCCCGGGACAGTGAAACAGTGGCTGTGTAAAAATATTTAAAGAAAAGAGAAGTTCCTAGGACAGTTGTCTGAAGCATCCACAACAAAAGAGAATGAGCCTGCCCATTCCTGTTCCAAGGTAACTGTATTTGCACTTGTGTATTTCTTTACTGTGTATGTGATGCACTTGTGTGCTGTATGTGCATACGTGAGTGTGTTCACCTATGTATGTGTGTGGAGGCCAGAAGAGGACTGGGGTGTCCTATTCTATCAATCTACACTGTGAATCTGGACCTCCACTGACAGCTAGCAAGGCCAAAAGGTCCTCCTGTCTCTGCGTCCCATGATTATGGGGTTCTGTGTGTATAACCCCACCTGGCTTTTTTACATGAGTGCTGGGTATTTGAACTCGGGTCCTCATACTAGTAACGGTAAGTGCTCTTACCCACGAAGCCATCTCCCCAGCCGGAGAATGTCCACAATGACTTGAGAACTGAAAAGCACTTCCATGGTGCCTTGTGATGCACACGAACTCACTACATGGTGGTTAGAATGTTCTGCACCAGGAACACAGGGAGACTCGCTGGAGCATCTTGGGAGAAGACACGGACGTGAGCAGCACACAGGCCAGGCCAGTGAGGTCTTCGCAAAGGTAGCAAAGGCAAAGAAAAGGGGCCTGTATAGAGATGGGGACACAAGCTGAGGGCTCAGCTGCTCAGCACTTGCCTACCGTCCAAAATGCCCAAGCCCCATTACTGCAAAAGAAAGAGAGAGAGAGAGAGAAGGAGGCTGAGAAAGAAAGGGGACCTCGAAGGGTCATGTGCTAAAGCTCGGAGTGGGGGTTCACCCCTGTGGCCCTGCACAAAGGAGGCTGACACAAGACATCACAAGTATGAGGCCAACAAAGGCTACAGAGTGAGACCTTGACTCAAAACATTGTTCTTCCCGTGCTGAGGGGCGGCTTCACATGCCTCCTTCCACAAAGTCCGCTGGAGACACCGCTTGCTGTCGGCAGTATTTGGAGTGTTCAAGATGCCGGTGGATAATTTTAAGACAGCAGAGAAGTGGAGAGGAGATGGGGGGATGGGAGCGAGGAGGGGGGTTTAAAATCAGCCCACTCAGCAGTGAGAGGCTTCAGAAGCAGCAGGCAAACAGAACCAGGGGTTGCAAAGAAAGAAGTCCCCCCAATTCACGGAATGAAAAGTGATGGTGGGGTGGCTGAAAACACTCCACCTTTTGCTGGGGATCCATCAGAGCCACGTCTCTGACTCTCACCCCTGTAAAGTAAGTTCCCAGTAGCCCCGACTCAGTGACCATCTGCTTGTTATGATGTGACTGACTGCTTTTTGGCTTCTGTAACCTGCTTATGCAGACATTCAAGGACTATTTTGAGCCCCCCCCCCCCCCGCCCCCGACTATTTAATCTTGGCAGAACAGAGCAGCCCTTGGCTTGCTTGTGCAGAAACTCAACATTTTCTTGTGGTTTCCATCATTAAAAATCCTTCCCTCACCCCCTTCGCATGGCAATCTCAAGTTTGGCTCAGAGATTGTTGTCCTGCTAACAGTAATCAATAAATCCTTTAATCATAATTGGATTCAATCTGTGGCCTTTCCCTGGGAGTCATGAAGTCCATAACATTTGGAGGCCTCCAGCCTGGGAGAGCCTGGGAGGTCTGAGGGGTCCCTGAGAGACCCTAGATATGGGACTGGGGGATGGGTTTGGGATGGGGGAGTGGGAGGATGGGGGGTGAGGGTGGGGGATGGGCCTGGGAGAGGTCCCAAGTGGGAGCAAGTCTAAGATGGGCTTGATAGGCCCCTGGGACTCCAAGGTTATGGCTACCACAAATTAATGGTCAGCAGTCAGGGATTACCCCAAGCAGAAGCAAGTCCAAGATGGACTTGAGAGGCCCTAGGGAGCCCAGACTGTCTACTGTGGTAGACTTAAGTACCACACATTTACAAATTGAAAACAGAACAAAAATAAGAATTGCTAGCCAGCAGCATCTGCAACTCAGACCTGATTGGTGAGGGTGAGTTTTTTGTTGTTGTTGTTGTTCTGTTTTGGAGTCTGGGCATTTGGAGGAGAGACATGAGATGAACAGGGTCACAGACCCAGTCTCCATGACAAAGGAGAAGTCCTTCTGCCTGCTAATGTGGCCTATGAATGAAAGTGGCCACCATGTGTCTGTTTGTTTGGTTTCCCCTGGTTGTGTGGACGATCTGCCTTTTTTTAAATGCTGTTTGCTTTTGTTTGGTGGATCTGTGTTTTCTGATGTGCTCCTAAGTTTTGTTGCAGACCAGGCATAGGAGCTGGATGGAGCACGGCTAAGACCCCTCTGGGCTGCAGGCTGTGTCGTTTTTTTTTGGGGGGGGGGGGATTTCAGTGAGGCAGACTGCTCCTGGCTGCCTCCACACCTGCTCCTGGAGCTTGCTCTGTCTGTCCCTGTCACTGGCTAGCTGGGGCCTGCTGTCTGAGCCTCATGGGTCTCACAGATTGTTATCTCTGAGCTCTCTTTGCTTTCTGTTTGATTGATCTGGTTCCTCTCTGCTGACTGGATTTGGTTTTGCCCAGATCCAAGTGTCTTTCGGGTATGGATAATATTGAAGTATTGTTTTATGCTGTTCTACTTTACTGAAAACCTGGCCTTGGAGTTGGGTTATGGTCCCCTTCTCCGGACCAAAGCATGCTTGTTTAAAAGTTTCTTCCAAAATCTCTGTCCTAGGCCTTGGCCATTTGAGTCTAGGACACAGAGAGTGGGAGGGCAAAACAGGACAGCCCAAGGAAAGACACTAGGTGCTCTAAACGAGCTGAAAACTAGACTGTCCCAACAGGAGCTACTGCTGCTTATCTCACCCTCCTTCCCTTGGTTTTATTTAACGCTCTAAAACTTTTGCTAAAGTATAAACTTACATCAAGATTTGTAAGACTATTATATAAACTTTTTGTACCTTAAAGTTTGTAAGCTTATAGTATATAGTTAAAAATTGGGGGGTAGTGGCTCACAACTTTAATCCCAGCACTCGGGAGGCAGAGCCAGGCGGATCTCTGTGAGTTCAGAGGCCAGCCTGGTCTACAGAGTGAGTTCCAGGACAGGCACCAAAACTACACAGAGAAACTTTGTCTCAAAAAACAAGACAAAGAAACAAAAAATGTATTGTGGTGGCTAAAGTTATGTTTTAAGTTTAAATGACTGTATTTAAAAGATCTATAAAGCAGAAATTCCTCTAACCTGTCAGCCCTACTGGCCCAAGGACAGATAATTTCCTGGAATGCTGGGGGCTGTTGCTCATGTAAGATAACAACCATCCCATGTGTTTTCACTTCCGTAAACAAGCTTGGTTGCCCAGCTACACAGGATGTGCTTGATTACACCTAGGCGGGGTACTTCCGCAGGAAGTATGTCAGGATGTATGCTTGCCCCCACTTAGAGGAAGGCAGGAAGTATGTAGCCTTGTGGGGTTTGTCTTTATAAGCCCCTGACTGATGTAACTGGTGTCATACTCTGGGAATCACAGGTATGGACCCGGCTATTGTCTGTATTTAATAAAGCTTGCTTCAAATTTGGCTCAAAAATTGTGTTAGTGGTCTTATTCTTGCCTGGTGGAATTAAGAGCATCCAATTAAGCTCCTTAAACTGACTTGTCATAGTTTTATCCTTTGAAAGTATAAATGCCTTTCCAGGCATTTGATGTAAGAATTAAGATATAACATTAAGACTGCCTTTCAAAACACAAATTGGAGGCAGCAAATTTTTTGCTAAAACCTCAAAGGAAGCAAGGGCTGTGCCTGCAGCAGCCCTACAGAGGCACTCTGGGGGGCTGCTTCTCCCAAGGGACGAGCCTAGGGTTCAGTTCCTTTTCCAAAGAGGCCTTGTCTCTGACTAATAAGACTCACCAGGCCGCCACTGCACATTTCCTAAGACAAATGGCTGTTCACACGCACGTATTATATGTCTGTTGTATTCAAGGCGTTGTATAATATATGAAGTATTAGTGGGAAATTTTAATTTAGTTGAGACAAATTTATTGGCCTTTATCTTTTGAATTTATTCAGGCTTTGCCTCATAATTATAAATTTCATACATTAAAAAATCATTTTATTCCTTGCTAATTATAAAGTCAAATACCACATTTTATAAATTAACCTTCTAACTTCCCTTACTTTAAATTTTTTTCAGCAGCATAACATAGTCCCTAATTATTGTTGTTGCTGTTATTGTTATTATTAATTTTCAGAACACTACAGAATGTAAGAAGGATATGCTGGACAGCATTAGTAGCACTGTGAAGAGTCACACTAATGAAAAATACTCCGTGGCCTGGCAAGCTGAGTGCTGACTGCCGGAAGCCCTGACCTGAGCTTGGGGTCCCATGCTCTGTGGGACCAGCCCAGATTCAGCTCTGGGTCAAAACACTAACTAGGTTCAAGAGAACTTTGCAAAGGCCAAAAGGTCATCATTCATGTGTTGTCTTGCTGAATTTCCCCAAAGTAACAGTCTCTAATTTTTCAAATCCATATCGACAAAAATGGAGCTTTGGGAGATGAAACCATGTGCCCAGCTGCTATTGAGTGGCCTCCTCCATACAGGTCCAGAAAGCTGAGATTGGCCCTGAGTCACAAGCTCCAAACAAACAGGTTACAAACATGCCCTCTGTATTTCACAAGTGTAGAGGACACTGATTACAGAGACACTCTTGTCTGTAACCATGTTGTCCCAGTTCATGAAAAGCCTTCCTCAAACATCCTTGCAATCAAGACAAGCCTAGCTGATACTCCCATGAAACAATGGAGATGTCTGTGATAGTGGGGAGGGAGTCGAGAGCAGCCAGCTCTAAAATCTGCAAACACCACTCATGATTCAGCCCATAGGCTGGGTTCTCTAGAACTTTCCATGGTAACATCTTGTTGACCCTACCAAAGACCAGAGTGCTGTCTGGGAGAAAGGCAGAATGGAATGCCCTGCCATGGCCTTTTAACGCTCATACCCCTACCTTACCCCATGTCCAACGTCCCAACAGAAAATCACTGTTTCTGAAAGAGTGAATGTGTAAGAGTGGAGAGGAGCCATGGCCGAGGCAGCTTATATACTAAACAGGAAGCCAGAAGAGTCTTGGGAGTGAGTCCTCCCTCACTTTGTCCATTTGTCCAGCCTCGGACTTCCTCTCTCTCGTTTGATCATGGTGAGTTTCGTTTGTGTTATGCAATGCTGGGGAGAGTTGCCTAGGACCCCAGGAGCCCTGTGCAAGCCCTCTCATGCTCATCTACACCTCCAGCCCTCTCTGGCTTGACTAAAACTATCCGCCAGAAATAGATCAGTGCCCTTGCTGGAACCCCCAAATCAGAAAGTACCTCTGTGACTTCTGTCCCCTGTTGTTAGAGGGAGGCAGTCTATATCCCTCAAGGTTATTTCTCTAACACCTCCATCAATGTCTGGCTCCTTAATTTTGTAGACTGGAAGAATTTTGGAAGCCAGTGAATCCTTGTCGAGACTGTAAAATCACACCTTTAGTCGAAATTTGCAGGTGGACTGGAAGGCGATGTGTTGGGCTCTTGAGCTACAGCTAAGCCGTCTCATCGAAGCATTCCTAAGAATACTTTAAATGCTAAAACTATCTTGGGGAAAACTGGTCTCTGGTCACAAATTTAGAACAGCCACAAATTCCTACACAGTGTGACCCTGAGCTTAAGGCTAACCGCCTGATTCTTTAACTGTTCTCTCTCACTCTCTCTCCATTTCCACTTCCCTAAACAACTCTTTGCAGCAGATGTTCGGAGATGCCCTTCTGGATATTTCACAATTGAGGGGCTTGCCCTTGAAAACACCAACTGGAAGTGGAGACTGCTTCCCGCTAATCTGCTTGGGACAGTCCCAATGGCAGTTCAAGAAGACTCCGTTTGATTTATCCGGGCCTCTCGGGAGTTTTTCTCTTTGGTACCCCATAACAGCTGCCTGTGAGCTGCCTGTGGGCCACAAGGTGTTGGACAGAACTATTGAGTACAGGGACTTCACGTGACAAAAGATCTCAGTCCTATATAGGCCCTAGACAGAAGAATGGAGAAGAAAGTTAACTCTAAATACTGCATCACTCTGGGTCCTGGGTGCCCTCACAGCTCCTTTCCCTGATGTATAAACTTTTCCTCCTACTGGGGTGGTAGGACACCAGTATGCCAACTGAGATACTGCAGAATATGTCCCTATCTTTCTAAGCCACACAGCAAATGGTCTGTATCAAGCCATCCCTGCTTTGTGTTTCTCTCAAATTACAGTTAAATTAAGTCATAAGGGTGGGACCCTAACTGATAAGATTAGTGCCTTCTTGAGAAGATATACCAGACAGCTTGCTCACTCTTAGTTATATAAGGACAGGATGATGTGTGAGATATGTGATAGTCTGCAAGTCAGGAACAGAGCTGGTCAGCAAAAACGGAATCACCTGGGGGGACCTTGACCTCAAGAAATCATGAAAAAGCAAATACCTGTTGTTTATGCCACTGAGTGAAGCAAGAGCTGCCCTGCCGAGGACGTCAGCCCCTCTTGACCTCCTCAACCCTTCCCCACCTTCAGGACTCTGAATAACATGATTCATTTGCCCATAAAAGCAAAGAGATAGTTTTGAATAAGTAAACAAATGAACTAAAGAAGCAGCTACCAAATCTGTGGTGTTTTGCTGTGATAGCCAGAGCAGAGTCAGATACCTGCCTCCTCATATTAAGACCTATGCTGGTCTCCTAGGGCAGCTCAGGGGTAGAGCACTTGGCTAGCATGCCTGAGGTCCTGGGTTGGACACCCAGGACCATGAATAAATAAACAAGTTAATTATTTTTAAAATTATATTCAGAAGCTCAGATAAATAGACATACTCAAACCAAGATTTTAAAAGACAAGAGCCGGCCGGGCACAATGGTGCATGCATGAAGTCCTAGCAACTTGGCAGGTCAAGGAAGGATGGTCTCCGGCAAGTTCGGCACCAGCCAAGTGAGTTTCAGGCTACCCTGTATGGTTGTGGTCCTGGTGAGACTGAGGTCCTGCCTCCTTAAAAATAAACTAACTAACCGGGCAGTGGTGGCGCACGCCTTTAATCCCAGCACTCAGGAGGCAGAGGCAGGCAGATTTTTGTGAGTTCAAGGCCAGCCTGGTCTACAGAGCGAGATCCAGGAAAGGCACAAAGCTACACAGAGAAACCCTGTCTCGAAAATAATAATAATAAATAAAAATAAACTAACTAACTAAAAGAGAAGAGCACACTTACTGGACAGTGGAGAGACTGTGATGGAGAAGGTGACTTTCCCGAGGTGAAGCCCATCCATTGCACTTGGGATGAGCTGACCCCTAGATTTCCCCACTACCACATAATATGTGATAATGGGGAACTTCACTGATGTCCTCCCCTTTAAATAAAAAAAAATATATATCTTAAATAAAAGACAAGAGCATAAACTCATGAGGGGTACAGCATCACAGCATCATACACATTCTGTGTCTAATGACCTGGCCCAGGAGGTTCCTTTGGAATTTGTCACGAAAGGAAGCACGCCACTGTTTCCACTGGCCCAAGTTCCTTTTTTATTTTTTTTAACTCCCAAGTTACTCCGCCTCTGTTTGGTTTGCCACTCCGGATCACTATGTTTCGTTTTGTTTTTTTCTGCTTTGTACACATATCCGGCCCGTGCAAAATTGGTTTCATCTGGGGTAAAAGCACTTTCGGTTTAAGCAATAGTCTTTTTAGTTCTGAAGATCCCTGCTCAGCACCAACAAAAATGGCCTTGTATCACAGCCCTCTAGACACATGTGACTTGTGGAAGTTCTGTTCTCAGCAGACTTCCATAGGTTCAAAGATATCAGAAGAACTCCTGTTATTTATTCTTTCTGTGTGTGTGTGTGTGTGTGTGTGTGTGTGTGTGTGTGTGTGTGTGTGTGGTGCATGGGGACACATGGAGGTCAGAGGCCAACTTTGTGCACTTGGTCCGTTCTCTCTCTACCTTTACACGGGTTCCAGGCATTTAACTCAGGTCACCATTCTCACCCACAGAATCATCTTGCCGAGCCCTGCATTAAGTATCTTTTACTTTCCTGTGGCTGTGATAAAACACCGTGATCGGGACGGCTTACAGAAGAGTTTGTTTGAGCTTATTGTTCAAGAGAGATAAGAGTCCATCGCGGCAGCAGGGCACAGCAGCATGAAGCAGGCCCGGTGGGAAGGCAGGAAGCTGAGAGCTCGCATCCTCAACAGCAAGCATGAAGCAGAGACGGCAAACTAAAGGAGAGCAGGCTTTTACTCTCCAAATCCCAGTGATGTTCTTCCTCATGTTCTTCCTCCAGCAAGGAAGCACGCCTACACCTCTCCAAACAGTACCACCGCTGGGAACCAGGACCTACGGGGGACTTTCCCCTTACCGGGTTGTGGTTTTGCCAATCTTGGAAGAAGTAGATTCTATAGGTCAAAAGAACTTAAAAACTCCAGGTGCACCATGGGGCCTGGCAATGCCGGAAAACATGTCTTCATTTCAGCCTCACTTCATGCAGCCTCAAGTCCACAATGTTGACTTGAGGAATCACTGTTGAAATGACTGTGACCTCGAGGTCAGAGGATGTTTTAATATTCTTCAACATCATCAGTTTAGCTGGTTCCCTGTGAAATGGAAAAAGAGGTATATTTAATTAGGGGAAAGACTATTCAAAAGCCTTGGGGATCGGGGTTGGTCTCTGTAAACACACTACAAATCTGAAATCAGCAAAACAATTTGCTGACTAGGCATATTTCTCCAGGTCTCCCAAAAGATAGGAAACAATAAAGTACTTGGTGCTAGCAGAGCATAAACCGTAGCAAAGGTTAATAAGCAGTTATATCACATGAAGGATGGAATTAGATGGTGATTACCTTTCAAATTAAGGAGGGATGTCCTAGGGTGTGCAGAGCTACCAGGTTAAGTTAGATGTGTGCAGTGGGGACAGGATTAGGAGGGGGTATGAGGTTGCAGGGTGAAGAAGCCCAGTAGAATTGGCTGGGCAGGCAGCCAGGAGTAAGGGAACTGAGAAAATCCAGGGGCAAGGGCTGCTAACTTCGGTTGACTGGCAACTGGGCACTTCCCAATCCCATGCTTTGGGGTGGCCATAGAGCCAGACACCACAAAGACACTTTCAGATTGATACACAACCAACTCCCTGGGAGGGGAGGCCATAAAGAGCCTACTGGTAGCATAAAGGTACTTTTTAAACTGTTACATTATTTATTATCTGTATGGTCTCATCTTAACCTTCTTCCTCATTAAAATGTTGGGCTGTTAGAAATGTCCACCTCTACTATGTTGTGTAGAAGTACAAGACATGTCTACAGCCTGAGCTTTTGTGGACTTGGAGACTTCTGGGAAAGCAGGTCCTACATTACTCAGCACACGCTCAGTAACTTTTTCTTTGCAGCCCATTGAAAAGTGCTGGTATTTCCCCTGCTAAAAGAGCTTTCATCTATACCTGAAAAATTTAGAAAGGTTGTTTATGTGTAAACCAAGTATTCCAAAAAATTTCCCTTTCAGCATTCATGAAGTCTGCACTACGAGCCTGGTGTGATAGAGTATGCCTTTAATCCCAGCATTCCAGAGGAGAGGCAGGAGGATCTCTGTGAGTTCGAGGACAGCCTGGTCTACATAATGAGTTCTGAGACAAGCCAGGACTACATAGAGAGATCCTGTCTCAAAAAACAAAACAAAACTGCACTATGGCCTTCTAGGACCCAGCAAGTTAAAGTTAGTAAGATGACTGGCAATATGTACAAGAGACAGAGATTTGCAAAAGCCTCTGTTGGGCAATCAGAGATCCATATTTCCTTGGGAGCATGGAGTTGTGAGCTGTTGAAGCAGAAATAAGATGCCTTTTAAGTGACAGTCAATTTCACTTCCTAAGTATCCAGCCCCACTGCAGTGTAAAGGTGGAGAGTGCTGAGACCTCTTTGTGTTATGGCGCTAGCCACCAGGAACTTCACAGGGGTCAGCTGTCTCCCATAAGTTACTTTGTTTAAAGTAGCATTATTTCTGTAACCTTGATAAAATGAACCAAAGAATAAGAGTTGTGGACTCTTCAGGATTCATCCAGTCCAACACTATTCTTTTACAGATAAGGAACCTGAGGCCCAGAGAAGGATGCTATTTGATGAGCTTATAGAAGACTAAATGATGACCCCTTAAAAGACACTTCTCATCATTGGGCTGGCTAGACCAGAGCCTCCCTGCTCTTCCAGAGAATTCGAGTTTTAATTGCATGGGCCTGGGTTTGATTTTCAACATCCACAAAGGGTGTGTCACAACCGCTTGTACATCCAGTTCCAGGAGCTCTGTCACCCTCTTCTGGCCTCTGCAGGGATTTGCATGCATGTGGTAAATATTCACCCAAACACACACATACACATAAACTAAAAATGTTTTAATAAAAAAGACTTCTAGCAGGCATGGTAGTACAGGCCTTTGATTCCAGCACTTAGAGGGCAAGAACAGACAGACATCTGTGTGTTTGAGGCCAGCCTGATCTACATAGCAAGTACCAGATCAATCAGAGCTACATAGTGAGACTCTAATTTAAAAAAAAAAAAAAAAAAAAAAAAAAAAAAAAAAAAAAAGCTACTATTTCTATCTACTAAGCCCTGAAATGTCAATCACAGCCTTAGTTGAAAAGTTGTCTTTTTTCCAGGTATGACAGTGGTCACCAGTCAGGATTTATGTGGACCCTAAGTTAAAAAGCCAGAGTGTCCTTATAGGAAGGAGGCAGAGGGAGGTGACATGTGTAGATGGTGTTGCAAATGTCACTGGGAAGCCAGAAGGGATGTGTGGAGCCACCAGAAACTGAAGGAGGTAGGGAAGGAGGGTCCCTTGCAGGAGCCATTGGAGAAACCTGATTCTGCCAGCACCTTCTCCAGCCTGTAGGCTCTGAAACAGGAAGAGAACAAATGTCTTGTTTAACACCATTTGTGCTGCTATGGCAACCCTAGGAAATTAAGATGGTGTACAAAGGTGGAAGCCGGCAGGAACCCAAGTCTCTGGACTTCTCCCTCGGTCCTGTCTCCTTGTCACCTTTTCACGTTCTGTGAATTCTGACCTTGTCAAAGACATAACCCTTCTCCACACGACCTCTAAGACTGAGGCGACGAATATTACAGATACTTCTGTTTCCACAAGTTGATATTTAGACCATCCAATCACTAGGCTTTCTGGGCTGGGAGGTACTAGATCTGGCTATAGTATTGTTAAAAAGGTGGCTGTGGCCGGGCGGTGGTGGCGCACGCCTTTAATCCCAGCACTCGGGAGGCAGAGCCAGGTGGATCTCTGTGAGTTCGAGGCCAGCCTGGGCTACCAAGTGAGTCCCAGGAAAGGCGCAAAGCTACACAGAGAAACCCTGTCTCGAAAAACCAAAAAAAAAAAAAAAAAAAAAAAAAAAGGTGGGTGTGATCTGGAAGACAGGAGTCATAAAACATAGCCAAGAGAATCCACTTGTTTCCAACAAAATATAACGAAAATGTGTAACAGCTTTCTAGCTATTTATTTATTTACTTATTCGTCAAATTGACACATACTAGAGTCATCTGGAAAAGGGGAATGGCAATTGAGGAATTGCTGTCATCAAACTGGCCTGTAGGCAAGTCTGTGTGGCATCTTCTTAGTGGTTGGTGTGGAAGGGCCCAGTCCACTGGTGGTGCCACCCTTGGCAGGTGGTCCAGACTGTCTAAAAAAGCAAGCTGAATGAGCCATGGGGAGCGAGCCAGCAAGCAGCGGTCCTCCGTGGTCTCTGCTTCAGTTCCTGCCTTCAGGCTCCTGCTTTGAGTTCCTTTCCTGCCTTCCCTCCTAACCTCCTAACTGACTAGGATCGAGATTTGTAAGCTGAAATTAACCCTTTCCTCACCGACCTGCTTGTGGTCACGGTGTTTCTCATAGCAATAGAAGGCAAAGTAGGACAAGACACTTAAGCTTGGTTTCAGCCTTCGCTCTCACATTATCCCCCTCATCTCAGGATGTGTGGATGAGCACATCAACACCTCCGGTATGAGTTTTATGACTGCGAATGAGAATCAGTGGCAACGACTCTGTATGTGTTACCATAGAGCAATTCATTGAGACAGAAAATGTTATTGCTATGATTAGATGATAAATTCGAGCAGTTTTATCCAAAGTATGTAAATTTAGTCTCACTCATCTTTTCCTTAGCCCACAATTATTTCCTTTTATGAAATCATGTCCCTCTAAAATTCCAAAGTTAAACTCCTAAAACTCATGCTTCAGACTATAACCTATGTGGGGGGGTCTAAAGAGGTTAAAATGGGGCCAGTTAGGACTAGTCTAATCTATTCCAACAGGAGCCCTTATAGAAGAGAAAGTGTTATATCTAAAGAGATAACATGGCTATGCACACGCGGAAGGGAGGGCCGTATGAGAACACAACAGGAAGGCCACCGTCCGCAAGCCATGGCAAGAAGCATTGAAATGAGACCACTCTGACCTTGACTTGTGGCCTTCAGAACTGGCTCCCATTTGAGGCCCTCGCTCGGCCACACTTTGTCACGACAGGCTTAGCAAACTGGTAACTTTCTGATCTGTCATCCCAACACTGAAAGGGCAGTGGCGGCAAGATCACAAACTCGGGGGTAGCCTGAGAACTTGATGTTGTGAGTGTCCCCTTCGTGACTCGATTCGGGGCTTGAGCACCCAAAGAAATTAATTCATACTCCCAGCGGGGTCTTCACTCATCTGATTGATTCCACGGCAGGGTAGGAGGTCCAACACCCAGCTGACTGCCACTAGCCCTGTGGTAAGGTGTGGGGCCTGCGGAGCACCTCCCCGTCTGTGCTGGGAATCTGGCTGGCTTGATGTCGGGTGGGGAACCATAGCTTCTGTGAGCTCAAGAGTCTGACAGCCACATCGTGTCTGGAAGACGGTTTTCACAGCACTCCTCCCCACTTGCAGCCCTTCCATCCTGCCCATCTCCTCCTCCAAGATGGCCCCTGAGTCATGGCAGGGTTGATAAAGATGTCCTATTTAAGGATGCGCCTTCGGCCTCTTTTTTTCTCAACACTTTGACTAACTATGAAGCTCTGCACTGACGGATGCCCCTGCAAAAAGAATCTTCTCTGGCTACAGTTAAGATCAGCAATGATGATATGATATAAATATTTGGAAGACAATTTGACACGACTGTTTAGGAAAATAACAAGAACAGGTTCTATCCCAGAGCCTGTGGCCTCCCGCTCACGGATTTTTGACCAAGGTTACGTACACTCTAAGGCATGAAAGTCCCTGTGGAACAGGCCTCAACCCAATCAGAAATTGGTTGTTACTCCATAACAGCTGTGTGCCACTAGGCATATCTTGCCTGGTGGGCCTGTATTGTGGTATGCAAGGTCAAGCACTGGATAATACCAGTGATGTCTTGTCTCCCTCAGTAGCCTACGTGGCACCTTCTGGCACTGTGAAAGATGGCCACAAGGAGAAGTCTGAGACTGATTTTTTTTTTAATGTAACCGCACTTTCAGCAATAGGGTCTCACCATGCAGATTAGTGACAATAAAATAGTCCCTTAATTTTGGTTTTTCATCTGTCCTATACCAGGTGGCTCTTCTGACATGAGACAGAGATTTTGGGTTTTCCTTTTAACAACAAGCTTGCTTGGGTTTAGAAAAGGAGAGAGCCATGTTCCAACTCCAAAGCCAGCTTTACTTTATAGTTGAATTGGGACTACAAAAAGAACATTTACCTTATATGTCTGTAGAGAACAGTAGAGACAAGCATTTGGGAAGATTTATGAGATTTTATCCTGTTGGAAGTGTGCTATACCATTAAGCCAATTTACTCTTTTTCTTGGGACATTTTCTCTAGATGATTCTCCCTTCTTCACATGTCTCATTTGCTCAGTGGTCTTCAGATTCCTTAGTTGGATGCTTTTATTCTCCTAGAAAGACAAAAACAAAACCCTGCCCCAACCTTAACTTTGGGGAGTTTCCCTTTTTGGCAGGTTATATCTGATCCAATGAAAGGCATTTGCTAGTCTTATAAGTTAGTTAAGATTGAATGGCTATGCTGCTTAATGAACTACGGCCTCTCCTAATCAAGAGGTCTCTCCTGTTTGAATCTAATCTTTATCAATTTTGATGGTATCCATAGCTTTTCTTCTCCTGTGGAAACAAAAGCAAAACCTCTTCCCCAATGTAACACATATCCTGGTTTCCATCCTGAGGTCAACACATCCGTAAAGTACACAGGCTGATTTAATTCAGTGTTTTTTTTTTTTCTACTATCCAATGTCTCTCCACAGCTGTCATTCCTTTCTCATTAGCATTTTAAAATTTTTAAGTTAATAAAGCATTGTGTAATCTATCTCTGGGGGTCTTTATTACCCTTTTCTGTTTATTAAACATATCTTTTGTTTGTTTGTTTGTTTGTTTGTTTGTTTGTTTGTTTGTTTGTTTGAGACAGAGTTTCTCTGTGTAGCTTTGGAGCCTGTCCTGGAACTCACTCTATAGATGAGGCTGGCCTCAAACTCATGGAGATCTGTCTGACTCTACTGTTGTTTGAATCTTAGATGGTCTTTTAATTAAAAAAAAAACAAAAAAAAAAAAAAACAGAGACAAATGTCAGGATGAAAGCTGAAAGACCAGAGAAGCAAAGCAAGCCACAGCCATCCTCACCTCACCCGTTTCCACGAATCCTCAGACTAAAAGCCTCTAAGTCCTCACCCAAAAGGGTCTCAGCTGAACTGCCTTAGTTCCTGTTTCCTCGCATCTTTTATACCTTTCTTTACCCTGCCGTTACTTCCTGGGATTAAAGGCGTGTGTGTTTCCCAGTACTGGGACTAAAGGTGTGTGCCACCACTGCCTGGCTCTATTTCCAATGTGGCCTTGAACTCACAGAGATCCGGATGGATCTCTGCCTCCTGAGTGCTAGGATTAAGGGTGTGTGCCACCACTGCCTGGCCTCTCTGTCTAATCTAGTGGCTGGCTCTGTCCTCTGACCCTCAGGCAAGCTTTATTAGGGTACACACTATATCACCACGCTCTACCTCCCGAGTACTGGAATTAAAGGCATGTGCCACCACCCCCCAGCTTATTAAGCATATCTTTTAAAGTGTGATTAGATCTTTCTATGACTGTTTGTCCTGTGTGATTGTGTGGTACACCTGTAATATGCTTTATATTGTAATATGCAAAAAACACCTGTCTCATTTTACTAGACACATATGCTGGAGCACTGTCAGTCTTACTTTGTATAGGTGCCCCATGACGGCCATAAAATAACGGTATCATGTCCTTACAGTCATTGTGGGTAAATGATTTATGTGGATGCTAAGGACCTGAACCACTCTCTGTAACAGACTGTCTAATGGAACTCAGCATCCCACTGCAGTGTTTCCCCAAGAGTCAGGAAGTCTGGAACTGAAGAAATGACTCCGTAGGTAAGGGCACTTCCTGCCAAGCCTGATGACCCGAGTTTAATCTTCAGGACTCATGCAAGTTGTCCTCTGACACCCACTAGTGTGACAAGGTGTACATGTGCAAACACACACACACACACCAGCAACTTTTCAGACAATATTAAAGAGTCATATATGTGAGAGGAAATGTGTGTGTGTAAGTTCAGAAAAAAAGAGAGCGACAAGAAAAATGTTTCAACAAGTAATTTTACATTTCCAAACCTTAGTTTGAAAAGAATTTCAAGTAGTTACAAGTAGAATAAAGATAATAAAACACATACAGGCACATCATAACAAAATTGCAAAAAAAAATGATAATAAACAACTTTTCAAAGTGCTTAAGAGATAATGATTGATACCTTACATAGAGAGAAAGAACAAATAAGAATTCTGTAGTTTTCTCATTAGAAACAACACAAGCAAAAGACAGAGGACAACACCTTTAAAGTACTGAAATTGAAATTGAAATACAGAGGGGAAATTCTTTTCCAAAAGCCAGCAAGATGACTTAGCCAGGAAAGGTGCTTGCTGCCTGGCCTGATCACCTGAGTTCCATTACCTGGGCCAACAGGACAGAAGGAGAGAACCAAATCCTCCAAGATGTCCTCTCTCTCTCTCTCTCTCTCTCTCTCTCTCTCTCTCTCTCTCTCTCTCTCTCTCTGTCTGTCTCTCTCTCTCTGTCTCTCTCTCTCTCACACACACACACACACACACAGACACACACACATTAATAAATATATGTTGTGAAAGAATTTTAAAGGCAAAAAAGTGACCTTTCCAAGCACCCAGCACAGGAGGGGATTTACCAACAGACCAGCAGCATGAGAAATGTTAACAGAGGGGACATTCAGTAACGGGAAAAGGACACCAGAACAAAGTAGGTACTACACGAAAGATCTAGCGTGCCATAGTGGTAAATACATGAGTAACTTTAAAGGGCATTTTTCTTGTTTTTAAATTCTGTTTAAAAACGTTATCAATTGCTTTTTTAAAATACTAAGGTATTGTGGTGTTTATAACACATGGGGGTGTAAACATACGTTATCAATAACCAACAAAGGTCAGGAGAGGAAAGATACTACATAGTGAGTCCATGGCCAGTCTGGGCTACACAAGACCTTGTCTCAAAACAACAAAGAAAAAAATGAAAAAAAAAAAAATAGTTCAGTTCATCAAAAAAAAAAAAGTAAGAAAATAGAAAAACAGTAAATTTAGGAATCAGTAACAAAGCTTTGGTTTAGGGTTTGGGTTTTTCAGTGTTGGAGACTGAATGCAGGGTTTCACACAAGCTGAGCACGCTGAAACACTGAGCTGCCGTGTCCAGCCCTTGACATTTTGAAACATTTATTTCACTGACTCTGTGACAGAAAATCCCTTCCTACTGGTCAGTTCTAGAACTGGAAACCACTCTCTGCCATCTTGTGGACTCAGGGAAAGGTTTCAGGTCTTGGGACAGGAATAAAGTCCCACAGGAACTCCCCATGCCCTCTTTTTAATGAGTGTGGAAAGATCTAGAAAGAAGAGGCCAACTAATGGAGGTGTCTGTGCTAGTCACGTGACATGTGCCGGAAACACAACCACTCTGGGCCAAATGCATCTTACACAGCTTTGTAGGGCCCGCCATACTCAGTATTTTAAGAACAAAATAAATCCTGTTTAAGGAATGGTGGGAGGGAGGGAAGAAAGAGGAAAGGAGGGAGAGGAGGATGAACTTGAGTATGGAATTTCCAGAGAATCCCTGAGGGTCAGCTCAATTAAGTTAGGCTCAATTAACATACAGCCGCTGTTTCCCCAAGTCAACCTCTTGGGATGCAGCGCCTCCTGGTGGAGACCTGGGTCTGCTGCTGGAAAAGTAAGAGGGCACTGGAGTTGGGATGTGTGCTGGAGGAGCTCTCTCTGCCAGCTTCTTTGTTGGCTGTCAAACCTAGGGAAGACCTTGGACCTCAGGCTGGAAATGTGGGGTGTGGTAACATTTGTAGAATCAAAAGGAAAAAAAATCATTTTAAAAAGTGAGAGCAGCAACTATGTTCATAGCAGCATTATTCATAATAGCCAGAACCTGGAAACAACCTAGATGCCCCTCAGCTGAAGAATGGATAAAGAAAATGCGGTACATATACACAATGGAGTCCTGCTCAGCAGTAAAAAAACAATGACATCATGAAATGTGCAGGCAAATGGATGGATCTAGAAAATATCATCTTGAGTGAGGTAACCCAGACTCAGAAAGACAAACATGGTATGTGCTCACTCATAAGTGGATACTTGATATAAAGCAAAGGATAATCAGACTAAAACACACAGTTCCAGAGAAGCTAGGAAAAAAAGCAGGGATGTATGGATCACCTTGGGAAGGGGAAACAGAGGAGATTCAGATGAGTAAACTGGGGAGGGGGGCAATAGAAGATAGGGGATGGGGGAGGGACAGAGTGGAAGACCAATGAATGAGATATCTTGATAGAGGGAGACATTATGAGGTAAGGGAGAAACCTGGTGCTAGGGAAATTCCCAGGAATCCACAAGTACAACCCCAGATTAGACTATTAGCAACAATGGTGAGGGTGCCTGAACTGGCCTACCCTGGTAATCAGATCGGTGAATACCCTAACTGTCATCATAGAGCCTTCATCCAGTAACTGATAGAAACAGATGCAGAGATCCACAGTGAAGCACCAGGCTGAGCTCTAAGAGTCCAATTGAAGAGAGGGAAGAGGATTTACATGAGCAAGGGGTGTCAAGATCATGATAGGGAAATCTACAGAGACAACTGAACCAAACTCGTAGGAACTCATGAACATTAGACCAAGAGCTATGGAACCTGCATGGAACTGGACTAGGCCCTCTGCATGTGGGAGACAGTTGTGTAGCTGGGTCTGTTTGAGGGGCCCCTGGTAATGTGATCAGCATCTATCCCTGGTGCATGAGCTGGCTTTCTGGACCCCATTATCTGTGGTCAGACAGCTTGCTCACCCCTGATAAAGCAGGGAGGAGCTTGGTCCTGCCTCAACTGAAAGCACCAGGGAGTCCCCCCATGGGAGAACTGACCCTGTTGGAGGTGAGGATAAGGGGTTGGGGGAGGGGAGATGGGGAGGAGCGAGAGGAGGGATGAAAGGGGGATCTATGGTTGGTATGTAAAATGAATTAAGAAAAAAATTTAAAAAATAAAATAAAATAGCCAGGTGGCGGTGGCTCATGCCTTTAGTCCCAGCACTCGGGAGGCAGAGCCAGGCAGATCTCTGTGAGTTCGAGGCCAGCCTGGTCTACAGAGTGAGCTCCAGGACAGGCACCAAAACTATACAGAGAAACCCTGTCTCGAAAAAACCAGAAATAAAATAATAATTTTTTTGAAAAGTGAGAGCAGGGAAGGAGGGTGCCAGATGGGCGCTGAGTGGGCCAACTGGACCGTGCTGAGGTCATCCCAGGCCAGGCTCTCCGGGTCGCTAGCTCTTGGCTTTGCCATCCCAGAAACACCATCACCCGAGATAAGCAGAGGAAAGGAATCACACCCGCCATACCCAGGAGTCTAAACTGTAAAACCACAGTAAGGTGAACCAGCCAACAATTCAGAGGCTTGAGCACAGCCATGCTTCTCTTCCCCTGCGGGCAAGCCCAACTGGCAGTCACATCACTGATGAAGACTCATCTGGGGCCCCGAAGTCAGAGCAGGGAAAACTGGCAGAGCGGCCCTAACAGGATGTTACAAACTTTTGATTGCTGGGTTGACCCATGTCCAGAACGACAATATTCCTGTCTGAAAGGCCAGTTCTGGGAAATGCAGGAGAGCATCCTCCTCTGCCCTTCTGTCCCCTACTCCACCCACAGACTCTTCCTGCACCTGGGTCATGACACATCCACTTAGCTTCCTTCTGCATCCTGGTCACAGAGGCGGGTGACCAGTGGGGTACCTTACGTGCCAGATGTTTCTGAGTTGTGTTTTCTTGGTTGTTGTACGCGTGATGCTTATAGAGGGTTGACATAGCAACAAAAAAGCCCATTAAGGGAAAACTAGTTCCTTCTGTCAACAGGATGAAATCTCTTGCCTGGGCGTAGACCTCCCATCCCAAGCTACCCAAAACGTAAGACGGTTAGTTAATCTAACTGTCAATCAGCCATCAATCATCTTACTAAGGGACCACCCCTAGGAAGACTCACCTCAAACCATGTTAAAGAAGAGATGGGTGGCATAATTATCTCTTTAACAAAAGTTTATACTTTGGCTTTTCAGAATTTCCACCCCCAGTACAGCCCTACAGGCCGCTGTGAGATCCTGCAGGGTCTGCCCACCTCAATGAGTCCTGACTAAGAAAGGTATAACTGTTTCCCTCTTCTTCTTTTTTGGCTATTTCTTACCGACCAGAGCCTATACATGCTCTCCACCCCACCCCACCCCCAGTACTTTGGGCTTTCTTACTTTTTCCCTAATTCACCCCTCCTTGTTGGATTAATTTGAACAGCATGGCTTTTCCTTTTCTGGCCTCCATTCTCTTCCTCTGGCAGCTGCAAAGATTGACAGCTCACCTGCCCTGGGGAAGTTCTTTCTTTCTTTCTTTCTTTCTTTCTTTCTTTCTTTCTTTCTTTCTTTCTTTCTTTCTTTCTTTCTCTCTCTCTCTCTCTCTCTCTCTCTCTTCTTTCTCTCTCTCTTTCTCTCTCTCTCTCTCTCTCTCTCTCTCTCTCTCTCTCTTTCTTTTAAACTCTAATAAAATTGTCCGCTTTGAATAAAATTTGACTTTGCTTGAATTTCAAACTTTTCCTGCCTTGGACCTAATTGGCAGAGAAAATGAAATCGTTTCTGCATCCATAAATATCAGAGTGACTGCTCCTTCCTCCTTGGCCATCCAAGCAAAATAGCCACGGTCTTGACCAGATAGGCTGAGCCTGGTTGCAAGAAGCCATCATGATTGAGCCAGTGGTCTTTTGCTGTTCTCTCAAAGAAGGAAGGGGTGGGGAGGGTCACTGAACTCTCCCTGAGATTCTAACCACTCTTCCTGGCCACCTGTATGTTATTCTGCCCTAACTGCCCATGACCTCGGATCTCCAGAGACAATACAGTTTATATGCTAGGGGATTGAAGTGGGGTCCATCTATGTGACTGTGGGAAGAAGCCATCCTGCTGGGTGAACACTTTCTAATGTGGCTGCTTATGGTCACCTGCCAGTAACCCCTCACAGTACACCCAAAAACTTTCTAGTTTCTGGGGGGACCTTTGGTAGAATTGTACTTTGGTTTGTTGTTGGGACCTTAGAAGGAGGGGGTAGACGTGGTTTATGTCTTCCCAAGGAAGGAATGCTTGCAACTCCCCGTTCTGGGTGCAGCTCACAGGAACAGCGGGCCACAGTCCTAGTGACCTGAGTGGTTCACTTTCTGTTGGTGACACTGATTTCCTAGATACACAACTTTTAGTGCAGTTTAATGGGTTTTCAGGTTCGCCTCCTATGTGTCCTGTTTGGAACACTCTTAACGTACAAGCTGTCCTGTTATGTAGCTTTAAATTCACCAAATCTAGTAAACTGCTGGGAGACCCAGGGAAATTACAGCGTGCAAGGGTGTCTTCTGTTTGGTTTTGGTTTGTTTGCTTTGTTGTTTATCTTGCGTGGCTTTGGGGGGTGCAATGAAGTCTTGATTTAGGCACTGTGCAGTAAGTTGTTCCTGATGGATTGTGGGTAAAAGAGGAGCACAACCACATTACACTGTCCGTCTTCCCCAGGAATGTTTCCGGACTTGTACTGCCACCCCAGACCCCCAGGGAGGAGCTCTCTCATTCCTTTCTTGACAGTCACACACACAGCCATCATCACCTGCCCAAGAGCCAGCTCCAAAATTCACTTCCAGTTGGCCTAATGCCAAAGGACAGGACTGAATTTGTTGAGACGGTTTTTTTTTTTTTTTTTTTTTTTTTTTTTTTAAGCACATAAAACAAAGTATTAAGAGCATTTTGCTTTAACCTGGGGTAGACTGGTTAGAGGAGGCTCCAGGAGAAAACACCGGCACCCACGAGGCTTTCATTAGCACTCAACAGTGGCCACAAGAATTGTCGCCTCAAGTACGGTGGTAGCTTTCATTTGTCACGTGGTTTGGTATGTTTTCCTGCCCACCCCACTCTAACTCTTACTTTTTGCGTTGTTCCTATACTTCCCATGTCACCCGTGATGGAGTTTTCAGTCGTGTGAGGTTTTTAAAGGACTAATATTTGGCTTAGCCACTGGCGGGGCAAAAAATGAGGAAAGAAAGTACCTCGGAGAAACACGTCCAAAAGTATGAGACAGTACTTCATCTGTCAAAGTTGCAACGTTAAGTTCCGACCGATCACAAGTCATCTCTGAGAATTAACCAAGCATAAGGGGAGGCTGATTAATTAACCAGGCGTTACCATGGCTTCGCCACCAGGAAGGATGTGACCTGGCTAAAAAGGCGCCCTTGCCGTGCCATTGTTGCCACAATGCCGTGACTCGGATTCGAACCGAGGTTGCTGCGGCCACAACGCAGAGTACTAACCACTATACGATCACGGCGAGCTACCGGAACGCCACGTCGTAACACGTATCCAGTGGCGTCCTTGAGATGAGAACGACCAATGTCCCGGGATCCTTATACTGTTGTACCTCACAGACCCCAGCTGACCGCAACGCGGAGCTACGGATTCCCCGCGTTTCTGCTTGGCTTTGGGGATGCACCACAAAAAAATAAAAGACGAACATGAAAGTGCCTGGCAAGCCCCGCGAGATCGCGACTGGGAAAACTAACACTCGGGACGTGGGGGCGGGAAAATCTCGAGTTCGAGTCCAGCCTGGACGAAATGAGAACCTGCCTTTAAAAAAGGGGGGGTGGGGCTCAGCCCCTAGCTGTTAAGACTGCGGCGAAGCGGAGGGATTCACTCCGCCAGTGCGCAGACCCAGCCGGGGAAACCAAAGCGCTTGCGCGCACTCCGGAGTCCCGCCGTTGATGATAGGCGGAAACAAACGCCAGCAAGCCAGTGACGTCAGAAGGGGGCGGGACAACGAATAGAGAAGAGATCAAGCAAAGATCCCTGACCCTAGGTTCCCGGTAGCTCGCCGTGATCGTATAGTGGTTAGTACTCTGCGTTGTGGCCGCAGCAACCTCGGTTCGAATCCGAGTCACGGCATTGTGGAAACAATGGCACGGCAAAGGGAGCTGTGTTTTGTTCTTCGGTTCCATTTTAATCCTGACCTAACATTCCGGAAAATGGAATCTCAGACTCCAGTGACAGTTAAGAACTGCGTTTATACCAACCAGTTCCGGCTAAAGTGGACTACCAGAACCCAGGAGTCCTCCATTCCAGTTCATGGTGAAGATACATTTTTTTCACTACAAAGTACAGAGAACAGGTCAGCCTGGAAAGTGTAACATACATACGTGTACGTGTTCATAAAAGTACGGTGGGGTTTTTTTTTTCTTAGTTTCCTATACAGCTTTGGCTTTCTACAAGCTTCCCTCAAAGCACTGGAGTGGACGCCAGAGTGAAGAAGAGGCTCCGCAGAGGGAGTGACCCTCGAGACAGCTCTTCTAAGTAGGACGGGACTCGGTCAGGCAGCAAATTCACGTGCAAAGACTTGAACACGGCCATGAAAAGGCGTTGTGAGTCCTCTCCCAAAGGGTTCGCCCTGGGTCATCTTTAGAGCCTGCCCGCCCCCGCCGCGCTGTCTGTCGGGACTGCTGTTGACTGAATGGGCACCAGTCGGTGGGGCCGGGGAATGACACCGAGAGCCACAAACGCCGGCAGGGAAAGCAGGAGAATGTCCTGCCGGCTCGGGCGTGCAATGGTGAAAGGATGTAGTTGGTGCTTAGCGAGATCTCTAGTGGCCCTGTAACAGGAGAAGGTTAAAAAAAAGTGGCCACTTTGAACTCACTTGTCAGAAACTGCTGTCGCATCCTGTGTGTGGCAAGCAGCCGTCGCGTTCTAGGCGCCGTGTGGGCGCGAGCGTGGATGGACAAGGAGAAAAACCGGACCGAGTCCCAGCTGCCGCCCAGAGGGGGTCAGGGGTGGGCGCAAAGCCGCGAAGGGAGCATCCCGGAGTGGGAGAGGCTGGAAGGAAGAGGCGGGCGGGGTGGAGGTTGACACACAGTCACTGAGTTAGGTCCACACGGTCAGCCCGGTACTGGGACTTTCGCCCCCTCCGCAAAGGTCGCGGTGGGTCACTGCTGGGGGCGGGGGCGGATCAGCAGCCCGGGGATCCGGGAGGGAGCGCCCCCGAAGGCCCGGGAACTCTGCAGAGCCCGCAGGCAAATGTCCAGACCACCGGAGCCCGGCCCCCCCCAAGACAGTCAGCTCGGGTCCCCGGATGCTCAAAGGTCTCCCGCCAAACCCCACACCTGTCACAAGCGAATTCTATGTCCCGGGACTAAGGAACTAAAAAGCCCAGCAAGCGGCGACAGCGCGGTGCGCCTGCGCACTCTCAGGCCATAGGTTGGAGTCCCGCCCAATAGATGGGTCATTTAGTGACGCAGGAAGTGGGATGGCCTATGAGTATTGAAGAGAATATTCGGAAGAGCAATTTTACAGGTCCCCGGTAGCTCGCCGTGATCGTATAGTGGTTAGTACTCTGCGTTGTGGCCGCAGCAACCTCGGTTCGAATCCGAGTCACGGCATTGTGGCAACAATGGCACGGCAAGGGGTCTGTCTTTTTTTTTTCTTTTGAGTCTTCATTTCCTTAAAGGAACCATGGTTCCTCTCTCTCTCCCTTGAACACTAAGCTCTAAAGATCGCCGCCTCTAAGAATTCTTTAACGCTCCGAATACCGCTTCAGCTCGAACAGCTTCTAATCCCTTCCCCCTGGAACCCTGTGTCTAAGCCATTTAACATGAGCGAAACAGCACCCCTGTGGCCTTGTGGTATTTTTCTCTCCCCGTTTTTTATTTTTAAAAACTGCGTCGTTCGTTTGTAATTACAGACGGCATGTGCCCAAGTCTGACCGGAAGGTTCTCATTCTTCACTTCGTACTCCAAGTATTTCCGTTTTCCAGTGCCGTTATATTGTCATGATAGTGTAAAAAAAAAAAAATTAATGTATTCATATATGTAAAGACAGTCCTCTTCTTCCATAAAATACCTATACCTCCAACCCCCAAAAATTATAATACGAGAACAGAACACGAAGTGATAGCTTTGCCTAGGTGGGTAAGGGAGCTCATCCTGAGGGAATCTCCACCCATCTCCAGGCCTGTCTTCCTTCTATCTGCCACCTCCCAGCCCTGGTTCCCAACTAGTTCCAGTAGAGAACATTAGGGAGAAGAAAAAGAAAACGGGAGAAAGAGATTATCCATTAAGACCTGAATTTAGAGACTGGAAGAGGAAATTGTCTTGGCAGTCCACTTGAAAGCCCTTCAGTCTCATCTCTTATTGCCAAGAAAGATACAATGTAAGTGGGGCCACTAAAGCTGGAAAATGCAAGGCGTTTGCAGCAGGGTTCACTGGGTCTTTTTTGTTGCTTGTTTCACTCTGGCTTTTGTTGTGGCTTTCATTGTTTTAGGACTTGGGTTGTTTGTTTGTTTGTTTTTTTAAGATCTTAAAAATATTTATTTTGTTTTATATGTATTAATATTTTGCCTACATGTATAGCGCATACACAGGGAGGCCGAAAGAGGGTGGTGGACCCCGGAACTGGAGTGCTGGGACTGGACCCCAGTCCTCTGCAAGAACAGCAAGAGCTCTTAGCCACTGAGCCTTCTCTCCAGGAGCTCACTGTAATCCTTCTACTTCAACCTTCCCAGGGCTGGGATCACAGATGTGCACCACCATTCAGATTCTCTAAGTTTTGACCACAATTGTGTTCCAAACATACACAGCTCCACCTCGATTTTTTGTTGGGTTTTTTTTTTTGTTTGTTTGTTTGCTTGTTTGGTTGGTTTTTTTTGTTGTTTTGGTTTTTTGTTTTTTAAGCAGAGTCTCGTGTAGCTGGCCTTGAACTCACCTTGTTGTCAAAGTTGACTCTGGATTTTTCCTGCCTCAACTTCCCAAGCACTGAGATTACAGAAGTACCCTACCACACCCAGCTCCACAAATAAATATTTGAACAGAGGGCTTTTTGTTTTCTGTCTTTCCCCTCCCCCAGGATCTTGCTATGTTCCCTGGCTAAGCTAGTCTAAACTCAGTCCTCTCGCCTCTAGAGCAGTTGAGATTACAATATATGTAAGTGTGCCTGGCTTCAGGGGGGTTCTTTCAGCCTATAAATGAGTGGCAAGGTTTGCTTTATGACTGCACGATTTTGCTTTATGCTATGTTCTTTCAATATAGAACCGTATTATTTTCATA
This sequence comes from Peromyscus maniculatus bairdii, assembly GCF_049852395.1. NCBI lineage: Eukaryota > Metazoa > Chordata > Mammalia > Rodentia > Cricetidae > Peromyscus > Peromyscus maniculatus. The sequence goes on along the minus strand of NC_134855.1, from coordinate 100,253,182 downwards.
TTAAAGACAGAATCTGTGATTCTACAAAAAGAAAGTGGTGCTCCCCCATTTTCCAGTAACACGAACCCTCTTACCCACGTCCTGCCTCCTTCCTTTCCTCTCCTCACTCCCTTCCACGTTCCCTTTCATTTTTCCCAGCCTTCAAAGGGACATGACAGTAAGAAAGGAAGTGAAAGTTGGTGGTAAAAGCTTGGAGCTTCAGTGAAACCCTAAGGCAGTCTCTGGCAGTGTGAATTCATTCGAAGGCACCAAGGCTGTTCATCCTCTGCCAGTTGTACTTGATGGGAATATAGCCCAGTGTGCCAGACTTTCTGGTGTTTTTGGAGAAGCCAGGAGCTTGGAGTTTCATGCAAGATGTCCCATAATTTTAAACACTGGAAACTAATTTAATTTTTTTAAACAGTGAGTTGATCAAACCTATGTAGGACAAACAGAAATTGGTATAATGAGGAGCAGAGGTTTAGTGGCAAAGAGCACTAGGACCTGGGTTCTATTCCCAGCACCCACACAGTGGTTCACAACCGCCTGTAATGGGATCTAATACCTTCTGGCACACAAACGGTACACAGACGTACAATCAGGCACAACACCCATATGTATTTTTTTTTAAGCTGGAACAAATGGAGCCCACTCTCAGTCTTAATGAATAACAGAGCACATATTTGAGAAAGAGAAAAGATGGATGTGAAGTTGATGAGACCAAGCAAAAAGCACACAGGCACCTCTTGAGAAGGCTCTCATTGGCCAAAGGGGGAGAATTTGAACACCAGAAAGAATAATCATATAATAGGTATGCCCGCCCCCCTGCTCCCATAGACTCATGTGTTTGAATGTGTGGCCTATAGGGAGTGACACTATTAGGAGGTGAGGCCTTGCTGGAGGAAGTGTGTCACTATGGAGGCAGGCTTTGAAGTCTTATACACTCAAACTAACCCCAGTGTGATACACAGTTCACTTCCTGTTGCATGAGGATCAGCCCCTTCTCCAGCACCATGTGTGTCTGTACACTGCCATGCTTCCCAACATGACAATAATGGGCTAAACCTCTGAAACCATAAGCCAGCCCCAATTAAATGTTTTCCTTTATAAGAGTTGCCGTGGTCATGGTGTCTCTTCACAGCCATAAAAAACCTAAGACAGATAGCAATAGATTATATCACACTGAAAATTTATTTTTGGCAGATTTTTTTAATTAATTAATTAATTTAGTTAGTGTGTGTGTGTGTGTGTGTGTGTGTGTGTGTGTGTGTGTGCACCATGTGTTTGCAGTTGCCTATGGAGGCCAAAAGACAGGGTCAGATACCCTGGGAGGAAGTTACACATAGTAGTGAGCCTCCAGACATGGGTTTGGAGAATCAAACTCTAGTACTCTGGAAGAACAGCAAGTGCTCCTAACTGCAGAGCCTGAAAAATGATCTTTTTAAATGTGTATAGGTGTCTCACCTGCATGCATGTCTGGTCCCCATGTGCATGCCTGGTACCTGTGGAGGCCAGAAGAGGGTGTCAGATCCTCTGGAACTAGAGTCACAAAGGGTCTCAAGCTTCCATGTGGGTGCTGGGAACAAAACCCAGGCTCTCTGGGAGAATAGCCAGTGCTCTTAACTATGAAGCCATCTCTCCTGCCCCTGAAAGAAAAATTACTTTTGCTTTTTTTTTTCTCTTCTTTCTCTTTCCTCCTCCCCCCCCCCCCAATAGGCTCTCACCAGCTTTGGCTGGTCAGGGGCTTGTTTAAGCTGGCTTCAAACTCACAGAGATCTGCCTGCCTCTGATTCCAGAATGCCAGAATTAAAGGTGTGAGCCATCATATTCAGCTTGAAAAATGATTTTTGTTTTGTTTTGTTTTTTTTAAGACAGGGTTTCTCTGTGTAGCTTTGCACCTTTCCTGAAACTCACTTTGGAGACCATGCGCCACCACCACCCAGTGAAAAATGATTTTTTTAAATATATTTATTTTTATGTGGATGTCTGTGTGTGCCTGAATGTATGTGTGTACAGGAGCCCTTAGAGGTCAGAAGAAGGCATCAGATCCCCTAGAACCAGAGTTACAGGCAGTTGTGAACCACCATGTGGTCATTGAGAAGTTAATCCAGGGCCTCTGCAAAAGCAACAAGTGCTCTCCACTGCTGAGCCAGCTCTCCAGCCCTGTGCTATACTTTTAATGTCATCGTCTATCCCCCCACCTCTCTGAGATCCTGTCCCCTTTCCTAATGATTATATTCCTACCCTCCAATCCCACCCCTGTGAGCACCGTCCGCAGCATGCTGTGACCACCTCTAGGTCTTTGCTTCACTCACGATGCCTTCCTGGGTTGGAAAGGCACTTCACCTTTTATTTCATCTATCCAAATCCTGAAGGAGTATAGAAAGACAGGGAAACATATAATAACATGGGGGAAACAGAAGATTTTTCTTGCCCAAGAGTCTGACTGAAGCCTCTAAAGGTTCCTACCACCAAGGCTAATGACTTCAGTTCAATTCCCAGTAGAATTCTGGAAGGAGACAACCAACTCTAACCCCCTACACACACACACACACACACACACACATATATTGGTGGAAGTATTAAGGCAACTCCATGTAGTTAAAAGGGAGGTTTATTTGGGGGTTTTACTTATAACAAGTAAAGGGATAGGTTACAGGGTCCGGGAGAGGTGAAGTACAGTCCAGTGGTGTTCTCTGGAGAACTCTGCTCAGTCTACCTCTGTGATCCAGGATCACCAGGAACCAAGAGAGCCAGCACATCTAGATCTCAGGTCTTAAGGGGTGTCATCTCGACCCCACCTCAGGGGCAGGCCATAGGTAGGCGTGACAGTTACTAGAAGCCTCACTGGGGGTAGTACTTCCAGGTCAAAGCTAGAACAGCTACCCACCACACGCACACACATTTTTTAAATGTTAAAAAATTCCAAAACAAGATTTGCTGTAAAGGCTGCCAACATAGTATTGATCTCCCTGTCATACATTGATATTTTATGCTACAGTAATGGCAGGCTTAAGTTCTGAAAGTGTATGACCTTGAGTAGGCCCTGACCTTGAGTAGGCCCTCATTCATTTCCCCAGACATCTCCTGAGAATCTCTAACAACAGCTAGTTTTGCTCATAGTAAAGTTATCCTACATTCACTTATCCTTGTGAGCTAGGCTTTCACCTTATCAATTATAGTCCAGTCCAGGACCCCTGAGGAACCACCTTGTGGTCTCATATTTGGGTTTCTCAGCAACACTTTGAATATGCTAACTTCAAATTCCTCCAAAATCCTAATTATGATTATTGTAAAAAAAAAAAAAAAAAAAACAAAAAAACAGAAGCCACCAAAAGCAATGAGCATTACTCTCTTGGGGAGCCTACAGGAGCCTGTACCCACACATGGGAATGTCTTGCTTCTTCAGCTCTTCTTTGAGAAGCCTGCACCCATGTTTTTCTACTGAGAACTTCTCTTTCTCTTAACGTTTATTAGTAAGCCTATCTTAGAATTTTTTTAAGTTATTTATTTTTATGTGTATAGGTGTCTTTGCCTATATTTACATGTGTGTATGTGCTAGAAGTGTGGGAGCCCCTGGGACTGGAGTTGCCCGACATGGGTGCTGAGACCAAAGTCAGCCTTCTGGAAGAGCAGCAAGTGCCCTTAACCACCAAGTCATCTCTTCAGCTCCCACTTTCTTGGTTTTTTGAGACAGAGTCTCCCAGGATGGATTTGAATGCATCAAGGGAATCCTCCCGGTATAGCCTCCAAGTGCTAGATTAGGCATGCCCACCATATTTTACAGGGTTCTGTTTTTGCTTTTTGAGACAGGGTCTCTCTGTTACGTAGCCCTGGCTGTCCTGGAACCCAATATGTAGACCAGGCTGGCTTCAAATTCCCAGAGATCCTCCTGCCTCTGCCTTCCAAGTGCTGGGATTAAGGTGCTGTGCCACCACATCCAGCCAGTACTGCACATTTGTTTTTGTCTGTGGGACAGGGTATCAGACAGCCCACAAATTCCTTATCAAGAACTGGGATTATCTGTGTGTACCATGTATTAGTCAATGTTCTATTGCTATGAAGAGACACCATGACCAAGGCAACTTACAGAAGAAGGCATTTAATTGAGGACTTGTTTACAGTTTCAGAAGGTTAGTCCATTATCATCATGGCAGAGAGCACGGTGGCAGGCTGGCAGGCATGGCGCTGGAGAAGTAGCTGAGAGCTTTACATCCTGATCCTCAAGCAGCAAGCAGAGGTGGGGAGTGTCAGAGGGGTGGCAGGGGCTGGGCCTGTAGTGGGTTTTGAAACCTCCAAGTCCACCCTCAGTGACACACCTACTCTAACAAAGCCACACCTCCTCCAGCAAGGCCACACCTCCCAATCCTTCCCAAAAGCATATGAGCCTATGGAGATCACTCTCATCCTAGCCACCAGGCACCACCATGCTCCCTGTATTTTACATTTTTTGAAGCAAACACAGCTAGTGTGGTGGCTCACACCTGTAACCCCAGCACTTGGGAAGCTTGAGACCACAGGCTTGCCGTGAATCTGAGGGCAGACCTGATGGCAAGGTGACTACCAGGCTAGCCAGGGCCACATAGCAAGGACCAGTCACAAACAAGCTAGCTCATATCATTCGTCACCCTTAATTTTCACACCAACAACTATCTTTACCCTGCTCTAGGACAGGACCAGGGGCATTGTCCTGCCCATGTAGCTGGCTAGATCATCCAGCTGTTGAGTCCTGACCAATGACTCCTCCATCCTTTCACATTTGGTGATTGTGGCGACCCTTCCATAGGGATTAGCTAGAATCTCCTCGGTACCTGCCATGTCTTTTGTTCCCCTTTGTATCGTCAGTTAATATTTTAAACTGTACACTCTGGAATGGGAACCTCTTATTTCCTGTATTATACCTCACGAAGCGACAGTTTTCAGTGTCTTTTCAGTGTGTAGCTGGAGTCCAATAGCATTTGTATTACCTGGGAGTACCCCAGCTAGACCTGAAAAAAAAATGATAATCTGCAATACAACAATAGCATTTGTATTACCTGGGAGTACCCCAGCTAGACCTGAAAAAATGATAATCTGCAATACAACAATAGCATTTGTATTACCTGGGAGTACCCCAGCTAGACTTGAAAAAAAAATGACAATCTGCAATACAACAAGACATCCCCACCCCAGGAGATCAGAGGTCACATCACTGTATAGGAATTCATATACATTAGAATTTGCGCATAGCAAGAAATTTAACATATTTGAAATCTGGAATCACAGGAATAATAGATTTGCTGTTTTCCCCTCACACCCTCCTTCCTTAGCTTTGAACTCACCCCTCTTTGGAGACTTACCTTTTCTCTGCTCATACTAAAGGTGGTGCTAACCCATCAACTCAACCCTCTCTGGAGCCTGGGGCAAAGGATTGCTAGTTTAAACCAGACTGAGCTTTCACAGGGAATTCCTGGCCAGCTACAGTATGAGGCCCTGTCTCAGAAACAACTATAAGCAACTCTAAGAGAGTGGCGAGGCACAGAAGCAGTGTGCAGAGCCAGTACCACGGTGAGATAAAGCAGATAGTTTTCCACGGTGTGTTGTGCGGGTACCTGTTGGCCTTAGCTTTGGGGCTACAAATCTTCACTTTGTTTCTAAGACAAAACGCCAAGCACCTGGCCATCAGAGCAGCGTTGGGGCCCTGAGAGGTAAGGGGCTGCCGACAGACAACATTGCAACTGTTTCTCAACTTGATTTATTAACTTGTCTGTTTCTATTCTGTCAGTCACCTGATTGACAAACCCGGGGCGTAGCTTGAGGGATTTCCACAAGAAATCCTGTGCAACCTTCAGGGCTGTATGGGCCTGCTGGGGGCAGGTGCGACCGTGGATGGGAATTGTTTGTGCGCGGGCTGTTAGTGTGAAGCGGGTGGGTGTATGTGGAAACCAGAGCAATGGGTGTCTCCGGGGAATGGGTTACATGCGATGTGAGAAGTTTGCCTGGGTAGAAAAGCAACCTAGATTTGGGTATGAGCTGAGGGATAGGAGGAGGTAGGCGAGACTCCCAAGGCGAGGACAGTAATAGGTACATCTAAAGAACAGTTTCTTCCTAGACTCTTCGTCGAGAGTGTTGTTTCCGAGTCTCTGGGCTTGGGGGGAAGGAATGAGATGGGTGGGATGTGCCTGGGGGGCTCGTCTTTCCGCGTCTGACGCCAAGTGGGAGCTGGAGAAGAAGAGCAGATGGGACGAGGGAGCCCCCCCCCCCAACAGGAGCACGCGCAGCGACACGTGGAGGAGTCTCCCTCGCCGCGGCAATCGCACCCCGCACCCCGCCGTCTCCCATCCACTTCTCTCTCCAGTCCTCGGGTCCCCGTTAGGCAGCGGGCCCCGCCCCTCTGGTCGCTGCGAGCCCCGCCCCTCCCGCCGGCGCAGCTCCGCCCCCTCTCGCCCCGCCCCCGCCGCCCCGCGGTCGGCTCGCTCAGTTGGGAGGACCCCATGCTACTGAGCGGAGCTCCTCCTCCGGGCTCCGGCCCGGGGCCGCGGGCGCAGGGCAGCGCGGGGGGCGGCCCCGGGGGATCTCGCCGCGGGGCTGGGGGTGCGGGGGCTGGCCCGGGAGGGGGCGGCGGCAGCGGTGGAGTCGCAAAGTGGCTGCGGGAGCACCTTGGCTTTCGCGGGGGCGGCGGCGGCGGGGGCGCCAAGCCCGCCCCCCCAGAGCCGGACTACCGCCCCCCAGCGCCCTGCCCGGCCGCGCCCCCTGCGCCGCCCCCGGACATCCTGGCCGCCTACCGGCTGCAGCGTGACCGCGACTTCGAAGACCCCTACTCCGGGGGCTCCTCCGTGTCCGCCGCCCTTTCCACCCCCGCCGCCCCTGGCCCCACTCCGCCCCCGCGCCACGGCTCACCCCCGCACCGCCTCATTCGGGTCGAGACCCCCGGCCCCCCAGCTCCCCCTCCGGAGGAGCGGATCTCCGGACCCCATGCCAGCAGCGACCGGGTGAGTGCCGCGCCGGGCGTGGGTGGCCAGGAGGGGTGGTGGTCTGAGGTCTGGAGATTTGGAGAGGGACAAAGGTAGCTTGGCTGGGGCTCAGCCTGTGGCTGTCAGTATTTCTGGTTGACACGGGGGGCTCAGGTTTTAACCCCTTTGTTAGATTCTCCACCGACTAATCTGAGCCCCAAACTGCCCTCTTTCCTGTTAGGGCCCCAGGACTGGTGGTGACCTGCTCCCTCATGGGTCCTCCGAGCTTTGCAACCTCCACCCTGATCCTGGAGCCTTTTTCTTTCTAACGGACATTGAGAAGCACCCCCAACCCCCTTGCTGGTTTATGGCCTTTGTGCCCTCTGCAGAGCAGCGGCTTCTCTGCCCTTTGATCTCTGACTCTTTCCCCTAAGGCAGAACCCGCACAAAGCTTCTCCCCCCCCCCTTCCCTTTTCTCCTTCCTCCCACCCTGTCCTGGAGTCCAGGCATCCTTGCAGTCTGAAGCCCCAGAAAGGAACTGAAAAGTGAGATTTCGTATGTGAACACAGCAAGCGCTGGCCTTTGCCTTCCCCAGTGAGATTAGAGGGGGTGAGCTGTAGGACGACGGACGTCAAGATGGGCATTGTGCAGCTCTTGCTGAAGAAACTCACCACTGGGGTACAGAGCGCGCTCCTTCCAGTGTTCCCCCAATATGAGGAGGACACTTGGTGGTCAGGACCTGTTGCCAACTTAGGGCTGAGCAGCCAGGTCCATTCACCATCTCCTCTTGGCCTCCCTCTTCCTCGGTCCATCCTGAGAGAGGTTGGAGCTTTTCTTGGATCTGCAGACGCTGGGGAAAAGAGGAAAACTCCCAACAGTCTCCCCCCACCCCACCCCACCCCCAGGACACCTGCTTTCCTTCTTAATTCCAGTTTTATCCTGTCCTGGAAGACAGCCGGCTGAAAGCCGTCCTTAGTCTCCCCCATCCCTAAATTGGAAGATGGTAACTCCGTGAGCCACCCCCAGCCTGCTGTCCTCCACGTGTCTCAGAGCTGGCCTCTCCTCCTCCGTGGAGAAGATTTTTATCTGATGAGAGAGCAGTTCATGTCCGAATCCTCAGGTTTCAGAGCCGAGGTTTTCACCCGAGAGAGTACCGTCGGGCGAGGCTTCCTGGATAAGAGAGAGGTGTCAAGGTCGGAACAAGAACCCCAGATGGGTGAATCATTCGCCCCATAGTTCTTTCCATGGAGCATGGCTACCCATCCTGGCCCAGCATCCTTAAGCTTTAAAGGGAGGCCCAAGGGTGCTTCTCCCAGGCTGTACGGTCTCCTTCCTTAGGCCCTTGCTGTTGTATGGTGTGCTGGTGGATGGCAATGAAGCAGAAGGGAATAGTTAGGCCTTGTCCTCCCACTGACCAGTTAGTCTCCTCCTCTCTGGTCACTGGCTGTTGGCCCATGGCCTAAGCTGTCCTTGGCTATTTTCCTTCCTTTAGTGGCTTAGAAGGGCCTAACAGGCTGCCCACCAGGCTGTGGGTTCCTCCAGGAAAATGTCTGTTTTTCCTTCGTGTCTCTGTCTCTGCACTCTCTGGCACAGTGTCCTGAAATGGTGTCTGTCCATTCTCAGGGACTTCCAAGACACAGCTCTTCCACTTTTCTCCCAGAAGCCTCCAAGGAAGGAGCTGTAGACACACACACACACACACACACACACACACACACACACACACACACACCCTTAGGGCCTTCTTGCCAAGCCCGTCCGTGCTTCGGTTGGGTCAGCCTCTGATCTGTGGGTTGTTCAGACCTGGGGGAGGGGGTGCACAAGAGGTGTCTGATTCTCTTGTCAGCCAGCCACAGAGACAGGAATGAAATCCAACAGGCTTTCCCAGGAGCCACACAATCTGTGCTTTCTTTGGTGGGTGTGATGAAAGGATCCAGGATGTGCCATCTGAGCTGTCCCAGGGGCTGACCAAGGGCTTCTTATTATTCAGAGATCAATCAACTCCCCCACCATCTAGGAAAAGACTTTGGGAGATCCCAGAGTCTTCCCCTGGGAAAAGCTAGGTCCAACAAGGTGCCTGAGCTCTTACCCTAAACCAAGTGTCCAGACACCCCCAGGGCCTACAGAGTGACACGTGTACACTGGCACCTCTGGACCTCCACTCCCACTGAGCTGCTGTTTCTATGCTGTGTGGCTGCGTCCTTCCTCCTCGGAGCTCTGCAGAGCTCCTTGGCTGGCAGAAAGCGGTGCCAGGACGCTCCAAGAGGGGCTGCATCCCGAGGCTGGATGAAATGGTTAGAAGTGCTTCCACGCTAGGCTGGAGAAGCCAAGGAGCCCACAGGGTGGGGAAGCGGGAGGGAATGGGGATCTGGACAGGGCCCTGACATCCCGGAGGGTTCATTAGCCTTCTTCCTATGCAGGGCTCTCTGGCTGCCAGCCCCTCCTGAACCCCACTGGTATAATTGGCAGAGACACACCGCTGACCATCTGGCCAGGCCTGGCAGGGCAGGTGTGGGAACAGCAAGATCGGCGCCCTGCCACCGGCAGCTAGGGTCTGGCCAGATGGCCCCCGAAAGAACTCCCTCTGGTGCTGCGCCCTCAGCCCACCTCCAGGCTTGGCTCCGGCGGAAGGGCCAGCATGTGTTGGGCCTCCTCTCCGTTCGTTCACTGCCCTCCAAGCTTCAGCAGGAAAAAACGTGATCTAATTAGGGGAAGGGAATGAGGCTGTGATTAAATGAAGGCTGACTTGCCTATCACATCTGCAGTGTGTCTTCTGTGATGCCGATAGAAAGTGAGACCGGACATGGATAATAAAACAGGCGCCCTGTATTGAAACCACATCTCTTATTCGTAGCTCGGGGGTGATCCCCTAGGGCTGGTGAGTACCCAGCAACTGTGTGTAGATATTTCTCATTTTTATGGGGAAAGACTCATAGCTCTCAGATTTTTACAGGAGTTTATAGCCTGTAAGAGTGGTATTGAAAACTTTAAAAAAGATTTCATTAACAATTTAAAAAATTAGCCATCTATGTTTATATGTATCTGTGTATGGCTCTGTGTATGTGAATGCAGTGCCCATAGAGACCAGAAGAGGGCATCAGATCTCTGGGAGCTGTAGCTACCAGGAGGTTGTGAGCGACCAGATGTGGGTGCTGGGACCAAACTCAGGTCCTTTTCAAGAGGAGTGTGTGTCCTTAACTACTGCACTGTATCTCTAGCCCTATACTGAGAACCTTTTAAAAAATTTAAACATTTATGTACATTGTGTGTGTGCTCACACACAGACGCCCATGGGAAGGTCAGAGGAATCTCAGAATCCATTGTCTCCTTCCACCATAGGGGTCGCAGGAATCAAACTGAGGTAGACTTGGCGGCGAGGACCTTTACCCCCGGGCCAGCTTACTAGTCCCAGTATTGAGAACTTTTAATAACAAATGTGTGTCGCAGATGTACGGCACAGGCTTGGGTCATCAAGGCCCCTTTTAGAAGGGAGTGGGCAAGCAGGAACAGTCAAGTGAGGCAGGAGATATCTGTATTGGATCAAGGACTTCCTGTCCCCATGTAGTGTGGGACTCATAGCCAGTGCTCACATGTGTAGTGTGTCCTTCTGTGACACTGGCCTGGGTGCTGGGAGGGACACCTGTTCCTTGTATTTTTTTTTCTTTTGAGGTTTTTCTCTTCCTCTTTTTTTTTCCCTTAAGCTCACCTTCCCATGCCTTCACAGAGTGTGGAAGTCTGCTTATCTTGTGCTTATTCTGTGTTGGAGACAAAGGGGAAAAGTCGTGGCAGAGGGAGGAGTCCAGGGGAGGGACTTCTGTGGCCCAGTTACACCCACCCTGGGCTGGTTGTCTTTGTTATCACTGGCACTTCAAGGATGGCTGAAGAGTAGGACTGCTGATGGACTGTGGGATTGGCCTGTTTTCTGAGTGCCGCCCCCTCACACCGCAGTCCCACAGTCTGGAACCAAATGTCTAGGAGACATCTGCCCTGGCTTGGCCACTGAGTGACTCGGTCACCATTGCAGCCCTTCTTGCGCTCTGCCTTCTGAGAGCTGGCGACAGCTGAGCCCCTGGTGCTGGTGGATGGGAAAAGAAAGCTGCCTGAGCTAAGCGAGTCCTGGCTGGGGCCGAGTGCTTAGAGTCCTGCGCATTCTACTTGTCTTCATCCCAGAACCAACATGATGTTATGTAAGAGCAAAGATGGGACCCAGCTCCTGCGTGCCATGGGCTTGTGGGTAACTTCAGAACCCCCTCCAGGTGCTTCACCTTCCTAGAGGTGTCTATCAGTATGAGCTCCTGGAGGACCCCACAATTTGATCTCTTTGACCTTAGTGATGCAGCGGCTGGCATTTCCTGAGCATGTGTCCTGTGCCTGGTGCCATTTTCCAGCAGCTAATGTGTATTGGACCAGTCAGCGTTTACAGCGACCCTGTAATGAAGACCCTGTCCCTGGGTTGAACATGGGGAAACAGAAGCACAGGGATGTGGAGTCGCACTTGCAGGGCTTCTCAGCTAGCAAGAAGGAGTCATGAAGTCTCCAACACAGTAGGACTCGGGACTGAGCCCCACACCTGGCGCCTGCCACCAGTGCCCAGGAGAGAGGCAGTATGCGTGCAGCATTGGCTAACTAGCAACGAGGGACTCTTAGAGAAGAGATGATGTAGTTCAGTGCTGAATACACTGTTTCCCGAGTACGAGGGCCTAGCCCTGGTGGGACGGTCTTGAAGTGAGCACAGACATGGTTTACCCCAAGGCCTTACGAGGGTTGGTGGCGGCAGCCGCATGTCTGTGGTGGTTGAGTGTTTTGTAAGTGTGGCATTGCTTTTATAATTAGAAAAGGGGACATAGCCCATATGTTTGGTGTTGGCATTTCCCAGGCGTAGACACCAGGAGAAGGTGTTTCAGTGAGAAGGAGCAGCAGGGACAGATGTTTGACCTCGGGAAAGTAAGTGCTGTACTGCTGACCACGCCGATTAGTTCGGAGGTTTTCAGTGACGTAAATACTAAATTAAACAAAATCAGACTGTCGATGGGCAAGTGATGTTTTTTTCCTCCGGTGGTGGTGGTGGTGGTGGTAATGATGATGTTGATGTTGGTGGTCTTGCAATGCTAGACAAATGCTTTTGTCATTGAGATATGTCCCCAACCCTAAACTAAAATATAAACCTAAAAACTGGGGGTGGGGAATTGGAAACGCCTGTGAAAAGGCACTAACTGTAAACTTGAAGCAGTGGAGGAAATATGCGGTGAGTGAGTTTGGGAACTCTGAAGTCCCCTGAGTGCCTGTTCTGCAAGCCCCGGAACCCATGGTCGGTCAGGAACATGTTGCTTGGGCCGCCTGCAGCGTGGAAGAGGGAAGCAGATGGCAGGCCTGTTAGCTACCATGCGGGCGGGAAGGAGATGAGGAGGCTGCCAGCGGCTCCAGGAGGGCCACTGCCCAGCTGAACAGATGGGTGGCTGGCAGGGTCCTAGAGACAGTCTTCCGGATGGCAGAAGAGACGGCAGGGAGGGACATGGGCCTGCTCTACCTCCTTGCTGGGAGATACTTCAGCATTTTAGTGGCACGCTGGCTAGAACAGAGGCCATAGATGCTTCAGCGTCACCTTCGTGTCCGGTGTCTTCCCAGTGCCCTCGCTGGCGGTTCCTCCCATCTGCCCTTGAGCCAGGGGCTTTGATCCCTGTTCAGAAGTGGACTCTCCCGTGAGCCTGACCCTCCCACTGCCACTCTGGCCACTCCAAGATCAGAGCGGTGGGGGCAGGGGTGGGGCACGTTGGTGTCACCTCCAGGATAGAAGCCTGTGGAGGAGCTCTAGCGAATAGGAATTCAGTATCTGTTGTGTGCTGGGTGGGGCCTGTGATGGGTACTGGGCAGAGCAGTGGGCCTATCAGAGAGGGGTCAAGGCCACAAACAACAAATCATAGTAGGCCAAGCTTAGTCCACAGGGACAGTTTTTCTGTAAGCAGTTTATCCCCCTGTAGACACAGAAGCCCTGGGCAAGCAGGCCTGGGCTCTGGCTGGCGTTGTCTGTGCCCAGAGTGGGTACCAGTCCTGCCAGCCTTCCCAGCTGCTAACCCTGCTGTCACTCCTGCTCTGGGCCGCCTTGTGGGTAGGTAGCCCTCTGGATGCCCCAGCCCAGGGCGGGGGGTCTGGGGCTTCCCGGAGCAGGGTGTGGAGCCAGGAGTGGAACAGAGGAGCCATTGAGCTGCCTGTAAAGCCGCCGCCGCCGCCGCCACCTGGTTGCCCACGGGCACTGTCAGCTGGCGCTGGGGAGGCCCACACCAGCCTGGGAGGGGTCAGGACTCCAGGGAGAAGCAGCTGTGTGCAACGCTAACCAGGCTTGCAGAGGGAAGGCCTGGAAGGGTGTTGAGGGCTTGACCCCCCTGAGAAGCTGGTGAGAACCCAATCCTGTTTGGAGAGACTTGGTCCTCCTCTACGACCCTACTCTGCCTAGGTTTTTCTCTCTCTTCTAAGTCAGTCGAGGAAGAGTGATTCTGCCCAGTCCTCTCATCGTGAAATGGATTTAACGTAATTACTGAGAGCTTTCGGTTCCTGGGTGTTTAGCTGTCAATGTGGGCCCTGCCCCCTGGAAGAAGTGCACAGTCTGCCTAAAAGACACCCAGGAAAACAAGCATTTGCCGCATAAAGCGATCAAAGCCTGGGACAGAGGCACCTCACAGGCCCGGAGAAGCATGGGAGGGTCTTCTGAGGGAAGAAAAATGCGTAAGGATTGGCCAGCACAGGAAAGTGGTCCAGACAGAGCGGAAACCGTTGAATAAAATGACCATAAGCTTTCAGAGCCGTGGTCCAAAGAGAAAAGGAGAATCTTAATGTTCTTTAACGTTAAACTCTTTCTGCAAAACACTGGCGATCTGTGTATTGTAAGGTTTGGGGATAATGTGTCAGGTGACTCAGATGCTTGTTGAGCCTGCTGTCTGTCACACAGGAGTTGATGCTGTGTGCTGACTGGCAGAGTTGCCAGCAGTGGGCAGTGGGTGATGCTGTAGGTGCCGCTGACCGGGGAGAAAAAAACTGGGGATGGTGTGATGGATTTCTCTGTTTCCTGGAGAAAGGAGAGCCTGAGGTGAAGGGATCGGGTAAGGGTGGTGATACAATAGAAAGATTTTTTTCTAGTACCCCTGATGGTTGCTTATTGGAGCTAGAGACACAAAAATGAGAGTTCTAGGCTGGCCCATGGCCTGGAGTACTGATGGAGTGGTGTGACGTCCTCCAAGCAGGCAGGTAGGAACGGAAGTAAAGGAGCTGAGGGCCAGACTGAAACAAGGTAGTAGGAAACACCTGAGGATAAGCTGGAGGCAGCCATTGGGGCACCCTCAGAAACCTGTAGATGGGCCAGATGGGGTCAAAGGAACAGCCAAGGGATGCATGAGGTAGGGTTGGTTCTTTGTCCACCTCATCCTTCCAGAGGCCCCGGTTCTCAGATCCTCTTACCGAGGGCAGGGTGGTCGCCTGGCTCAGCTGGCTCCCCACAGCTCTGATCCAGCTCAGATCTGAAGTCTAGGCTTCAGTTTGGTGAATTGCAGGATTGGCCTCTCCCTGTGGCACAGGCCCCAGAGCTCCCTCGGACTCCGCCTGTGACCCAGTGAGTGGTGTAGTGCTCCAGGGTCTGGCTTGGTGAGTCCTACCTTCTCCTGCCCAGTTTGGAGAAAAACCCCGTTGTCCTCAGCCCTACCCTGACCTGAGCACCTCAATTCATCTGCTTTCACTGGGCGAGAGTTGATGGCTAACCACTGTATGAGAAAGAGATGGGCAGCTGGGGAAACAGGAAGTTAAGACTGGCTTTCTGCGTCCTGACCTATGCGACCTCAGGGGCGCTCATTAGTGTCCCAGGGCGCCCCAAGGCATTTCTCTCCCAGGAGGCTGAGAAGCCCACTGGCTACAGGTAGATAGCCCTGTGCACAAATAACAAGAGCTCCAAATTTGGTTCTTCTATTTAAGCAGGATGATACCCACATGACAGGGACATGATAAGGATCAAACACCGGAATGGTGACGAAGCGATGTCTCTGCTTTCTTTTCTTTTTGTGTTTTGTTTGAGACAGGGTCTTACCATGTAACTCTGGCTGGCTTGGTATTCGCTGTGTAGACCGGGGTGGCCCGGAACTCCCAGAGCCCCACCTGCCTCTGTCTTCTGAGTGCTGGGATTAGGGGCGTGTGCATCACCATCTGCTTTATTTTCGAGGTCACTGGCTGTTTCTTTGTTGACCATCTGAAGTGTGGCAGGCTGCACTGTGCTGACCTCTGTGGCCTTGCTGCTCTGCTCTTCCAACCCTTGTGGCACAGTTGAAAGCAGTGCTCTTGAGTTCTCTCTGGTGGGCCACTGTGTGCAGGCTGCTCTCCAGCCTGGACCCTAAGATAAACTCCTAAGACCGAGTGGCTTCCTGCCGACTGTTTAGCCTAGGACATGACCCCGGGGCAGAACATTAGCAGGAAAGAAAGAAGCCCCGTCTCTACCCGGGGAGCAGAGCGGCTTGCCCATGTCTGAGCCTCATTCTCTCTGCCGACCCCCACAGTTGGCAATCTTAGAAGACTACGCGGACCCCTTTGATGTTCAGGAGACCGGTGAAGGCTCGGGAGGAACTTCAGTAGCTCCAGAGAAGGTCCCCGAAAATGATGGCTACATGGAGCCTTATGAGGCCCAAAAGATGATGGCTGGTAAGTAGTGAGGATCCGGGAGATGCTCCCTGAGGCCTTGGTCCTGTGGTCCCTGGAAAATGGGGAGAAAGCTTGTGCCGGGTCCTCAGGAATGTGGCCAGGGCCTTCAAGATAGTCATTTTGGAAGAGAAGGTGTAAGGTGTGACGCCTGAGGCCATACAGGAGGCCAGTAAGCAAAGGCCCCGGTGAAGCACTGGAGACCGGAGGGCCAGGGTTGTGGTAGAGATCAAGTCAAACAGCCCTCACAGGGTCAGTAGCCTCGGAAGTGTGATGTTTGAACTGACATTGTCGAAGAGAAACACGGACAGATGTTGAAAATGTAGATGCATTAGGTGTCATGGAGTGGTGTGAGTATTTCCCAGTTGGAGAAGAAAAAACTGAGCCAGACCTGCCCTTGGGGAACAGGTCAAGAGATGACCCAGGGAAAGGGTCAGAGTGGGGGTGAACAGAGAGGACAAGCAGGCCAAGAGAAGTGCTGGCTAGCCTCTGAGATGGCTGAGACCAAGAAGAATGCAGAGGGTAAGTGAGGAGTTTGGACTTGTGCCAAAAGGAAGAAGCAGGATTAATGTGGCATTTAACGGGAGGTCTGAGGAGGTCTCGTCCATACAGAATGGACCAGAAAAACTGCCTGTCATAAAGTTGGGTTAGCAAACTGTTTCAGAAAGGACTGAGCTTGTTGCTTCATGATTTGTTGTGTTTTTGGTTGTTTTTATGAGACATGGTGTCAATATGTAGTCTAAGCTGGCCTGGAACGTCTCATGTAGCCCAGGCTGGCCTCAGATTGATAGCAATCTTCCTGTACTTACCTCCCAAGTGCTAGGATTAGATCACAGGCATGTGCCACCGTGTCCAGCCCAGTTGTTTGGGTTCTAAGGAGCCAGTAATTAAAACTTCTTTCTTCCTCTCCTTAGAGGAAATAATGAAGACGTAAGATTAAGGAAAGGGCTAATAGAGACTAGAACGTCAGCTTTATTACTGATAAAGTTGATCGAGGAATATCACGTAGCGAAGTTAACGCAGTGGGCTTCCTAACACTCGTGAGGGACTAGGATTTGTGACTTCTGAGTTGCCCCGGAGCCAGGGCATCGGCTCTGGAGAAATGCTACCAGAGATGGTCAGGATTGAGCTTACTCACCACGCGTCTCTCCTTTTTGCCCTGGCAGAGATCCGGGGTACGAAGGAGACTTCAGTCCAGCCCCTACCTCTCTATGACACACCCTATGAACCTGAGGATGAGGGGGTGAGCCCAGAAGGTGAGGGGACTCCCTGGCCCAGGGAATCCCGCCTGCCCGAGGATGATGAGAGGCCTCCAGAAGAGTATGACCAGCCCTGGGAGTGGAAGAAGGAACGGATTTCCAAAGCCTTTGCTGGTGAGTCTTGGCAGCGAGGGCAGTCCTGCGGGGGCCTCTGAGCGCTTCCTGGGCTCAGGAGAATGGAAGGAGTGGACCCTAGGAACCAGGCAAGGTCTAGGAGTGGAGCTCTAGAGCAGGATAATGGAGTTCTGTACATGGGGTTGGGACTTGGGCAGTGTGGGTACGGTGTTGTGTGCAGGGCGTGGGCACAGGATGTAGGAAGGAGGTTTCCTACATCTCACCTCTTCAAGGCTGAGAGGCTTGAGCTGTAACTACCTTTGGGGATCTGGATAAAAATAAAGAAATTTCAATACAGAATTATGAAACTTGTGGCATATGTTAAATACATTTGACAAAGAGGGTATTTAACACTTCAGATGATGAAAAGAGAGGTGTCTGTAACCTGGATTCTGGGGCTGCGTCTCCAGCGGCAGGCCCTGCCATACCAGGGGGGTTTGGCTCCATGGGCATTTCTGGGCTACAGATGGAGGCTGTGAGGTTGCTAACTGAAGATCAGGTTTCTCCTGTCCCAACCACATACCACTGTGTCCCAGGCCCAAGTCCACCATGGAAACGTACATATTGGCAGTCTGAGTTGAGCGGATCAAGGGCCTGGAATTGGGAGACGGCCTGAATCTTGAGGGCTTAGATGCCATTAGATTTCATTCCTGCTTCTGTGTCCCTACACACACACACACACACACACACACACACACACACACACACACCACCTCTCACACAGAGGCAGCTCATCCTGGATCCAGCCCTTGGCTCTGCCCCTCCCCTCTCCACCCTGGCAGCCAGACTGGGAAACCACAAGTTTCTGCTTTGCTTCCTGTAAAGCACACACCCATGAAGGACGGGCCATTTATCTCCAGAGGTCTCCTTGGAGAATCGATACCGTTTGGATTGCTTAATGGGAAAATCTATGTTCATCATTAGGAAACCTCGTCAGTGGTCCTACAGCCACTGTGATGTCACTCTCAGGACTGGGAAGAGGAGAATTTGGTCTCAGCATAATTCATCTGCCCCAAGCCTGAGTAGTCCAGATATCCCCGGGGCTTTGCCCCATTTCCAAGGCCGGGTGGGGGTTAGGAGAGAAAAGGAGACAAGAGGTGTCAGGGAACTGGGTGTGGTCCTGGGAGGTGTGGGCAGCTCCTGTTCCCATGTTTCCACTCTCCTGGTCCTCTTGGTCCCCGGAAGCTAGTGAGGAGTGAAAGATCAGGGCCGATCCAGCAAGATCCTGCGCCTTCCTGTTTGCCACTCAAGATTCCCACCTTTCCCTTACCAGGCAAGGGCGGCGTTAGTCCCGGCCCCGCCAGGCCTCGCAGTCCTGTTCCTCCTCCAGTGTTGCCTCTGCCTCTGCCCCTCCTCCTTCCTAGGCTGCTGTGTATCTTGCCTCTGCATTTTGGTGTTTCAACCTCTGCCTCTCTCTCTGTCTCTGCCACTGTCTCTTTTCTCTTCTCCCTCCTGCTGCTGGCTCCAGTTGACATAAAGGTCATCAAAGACCTACCTTGGCCTCCGCCTGTGGGACAGCTGGACAGCAGCCCCTCCCTGCCTGACGGGGACAGGGACATCTCCGGTCCAGCTTCACCCCTCCCAGAGCCCAGCCTGGAGGATGGCAGCGGTGGGTCCTTTGGGGACTTGTGGCCAGGGTGATAGGTCCTTTACCCATTAGGCCCTGTGGGCGTGGGTTGGAAGAACTCCCCTCGCCCTGGGGAGAGAGCAAGAAGACAGGCACATCCCTCTCTCCCCAGAGCTGTATGCGTGGTCTTTTAACCAAAGCAACCTCTCCTAGGAGGTTCTGCACCGTGCCACGGAAATCCACTGCCGTCAGCTATAATCCCAGCACTCGGGAGGCTGAGGCAGGAGGACTACCTTGAGTTTGAGGCCACGCTGAGCTGCTATATAGTTCCAGACCAGCCTGGGCTATAGCGTGGAACTATGCCTAAAAAGAAGAATCCGCTATTTTAAGATTGGCGCTCTCTTTGGATGGAGCTTTGGGCGCCAAGGCAGGCATCTGTGAGGCATGGGGAAGTGCTGGCATCTGGTGACTGAGGGACAATAATTCAGGCAGTCATTCATTCAAGAGCTACAAGGAGAAAGAGCCTCCATTGGAGGGAAAAAAGGAGGCATCAATTTCTACATCCGACTTTGCCCAGAATGAACTCCCAAGGATGCGTGTGGGTGTTGGTGTGTGTGTACAGGCATGAGCATCTGTTGTACACGGTGCGTGAGAATCTGTAGATATTTTGTAAATGCAGGGTAGAGAGAGGGTCACCTGTGCATGTGTGTGTACCTGTGGGCATGTGACCCACTGGGGGTCCCTTTGTGCTGACTCGGCTCTCAGGCTGCCCTGCCCTGGAGACGCTAGTCCCTGGGCTTCTGTGGATGGGGGAGGGGAAACAATGGGCAGCGACCTCGGGGTGGAGAGGGCCGGCAGTCTGGCGGCTTTGGACAGGATTAGCCTGTCAGGATGGCACCAAGGGGAATCAGATAATTGTTCTCAGATCGATACGTCATTTTTACAGAATGGCTTGGCAAGGCGATTTGGAGAACGGTAATGAACTCTGAGGAGGAGAAAGAAACAGTATTATCAACACTGAAGCCACCCTGAGGGGGGGATGGAGGAAGGGAAGGCAGTCAGCTGAGGGAGAAAGCTTAAGTGGTTTCTCATGTTTTGTCCTCCTTCGCCTGCCAGTGTGGACTGGGAAGCCCCAAGGGGCCTGGTGTGGTTCAGGGACTACCTCCTCCCCCGCACCCCGTAGTGGGCCAGGATTCTGTCCCTGGAGTCAGGCAGACCGGGCAGTGAGCATGCCCTCCCAGAATATGCCTTTGACCCTTGTGGGGTCCTGGAGGTAGGGTGGGGAACGGGCTCTTTGAGAGGGCTCTGCCTCTAGGGACCTCGGAGTCCATGACCAGTATGTCCCTTACAGCCCAGTTTGAAGGATCGGAGAAGAGCTGCCTGTCACCCGGCCGGGAGGAGAAGGGGCGGCTCCCTCCCCGGCTTTCTGCTGGGAACCCCAAGTCAGCCAAGCCCCTAGGCGTGGAACCCAGCAGCCCCCTTGGGGAGTGGACAGATCCAGCATTGCCTCTGGAAAACCAGGTGTGAGTGTCTGTGTCCACTGGGGACCTCCCCCCTGTCCCTCCCCTCCCAGCCTGGCTTCCCTGCAGGGGACACCCAGAACGGGTGGGTCTGGACGGCGGCGGCGGCGAGGGACCCAGCAGAGATGCCCCCCCCCCTCTCATCCTCAGCTGGTACCATGGAGCCATCAGCCGAACAGACGCCGAGAACCTGCTCCGGCTCTGCAAAGAGGCCAGCTACCTGGTGCGCAACAGTGAGACCAGCAAGAACGACTTCTCTCTCTCCCTCAAGTGAGTGGGGACGGCCGGCCGTGGGCAGAGGAGCCCGCCCATTAGCCTGATGGGCGGAAGAGGGTTCTAGTAGTCTCTTCTCGTCCAGCCAGGCCGGGAAGAACCACATGCCCTGTGAACATCTGCTGGCTCCACCCCGGGCGCTAGGGAACCTGAAATGTCAAGAGACTCCTCAGCCCCTGTACTTCAAGGAAAAAAGCACTTGAAGTGCAGTGTCCAGCTCAAAAGGCTTTTGTCACTAGCTGTTCAACCTCTCTGGGCCTCCGTTTCTCTATGATAAGATCGAATACGATCCATTTCTTTGGGAAGGATTAAATGAAGTACTAGCGCTTGACTTAGTGTCTAAGCGCCTAGCATGTTTTTAAGCACCACGCTAAGTGCTTCATAAATGATTATTGCCATCATTGTTGAACCCTGACATGTAGAAGCACTGGCAAGGAGATAGAGGGGCTTTACCTGAGGTAGTCAGCAGGGTGAGGTGGGGGGGCTGGGTCTTGGGAGGAGGGCAGAGCAGTAGATGCAAGGCCATTCCACTGAGTGAGGAACTCCGTGTGAGGGGAGAGGGAGAAGTAGCTGAGAGGGCTCTCCTTCCCCGTCATCTTGCTCCTTGGGGGCAGCTTCACACAGCCCAGACTCAGACTCCCAGGCTCTCCAGTTACTATTGGAGAGCACTGCTATTGGCCAACACTCCTCTTGGCCACCAGGAATTCTACCCAGGATAGCCCGTCATCTCCATGAGGTGGCCAGCTGGGGTGAGGTATCCCATTTACCTCCCTCCATCACTGCAGGAGGATCTTCAATACCTCACACCACATTCCCTGGTGCGGTAGATACTGGGGTATCTACACCTTGAACAAATCCAGGGGTGTAGAATTGCATACGTTTAAGAGATTCGTGGTCACTCAGAGAGATCAGAAAAGGTATCCAAGAGAGTTAAGTGGCCTTGATTTTATTCTAGGGTTTGATTAAAGCTAGCTGTGTATCCATAGACAAATCATTTAACTTCTCGGGGCCTCGGGTTCTCCCCTTGCAGAATGAGCTGATATCACGGGTTTCTTCCAGCTCTGGTATTCTAGGAGTCCGCGAGCTATAAAATCAAAAAGAGGATGTTGGAAGAATTCATTTGTCAAGTTTGATTCACACAACTTTAGGCGGTACATTGTTACTAGGATTATAATTGAAATTCTTAGCACGTGCTACCTAGCATATATACCATGTCCAAATCAACTACCTCTCTGCTGATAAATCTCTTTTTTATACAGATGAAATAGATTCAAGGAGCTTTGTTACTTGCTCAAGGTCACCAGCTAATAATTAAGTCTCCAAGCTGGGCATGTTGATAGTAACCAGTCTCAGTTCCTAAGTGATTCCATACACCCAGGATTTCCAGGCCAGCCTACAGACTGTTTCAAAACACACAAACACCAGGACCTAGCTCAGTCTGACTTCAGGGTTCCACCCCTCACCATGTGCCATATGCCAGAAATCTGGTATTATCTGGCACAAAGGGAGCCGCGCCAAGGTTTGGGTCTTTGGAGTGGAACTGGGCAACGAGGGGTGAGGGACTGTCTTAGTCTAGGGAATAAAGAGGCAGGTCTGGATGCCTGCTCCTGCTCCAGCTGATCTGGCCTCAGTGGCTGTCTGCCAGGGTCTCGTTTGCATATAAATGGCTTCTCTGAAATACAATTATGGTTTCTCTTCTTTCCCTAATGGAAGGGCTTTCACTGGTAATTAAACAGCTTCCTCAAAAAGCCTTGCCAGCTCTGGGCCCTGTGGCCCAGCTGGTCCCACCCAACCCCCTGAGGGTCCGGCAAGAACCTTTGCTGTGTCTTAATGGATCCTTGGGACTAGGCCCTGGAGGTTGGAAAGCACAGATCCCCTCCTCCAGAGGTTGGTAATGCAGACAGAGGCCACGGTACCCTTCCTAGTGAGTCTGTTCCTTGAGAAAACACCCTGAGCACTTTGAGCAAGGTAGTCCTCCCAAGCGGACTGTGGAAAAGGGGGTCACTTTCAAATTGTGAGGTGAGAGAAGACAGGGCCCACACTGCTTCCTACAGCACAGGGAAGCTGCTGCTTCCTGCCTTACCTCCCCATTGCCCAGAGTTCTCTGTTGGCTTCATACCCTTGGTTCCTTTCCCTAGGGCCTGTGTGGTCACTGTGTACACCAGACAGTACCTCAGACCGACAGATGGCCCCACATCCTGATCCACACTCGGGCAGATTCCTAAGAAAGACTTCAGGGGCCGGGCGGTGGTGGCGCACGCCTTTTAATCCCAGCACTCGGGAGGCAGAGCCAGGCGGATCTCTGTGAGTTCAAGGCCAGCCTGGTCTACAGAGCAAGATCCAGGAAAGGCACAAAGCTACACAGAGAAACCCTGTCTCGAAAAACAAAAAAAAAAAAAAAGAAAAGAAAGACTTCAGGGTATATGGGTGCCAGGGGCTGGGGTGGAGTTTCCACCAGAACAGACCCTAAGAGGAATGGACTTAGGGGCCAGTTTCCCTCCACCCATTCCTCCTCTTCAGTTTCCCATTCTTCTCACTTTTTTCCCAGTGTAATAGGTCTAGTCAAAGTTTGTTGTTGTTGTTTGTACCCAGGTAGATGGGACAAATGATGGAATGTGCCATCCCCACCTCTGGTACAAGATTGTCAGATGGAGGCAGCCTGTAGATGGATTTTTCTTTGGGCTGCCAGCTCACAAAAAAAAAGACACAGAGACTTATTAATTATGAAAGCTGGGCCTTAGCTTTCTAGTTCTTATGACTTAAATTGACCCATATCTTTTCATCTACATTCTTTTATGTGGCTCAGTTACCTGTAGTGCCCATCCTGCTTCTCCCACGGCTAACTCTACCTTCTTCTTCCCAGCATTCTCTCTCCGGGAGGGAAGTCCTGCCTATTTCTCCTGCCTACCTATTGGCCATTCAGGTTTTTGTTGCATCAATCACATAGTGCATAAATAGCCCACAACAGCCTCCTCACTGGTCCTGTTTCCCACACATAGGCCTCTAAGCTCTCTTCTTGCTCCTCTGGGCTCAGGCTAGGAGTAGGCAAATTAGGCTTCAGTGCTCTACCAAACACCCCTTAGCCTGTGCCTGTGGGTGAGTTACAGACCCGGGGCTTGGCAGACTAGGCCTGTGGCATCTGGACAGTTCTTCCTGTTGAGTGCCTCACCCCTATAGTTTCTAACGGGGGAGGGGGGGGCGCCGGGGATGTGAGAGCTGGCCGGAGCTTTGCTCGGTGGGTCTCTGTCTGGGATGCAGAGAGCCAGCTAAGGCTGATTTTCTGGGTTGTTCAGGAGGGTGGGAGAGATGGTGCGAGGTGTTTTCTTGCCAGCATTTTCGGATACAGGTGAAAGAGGTCCACTGTCGTCCTCAACAGCTTGAATTCCTGAAGAGTTCTAGGAATCTCAACTCATGCCAAGCCAGGACTGGTTGGTGACTTTGATACCAAAAGAATTTTAGGACTAGCCAATTTATGAAGTGAAGCTGGAGGTTTTCATTGAAGTTATTTTAGTATATCGTTAAGCATGAGGAGGAAAAGGTATGCTCAGAAGAAAATAAGATGTACTCAAGTGTGAGTACTTTTGTTTTTACCATAGTCATCTGTGGGATTTGGGTTGGGTCTGAAGTTACTATCTTATCTCTGGTGCGCTCCTGATAGGATTACAATCACTAAGGTAAAAGTTTAACCCACCGGAATACAGGAAGGTGGGATATCTTTGCTGTAAATGTAAACAGGGTTTACAAGGGCAGACACATTCAGGCTTAAGACCTGCTCACTGTGACTTTAACATCTATATTTGAAAGAAATATTAAGTCTGTGTCAGCAGCCTTTCAGGCAGATGTCAATTGTGCAAGAATTCTTGCTGCTTTGCTGGCATATGGGGCTTCAGACTCCAGGATGAGGGGCTCTCCTCCCCTCTCACCCCACCCCCACTGTGATCTTTCTGTCCTGCCTCACTCTGAGTAACAACAGCCCCTCCAGATAATGTCACTCCAGGCCTACAGGGCTGGCTGAATGAACAGAGGGCTTAGCACAAGCCCCAAGTAGGAAGAGAGTGAAGGGATGTCTCCAGGAGGCAGTTGAGAGTTCTTAGATGGGGGGGGATGCTTCCAGATTAGTGTAGCCCCTCCCCCAGACTTTGCAACGGAGAGCTCCGACAAAGATTAGCTTGATTGTCAGAACTGAATAGTCTCCCTCCTGCCAGGAGCATCTCTGGCTCCGCGGGAGTTCCCAGGAACCCCTCACAGGTGGTGAGGGTAAGGCTGGACCTGTCGTTCAGCTGGTGGAGTGCTTGCCTAGCATGTACAAAGCCGTTGGGCTCAGTCCTCAGCACCCCATAAACTGGCCCACCCCTGTGATCAAGAAGTAGAAACAAGAGGATCAGAGGTTTGATTTGACTACGTAGCAAATTTGAGGCTAGCCTGACCCACATGCGCCCGTCTCTAAAACAAGGTTAAACTGGCCTTGGCCACAGGCTGAAGGACTGAGATCACAGAACTTAGGGGGTGCTGCTGGTCACTGCACTTTTCCCCAGCACACACCCTCCCACCGTACACACATTCTTGGCACACCTAGTATTCTCACAAAGCCAGTGTCTCATGCTACCTACTCACCCCCCCCCCCCATTCCATCCCCCTTCACCTCCCACTTGAACCGGGCTTTGGAACCATATTTGCTGGGGCAGGGGGTGGGGGGGTGGAAGCAGGGGACTGGGAAGAACCCCTGGTCACCAGGATCTCTTCCTCTCCCTAGGAGCAGCCAGGGCTTCATGCACATGAAGCTGTCCCGGACCAAGGAACACAAGTACGTGCTGGGCCAGAACAGCCCACCCTTCAGCAGCGTCCCCGAAATCGTGCACCACTATGCCAGCCGCAAGCTGCCCATAAAGGGGGCGGAACACATGTCCCTGCTCTACCCTGTGGCCATCCGGACTCTGTAGATGTGAGACCAGGGCGCTGCAGTAGACCCGGACCCGGTCTTTGTCACCTGCCCGAGGGCTGTGGTCCTCAACCAAGGACTGTGGTCCTCACCAAGGACACGATGTCACCAAGCTGGCGCCTCCTTGTCCTAGGATCTAGCGGGCGCTGAAGATTCCTTAATTTATTAGAAAGGGGAAGGAATCCTGGGCCTTGGAGTGCAGGGGGCTGTGTGGGGCTGGGAACAGAGGGAAGCCCGAGGAGGATGGAGGCTCCCGCGCCACCCCCCTCCGCCCCCTCCCCTGTCTCCATCCATCCATCCCCCCGGGCCCCTGTCCCCGGAGGGCCAGCCGGGGCTCCGGGCCAGAGGCGCCGCCCGGGGGCTGCCAGGAGGGGCGGGGGCGAGCGCAGACTGTTTATAAAGCCGCGCTGGAGCGGACGCCGGCGAAAAACACTCTCCGAGCATCCGGATCCTTCCTTTGACCGAACGTCCCCGGCCGCTCCCCGCCGGGCAGGGCGTCCGGGCCGCGCCGCCACGGCCCCTCCGCAGGCCCCGCTTCCCGCCAGCGGCCGCTCAGCTGGGAGGAGGGAGGCGCGGGGAAACAAAGAGGGCGGGCGGGCGGGCGGCGCTGCCACGCGGAAGGCGCGTCCCCCTCGGCCCCTGATGGAATGACCGGGCGCGCCGCGTCCTCAGCTCCCTCTGGTGGCCGGGCCTCGGGGAGGCGGCTCCGGGGCGCCAGGCGCCCTCGGGTCGGTGGTCCCGATGCCCCGGAGGCCGCTGTCCTCCACCCAGTCCCGCGCGCGGCCTGTGTGCGCCGGGAATCAGCTGGGCGTTTCTGACCCGGTGGAGATGCCCTCCGGAGCGAGGGTGTGTGGTCTGAGGAGCGAGGGCGTCTCTCCATGACAGGAGGGGCGAGGAGACGTCTGTCTGTCTCCTCATGCAGCCTGGACTAGCTGGTGTCCTGAAGGAAGTCCGGCCGGCTGCCCGCCCGCCCGCCTCTAGAGACGCTAGTTCTGCCCTTCCTGATCAGCCTTCAGCAGCCTGGCACGGGCTAGAGGGAAGCAGGGTATCCCCGAGAGGAGGGAAATGACCTCCGTTGTGGTGCTCAGCCTTAGCTGTTTTCCTCTGAAGATAACTGGCGAGGTGTCTAGACATTCTTGCCAAGCCCACTGGGTGGATGGTGTCCTTAGCCTCACCCTGAGCCGAGGCAGAAAAAAAGGAAACCCCAAGGGTGGGAACACGCTTTATTTGCAAAGAGAGCCTCGTGGAGTAGGGAGGCAGGGCGGCGGGGCACTGCTCCCCGCGGGTATGGGGCGAGGAAGGGGCTGACAACACCGTGCACTGAGGCTGCTTCTGGGGGTTTCGTGGAGTCGCCCCTGCCCACGCTCAGACCTCTCCCAGCCGGAAGACAGGGAGGTCACCGGGGAAGGGGACCCAAAGATGCCAGCGTCCGTACCACCGCTTCAGCCGCAGGCTCACAGTGACCTATGTGAACTTGACAGCTTGAATCTGGAACTGTCGTTTTTCCTTAGAAGACTCCTCACCTTGTCCCCAGCCTGAGAGCTCCCCTACCTCTGGACCTGTAGTTCTTAAACAGTGCCCCTTCTCCAAGCTCAGACACATTCTGGTCCTGGAGATTTCTGAGCCCACACATGATGCCTGAGCATATATGGCTGCCTGTACCAAGGTGGGAGGCGGGAAGAGGGCCAAGGCTGAGGCAGCCAGAAGAAATGAATACTAGGTTAAGGCACGGGCCAAGGCCTCTGCTCTGCTGGGCAGTGGTGGGCAGAGCTGCTGGGCCGGAGGCCTAGAAGTTCTCATAATGGTGCGAGAAATGAGTCCGGTCCTGCTTGTTGATGAGCTGGCAGGCTTTCTCCACATTCTTGGTCATGCCGGGGGGACCACAGCTGAAGACTCCAATCTTCCGGACCTGTTGCAGGAGGAGGAACCAAAGTCGAACGTGTTGACCGGCAGAGCCGGGTCGGTTTTCAGAAAAAGAGCAAGGTTCGCGTTTAAGGTGCAGGCTAGCTCTCTGGTCCTGTTAAAAGCCATCCAGTGCTCTCACTGAAGGTTTCTTTTTCACTATGCATGGTGACGGCTGGCCCACGATAAGTCCAGCTCAATTTTGCAAGTGCTAGGTCACTGTAAAAAGGCCAGCTTAATCAGTGTTCAAACTGAGGGAGAGCTTGTCGTCTAGGAGGTCTGTGGCCAGCCCACTCACTGTTCATGGTGACCATTAGTTCCTTCTAGAGACAGGGTAGTCCTGGGGGTATAGTAAGGAGTATTTCCGTTATTGAACTCTTGCGTTTGGTGGGTGAATTTGGGCTTCGGGGTTGGCAGATCTTTGTTTCCCGCCTCCTTCCTTCCTTCCTTCCTTCCTTCCTTCCTTCCTTCCTTCCTTCCTTCCTTCCTTCCTTCCTTCCTTCCTTCCTTCCTTCCTTCCTTCCTTCCCGCCTGGGGGCGGGGCGCTCTCTCTACCTGTGCTGTTCTAGTCTGTAACCTACCAATCTCCTAAGGAATGGGTTCTCAGCAGCGACCAAGCCTTTCCCTGAAAGAGCGGGTTGGACAACTTTGCTCAGACCCCAGACCATAAAAGGAGAAGAGAACCCGGATGTGGATGTGGAACGGACTCACCTGGGGGTGGACTTCCTGCAGAGAATTGAAGAAAGGCTCAAAGGGAGGGCGGCCAAAGTGGGTGACAGAGCGCAGGCCCGTGAACAAACTCCGGTTCAGCACCTTCTGGAAGTGCCGCTCACAGATGTACTGGGAAGGAAGTGGGGAGGAGGAGGATCATAGCCGGGCATGACTAGGGCTGACCCTTGGCCCTGACAGTGTCCCCCCCGCCCCGCCCTACCTACCAGCATGGTGGTCCTGAGGTCAAACTTCTCAGCCAGCTGGGTGATGTAGATGTGCACGGATACCAGGTCCTGGTGGTCATTCTCCTCCACCTCCCGGATGATGTCAGCCAGCCACTCAAACTGCCGCTGGGTCCTTGTCACCCAAATGAAGTAGATCTGAGGACACACACTGGGGCTCAGGGCCAGCTCAGGTCAGGGATCTCAGCACACAATTCTGACCTCAGCCAGTCTGTGCCTGTCCCCAGACCACCTGGGGAATAAATTGCATGTAGGGCAGTAGGGCCAGGTTCCGAGGCCAGAGGTGGGTTCCCCTTGGACAAAGAGAGGTAGGCGTGAGCAGCAACCTGGTGCCAGACAAAAGAGCCTTCCTCAACTGAGCTGAGGGTCTGTCAGGTGGAAGCAGCTTCCTCAGGCCAAGCCGGTCCCAGCACAGTGGGAGCTGCTGGGGCAGGAGACTGGCCACCTCTGAGCAGCTGCCTAGAGGCAGAACTTGAATCAGCCCCCTTGGGGATCCCCAGCTGCCTGAAATGTGAGGCAAGGTAGGCTCCCCTAGGGGTGGGGGAGTGGGGCAGCGTCAACTTTGAGGAGGAAAAGCCAGGTGCTGCAGGTGAAGGCACTGAACGAGGAGGGGAACGGAAGGGAACTGTCACCCTTCTCCAGTGCTGACAGCATGGAGGCTGGGCCTCCGCCTGCTGCATTCCAGCACACCTGATTCACCTGCCCGGCCCAGAGAGACAAGCAGGGGCCTGCCATTGGGTCCGAACTACAGAAGAGGGGCCTGTGTGGAGGGGGCCTGGAGGCTGGGCCGGGCTTCCAGGGCCAACCCACCGGCAAGTCCTACCTTGGCACCTCTCCTCAACCCTGAGACCTGAGCCAGTTCGACTTGTGCCCCACCCCGAAGGTGCCCTTCCCTCTCCCAGCTGGCGCTCCAAGGGCTGGCCTCGTCTGGAAGAGGGAATGTAGTTTCGTTGGTTGCTTATTTTAGTTCACCTTCCTTCAGCCCTTCCTGGAGGGACTCCCACAAGCTACTCCTGTGTGGCTCGCCCCGTGGCTGAGTGACGGAGCTCTTGGAAACTGGGCAGGGTCCCACAGACATCAGTATCCCGAGTCTGCCCGTCAGGACAACCTGGCATCTTTCCAGCGCACCACCCCTCTCCAGGTTTCAGACCAACTTGTCCTTGCCCAGGTGGCAGAGACACAAACAGAGGCGGGAGCTACGGGCAGAGGGACCCGTGGGCTGGCTGGTACTCACCTTCTTACAGAACACTTGGCAACTGACTGATGACTTGAAAACCAGGTCTTTGAGGATGGAGGCAAAGGGGGTGACCCCAATTCCAGCTCCCACTAGCACTGACACCTCAAACTTATGCCACTCCTGGTGGCCCTCTCCAAAGGGTCCATCGAGGTAGAGCTGTAGGGAGGGCAGTGGTTTTTAAATTCAGCTTAGCCATCATTCTGAAGCCAGACACGAAAACGGTGGACAGAGAAAGGGAGTCACATGACATCAGGAAGAATACAGGGTGGGGTTGGGTCTGTGATGCTCTCTGGGACAACCAGTCTCTGGATTCAGGGAGGGGGCAGTACAGTTGGGAGCCTAGTCATGCTGGGGGGGATATAGAAGTGTGTAGGTATCTGGCCTGATGTCTGGGCACCTTTGGGTATCTGGCACTGGTGTCACCGGTTGGAGGTGAGTAGATCTCCCTGAGGCGGGTGGTCCAGGGTCCAGCTGCCCGGATGTGCAGGCTGAGTGTGTCCTCGTGGGGTGCAGAGGTCAGCGTGAAGGGGTGGTACTCGGTGGTTCCCAGAGCCAGGCATGCAATTCTCACCCACTGCCCTGACTTATACTCAAAGCCCTGGGGCCTCTGGAATCGCAGGTGGGTCACTCCTGGGAAGGGATGATGCAGGAGGTTGTTGCCTTGAACCTAGCAACAGGATGGCCTCCAGAAAGTTCCCCCAACTACAGCCTCAGCTCTGATGACAAGGTAGACATTCCCCCACTGGAACCTTTCCTTGAAGAGGAGCTAGGGGTGAACAGAGCAAGGAAAAGCCTGGCCTGGGCTCCTCCACACTGTCTTAAGAGGGGCCCAGTCCTCTAGCAAAGAACATTTCTCATCAGATTCTCCTCCCAGTGACCCCAGGTCCCTTCCACTTCCACTGGGCCAGGCCAGTAGACTGGAGTGGTCTGGGCACTGCTTGTGCCCTGTCAGTTGCCTTGGTAACCAAGCTGGTTCCCTCACAATCTCCAGGCTTGTACCTGAAGGCAGCAGCTCAGCCTTCACCACGCTGATCTCCACCTTCTTCCGGCTCAGGCTCACCAGCTTGTCCCCCACATAGATAATTGCCGGGACCAGGAAGAAGATGTGGAATCGGGGCATCTGGATCAGAGCAAAGCTGCCATGGATGATGAGCTGCACAGAGTGAAGAATACAGCTCAGATGAAGTGGTACACACAACAGACTGGGGCCAGCGTTGGCCTCAGACCCCATGACCTAACCCACCAGTGCATCCATTCCCCACCTCGACATGTATCAGTTCCTTCCAGGTTCTAAGATAATCACCCCACCATCATCTTCCAAAGCTCTCCAAAGGAATACTATCATTCCAGACATAGCCAAGTTGACTCCCACCTGGATTCTGTAAGATATCCAGTGTGATGTGGTGTGTGTGTGTGTGTGTGTGAGAGAGAGAGAGAGAGAGAGAGAGAGAGAGAGAGAGAGAGAGAGAGACAGACAGACAGACAGACAGACAGACAGACAGAGACGGAAAGAGAAAGACAGACAGACCAGGTTGGCCTTGAATTTGTGGCGATCTTCCTGCCTCAGCCCTCTGGGTGCAGGAGTTACAAGCCTGCATCCACACACCTGGCAGATGTGACTTTTTGAAATACTTCTTAGCATGGCCTCTGTCTAAAAAGCTTTAGTGAAGTTCCCATGGTTCCCTCCGGCCTTGCAGCACTCTGACCTCTAGAATCCTACCAGCTGGTTCTTCCTCTCAGGTCCTCAAACATAAGTCCTTTAGGGTTCAGAGTCTTTACCCTTAAGGGGTAAGGGGCAGCCTGGGCCATCCTGCCCCTAGTTCTGTCATGGCTACTCCACCCCCTTTTCCAATCCTCAGCAAAAATGGAACCCCCTCCGCCTTATGTCTGTCACATCCTAGCGTATCTCTTTCTTCACTTAATCTTCCGGCATCCACGATCAGCTTTTGTTCATTCGCGTGTATATTATTTTCCTGGATGGTCTGTGGCGGTGGGGACCATGCTAGTGTGGTCTTGGATCTCCGTGATGCCTGCTGGGTACACATTTGGCACTCGGCAATTGTTGGGGAAGGGGCTGCCCTGTTTCTTCCACCTTTTGGTGGCTAAGAACACCTAACTAGTTTATCTTTTCCATGAACTAACCTGACAGGGTATAACCCCACCTCAGGACTCTCTCCCTCCCTCCCTTTCTTTTCTTCTGCTCTCTAGGGATTAAACCTAGAGACTCACGTGCTGGGTAAGTGCTCTACCACAGAGCTGCATCCCAGCTTTTTCTTACTTTTTATTTTGAGGTAGTCTTAGTGATTTGATTAGACTAGCCTGAAACTCACTGTGTAGACCAGGCAGGCCCTGAACTTGTAATCCTCCTACTTCAGTCTGGGACTGTAGCTAAGACTACACGCACCTGCTACCCCCCACCCCCACTACAGGGTCCTCTTTAAGCCCTGCCAGCTCCTGCTCTGCAGCCTGTCATACTAGTGACCCCCTCTCACCTCCCTGCCTCACTGCCACCTCAGCAACAGTGTCCTGCTGGTTCTGGCTCGGCCTCCCCGGCCACTCATTTCCAGCTCCTGCGCTGGCCCCATTCCATCTGCCACCCCAATCACGGGTGTGGTCCAAGCCTAGTTTCCTCACCCACTGCTCCTTTCTCTCTCTGCTCCACCATGCAGCATGACCTCTCTGATAAGCCATAACCATTCTGCCTCATCGGCCACCCCCACATGTCAGCAGCATGTCCCGCCACTCCCCAGGCCTGTCTCCTCCGTCCCCTGAATAGCCTAACCCTGTTCTCACGCTTACAGCCACGTGCATGCCCTTCTCCCTAGGTCCTGCTGCCGGGATTGCTCTTCAGTGTCCACTCAGCCTTGTCGCTGTTTAGCTTGTCCTCTTCTAAAGCTGTGGCCGAGGTCCCACAAAGTCGCCCCTAGCCGGGTCAGCGTAAGTGAGGCTCTCCTCCATGCTTTCCTACGGCTTACTGTTGGGACACTGCACAGCAGTTTCTTCTGTTTGGTGTGCACGGGGCACTGGTCTCTGCAGCAAGTCCTAAATTCCTGAGGACGGGGGTTAGCGTTGCCACAGAGCTAGGACAGGAGAGACCCTTGGTTGCTATCCATGTCATTGAATTCAGGTCTCTTGGTCAGGAATTCCTTCTCCAGTCAAGGGTTCCACGTGTTTTAACCTTTTCCGCACAGGTGGAGGAGAAGCTCAGTCTAGGCTGAGGTGTCAGCCTAGATATTGTTTCTCAGGGTCTGCTCCCTCCATCCCGCCGTGATAAGTGGGAGCAAGTTGCTTTGGCCCTGCTCTACACTGGGGGTCTTTTCCTTATACCTTTCCTCTCTGCACAGAGCCAAGCCTCCCTCCACCCCTGTGATAAGCGAGAAGTTGCTTTGACCCTGATCTCCCTACCCAGGTGAAATGCTCTCAATTTGCTGGGCCAGGGCTGCCCAGCAAGCCGGTGATGTCTACAAACCAGCCATGAATCAGAAAGTCGTCTTGGGCTTAGGGAATCAAGCTATCCACTCCACTGGGTCTCCCGACTCATTTTATCACCAGAACCAAGAAAGAACATTTTCTTAGCAAAAGCAGTAGGCAGCGGGTTAGGGTTCCACCCACTACTGGGGAGGGAGGGAGGAAATTAGTTAGGCAGAAGCTCCCGAAGGAGGGAGAGATTCTCTGGAAACAAACATCAGCAGTTCTAAGAAATATCCTAAGCCAAGGCAGATAGTTATTTCAAAATCAGGAAGTGTTGAGCCACAGGCAAGATGTCCTCCCAACTATCAGGGGGATAGAGTTGCATCTGGGAGGGGAAGGGAAGATAACAGGATTCAGCCACACCCAGGCAGTGGTACATTCTGCATCTCAGAACAAAGGAGACCCCTGGGTATTGTTCTGCTATGAGATAAAAATGCTG
Organism: Peromyscus maniculatus bairdii; assembly: GCF_049852395.1. Classification (NCBI taxonomy): domain Eukaryota; kingdom Metazoa; phylum Chordata; class Mammalia; order Rodentia; family Cricetidae; genus Peromyscus; species Peromyscus maniculatus. The sequence continues at coordinate 100,219,927 of NC_134855.1, read as the reverse complement.
GTCGGAGGGGCTTTGGGTCCTCTGAACGCTAACAGCCAAACCATCAATCAGCTGGTGGGAAGGTACAGGCCTTGGGACTTGGTTCAGCTTCTCAGTCAGCTGAGGGTGCCCTTTAGGGAATATTGTGTACCCGAGGAAGGTGGGCAAGCCCAGGGACCAGGTCAGAGTCAGTTCAGTAACTCAGGCACGTCAGCTGATGAGAACACAGTGGGAGGGGGGGGTGCAGGGAGCAGGAGAGAGGGGATGTGAAGGGAAGGAACCCTGGATCCCAGGTGGAGAAGGAAACAGGACAGGCCTGTAAGAATGGTTAGAATCAAGCCTCCGCTTGGGTCTGCTCTCAGACACTGACAGGCATTGTCTGGGAGTCCTGAGATAGCTGACTGACCAGTATCATGACAGCTCATGAGTCTACATCCAAGGGGTGCAACATTCTCTTCTCCACTTCCTTCCCTGCCTCGTCCTGGCTGCAGGCTCTTGCTGTGAACCTCCCCCATCCTCAAAAGGTATAAGAGAGCCCTTCCTCTGCCACCTAGGCTCTGACCGTCTTCAGAGACCCGGCCATTCTGTCTGTCTCTGGTGCTGTGTCCTGAACTCTCCTTGGAGCCTAGACCATGCTATTACATCTTTGTCTGTCCATGGTGTTAATAACACTTGTAATAAACTCCTTTCCTCTAGTAATCCATCTCAGCGTCCTCTTGAACCACTTGTCTGTCCCAAAACCTAGCAAGGTGGAGTCTTAAAGTCTGTCTTAGCATCAATCGGGCTGGTGTTTTGAGCAATCTTATTAACTTTATAGTTATATATATTGTTTAGTTGGGTGATATGGCTAATTCATTCTCAGATGAGATCAGAACAAAAATAGAACCCGTTAAAGTTTCTCTAAAAGAGTAATTCTTCTGAAGGTGCAAGCAGTCCACCCAGGAACCAAAAACCAGCCACGTAAAGGTGGAGAAAGACTGGAAAGATACGGTGTGGGGGAGCCTGTGAGGAATGTGGACGAACCTGGCAGGGCTGCTACCAAAAAAAAACCACGGCAGGGAGGGATCCTCTGAGAGGTGCATAATGGGGTCAACCTACTGAAGAGCCCCACACTATAATTTCCATCTTTGTAGAGGGATGTGGAGAAATGAATACTTGAAATAACTAAGGGGATGGAAAATCAACGTCCCAGCCCTCAGGGCCTCCCTAGGAATGTCTTGCCTATACCCCACTGGCCTGGCTCACAGCCGGAAACCCTCACCAGGACATAGAGCACAACGTAGAGGTGGTGGGTCAGCCAGAAGCCCCGGAAGCTGCGGCGGCGGAAGTGGTGGGAGGCGAAGACATACATGATGGCCAGGGCCAGGAGCAGCAGGACTCCAGTGAGGCCTGTGAAGAGAAAAGGGCAGGAGACTAAGGGGGTGTGCTTTGTGGAGGGTGTTTCTGAGGTTCAGTCGGGGTCCCCATCCACTCCTCCTCCAAAGTGGAGGGGTGACAAAGTGGTCGTGGACTAAGGAGCCTCTCTTTTCCCCTCCCGGGCACACCCCAGATCATAGGTACCGTTCGTTTCAACAGACCCTGCTCACCTTCCATAGCTTTGGTCCTTTCCACTTGTATCATCACTTTTTTTTTAAAATGTCTGTCCTTATTCTGACCCTCAGGTCCTCAAGCACAGCGCTAGGCTGTCTCATCACTGATCCTCCTGGCTGTGGCAGGGCCTGATATATTGCAGGCTTTGTATAAATGTGTGCTGAATGAATGAATGAATGAATGAATGAATGAATGAATGAATGAATGAATGAATGAGTGAGTGAATGAATAGATGCACACTGGAAGTACCAGGCTCTGTCACCATGGAGTCAAAACTGCACCACTCTGCTTGGTTATCACAGGACATGACATGAACTCTGGACCAGTTTGTGCACGGGACCATACTAAACCAGCAAACGGACAGCGTCCCTCATCCAGCCTGGAGTTTGCAGAAAGCCCCATCTTTCATGGAGGATCCCATGCCAGGGGTCCAGAGAGGGTGATGCTGAAGCCAGGATGGGGTGTGGAAACACAGAATAGCCTCCAGTGATCAAGGAGGAGAAAGACAGTAATTAGGAAGATTAGAGCCCTGATGTGTGGGAAAGCAAAGGTTAAGGAGGGATTGAACCACAGCCTGTAAAATCGTCAACAGAGAGAAGAGCATAAATACAGCCTTATCCACCAAATCCCCGTGTGCGGAAGTCAGCAAGCACCCTCTGAAGTTCAAAGCAGTAGGATTAAAAAAACCTCCTGCTGTATTTCACAGAAAGGAGTGAGAATGAATGAAAAACGCATTACCCCAAGGAGGGAATGGACTGAAAATATAAATAGGTTTAGGACAAGTCTTAATAGATTCACAGCTATAGCTCTGAAATGGGTGATTGCAGTAAGCTAGGAATACACCCCTCCAGGAATACACCCCTCCCAGTCTTTGTCAAGACATCTTATGGTGGGGGTGGGGGCTTCTGTCTGGCTTGATAAAAAGCCTGATCCTTCTCCTGTGCAGCTGAGGCACAGCATTCCTCCAAGCCATGGTCATGGTAGGCATAAGTATTTATGAAGATGGGCCTACTCCCAACCCTCTGGGAACCAGTCCAGAAAAGGGTCCAGTAAGCCCCTCTTAGAGGAGAAGTAGCCCAAGGTTGGGGGGAGCTGTAATGCAGTCACCTAAGGCTCTTACTGCTCAGAAGTGTCCTCTGGGCCGGAGGGCAGAGCCTAACTCATCACAGGAATTAAGTGAGTTTGGCTTTTAGTGACAGACAGAAGCCTGGAGTTTGGAGTCAAGCCTAGACATTCAGAGAAGGGAAGAGTTCTCACCTGGTACGGTCTGGAAGAACCACCAGTAATACTTCTGAGGGAACTCGGACCTGTGTGAAAGACACAGCAAAGAGTCCTGAGATGAGTTCTTCAGGCCCTCTCCTGGAGTTCCCAGGGGGGCAGTACAACAGCCCATCAGGTTGGTCACTGTCAATCCAGCCCAGAAAGTGACAGCGTTCACTGTTCAAGAAGATTTATCCTCTACCTTCAAGAAATTCATTCCTGACACACACACTTACCCGTTGTCGTGGAAGAGGCCAGGGAAGAGGCAAGAGAGGACACTGAGTGGACTGATGGAAAACAGGTACACGTTCACTACATGGCCGGCACTGTGTAAGACTAAGAAAGACCAGACAGGGTGATGAGCCCAGGGACAGCCGAGTGAGGATGCTCAACACATGCCAAGCAGATATGGAGGACTGAAACAGCACCCTTGGGGTCTGGGCCGCTGACTTGTAATCGGCCTTCTGGCCCTCCCCCATTCCACCCACAAACACAACCACACAAGTCTGAAATTATGCCATTAGAAGCTCATTCCTTTGGTTTCTTTCACGGATCTGTTTAAAGCATAAGAACTAGGAAAGCAATAATTTGTACCCTTGTGCTGGAGTCTTGGTGGATCGTCAGTTAGCAGTTGAGGGGGGTGCCCTTGAAAGCACAGGCAAAGCCATTTAGGCCAGGGTGGGCTCCTGGGCTTAATTTTCATCCCACAGCCCAGCTAACTCCATCCTTACGGAGAAGGCCACCCAAGACCCACGTTAAAGTTAAGTGCAAGTGGGGATGGGGAGGCGTGTCAGAGGGGCGAAAGCTAGCGAGGGCAGCGGGCACCGAGAGAACCCCAGGGCAGCGGCCCCTGCCTGTGAGGATGATGGCTGTGGAAGCGATGAGGCGATGGAAGTCCACAGCGGCATCGAAGGGAATGTAGCGGTTGAGGAAGGTCTCCCGCAAGAAGGTGATGAGGTTGCGACACATGGTGAGCAGGATGTAGGAAAACATGAAGGAGATACTGGCCGCCGTGCCCCGGGACAGGATAATGCCCACGCGGGTGGTGTCGGTGATGCCACTGTGGTGTGCCGCAAACGCATAGTCTGTGGAGGAAAAAACACTGCAGTTGTCGGTGATGCTGTTGCCACTTACCACAGCCAGGGGATGTGTGTCACTCACAGTCGGCCCCAATCCCAGGCCCCAGACTTGTGGTATGTGATGTCACTCACAGTAGGCTCTCTCCAGGAAGAGCGCCCCAGTGATGGCGTAGAACACGGCCACACAGCCTATGTGGCGCCGGTAGTTCTCCACGAAGCGCTTGAACTGCTGCAACGTTTGGTGGCGGCGGCTGTGTTGGAACTTCTCCCGGTGGGCCTCAGTGAACAGCAAGGGCTGGAACGAAGTTACCCTGGGAGACAGGAAGCCTTAGCCCTTGGCCGGTGGGACTCAATACCAATGGAAACCCTGCCACCCCAAGGGGCGTCTCTGAGGGACAGCCTGGGAAGGACAGTCTTGTGAAGCAGTGTTCAGATCCAAAGGCTACGCCTATTGTCTAAGTGATCATTCCATCTCTGGGGCTACACTCCACCTACACCAGGGTCCATTCACAGACGGCCCTTTCCCTCCCTGTCTGTAGCTCCAACCAGGCGCCCACAACGAGCCTTTAGAAGGCTCAAGGGGCCTGTCATAATTAGCTTTAGTTAAGTTGACACACCTGGGAAGAATTACCTCCATCAGATTGGCATGTCTGGGGCATTTCTTTGTTAACTGATATAGACAGGCTCAGTCCACTCTGGACAGTGCCATCCCTGGGCAGGTGAGCTTAGGCTGTATAAGAAAGATAGCTGAACAGCAAGAGGAAGCATGCCAGAAACCAGCATTCCTCCGCGGTTTCTGCTTCAAGATCCTGCCTTGAGCTCCTGCCGTGGCCTCTCTCTGTGATAGATTGTAACCTGTAAGCCAAATAAGCCCTTTTCTCCCCAGGTTGCTTTTGGTCATGGTTTTTTTTTTTTTTTTTTTTTTTTTGGTTTTTCGAGACAGGGTTTCTCTTGTGTAGCTTTGCGCCTTTCCTGGAACTCACTTGGTAGCCCAGGCTGGCCTCGAACTCACAGAGATCCGCCTGGCTCTGCCTCCCGAGTGCTGGGATTAAAGGCGTGCGCCACCACCGCCCGGCTTGGTCATGGTTTTATCTCAGAGATAAAGTTGGGCAGCGCCCTCGATGAAGAAGGCCCCTCTGATTTCCCAGACAGAGGTGAGAAAACATCCCTGAGTCCTGAAGCTCTCTTGTCCTTCCTACCATTCTAGCATTCATCAGCAGGGAACTGTGGTGACAGGCGCACCAGGCTCACTGCACCAAAGCATTCTGGGGCAGAGAGTATTTGTCTGCCTATAAGGCAGAGTGCCCAGCACCATGGCATGGATTACTGAAGGGATGCACAGACCATAGGGGCAAAGCAGGCATACTTCTTGCCAAATCTCCGTCGAATCTCCTGAGGAGGGTCTGTGTCCATGGGGCACTGTAGTTTCTGGGGTGATGCCTCAGTCTTGTTGTTGCGGGCACAGTGGGTCCTCATCCTGGGCGAAGGGCTAGGGAGGAAAAGCAAAAGGCATCTATCATCCGACCTCCTGCTGCCCTGTTCTGCCTTCAAACCAACTTTGTCCAGGAAAGATTAAAACCCTCCACACAGGACAGCAGGAGTCCCACAGATAGGTAGACAGAGAGAGAGAGACAGAGAGAGAGAGAGACAGAGAGAGAGAGAGACAGAGAGAGAGAGACAGAGAGAGAGACAGAGAGAGAGAGAGAGACAGAGAGAGAGAGACAGAGAGAGAGAGAGAGACAGAGACCCAGTTTAGGTCTCCATATATAACTGTGTCCTCTACAAGGACACTTGGCACCGGCACTGAGTGAGCTTTGACGAAACTCAGCAGCTTTTCTCCTCACCCTGATGCAGGATGTACCCACTTGGAGGAAGTGGGCCCTTTTTCTATTTGCATGAAGGTGCCTCATGGGATGGGGGCGGGTGCCCAACCTCAGCCACTTTAGGAACAAAGGGACAACTACCCAATATTTCCAGATGGAAGCTTACCAGATCTTCTCCTGGCTGATGTAGGAGGCCCGACGGCAAAGGTTCTTGATGACTTCAGGCACTTCCACCCCTGCGATGCAGAGCTTGGTGAGGGAACAGCTCAGAGCCCAGAGTTTGGGGGAACCTAGCTCGAGGCACAGGGTCCATCCCCTCTTTGCTATGTTCAAACCTGTTGAAAGTCTCCATTCAGAGGAGATCCTGCCTCTGGAGACCCCAACCTCAGCTCCTGGCCCCAGTGAGAACTGGACTCACCTATCTACCAATCAATGATAGAGAGCTATAAGAGAGGTCACTCAAAAGTCTTTCTGTGTTTGAAAATGTTCATAATAATAATAATAATAATAATAATAATAATAATAACTTCATCTCATTGTTCCCATCAGGGCTAAACACTGAGAGCAAGGCAAGGCTGAGCTGCAAATCTAAGTTCTCTTTTTTTTTGGGGGGGGGGGGGGGCGGGGGAGATGTTGAGACAGAGTTTCTCTGTGTAACAGCCCTGGCTGTACTGGAGTGCTCTTTGTAGACCAGGTTGGCCTTGAACTTACAGAGATTCACCTGCCTCTGCCTCCTGAGTGCTGAGATTAAAGGCATGCACTGCTTGGCAAATCCAAGTTCTTACAGGAGACCTGGAACCACTTCTAAACTCTGAACCAACCCCAGAGATGTCTTGGTTTATAGTAAACTGATCTACATGAAATTCAAGTGTTTAAAGAATTATTTATTTTAAATTTATGTTTATGAGTGTTTGTATCCATGGATTTATGTGTATCACATGCAGGCCTGATGCCCGAGGAGGCCAGAAGAGGACATCTAATCCCTTGAAACTTGGTTACAAATGGTTGTGAGCTGCCGTGTGGGTGCTGGGAACCGAACCTGGTCCTCTACAAGAGCATCAAGTGCTCTTAACCACCGAACCATCTCTCCACCCCAAGTTCAAGTGTGTAACACCAAGCACAGATATCTGTGTTCTCCAACTGTTCAGCAAACAGCAAATGTGGCGCAATAGTAATCACGACCCAGTCTTGGCCAAAGAGAAGGGCTGTCACGTCAGATCCTTTCAAATAAGATCAGAAGGGAAGAACGAAGCCCAGTGCTGACTAAAAGGGGAACGAGACACTGCCCATTGTTCACCTTCCGCTGAATCCTCAGTCCCCTGCCCAGTCATCCCAGGCCTGACTTATCCCCAGGACTGTGTAGCCTGGCTCCCTCCCAGGTGCCTCCCTGGCCTCTGCCCTCAGGCCAAGTGCTCATTGTTTGGCTTCCTAGGAAGCTACAGGATCAGCTTTCCTCTTCACCGGCTCCCCTCGCCCTCAGGCCCGAGGAAGCCTTTGCAGAAGTTGATCCACATCTTGCCCAACGATGCTGCCAGCCCCCACTTTTCTCATAATCCCGGGAAGGACTGGGTTCGGCCTCAACATGTCCCAAGGAAAATCTCAAGCTACGAAGACATTGTGACAGCCCAGAGCAGGCCACACACAGACCCCCTGCCTTTGTGATGGGTCCCTTCCCTCACTCAGACCCTGGCCCCCCACCCACTTGAGTCAGGCACAGGTAGGGCAGGGGGTAGGGGGGATGACAGCAGCGTTGGGTCTCGATGTACTCGGCAAATGTTTACTGAGCACTTAGCCAGGAGGTGGGTGGGAGTTGGGGGGATAAAACCCCCAATACACCACCCTCTGTCCGGAACCATACAACCTAGTCACTGAGAATGTAGCCTGGCCCAAGCAGAGCTGTAACAAAGAGACACTGTTTCCTCCCTTCTCTGGGCACTAAGCTTGGAGGTGCGGGGTGGGGTGGCTTTGGCAAGGATCCAGGAGAAGCAGGGTTCCCGTCAACATCTCCTACCGCAAACTGGGTGTAGTAGCAGGAGTCTGTTGTCTCAGCACTTAGGAAACAGAAGCAGGAGGACCTGCCACAAGTTCAAGGCCAGCCTGGTGTAAGAGCAAGTTCCAGGCCACCCAGCCATGACATAGCAAGACTCTGTCTAAACAAAAGAAGTATCCCACCCCACCCTCACCCCACCCACTGCGGGAGCCAGGCTACATTCCTGGGCCCGAGGCATTTCTACCCTTCTTGGGCCCTTTCCTCTGTACAAATAAAAATAAACTTGCGATTTTATTTGATAATTACATGGGTATAAAAGAGAATATAATCCACGCTGGCTATACTATGTATTCATTATTCTATTGATTTTTCTTCTGGTTTTTAAGTGGAGTGTTTCTGTGGGCTCCTAAAAGTATGTAGGAATTATGCCTGACACTAGGTCAGCCCTGCCAGCCAGGCAACCTCACCTTTGACACAGAGCTGCGTGAAGCGGAGATCACTGTCGTGGTCCCGCAGCATGAAGTGGAAGTCCTCCCAGGTCAGCTCCTCCTTATCCTGGAAGCCGGACTCCCGGAACATGGACTCCACCACCTCAGCCAGCTGGTCCTTGGACAGGCAGTTGTTGGAGATCTCGATGAAGGACCTAGGGTTGGGAGCAGGCACCAACTCACTGACTATCCCACCAGGCCTTGGGGTGGGGGAGGCACAACAGGGTCCCAGCTAGCTGAATCCCAAGTTCCTGACTGGTTCTAGAAGGCTCTGGTTACAAAGATGAGGAGGAAGTGCCCGACTTCTCCTTCACAGCTCTCCCTCTGATGGGCCGTTCTCCTCCTGGCAGGCCCCCGTCCTGACTGTTGGAGTGAACCAACCTTAACATCCTAATGAACTCATCCTTGGAAATGAGGCCATTCCCGTCAAAGTCATACATTCGGAACATAAGGCGAGACTTCTCCTCGGGGGAGCCTGAAAGAAGGAGGATCCTGTGAGGAGAGCCCTACTCAGCCCCCAGAACCCCTTACTAGACTTCCAGGCATCTGCCATAGTTAAAGACCTAGCCTCAGGGCTGGCTCTGTTTCCAACAGGTCAGCCACACTTCAGCTTCAGTGACCCACTCTGTCTGAACAATTATTTTCTCCTTTCTCACCTTTCATGAAGACTACCAGGATGTCCAGGAACTCCCGGAAGGATAGGTAGCCATTGCCATCCTTGTCGGCCAGAGAAAACATAGACTCCACAAACATGTCCTGGGGCTTGAGGCCCAGGGAGTCCGCAAATTCAGCCCTGCTCAGTTCACAGGTCAGGGCCTCACGCACTTTCATCGAAGAGTCCAGGGGCAGAGTCCCTGCATCTGCCTGGTTGATGTCTAACACCTGCATTCAGGCAGACACAGGGGTGGGGTGGGAGGTCGGTGAGAGAAGGCAGCCTTCACTTGCAGGTGGGTGAGGCCGCTTTCTGAAGCATCTGTCCAGCACATACCCTCATAAGCAGCCCAGGTCTGTAAGTTACATTTATACTACAGAGGCCTGACTTAGCTGATTGAACCAAGTGTGCCCATTCGACCCAACCTGGGTGTTTGGAGTTACAACCAAGAGGTCCCACACACGCTGTAACCTGAGCACGATGTGGTCAGAGACACAGAGAGGGGAGAAGCGTCAGAGAGAAAGTCGAGAGAATGGAAGATAGGCCTTGCTTGCCAACAGCATTGTCTCCCAGATCTTTCCAAGCCAAGCGGAAGTCCTCCTTTGGGGTGCCTGAGACTATGTCTGTTTTACATCTAAAGGGTTGGGAGAGGAGAATTCTTATTACAGGCCATCTCCATCTCACCCAGGGACTGCCCCAGCCAGAGGACAGACAGTGAGGGAAGCAGGTAGGCCACAGGCTATAATACCTGTTTTTCCTGCCTGTCAACAGATGCTCAGTCCAAGCCTGGCTGTGTTTTCATGAGGCAAACACTGCAGCTTCAAACAAGGTGCTTTAGTGGAAAGAGCCTGGGGCTGGAGGTAAGAGATCTGGGTTCATGTCCCAACCCTGCCACCGATGGGTTACATGACCTCAGGCACATCCCTTTGGTTGTCTGGGCTTCCTTTCCTCACTTGCCCTACTTATCCCACAGGTTATTATGAAGATGGACAAGAGAGGCTGTGTGGGAAACGGTCGGAAAGTGGAAAGTACAGGGCAGCTATGGGGAGACCTAACCGTCCACGAAGCTCCCAGAACGAGGTCTTCCCTTCGTCTTGATGAAATCTGAACTGAGTGCAGGCACCCAGAACCCACTTGTGCCCTAGCAAAGAGCCCCACCCCACCAGCTGAGGGTCCCCTGGTTCTTGTGCACACTCTATATTCAGTAGTTGGAGAGTTTATCTGGCCCAGAGTCCGTGTCTACATGCCCATTAAATGACAGCCTCCTGTATGAATTCTCTCCCAGCTAGCCAGCTTGCTCCTTCTTAGACTCTAATTTTCCCTTACAGTGCCCCTCTGCTCAGTCCTACCCACTGCTTTCTCCTGGGCCAAACCTCCTCCAACTCTGTGCCCTTCCCAGTCTCACCTCCATCATGATCTCACACCAGACTGGAAGCTTTTCTTCTCTACCATCTTAGATCACGTGTTTCCTGGATCACCTTTATAATCTGCATCCCTTACCAGTCTTTTGTGTGAATATCATCACCATCCCAGTAGAGTAATTAGCTTCTTGGGACCCACACTGTATCTATGTCTACCTTGAGCCCCATACTGGGAACAGAACTCCGAGTCTTACACATCCCAGAAAGCACTTCATCACTGAAGTGATATCCACAGACACTCTTGGTTCTAAGACAGTAGTCCAGGCTGGATTTGAACTCCCAATCCTCCTGTTCTCTCCCTTCACAGTGCTAGGATTACAACTGTGTGCCACCATGCTTTCTACATTTCATCTCCTAGCTCGACTTCGGTGTTCTATCCAGGTTATCTTTAATTTTGTACTAGATGTGGACATCGGTCTTGGGATTTTCCCTTCTACCTAATTTTTCACAGCTTTCCGGTAGTTCTCACAAGTCCATATGGTAGATATTAATGCTTCAAGGTGCGCTCCCCAAAGAAGGGATGGACTATGTCTCGGGGGGGGGGGGGGGGGGGGTTTGTACCGGCTTGCTCTGCTTCATTCCTGCACACTGTCTCCCTGGAGCCTTACATTGGGAGACAGGATTGAGATGGGTAGAGACATCTCCACAGTAAGTGTGAAAAGAACTCAGAGAGTACTTTTGCAGAAGAGCACCAGCTCTTCGTGTGGCTCTACAGACGCCTCAGAGCAGATTAAATCCTGGCATCTATGTGTATCTCCTTTAGGCTTCGGTTTCCTGCTCAGGCTGGACCCAAGACTAGGGAGTTGAGAGCACAGACTGCTTTCCAAGGGAACCCAAGTTCAGCTCCCAGCACCAACATTCGGTTTCTCAGGAGGTTCACAACCATTTGCCTATCATTCAAGTTGCAGAGGGATGTGCTGTCTCTGCCCCGTGGACATCCACAATCATGTGTGCACCTCCATGGACATAATTAAAACAAACCTTTTTTTTTTTTTTTAAACCAAAACAAAAAAAAACTTCCTGTGGTATTAGGGTGACCAGCCCTAAATCTACCTAATCTACCTCATCCCTTTCAAGGCTGAAGGCGTCGAGGTGAGCGTAACAAAGGTGTTTGGCCACCGGATTTTACAACCTGTTCCAGACCCCTGCAAAGGAGCCTGAAGCCTGTAGTTACTGCCTAAATGCAGTCCCCTTGTCTTCAGGAGCAGCGGAACCGGCAGGCAGGCCAGCCCTGATGAGATTACTCCCCAAAGAGAGGCAGGTACTCCATGAGGAACTGAGGCTGCTCACCTAAGCAAAGTGAATCATCTTGTGGGAACCAGAATGTTCCCTAAGGGACAAGGAGGAACACATTCTCGGGAGTCAGTGTGCAGAACTGAGACTGAAATTCTAATCAACCAGACCGTGTCTTGACTAAGGCTGACTGACAGTGCCTCTGGGCTCCCTCCTCTGCCCTTTCCCTGTACAATCTGGAAGAATGTGTCGGATCCCCCCCCCCCCAAAGACAGTGTGGCAGTGTTCCCTCTCTGTCCTCCCCACATGTTGATTAGATTCCTTCCCTGACTAGCCACCATTACCTTGGTTTGTGAGGCAAGTGGCTGAACCTAATTAGTTGGGACATGCCCCTAGCCCCGCCCCTCCAGATCTGGTCTCTGGCCTAGGACTCCAGGAACATAAAAAAGTCTGGTCACTTGACCTAAATCATGGGAGACTTACGAGCTGAGAATTCAAACCTTGAGACACCACCCACATGGCCTCAAGCAGGTAAGGATGCCTCCATAGGTACACACACACACACACATACACACACACACACACACACACACACACACACACACACATGCACGCATGCACGCATGCACTCATGCACACGCATACGCACACGCGCGCACACACACACCAAATCTGATCCCATGCACACACCTGGGAGAAAAGGTGCCTGAAGAAAGTCTCCAGGAGGTGACTCCTTTGCTCCCTCGTCACTGCGGCCCTCATCAGCTCCTGCTCCCGCAGCTCCCACTCCTGGAAGCTCAGTTCGCTCTCCTTCAGAGCCCCCCGGATGTTTTCTACCAAGGCTTGCCGCTCTTCCTCCGTGTTAAACAACAGCACCTAGAAAGGCAGCAGGAGCAGCCAGGTCAGAGCCTCCCAGAGGACGGGGCTTCACCCGGATCACACGAGGCCTCATCTGTGCGGCCTTGCCAAAGAGATGCCGTCTTTCCACTTACAGAAGGGAATATGAGCTTACGTGAGCCATTTACTCCATACTGGACAAAAGCCGGAGGTGGGGAGGGGAGCAGAGAGTGGAGTGGACTGGGAGTGGGGTCGTCGGAACCCACAGTCAGCCTCCTGTTTAACTCCCCTCCAAGCGCCTGAAAATCCACTTGGCTGAAATGGGAGAATAGGGAAGAGGACCCAGGTTCTTCCAGGAACTCCTAACTAGGACGTATAAGAGCATCCTTCAATAAAGAAGGAAGCTGCCGTGGCCGCCAGAGTACGAGGAAACCGTGTCAGCCAGCACGGTCCCGGACAAGACAGACACATTCATATTTTAACTCTCTACCAGTCACTGCATCTGGGGACCAGAGGCCAGAAACCCTGCCTCTCGGCTCAGTGTTCCCTCCCTTCCACTTAACTGCCTCATCTGTGATGGGGGCCAGCTAGGCCATACCAGGTCATACTCCTTGGGGATCTTGAGCAGCAGGGTGCGGCGGCCACGGTTGCTGGACAGGATGAGGTTGACCTGCTGTGGGGGCCGCAGCTGGATGGTACGCAGCACGGTGAGCCTGCCATCTACTACTCGGATCTGCCCAGGCTGCAGGTGTACGAGCACCGGCCGGCAGGGTTCCCTGCGGCCCTGCCACTCCGAGGCTGGAAAGGGAGAGACCAGGCTGGGTCAGCTGGGGTACAGCAGACCACATCAAGAAAGAGAGCGCCAGGAGAGGGTCTCGGCGGCAGCGTGGCCCCTTCCTAGGCCCTGAGGGTCATTCTCTCCTCAACAGTTCTACTGCTCCTCTAACCCATGAGGAGAATAAGGACCACTGTCCCCTGAGTGCTTCCTGGATGCTCACCATAGTGCTTTGAATGAGTTATTGCATTTCTTCACAACCTAAGATACAGGCACCGTTAGCATCCCCATTTTACAGATAAGAAGAAACAGATTTAGAGTTTTAAAACAAAATCTGCCTAAGGACCAACAGCCAGTCCACAGCGGAGGCATGAAGATTCCAATCCATGCTTGACTTCAGACCTTCATTAATTACCCCTGTTGCCTCCAATTCCAGCGTAAGATGCCGCAAAGCCACCGGGGACTTGTGAGTCATAGCCCTTTGAAATGAAAGCAGGATCTTACGACTTTTCCACTGCTGTATCACATTCCATTTCTTTAGGATCATCGGGAGGAGCTTTGAAACTTGGAAAACTGCAGGTCCGATGCCTACCATGCCTTTCCTTCACCTGCCCAGGCTTCACCTACAGTAGCCCTAAATCACGGGCAGCCTTTTCCACAGGCTCCTGGGATGGGGATAGGGACCAGATCCCTAAGTCATATTCTTCCCATCACCACCCCGGCTACCCCCAGGCCTACCTTCCACTCCCCCGACAAGCTTCTCAGACATGATGCTCTGACGGTCCTTTCTCTGGAGCCTCTTGAAATTCCTCATCCGAAGCCGGGCCACAATCCAGGCGCTGAGCAGGCTGACTGAGGCCGAGAGCGGGGTAGGGTGTTCAGGGCACAGTGAGGGTGGGAGGGGATGGGAGTCGCTCCCTTCTCAGCTCCTTTCCTTGGGAAGGGTACCAACTGGTCCTGCCTTCCGACCCTCCTGCTGCATGGCACAACTTTCAAACTGTGTGAGGCTCCAAGAAAGGACCGGCTTTGCCTCCCCTGGGGAGCTCTGGATAATGTCTAAAATATCAGTCTTGTCACCAAACGCGTCCATGACTCAGGTCCCTTCCCAGCCAGGGACTAAGTCCACACTTGGATTCCCCAAGCCACAAGCTAGACACACCATACCAGACTGCTGGGCCACCCAGCCACAGCCTCACCGTGTTCCTGCTCCAGAAACTGTGTCTGCCCTAGCTCTGCTTCTCACGTGAGCATTTGTCTCCGACAGTCCCCTAGGCTGGCAGGCTCTTCCAAACAGGTGTGGGCCAGGACTCGGCCTGGGGGCACCTCCGGAGATCAAGGAGGCAAATCTCCTTGGAGCTCACTTATCTGCAGCCAGACACCTTTCCTTCCCCTAGTGTTTTCCTTCCCACCCAGAGGGACAGTTGCTCTGTACTATTCATTGTCACACGCGAAACAACCCCAACCCACCCCCTAGATGACACCTTCCAATAGCCCCACCTTGCCCACCCATCACTCTCCTACCTAAGGGGAAGCAGCAAAGGGTCCCAATGGTGAGTCCGAAGCCAAATCCACTGCCCTTGAAATAGTCCCGGATGAAGGGGGGGACACAGGCTGGCAGGCCCTCGGTGCTCAGCTGACTTGGCTGTGGGCAGGGGTCTCCTGGGGAGGCAGAGGAGGTCAGAAGACTGGGTACTGGGCTACAATCTGGCACAAGCTCATGGAGAAGGGTGATAACAGAGGAGGTGAGGGTATTCTGGGAACTAGAGAGAAAGGGGCTGTTTACACCCCGCCCCCCCCCCCCGCCCCCCCGCCGTCATTGTAGCAAGATCATGGCATTTGCTTGTGTGGGTGGCAAGCAGGTCCCAGTATGAACTTCAAAATCTCTGACAACACCCTTTTCTCTAACACACACACACACACACACACACACACAGGCACACACACACACACACACACACAGAGAGAGAGAGAGAGAGAGAGAGAGAGAGAGAGAGAGAGAGAGAGAGAGAGAGAGAGAGAGCGCTTCTCTCACCACCCCTGTGAGTATAATAACCTTGCTCTCACTTGGCTCTTCCAATGCTACTCACAAGTCCTCCCCGGGTCTTTGAAAGAGTTGGTCTCCCCCCCCCCAATCTGTCACCTCCTGGGCTTGTACACAGGGAAACTGTATGTGACAGCCCTGGCACCCAAAACCGAACTTCTCAAGGGCAGAACCCTAGCTCACACCACACTTCGAGTGTTCACCCAGGCACATCAGACCAAGCCTACAGTCGAGGAAGGACAAGACTGGACCTTCACCCCTCCAGCCATTTCTAGTTCCCTTACCTGCAAGCCAAAAAAAGACATTGGGCTGCAGGGCTCTGGGGTCCACCTTGGTGACAGCCGCTAGAATGTCCCGGAGGGAAGTGTTCCTGATCTCTGCAATCTCTTCCTTAGAGAACAGTCTGGGCACGGGAGAGGTGGGGAGCTGTCATGGTTAGGGAGAGACCTAGGACCCCACACTCAGGTATCCCATGCCAGGAGTCCCTGGTCCACAGCTGTTTGTGAGAGCCTGCCAGCCTAGGGAGCTGACAGAGACAAATCCTCACTCTGGAGACCCAGCGGGGCTGGAATTGAGGCCTGGGAGGGCTGTGTAGGACCAGGCCGAGGGCCTGTGGTCCAGGCCACAGTGGATCCGAGACAAGGCCCGGGCAAGCCTTACCCATTCCTACTGTTCTCAAACCAGTAGCGGTCACCGTCTCGCAGCCTGACGAATTGGTCAAGGACAATGGTGCGGAAAAGTGGTCCGGGATCCCCATGGCTCTCCAGAAGGCCCCCTGGGAGCAGCTCCAGCCTAGACAGGTCCTGATTGTATAGGGCAGCTGTGGCCTCCAGCACCTGGAACACAGGATGATTGAGAGGACCCAGCAATCAGCCTTGGGCAAAGAGACAGCTCCCAGGGATTAGCTGCAGGGATCATAATAATAAATGACCTGAACAATAACTCATTCCGAGAGAGTATCTATTCCACCCCAGGCATTGCTCTGAGTGCTTTACACAAATTAACTCATTTACACATATTCAACTTTCCACATATTCAACTTCCTGTTCTGTGAAGTTTGAATAAAACCAACAGCCAGTCCTCTACATGATTTCTTAAGAAGATACGGAACCTGAAAAGCAAATCAGCATGTAAGAGGTTGAATGATATTTTAAAAGGCTTCTCTCCTTAGAGTTAAAGAAAAAACCTTTAAAAAACTAAATCCCTAGCAATTTGTGGCCCCAGCTGCTCACATCTGTAATCCCAGCACTGAGAGACTGAGGCAGGGGGATCACCATGCATGCTGCTTGTTTCGAAACAGAGTCTCCCTCTGTGTGCCAGGCTAGCCTGGAACTGAGGTATTCCCGTCTCTGCCTCCCAAGTGCTGAGATAGAGATATGTGCCACCTCACCCAGTACCAGAGCTTTCCACTCTGTTTTTAACTTAATTCTATTTTTAATTTAATTTGTGTGTGTGTGTGTGTAAGTTGTATATGGCTTGCACTATGATCCACATGTGGGGACCAGAGGATGACGTTCAGGAATCGGCTTACTCCTTCCACCATGGGCCCTGGGGCATGAGACTTGGTTGTCAGACTTAACAGCAAGTGCCTTTGCCCGCCGAGCCATCCAACTGGCTCCTGTTCTTTACCTGTGTTCTCAGTACCTGACCAGATTCATTCCATGATACCTCGCTGAAGCCAACGAACTGTTATATTGACTTGTCTCATGATTCCTACCTATCTTTATAAAAAAATGTTCTTTAAGTTTGTGAGACCACTGTACACATTACTTTTGGGGAGGGGTGAGGAGAGCATTTCTTCAGACAGGGTCTCCTGGAACCTGGGCCAGCCTGGAACTTGCTGGCCTTGAACTCCTGAACCTCCTACCTTTGTCTTCCAAATCCTAGAATTATAGGCAAGAGACACCATGCCCGGCATAGCGCTTCCTTATAATACGCCTTTTGATTCTTCCCAGTAACTCTCCAGTAAGGACAAAACACAAGGCGCTAGGCACACAATTATGGAAACACCCCTATGCCTAGGCGACCGTGCCAAGGAGAATGTGCCAAAATGGTAAGGCAATCAGACTTGGTCTGTTGATGAGTAGGCAATGCCACTTGCCCACAGGTGATAGCTCAGAGTGTACAGCTAACGTAGGGTGAAGGCAGCTGGAAAGCTGACACACAGAAACATAGCTTGTTCCTACGTCAAGGACCTGCAATACCCACTCTAGGATCGTTAAGAGTAACAAGACCAGTGTCTACCAAGTACATGCATTGGGTGCAATAGACAGTCAATACATATCTGCTGGACCTTGGCCTTCAGACTCAAAAGTCTAATCCTGCTGGACTTGGGGTCTCTTGGAATCTGGACTTGGTGTACAAGGTTGGGAAAAGCGACATGCATGAGTCTTGCCCTCGCATGAAGTGCTTGTCTCTGGGCACCATGTTTTACCACCCATCTTCCCTGTGTGGGAATGGGGTACCCAGGCCCTCCCACTCAGCCCTCCTCACAGTGTCGTTGCTCCTCCAGAGTGCAGGGTTGATGTCCCGCCAGCGGGAAATGGGAGACAGACCCAGGGCTGCCCTGGCTTTGGTGTAAGAAGGCAGGCCTAGATCCCGACCCCGCTGCAGGCAGCTGGCCAGGTAGTCTGTACGGGAGAACTTCAGTGGACCAGGCCAGAAATCTGAAAAAGAAAGACTGAAGAGGTGGAGAAAGTCGAGGGCCACCAAGGCAGCCTCCAGCCCAGACCACTCCAACCAATGCCAGGAACATTTGAGCCATGGGGAAGGAATGGGATCATGGTCAGTGGATCAGAAATTCTCTCAGCAAGGGGTGACATACAGCCCTCAGCCCTGCCTCTCTGCCTGCCTCTGCAGGTCCAGCTGGATCTCCTCCCAGGGGTCAGAGATTCACAGCCTGCAGGGACAGCCTCGGGCTCACCTTGTACATCCTCAACCACTACATGGTCCTCTCTCTCGGCAATCTGGGAGGCCATGCCCAGCAGCAGTGCATCCACATCTTCAGCACTTCTTAGGTTTGGGTGCTTAAGGAGTGAGGAGAAGAGGACGTGGCTCATGGGGCCAGAGGTTGGGCAGCCTGGCTCCCTCTGCCACATCTGCCACACCCTTGAGCCCACTCAGTCATGCTCTTTGCTCCTGGTGGGCATTTCTCAGCTTCAGGTTAATTCTTCACTCAGGGTAAATCAGAGTCCCACCCAAAGCTGACGTGTTGGAGCACAGAGGATCTTTCAACTTTTATTCTCTCCTAGAAGATTTGACACGATGATGGGCAAGGGCACTAGAGCATCTAGACGCCCATTTCTGCTCTCTCATTAGGCAGCTGGGTGACCGTGGAAAAGTCATAGGACCTGTCTGAACTTGCTGTTCTCCTTTTACTAGAAGAGAGACCCAGACTAGGGGTATATACGCCATGGTCGAGCAATTATTGCCTAGGTGGGTTAGCATGTCTCGGTGCTCCAAAGCCTCCAGGGACCTGGAGCTGTAAAGAGGGAGGAGATACCTAGGAGGAACAGTGACATAGTGGCCCCTCCCCTCCTGTCCTTCATGTATATACCCCTTAGGTGAGGCTAGGGGGCTGACTATTGACCAGGTCCCCAGGCTGTCCCCTTCACTCTGGTCCATCCAAGCTGCCTACTTCGGCCCCATTGACTACCTTCTTCACACACTCAGACACATGCACATACAGCATACACAACACACACACACACACACACACACACACACACACACATATATACATATATACATGTACATATATATATATACATATATACATATACATATATATATCCAATATATGTCTCCAACCCTGACCTCTCGACTCCAGTAGCTGTTGCAGACCCGGAGGGCTCTGGAGAAACTTGAGTTATGATTGGCAATCCTCTGGAAGTGGCAACTGGCATTCCTAAAATGTAAGGAGCAAAAATGGTTACTGAGACCACAGGGTCCTAATGTCAGACATCAGCTTTGGTCTCCAAGACTTCAGCCAGGGATCCCGCCTTTCCTATTTGCTGTGTGATCAAGGCATCTGACCTTGGTAGTTAGTGAACAGTCAGACTTTTGGAAGGTTCACATCTCCCATCTGACCAAATGTCTGAAAATTTGGCCATAGATATATTCTATCCGCACCTGCTCCATGTGGATAAGAACACACACAGAGATAGCAGCTGTGCACACACAGTTAGGGGTCCTTTGATAGCCACTGGACACTGGTTCTAGCACCCTCAAAAATAGCAAATCCACTGATGCATACATCCTTTATGTAGAATGGCATAATATTTGCCTATAATCTATGCACATTAGCCCACACAGTTTAAGTAATCTCTGGGTCTTGGTATGTATGTTTATGCACAGACATATTCATGTACGATTGGGTGAGGGCACATGTGTGGGTGTGCATATATGTGTGTATACATGCATGTGGAACCCAAAGGTTATCCTCAGTGTCAGTCCTTGGAAGCTGCTCACCTTGGTTTTTTGGGGGTCTTTCACTGGGACCTGGGACTTGACAATTAGGCTAGGCTGACAGATCAGCCACCCGAAGTGGGTCTACCTGTCTCTGTCTTCTCAGCATGGGCATTACGAGCTTGAACCACCACATCTGTCTTTTCACAGGATGTCAAGAGATTGAACTCTTGAACTAGGGGCCTGTGCTTGAGTGATAAGTACTTTTACCAATGGAGAGATTTCCCCAGTCCCTACGTTCTTATAATACTTAATAGAACATAAATGCTATCTAAATAGTCATTAGATCTGATCATTTCAGAAAGAATGGCCCTAAAATGTCTACATTTTCAATACAGAAGGAACTTTTCCAAATACTTAAAATCTGAGTTGACTGAGTAGATAGGGAGCCTAACATTATAAGGGCTGGCTATATGTAAACTACATACCTCTATCTTTTATCATATGCATATCATCTATACGTAGTTTTATTTATATGTATTTGTACTTTCTTTTGAGAGAGGGTCTCAAGTAACCCAGACTGGCCTTGAATTCTCTGTGTAGTAGAGGATAACCCTGAACTCCTGTTCCTTTTTATGCCATCTCTTAAGTGCTGGGATTAGAGACTATAAGGATGTACCACTTCTTTCTTTCTCCCTCCCTCCCTCCCTCCCTTCCTTCCTATCTTTATTTCTTTCTCTTTTTAAGATGAAGTTTTCCCATTTTGCCTACACTGGCCTTCTGAGCTCAAGCGCTTCTCCCACATCAGCCTCCTAAGCAGGTGGGACTATTTTAGAGACATGAGCCATGCAACCAACTATATGCACACATTTCTAAAGGATGTAAACATTTCTCCTTTGATCAGTCAAATGCGCGCTTCTGTAATCCAGCCTAGGAGGCAGAGGCAGGATGATCTTGACAAGTTCCAGGCCAGCCAGCGCTACATAATCCTGTCTTGAAAAACCAGTGACCAAACACATACAAATAAAAAACACGTGATTGTGGACTGCAGACAACCAGCTGGATGCACAGTGGTCTATTCAAATCTTGTTTCTCCATTTTCCCTATTCTCTCTAGAAAAAAAGCTGCTTCAAACTGATATAACCCTATCCTGAGGGCTCCAGAAGGCAGGTTTTTGTCAATAATGGGTCCAAGGTACAAATATGTGAACCCCTCTCCTACCTCATGTAGACCCCAGGGGGCACCATGGTGGAGAAGAACTGCTCAGAGGCCACCACGAACTCTGGGGAGATGCTGGGGTCCAGAAATGGATGGTATCCTGAGGCAAGAGGAGAAATGGGCACGTTAAGGTTGTAAATCCCCACTACTACCCTTCCTTCAAAAGATACTTGGCCATCTCTCATCCCCCTTCCCCTCACCTGCATACTCTGGGGGATTTTGCTTCAGGAAGCTGGGCAGCCATTCATACATCGCAATGTTCTGAGGATCAAGAGGTAAAGACACATGTGTAGGACTGGGCCAGGCAGGTCACTGAGCCCAGGAAAGCCTATATGTGGACATGAGGACCCAGCAGAGACGGTGACGGGAGGAAAGATTTAAAAACAATGGCACTAAGAACCAGGTTCTTCAAAGAATTTACTGAGGAGAAGGAAATGTTAAGGAATGATCAAACCCAAAATGATCTGGCACAGAGCTCTGCCTCTCTATCATGTACAGTAGTTTTTCCGGGTCTCCAGGAAGAGGGGCCATCTTGGAAAGGAACATCAGGGGGAGGGGCGTTGTCCAAGACTGGGGAAGCCTTGCTGGGGGAGCAGAGCCTCCCTGGATCCTGCACACAGGTGGGCAAGGGGCAGGCGGCACCACTCACCTGGTAGGTGGCAATGACCCTCTTGCGCGCATGCTGGAACAGCTCCTCATCCCCCCAATGTGGGTGCTCCTGCGCCAACTTCCTGGCACACAGGTTGTGGTAGCGAAACCACAGCAGTCCCAGCGCCTGCAGGAAGGGCTCCCTGTTCCCGCGCTGGGCCCCAAAGGCTGCATCCATGTGGAGATGGTGGCGGGGGGTGGAGGAAGGAGATGAAGGACACCATGAGCCAGGAGAGCCCAGACCCACAGGCAGACCCCTCCAGCCCAGCCCTCCACCCATCAGCCTGATGCCTCCAACCCTGCTCCTTCTGCCAGGACCCTTCAGTCTCACCGAACATCTCCTGCGGCCCTTCCTGCCTCGTGGCGGGGTCCGGTGCCATCCACATAAGCAGAGGGTCCTGGGATTTCCGTGGGAATGCAGGATCGGCCCCCGATGCCAGCTGTCCTCCTGAGAAGCTCCTCAGCGTGTCGCTCCAGGAGTGAGAGGAGCCATAGATGGCACTGCCATCCAGCCAGCCGGTCACCTGGTTGGTCTGTGGGAACATGTGGGTGTGTGGGGTCAGGTGCCTGCGGGTGGGAAAGAGCCTCACCCTGCCCAGCCTCCCCAGCCCGACCCCAGGCCTCCAGCGGGTCCAGCTGCAGACTCTCTTCCCGCCTGCCTGACTGCCTGGCCTCACCAGGTCCCGGGGGTTGCTGGGGCTCTGTCCGGTCTTGGGGTCCCAGCGGCTCCTCTGAAAGGGCAGCACCACGTTCCCGCGCTTGTCAGGGTCGAACACGGGGTCCCCACGCGGGATGTAAATGTTGAGGAACTCTGCAGGGCAGCCTGGCGTTTCCACACTCACCAGGTCCGAGAGCACGTGGTAGCCTGCCCATAATGCAGGAGGGGTTGCTGGGCCAGCCAAAGGCCATTCTCTTCCCTGCCTCAGGTATGGAGTCCTTCCCCCGCCCCCCACGAAGCTTCAGAATAGTCATCTCTTATTATGGGCAAGTCCAAGACCTGACCTCCACATTTCCTCCCAGCTCTTTCTCCTGGCCTGCCTGTGCCTACACCTGCTCTAAGATGTTGTCATTGTCAGTTTGGCAGTCTCCTTGGTAACTGGGAGGTGTTCAGTGATGATGCCTCAGCAGGCAGGGTTGTCAGCACCAGCTCCAACACGTAGCTCAGAGCCTCACTGAAGGCCTGCAGCCAAGTAGGAAGTCACATGGGAGCCAGCACGGGCGCCCAACATGGCCAGCAGACGTCATCATTGCTGCAGGACCCGTCAGTGAGCTTGCGATACCCTAACACCCCCACACAGCTCTCCGCTGAGGTCAGGACCCTTCTCTCAGCCTGTTCTAGCAGCCACTGGGGCAGCAGGGTCCCAGAGACAGTCTGTACCCCAACCCTCACCCCAAACAGAGAGGTGCCCCTTGCCTTTCCTCCCTGTCGTCTTCCAACACCAGGAAGATTCACGCCCCTGTCAGACCTGACTTCAGCATGGGTCCTCCCTGCTTCTGCCTTTGCCCCTACCCTGTTTCACGGCTTGCTCCCCCATCTCTCACCCCTCCACCTTTGTTTCCTCATCCTCCATCATATGTTTTCTCTATCCCCCGACTCCTTAGGCACTGAGGTGTGCAGCGGACCCCCATGGCTGTCCTCTTGCGGAGGCTGGTGTTCTCACCAAAGAAGACACCCAGGACTGTGCGGTTCCGCAGCGAGGGCTGCCCTGCAGGACCTCTCATGGCCGTGTTGCTAAGGTCTCGGGGGTTAGGCAGGTGGGGTTCTCTCAAGGGCTGGTACACACCATCTGCATAGCTGGCTGGAACGAGGCGCTGCAGACGAGAGCCTGGCACAGGAGAGGTAAAGACACGGGTGGATTTCATGTGTGTGTGTGTGTGTGTGTGTGTGTGTGTGTGTGTGTGTGTGTGTGTGGCTGGCTGGCTGGCTGTCAGTGCAGGTGCCAGTAGAGGTCAGAGGCATCGGAACCCCTAGACCTGGAGTTACAGGTGATTATGAACTGCTGGACCTAGAAGATTTGAACCCAGGTCTTCCATAAGAGTCGCAAGTACTCTTAATCACTGAGCAATCTCTGTACTCCAAGGAGCATTCTTGACCTCCACTCTCAGGCTTCCCTCCATCTTCCTTCCATACCTTGAATCCTAAAGCCTTAGATACGGGCAGCCTTTGATGATGCTTGCCAACCCTCAATCTCCACCGGAGGGTACCACCTTGATGCTCGGGCTAACTCTGCCCTCACCTACCTTTGCTGCCCCATCTGTGCTCCTTGAGGTTGTTATACCATCCATCAAATCTCTGTACCTCCCAAGAAATGGCGTTCTGGGCTCCTGTGTGAGAACGAAGGGAAAGAGCTGCTGGGCAAGTGCATGCAGAGGAGACCACGCAGGCCACGGGGGAACAGACCCTGCGATCCTGATTCTTGAAAGAGCAGGAGGCGGAGGAAGTATGGCCCAGAGGGAGAAATCGGGGCAAGGTGCTGTCTAAACTCAAGCCTGCCTGCTCTTGAAGCCACCCAGGGAGGAAGACTTGACTACCAAAGTGGAAATGGTGCACGGGCACGCAGTGCCCGCTAACAAGTGGCCTCCAAGGAGAGGGAGGAGAGCCGCAGTCAGGAAGGGGATGCACCATCTTGGACTCCTCGTATTTCAAGTCCTTGGGAGACACGACAGGACAGAAGTTATCCTTGGCCCTCAAATACCGTATGAAACAAGAGCTAGCCCCACCCTATAACTGGGAAGGACAAGTCATTCTGTGACCCATCACTGGGAAGAGGGGCTTGGCTCTTTCCCACTGAACAAAGCTCCAAGGCAGGGTGTGTTACCGCTACCCTGGTCTTCTTCCCAGTTTCTTGGGTGAGACCGAGGACTGGTCATGGGGATGACCTTGCCCCTTCCCCCTTTGGAACATCTTGTCCTTGTTTCATTGTTCCCTCCTCATCTTTTAATTTGTCTACTTTATGTGTATGGGTGTTTTGCCTGCATGCATGTCTGTGTACCTACCACACACATGCCTGATGCCCACAGAGGCCAGGAGAGGGTGACTGACCTCCTGGAATTAGAGTTACGGACAGTTGTGAGCTGCCGTGTGGATGTGGGAAACTGAACCCAGGTCCTCGGAAGAGCAGCCGGTGCTCTTCACTGCTGAGCCTCCGTTCCAGCCCTGTTCCTGTTTGTAATGCTACTGTAAAAAACCTACAGTCCAGGAGGGAGTCTTTGGCTGTTGTGGGAAAGAGCTGAGGAAGCAGGACAAGAAGGGAGGGTCTGGAATCTTCTTTGTCAGTAAGTCAGGTGACTAACCAGACCCCCCCCCCCAAAAAAAAACCTAGAAGACTTCTTCTCTGCCCACCCGAGAGAACAGAAGAAAGGGCTCTATCGGCAAGAGAGAGCCCACTCCTCAGATTGTCCTTAGACCAAGACAGGATGTGGAAGCTGTGGGTGCTGCTTGCACACTGGCTTGCACACACAGGTGCACATACAGACACACTCACCAGGGGTTCAGGAAGGAAAACAGCTAAAGCTCTCATATTTGAACCTGACTCAAGATCTGGGGCAGTAGACAGCCACTCACATAAGACCTCTAAAATGAGATGAACTGGTGGTAGGCTGAGGGAGGAGACTTTGGGGAAGACTATATCTTAGGGATCAGAGGCAAGAGCTGGGAGAAAAAAAATGAAGCCCCAAGGAGAGTACTGGAAAGAACTCAAAGGTGAGCAGCTTTGGCAAGGGAGAACATAGGTCCATATCACTGTCCTGCCACCGCCAGCCGGGAGGTGCTACTTCACAAGGATCATCCTCCTTTATCATCTCCCAAGATGCAAAACACTTTCCAGATTTGCTTGTTTGCTTGTTTTGAGACAGTCTCAAGTTGCCCAGGCTGACCTTGAACTCATTACATACTGGAAGATGACTTAAAATGGTTGATCCTCTTGCCTCTATCTCCAAAGTCCTGGGACAGCAGGCTAGAGACTTGCTCTTTTTAACCCACCTTGTACCATCGTGGGTCCACTTTCCTCTTCAGAGCTCTGGATTATAGGGAACAGCCACTAATTCTAAAGCTCTCAGACTTCCAAAGATGGAATTGCTGTGGGCCATATTGTATTCTGATGCTATTATTTTATTTTGTGCTTTCTTTTTTCAGCACTGGGGATATAACCCAGGCCCTCATATATGCTGGGCAAATGCTCTACCACTAAATTATATCCCTTGCCTAAGACCATTTTATTTTATTTATTTGTTTGTTTGTTTTTGTTTTTTTCAAGATAGGGTTTCTCTGTATTGCTTTGGAGCCTGTCCTGGAACTCACTCTGTAGACCAGGCTGGCCTCAAACTCACAGAGATTCATCTGCCTTTGCCTCCCGAGTGCTGGGATTAAAGGTGTGTGCCATCACCACCCAGCCCATTTTATTTTAAAAACACTGGTGACTCCTCCTTAGCTTTGGGTTTGATTTTACACTAAGATGCTTTATTATCTTATGTGTCTAAGTATTTCCTATTTCAAGTCAGGAGAACTTACCTTAACAAAAAGGATAGTAGACAGAGGAGAGAAAAGGAGCCCCATACTAGAAGAAATTATTTTCATTCTACTACCTACCCATTTATTCGACATCTAGAAACAAGAACTGATACGACACATCTCGAGACGATCAGTGGACATAGGTTCCCCGGCTCCTACAAAAGCTTCTCCTCCAGTCTGTACTCACCCAAACAGGCCAACATCTCAACCAGGAGGATCCAGGCCAGAGCTAGGTGCAAACCCATGATGAAAGTGGTAATGAGGGATTAAGTGTTGGAAAGCTTCCAAATAGAGACCTAGAGAAACACAGGACAGAAGAATGAGTCCAGCTACTCAAGAGAATCAGTTATAAGCCTTCTGCAGGGCCTCTCAGGATCACGGCTGGGGAGCTGGACCCACGTGGCTTGGGTAGCAAAGCAAGAGGCTTGCTCTCTCCGAAGGTCTCTCACTCATTCAACAGATAACTGATGAGCACATGCTGTGTACAGAACTGACCTAGGCTCTGGAGACCAAGCGGTTGACCAAAACAAAGCCATCCCTGCCCTTGTGACCTTTAGTTTCTCAGTAGTTGAAAACCCTCGATTTGGCCCAGCTGCCCACACAGTCTGCCCCACTGCTTGGGAGGAGGGGGCTGAGAGACCCGGCCGGCAGACTGGGATCTGAGTGAAAACATTGGTTGCATCCAACCTCGTCCATCGTCCTGGTGGTGGATGTGCCTAGAATCTGACTTGATGGTGAAGGCTGACAGAGGCTGAAGCGTGGCTCCTGTGAGTGCATAGACTCAGAAGAGTGCCAGCCACGTCAGCGGCTTATCTTTCAGCCCTGCTTTCCCTCCACAGGCCAACAAAGCATGGAGGACAACGGAGAAACAGAGACAGGAGGAGACTCCAGCCAGGACTCCTCTGGCAAAATTTCACTGAAGGTGTCCTAAAGATTGGGGGTAAGGTGGTGAAAGCCCTGTGCTCACAGAAGGCCTCATCTTTAGCCAGGACTCCTCCAGTCCAAGGAGAGAAGCCCCAGCGAGGGGCCTCACCCCCTCCCCATCTCCTACTAAACAAGTGGAAAAAAACCAAACTCCGTATTGCATCTATCCTAGAGAGTCTTCCGGGTGTGGTCTTTGGTAACATGTGAAGAGCTGGGCTCTGGAGACTTGAAACGTTGAGTTGGATGTGGTGGAGTGGCTGGCCACTGTTGTGCTTCCCTAATCCAAACAGTTGACCTCTTTCCCCTTCCCATCAAGTCTTCAGGAACCTGGACCCCAAATGTAGGTAGAGCGCTCCATCTCTAACGGCCTGTGGGCTTTTAGGCCAGACTCTGGAGACAAACTGCCAAGGAGAGCAGCCATCCTAAAAATCTCCCTGTGGGTAGGTAGTCCTTAACAATTTACACGAGACACTTGGGTGTGGTGACTCCCCAGACAATCTGGAAACAAAGGCACAACTCCCAGGCAATGAAACCCCAGGCAGTGGTAGAACCAGGGTGAGTACCAAGCCTGCCTGGTTCTTGCCCCACATGGCCATGTTTCCAGACCACAGTTTTAGAATGGTGATTCTGTGGGCCCCGGGGTAGGAGTGAGAGGAAGATGGCTTAAGACGACCGAGATTCCCAACCTGGAAGAGCAGGGAGTAATGCCTGTATACTGTACACCCAAAGTCCCTCATTGGCATGACGTGCTGGTGCGAAGCAACCCTTTAGACCCAAACAAACTAGGTCACTCAACGTGCTTAGGACCAGATGACCCTGGTTTTTCAAAACCACAGTGTGCTGAGCTCAGGCCTTAGCGAGGTCTGTTTCAGCCTCGGGGGAAAGATCGGAGGTAGGTACACGAGGCTACATTTCCCGTTCTGCAGAAGGGGGACCCACCAGTGAGCCTTTCCCCCTCTGTCCCCGCCTCAGAACCCCTTCCCTCGGAGAACCCTTTCCCGCCGGCCGGGAGAAACGCTCTCGGATCTGACCTTAGCCTCTGGTCCCCCAGCCTGGGACTGCGGATTGCCTCTGGCCTGGGTCCGGGGTTCGCTGTAGCCGCCTCGGTTCTGGCTGCCTCTCCAGCTCTGAGCCGGGGCGGGCGGGGCTCCGGGCTGAAGAGCGGATAGCGCGTCCCGGCGCTGGGGCGGGGCACAGTAGGGCGGGATAGAGGCCGGCACCGGGACCCGCCGCCGGGGCACTCCTAAGGGACCCGAGCGTGAAAGGTGAGACCCTGTGGGATGCTGGGTTCCTGCGGTGCCCAGGGTTCAGGCAGTGTGGCCGTGTGGGAGGCGGGAAGGCAAGTCTCCTCCACAAGTTGGAGGGGGCAGAGGAGTGGGTGGAAGACCCGAGAGGGGGTGAGGCAGGCGGGCTGTCCCCAAATCCTCGCCACACAATCGGTGTCCGGGCTCTAAAACGAAGATGACCAATCATCCAACACCTACCTACAGATCAGACCTAGCTCCAAAGCAAGGTATCCATCTGTCCCCCAAACCTGTAAGTCTGGGTAACCAGGGTTCCCGGTGGGACCTCCCAGGTCTCACTGCCCGGGGAGCCTGGTCGCTAGGTTTGCGTTGCAGCTGCCCGGGGTGCTGGCGTGGGTAAGGAATAGGAGGTCTCTGGGGGTGATGCCCAGGGTCCAGGCACACACCAGTCCGTCCGGTGTCCGAGGGCCGGGTGCCAGGGCCGAGAAAGTTGAAAATGACTTGCAATGGAAGGCGGGGAAGACACCAGGCCGGGTCTGTAGGGTCATAATTTGGTCCGCAATTGAGTTAGAAGAATGGGAGGTTGGAAGGGACCCTGGCGGGACAAAGTGGGTAGTTTTGGTGACAGGACGTTAACGTCTGGACCAGATTCCGGCCCCATCTCCACGACCAGGAGCGTTGCGAGTGAGTTCCCAAAGGAAGAGACGAGCGGCGCCGGGTGCCACGCACACAATATCTGAAAGAGAGGAAGGTAGGGGACCATGGGTCGCGTGTGGATGCGGGGTCTGTGCGGTCTCCTTGCGATCAGACCTTGAAGTGCTGCTCTGGTACCGACCCCTAGGGGCGCACTTCTTGAGTCTACACAGATCACTTCAGATTTCGGGGGCGGGGGGACGGTGAAGGAGAAAGTTTAGCAGGAAATTAAGACAAGGCAGACTTCTTAAGGTTGTAAAAGTCCCAAGATTTGTCGACACTAAATCTTTATTTCTCTTAACTGGAGTCTGGGTAGGTTGGATTGCTCAGTTCCCCATCCCTGAGTCCATTACCACCTGTCACTGGGGAATTCTCTCTCTCTCTCTCTCTCTCTCTCTCTCTCTCTCTCTCTCTCTCTCTCTCTCTCTCTCTCTCTCCCTCTCCCTCTCCCTTTGTCTCCCCCCTCTCTCTTTCTCTGTCTCCCTCTCCTTCTCCCTCTTCCTCCCCCTCCCTCTTCCTCCCCTTCCCCCTCTCCTGCTCCTCTCCCTTCCCCTCTTCCCCCCCCTCTCTCTTTCCCTCTCCCTCTCCCCTTCCTCTACCTTCCTTAGGAAGAACTAGCAGTTCCTGAAAAGGACTCTCTCTCTTTAGCCAGCCAGAGATGTAGACTTTTAATAGGTTTTACTTCAGTCAGAGACATAAGCTATCCCATTCCTGTAGCCACGCATCACCCATCAGAGTGCTTGACAATATTAGGCATGCCACCTAAACTGCCTTTATAGGGAGCTAGCAGTCCTCACTCTTCCGGGGTGGGGTGGGCAGAGGAAAGCTTTGGGAAGGAAATCTTGTTAAACTGCAAGAGAGGTTCCAGATCTCTCCTTGGCTTTAAGTGACGAAACTAGGACTTTACTGGGCTGGGTCTTCAAGACTGTTAACTTAATCTCTACCCACCTGTCATATAAACACTGGAAATCCACTTCATCTTGTTACAGGTAAGGACTAGAGAACTACACTGGAAATACTATGAACACTGGGGAAAGCCTCTAGTACTTAAGGTTGCTCTCCAGGCCATGTCAAAAAATAGAACCCCAAAGTGAAGGAATTGACCCTTCACCCAAGTCATCATAGGGGCCCCTGTAAAGAACTGTAGGTGTCTGTGTCACTGAGTATGACAGAGTCGGGGTGTGCCCCTCTTCCGTCTGTCTATCTGTGTTTATGTAAGTCTGTAGGTGTGTATTTATTTAACTGTCTTGTGCATCAGTATAGACTGCATGTATGTACCAGTCATGGTGGCGAGTTGAGGAACCAGAGGGTATAGTTAACACTGACGTGAGATTTTGCTAGGTTAGAACCAATTCTGCCATCGACTCCATTTGTCGAGCCTGAGCGGGAAAGATGGTCCCAAGAGAAACTCGGAAGAGCAGAGTTCTGCTGCTTTTTTATTTCAGTCCATCTCCTCATGCAGGAGCCCTGTTTGCATACTAATGAAACCAAACTAGGATCAGTCATGAAAATTCAACTTTACTACATCAGGCAGTGTAGAGTAAGGAATATCTAAGTCATGAAATCGCATAACTAATGGCAGAGACCAAGCAAGGCATACATACTGTAATCATCAACTATCATTTGCTCTAGTCATCCGTAATACGTATTTCGGAGAATCGGAAATGTTAACAATGTCCTTCTGTACTTGAGATACAAAAAAGCCTTTTGTTAGTGTTTCTTTGACGCATCGTGTTAATAGAGATGAGCCATGCTCACAAAACTTATATAACCTCTCATTAAAATAAGCACAGGAATACTAAGTGTATGTGATCCTGACCAAGATGCATTAAGTTAGTTAATATCTGCTTGCACTGCAAATACCTGTTGCTGAAATTCAATCGTATAATATGGGTTCTTTTTCATTTTTTGTGTGTGTGTGTACATGCACACACCTATGGCATGAGTGCAGACATCAGAAGACAGCTCTCAGAAATCAGTTCTCTCCTTCCACCATGTGGCTTCTAGGACTCAGACTCAAATTTTCAGGCTTGGCAGCAAGCACCTTCACCCACATATCCACCTCATGGGCCCTAACATGAGCTCTTTCTATGAACAATCTTGCTTGCTTTATCTTAAATTATGTCTTCTTTTTTCCTCCTCTTTCCCTCACCCTCCCTTTCTCTTCTTCTTACTATTATTATTATTATTATTATTATTATTATTATTATATTACCATCATCATCACCATCATCATTTTATCATATAGCCTTGGAATGCCTGGAACTCATTGTGTAGACTAGGCTGCTTTCAACTAAAACAAGATCTGCCTGCCTTTGCCTCCCAAGTACTGGGATTAAAAGAATGTGTCACCATGCCTTGCTATCTTAACTGAGACCTAAGGCCTTCTACATTGTAGAGCTCTTCTTCCTATAGAGATTTTCTTAGAAATGATTTCAGTTTGGGCATCATTAATAAAATTTTGCTATAACAAAAAAAATATGCTTTACAATAAATGTCACTAGGCCAGCAAGATGGCTTATCTGGTAAAGGCACTGGCTGGTTATGCCTGACAACCTGAGTTAAAGCCTCGGAACCCACAGAAAGATGGGAAGAAAGAACCAGCTCCACAAAGATGTCCTTTCACTTCTATAGGCATGCCGTGGGAAGTACACACACATACACACACACACACACACACGCATGCACGCACTATTAAATATAAACATTTAAAAATAAAATGTTACTGTTAATTATTTTGTTTAAAGAACTGGTTCTACTTTATTTTAAAAAAAAAACATTGTGTGTATGGCTGTTTTGCAGGCATATATACATATATATATGTCAATGTACCATGTACATGACGGTGCCTGCAGAGGCCAGAAGAGGGCATTAAATCCTCTGGAACTGGAGTTACAGACAGTCGTGATCTGCCATGTGGTTGTTGGGAATTAAACCCAGGTCCTCTGCAAGAGCAGCCAGTGCTTTTAGTTAACCTCTGAGTCTTCTTTCCAGCACCTCAAAATAACAGACTTTTAGCTATACATTTTCAGCTGAGCTTACAATGTATGCTTTATGTTCAACTAAATGCAAACATTTATGTTTTTCTCTTTACTATTCTTAGAGACTCTAGCTATTGGAAGAGGGTTTCTAGACAGTTGGGTGGTTTTGTTTTTTTTTTTTTTGAGATTACTAAATGTAGATTAGGTTCATCAGATCCCTTCTTATACATCTTTTAGCCTTGTATTGGTGGCACTCAGTTAATGTGAGTGAGTACAGTGTGGGTAATGAGGGGACATAGCTCCCCCTTGTGTGAAGACTCAGAAGGAGACAGATGCCTGTGGGAAGAACTCATTCATATTCATTGATTTGATCCAGAGTTTGATTAGAATGTGCTACATGCAGATGATGCAAAGATGGGAAGATTAAATCTCTGCCCTCAAGGAGACTCTGTCTAAAGGGGAGACAAATGTTCAAAGTGATGGAGTACAATAATTGTGATCAGGAGATATGATCAAAATACAACAGGAGTGGGAGAGTGGGAATCTTCCCATTGGTCCAACGGCCTTAGAGGGAACTCCACAGAGAAGGTGAGGTGAGCTGAGACTGGCAGTGAGGACAGGCGTTTGCCAGGGGTGGAACAATCCAGGTAGAGGAAATAACACATGCAAAGGCAAGAAAGCATGAACAGCACTCAGTCATGGAGAGGGGAAGAGGGGCGCTGCTCATAAAGCACTTTACATGTGATAGTGAGAAATTAGATTCTACCCAGGGCAAAGAAGTGACATGACCAGATTTGTTTATTAGAAAATAACCAGGCTAGAGAGGATGAGACTAAAATCGGCAAAGGCAGTAGCCAAGACAACCAACAGATAATTTCAAGAAATACTCAGGGGGTAGGATGGCCCTGGTTCTGGCATCTTTGTTTCATTAATGGACGGTGGTAAAGCTAAAAAGAA
This sequence comes from Peromyscus maniculatus bairdii, assembly GCF_049852395.1. Classification (NCBI taxonomy): domain Eukaryota; kingdom Metazoa; phylum Chordata; class Mammalia; order Rodentia; family Cricetidae; genus Peromyscus; species Peromyscus maniculatus. The sequence continues at coordinate 100,187,177 of NC_134855.1, read as the reverse complement.
AGAGCAGCAGAGAATTCCATTTGGAGCCTCTTCAATTTGAGACATCAAAATTCATGAGGTAGTTGGTCCTTTTAAGTTTGGAGCCCAGGGAGACCTTTGAGAACTATAAGCCATGGGAACAGACGAGACTACCTAGGAACATTTTGTTTTGTTTTTGAAAGAGGGTCTTACCTTAGTTCAGGCTAGCCTTGAACTCTCAGCTCTTGCCTCAACCTCTTCATTGCTGAGATTACAGGCGTGCACCACCACGATGGACTATCCAGGGAAACCTTGAATGACTAGAGGAAGTGAATCATGATAGAATCCTGAACAGCGTCAATATTTAACAGAGAGAAGGGTGGCCAATGATAGGGGACCCAGAAAACATGGTATTGTGGAACCAAAGAGTAAGTTTCAAGAAGGAAGATGTGTTCTGCAGTGTCAAATACCACAAGTTTAAAATTTTTTATGTAGTGAGACTTTCCCTTTAGGTTATTTAGTGATGTAATGCCAAAGATAAAGATGCAGAAAAGTTAGGTTACTAGGCCAAGGCGACAAGGGATAGATAAGAATATGGAAACACCAACACAGACTATTTTGTCAAAAATCCTGGCTGTGAAAAAGGAGAGAGTAAGACCAAACAGTGAGTGGAGATCCAGAAATGCTCCTTCTTTTGTGATCTGAGTTGGGAGAAACTTGAATCTACGCTTGGGAGAAAGATCCAGCAGAGAATGAAAAGTGAAGAGCCGTGAGAGAGCACCGAGGATGACTGATGATAAGGTGGTTGGGGGTTGGGCAGGAGGATCGGCAGGGCTGGGGAAAGATGAGTATTTCTCTGGGGTGGAAGAGCTGAGGACTTTAGAAGAAAGCGAAACTTGATGTTAAAAACTGAAACTGCGGTTGTATGACTTGTCCAAAAGACAGGATTAAAAGCTAAGCTATGTGTCTCCCTGTCTCGTTGCCGTACCATACACTCCCTATTTGTTCCCAAGAGTACTCACTGCACTTTCCATGCCCAAACTCATTTCACCCTCATAGTGACACACTGAAGCAAACATTATTATTTGGTTTGTTTGGTTGTTTTTTTTGTTTTGTTTTGTTTTTGTTTTTCAATAAAACTACATAGAGGTGAAGTTGCAAAAGACAGAGGCAGAATGCAAACCCCCTGGAGCTGTTTGACTACGAAGCTGCTTCCTTTACCTTCCCACTAAACACAATTCTCCCTGCTCAGATTAAATGATGGGTTCTCCTGGATAATATGAGACCCCAGTGCAGATCACACTTGGAAGAATGAACAGAACTGGGACAGCGATTCTAATTTTTCACCCCTGTTTTTTTATCTCTGAAGTTGGGGTGCATCTTATCACAATGGTTGTGATGGTTTAATTGACCATACTTTCTTTATGATGGTGAAATAGTAGTGTGTTTTGCAATTAATTCTGTCTAAAAACTGATGAAATGGCCAGGTATCATTTTGCTAAGGTCCTGTGTATAAAGGGACAGACAGGAGTCAAATACGCTCTAAGATCAATCAGGCAACAGGCAGAGAAGACCAAAGTCAGTATTTGAGTTGAAGAACCACATAGGTAATGTGAAGGGAAGAAAAATTCCTATGCATGGAATCGTAGGACATCTGGTACCAACACTGTGCCTGACAGAGGGCAGACAGAAAGCCTACCTAGGTTGTTCTGGACTCAGCAGACTCGGGAATTCGGGTACTTAAAAAGGCTGGGCAGTGCTGGGTCTAGGGATCAGCCCCTGTTAGTGTACTTGGACTCTACACTTAGCAGCTTTTTGGCCTTTGTTCCTTTGGAGACCGAAGAAGAAAGGCAATCTCTTCGTAATCTGCACCATCTCCTACCCTTATGACTTTGTTTGATAGTAAATACAGTTCTTTTTATGTTCTGTGATCCGCCTGTGCTAGAGCCTGGGAGGGGGGGAATGAAAGAGAGTTCTTTTTCTTCAGATATTCCCAGAAGAAACAGAAAAGGCCGAAAAGTGAGTGGTTAGGAAGGGACCACGGGGCAGCAGAGACTGATTGCCAAGACCCTAAATCTGCCACAGTCCAAAGACGAGGAGATGGACTGCTGAAAGGCAGTGGAAAAGCAGTAATAGTAGTGAAGGTCAGAAGGCACGCACGTGTGTGCACGCGCACACGCACACACACACACACACTCACACACACACACTCACACACACACACACTCACACACACACACACACTCACACTCACACACGCACGGCTTGAGAGATGACAGAGCCGGGTTGGTTTGTCCTCTGCAGCATCCTCAGCCCCACAGTGTGTCGGGTTCACAGAGGGCACTCAGTGAATCCTTGTTGTTGCAGCATCACCACCTCTGGACACCCCCGACAAAATGGCAGCTCTTGGACACACACTGCCCTTCTATCCGGGTCCCAAGCCAACCTTCCCAATGGACACAGCTTTGGCTGTTATCATCACCATCTTTCTGGCTGCCCTGGTCACCTTCATCATCATCCTGCCTGGCATCCGTGGGAAGACGGTAAGAAACAAACGCAGCCCTGTCGACTCCAGCCCCAGGGAGGACTTCTGCGTCAGGATGAGGAGTCCAGATTCTGTCGAGAGAGGCAGACTCAGGGAGGGAACGCCAGTGCTGAGGAAGCCTCATTACCATCCCTAGAGCAGAGCTCCCCGTTCACTGAACCAACAGATGGAGAGTGATTTTGTACCAGACACTCTGATCTTTAATTGGCCAAAGAGGCTCAGTGGTAGAACCCCGTCCCTGGGTGAATGTGGATGGAGGGCTATGCTTACTAAACCCGCCCCCTCTGACTCAGAGGCTGTTCTGGATGCTGCGGGTGGTGACCAGCTTATTCATCGGGGCTGTGATCCTGGGTGAGTGCCAAATGCCACAGGCTTGGGAAGCCGCCTCTCTCCTGTGAAGCCGCCTTTGTGGCTGCCTCTCTTTTCTTTTCGTTTCTCCATAGAGGTCACTGCTTCAGGGTGCCCTCCAGATCCAGCCCACACACCTCGCTCACCATGGGTTTAGCCCTTTACTCTTACCCTTGCCCTGAAAGGTGTGGGCCAGGGAAGCCCAGGAGGATCCATCTTTTCAATCTTGCTACCATTTTATTTGGGTTGTAATGAATGTAGGCAGGAGGACTCTGGGGGAGGGTTGTTGGCTTGGCCTCAGTGATTAGGGGAATAGGGAAAACAGACCATTTTTGTTGAAGTTGTCTGTGTGTTGCCCATCATGGTCTACGTTAATGCTTCCTTACCAGTCGCCTGAGTGGCTGTCCGTACACGGGACTGGGAGGGGTAAGCAGAGTGTGAGCATGGAAAATTTTAGATTCTGACCCTTTTCTTCATCCCACAATAATGGTTGGCAGACTTAGTATGAGCCAGGCCTGGACTAGTGAATGGGTATACAATTACGACAAGTTCAGGCACGGAGCCCTTGTAGCTTTCCTTCTGACTAACCCAGTAATGCCCAGGCCTTCCTGAGTTGCCCCTCCCCATCCCAGCTGTGAATTTCAGTTCTGAGTGGTCTGTGGGCCAAGTCAACACCAACACGACATACAAAGCCTTCAGTCCCGAGTGGGTCAGCGTGGATGTGGGACTGCAGATCGGGCTCGGAGGAGTCAACATCACACTCACAGGTGAGGAGGGAAGGCTCTGCTCTGCCTCTTTGGGATGTCTTTTGTGTGGTGTGTAGAACTACAGTGTGCCCAGCACCGGAGCCCGGAAGTGTAAGCGCTGAGGGGGAGGGGAAACTCAGAGCTGTCTCCTCTGTCGGCTGTCCGCGCTTGGCCATCTGCCCAGTGTGAAGGAACCCCTACCCAGGTGAATGGTCCAATCCCGTTCTTGGGTCCCTGCTAAGCACAGTTACCCTGCTCCTCAGGGACCCCAGTGCAGCAACTGAATGAAACCATCAACTACAATGAGGAGTTCACGTGGCGCCTGGGTGAGAGCTATGCGGAGGAGTACACGAAGGCACTGGAGAAGGGCCTTCCAGATCCGGTACTCTACCTGGCTGAGAAGTTCTCCCCTCGGAGCCCATGTGGCCTGTACAACCAGTACCGCCTGGCAGGACACTATGCTTCAGCCATGCTGTGGTGAGCATGGATATGGGATGAGATAGCCCCCCACTGGCCTAAACTCAGGAACAGATAGGCTAGCCATCTCCTTTCCACTCAAGAGGGTACCCTAAAGTGGGAGGAGCTGGCATCAGTCACTTTAGTTCTTGGTTGGGAAGCCCACAGGCAAGAACGTCCCTTCACATATTTGGGACAGCCTGTACCTGGGCCATCCCACCCTCTCCAACAGGTAGAGGGGCCTGGGCCCGTCCTCACTGCATCTTGGCTCTCCAGGGTGGCCTTCCTCTGCTGGCTGCTGGCCAACGTGATGTTGTCTATGCCGGTGCTGATTTACGGCGGCCACATGCTGCTGGCTACTGGCCTCTTCCAGCTGTTGGCTCTGTTCTTCTTCTCCATGGCCACATCGCTCATATCACCCTGTCCCCTGCGTGTGGGCACTGCTGTGCTGTCCCCTCACCGTGGGCCTGCTTTCTGGATCACGTTGGCCACAGGTGAGACCCTCCCCTAAAGGTGAGGGCTCAGGATGGAGGCGAGGGACTATCATGTTGGCGGGGTAGAGGGTCTACTTCTAGAGGTCAAGATGTCAGTGCCTTTTCTAGAGCCCCATCCTTCGTAACTCCCTCATCTTCTGGCTTTCTCTCTCCCATGCCGTTTCCTCTCCTCGTCCACGCTCACTTCTCTGTATCCTCTCTGTCACATCCATTATTCCCTAACTCCCGTTACTCAGGTCCTCCACATCTTCCAGTTGTGTGTCCCCTCCTGCATCCCTAACCACAGTTCTCATTGTGTCCTAGATCCCTTGCATGTCCCCACCTCACACTACCCCAAACGCCTTACGGTGTCACTCTCCTACCGTGCTCCGTCTACTCACCCACGTCATCTTCATGCCTCCTTCCTTTGTCTCCATCTGTCCCTATTTTCAGCATGTCTTCTTCTCTCCCAACCTCAGTTTGGAGCATGAAAATTCAGGACAGTAGACCCATACCGGCGATATGGACCCTAGGACATTCAGTTAGCTCTATGAATGCTAGTCACCCTAAGGCAGGGACCCAGACCTCCCTTACAGAGTTCTTCTGATGCTCTTAGGAGATGTTCTTGGAAGGACCCTACTAGAACTGAGGCAAGACCCATGTCACCTTCTTCCTCAGGACTGCTGTGTATTCTGCTTGGACTAGTCATGGCAGTGGCCCACAGGATGCAGCCTCACAGACTGAAGGCTTTCTTCAACCAGAGTGGAGAGGACCCAGTGCTGGAGTGGCGTTCCGAGGAAGGGGGACCCCTGAGTCCCCGCTACAGGTCCATGGTTGAGAGTCCCGAGACTCAGGACATCCCCATGTCGGAGACTTCCTCTGAGATAGGTTTTAAGGAGGAACACATCAAAGAGTCTGACTGTGCCCTGTAATGCCCCTCTGATGGCGGCCCCCTGAGTTTCCAGACTGGCTCCAGACCTCGCTGGAGCCTCCCTAAACCCGCCAGAACGGCCCAGGAGGTGGGTTTGGGTTGTATCAGATGCTCAGCTCCAACTTTAAAAAAAAAAAGATCAAAAGTCTCAAGGTTCTGAAGAGAGGTCAGTCATGCCTCGAAACTGCTGTTATTAAGAAAGACAACGGGGGTGGTTGTTATTCTGTAAAACATCCACCCTCTTGGATGCTTTGCCTCTTCAAGGTCAACCTCCCTCTCATAACAAATATTTTGGGCATCAAGTGATCCCTCAGCACCCATCACTTGGTTTTTGGGTGGGCTGCCCCCCCCACCGCACCCCATTTCTTTTTCTGTTGCATTCACAGCTTATGTGACCTCTGTCTGGATCTGCACTGTAAGGGGACCAAGCATCTTGTTCCACTTCTAACACTAACCAGTTGTATGCCACATCCTCCTTGAGTTTCAGTTCCGGAATATGCTATGTAAGATTCTAGGACTTGGGAAGAACCGCTGGAAAAGTCCCAGATGTGTACAATGTGTGTGAGTGGTTTGCCTGCACCTATGTCCGTGCACCACTTGTATGCAGTGCCAGCAGGGGCCAGAAGAAGGCGTTGCAGAGATCTCCTGGAACTGGAGTTACAGGCAGTTGTTAGTCGCTCTGTGGGTATTAGTACTCCAACCCCAGTACCCTCTACCTGAACCATCTCTCCAGACTCCCAGGATTTATATTTTTATGCCTCGCTGTTTCTCTTTTAGCTCTCAGGCACACACACACAAAAAGAAGACAGTGGGAAAAATTAGTGAATCAACGCTAAAATCCTACTATTTCCCAGTACATTCAGTTTGGCTAATAGAGAAAGATTTGGGCAGTGTGACCACCCCGTGGGGCCGCTCACGAAGATGCAGGTGCCTGTCAGTTCCTCTCGGGCCTCACTAGAGGGCGCGCCTCTCCCAGATCCCTTCTGTGTTTCTCTGATTTCTCAGCACCTGAATTTACAATACCAGATTATCACTAGCCTAGCGCGAAGCTTCTCAAGGTTGTGTGACTCCAAGGGCCAAGAGATGTCAAGAAAATGGATGGGCGGGGAATTTTTGAAAAATAAACAAACAAACAAAAGTTTATTTACAGCTCTTCGGAGAAATTCATTCCCTAGAGCAAAGGGCACATCCGGGGCTCCCCCTAGTCCTTCTGCGTGGGCATTCAGTTCCCTAGATTCAGCAGTGCTTCTAGGGCGCGCCTTTAACACTGTCTTCGGGTCTGCGGGATCCCAAGGAGATTGGGAATCTGGAACTAGCTCTCTTCATAGGACAGTAGTAATATTCAAATCTGGAGCCTTGAACTGCTCGTGTTGCGGGTTATTGAAGATGAGAGGCGAGTTCCCTTTCGCCTGACTGCTACAGTCTTTGTCACTTTGACCCAGAACGGAGCGAAGAACCCTGGGTCGAGTGTAGTGGAGAATCACCACCGCCCCTCCAAGGAGGAGGCTCAGGATGCCTGCACCGGAGGGCGGAAAGACAGAGGGAGTCAGGGTTGCAGGCTCTGGTCGCCATCATCTGGAGCCCATCCTTGGAATTTCCTACACACACAACCCTCAGAAAGTACTCTTATGTGTATTACACGATGCACGAGTTCTCAGGCTAACTGGGGCAAGATACTGAACCCTTCCGAACTAGGTCTACTCAATCGTAACAGCGCCTGCTCCACCTTCTGCTGCTGTCGAGAGGAAGAAATTAAGTAAGAACTCATTCTATAAGCTGGGTAGCGCGCATCCTTTACATATCCCGGTCACCACCAGGTTAGCATCCCTTGGTACTCACCGGTGGCCAGCGTGACCCAAAAGGAGGCGCCGTAGCGAGGCGTGAAGGCGGCAGAGCCCAGACGGAAGGGGCAGAGTGGCACGCTGGAGACCGAGGCGAAGGCGAAGACGGCGAAGAGCGTGAAGGCGCTGGTGGTGAGCAGCGCCAGGCCTCCATAGAGCGGGGTGGGCATGGAGAGCAGCGCGTTGGCGATGATCCAGAAGCAGAACGCCACCCTGGCGGGGACCGAAGCAGCGCGCGGTGAGCCGGGTTCCCTGGCCAGGCCTGCAGGAGGCGCAGGGGAACCCCGAGGAGAGCCGGCTCCTGCGCGCACGCGGTGGCTGGGATTCCCACGGTTTTTGCAGATCGCGGGACCATCCTGCCCGCGAGGCTGCAGTTCCAACCCGCAGCTCCCGAGGCCGTTCTCTCCGGGTCACACGCACCCTGCCCCGTCCCCACCACGGGCTCACCACAGCGTTGCTGCGGCGTAGTGTCCGGCCAGATGATACTGGTGGTACAGCCCGCAAGGGCTACTGGGTGTGAACTTCTCTGCCAGGTAGAGCACTGGGTCCGGCAGTCCCTTCTCCAGGGCATCCACGTACTCCTTGGTGTAGTCTTCGTCCAGACGCCAAGTGAAACGCTCATTGTAGTCAATGGTCTCGTTCAGCTGCTGCACTGGTGTTCCTGCAGGAAGCTGTGGGGTTAATGCACTCTGCCAGGCCAGGGACCCGGAAACTGAATACATTCAGATAGGGAACGAAGGGTGGGGCGGCTGGCAGGAAAGAGAAAGATTAGGTAGTCGTTGGGGGAAAACCCAAATCCGTGTCAATCAAAGGTTTTCTGAGCCTGAGGGATGTGAAAGATCTTCTAACATCGCTTGGCGCTCAGCTCCCAACCATGTGATCTCCCAGCCCCAAGAACTCACTTTGCAGCCGGGCGTTGGTGGCGCACGCCTTTAATCCCAGCACTCGGGAGGCAGAGCCAGGCGGATCTCTGTGAGTTCGAGGCCAGCCTGGGCTACCAAGTGAGCTCCAGGAAAGGCGCAAAGCTACACAGAGAAACCCTGTCTCGAAAAACCCAAAAAAAAAAAAAAAAAAAAAAAAAAGAACTCACTTTGCCCCAGCCTCCTCACCTCTGAGTGTAATATTGACGCCCACCAGTCCCACATGCAGGCCGACATGGACTTGAACACGGGCGGTACTGAAGGCTTTGTAGGATGTATTGGTCCACACTCCCCCCACGAACCAGTCTCCGCTGAAGTGCACAGCTACGGGGAGAGGCACGGGGTGACTTGGGGGTGAGGGTGAGAGGGACAGGAGGTGGGACAGAAAGATGGAGGTCTGGGGACCTGGTGCAATAGCAAGGTAAGGGCAGAAAAGTGAGCACTAGCGAAGAGCACTGGCGGAGGCAGGGGCATACCTGGGCAAGTAAGCACTCCTCAAGGTCAGCCTAGACTACATAGCAAGCAAGAGACGGTCTCAAAACAAAAAGCCCACAGTAAAAAGAGCAGCTGGGGAACCAGAAAGAGGTGCAAAGTGGAAGGGGAACCAGGAAACCGAGCTAGTTCCCCATTTCTCAGTGCCCTCTGCCACCCCCTCCCTGCTCCGACTCCTCTCTCCCGGGAGTTGCACCGGACACTCACCCACAATCTCTGCACCGATGAACAGACTAAGAAGAACTCTCACCAACCAGAACCATCGCTGTGGGGAAAGACAGACACTCAGGTCAGGATTGGGCACTGCCCAACCCATCCTCAAGACCCCCCTTGACCCCACTCCATCTCAACGTGACTTTTGAGGCAGATGTCACGCCTGCTTTTCCTTCAAGTTCCTCTAAGCCACTGGCATTTGTGGTAGTCTCTGGTCGCGTGCTTATGTGACCATTTCCCCGGTCCTAGTTTCAGGTCCGGCTTGCCTTGCACTCTCTGACCACCCTTTCTACCCCCCGCTGTCTGGCGCCTGTTCGCTACCACTAGTTCAGTCACTGCTTGGTGAGGCTCAGTGAGTTCAGAAGTGCCAGGCAGGCAGGGGTCACCTCTCCCTGAAGAGGGAGGCCCCAGGACCTGGTAGTCAACGAAAGGAGAGGAACTGTGCATATTTCTAGATGGACCAGTTCCCTCAAACCACCACCAACAAAAATCAACACAGAAAGATTGAGGTCTTCTCAGACTTGAAAAAAAAAATGTACAGTTTAGGATCTGGGGGCTGGGAGCATTTAAGGGAACTGCCCAGGCTTGCTACGAGTTTGAACCCTCTGTGTCTTTAACCGAACGTGGTAAGGAAAACACCACAGTCTAAATTGCCCGTGCCCATCCTCTTGACCAGAAGGTTATTGTCCAGATGACAGGACAGGGGTGCTCAAGTCTTCAGAGAGAGGGGTGGGAGAGTTCCGGCAGCACTGGAAGCCTGGACTACTGGGCTGGTTCCCACTTTCTGCAGCAGTTGGAGTCTCTTCCCGGGAATCCCTGAACCCTGGACTGTCCCTCTCCCATGAAGAGTGGATTGTTGCACCAGACTTCTAAATTTACTCCTGCTGATCCCCAGTTTAACTATTCATGAAGAATCTCCCTTAGTCTTGTCTGCCCCGAGTCTCCGAGAAATGCTCTCCGCATTGCTCTCTCACCTACGACGTGAGCTTCTAGAATCCCCCTAAGAGGAGCCCTTAGTACCCGCTTACCGAGTGGCCACGGATCCCAGGCAAGATGAGCAGGAAGCTGACGGCCAGGCACAAGAATACCAGAATGACAATGAGCAGCGGGACGCTGAAGCCCGCCGCGTGCCTGGGCTGGGGGTAAAAGGGCATCACCCCATCCCAAATAGTCATCTTGCAAGAAGTTCAAGAACTGCACACAGGCAATGAATGAGCTGGTGTGGGGGAAACAAAGTCTGAGTCCCGCGGCTCTTCTAAAAAGCGCAGGAGCGGGATCCTGAAGCCCTTTCCCGACTTGGCGGCTTCGTGCACAGCGTTTGCAAAGAAACGCAGACCCCCCTTTTATAGGAGCGTGGGCAGCAAGCTGGGGAGGTGTCCTGATTAGGCGGCAGGGTCCTATCCAGATAAGATCAAGCAAACGAGGGCGGGGACATGCAAATAACGGCAACCCTGCTCCTTAACTGGAGGCCAAGCCTCTTTGGTCCCCACATTCACACCTGGAGCTGTGTCCTGAGCTGACACCAGCTAGACAGGAGACAGAGTGAAGGTTGAAAGTGCATCCAGGAAGTGTGAAGATTCTCGGAACTGAGAGAGTGGAGTGCGGGGGGAGCAGAGCAAAGAAACCAAGTCTCCAAGAACACGGAAGACGGTTGAAGCGACCGGAGCCTTACCCTAAGGTTGGGTCCTCCTAGCCCTCTCCTTTTCCCACAGGCCTTCACTGCAGATTTGAGAAGGAGGTCGGCTGCGGGTCCCTGGCTCTCAGTTCATTAGCCCCTCCCACTTTTCTGCCGCCTCCGGTAGAAGCAGTATGTGAGAAATTGGAATGAGAGTACCAGGTTTTGGAGCAAAGCCCCGGGAGGTTGAGACAGTCCTACTAGAGACTAGGCATCCCAAAGGACTCCTGCCCGGGGGTGTTCCTATGGTTGAAATCAGCAGGGTTAGGATGGGGGACAGTCTCAATATCTCCCAGGTTGTCCCAGAAAGAGCATCATGAAGATGTAGGACCTGAGTAACGCTTTTGCGCTCCTCTTCCAGTACCAGCTGTAGGGGTGTGTGTCCACCTCCCACCTCGAGGCTGCAGGGACAGCATGCTTCCAACAAGCCCCAAGACAATAGTGCTCCTGGGCACTCTGCTAACTGGACTCCTGGGTCCAGCAGGTAAGTAGATGGGACCTCTAGCTGAGAAGGATCAGCCAGTGTCCCATGGGAGTGTGGAAAAGGAGAGGTGCAGTTGGCACCTGGAAGCTGGAAAGGCTGGTCCACCTCCGATCCGGTTTGTGAGATGCAAGAAGACTTCTCCGGAGGCCTCCCGCTTTGTGGAAGAATTGGAAATGGAGTTAGTTGGGAGGAGCTAGCCAGCTGGGGAAGGACTCTACGCCCATGATGTCATGGAGGGGTCTCTGAGAGGTTAGTGCTAAGTGGAAGACTCTCTGCTCCCACAGGTGGCCAGGATGCACCCTCACTGCCCTGGGAAGTGCAGCGCTATGATGGCTGGTTTAACAATCTCAAGTACCACCGGCGCGGTGCTGCCGGTAAATCCTGGGTTCTGCGCGGAGGGCAGGGTCGCAGCAGTGCGGGTCTGCAGTTGGAGTGTGGTAGCCAGTGGGATTGCATTCACACCACATTCTTGTGCATTCCTGGGACGGGGGGGGGGGGGGGAGAGAGAGAGAGAGAGAGAGAGAGAGAGAGAGAGAGAGAGAGAGAGAGAGAGAGAGAGAGAGAGAGAGAGATTGATTCTCAGCCTGGGTTTGGGACCGGGAGCCCTGATCCAGCTCAATTCTCTGGCTCCTCCAGGCTCGCGCCTGCAGCGCCTAGTACCTGCGAATTACGCTGACGGCGTTTATCAGGCTCTGGAGGAGCCATTGCTGCCCAACCCTCGGCGGCTAAGCGATGCTGTCACTCAAGGCAGAGCCGGACTGGCGTCCGTCCACAACCGCACAGTGCTGGGGGTCTTCTTTGGTAAGTATAGGAGGAAACCAGGGTGGATCTGGAGCTCACTGAGTGCCAGGGAAAGGACCCTGGGAGTCCCACCGCAACTCGCAGGAAAAGAATATTTTCTAAGAAGCGCTTCTTCTGTCATCTTTGAGTACTTGGGTGTGGTGCGGGGATCTTTCTCTTACACCTTGCTCTAAACCCAACTCTTAGGAACTCTTAGGGTCCCGAACTCTTAGGAACTGGATGCCCTCTGGCCATTTGCTCTGCTCACGACTCTAACGACTGCCACGCAGAGGTGAAGAGAGCTTGTTAATCCTATCATTTTTGATTGTCGTAGCAACGTTGGCATGTTCAGGAGAGAATGCTCCGTTCTGTTTGCACATTAGAGGCTCGAGGCTCGTAGGGGATAACCCAATAGACGGCGTTGGCGCTTGTGCTCTGACCTCTGCCTTCTGTGCCCTGAGAATTACTAGAAGCCTTCCTGGTCCTAAGAAGAGCAGGACCAGATGATTGGCTGACCAAGTTGTCCTCTTAACCCAGGCTACCACGTGCTCTCGGACCTGGTGAGTGTGGAAACGCCAGGCTGCCCTGCAGAGTTCCTTAACATTTACATCCCGCGTGGAGATCCGGTGTTCGACCCTGACAAGCGCGGGAACGTGGTGCTGCCCTTTCAGAGGAGCCGCTGGGACCGCAAGACTGGACAGAGCCCCAGCAACCCCCGGGACCTGGTGAGGCCAGGCAGTCAGGCAGGCGGGAAGAGAGTCTGCAGCTGAATCCGCTGGAGGCCTGGAGTCGGGCTGGGGAGGCTGGGCAGGGTGAGGCTCTTTCCCACCCGCAGGCACCTAACCCCACGCACCCACATATTGCCACAGACCAACCAGGTGACCGGCTGGCTGGATGGCAGTGCCATCTATGGCTCCTCTCACTCCTGGAGCGACACGCTGAGGAGCTTCTCAGGAGGACAGCTGGCGTCAGGGCCTGACCCCGCATTCCCACGGGAGTCCCAGGACCAACTGCTCATGTGGATGGCACCGGACCCCGCCACGGGACAGGGAGGACCGCAGGGGATGTACGGTGAGACTGAAGGGTCCTGGCAGAAGGAGCAGGGTTGGAGGCATCAGGCTGATGGGTGGAGGGCTGGGCTGGAGGGGTCTGCCTGTGGGTCTGGGCTCCCCTGGCTCATGGTGTCCTTCATCTTCTTCCTCCACCCCCCACCATCTCCACATGGATGCAGCCTTTGGGGCCCAGCACGGGAACAGGGAGCCCTTCCTGCAGGCGCTGGGACTGCTGTGGTTTCGCTACCACAACCTGTGTGCCAGGAAGTTGGCGCAGGAGCACCCACATTGGGGGGATGAGGAGCTGTTCCAGCATGCGCGCAAGAGGGTCATTGCCACCTACCAGGTGAGTGGTGCCGCCTGCCCCTTGCCCACCTGTGTGCAGGATCCAGGGAGGCTCTGCTCCCCCAGCAAGGCTTCCCCAGTCTTGGACAACGCCCCTCCCCCGATGTTCCTTTCCAGGAGGCCCTTATTCCCATAGGGGTTAATGTCTAGAAAACTATGAAAATCCCCTGGAAAATGTTTATATGGGCGATTTTGCTTGTGATTATAGTTTAGTGCCTGCTCCTCTATCCCGCACAACTGGCCTTCGCTGGGTCTCATCTCTGCACCTAAGACTTCCTTCCCCATAGGCTCATTCCAACTTCTCCTTTCCTCTCACTAACCCTCAGAACATTGCTCTGTACCAATGGTTGCCCAGCTTCCTGCAGAAAACACCCCCAGAGTACTCAGGTAAGGGAGAGTTGTGAAGGGGGGGGACGATACCTAAGCTGAAGACTCATAGAGGAAAGAAAGGTAGATCTGTGATGCCAGGGTGTGAGGTTAGGCACCTGTCTTCGTGCAGGGTACCGCCCTTTCATGGACCCCAGCATCTCCCCAGAGTTCGTGGTGGCCTCTGAGCAGTTCTTCTCCACCATGGTGCCCCCTGGGGTCTACATGAGGTAAGGGAAGACTGGTGGAGCCACACAGTGTTGGAAGTAGGTGGTCCGTGAGTGGGCTTGGGGCTTGGGGTTTGCAAACCCCCCATAGTTTCATCAGAAGAGAAGTGGAATGGGGCGGGGACTGAAACAGGATCCTGGGGAGGGGGAGGTTTGGGTTCCATAGGAAATCCCTCAGCTCTCCTAATAACCGCGTTTTGGTTTCTGAGTGTGGGTATGTCTGTGGCTGTGGTACCTTTTCACCTCCCACCACCCACAGGTCATAGAGATCACTCTATCTCCAAATGCTTTGGTTCAAGAAAGTTCGTGGGTCATCCTTCACTCCCGGCCAGTCCCCAGAATTGCTCACCTCATTCACCATCTCAGCTTCTGCCCTGAATTCCTCCATTGTATTTTTATTGGCACTCCGTTTCAGAAACTCCAGCTGTCATTTCCGGAAATTCCCGAAGGAAGGTTCTGGCAGTGCTCCAGCTCTCAGGGTCTGCAACAGCTACTGGATCCGAGAGGTCAGCATGGGGTCAGGGCCGGAGAGTGGAGCCCTGGTCACCATCATTTACCATAAAAGCTTGGAGAAGTACCACTGTGGGTTCTTGAGCAGTGGGGCTGCAGGTAGGGAGTTAAAGGTAGAGAACATTATCTGGGGAGACTTGCCCAGGAGAGTCTGGACTTGCCTAGGCACAGGGCAATGTGCCTGCTGCCTGGGAAACTGAGGCAGGACTACTGCTAGTACCCAGGTGTTCAAGGCCTGGGCAGTCTACCAAGATAGAGAGGAGGAAGGAAAAGGGGAGTGGGAGAGAGAAAGGAGGGGCAAGGGGGAGGGGAGGGGAGAGGAGGGGAGCTAGAGACCAGAGAGGGCCTTCTGTCTTGGAGTGCTACTGTGGTCCAGGGTAAAAATCTTGAGGGTATTGTTTACTTTCAGAACCCCAATCTGAAGAGTGCCCAGGAGGTGGATCAGCTGCTGCTGGGAATGGCCTCCCAGATTTCAGAGCTGGAGGACAGGATAGTGGTTGAAGACCTGAGAGGTGAGCGCCGAGGGTGGGGTGTCCCAGCTGGGAGACTGAGGATCCTTCTGGGTTAGTCAGCAGGCAGACCTAAGGTCCCGATGATGGAGACACACAGACATACACTCGCAGACTTCAGACAGATGTCAGAAGAAATTGAAATTTGTCCCCGTCCCCCCTTAATTTATAGTTTTGTGTTGCTTTTATTGTGTTAACTATGCCTGAATATGGAGGGGGCCCTGGGAGCAGCACCACATGTGAGCATCATCTCTGGGGTTAACTTAGGTCTTACGGGTTCCTATCCAGTCCTGTTATAAAGTCAGGAGGTACAGAGATGGGAATTTCTGGTTGGTATCAAAAAATTCTCTTGAGTCTTAGGTGATCTTTTTAGAAAAATTGTCCCCGATCACACATGGTGTCATTGGCTCCACACCAAACAGGGTCACTGGTGTCCTGTAGAGGAGTGCTGGGTACTGAGGCCGGGTAGAGGTCTAGACAGCTAGGTAGAAGGATGCAAGGCAACAGAGGTTTGGGTCACTGACTCAAAGTCTGGTCTCTTTTCAGATTACTGGCCTGGCCCAGACAGATTCTCTCGCACGGACTATGTGGCTAGCAGTATTCAACGAGGCCGAGATATGGGGCTGCCCAGCTATAGCCAGGCTCTGCTGGCCTTGGGACTGGAGCCTCCAAAGAACTGGAGTGCTCTCAACCCCAAAGTAGAACCTCAGGTCAGTAACAACAACAACAACATAATAATAATAATAACAGCTAGGGGTGGGGAGATGGCTCAGTTGATAACATGCTTATTACATGTTATTAACCTAATAACAAGCATGAGGACGTGAATCTGGATCTCCAGCACCTATATAAAAAGCTGGGATGTCCCTGTGATCCCAGCTCTGGGAAGGCAGAAATAAGTGGAACCCTAGACCTTTCTGGCCGACCAATCCAGCCAAAGCAGTGATATCTAGGTTCAGGGAGAGACCCTGTCTCAAAGAATAATGTGGAGAGTGATTGAGGAAAACACTCAGTGTCAACCTCTGCCATCTACATGCACACAGACTCATGTGCAAGAACATGTGCCCCCACACACATACATACACAAGATAATGGCAGCTAAAACTTCCTATGGTGCTACTCTTCCAAACCCTCTACATGGTGAACTCACTTAATCTACATAAGAATACTATAAGGTAGTTACTCTCAGTGTTGCAGTTTTACTGATGACATTGTTGGGGAGTCTACATACACATCTGTTACCTCCCATGATGCTCCAGGTGCTGGAGGCCACAGCTGCTCTGTACAACCAGGACCTGTCCCAGCTGGAACTACTCCTGGGTGGACTCCTGGAGAGCCACGGGGACCCTGGACCTCTGTTCAGCAACATCATTTTTGACCAGTTTGTGAGGCTACGGGATGGGGACCGTTACTGGTTCGAGAACACTAGGAATGGGTAAGGCCTGGCTGAGCCTCAGACTTCACCTTGGCCTGGGGATCCAGACTCTCTGCCTGAGACCCTAGACAGCCCCCACAGGCTTGAATCCAGGGCCCTACCACACCCTTCTGTCCACTCCAGTCTCTTTCTTGACATGAGTCCTTGGGCCTGGGGTCCTTGGAGGACTGAAATCCGCTTCCTATCCCAGCAATGGTCTTTCTCCCATTTAGGCTGTTCTCCAAGGAGGAGATTGCAGAAATCAGAAACACCACCTTGCGGGATGTGCTTGTAGCGGTCTCCAATGTGGACCCCAGCGCCTTGCAGCCCAATGTTTTCTTTTGGCAGGAAGGTGAGTAGTGGGGGGGGGGGACAGACAGTAATGCTATGGGGGCAGAGTCACCTGGTGCTGTACAGGGAGCCACGTTCCTTCCGTGGGTGGCTGCGAGGTCCGTAAGCTGCTTCCTACACTACAGTCTGTGCTGGCATGAGGGCTAGACCTAGCCATCAGGCTGGGGTGGACGCTGAGAAATTAGATATGGGAGGGGTCTTCTGAGGGGAACAAGTTCCAGAGAGGTGGGACCTTGGAGTGGGAAAAGGTATTTGGTCTTTCCTAAGACAGGGCAAGAGGCTCACCTAAGGAGTGGGAGTCTTGGGCCCTGAGCTCTTCCGTGGCTTGTCCCTCAGGTGCACCCTGCCCCCAGCCTCAGCAACTCTCCACGGAAGGCTTGCCCGAGTGTGTGCCGCTTACTGTGATCGATTACTTTGAGGGCAGTGGTGCTGGCTATGGCATCGTCATTGTGGTTCTCTGCTGCTTTCCCTTAGGTGAGCCCTCTGCCTTTCCCTGTCTCTCTCTCTTTCTGGCCTCCTCCTCTTCCCCGACTGGCCCAGTCCCCCTTTACTTGTTGGATGGCAGGGCTAGCTCCTTTGCATAGCGTGAGCCAGGCTCAGGGAGCCTTGGGCGTCTGAGGAGGAGGAGCCGAAGCCCCCGACTCCCTGGAGTTATGAGCAGAGGGTTCTCCTCCCCTCTCACTGGTCTCTTCCGGTCCCCTTCAGTGAGTCTGGTTGTCGCTGGGGTGGTGGCTCATTTCCGGAACCAAGAGCGCAAGAAGCTACAAAAGAAAGGCAAAGAGAGTCTGAAGAAGGAGACAGACAGTGATGGAGTGTCAGGTGAGATGACTCAGGAATGGAAGGAGGGAAGGGGGCCTGGAGCCTGAGAGTAAGATCCAAGGCACAGAGTGGGGTGGAAGCCAGGCTCAGTAGAAATGCATCAGAGAATGGCATGGGCTCAAAGACCTCTGCTGATTCGCCATGGTCCTTTCCTCAGTGATGGAGTGGCCAGGCCCCAAGGAGAGGAGCTATCCTGTCACCATCCAGCTGTTCCCAGACAGGTGTCTGCAGGTCCTTGACAAACGCCTCACGGTGCTCCGCACCATCCAGCTGCGGCCCCCACAGCAGGTCAACCTCATCCTGTCCAACAACCGAGGACGCCGCACCCTGCTGCTCAAGATCCCCAAGGAGTATGACCTGGTACAGCTCCTCCTGCCTCCCTTTGTGGGCTGTTTTCACATGTATCCCCTCTCCTAAGGGAGTCATCTCAGCTCGGTGTCCACGGCTGATGCTGCAGGAGGCTCCTTCCAGGAACTCCCAGACTGACGTGACCATCCTTGGATGGTCAGGGAAGAGACTTCTCTTCCTCCCTCAACCTGAGGTCCTTTGAAGTGACTTTGAAGAAGAGCCAGCTCCAGACGTGATGAAGCCCTTTCTCCAACACAGGTGCTGCTGTTTAACTCCGAAGAGGAGCGAGGTGCCTTTGTGCAGCAGCTGCAAAACATCTGCATCTGCTGGGCTCCGGATCTCCGCATAGCTGAGATGGACGAGAAGGAGCTGTTTAGGAAGGCTGTGACCAAGCAGCAGCGGGCAGGCATCTTGGAGATCTTCTTCAGACACCTTTTTGCTCAGGTGCCATGACTTAGCCCTGGCACAGGGGATGGAACCAACCTGAGCTGGATGGGAACTAAGATTTCACCCTGCAGGCTAGAGACAGACAGACGGTCTGGGTTAGATCTTTAAGCAAGTCACACGTTCTTGTCTCTCTATCCCCACTTCCTCGTCTAATCAGCAGTGGACCTGATGGATTCTCAGACGGTCCCCCTGGACCAGTGGCGTCAGTTCGCTTGGAAACTTGTTATAAGTGCTGGTTCTCGGGCTCCTCCCCAAACAGACTGAATGAGGAGCTCTGGGGATGAGCCCCAGGGAGCTTCATTTTAACAAGTCTCTCCAGATGATGCTGATGTAGACTCTGTAAGCAGGGCTTAGAGCCTCAGTACATTGGTGAATGGTGGTAATGGGTTAGTTTGAACCTCTCTGCACATTGACAGGGATCAGGTTCTAGGCACAGGGCAGTGCTATCTGAGTTGGCATGAGCCTGCAGGCCTGGCCCTTCACTGTTTGCATGTCATAGCCACTATCTTCTGCCTCTAGCTCGTCCCCCAGCTCTGTTCCCTGCCTCTTACCCTTTCCTCCCCTACCAATGCTACCTTTGCTGAATGGTGCTTGGGTCTGGAGAGAAGACCAAAGCCTGTAGAGCGTCAGTTGGCCCTACTATAGGGGAGCAGAGCCCCAAATCGGCATGTCTAAGCCTCAGGGGCTGGGTTTTCTGGAGTGCACATTGAGGAGCTATGAAGTCATTAAACCGCCTCCATCCCAGGCCTCACCTCCTTCTCTCCCTCTCTGGGGCTGCCCGAGTACAGGTGCTGGACATCAACCAGGCAGATGCAGGGACTCTGCCCCTGGACTCATCCCAGCAAGTCCGTGAGGCCCTGACCTGTGAGCTGAGCAGGGCCGAGTTTGCGGAGTCCCTGGGCCTCAAGCCCCAGGACATGTTTGTGGAGTCCATGTTTTCTCTGGCCGACAAGGATGGCAATGGCTACCTATCCTTCCGGGAGTTCCTGGACATCCTGGTGGTCTTCATGAAAGGTAGGGGTAGGGACTAGCAGAGCATCTGAGGACTCACGGGGTTGTTAGCAAGGAGATGATGGCCTGTATCCCCTTTCTCTCCTAGGTTCCCCAGAGGATAAGTCCCACCTGATGTTTACCATGTATGACCTGGATGCCAATGGCTTCCTCTCCAAGGATGAATTCTTCACCATGATGCGGTACAGGCTGGGCCTTTCCAATCCTCTAACATCTTGATGTTTTAAATAGTAAAGCAATTTAGGTCAGAGGAGGGCGGGCAGGATGCTGAGTGGTACACACTGCATCCTGGATTTTCAAGACCTCCACCTTCAAAAGGTTACCTAGGCAGGTCCCTACCTCTAACAGGGTCCGTATCTACTGTCTAAAATCACCAGAAACATCGTCCTAGTTTTAAAATGCCAATAAAGAGCAACTGTGGGCATCTTCAATTTCTCATTCCCGAGGACAGAATCTTAGTAACAAGCCCCCCTTGAGCACCACAAGTCATATCTCCTCCTCCTCCTCCTCCTCCTCCTCCTCCTCCTCCTCCTCCTCCTCCTCCTCCTCCTCTTTTCTGAGACATGGCTTCTCCGTATAGCTCTGACTGTCCTGGAACTTGCTCTGCAGATCAGGCTGGTCTCAAACTCAGAGATTCGCCTGCCTCTGCCTCCTGAGTGAGGAGATGAAAGGTGTGGGCCACCAACATCTGGCTTTTCATCTCTTCTTGAATCTGCTTTCTCCAGGTTGAGATTAACATGTAGGCATTTGGTACATAGTTGACTGAAAAAGTGAAATTAGTGTGAGTGAAGAGATGAGCACAGCAGCCCAGATTCTCTTAAAGTGCCTGTCTCTTTATGCCTTCCCACGACTTTTAACATTCATTACCTTTTCCTGACAATCCCAACCCCACACAGACGAATACCACCATCACCACCACCACCACTACCACGACTACTTCAGAGGTTTTATCGATCTATTTATTTTTATCTTATGTGTATTGGTATTTTGCCTGCATGTATGTCTGTGTGAGGGTGTCAGATCCCTGGAACTAGAATTTATAGACAGCTGTGAGCTGCCATGTGGGTGCTGGAAACTGGACCTGGGTCCCCTGGAAGATCTAATGTTCTTAACTGCTGAGCCATCTCTCCAGCCCCCCAGCGTAGACTTCCAAAAGAGCAAAAATGACTACAGCCTGTACTTCACCAGTATGTCACAGCCGGTCCAGTCCTGGTTAGGTTTTAGAAAAATCCAGAAGGAGGTCAGCAATGGCAGCTTCTGTTTTCTCATCCTGTAATACTACAGTCCTATAAGAAAACAGAGTGAGGGGGTACTCCACATGCTCTGGGGTATTGGCGTAAAAAGGAGCCGCCATTACAGCTGTGCCCCTCCCACACTCCAGTGTCCTCTCTGGATGGGAAGGTGGGGTCCCTGGGGTGGATGGGTGTGGGCGTCCACAGAAGAGAGTGGGCAGCAAGTCTATCACGGGAGAGGAGCATCAGATGTCCTGGACCAGTCTCTGCAGCAAGTGTTATTCTTTACCATTTGTTTTCATTCCTTTGGGCAGGGTGGGGGCGAGTGGGGGATGCTTTTCCTAAGCGGTCAAGGTCCTTTGAGTCTGTGTCCATCACCTCACCCAACTTAGTGTCACCTTCAGGCTGAATGAGCACCTCCCAGTGCCATTTCCCAGGTTGCTGGTAACCACAGGAAGTAACCCCATCTCAGACCTGCCCGAGCCTGACCTTGCTGGATAATAGCTACTCGGTTTCTGTTCTCCTCCAGGTCCTTCATCGAGATCTCCAACAACTGCCTGTCCAAGGACCAGCTGGCTGAGGTGGTGGAGTCCATGTTCCGGGAGTCCGGCTTCCAGGACAAGGAGGAGCTGACCTGGGAGGACTTCCACTTCATGCTGCGGGACCACGACAGTGATCTCCGCTTCACGAAGCTCTGTGTCAAAGGTGGAGCTGGAGGTGTGTGACTGTGGAAGGAACATTCAGAACCAGGAAGACAATGAGTGTTCAAAACAGAGTTCCTGGTGGATACCACCTAGGCCTTGTTTTCTTTCCTCTGAGTCCTTGGTGCTTAGCACCAAGCTGAGCATGGATACTCAGAGACAAGTTGTATATTCCACAAAGTTGCTCATGAGGCCAAAGGGGGAGCCATGGGCACTGGCCTGGGGTGTGTCTGGCCAGAGGAGGGGGCCTTGTTTTCTTTTCACAAAGGGCATGCAGAGTTCTGTCTGTCCAGAGGGTGGCCCCTTTTTCTTTCACCAAGTTACCACACTGACTGCCCTATGTTCAGTGAGTACCCAATGTGCACAGGAGGGAAATGGGGCTGAAGCCAGAGATCTGACAGGATTAAGTCACCACCCAGGGCTGAGGCAGCCTTTCAGGGCCCAGGAGCAGAGGACAATCTCCCACCCCACTCTCCGCCCTTGTGGAGAAGCCAACTGGGGCTCCTGTTCTCCTTTCCAGGCGTTGGGGACATCTTCAAACAAAGCAGTGGCTGTAGAGTCTCGTTCATCACCCGGACTCCTGGGAACCGGTGCGTAGGGCCTGGGTGGTCTCCTTGGTTAGATCCATGTAAACAAAGGGAGCAGAGCTGGCCGGTCAGTCACACTGGTCAGATATTTGCCGTCTTACCACAAGGTCCGTGTCAGCCCAAACTCCGGCTGCTCCCTACAGCCTGGTGTTGCTCAAGAGCTTGGCTCTCTCCCGGCCACTGCGGGCCTGAGTCATCCTAAGGACAGATGAGCAAATTGTTGCTGTTTATCCCGATGTGTCCCTACCTGGTCTCAGGGTCCTTCCCTGGACTCCATCCCAACTTTGACACGGCAGTTCTTATCCTGGCTGTAACGGCCAGAAGAAAACAGGTTCCATGTTCTTTTAGCTCCTGCCCACGGGAACAGGTGCTCCCTGACTTAGAAACCCCAGAGCTGGGAAACACTGGCCTAAAGAAGAGGATGGGCAAAAAGTGAGTATTCCCTAGATCCCTGAGTACAAGGATGCTTGGGAGGATATTTTGGGGTCTCTGAGCCCTGACACACCGCCTCCAATCCCCTTCCATTTGGTACACATGATACAGCATCAGATGTGAGTCTCCAGGAAACCCCTGAACTGCTCTAGTGTCTGGGTCAGGAAACCCGCTGCATCTTCTGCAGAGTGAACAGTCAGGGACTGTAGCACGAGAGGCAGGACACTGGTGAGGAAGCGGCTCCTTGACCTTCCCTCGGGGTCACGCGCTGGAGGGTTGGAGTGTCAAATGACTTCATCTTCACTCAGCCTCTAAACTCATCTTCGGGCAAGATGCTCAAAGCACCTCCCCCATGGCATCAAGAGGTCTCCTGGCTTCTGCTGTACGGAAGCTGGCCAGTGCAGAGAGCAAGGGACGGAGGTGTAGAAGAGAGAGAGACAGGGAGGAGGAGGAGATAGAGTGTGAGGAGAGAGTGTTTGGAACAAGTAACAATGGCGATAAAGGGTTGGGGGTGTAGGGTCTGCTTGCATTTCTGCCACTGTTATGACCCATCCTTCATGGTCACCAGGTCTTCATTCGCGGGTGGCACTGAGGGGAAGCCAAGGAGCCCCTTCCTTACCAGTGCTCTGTCTATCACTGCTGCAGGGCAGTGGGGCCCTCTCCCCGGCTGTACACGGAGGCCCTGCAGGAGAAGATGCAGCGAGGCTTCCTGGCCCAGAAGCTACAGCAGTTCAAGCGCTTCATAGAGAACTACCGGCGCCACATCATGTGCGCCACAATCTTCTCAGCCATCTGCGTGGGTCTGTTTGCAGACCGTGCCTACTGTAAGAGTGCCAGGTTGTGGGCAGTGGGCAGGGAACATGCCATACCTCAGGAGGGAGTGAAGAGTCCTCTGGCTGCCCTTACCAGTCCTCAGCGTCTGGATGGCAGGGCCCGGGCATTCTGACTCAGGCTCGGGATCCTGTCTTGTGTGCTATGCTTATCTGCCTCAACTCTGACCCCAGACTATGGCTTTGCCTCACCACCCACGGACATTGAAGAGACCACCTATGTGGGCATTATCCTTTCCCGGGGCACGGCGGCCAGCATCTCCTTCATGTTTTCCTACATCCTGCTCACCATGTGTCGCAACCTCATCACCTTCTTGCGGGAGACCTTCCTCAACCGCTACATTCCCTTTGATGCCGCTGTGGACTTCCATCGCTGGATTGCTATGGCTGCAGTTGTCCTGGCTGGTATGTGGCTCCTGGGATGGAAGTAGACTTGGTCCCAGTTAATATCGCTGATGGCGATGTCTCTCTCTTTCAGTTCTGCACAGTGTTGGCCATGTGCTCAATGTGTACATCTTCTCAATCAGTCCCCTCAGCCTGATGACCTGCGTCTTCCCTAACGTCTTCGTGAATGATGGGTCAGTTCATGGGACGGCACCCCTAGGGTCCTCTGGGTGGGCCTAAGGGTGTAATAGAAAAGAAATAGATGATCACAGTAGCTGCTCAGTGCACAAAGGCTCAAAGCTATCCCTCATGGGGAAGCTGAAAGGTGACCACTTTCTCTCCAGGAAGGAAGTTAGCTGTGGTTGGCCAGGAAAGGACCTTAAGAAGTGACATCAGAGTCTCTTTCTCATATATATCTGACACACAGTTTACTATCTCAGTTTGATTTCCACTGGTCGGGCAAATATTTAAACACCATGTGTTGGGTGTTTCATTCAAGTGCCAGAGAGCAGGGCTGACCAGATATGTGCAATTGCCCAACACTTCTGCTATGAACTTGGTGTTGGCGTCACTCATCTCACAGAACAATAATCCAAGTACTCCAGGAGGCAAGGCTGACTGCAGGAAGAGACTGTAAGATAGAATAACAAGAAAAGCAGTGGTGGGTGCGGAGAGGACAGGACCATGACAATGGACACGATGTTCCTTGGAAGGCTCTCTTAGCCATCTTGGTGGAGTCCTCTTAACCTCAGCCATCAGGGCCAGCGTCAGGCTGTGTTGTGGGCAGTGATGTCCCTTCTGCCCAGCTGGAGGCTCACTGTGCCTTCACCCCCCAGGTCCAAGCTTCCACGGAAGTACTACTGGTGGTTCTTTGAGACAGTTCCAGGTAGGAAGTGGGGCTGCATGTGGGATCTGAACATTCCACCTTCCTCCCGTGTCTCCTCTCCCTGAATACACACTGGTCTGTGTAGCCAGAGGCTCCTTCCTGACAGACCAGCCCCAGCTCCAGCCCCTACAGACACTCTGTTCTGGAGCCCTGAAGGAATGAGAGTAGACGTCGGGTAGAAGGGGTGTGGTGCCGGGTCCCGCTCTATTTTCAGCTCAGGCTGAGGTTCTGAGGATACCCACTGACCCTGCCCTCCTACTCCCAGGCATGTCAGGAGTCCTGCTGCTCCTGGTCCTGGCCATCATGTACGTCTTTGCCTCCCATCACTTCCGCCGCCACAGTTTCCGGGGTTTCTGGCTGACCCACCACCTCTATGTTGTGCTCTATGCCCTGGTGAGGCCCTCCGAAGGGCAGGGCTGGACCCTGGGGGGGGGGGCGGGGGGACACTTGGGATGGAAAGGGAGGGTAAAGTAGGGAGTAAAGCGAATTAGACACAAGGACTGCCATCCTGAGATCTGAGAACCCACACCGGGGTCTGTGCCAGCCCATCTACCAAGACCAGACCCCAGTGCCTGGGTGCGCCGTGCCTGGCAAGGAGGAGGAAGGTGGGGCCTGGCTGGGCGGTGCCATACTAACTGTCTCTGTTTCCAGCTTATCATCCACGGCAGCTATGCCCTCATCCAACTGCCCAGTTTCCACATCTACTTCCTGGTCCCGGCAATTATCTACGGAGGGGACAAGCTGGTGAGCCTGAGCCGGAAGAAGGTGGAGATCAGCGTGGTGAAGGCTGAGCTGCTGCCTTCAGGTAAGGACGGGTCTGATGCACACACACACGGAGGAGAACCAGTCGGCGCCTCAGCTTTCTTGACCCCTACTTCTGACATCCTCTTGAGGACCCCTGAGCCCTGAAGATTTTTCTGATTGAAATGGTATCCCAAGAAGGGCTATGCTTAGTTCCTCATGAACCTTACAGACAAGGGCCTGGGGAGATAGCTCAGCTCTTTCAAAGGACCTGGGTTCAGCTCCCATCACCCATGGCAGGCGGCTCATAACCAGCTCCAAGGAATACAGTGCCCTCTTCTATCCTTCATGGGAACCTGCACTCACAAGACCTACACACAGACAAACATCTATACACCTAATTAGAAACACAACCAGTCTTTAAAAAAGAGAAGGACTTGCAGACCGTGAGAAGCAATGATGGGAAGGTGCAGGTAAAAATGATACAGACAAGTTCCAGGATGAGGAAGACTTCCAGTTTGTAGCCTGGTTCAGGAGAGCCCAGGGAAGGCAGTCGTCGCACCAGAGAGAGGCAAACAGCCCTGGCAGCCAGACTGCCGTTGTGTCTGGATTGGCTGTTATGGAGATGAGAAGCACTATGGAGGAAGGTGGGAGGTGTCAGGTACCATAAGGTCGTCTAAACTCCAAGATTCGCATTGCAAAGAACTCAATCTCAGTTCATTCTTATTTCAGTCTAGATTACTTAAGGGTTAAGTTAAAGTAGCCTTTCATACCCTCCACAACTTTTAAACCTTCTTTTTCAACAAACAGAAGTAAGCCCGAGGCTCAGCTGTGGTGGCAATAGACACTAGCCAGCTAGAGGGTGTGCAGATACTTCCCACCATGGAAGTCACCCTCAGGTGGGAAGGTTTGATAAGCCTCTGGGATCTGAAGGCCCCTCCACCCTGTAGGCTGTTTTCTGGCAATGCTATGAGCCTTCACCCTCTGTGGGATGAGGAAGGAGAGAGGAAAGACACCGGATTGGGTCAGAGAAGCCCAACTCTTAAGCTACCCAGGAAACAGAGGAGACCCAACTACTGTGGGCACCGGGAATCCATCTGCCTAGGCCACGTGACTTCGAGGCCCTCTGTGTAGAAAGAACAGGTACCGGCCGGTCTTCAGGGACAGTTTCTAATCCGGGCTCTTCTCTACCTATGACCCCTAGGAGTGACCCACCTGCAGTTCCAGCGACCCCAGGCGTTTGAGTACAAATCAGGGCAGTGGGTGCGGATCGCCTGCCTGGGTCTGGGGACCAATGAGTACCACCCCTTCACGCTGACCTCTGCGCCCCATGAAGACACACTCAGCTTGCACATCCGGGCTGTGGGACCCTGGACTACTCGCCTCAGGGAGATCTACTCATCCCCAGTGGCCAAATACCCAAAGGTGCCCATCCCTGGGAATGCCCCTTCCCCCTCTGTTCTGACACTAGGTGTCCAATCATGACGAAGTTAGTCTGAGAGGGGGATGAGGTGCTCTGTCCCCTACCTCTTGTAGTCTTCTCCATGTCTGACCTCAGAGTTGGGCAGGGCCCGGCTCATCTCACCTTTCCTTCTCTCGGCAGCTGTACCTCGATGGACCTTTTGGAGAGGGCCACCAGGAGTGGCATAAGTTTGAGGTGTCAGTGCTGGTAGGAGGGGGCATTGGGGTCACCCCCTTTGCCTCCATCCTCAAAGACCTGGTCTTCAAATCATCCTTGGGCAGCCACATGCTCTGTAAGAAGGTGAATCTCCTTCCTCTACTCTGCATGGGGAATATGTGGCCTGATGGTGTCCTGACATCGTAGCAGAGCACTCCTGGCTTTCAACCACAGGGTCTGTGGGGACCATTACACCCAGTGGCCCAGATGCCAAATACTGAGGGTGGATAGGGGAGTGACCAGAAAGATCTCTGCTGGCCTCTGTCCTTTGGAAGCCAAGATCAGAACATTACTCTAGATGGGATATCTGAGACTTGCTAGCATCTCGGAATGTAGGGAGCCAGGCCTGAGCTGGCCCTGAGCCCCAGTGTGTGTCCTCAGATCTACTTCATTTGGGTGACAAGGACCCAGCGGCAGTTTGAGTGGCTGGCTGACATCATCCGGGAGGTGGAGGAGAATGACCACCAGGACCTGGTATCCGTGCACATCTACATCACCCAGCTGGCTGAGAAATTTGACCTCAGGACCACCATGCTGGTAGGTAGGGCGGGCGGGGGGGGGGGGGCGGGGGGGGGGGGCGGGGGGGACCATTGTCAGGGCCAAGGGTCCCCCCTAGTCATGCCCGGCTATGATCCTCCTCCCCACTTCCTTCCCAGTACATCTGTGAGCGGCACTTCCAAAAGGTGCTGAACCGGAGTTTGTTCACGGGCCTGCGCTCTGTCACCCACTTTGGCCGCCCTCCCTTTGAACCTTTCTTCAACTCTCTGCAGGAAGTCCACCCCCAGGTGAGTCCATCCCCCTCTCCCCCCCCCCCCCCCCCGCCAGGATCCTATTTAATTTTCTCATCTTGGCCCTCAAGACCCCCGCAGCTCAATCCTGAGCAGAGAATTCCCACCCTAGGGGCAGATTTATCATAACCACCCCCAGCTCTAGCCACTTTCCCAGAGTCCAGGGTAGAAGTCTGCTTTCTGTGGTCAGGCTGGAAAAGCTGACTTCCCGGGGCAGTGGGCAGTTCAAGGCTCCAAGACACACATCTCTCCATGGACAGGTTCGCAAGATTGGAGTCTTCAGCTGTGGTCCTCCAGGGATGACCAAGAATGTGGAGAAGTCTTGCCAACTTATCAACAGGCAGGACCGGGCCCACTTTGTGCATCATTATGAGAACTTCTGAGCCCGATCTCCTTGACTCTGCTCAGGCTGTTAGCCTCCCTCTGTGGACTTCAGCACTACAGTCATTTGAGACCACAGACGTGGAACTGGACACTGTCCCCACCCTGCTTCGTTGTCCCATCTACCCCATGTTCTGGGCAGATAGACAAGGCCTCTCTAATACGCAGATCATGCCATTATAGGTTATGGGATGTAAAGGGAGGAGAAGACAGTTCCTGACAATGGTGGAGGGAAGGGCGTACTGTGGGTCACCTCTGATAGGTTTCTGTTCCTCTGTTTTGCCTTCACAGAATTGGCATATCGGTGTGGGCTTTTCTTGGGGGAATCATTTGATACAAGACTGAGAATCTTCTCGGGTTCCTCTCAGAGACCATAAACTGAAAGGCTCACAGCCCACCTGCCTCAACTCAGGCTCTAGGCCTTTCCCCGACCAGCTTCAGCCCCACACCTTCCTGCTCTGAGAGGGCCACAAGCCATAATGTCACCAGGAAACACACGCCCTCCTAGCCCTGAGTTCCTAATGGCAGCCAGTAATGTCTGATGCCCTGACCCTTCAGTGTGCCCTTCTGGGAGTCTGGGGGGCAGTCTCTGGGCTCCAGGATTAAGAGTGCAACGGTTTCTCCACAATACACCCCAAAACCCTCAGCTCCTGTTTCCAAGAGAAAACCTAACAGCTTTCCCAGTTTGCTCAGTTTGGGTACTGGAAGCTTCTTACCCTAGAGAAATCAGGCCACCCGACCACAGGACACAGATGCCACCTCTTTCCTTCTTCATGCGGCTTTTTATTAAAAAAGTTGAGTTGTAACGTATGTACAGTTGAGGGATAGTTGTATGAAGTGTATGAATCTTAAAGTAGCGATCACCTAGGTCAAGTTAGAGAACATTTCAACATTCCTGTCACCCAGAAATGTCCCCGTGAGTCTCCCTCATCTAGAAGCAACCACAAATATGACTTCTGTCCTTGCAGCTTGGGTCACACGGAATTCACCCTTAATCCTGGCCTCTTCCTCACACCATGATGCTTTTGTGATTCATTCCTGCCCTGTGTCTTTGGTGGTTTGATCCTTTTTATTGCTGTGTGGCATTCTGTTGTAGAGACACATCACTGTTTGTTTACCCGGTCAGCTGGGAGGCGGTTGGATGATTGTGAATAAAGTTGCTCTGACCATTCATTCGTACCCCTGTCTTTTTGGCGGATATAATGTACCCATTTTTCTGGGTATGGAATTTATCTGGGAGTGGAATTGCTGGCCCATGGTATTCTCTAGCTGGTAGAATTTGTAGTAAGGAGAATTTCAGGCCAACTCCATATCCCTGAACCAGGGTCCTTCCTTAGTGGGTTTATTCAGAAACCAAATATCTCTATCATGAAGCCATCTCTGATAAAGCAGGACAATACCAGGCCAGAGTCCAAGAGACCTGGGACTCGGCGCCAATTTTATCTGTAAAGACTCTAAAGGACACCCTTCGATTTCTTTGAGCCTGTGTTGATGCAGCTCCTTGTGAAGCCGTTAGCACATGAGACAGCCAAGTGTCACAAACTACACAGACGAGACAAAAACACACGCGAATACATCTTTCAATTATAGTGTATTCAGTTTTAGTCTGTTCAATTTTTTTTAAGTTTCACTAAGTGTGTTTTTTTAAATAAATAAATAAACAGTGAACATATTTAAGGACAGCTTTATGCATGCCCTGGCCCCTAGCTCTCCTAGTTCTCATCAAGTCACACAGTCCCTGGTACTGAACTCCAGGCTCTTAGATTTAATAAAGCCTTAGCTTTATTCTCATATCTGACCCATCAGCACTTTCTTGCTCTTTCTTTAAAAAAAAATTTTTTTTAATTTTTTTATCTTTAGTTTTTTCAAGACAGGGTTTCTCTGTGTAGCCCTGGCTGTCCTGGAACTCACTATGTAGATCAGGTTGGCCTTGAACTCAGAGATCCGCCTGCCTCTGCCTCCCTAATACTGGGATTAAAGGTGTGTGACACCACTGCCCCCAAAAATATTTCCTATTTTACCCTAACCCACTCATCCTTGCTAGACCACAAAATGGCATTTAACATGGCCTTCAGGGTTATCCCTAACATTCTGTCCCCTACTTCTATCCCTTCCCCTCCATGCTGGGGGAAGTGACATTCTCATGAAGAATCTGTGATCTTTTTTTTTTTTTTTTTTTTTTTTGGTTTTTTGAGACAGGGTTTCTCTGCGTAGCTTTGCGCCTTTCCTGGAAATTACTTGGTAGCCCAGGCTGGCCTTGAACTCACAGAGATCCGCCTGGCTCTGCCTCCCGAGTGCTGGGATTAAAGGCGTGTGCCACCACCGCCGGCAGAATCTGTGATCTTAAAGATGAGTTTCCAGCCATTTGTCGCTCTGACTCCAAGGCAATGCTAAGCGCCTGTCCAGCTGGACAGAAGGACACACTGTCATGATCTTGAGCAGCCCTGAGTAACACCTAGTCTTCCTGGCTCCACACCCCAGCCAGGCTTTAGATGTTGGCTGTAAGCAGACATTTATGTGACTTGACCATTCTCCCTAGTCTTGGACAGAGTTCCAGAAAGCCACTGAATGACTGGGATAAAAATCAAGGACTTAACAAGACAGTTAAAATGTCTGGATTCATCCTGTCTGGGGTCTTTTAACACTCTTCTTGTGCAATGGCTAAGAAGCGGGACCAGGTCTGTCAATGCCTCTCAGGTTGAGAAAATGAAGTTACTAATATCATAAGTGTGTGCGCAGAAGAAGCCACACTGTAAACAAGGGGCGGTAAAAATGTCCCAGACAAAGAAGCCTGCGGAAGGATCAACAGTAGAAAAGAAAGCAATCTTGTTCTGCTCTGGATTGCCAATGCTGGTCTCAATCCCTGGAACCAAGCCCTGCCTCATAAAAACAGGAAAGAGAATGAGCCTGAAAGAGAGATCAAGGAGGCCGGGCGGTGGTGGTGCACGCCTTTAATCCCAGCACTCAGGAGGCAGAGGCAGGCGGATCTCCATGAGTTCGAGGCCAGCCTGGTCTCCAAAGCAAGTTCCAGGAAAGGCGCAAAGCTACATAGAGAAACCCTGTCTCGGGGAAAAAAAAAAAAAGAGAGAGAGAGAGAGAGAGAGAGAGAGAGAGAGAGAGAGAGAGAGAGAGAGAGAGAGATGAAGGAGAAAAGTCAGGTGGGATGGAGGTTGATGGGATTAAGGACAGAGAAGATGAGGATGAGTTGGGAGGGAAAGGCTTTAGGGGCAGATGGGAAGGTGAAGGATGAAGACAGAAGTTCTGGGACTGAACTCTAAATCGAAGGAAGACAGGCTTAACTATTACCTCTTTCTCCAACCTTTAAGTCCAACTGAAAAGGGAGAAAGTTGCTAAGATGTCCTTCCCAGCTCTTGGTAGAGCTTTTGAGGGAGAGCATCCAGTCCAGCTTGACTCTCACCTTTGCCTCAAAGATCTTATTCCCACCAGACATCTAATAAGATTGCAATTTCCATCGTTATGAGTAACTGAGGTCAAGTTACTTAGAGCAGAGCTCTGTATTCCAAGGAATGGGGTGTGGGGACCTGAGTGCCACAAATGACTTCTCCTTAGATCATGTCTGTCCACTATCTGACCTCCCTTATTGCCTCCCAGGGTTCCTACTCACCCACAATGTTGTACTAGGATCTGGTCCCATGAAGGGGAGGAGGCCTCCCTGGCCCTTGAAGGCCTCCCTCCACCCATTATTGGGAAGTCATTCCCCGCTGGCCAGGCCTGAAATGGAAGGCGACCTACTGAGCACTCTATCTCCTTGTCCAGATCACAGGCTACACTAAGGCATTGGTAACTTTCCCAGCTGACTTATTCAGAGTCTCCTTTTTCCCCTGGATAGTGGCCTCAAGTGAACTATACCATGAAGGCGTTCTTCCCTCCTCTGAGAACAAAAGGCTGATCCTGGGCTTCTAGTGTCTTCCTGACAGTGTTGCAACTGGGTAGTCCAGGCTTTGTCTCCACTTCTAGTAACAGAATTACTGCATGATCCAGGGAGGCCACCTGAGTTCTCTGAGCCTCAAACTTCTCATTAAGAAAGAAAGGAAGAAAGAAAGAAAGGGAGGGAGGGAGGGAGGGAGGGAGGGAGGGAGGGAGGGAGGAAGGAAGGAAGGAAGGAAGGAAGGAAGGAAGGAAGGAAGGAAGGAAGGAAGGAAGGAGATGACGGCCAGTGAGTTGGCTCATTGAGTAAAGGCACCTGCCACCAAGCCTGATGACCTGATTTCAAGCCCCGAAACTCACATGGCAGAGGAGAGAAAGGACTCTACCAAGTG
Organism: Peromyscus maniculatus bairdii; assembly: GCF_049852395.1. Taxonomy (NCBI): domain Eukaryota; kingdom Metazoa; phylum Chordata; class Mammalia; order Rodentia; family Cricetidae; genus Peromyscus; species Peromyscus maniculatus. The sequence continues at coordinate 100,154,996 of NC_134855.1, read as the reverse complement.
CCCTCTGACTTACAGGTGCCCACTGCAGCATGAACTTCCTACCGCACATATAATAAAATAAATAAAATGTAAAAACAAGGCCAAACAATATAAAACAATTAATCTGAGAGGCTCTTCAAACCTAAAATTTCATTTTCCCTTCACTCATTGTCTCAAATGAACAGAAACTCTATTTTTGGAAAACAGCTTCCTCAGCCCCTTACCTAAGGATAAATGGTCTTCAGGGAGGTTTGCTGTGTATTATGCTATAACTTATTCACATAATTTGCCTCCTCTGTTCCTCACAATACCGCATCGGAAGAGGCATTGTTATCCCCAAGGAGGCAAAAGAGGCTCAGAGCGTCACACACCCACAGACACCAAGCTAGGAACAGGCAAAGTCAGAGTTTGAAATCAGGCTTGACATCTCAGAGCCTTCATCCATTCCATCCCCCGCCCCCTGTAAGGACACAGTTCTCAACCTGTGGGTCACAACCCCTTTGGGAGTCAAACAACCTTTTCATAGGGGTCACCTAAGACCATCAGAAAACACACATATTTACACTACGATTCATAACAGTAGCAAAATTACTTATGTATTGTTATGAAGTAGCAGCAAAATAATGTTATGGTCGGGGGTCTCCACCACATGAGGAGCTGAATTAAAGGGTCACAGCGTAAGGTGAGAACCACCGCTCTAAGGAGATAGAAAGGAAAGAATGCAGAGGGTTTTTTATTTACTTCTAATTATTCTGATGGTCATTCATTGAACAACTGCTGTGCACGCAGGTCATACTAGATTCCAAACCCAAGACATTCCCAGCCCTCACTTTCTAATCTACCCAGGGTTCAGGACACCTTCAGAAAGGCATGACCTTGGAGAACAGCTCTAGAGGGATCCCTGGATGGGGCAGGGGGCTGACAGGGCTGAGTTTTCTGGGGAACTGGAATTTTATTACCTGGTATAGCTTCCTGATTATGTTCTATCATTTAATCCCCTCAGCAGCTCTGTAGGGCGCGAGTGGTTGGTTAGATACCCAACAGCAAGTGAGAAGCTAAGCAAACTGTTTAACCAAAAAGAACATTATACATCCTTTATCTGTAGAGCTCATTAGGTAATTTTCATATTCAGAAAATCTGGCAAAACATCTCTTAAAATCTTAAAATGTTTGAGCCTTCTTTCCCACTAATTCGTCTAGTAAGAACTTATCACTGGAAAAAAATAAGAAATCTATATAAATATTTATAACTGAAGATACAGCAGAGTAAATGTTTAGACTGCATCTGAATGAAATTTTAAGTCAGTGTTTCATGTCCAAAAGGGAAAAGTGGGCCGGCAAGATGTCACAGTGGGTAAAACCGCTTGCGGAGCAAGCCTGGCAAGCTGAGTTCAAACCCCGTGATGCATATAAAAAGCCGGATGCTGCCCCGGTGTGTCTGAAATCCCAGCACATACATGGTGAGATGGAAGCCAGGGGAGACAGAAGCCCTGAAGTTACCCTGAAGCCTGCTGCACGGTCTCTTGTTGAGAGACCGACTCAACAAGGCAGAAGTCAAAAACTGGCTCCCGGAAGTTGTCCTCTGACCTTCACATGCCTGTGAGTAGCAAGACGGTGCTGCTGATGAAAGCTCTTGCCACCAAGCTTGCCCACTTAAGTTCAATCCCTGGACCCCACATGGTGGAAATAAAGAACCAGCCCTTGAGAGTTGTCCTCTGAGCGCGTGCGCGCGCGCGATGATGATGACGACGACGACGACGACGACGACGATGATGATGATGATAGTTTTTAACAGGAAAAAATGATTAAAATGAACTGAGAAGGAAGAAACCATCAGAGGATCCCTGAGGGAGTACAAGTTCAGTTGATTTGCTAGCATTATCTTGAGAGGAAAGAGGAAAGCATGCCCTACACTCTCCTGATAGAGGATCTGAGATGCTGATCATGGTGTCAATAGAATGCAGCATAGGGGTCAATTTCTAAGAATCCTACAGGAATATTTACACTTAAATAATAAAAAGGCCCATATGCCTGGAAATTCACCAGTTTTACACTAGCAAAATGTGGAGGAAATCCAAACACCCAGGACCAGGACAGTCACATATATACATAATGGTGCAAAGGATCTGCATATGATGGACAGTATGTGCAGTTATCTACACACATTCAATGGGTGTTTAATAATGGATCATTACTAAAAAGAATGAATATGACCTATATGTGCTGAAACAGAAATGTATATATACATATATACATACACACACACACACACACACACACACACACACACACACACACATATATATATGTATGTGTATATATATCCAAGATAACCTCACTGTGGTGAGAAAATGGCCTACTGGGGACACCATCCTCCATCTCAAATCCTGCCCAGCTAACTGGGCTCCATTACTGTTTGGAGCCTCCATCCCCTTGAGAGTAAGGGTAAGACGACTTGACATTTGTAAGGCTCACGAACATATGATCCTCTGCAGCCTTTCCCTGCTGATCTACCTGTCAACTCTGAATTCACAGACGTGATCTGAATTGCTGGGTACTTACATGGGCTCCTGTTAGACATCACTTAAGAATCTAAAATAAAATGTCTTTGGACGTTATGTCTCAGGCCCTAGAAAAAGAGAATAATTTGAAGAAAACGTTCCATAATTTGGGAAAAGAAATTAGCCAACTGAAAGTCAGAATCCCCATAGTGTTCCCCGTTTTGGAAGAACATTTCAAAAAGCAGAAGCCTCAAATGAGTTGTTTGGCAGGGAGCTGTGAGGAACAGTGGGGAGGAGATGCAAAGCATTGATCTGCAGGGGTCACTTAGGACATGACTTGATGTCAAACCAACACTGAGAGACCCCCTGGCGAGGAAGTAGAAAGGTTCAGTAACATTTCCAACAGGAGTGGCTAAGGCTGTTGGATGAAATCTTAAATTGGTATGTCTCTATATCAAGATTAGAAAAAGAGCATAGTTGTTAATAGGCATTAAAAGTAGTTGGCAGGGTTATATCCCATTTGTAGAATGTTTGCCTAGCATGCAAGAATCCCCAGGGTTCGTGCATTGCAAGACAAAAAGGAAATAATAATAGTGGAATGTTTTTTTTAGATCTGTCAAGGTTTTTTTTAATGACATTTTATTATTGTATTATAAGGGTGTTTTGCTTGTGAGTACTGTGTACTCTGTGTGTGCCTGGTGCCCACAGAGGTATTGGATCCCCTGGAACCGGACTTACGGGTGGTTATGAGTCATCACCTGGGCCCTCTGCAAATGCAGCCAGTGCTTTAAACACTAACCCATCTCTCCAGCCACCCCTCACGTATGGATTTCCCTGGGGTCCCGGGGATTTCACTATGTCCGGTGTGGGATATCTGAGGGAGAAAATCTACATACACTATGCTTTTATGTCTGCTAACTTTATTCCTCTAAGACAAAATTCCATCTATTCAGCTACAGCTCCATCAGGCATACAAAACAAGAATAAATTTAGATACACCAAGCTCCTTATTGGTCTACTTTGTTTCTCTGGTCTGAAATCCTGTCTACATAGCTTCAGTTCCATCCGGTTCCCTCTCATAGTCCTGCTAACGACTAAGCTCTTATGCTCAGCCTCATCTTCTTCCTCTGTATCCTCATTCTCCATCTCTACTTCTCTCTACTCCTGGCACTGATGGACTCTGTAAGAGTTCTGCCTTACCGTCTACAAAACCTGTCTTCCTCTCTTCTCTCTGGTCATGCCCTTCTGTCCACTCTACAGAAAAATGCCCGTCTTTATTTCCCTGTCCGCGTGGTTCTCTGCCTCGTCAGGAATGTTCCTCTACCTTCCACCTTGATATGTAAAATCCCCTTTTGTTCTCAGTCAATTGCTCTGGAGAGCTGCTAGGCCTCGAAGCAGCGGGATGGTCTGAGCTTCATTAGCACAAGAAACAAAGCTATGTGTCTCCAGCCAGCTTGTCTCCTAGGCTCAGTAGAGGAGTCAGTAACCTAGAAGTTCAGCAGGTCTGGGGAGATGAACTGTTAGCCAAATGGTCTGGAAATATTTGGGCACACAAGAATTTCATAGCAGAAGACAGCTGAAATAGTAAAGGCTGGATAACACCACATATTCATAATAAATGGCTTGCCTTTTGACAGACCCTTGGCCAGTCAAAGTATAGCTTTAATACACAGCTGAATCTCTATAATATATTCTTGCAGCCCGCAAGACCCATGTCCACCTCACCCCACTTCCCCAGGCAGAGATATGGAGATACTCCAACCCTCAGGAGGCTGAGGTAGGAGGATTCAGAGTTTGAGGACAGCCTGGGCTACACAGCAAGACCCAATCTTGAAAACAAAAACCATTCTATAAACTGTAAACTAAGGTGATGTTTTTCTCTAAGTGAACTTAGAGGACAAAGGAAATAAAGCCTTCTAGAGAATCCACAGGTAGAGGAGAGCGGAGCCAAAGAAGGAAGTGAGAAAGGAACTCAAAGGAACTAGGAAGTGGAGGGTGGAGGAGAGAGGTTGGTGCCAAGCCCTGCCTGCAGCATCCTCCTAATGCAGACAAACTGGAAAATATCAGTCAAAAACCACTGTGTTCTTGGGTAGAGTGTTCGCCTAGCATGTAACAAGCCTGGGTTGCATCCTTACACCAGAGACCAGGTTCAAATTCATGAATCTTCTGCCTTTACCTCCCAAGCGCTGGGGTTTACAGGCACATGCCACTACATTCTGGCTAACTAATTAATCGCTCTGTACCTTGGTTTTCTCAGCTATAAAATGGGCTAACTTGTACTAACCTGGTTAGATTATAGTGAGAGTTAACATGTCTATCACCCTTGAAGTGTCTAGCACACAGCAGACAACTCCCTTCATTCCCACAGTAGCTTGGTATTCTGTTGACAAATGACCACGGAGAGAAGTTCCTGTGACTCCCATCACAAATGATCAAGAGAGAGTGCAAATTAAATGACTCTTCTGAAATTAATGTGTCGGGACTTCAAAGACTGATTGGAGTCCTGACACATTTAGGAATGTCCTCTGACCTTCTTTCCCTGTTCTGTCCATCTACCACCCAAAGAAGCCTCTAGACCCGGGAGGCCTAACTAAGGGGCTGATCCTCTCTGGACAGGCACTTGTAGAAGCTGTGGACAAGTCTCCTTCCACATTATGAAGGCATCCCTACAGACTAGCACAGTGCCTGGCACACATAGAAGAAATTCTGGAGACGTGTAACCTGAGAACAGAGAGTACTCTGGTCCAGTATTGCTTGAGGTACCCACAATTCCCCTTAAAACAAGAGGTTGAAGGATTCAGTTGGTCACACCTAGTGTCCTCAGTGAAATCCCCATCTTGCTTGGACCACAGTGTCTTTGATGGGACTCTGGAATTGACAGCTCTAGTCCAGGGGAGGCCACCTCTTGCTATGTGACAGAGGTCTCTGCCCCTGACCATACTTCATTTCTCCTTATCACAGTAAGGATAAGCTTCATTTCTTCACAGTAAGCTTCATTTCTCCTTATCACAGTAAGTCACTAGACACTTAGACTGTCCCCTATCTAGTCCAGCCATTCTAGAGTCAGCTCAGGAGAATGGCTCATAGCTGAGAGTTAAGAATCTCTCTTATCAGGCTACACGTCTGTAGAATTTCTTCTATGTGTGCCAGGCACTGTGCTAGTCTGTACAGATACCTTCACAAAGTAGAATGAAACTTGGCCACAGCTTCTGGAAGTGCCTATCCAGAGAGGATCTAGAGGCTTCTTTGGGTGGTAGATGAACAGAACAGGGAGGGAGGATCAGAGGAAGTTCCTTGGTTCCTCTCTCCTCCCTACTTCCTGGCCTTAACATCTAGTGACACCTCTCCTGCCTGGGCATATTTTTATGAAAGAGCTGAGAATGCTAGGTCTTTTGTTTTTTGTTTGTTTGTTTGTTTTTTAATGCATTGGTGTTTTACCTGCATGTACATCCATGTGAGGGTGTTGGGTCCCCTAGAATTGGAGACAGTTGTGAGCTTCCATGTGGGGGCTGGGAATTGAACCCAGGTCCTCTGAAAGAGCAGTTAGTGCCTTTAACCACTAAGCCATCTCTCTGAAGGGTCCAAGAATGCTGGGTCTTAGCCATGCCTTTCCTACCACCTTCGGAAGTTCTCAGACACCTTCAGACATCTAGGCAGTCAGGGGCTCAGAGCTGGAAAAATCTTGGGAGATCACTCACCCTGTTCTTAAATATGGGGGATCACTCACCCTGTTCTTAAATATGGGGGATCACTCACCCTGTTCTTAAATATGGGGGATCACTCACCCTGTCCTTTCACGTGGGGGATCACTCACCCTGTCCTTTCACATGGGGGATCACTCACCCTGTTCTTTATCACGGGGGATCACTCACCCTGTTCTTTCACGTGGGGGAATCACTCACCCTGTCCTTTCACATGGGGGATCACTCACCCTGTTCTTTATCACGGGGGATCACTCACCCTGTCCTTTCACGTGGGAGATCACTCACCCTGTTCTTTACCACGGGGGATCACTCACCCTGTTCTTAAACATGGGGGATCACTCACCCTGTTCTTTCAGATGGGGGATCACTCACCCTGTTCTTTCAGATGGGGGATCACTCACCCTGTTCTTTCATGTGGGGGATCACTCACCCTGGTGTTGAACAGGCAAGGTGAAACAAGGACAGGACATGGACACTCAGTAAACACAATCATAGTGACATGCTAAGAACTTCAAAATGACTTCATCTGACCGTATGACAACCCTGAGGTAGGTATGACTTTCCTATTTGAAGGGACCTGAGGTTGGGAGAAGTCAAGTGAGTTGCTTGTGTCGTAGCCCAGCATGAACCCACCTGTCCGTACTTTATGGCTCCCCAGTCATTCTACCAGCCTTGTCCTTTACCGCCTCTTTCAAGTGCATGACAATGTATAAGCAAGGTGGCAGAGACGCAGGATGTGGGAGTTTAGCACAGGGGAGCCAGCATGGTATGGGTCCCGGGAAGCTCTGGCTGGAACCTGCTGGTCTCCTCGGTGTTGGACTGAAAGTCGGGCCGCCGCCACCGGGCGTGCAGCACTGAGTCACTGCTTCCCTCTGCCCTGGATTAACAGTTCCTTGTCTTCAGTTTTTTCCTCATTCACTCCCTCTCAGATCACATGTTGACCTCTTGATTTTCTGATAATAGCTCCCCCATTAAGTTCCTGAGAATCAATCTTTTTTCTTTTCTTTTGTGTGTGTGTCTGTGTGTACGTGATGGAAATCAGAAGACAACTTTTCGGAGTAAGCTCATAAGTTCTCTCCCTTTATAGTGTGATTCCTAGAAGTTGAACTCAGGTCATAAGGCTTGGTGGAAGGCATCTCTACCCACTCAACTGCCTTGCCAGTCCCAGAAGAATCAATAACTCTTGATGTCTTGGGGGCTAGTAGTCCTGTCCTGTGCCATGTAGTGTGTGACAAGGGACATGTTTCACTTTGGTATTCATGGGAATAAATAGTACTTGAAATGTATACTGTTGGCTAGGCGGCGGTGGCGCACGCCTTTAATTCCAGCACTTGGGAGGCAGAGGCAGGCGGATCTCCGTGAGTTCGAGGCCAGCCTGGTCTACAGAGTGAGATCCAGGAAAGGCGCAAAGCTATACAGAGAAACCCTGTCTCAAAAAAAAAAACCAAAAAGAAAAAAAAAAAAGAAATGTATACTGTTAGGCCAGATAAACATAGCATTCAGTATACTTACGTGGTAAGAGAATAAAGAGAAACATGGCCATCCTATTTGAATTACTCAGAAACTTCCTTAAAAGTCTTAAGTTGTCAAGTCTTTCAATAATCCAAAGATCAGCAACCTAATACCTAATCCAGTTAATTCCATAACACACAGTTATATACCTACTAAAGAGAGGACAGAACAGCAAAACGAAATGTTACATGTATGGCCCTTAATTCTTCCCAGGGACCTAGTAAGGTTTGGTTAGGTACTCCGTCTTGCCATTGAGGGCATGGGGTGTGGGGAAGCTTCTGTACAGGTTCACTGATGGTGGTCCACCGCTCCACAGTGACTGAGACACTTTCCCTATAACTTCACGCCGGCCCCTGCAGGAACTGTTGCCATATCCCTGGAAGGGATGACTGCTTTTAACAATATGGAATCAGGCCTGGAGACATAGCGACATGTTCAAGTTTTGAACGCTAGAGGATCAAGCCTCCATCTCCCCAAATGATCTGAAGTCAGTGAGCCAGTGACACTACGGCCCCACCCTCGGCAGCCCCTGGGGGCTTCCGCTCACATTGTTCATAACCTGGAACCCAAAAGGTTTCCTAGTTTCAGTGTCAATGTGTGTACACAGGCTGTGGAGATGGCTCAGTTGATAAAATGCTTGCCATGTAGGCATGAGGACCTGAGTAGTTCTAGATCGAGCATACATGTTCAAGGCTGAGTGGAGCCGGGAGGCTCTGTAATCTAAAGCTGGGGAGATGACGGTAAGGCGGATCCCTGGAGTCTGCTGGCCGGCCAGCCTAGTCAAACCACAAGCTCCAGGGACAGAGAGAGGTGGTGTCTCAAAAAGTAAGGTGAAGAGAGATTTTTCCAGAACTGTGAAGAGGCCCACAAGTGAGGCCCTGGGTGCCAAGAGGCTCCTGTGGATTGGTAGCTTGTGGGTCCAGTAAGCATGAGCCTGTAGGATTAGGCAGGACTCACGGGGTTTCAGTATCACCCACAGAAGCCTGGGCTGACCCATGGGAGGTATACTTCCACCATGCCTCAGGGATTCTGGATTCACTACCCCCAAAAGGCCCATCTTCCCCCCATAGTCCCCCCGACAATGAGTGGATTGATGTACCCTTACCCTTTCTAGGTTGTGCCTCTGCCTTCAGCTTTATGTGGAGTACTGGAAGACCAGTCACTGACCACAACAGGGCAGTGATGAGCCCAACCTGTCTGCACCCATCTCTGGGCTTCTGCAAACCCCTTAGGATCACACTGCAAGCCTGAGCCACAGAGCAAGGTGATTGATATCCATAATGCAGATATTTCCACATAAAGTCCCTCCCCCCCACCAGCCTGGGCCATTCTCTGTCCCTCAAGCCACCCCTTCACCCAGGACCTGAACTAAAACTAGAGAAAGCCCCTTACAGTTAATTGTGAGAGATAGTTCCCAGGGGGTCTTTCTCCCCAGGAAACAATGTATCAGTGCATGAGGGGAACCTCAAGATTGTCCAGAAAGACCCTTCAGATAGCAAAGGAGGACGTGGAGGCTGACTGGAAACGGAAGTGACTTGGTGTCACAGTGACTGGTGGCGGGCCCAGGATTTAGACATCCCTATCAGCCCTATAACAAACCCTCTCAGAGGCTGCATGAGTCCAAGAAACAAGCCTTTCTTCTGGTTGGAGGCTTCACCAAGAAGTCTCACGGTGCTAACACCAACTACATCCTTGCCCACTATCAGGTGCCAGCCAGGCAAAGAACTCAGAGTCTGCCTCAGCTAGGGCTTTTAAAGCTGAGAGTGAGGGGCAGGGGCTGTGAAGGCAGAGGTGGGGCTGGGCACCTCCACTATAGCAACAGCTGTGCGGGGAAGCATCCTCTGGTGTCTGGGGAGCATACCCCACCAGATGTGTTCCCACAAGGCTGCAGCCCCTTTCCAGACCCTGTTCCTCCCTTGGCCTGTGGCGTTGGCATGTGCAGGGCCGGAGAGCTGTCTGCCACCCCGGGTGTAGCCCCCACCAGGGGTGTAGCCCTGACTGGGCCTCGTCATCTGTAGCTGGGCACAGCCTCTGTCCTAGCTGCCTTCCTGAGCGTTGCTTCCCTGTCTTGGTTTCTGAACTTTGAGCCTAGGCTGACATCATGAAAACAGAGACAGTTCTGAGGAAAAGGCGAATGTCAACACATCCTGTATGTTTCCCCTGCTCTTGACCTCTGGCTTCACTATCCCAGCACACCTCCTTTATGCAAAAGAAGAAGCAAGACTGTGCTGTACAAGAGAGGCTGGGAAGAGATAGGCAGGAGGGGAGTGGCTGGAGCAGGCCTGCCAGCCTCCGAGGGGGGTGTGTGTGTGTGTGTGTGTGTGTGCTACAGCTGCCTTCCCCTCTCTGGGTTAGGGTCACCTGCAGGGTCCCCTTCTCAGCTATTCCTAACTCCACTCCACCTACCCCAGGACTGGGAGTGCCAGCTGGGTGGGGTCCTCCATGTTGACTGAATGTAGGCCCTACCTGGCGAGAGCACACAGAAGCTGCTGGGCCTTCCAATGCTGGGGAGCTTCAGGGGAAATTCAGATTCTTGGTTCCGGGACTGATTCACTGAGATAGTCAACAATGAGTACCTGTGGAGGTGGGGGGAATGAATTCCCATCTTCCTGCAGCCTCTTAGGAGCCTCTGGATAAAGATGTAGAAGGAAACCCCAGACAAGTCAGTGATGCTTCACCATGCCTGTGTCTCACTGAACAGCCCACCCCAGCCTCTCTGCTCCTGGCATGCATGTGGCAAGCCATAGCTTGAGAGCTGAGGGGTGGACATGAACATAGGAAGGATCGTCTGAGCTGCTATCTTGGGGTTTTGTTGCTTTTGTTTAAAACACACTCTGTGTAATCTAGGCTGGCCTTAAACATGATCCTACCTCAGCACTTCAAGTGCTGGGACCACAGGCAAGTATCACCATGTCACTTCTGAATTACCCGGTCATGATCAGCCACCCATTCTTCACAGTTCTACAGGCATCATAATGCCCAAGTGAAGCCAGAAAACGCAAGGGCCAAGACCAGCTCCGAAGACCTACCGCAAGTGTAATTTTAGGCGAAGTGACACATCTTTGTTCTCCATGGCTCTACCTGTCTGCCTGTCCTTTCTGTGGCTCCCAAATCCTTTCAGTGGTCCCCCTTTCACTGGGACACAACCACAAGAAAACTGGTTAATTGTAAATTTAACAGAGAAACCTGTCCCTGCCTGAGGCATCTGAGAGGTCTTCCAAGGTGAGGAGGGGCTTTTCTCGTTCCTACTAGAGGAACTCTGGGCGTCCCCTGCTGGAAGGAGTCTTCACAGAAGACGAGTAACAATTCTGGTGCTAACTGAATAGGACAGAGAGAAGGATGAGCAAGCCAGTGGGGTGCGAAGCTGCTGAGAGTGTGTGGACAGAAGTCTTGTAACGTGCCTCCTGCATGGGGGAAGAAACGGGTTATGCTACTTTGCCTGAATTACTTTCTCTACCTGCAAGATACTCAGATGATATTTAGTACAGAAAATGTACCCTGCTAAGGCTTTGTGATCCTTCCTTGTGTGAACCAGGCAGCCTAAGTCTGCTCCCTAAACAAGCATCAACCACAGCAGGAGTCCGACACCAGCGACAGAATTTATTTTGCAAAGCTCAGTTATTGGCCACGATCTTCTCCAGCAGATTCTTTTCAGCCATTCTCTACCCGCAGCCGAAGAGGTGGGTTAAAGTCTGTAGCCCAAGTTACATCACTGTTACTCTTAATTATTTTAAGATCACAAAGGGTGTGATTGGAACCCAAATCTTATATAGAAAAGCCCTGGGATGAAAAATTCTGTGGTGTCCACCCAATAGACGCCACCAGCCTTACCCAGCTATGAGAAGGGGACATTTTCAGATAGCCAGAACTGAGTGGAATGGGGTAACAATTGCCTGTGAGTGAGCATGGGAACACAAGCCTTCTAGTACTAATTAGGCAGGATTTAAGATCTTCAGGTGGAAGGCTCCTGGTTGCCTAGCAACTGGCACTGCTCCTTACTGTGAACAGCAGTGTTGGGAAGGTGGTCTTCCACTTTACAAATGTAATGACTGAATTCTTAGGTGTTGAGGAAGAGGTGGTCCTTGGGCAGAGGTGAGTGCCCTTACTCCCACATTTGGGGAATGTAAGCTAATGCACTTCATACGGGATTTGCTTCGTTCTTTTGATTGGTTTTTATCCTGGATCCAGAAGGCGAGTTCCATTTCTTATTCCCCTTTTATCATCAAACCAAATGAAGCTTGGCTTGACAAACACCATTCTCTGAACTACAACAGATGACAACCATTCATCCAGACCAAAGGATCAGCTATGGGGCCACTTCCATCTTAACGAAGTCCTTTCTTCCTGAGTCAGCCCCACCCCCTGGCCATCACAGTGGAACTCAGACTTCAGGGGGTTTATGTCCTCACCAAAGAAGGTACCAGAGGAAGAGGGAAGCTCCCAGCACTGCCAAACTCTGCTCTCTCTACTAGACTTTCCTCAATACAAGCATCTCATTCTGGCTACAAAGTCCCTCAGAGTGTCCCTACCTCTGTCTTTAAGGCACACCAACTCCCCTAAGGCTCTCTGCTTATTATGAGTTAATTATTTTTACCATTCAAAAGAAAGTTCTGCATCCAGGGCCTCCCCTTCCCAGCCATTAGCCCTTAGATGCTGAGAGGGTAGGCTGAGGGCACAGATGAATTCACATTAGGGGTTCTGGTCATTGGGGTCACACTTGATCATAACTTTCAGCCCCAATCCCTTTTTGGAGGTTTCAAAGGCTTCTACAGCCTTCTCCAGAGGAAATCGATGGGTAACTAAAGGCTTCACATTCAAGGCCTTCGATGCAAGCATGGAAATCGCCATTGGCCACCTGTAAGAGATCATAAGCATTTCGTTAACCTTCAGGGGATACGCCCAGGTCCCAGAAACTGCTTGGCCATGTTTATCTCTAGATGGCCCTTCTGCAAGGTCAACTTTACAGAGTGAGGAGGGCCTGCAGCTGTAATCTGCAGGTACAGAGGCTGTTCTCAGTCGCCCTAGCCAAGCCTCCATCCCCTGGCTTTGCAGTCTGTGCCATGGAACCTTGAGGTTCGCTGGCGCGAAGGACTGAGTTATACTGCAGAGGCCAGCGTGAAAAGGCAGGAACGTCAGGGAAGCAGCCTGGGAAAGGTCAGGATAACCAGTTTGCACAGATTAGCAGCCTAGCTTGGCAAAGTTTAATGCAAAGTGGGTGCTCTGCTGAGGCCATGGAACTATAAGCTGGGAGTAAGAGGCATCACTAGGCTCCACAGAGCATCCTTGCTGCATACAGTGGGGAGCAGTAGGCTCATGGGGTGGGTGGGTGAAAAGCGGCTCTCCCCCAGGACAGACTCCTTATTCCCTTTAAAAGGGAGGAAGGGAAGTCTGGCTACTTAAGGAAATGAAAGGGGGAGAGATTAGGTGATGAGTGGCAGATCCAAAATCCCCCTCCCTGTCTGTTCCTCCCTCTGAGGAATAAGTACATGTTCTCTCTTAGCAGCCCTATCATATCATATGTTGGCAGTGTGGTCAGGGAGTGCCCCTCATGAATAAACATGCAGAGACTCCTGGTCTCAGAGGCTACAGAGGACCTGCCTAGGCCATGCTGGCTGTTGATCACTTTGGCTCACCCTCAGCATACTCACGTGTTGCAGTATCGAAACACGCCCTTGATATCCACCTCCCGCACAGATGCATGCATTAGGGGTAAATTGACCATCTCAGAGCCCATTCCCACAATCACCAAGGTCCCACCAGAGTGTGTGGCCTAAGGAAGAAACAAGAACAAGGAAAGTCAGGATCCACAGGAGGTCCAGAGGGTGGGATTCTTGCTCCACTACCAAACTCGTCAACATGCCACCCAAACCCAACAGGGCACCCAGAAATGTAAGGGTGACCAAAGAAGAAGCAGAGACACCGGGAACAGTCAGTATCGGCTGGGCATGATGGCACACACCCGTAATGGCAGCATGCAGGGAGCTAACGCAGGGGGGTTGCCGAGAGTTCAAGACCAGTGTGAGGGCCAAGTCAGTCAGGGCTACAGAATGAGATCCCACAACTCAAAAACTCAAAATGAAAATAAATAAGGAACCCCCTCTGAGCTCATCAGTAGTGAGAACACTACAGCTGCCGCAGACAGGCTGTGGATTCTGTGGTTTAAAAACAGCTTCCCCACGAAGGCAGGCAGGAACCATTTCGTTCTTCACCTCAACGGTACTGGGCATAATGGATCTGTCGTCCTTAAATATTTGTCTGGAAATCCAGTGCTTTGCTAATGTCAAGAAACAGACTCCAGCGAATCACTCCCTTCTGGAAGCATGGCAGAGGAGGGAGACTATCTCCTGGCAATGTCCATGCAACCTTGTGTAAGTACAATGCTGGCCCTGTGGTACCCTGTGTTCCCTGCTGGGAGAAGCAGGAGAATGGGCAATTCTGTCCTGCAAAACTTCTATGATAGTCAGACATGGCAGCAGCACTTACCCCAGGGCCGTTCTGAGAGGTACAAACAAGAGCTACAGGAAGACACACGGCCAGCCCTTCTGGGGGGAGGGGTGAGAAATGTCACGGAGAGAGGCCTGCAGTGCCCAGATGAGAGGTGTACTCCAGCCTGCAGCACTGTGAGGTGACTCCCGGTGTTCAGACCTCTGAGCAGCCCACCCTGGACTTGGCCTTTCAGCTAGCACCTCATGGGTAACATCCCAATGCTTGGGTCTAGTGTGCACTCAACGTTCAGCTGTTTCACGCTTTCACTGAAGTGCAGAATCACTTACAAAGTACCCAGGAATACGTGTGTAATGGAAAAAGCATCGCTGTCCCCACTGGAGATGGGCAAGAAGTCAAAGCTGTGAGTTGAGTCACAGTAAACTCTTGATTCACAACTTTCCCAGGAAAATGATTTCCCCCTTAGGAGTTGCCCTCCTGACAATGAGGAAGAACCTGCTGGCTAAAGGAATGCCTTGAAATACCTTAGGCCATAGGTCAAGGAATTACTTGACTACTCTGGGTGTGGTCAATATACCAAGAGACACCATCAGTTCTACACAAGGACATTTACCACGTCACACAAACAGCACGCAGTCACCTCCCAGACAGGAAGGTGACGCTCAGCGGTGTCCAGATTCGGTGCCACTGCCTGCTGTGCTCACTGGCAGTGTGGCCAATGAGCCAGGGACCTCCTACAGTCCCTGTTACGCATGATGGCTCCATAACCATGGAGGAGAGACATCGCTTCTACCTAGGGAGTACCTCAGATCACATTCACCTCTATACCATCTTCAGGGAGCATGGCAACTGGCCTACGCTACCAACTACTGGGGGTGACATCTGTTCCCAAATATCAGTGCAGAAGAGAAGGACAGTCACAGCCATTAAGTCTCATTGCCTCTCTGTGGTGTGGTATTACTGACCAGCTAACCACCTGAAGATAGTAGACATACCCATCATACCCTGCAATGTCTCTAACACAAAGCCTGGCACCCAGGAGGTACCCAAGACACACTGTGAGTCTGGGGTACGATTTGCCCCTCCCCATATGGAGACCATTGCCTATGACAGTGGAACAGAAGGCCGGCTGACTCTAGCAGAGAGTCAGGACAGGACCAAGTGGCACTTGCTCATCCCTCCTGCCACCTCCTTGCCCTCTGTGACACTAAGCACCTTGACAGGAGGAAGCGGACAGCTCTGCAAGAGTCCCAGGCCTGAGGGCGTACCATAGGTAGAGATATTCCTTCCTGGAATATCTCATGTGCTGCAAAGTGCCCTGGGCCTGAACTAGCTATGACTCAGAAGGGAAGGAGAAGCCCATGGCCCTGTGGGGAAGCAGTCTAGGAGGCAGAGGCAGGAGCTCCTCCCAGCTCAGGCCCTCCCATCCTGGTACAGATGTTTGTTCAATCCTTCCCAGCCTGTGGGTAAGGCTTAAGTAATGGGGCTTGGCAGGGCTAGGACTGACTCTTGATCCAGACTCATAACCCGAGGAATTGGAAGCAAGTTCCCAACACTCTCTCAGTGTAAAGTGTTAACTGAATTCAGAAGTAAGGTGCAGAGGCACCATGCCTACAGAGTGCCCAGCAGAGGCCTGGCACAAAGGAGGGCTTGTGTTTCCTCTTTTCCTTGTACTTTGCTCTGTCAAAGCCACACCCTCCCCACCAACTCCCTCTGTTTCCCATAAGTTGCTGGAGGGGTGAAACCTTGTAGGGTGAATCAGGCCTGGGCAGCTTATCTGTTCCTACTTCGGGAAGACAGCACCCCATGCACCAGCTTTGGCCTTGAAAATTCACCTCACCTTGGTGACTAACTGAATTACTAGCTCTTGTTTAGTATCAATGACTCAAAGACTAGTTTTCCTCAATAAAACAATATGGGAATCTCCTACTCTACTAAGGCACGATTCCGTTTGTCCTGCTGATGGTTTCGTCAAGAGCACTGCTTTACAGGTACTGGCGCAATGCTAAAGGCAACCCCATGCTGAAGGGGCATGCATGTCTGCTTTTCACGTTTGAACCCCTTATGACTCAATCAGGGCTCAAGGCAAGTCCACACAAAAGGTAAGAAAACAAAGTGCTGAGGGGTTAGCTGTTTGGGGGTCACACAGCAGCCTGACGGAGCTTGATGGTAGACCTCCTTACCGCTGCTCTCCTTACCACTCTGTACCACCCCTGCCCCCAAGCTGCAGGCCAGTGAGCCGCCCTCAGCTCACTCACATAGATGCCCGTCTGGATGGAGGATTCTGCTCCTGTGCACTCTATAGTGACTTCCGGCTTGCCCCCTAGCATACTTTCCACTCTACTGGCAACTTCCAGAGGAGACTCTTTGGCAACCTGGAGGGTGAAATCAGCTCCAACTTCCTTGGCTTTGGCCAACCGAGAGGAAGATAGGTCTAAAAGGAAGCATAAGTTACTTTAAATACAAAAGCTGGACAACTGACTAGGAAGAAAGGAAAATGGAGGTACAGATCTGACGCAGCAGTCTCCGGTGCAAGGGGTGGAACTGCTGAGCTCAGCACACCCCACACCCTCACACGTTGTCCGCTACGTGCTGCACGGGTACACTCATGCAGATACCCTTTCCTTATGCAAAATACCCTACACAACCTCACACACACTACACAAGTCTACATAGCTATGTACACAACTACACACACACACACACACACACACACACACACACACACCATCTTTGCCTTCTAAATTAAGTCAGAAAGACCAAAGGCTGAGCCTCCTCTTAGCACTAAGAGGGTAGTGTGAGGCCCATACATAAAGAGCCACCACATTCTCCTCTCCACAGCAGCCATCTTCTCCTCTCACAAAAGAGATTTCTCCTCAGCCCTGAGTTGGTCATCCCTGGACAGGCTTCCAGCTCTAGAACCCAGGGGACAGGAGGTAGCAGCTCTCCAGACACCAGTACTTCAGGAAGTGTGGTGGCTCGTCCCTAAAGGTTCACACAAAGGTTTGGCCTCCAGTGTGGAGTTCTGAGGTGGTACAACCTCTAAGAGGTGGGGCTGGGAGGAAGGAAACGAGCGTGCCAAGCTTGAAAGAGACCCCTCTTACCAGTCACCAACACCTGGGCAGCTCCCATTGCTTTGGCCACAAGCAAAGTGACTATCCCAACGGGCCCTAGACAAGGCAGAGAATGGAGACTGCATGTTACCAAACATCAACTTTCCCCCCGCCTGAGCCCTGGACAGGGACTAGGTGTTGTGTGTGCGTGCGTGCATGCATGCATGTGTGCACTGCTAGTGTCTATCCAAGTGCCTGGCACACAATAAGATTTGTAAGGCTGTTTGTGAATGCCGATGTGAACAAGTGGATGAGGCTTGTTCTTTTCATGAAACACATTCCTAGCAGTAAGTTCTGCTTGGTCCCTCACACCTCAGAGCTAGAAACCCTTTCCTTTCTCTTAGGCTCTGCTGGAGAGAATCTCAAAGAGCCAGAAACTATGAATCAGAAGATCTGGACGTGTTTCCCTGACCTGACTTCAGGAGAATACACCACCCCTCCCCAGGGAGAGTCACATTCTTCCCTGACACCCCGAGCATTCCTCTTTCGTGAGGTGGGTCCCTGGGTTGACCCACCCACTTCCACAGTCTTTGCTTGCTAACTGGCACTGTGGATTTGCTATAAAACAAAGTCCCACAGAATGAGACAACAGGAATACTTAGTTTGCTTTCTTGCTGCACTCCCTTGAAAGCAACATCGTGTGTTTCCCCTAGAAAGCAACACACTGGAAAACAACACCTGAAATGTCCAAAGTGAGTGACTAGTTACATATACTACAGCAAGGGCTGCAGCCATTGACACAAAAAAATGTTTACAGAATCATGACTTTCTTATTGCATTCATTTACTATAGTGTGCACATATACATGTGTGCAAGCATGTTCATGTATCATGGTACATGTGTGGAGGTCAGAAGACAACTTGCAGAATTCAGTTCTCTCCTTTCTTCATGTGGGTCCCAAGAATTGAGCTTAGGTCATCAGATTTGGTGGTGGGTGCCTTTACCAGCTGAACCATCTCCATATCCCAGGTTTTCTGTTTTTGTTTTTAAGGGGGTGTACTACTCCATGGCATAAAGCCTGTAACCCCAGCACTCGGGAGGCTGAGGCAGGATTGTAAGTTTAGCAAGACTCTGTTTTTAAGTCTTAAGTTACACAAAAGACCTCCTAGCCAGGGATGACGGCACACGCCTGCTATTCCAGCATTTAGGCAGCAGGAGCTCCCCGAGTTAGAAGCCAATCTGGCTACCCAGAGAGACCTTGGCCCAAAACAAGCCAAACAAACCACAAAACTAAAGCTAACCGATTCTGCGCCAAAATATTAACAGTGGTTCTCTCGGGCTCATGAGTAATGGGGCTGTGAGTGAATATCTGTGCATGTGCCTGTTGTCTGGGTTACTAGCAATTAAAAACCCAGAATGATTTGGTCTGAGGCCTCTGGGGTTTGTTCCAAGTGGCCAGAAGCAGGAGATGGGAGAAGACAGGAAGCTGGGACCCCTAGTCAGTGGCTGGACTCCCTCCTCCTGTGAACAGAGCCCACCTACTTCCTTTGCCTAGGAGGCAAGACTATCATTTCTTGAGTGTGACTTACAAGTTCCAAAAGTTACTCTTTACTTTACTAACCCAAATATTACCCTAGTTTCATCAAGGGTTCAAAATTTATTACAAGATTTATTTATTATTTAAATGGACAGAGGGTTATATTCCCTGTGAGATCTGTTAGTTACTATTGTGCTTGCAGACATTTTATTTACTTATCTGTCTGTTTGGGCTTTTTGAAATAGAGTCTCACTGTGTAGCCAAGACTGGCCTGGAATACACGGAAATTCTCCTGTCTCAGCCTCCTGGTACAGAGATACAGATGTGTGCCACTACATCCACCTCAGACATTTTATCTATTTAGCCAAGTGCTGATCTCTGAATGAGACACTGTAACCCTCTCCTACCCAGAAAGTGTCTAGAATCAGACCCAGCTCCTGGAGAAGGAACGAGATGGGAATTTCCACATGCCCAGCCTGTGAACCCACAGCCAGGGGCTCTGTTTCTTACCAGCTCCACACACAAGGACCTTATTCCCCAGAGAAACTGAACCTCGACGGCAGGCATAGATCCCCACAGAGAGAGGCTCAATCAGGGCCCCTTCTTCAAAGGTGACATTGTCAGGAAGCCTGAGAAGTAATCCAACATACACAATTAGGATCTCTGACTTTACTGAGGTACTGACGATGCTATTAACACTACATGACCACAGCACAGTATTAATACTATAACCCTATCACTGGTATTACACTGCATTTGCTTAAGGCCACCACGACAACAGCTAACACTTGAGCACTGACTAATGCGTACAGCAATGTGCTAAGCACTTGGCATGCATTTGCTCACAACACTGTCAGAACAGTTCAGCAGTAGCTGCTTACCCCCAAGTCTACTGAGAAAGAAATCGGGCTGCCAGAGTTGAATGGCTCATCTCAGAAGTTCAAGGCGAGGGCTCAAAGGGTTTGAAGTAGAAGCCAGATATGTTTGCTTCCAAAGGCCATGCCATTCTGCCCCAGGAAAGTCATTTTCTTTGGCAAAATCCCTTCAGAGTTCAGTGACAACATCATGGTTTCTGGTGATTTTTTTTTCCCAGTGCTGGGCACTGAACCCCATACCTGCACATAAACACTGATCTACACTATGTGTTCTTCTAACATGCCTCCCAAGCTAAGGTATAGTATGGCTGTCATGAACCAATGAAAGCTTATTCAACAAACGCTTAATGTAACCACACTCTGGCATTTCAGCCTCTGGACTTTTCAGCACATCCGTCTGGTTTCACTCTGGCAGTCCCTACTGTTAGAGCTTTGCCGAGCGGTGACTTACGTGTGAGCTCCTCTCTGCTACCCGCCCCCCCCCCCCATCATATATTCCAGAAGCACATCTGGTGACGGCAGCTGCCTGGCTGCCCCAGGACTGGCTGAGATGGGGCAGGAACTGTTCCGCAAGGCTGAGTTAACAATGTGGCCCCTTCACCACTAGGTTCTTGGTTTTCTCTTCTGAGCTCACCGGCATCTCAAGCGCATCCACAATCCCGCTGGTGAGTGAGTGTTCGTGGGAGGCTTGGCGGGCTAGAGTGCTTCCCCACCCATCATCTCATCCGACCCTGTCAGGCAGGCAGGACAGGCTTTATTTCACCTTCACTCTTCAGTGACAAGTTTGCAAGGTTGGTTCCCAGCAAGACTCACGCCGAGGAGTCCTGACTGCCCTCATATGGCCCACATCAGATGCCTCTTGGCACAAGTCGCCATGGGGCTGTTTTATTCCTGCTGGCTCCTCGCTATCCAGAGTTTACTTAGTTCCCAGCGACACCCACAAACATGGGCACCTACAAGTTCCCCAAAGAAATGAACACGCTCACCCCACCCTCTTGTCACTGTTCTAGGACCTTACAGAATGAACCGCAAGGCCTCCGCTTTTCTCCCATCATGCCCCACAGTCTAAGCCAGACTCGGCTCATGCTATGGCACAGTCTGTCTAAGGGGAAAACATGAAACAAGGAAGATCCCTAAACTCTCAGGGACCACCTCCCTTCCCACACACAAACACACCCTCTCAAGACACAACATCCTGCCCCTCTACATTCCCCTACAGAGCTAGGACTGGTTCTAAGCTGAGTGCTCCTCTCTCCCTCTTTGGCCTCTCTGTAGACTAAGAACACAAAAAGACACGAGGGTGGAGTGAGGGAGAAGTGAGGGGACCGTAGTTGGGGTGTTCTGACAGTCATGGTGCCTCCTCACACCCGCGCCAGGCTGAGAGCAAGGCTCCAGGCATGCCGGCCGGCAGAAGAGCAGGAGTCTGAGAGCGGCCTTTCTACCACTGACCAAGGGCTGGGGATGGGAGGACTATGGGTTTCGTGGACCTGGGCCTTTTGTGACTTACAAACACCAGAGGACAGGCAGCTGGGGTTTTACAACAGTGCTCGGGGAACAAATAAAAGGGTAAAGGATGGTCAAGAATCCAAGGAGGAAGATAAATACCAGAAGATGTGGGGTAGGAAATGCAGAGGCAGTGGTAGGATAGAATGCTCAGAAACAATCAAAGAGGAAGGCTAGGGCAGAGCCACACTGGGAAGAGGCAGAAGGAAGCTTTGAGGAAAGACAGAGATACAAGGCTCCTAGAGATTCCTCTCAGATCTGCCACGACCACTGATAAGCAGTATATCATTCACCACCACACCCCATACCCCATCTTACAAACTACCACCATGCCCATCCCAGCCAAGGCTCCCTTCTCAGGTCTGAATCTGCACCTCCATCCTCAGACCACAAGAGGCCTTAGTGCCACCACCGAGCACCTGCCATGTGCAACACTTGATACACTCTTCTCATTGAATTCTTCGGCTATTCTGGTGAGGAAGATACTATCATGATGTCCATTTTACAGGCAAGGATATTGAGGATTTCAAACCTTAAAGACCTTGGTCAAGGTCATACAGTAAACAAAATGGCCGAGACTCATGTGCAGTCTTGCCTTCCATGAAAGGAGGTTTGAGGCTTACTTGGCAAAGGACCCAGAAAAAGATGGCTGATTCAGGAATCCCCTGCTGAAAGGCATACCCCACCCACACAGCCTGCTTTCTTCTGGCACAGTCTCAGGGGTTGGCCTCAGTTATTACCACAAGGTCTCTAGCCTATGTCTCTTCTCTGAGTTTGCCAGGAATACTAGAAAATCTCAGGTCTAGCCAGCTGTGGGGTGCCTGTCGGCAACCTAGCAACTTGGTCAGCAGAAGCAGAAGGATTACTATGTGTTTGATGTCGGCCTAGACTATATAGTAAATTACAGTCTAGCCTAGGCTACAAGTGAGAGCTTGTTGAAGGAGGAGGATGAGGGGGGAAGGGAGGAAGAAGAGGAGGATGAAGAACAGGAGGAGAAAGGAGAAAGAGAAAGAAGAGGGGGGGAGGGGGAGGAGGAGGAGGAAACCAAGACAAAAAGTGAAAAAATTAAAGCTGGGTGGTGGCACGCACGCCTTTGATCCCAGCACTTGGGAGGCTGAGGCAGGTGGATCTCTGTGAGTTTGAGGCCAGCCTGGTCTACAGAGTGAGTTCCAGGACAGGCACCAAAACTACACAGAGAAACCCTGTATTGAAAAGCAAATAAACAAACAAACAAAAATTTGGAAAAACAGAACAAGAAACCGTCTCTCTCAATTGACCTGTCAGACCTGGCCTCCCTGCGCGGGGCACCTTTACCCTCCGTCACACAAGCCCCCCGACTGGCTGAGCCGCCTTGGGCTACACAGAAGGAAAACACTTGGGCTGGTGAAGGGGAACAGCACACCAGCAGCCCAAGGCCCCATGGTGCACCACGCGGGACACTGTGTCTCTCAGATGTAGCTTCTCACCCCAAGAGGGGTCCAGGCAAAGGAAGGGCCGCCTGCACCCTGGCTGTGCTCTGTGCCTGCGTTCATCAGCTTTCTTCTGCTTCAGTTAGCCTGGCACACAACTGGAACACTGGTGCTCATCCCATTGTTAGTCATCATTCATTAGGCACGTAAAGCACCAATTACATACAAGCACATGTATGGAGTAATAACAGTGACTTTTCATGCATCGCCTAATTTAGTCTTCTGCTGGCTAACAGAAACGAAGTCCCAAGGAGGGACTGGACCTAGCATGCCAAGACTCACGCCCCTGGACCACACTCAGGCTCCTCAGTCAAACTCTGTAAGGTGTTGGTGTTGTTATTGGTGGTGGCTGATGCAGAGGCCCCTGTTGTTAGTCTCTCCTCTCTCTCTGTCTCTCTACCCTGCCCCCCCCACACACACACACATACACAGGGTCTCGATATGTAACTCTGGCTAGCCTGAACTACCTACACAGACCAAGCCTGCCGCTGCTGCCAGAGTGCTGGGACCTAAGGGGTGGGACACCACACCTAGCTATAGTCTTCCTCTGTGGCTGCCATGGAAACCAGAGTGAAGGGTGAGGTATGGCAAGTTCTCTCCAGAATGGCTGGAGGAAGTGAGCGATTTGGGCAATGGTTTTCTATTACTATTCCTGGTAATGGGAAGATACACGGAAAGACCACTGTGAGTCAGACTGAGCCCCAGGCAGGCTAGCTCCTCTCAGTGCCACCAAGAAGGGAAGGCCTGCCTTTAATGCCTTGCATTTGAAATGAGTGCTGAGCTGGGCATGGTAGTGTACAAAGTGGGCAGTTCTCTGAGTCTGTGGCCAGCCAGAACCACACAGTGTGAGACACACACACACACACACACACCACACTCTCTCTCTCTCTCTCTCTCTCTCTTTCTCTCTCTCTCTCTCTCTCTCTCTCTCTCTCTCTCTCTCTCTCTCTCTCTCTCTCTCTCTGGGGCAGTGTCACTTTAGGCACTCACTTGTAGCAAAAATCAGCGCTGTGCTTGTAGAACCGACACAGGTTCCCGTCATCGGGGGGTGTGGCACAGAAGAAGATGGATGGAGTCAGGTTGTATCGGCCAATCTTGCAGAACTCATCTGTTTCTCGGGGAACACCAGGCTCAATGGCAACCCGATCACCTGGAAAGGGGAGTAAGACAGTGCCACATCTAAGAACAGAACAGAACCTCACTCCTACTGGGTCTGGTTCTGCTTTCCAACCTCTGAGAACAAGAGTGGGGGCAGAAATGCTACACAGGCATGCCAGCTCACTGGCCGACAGCAGATGTGAGAATCCCTAAAGAGCGTTCCCTCTGGGAACCCTTAGAGACACGTCCAACCTACTGGTGCCTTCTCTCTTCTCCTCCTCCCCTCCCTTCCCTGTCCCTCTCACCTCCCACCCTATCTCACTGAGATCTTCGGTCTCACTCTGTAAACCAGGCTGGCCTTCAACTCTCAGCCATCTTCCTGCCTCAGCTGAGTGCTGAGACCACCGAGGGGAGCCACCACACCCAGCTCTCAGTGCTTCTGAAGGGGACAGACAATGCAGCAAAGATCCACCGAGAGCTGAGAGCCAGCCCCCTTCTCCACCTAGAGATCTAGCCTGTTTCCTATTATGCCAGCCTGCCCTTGCTCCCCTGGGGAACACACAACCAGCCCTGTCTCTAAAGGGCAAACCCAGCAGGTCCTCCTATCTCAATTTACAAAGGGGGTATCACTACACAGAGGGGCAAACATTTTTTTCTCCACTTTGTAAAAATATGAGGCAAGACCTCTACAAATAGAAGGGTTATCATGGGAGGAATTGGGGGAGGAGAAACTGTGATCAGAATAGACCGTATGAAAAGTCTTTTCAATGAAAAACAAGAAGAGCTGTCATGGCCTGGCGTGTGCTTCCTCTGGTTTAGACTTTAGCTAGCGGTCAGCTGTTGTGTGCCTGTGCTCAGAGGTCAGAGGGTGCTGGATCCCCCAGGACTGGAGTTACAGACAGTTCTGCACTGCATGTGGGTGCTGGGAATTGAACCTGGGTTCTTTGGAAGAGCAGCCAGTGCTCTTAACTGCTGAGCCACTGACCCAGCCTCTCCATCTTTTCTAGTGAATTTCTAAGTAGACTGAAAATGCCCATTACCCTTCAGCCTGTCAATCATTTACTAGAATCCAATAATAGCTTATACTTCTTTGTTTAAATGAAAATTTAGGTATAATGAGCCACACAAGTCTTAAGTGGAGCATTAGATGAGTTTGATGGACACTTTTACCTGTATGAGGAAAACTCCCCTCAAGATACAGACAGTGCCGCTGCCTCAGGCACTTCATCCCTATGTCCATTCCTAGTCAGCTCCCACAGCAGCCCAAGACACCTGACATTTTGAGTTTCTTCACTATGGATTAGCCCGCTCTTTATACAGCATTAAAAATGGGGGTCAAGTGGTGTGTATTCTTTGCATCCGGCTTTTTCACTAAGTGTGTTTTTAGGTTTGTACTTGTTATATATCAATTGTTTATTCCTTTTTTTTGTGGCTGAATGGCATTCCATCCTGTGAGTACAGCACAAAGAGCTCAACTATTCTCACTGGTGGACAACTGGTTATTTCCTGTTTCCTAGATCCTTTTTTATGAGTATCATGACTCATCATTTAAATTGAAGAGTACCTTCAGATTAGTAAGTTGTCTGCTTCATATATATTTGCCAAAATGGGGTGGGGGTGGGGCTGGAGAGACAGTTCAGTGTTTTAAGAGCACTGGCTGCTCTTCTAGAGGACCCAGGTGTAATTCCCAGCACCCACATGGTGGTTCACAACCAACTGTACCTCCAGTTCCAGGGATCTGATGCCCTCTTCTGGCCTCCACAGGCACCAGGAGTGCACATGGTGCACAGACACACATGTAGACAAAATACCTATACACATAAAAATGTTTAAATTGAAAAAAATGTATAAAAAGCTTTATATTCTAAAAACACAAAGGATCCACAGAAACGCAGTGGCTTTTAAGATGTACCCCTCAACTTGTCTGACTCTTCCTCAGCTGTTCTCACCCTGTTCATTTTTTGCCACTCACAGAACAATACCCATCATTAAGGACAATATATTCAACTTGACATTCAAGATGGAGTTCACTTAACATTATCCCATTTTACCTTCCAGTTGTTATTACATTATGCAATTCACATTTGCCCAGTCTTTTTAAAGAGGGGCCGTGCATTTTAAATACCTCTACCAACTCCCCAGGGGAAGACATCTGCTCTGAGAATAGATGTGTGAGAACCCAGACACATTACTTGACCTGTGTCATTTTTCTGGTCTGATCCTCTTCACTAACGCAAAACAAAACTTTCTCAAATCTCAGATGACAGGCAGCTCATTGGTTTAAACATTCGTCCTTGAGCCAGATCGAACAGGGTGGCATGCCAGACAGCTCTGAGACTAGCCAGTGTGTGGCCCTGGGCAAGAACCACATTCCACTGTCTGCATCTATTAATAAAGCTAATAATTTGTACCTTGTGGTGCTGTCTCAATAATTAATAATTACATGCACTGGTGTTTAATGACCAGCAAACCAATACACACAGGCTTTCTTCTTCCTTTTATAATTAATCTTGTCATATATCCAGCCCAAATACCCATAGCTAGGAAGTTTCTTTCTGTGCTCACAATCAGTGTCCTTTCTTTGAACTCTGACTAGATACTTTTTTCCTCCAATTGTTGATGTTGTTGGCAGTTTTAATGTCTGGTCTCCCTAACTTGATCTATGAATTCAGGACTCACTATTTTTTTTTCCATTTCTCAAAGTACCTGACCCAAGTCTGAACCCACTGTAGACACCCGCTAAACACTTGCCAGAATTTAGAGAACCTGGTCCCACAGGTAGGGATCAGTCATTGGCTGGCTGCTGGAGATAAGAGCCTTCAACTTTGGGACAAGCCTGCATCACCACAGGCTTTTTCAACTTGCATTAAAAATGGAGGCCTTGACTTAAAAGACTCCTAAATGATGCACATGTTTAACTTCTAAGTTTATCAATCCCTCTCTATGTCTGGTCTCAGAGACTAAGCAGTTTCACAGCACCTCTTGCCAAACCTCAGCCTACTCCAATTAACCTGAAGTCATTCCCAGGCCACGCAATGGCCTCATTAGCAAAGAAAAGTTGCTAACAGCTACCTATGCCAAGCCAATTCAGACTTAATTCACTGTGTTGGGGGACAATGTAGTCTGCTGCAGCTCAGCATTCTGGGACAAGCTATCCAATAAGAAAATCAAAGACTATGTTATAGGCCCCAGGGAGAAACTTACCCCTGTTGTCATGTTAAATGGATGTGTTGCCAGCTACCTTTTAAATATCTGTGCTTACACGCATAGATCAGTGCGGCCCTCAGTCCTGGACAGGAAGGGTCTCTGCTGTAGTCAGTCAGCAGTTAATGCAGAGCCTCCTAACTGGTCAAAGTGATAAGAACAATTGACTCTTGAGTGTTCATCCCTAAATGGGACATCTACATCAACCCCACACTCCAAGGCTCAGGGATCATTTTGGAAGATGTCGTTAAGGGAATGTAAGAGCCCGAAGAGGAGGAGGAGAGCTGTGCAATGCTGTCTTCTGAACCTGGCATGGCTGTTCGTACTCACAAACTTACTGCAGCCATGGTTACCTGCACAATATCCATACAAGATCAAGCCCAAAAGATCAGTCAACATTCCAACAGGCAGTACTAAGTGGACTCTGTTTTGTGTTAAGGCAGAGACTCAAGTGTGGGCAAGTTGGGAACTCCTGGATTTTGTGGCAAAAGTGGGAGGGATACATTATTTATATGCATGAAACTGTTAGAGGACAAAAAAATTCTATTAAAATAAAAAAAGAAGCTTTGGAATAAAAGACAAGTTAGTTGACCAGCTTAAAGGTTGGGGGTGAGGCTTCGCCTTGTTAAAGCTAAACTATTCTCTGAGATAAAAAATTAAGTGACTAGAAGCAGGAATGTCAATATTTCAAGGTCATCCTTGGCTACATAGCAAGATGGAAGCCAACTGGGCTATCTGAAAAGAAAATCAAGATCTTTCTAATTCAAAGATTCTAGGGCAGTGGTTCTCAACCCTCCTAATGCTGCTCATGTTGTGGGGCTCCCAACCATAAAATTATTTTCTTTGCTACACCATCACTGTAAATTTGCTACTGTTACGAATTGTAATGTAAATATATAATATGCAGGATATTTAATATGCAGCCCCCAAAGGAAGCATGACCCACAGTTTGAGAACCATGGGTCTAGGGTATGTGGCTGGAATAGATCTATCATGGGAAAGCTGACTGTGCACCATAAATTCCAAAATGCAGAATACACATTCTCTCCCAACAGGGACAGACTTTCCTTGAATATTCAGCGATTAAAGAGTATTCCTAGAGGAAACAGACTCACATCTGGAAATGATGTAAACCAGGCATGCTCATGCCTTTAATAATAGTACTCCGGAGCCTAGGACAAAAGGATCACCTTGAATTAGAGGTTAGCCTGGGCTATAAAGAGTTCTTTGCCAATGTGGATTACAAAGTAAGGTCTGGGCTAGTCTGGGCTACAGAGTGAGACACTATCTCAAAAGTACATGAATAATTAATTAACAGTAAAATAAAAAAGGTCTTGATTCTTAGAATTCAGGAGCAGTTCGTGGCTTATATGACAGGAACACTTTCTCAACCCCTTTTTCTGATTTATTTCACATTCTCCATCTTTTTAAAAGGAGATAGGTCTAGATATGACATGTTGATCACATTCTCTACCACACATTATGACTAAGTACCTGCTTTCTGTCCCAAGTCCGGGTCCCCTCTGAGGTAGAAGCTAAGATCCCTACATGCAGGGACCCAAGACTCTGGTCACTGCTGTACCTCCGTGCTTAGCAGAGGGCCTGGTCCAGAGAAAGCACACACTGACATTGATACTGACCTGGTTTTAGATGTTTCACCATCTCTCCTACTTTTATGACGGTTCCAGAAGCTTCATGCCCAAGCACCATTGGCTTTTTCACAACAAAATCTCCAATTCGGCCATGCTGCCAGTAGTGAACATCTGATCCGCAGATCCCCACAGAATGCATCTTTAGTAGCACCTCTAATTAGAGAATTGAGGCAAAGAAAACACGTGAGGGAAAGGCAAGCCTTCCATCGCTCTCAGGAGCTCTACCAATTTCCCTCTGGCCAGGGGAGAGAGCTGGGTTCTGAGTCAGGTACACATTGGAATTACAAAGGAAAACAAGCGAAGCAGAGAGCCGAGGAAAGCAGGACAGCTTGCCGGAGCAAAGGAACCGAGTGTGATGGGTAAGTTTACACGTTGGCCTGGGTCAAACTCCCATGCAGATGTTGCTCACAAGGTGGGTCGTTCATTTAAACCAACAGACTGTAAGTGGACCAGATTATCTTCCATAAAGTAGGTAGGCCTCATCCAATCAAGGAAAGGCCTTGTGAGCAAAGACTGAGATTTTTGCCACTCACTGTTGAGTGCTTTTTTTTTTTTTTTTTTTAGATTTATTTATACAGCATGTATGACTGCAGACCAGACAGAAGGGGGCACCAGATCTCATCATAGATGGTTGTGAGCCACCATGTGGTTTCTGGGAATTGAACTCAGGACCTCTGGAAAAGCAGTCAGTGCTCTTAACCTCTGAGACTTTCTGAAGGAGAAACTTTCCTAAGACTCTAACACAGGAAGCTTTTCCTGAGTCTGCTGTCCTATGCTGCAAACCCAGAGCCTTCTAGACCATTCAATCACAGGAGCCAGTTGCTCAACATAAAATAAACAGCCCTCTTCTCCTACCCCACCTCTGTGTATCTGCACATACATATACATCCATATCTTATTTGTTCTGTTTGTTTGGAGAGCCCTGACCAATCCTGCTGTAACAAGATATTCTGAGGAGGAAGCACTGTATCAGCCATTTAAAGAGCAAACTGTTTTGTAGGAGATAACTGTTTCCAAACACTATGCTGAGCCTGACGCTTACCATCCTGAAAATCTCTCTCCTTGCCAATGCATGATGAACTGCCATGTTAAGTTCTTCATGTTCCTTGTTTTCTAGAAAGGTTCAGCTTTACTTAGCACTCTTGCAAGTTCAACTCACACTTCCTCTTTGAGGACTGGACCAGTGAGGTCTGGTAGTACTGTTGTCAAATGTCTAAGTTTAAAACAATGATGCCTGGGCTTCTCAGCTCAAGTAGGTACCAAAGGATTCTGGGCTCTGTCTGACTGAGATGACCACATCATGAACACCTCCCTGGGGAAAAAAACTTCATCTTCCAAAGACAAAGAGGCCCAAAAGCTCTGCTATGTACTCAGATGTCTTAGCTACCGCCCTTGCCACAAACCCCCAGCAAATTCCCCAGATGTGGCTCTGGAGAATTTGCCTTTGTCTCTGGTTGAGCACTTATGAATGGCAGGCTGAATTCTGAGATCAAAGACAGAGAAAAATTACTGAAATCAGAAAAACTCTGAGCTTTCTCTATAGAAGTCCACTATTTTCAGAAAGATGATATCTAACTTACTGGAACACTCTTTTTCCAACATACCTCTCTCTTCCAATTCAACTAAAGCAAAAGATGAAAGAATGACAGTGGGCGGGGCCAGAGAGGGCCCTTCATGGCCCAGGGAAGCCCTCACTTGGCCACCTCTGCAACCAAAGTCACCTTGGCAGGGTACAGTGAGGCACCTCCTCCACCTCTCTAAATACGTTATCTTCGTGAAAATGGTTAAGCCTTAAATTCACAATGCTTGCTGAACACTGATAGAAACAGCTGTTCCTTATATCTTATCTCTATAAGTCAATAATGCAGCTGAACTTTGAGTAGCAAAGCTCTGGAGTTACCAAGAAAGCTGGCTTCAACCTGACGTCTACCCAGAGTCTGTGCTTCTGGGTAGAAGTGTGGCAGGGTGGAAAGGGCATCCCAGGTCATCAAGAAGAGCCAAGGATCTGAGGGACTGAAGACCCTGACCATTGCCCCTAGCCTCACCCTGGATCCCTACAGACTATCAACTAGACTTTGGAATGGAAGAAATATACTCTAGCCAACTGTTGACATGGCCTCCCTAGGTCTGGATGCCACCAGGAAACCTGCATGACAGCTCGCCCAGTGGGATCCCCCACTAAGAGGCTGAGAAGTGGAGCAAAGGTGTTAGATGCCCTGCCCTTACATGCTCAGTCACCTTCTGTACTTGATTGATTGAAGGAAGGGACAGGGCTTCCCACAGCCCCTCCCACCCCTACTGAACAGGTAGATAGTTCTGGGCTGGCCCTCTTGGGTGTGCTAACACAATGCTCCTTTGCTAACTATGAGATTGAATTCTGTAGATTTCTAGAACCAGAATATGATTTGGCATCTAATCTGGTAGACAGGGTACTTGATTGTTAGGTAAAAAGGGGTGGTTCTGCCTTTGGTCCACAGGCTTCACATCAAAAACCCAGGGCAGCTCAGCAGTCTGATCTCTTGGTCTTTCTCCTTCTATCACTGATTCTTACACTTCATACAGTAGCCAAGATAAACCACTGTGGCCAATGGACAAAGGAGTAAACACATTAACCAGTAGGAAGGGGGGGGGCAGGGGTCAATGCACATGCCTCCAAGGCCAACACCAGTGAGTACAATGTCAGGTCAGTTTCCCAAGGACCTACCATTTGGGCCTGGCTCAGGGATTGGGTAGTTCTCCTGAAATAAATAAAACCAAGAAAGTTGTTTAGTATACATAACGACTTAGCTCTACAAACATTTTTCCACTTTTAAAATATTCACCGGGAGTTTCACTTAATTATTTCTTAGAACACAAGTTCAAACCATACTCTGCTTCCAGTGAGCACCGAAGGGCGCGGCAGACGGCAGGCAGAAACCCTGCCCTGCTCTTCACCATGCTGCCCAAAACAGAGCCACTGACCCAAATAATGGCATGCACAATATATTCCTAATGCAACAGAAAACTACACCCGTGCCTAGTGACATCCCACAGAAAGGAACAAAGTTCTGAAGCTGGGTTCCCTCCCTGGAAAACTGCCAAAGCCCACTTCTAGATCCGAATGTCAAATCCTGAAGGAGGCTACTCTAGTTACTCCACGCACCACCCCCTTTGGTGCTACTTGCCCGAAACTAAGAAAAACTGTGTGCTAGATGTGTTCCCATGCCGAAAGGGTGTCTGAGCAGCTCTGGTCTCCAGGTTTGCCTTCCGCATTGGATCTTTTCATCCTGGAAATCATGTTCTCAGATACAGATGTGTGGTCTGACATATTCCTACCAGGAAAGGAGGAGGATGTAAGCAGGGCTTGCAAGGACTCTATCTCTGGACAGGTGGGAGGCTGTCTACAACACTACTCCTTCCTCTTTACTCCAGTTACGCAGATAGGTTACCCAGTCCTCTTCTAAACCTCCCATTTGGAGTTTCAGGAGCCCGAGGGAACACAAGGGCTCTGCATTTTAGTGCAAAAAG
Source organism: Peromyscus maniculatus bairdii (assembly GCF_049852395.1). Taxonomy (NCBI): domain Eukaryota; kingdom Metazoa; phylum Chordata; class Mammalia; order Rodentia; family Cricetidae; genus Peromyscus; species Peromyscus maniculatus. Next base: position 100,122,959 of record NC_134855.1, on the reverse strand, counting down.
CAATCTGAGGTATTCTGGTGTTCTTAGCTAGTATTAGAATTTGTGAGGCTGGAGAGATGGCTCAGAGCAGGGGCTGCTTTTCTAGAGGATCCAGGTTCAATTCCCAGCACCCACATGGCAGCTCACAACTGTCCAGTTCCAGGGGATCAGACATACATGCAGGCAAAACACCAATGTACAGAAAACAAAAAGGAATCACACACACAAAAATAGAACTTGTTTACTGAACTTTTCTCCATGGTTACCTGGCCAGGGTAAAGTCAGGGTTGACAAGGAGGAAGGAGGCTGAGCGGCCAGCCAAGCGTTCACTTTATTAATTCTTTGTGGGTGGACCAGAAGCAAAGGGAGAAGGCAATCTGACATGTTTACAGTGGCTGCCGGGGGCGGGACACGACTTTCAGCTTTGTCTTACCAAGCCCAGAGTTTACAGATGAGAAACCTGAGGTTAGGGAGTTACGCAACTTGGTCAAGATCCTATCGGCATGCAGTGGTTAACCAGGGCTCAGCCCAGCTGTGTCTGACCCCTCTATCAGTTTCCATTGTACCTACTGTGGTCCCAAGGGAGAGTGGCCTTTCTTCTTTGGGCAACAGAATGAGCTGTCAATCATGGGAGGTGACTGACAGGCGGGCCCCATGCACAGTATTCCGATGGGGGCTATGCTTATAGCTTTCCACCTTCCTGGCCAGTGAGATGGTTCAGCAGGTAAGAGGGCTTTCAGACAGGCCGGGAACCTGAGTTTAATCCCTGGAACCCATGTGGTAGGAGAGAGCCAACTCCCACGGTTGTCCTCTGACCTCCATACACCAGCCACATGACACATACATACATACACACACACACACACACACACACACACACACACACACACACACACACACACAAACTCACACAAATATTTTTTTAAAAGAAGAAAAAAGGGGCGCTGGAGAAATGGCTCAGTGGTCAGGAGCACTGGCTGCTCTTCCAGAGGTCCTGAGTTCAATTCCCAGCAACCACATGGTGGCTCACGACCATCTGTAATGAGATCTGATGCCCTCTGCTGGCCTGCAGGTGTATGTGCAGGCAGAACACTGTATACATAATAAATAAATCTTTAAAAAAAAACTATAAAAAAAAAAGGAAGGAAGGAAGGAAGGAAGGAAGGGAGGAAGGAAGGAAGGAAGGAAGGAAGGAAGGGCTTTTCAACCTTCCAAAAGTTTCCTGAGTTGCCTTTTTCAATTTTATGAAACAGGGCCTCCCTATGTACCCATGTACTGGAATCCATTATGTACCCCAGGCTGGCCTCAAACTCATGATTCTCTTGTCCCGGTGTCCTGCTCTGATTTGAGCTCGTGCCCCCAGGCCTGGCTCAAGCCACTTGTTATAGGTGGCCTCACAGCATCAATCCACACTGATACCATCTAGAACTAAATGCTCCTCACTACCACCATGCTCCTACTTCTTCAGCATAGGTGCAGCCCAGCCCCAAACCCAGGTCGTAGTCTTCCCCAAACAATGCCTCCATATATGGCCTAACTTCCTTCATTCACTTCCGACCACCAGTTTCTCCGGTGGAGAAAATCCAGTGCTACTTGAACTCCTCCAGAGAAAGAAAAGCTGATTCGTGTGCCAATGCTGCCCGGCAGGCAGAGAGCTATACTGTCCCTCAGGCACCTGTGCTAAGTGCTTCACGGGGTAACCATGAGTACAGCCCAGGTGCCGCACAGCCTGAGGAGGAAGAACCAACAGGGACAGTTAGCAACCTGCCCAGGCTAAGGGCACAGGCTAAGGGCGGGTGACCACTACTGAGCCGGGCAGCGCAGAGAGAGCCTCATGTGAGGGGGAATGTTCAAAGTACTTAAGGAACGTTTTGGTTTTTCTGGGGGAGAGTGGTTGGTTTTCTGATGGATCTTTTTTCTTCTCAGTAGTTTAAAGGGGGAAATCTATAAATCACTGCCTTAGAACAAGTGTCACCAAAGTCTTTCTCAAGGAAGTCACCAGTCTCATGTTTGAATTAACTAACATTCTACGTTGTTGTGTAAATCTGCATTTCTTAATGTTATGTCAGGTGAAGTTTTAAACTCAATTTCAGTGGCATTTAATGGCCGCTGATTTTGTTTCTAACTTGGAGCCTTGCCCCACATCCCGACCGATGGCATCAGCAGGCAAACCCCTAGACACTGACACCCAGTTCCACAGTCTTCCTATCTTTGCCTCCAGCTAGGGCAAGCTTCAACACCAGACCTGAATGGAGAAGTGGGAGATTTAAGCTCACACTAACAGCTGGCACACCAAGGAAGCCCTGACTCACCAGAGATTTCCTTACTGCTGTAATGGCTACAACACCTTTCCACAGGCAAAGATGCAGTGACCGTTCCGGACACTAGAGGGTGCTGTGCTGGTAGTCCGTTTACCGTCCAGTGGCAAAGGAGACTGAAAACTTCCTTCTTCACACCACTCCCCTCTCCTCTAGCTATGTGTCTGAGGGTGAGCTTTGCATTAAGTTTCTCCTCCCAGATGCTGGGAGTACAGCTGAGCGCCACCACACCATATTCCTGTGGCGCTGAAGAAGGAACACAAGACTTTGTGCACACAAGACAAGTGGTCTGCCTTCTGAGCTACAGCCCTAAACTGCCCCCTCCTCCTGAGGCTTCACGCACCCTTTCAACTCAGGCTCAGGACCTGCCTCCCTCTCTCTGCAGGGGATATGATATGCCACTGGGCACAAGACCAAATTAAGATCACCCACTGGGAGCTGGAGAGACAGAGGGCTCAGCAGTTGAAAGTGCTTGCTGATCTTGCAGAGGACCAGTTTGTGTCCTAGCACCCATGTTAGGCTGTTTACAAAAGCCTGTAACTCCAGCTCCAAAGGATCCAACACCTTCTTCTGGCCTCTGTAGGTGCACACACACACACACAACCACACACACACACACACACACACACACACAACCACATACACAGATATAAAATAAAATGCCTTTTTTTTTTTTTTTTTTTTTTTTGGTTTTACGAGACAGGGTTTCTCTGCGTAGTTTTGCGCCTTTGCTGGAACTCACTTTGTAGACCAGGCAGAGATCCACCTGCCTCTGCCTCCCGAGTGCTGGGATTAAAGGCATGCACCACCACCACCCGGCTCACAAAACAATCAATTCTCATGCTGGTCATGGTAGCATATACCTATATCCCCAGTTTTGAGGAAGGTGAGGCAGGAGGATCTAGAATTTCAAGACTGCCTAAACTAGGCACAGCAAGACTTTTTCTCAAAATAAATACGCCTTAAGCTTGTAAATATTATCCTAAGTATCACCGTGGGCCCCACAGCTTTACCAAGTTACCACGGCATGGCCACTAAACACTAAAAAGGTAGTGTGTCACTAGCTACAACCGTGTTTACTTAATCTCCTTTTCCATCTCAAATTTCCCAGGTGCTAAACTATGTCCTTATCTCTCAAGGTTTTTGAAGGCTGTAGCTCAGAATGAATGCCTAAAAGGGACGAGGAGACATGGGGACGGGGACGGAGACAGACAGACAGACAGACAGACACAGACAGACAGACAGACACACACACACACACACACACACACACACACACACGCTTAGTTCCTCTGAGATCCTAGCCTTCCACTTTATTCCCAGTGATGCTGCCATTCACATTCAGGGTTTCCTAAGCAGGATTTCTTGAGAATGAGTCACAAAGGTTCAGAGAGAGCTTTAAGTCTTATTAAGTTCTGTCAGCATTCTGGAACTTTTTGAGTCAGAAATACCTCTGCATCACATATACAGGTGCCCTCCTCTCCAGCACACTCATTCCAGTAACCCTTAGTCTCCAGGAAGACTATAATTTTGCTACTGTTATGAACTATAATGAAAATATCTGACATGCAGCAGACCTGATATGTGACCCCTGTGAAAGGGCCGTTCAACTCCAAAGGGTCACAACCCACAGGTTGGGGACCACTGGACTAGGTGGTAGGAAGGACTTCCAGACAAGAAGTCAGAGAAGGTAAGTTTTCCCTCCTCCAGCCAGCCTGGGCGCGCTTAGGCAGAAGTTAGACTCTGGAATAGCCTGCCATGTGCAAAGCTGGTTCTCTTCAATCTACTGTGCACCTAGGGCACATTATACAACCTCTCGAATTTCCTCTTCTGTGTCATGAGGATAATCATCAAAGGGAGTGCCGACTCACAGCAAATATGTTTGCTCTTATTACAAAACAAATAAGCCCATGTTCTGTTCCCTAACAGTTGAACCAGCTCTGGATGGCCTTCTCCTTTGGGAGAGGACAAAGTACTTCAAACTGTTCTTTTCATGTTAACTTTGAGAGAAATTTGCCCTTTAACAGGCTGGGGTTTAGAAGAGCTAAAGTAGGACTTTGGCACTGATTTAGGCTTGCTTCTTGTTATGTGGATATATAAAGCCACCCCCACACCTTAAAGGGACAGGCAGGGTATGGGGGAGATGACCTGTGCCCAGATTCTTAGTAGATGTCTTTGCCACTTGCACCCACATACCAGACTGCCTGTGACCCCCTAGGGGCTGTGCTGGACATGTAAGGTGAACCAGACGCCATTGTCACCTCTCCTGTGCCCCCGAGGGGCTATGGTGGACACGTAAGGTGAACCAGACGCCATCGTCACTTCTGCTTCATTCCCCCCATCCCTACATATTTGTCCTGTGTTCTGAGAGTGGGTGGAAAAGCCAAAGGTTTTCTAATTGGGTGAGAGGCTTTGTACTAGCCATGGGTCCTGGCATGTGAGGCGGTCATAAAGGGTTGGAAGTGCTCCCACAGTCCACTGAGCTGGTCCTCTGCCCAGGCTCTCTGTGTTCTGTCCAGCCTCTGTCCTGATGATGACAATCTCTCTGAAACACGAATCTGTTTAGACTCCCCATTAACCCTGTAAAGTTCCATACCCCTCATACCATGCCTCCATCTCACTTCCAGCCACATCCAACACTTCCTCATCCTCATAGGGGCCATTTCTCCCTCTCCTTCTTCATGATCCCACATGAAAAGGGAAGTGAAGCATCCTGACTCCTGTGGGACCCTTAGGTGACTTAAGTTGGAATGTGTTGGGATTGAAGTGTCTGCAAACACCCAGACGGTTCTATCCACTTGTAGGGTTTTTTGGTTTGGCTTTTTGGTTTTTGGTTTTTTTGTTTTGTTTTTTTTTAAGATTTATTTATTTATTATGTATAGTGTTCTGCCTGTATGCATCCCTGCAAGCCAGAAGAGGGCACCAAATCTCATTACAGATGGTAGTGAGCCACTATATGGTTGCTGGGAATTGAACTCAGGACCTTTGGAAGAACAGCCAGTGTTCTTAACTGCTGAGCCATCTTTCCAGCCCCGGTTTTTGGTTTTTTGAAAAAAGGTCTCACTGTGCAACCCCAGCTGGAACTTGATATGTAGACAAGGCTGGCCTCAAACTCACAGAGATCTGTTTCTGCCTCCCGAGCGCTGGAATTAAAGGTCAATGGCTTCCAACGGGCTTTTGTATTCTAGGGACTGGTGCTCCGGTATCCTTTCCTGTAAGATGCCTTTTCCTGTGCTAACATGACTGGGAAGACAATTCTTCTGCAAACCCGATTATGAGACCCAAATCCACACAGGACAGAGGACTATTTCACTCTCATCAAGTAATATATAATTTTTCCTAATTCAAAATGCAAGAACAAGATCTAATATGCTAACATATTAGATAGTCCCTTATAGTAATCAAGAAATGCATGTTAGCAGCAAAAGGCAAAGGCTCATGCGCAGTATTTGCATTGTTTTATATTGGACTGATAACCCTCCGCAAACCTTGACCAAGTTTCCTCTGGTAGGTGATGTTCTTAGTATAAATCTGGTTTATAGAAAACCTCCACCTTCAACAACCATGCTAAGAACTAAATAAATTTGTTGCCAATAAAACATATACCCATATATGTATGTATTCACTATACACACAACACACATATATGTCATGATATGCACATATTTCTCCTCCTTACTTGTCTTAGGATATTTAAAGGGAATTTCTCCTAATCTATGTGCCCTTGTCTTCTCAGAATAGGGTTACTTTCCCAGAAGATTAAAACCCTATCAGATTTTTGCTTCCTTCCACTTTGATGAGTAACAGTTAGCTCTATGCCCTAGGCCTTCCCAGCAATGGCAATTGCTTTTCCGAGCATTTTGCAGAGAAGCCAGGATGCTGGTTTTGAATTTGAAATGACTTATCAACGGTTTGGATTTGGTTTGCTACAGAAACATAATTTAGATAAAAGAAAGGAAGTGTTTCTTTGGATAGTTTGTTATCTGACTCCTTGTTTTCTAAATGAGTTTGGGGTTCTGTTTTTACTCAGAAATGACTCTGACAGGTAAGATACTTCAAGCTTTTCTTTTCTGTTAACACTGAGGGTTGAACCTAGGGTCTTGCCTGTGGTAACCAAGCACCTATCTGTAAGCTGCATCTCTAACCCTTTTCTTACTTTTGAGATAAGGTCTCACTACATTGTCCAGGTTGGTCTTGAACTCACTCTGTAACCCAGAAAGGCCTTGAACTTTTAGTGTTCCTGCCTCAGCCTTGTGAGTAGCTGGAGTTACAGACTTCAACCCCTAAGCCCCGACAGACTAAATGACTGAGCGGCCAGCACCACTCTCTCCAGGTCTTCCCCAGAACATCCAGCTGAGCACTAATAACTATCGAGGTATCCGCTCCAAAAGGTGTTGACAACACCAACCAGGAAAACAGACAGGATGCCCAGGACCATTTGAGCTGCTAGGTGATCATGACAATTCCTTTCTTTTCTTTTTATCCAAAACTTAACAGTAAAGTGTACATAGCAAGGCTGGGTCACTTTTAATGTGTTTTATTAGATAGAGAAGTATCTTTTTAAAAAAAAAAAAAACAAAAAAACAACATTACCATTAAAGCAATTCTTTTGTCACTGCATCTTATTTGGTGTGCCTATGCATGTGCACATACATGCCACAACATACAAGTAAACATCGGAGAACGACTTCTGGGAGCCAGTGTCTCTCCACCAGGTGGGTTCCAGATGGCAAACTCAAGCTGTCACATGTGGCAGCAAGTGCCATCCTGCAGGCCCTCAAAGCAATTCTTTTGACCTAGGGCGTGTTACATTTCCTCAAAAAAGCAACAAGTCAACAAGTCTCTTCACTGAACCCCGATTAATATTTAAACTTCCTACTGATGCGTTCTTTTCTCTGCCCTTTATAATAAAATGACACTAACTCATCACTTTAAAATAACTTTTTCCTTACCTTGTTATCTATTCATATAGCCAACAACAGTATGAAACCAACAAAACCTGAACACCGCCTGCTACCTTCTCGGGGTGTTCAGCTGTCTGCAACAGCAGCTGATCAGTTCCCTAGCCACAGGCTGAACAAGGAAGACCTGGTTTTCAGGAAGAAAGGAGAGAGCACACTCTCAGGATGGTCCATGAGCTGGGTGTGATGCAATGAGACAAGAAATTGGAAGGCATGGCGGGCGGTGGTGGCGCACGCCTTTAATCCCAGCACTCGGGAGGCAGAGGCAGGCAGATCTCTGTGAGTTCAAGGCCAGCCTGGGCTACAGAGTGAGTTCCAGGACAGGCTCCAAAGCTACACAGAGAAACCCTGTCTCGAAAAAAAGAAAGAAAGAAAGAAATTGGGAGGCACACTTAGAAATCATTAGCATTCTGACCTCAGAGTCCAGTGCAAACATTAGTCTGTGGTCAGCTGGAAATGAAAATCAATCATTCTTTCATCTCAGAGTTTGTGAAAACACTGAACTAAATAAAGTGCCTGGCACCCGGCTGGACTGGAGTAAACTAGCAATATCGTCATTCCTTTTGTTAATTTTCCTTACTTTTCTAGCAAACTCTAGGGCATAAAATATTTCTGAATGCAAAAACTCACAAGCCACCCACTTGCCCCCAACTCCAAACAAAGCTCTTTTACAGAAAAGCGAAGTCAGCTGTCTCCTACTCCAATTTCATGAACCAGTAATCCATTCCCAAGAAAGAAAAGCAAGTTCTAGATTTTACAAGATGGCTAAAGAGGCATACAGTAGTTGAACTGCTGCAGTTAAATATAGAGTTCTGCCTGGCCCACAATCTAAGAATTTTGCCAAAATTGCCCATACGGGCCTTTATCCATCTCTTCAAGAAGGTTTCAAGGCTTTGGCCTCCTAACTGCACAGTTAGCACACACCAGTGACGATGCATGGACTGTGCTGGCTCTTTGATAAGCACAGTGCCACTGACATGCACACCATGGAAATGAGGACTAAGGCCTCCCCTCCCCCTCCTCTTCTGCATTAGGAATTTAACCTCGACTCTACCACTGGCCTTGAACTTACTTTGCAGCTCAATCAGGCCTTGAACTTTCAGTCAGTCTTCCTGCCTCAGTCTCCTGAGTAGCTGGGATTACAGGCCTGGTGCCCCTCTTCAAGACAATTACAGCAGGAGGAAAAAAAAACATTGTTAAGCCATACAACTAACAGCAGTGGAGCTGGGACTAACCTCTACTCCAGGCCCCCTGGCTTTGAGTTTACTATTTCCTTTCTGAGAAGACTCCCGTGAACTGACATTGTTTGCTGATGGGTGGGCTGCTTCCTTGTACCTCAGCTTACTCACTTCTTTCTTCCCCTTGCCTCCTTAAGTCCCGATTTCTCCATTTAAAATAGAGAAATATGAAGCCAGGCATTAGTGGTGCACACCTTTGATCCCAGGACTCAGGAGGCAGAGGCAGGCAGATCTCTAAGTTTGAGGCCAGCCTGAGCTACAGAGCAAGTTCCAGGACAGCCAGGGATACAAAGAGAAACCCTGTCTCCAAAAACAAAAAAAATTATAAAAAAAAAATAAATAAAATAAAAATAGAGAAATCTGGTTTGTTTTTTTTTTTTTACCTCATTATGAAGGAAACTACCAGTCTATCCTAATGTATGTGTGTGCATTTACACATCCACCTCTCTCCTACTATGTATACACACATCTACTAGTCTGTCCTAATACATGTGTGTGCACGCACGCACACAACTTCATCACCCAAATAACAAATGCTTGCTCCTTGCCATGTTGGCCCTAAGTGTGAGAAGACTTCCATGACTGCAGCAAGGAGAGGGAATCCTTTTCCCGGCACGCAGAGTTGAGACTGGTGTTAGGTTTCCTTCCTGCTTGTCTCAGCAAAGCGGCTCGGGTCCTGTTTTTCCAGAGCAATGCCCTGGACCTTGGCCAGTTTCTGGCCTTCCTGGTGGCGGGAAGGCCACACTGGGAAAGCCTGAGTTCTCCTTCCCTTCAGAACCCTTCGGATTCCTGCTTTGGATTTTAGGAATGGGTGTTTCTCCAAACAATTCCTTGTATGTGAGGTCCTGAGGCAAGGATTTTTATCAGTAGACCCTGCCCCTAGTCCACCCAAATGATAGCAGGCCTCAGGTTGCCAGCCATCCCCAACGGAAAGACCCAAAATCTGTGGCTGTGTGGTGTCAAATCAACAGGGAAAACCGTGTCTGCCTCCCTCCCCATTTTATAATCCATAGCCAAGCTGCTATGGCTTCCAAACGCCACTACCGCTTAAGCTACTCTGCTCGGACATCTTGGGTTTCACTGTGGTTCTCTTACGAAAGAACAGGGGCCCTCAAAGCCTCCTAAGACTTTTCCTCCTTGATGCTGTGGGTCAGTGCTGGTACCACCACCACCACCCCCAAAACTTATACTACTAAATCTATCTGCTCTAAGGAAATGGAGGGACAGAGGTACGCCATGGGGGTGGTAGCTGGGAGAGGATCATGCCTGGGAAGGAGAAGAGCCCAGGAGGCCTGTGCTGGATTACAGTGTCCGAGCAACAGCATACTCTTCACTAAGGGCTCTTATGACTTCTCACTTCAAGGGTTAATTTACAGGCAAGCTGAGACATCCGAAATTTCCCTTAAAGAGCAATTCAGGGCAGAACAATCGTTTGTACAGAACAGTGCCTTAACGGCTTCTTTCGTCTGTCTCCCTCTTTTGGGATGCTTGGGAGCAGGGACAATGTCCGCTCTGGGCCCCCAGCTCAATGCCTACATCCACAGCAGACATATTTTCACTTCGTAAACATTAGTGACATGAAGGACTAAGTTCAAAATCACTCTGTAAGCTTTGTAGAGACACATTCTGCCCCCATACCTGCTGTTGACTGTAATAAACAATCACAGTGTCTTTTTAATTCAGGGTGTTGGGTGGATGGTCCAAAGTGATTGGGCACAGCACAAGAAAGGAAGTTTGAATCTGAGCTCTTGTCTTGGCTCCACGAACTAACCAAGACTACGATCTTGGGGATGTCACTTTTTCCATCAGCTGAAGAAGTAGAGTGTCAGCTGCAGGTAAGTGTTCTTGACCCCTCTCAGAACAGGCCAACAGGTAGAGGAGTTAAGGAACTCCTTGCACACTTGAAAACGCTTTCCAAACTCAAATCTGTGTGCAGTCTGTAGAATGAGAAGCCACCGGGGACATATTCTTAAACAGACAAGATCTGTTGGAGGAGTCCCTCCTGATAGATGTCCTTTGAGTGGGAAGGAGGGAGATGCTGGGGAGCAGCAGAGATTGGTACCCAACCCACATACTGCATGCCCCACTGAGATGGACTTTGTCATTGGAAATTTGGCATGACCACAGAGATGATTCAGCAGATGTCTGAACTTTGGTTCAGGGGGCAGAACCAAGCTTACAGCCAGAGACAGAGGTACACAGAATGCTCCAGGGACGTGATTTAACAGATGTGTACTAAGAGAAAATAAGTGAGAAGCCATATGCCCAGTTAGAGTGCATTGTGAGCACAGGCTGAATGCTGGGTCCTCTCATGATAAAAAAATAATAATAATAATAATTCTGCGAGGGGATACTATCGGGATTAAATAGAATCTCACTGCTTTTAAGTGCCGTCTCGCCACCCTTTTCTGCCCTGCACTGTCTACCCAAAGAAGATCTGAGCAGCTCCGAATCCTGGCCGCCCCCCTCTGAAGGGCAATAACTAGAGTGTGAATCTGCAGCTAGCGAAGGAGCCGAAAGCTTGATTTGTTTTCAACGGTCCAGGGCACAGGCCACGTGCCAGGCACGGGGCTAAGTTCCGGGAGCACGCGACCAGAACTCTCCCTGGAGATAGGTAACGGCCCGCTAACTGCTACCCCACCCCCACCTCCTGGGAGCCAGCGAAGATCCGGGTAAACCGGGGCAGGCAGGGGTGCTTGGTACGGGCCCTGTGAGCGCGACGGGGAGTGGAGACGGCTGCCCCGCCGGGCTTGCAGAGGCGTGCGTGAGGCAGGGCTGGGTGGGTGGCTGCCTGGGTTCCCACCCTCCTTCCCCTTTTACCAGGCGAAGGTCCCCAGGTCCGTGCACCACCAGGGACAGGTTCTCGGCCTTTGCAGGAGCTGCCATGTCGCTTCCTGGCTCCGGGGTGTCGGCTGGACCCGGCGAGGCGCAGGTGGTTCTAAGGGCCCCACCGCCAAGGGTCTGGAGTAAGGGGCAAGGGCGGGCCCTGGACCTGGGCGGCGCCTGCTCGCGCCTGAACGCCTGGGGGCGGGGCCTCGGGGGGGCGGGACTTCGCGCGGACCCAGCAGCCCTGAGAAAGGAAAGCAGCCTCTGGAAGCCGCTGTCCGTCTGTGGCTGCAGGAGCCTGGGATGCCTCGTCTAAGGCCAGCACTGAGATCCTCCAACAGCAAGTTTAGGTATGAGGTGGAGCCCGGGTGTTTTGTGTCATTAACTGGAAGCGTGCTGCTGCAGGAGGGACGCCGAATCCGCCTTGAGAAACCCCCGCTCTGCGCTGCAGCCACTTTGGTTTCCCCGAGCATCCTGCAAAGGGCCTGTCACCAGCTCGAATGAAAGAAGGAATGAAGGAATGCATGGGTCACAGGGTCCTGATGCATCTGCATAAAGATGCTGTCGGGCGGAATTTGCAAGCCTTTCTCTTTAAAGGCTTTTTCGCTTTCCATTGTCAAGCGGATTTCAGCCCAGATTCTTCCCCAGTCAGGACAAACAGGTTTCCACTCTAGCGATGGAGCTTGCTGCTCCTCTCTTTAGATGTCAATGCTGGGGATTTCTTTCTTGTTTTTGCTTTTCGAGACGGGGTCTCTCTGTTGTAGCCTTGGTTGTCCTGGAACTCCCTCTGTAGACCAGGCTGGTCTGGAACTCACAGAGATCCGCCTGCCTCTGCCTCCCGAGTGCTGGGATTAAAGGCGTGTGCCACTACCGCCCGGTGATGCTGGGTGTTTCATTCCCTCACCATCCCTACTACCGACCCTGAAATCTCCAGGAGATTCTCTCCAGAGCTCCCAGCTCTTGACGTTGTCTCCATGTAACGATGGAGCGCAGCTTTAAATTCTTTAGCAGCATCCATTCCCTGGATGCACTAGAAGACCCACTGAGGCCAAGGTTTTATTTCTTGACTAGAACGTAGTGAGATGCTTAGCACAGCACAGGAGCTTAAAACAAAGTTGTGATGAAGATGGATGCTAAATAATGTCAGAAAGGAGAACCAAGGAGAGGTGGAGCTGTAGGAGTTGGTGTAAGGCTTAATAAAGAAACAGGATGGACTTTTTAACTTAGAAATTTATTTTGTGATTTTATGTGTATGAGTTTTTTGCCCGAGTATATGTATGTGCACGATGTGGGTGTACATTGTCCCTGGAGGTCATAAGAGGGCATTGGATACCCTGCATCTGGAATTACTGATGGTCGTGTGAGCTGTCATGTGGCTGCTGAAAATTAAATCCAGGTCCTCTAACAAGAGCAACAAGTGCTCTCAACTACTGAGCCACTCCAGGATGGATTTTTTAATTGAAAAGCTAACAAATTTCTAATCACATCGCTCCCCTCAAAACTACAGACTGAGTATCTGGCTGAGCTGCAAAACTTAGAAGATTTAAAAAGAAAAAATTTTTTAAAGAAGTCTTCATTCAGGTCCTTGCTACACACTCTTAGTCAATGGCAACCATTAATGCTCAACTCTGAGAGAACTGACCCACAGCCCAACACCTTCCTTTGGAACATTAACTTCAAGGTGGGTTTTTTTTTTTTCAATTCATGAATAAAGATATTGTGCTAATTCTGCTTCAGAAAATTTGCAAATTGTTTGTTTTACAAAGTCAACTTTTAAAAGCACAATTAGTCAAAGGGTCAATAAACTAGGCAGAAATCATTTTCTAAGAAGAGGAGGAGAAGAAGAAAGCCCCAAATGCCACTTTGTCATTTTATCCATAATTAAGAACAAAGGGACTTTGACTCACACCAGAGTCATAGTGTGGAATCTGCACTCCAGCTACATACTAACAAGTTCTGCTGATTGAACGGCTGCTGAGGGGCTTGTCTCTCACCTGTCTGCCAACAGTTACATGAGCAGTGTTAGCGCAGCGCTACAGTGGCAGGCACAGGCCATGTCTCTGCACACCACTCCTGTGTGCAGTCAGGCTTCCTCACCCTCATTTGAACAGATCTGCAGCTTTGGGGAGTTTCCCTCTTAAACGTATTGTCAATGGTCCAGTATGCAGCACCAAGCAAATCCTTGGTGTCTAAATAGTTTGCAGCTAGAATAAGCCTGAAGAATGTTCCCAAACTTGGTTGCTGTGGGATGGTCTGTATGTCAAATTGCTCTGATTGGTCAATAAATAAAACCCTGATTGGCCAGTGGCTAGGCAGGAAGTATAGGCAGGACTAACAGAGAGGAGAAAAGAAAGAACAGGAAGGCAGGAGGAGTCACTGCCAGCCACCGCCATGACAAGCAGGATGTGAAGATGCCGGTAAGCCACGAGCCACATGGCAAGGTATAGATTTATGGAAATGGATTAATTTAAGCTGTAAGAACAGTTAGCAAGAAGCCTGTCACGGCCATACAGTTTGTAAGCAATATAAGTCTCTGTGTTTACTTGGTTGGGTCTGAGCGGCTGTGGGACTGGCGGGTGACAAAGATTTGTCCTGACTGTGGGCAAGGCAGGAAAACTCTAGCTACACTTGGTCCCAAGCTAAAATGTCAGCTGTTCACTTTTCTTTTTTTTTTTTTTTTTTTTTTGGTTTTTCGAGACAGGGTTTCTCTGTGTAGCTTTGCGCCTTTCCTGGAGCTCACTTGGTAGCCCAGGCTGGCCTCGAACTCACAGAGATCCGCCTGCCTCTGCCTCCCGAGTGCTGGGATTAAAGGCGTGCGCCACCACCGCCCGGCTCTGTTCACTTTTCTTTGTTCTCATCATCCTCAGGAGGAGGAGCGTCCTCCTTGTGGCTGGCCCACCACCGAATACTGCTGCATAACATTGTTAGAGGAACTTGGTCCTTACCTTCCTTATCATCCATTCCCAAATCTTCCAATTCAGGCTTAGTTGTCACAGATTTTTCCCAATTTCTAAGTCAACTTCAACTATCACTCCATCAGAACTCTGTGATGTAAGTAAAGGCGTGGTGCTCTGACTAAAGAAGACTGCAGACCAGAGGCATCCACACCACGGCCACTAATGGGATGGATTTTTGCACAGAACAACTTACTCAGCAGGTTGGGTTCTTGCTTTGACACACCCTCCACAAGGCTTAGCTCTGCTTGGCTGGCTCTTCCAGATTCTCTTGTAGCTAAGCAGATCTCACTTTGCTTAGCTTGCAGACCTTACCATCTGCCTTCACATACTTGTAGTTTCCTCAGTTTCCCAAAGATGTCATCCCACTGGGTGAAGGTGAAGCAGAAACTACAGAATAGCTTATGAACAGGGGGACATGTCAAGTAGGATTTCTTGACTGAAAATTATGAAAACAGGACAGAGTGGAAACAGAGGTCATTACAATGACGAGACAAGGGCCATGCTTGGAGTTGTTTCCTTTCTCTCAGGCAGTAACATCTGACGCTGCCTTAAAGAGGGTTGCCTAGAGCCAGGCGGTGGTGGTGCACGCCTTTAATCCCAGCAATCGGGAGGCAGAGGCAGGCAGATCTCTGTGAGTTCGAGGTCAGCCTGGTCTACAAAACGAGTTCCAGGACAGGCACCAAAACTACACAAAGAAACCCTGTCTCAAAAAATCAAAAAAAAAAAAAAAAAAAAAAAAAGTGTTGCCTAGGAACAAAGAGATTCGAAGGGTATGATGTATGTTATATTGGTAAAATCGTCATGTGCTGTTCGAACTCACTAATAATCTGGCTCTGGAAGCAGAGTTGGCCCCTCTCCACTTCAGACCCAAGCATATTTTTGTCAAATGTCCTCCAGGACCCTTTATCTGGGGATGGGTCAGTCCCCCTAACTCTGTGACAGGGAGGGAGAGAAGCGCAAAACAGCACAAGAGTAAAGGCAGCTAAAGGTAAACATTTCCAGCAGACTTCTGCTGATTATCCTGGTTTATTAAAAAAAAAAAAAAAGACCTTCAATGGGCACAGGAAGTCTCAAGTTCAGCCATGGGAAACTCAGCCACTGAGAAAACTCAGTCAGGCACGCCTGGTGAATACCCCACAACAGTCCTGATAACCTGGGCCCCAAACTAGAGCGGTCACCAAGGTCCTGGGCAGCAGGCTTCCACACACCCAGTGAAGGGGGCTTAAAGACGCCCATGGGCGCCTGTGCTCCAGGCATGAAAACACCCCATCTGGTGAGGTGCTGACTCAGCTGCTGCTGCTGAGCTGTTCTGAGTCTTCAGGGAAGGAACCAAGCCCCAACTTGTCTCCAGCTGGGGAAACTGAAAGCATGCCTTCTTCTCTCAGCTCAAGCTCCAATCCAACAATGGAAACAGACACCTGTGGTCAAAGTATAACATGCCTTCTCCTCTGATCCCAGCCAGTGTGCAGCACCGGCATGCCTGTGAGGAATCAGTGCAACATCAAAAAAAAAAAAAAAAAAACCTCCCTCTTGGAGTGGTTTAGACCAAGAGAAAATCAATTTTGATTCCTCCACTTCTCTCCCTGGGTCTTCTGACTGTCTCTGTTGCCTGTTCCTAGCAAAGAGCTTTGCTATATAGTTATCAAACAGCATGGTATAGGAGAGAAATGAGGAGTCTCTTGTCTAAATCAAATATTTTACCAGTGTTTACAAGGAAAGAATCTACTGAAACCTACTGATCCAGAGCAGTATTCACCTGTTGCTTGCAGAATGCATTTATTGTGGATACTTGTTTTCTTCAAGGTGGCTTTCAACCTATTGTCTGCTTTTAGCAAACGATTTCTACAACACACACACACACACACTATTCTGGGTCAGGGGCTTGGAAGAGTACATAATTTAAGACTAAAGCTTTGTGTTTAGCCTAGCTTGAAAAGTCTGATTACATGGGAAGTCCAAGACATAGAAACATTGGTTACATCGTTAACTTAAGCAGGCTGAATGGTAGGAGAGAAACAGATTGGGTATGTAGTTTTCAGTGGTCTCACCGCAGAGGATAAATTTGGTCCCAAGGTCGGGCAAAAGTTTAGTTTCAGAAGCATGAGGTATTTTCAGAAAAAGCTCTTTCCACGTGTGTCCACTAATGGAACTGTGGGCATCTCACAGATTCCAGCTTCAGAAGTTTCAAGAAGCATGAAGTATTTTCAGAAAAAGCTCTTTCCACGTGTGTCCATTGATGGAACTGTGGGCATCTCACAGATTCCAGCTTCAGAACAAGAGGATGAGGCTACGGCAGAATCACAGCTCTTAAAGTTTTGTTTTTGTTTTTGTTTTTAATTTGTTGGTATACAAAAGATACACCAAGCAAGAGGTTATGTTATAGGTTTATGTTAGCCAGTATATTCTGAGTACAAGATTGGATAGTAAGAAACAAGGCTATATTACAGATTGTTCAAATGGTCTTCTAGGGGATGGGTTTGGAGTGCCAAACTCCCTGTGTATAAAAGAGCAAAGGGGAATGTACAAGACAACCTACAGAGACTCGGCAGTAGTCAGCCTAGAAGAACCACCAGCCTCCAGCACTCTTCGAGGAAGAGCGGGCTATCGCCCTAGAGGCGACAGCGATCCAGGCACCAGGCAAGGGCAAAGAAAGGCTGCGGGCCCCACGGAGTGTCCCTCTCCCTTGATGAGAGCCTGCTACCTGGCTAGGGAGACAAGCTGGAAGAAGCGGTCGCAGTGATGGGCCCGAGAGGCCTGGAGCTGGATGACGATGTAGTCAACGTTCAGGTGGCCGGATGATCAGGACTGTTTCTGGTCGACTCAGTGCAGAATCAGAGTTGAACCTCTTGATTCGGAAACCGATAGCCTTAGTGATGAGGCTAAGAACTTTCAGAGGAAGACAGCACAGTATGGAGAGTTACAGTGTGTCAGAGGGAAGTAGGACCGGTCCATCTGAAAAGGACCCAGGAAGCTCCTTGCCTGGCTACTGAAGCGAACCTCAGTAAACAAAATGAGTCTTGTGGAATATTAGTTGAAGACATATCTCATTCACATTTATGCTGTGGAACATTTGTTTAATGATGCAAAGATGTGTTGCATTCCTTTATGTTGCATTTGTTTAACTCTGTGAAGCTGTGTTACTTTGTCTATCTAAAACACCTGATTGGTCTAATAAAGAGCTGAGTGGCCAATAGCTAGGCAGGAAAGAGAAATAGTCTGGGCTGCCAGGCAGCCAGAATGGAAGAAGAAGAAGAAAAGGGGGAAGAGCGAGAAAAGGAGAAGGAGAGGAGGACACCAGGGGCCAGCCACACAGCCAGCCACAGAGAAGGAAAGAAAGACATGAAGAATAAAGAAAGGTAAAAATCTCAGAGGCAAAACATAGTTAAAGAGAAACGGGATAATTTAAGTTAGAAAAGCTGGCTAGAAACAAGCCAAGCTAAGGCTGGGCATTCATAAGTAAGAATAAGTCTCATGTATTTATCTGGGAGCTGGGTGGAGGGCCCCCAAAGAGTTAAAAAAAAAATCCAACTACAGAATTCTTCCCTTCTCCACATCACAAGAGCTGCTGGGCCCTTCACAAGACCTGGCTTCCAGAAGATAAAGAAGAAATCTTGGGAAAGCCAACTAGGAAATTCAGCTCAGGCAGAAGAGGACTCGGATGTACCTGAAGGCCAAACAACAGAGGCATGAGTGACTCCAAAGGGCCATGTGCTGAGGAGAGTGAGAACGCAGTCCTCCCAGTCACCGCAGAATGAGAACTATTCACACCCATCAGCTTCCAACAGCATTTATAGCAGCCGAGAAGACAGAAAACATTTGAGAAGGAAGAAACGCATGACAAGAAAATATGGAATCCATTGAATTGACCTCTGTACATTGTCTCAAGGTCGACCTAAAGACGGTTGGGTGCATTGTTTGTAGACAAACAGTACATTTTCTGTCACACTTCACATGGACGAAGAAGATAAGAAAATGAATAACTCCTGCCTAGTAAGCAAACAGCCAGTTAAAATTATGTGCTAATGCATTTCAACTAGCTAGCCTGTTCACAAATTACACTTTTACTTTTATTTATTTTTGTTTTTTGAGACTGTGTTTCTGTGTAGCCCTGGCTGTCCCGGAACTGGATCTGTAGTAGCCCAGGCTGGCCTCGAACTCACAAAGATCTGCCTGCCTCTGCCTCCCAAGTGCTGGGATTAAAGGTGTGTGCCACCACGGCCAGTCTGTTTTTACATTTCTAATTATAACCTAAAATTGAGACAGCAGGGGTTTAATTTTTTTACAGATACCAAAGCAAGAAAGAATCTCAATCCATGTAAAGGGTTTTGGTTTTTTTTTGGGGGGGGGGGTTGTTTGTTTGTGTGTGTGTGTGTGTGTGTGTGTGTGTGTGTGTGTGTGTGATTTACCCATTCTGGGAGTAGGAAATAGTGAATATTTACTTCCTTTTAGGAAAATTTCACTTTGACTTATATTGTATGCTTAGGTTTTAATGCAATTTGCACTGGCTGTATAGTTTATCTTTTACCTTTATTAAATAGTTTTCACTTATCTAACAATAGAAATGTCTGATTTCCTCTTAAAAAATGTAAACTGTGCCAGGTGGTGGTGGTAACTCCAGTGCTAGGAGATCCAACACCCTTTCCTGGCCTCTGTGGGCATCTGCACACATGGCAGACACACAGACATACATAGATACAGACATACACACAGACGCAGACACACACACACACACACACACACATACACAAATAAAATAAAATTTTTATAAAGCTAAAAGCAGAAATGCCACATGGTCCACATACTGGCTGGTTTTGTGTGTCAACTTGTCACAAGCTAGAGTCATCAGAGGAAGGAGGCTCAGTTGAGGAAATGCCTCAGTGAGACCCAGCTGTAAAGCATTTTCTCAATTAGTAATCAATGGGGGAGGGCCCAGGCCATAGTGGGTGGTGCCATCCCTGGGCTGCTGGTCCTGGGTTCTATAAGAAGGTTGGCTGAGCAAGCTATGGGAAACAAGGCAGGAAGCAGAACCCCGCCATGGCCTCTGCATCAGCTCCTGCCCCTGGATCCTGCCCCGTTTGAGTTCCTGTCCTGACATCCTGACGTGTAAGCCAAATAAACAAACCCTTTCCTCCCCAACTTGCTTTTTGGTCATGGTGTTTTGTCACAGGAATAGAAACCCTAACTAAGACAGTCCACTTATACCATCCTGGACTTATACTCAAAGGACTCTATCTGTACCTTGCTACAGACATGATTATAAAACCATGTTCCATTGATGCATCACTCACAATAACTGAGAAATGGAATTAGCCTAGATGTCTACCAACTAATGAGTAAGTGATGAAAATATAGACACCAAGGAGTTTTTTAAATTTTATTTTATGTGTAGGGTGCTTTGCCTGTGTGTCTGTCTGTGTACCATGTGCTTGCCTAGTGCCTACATAGGCCAGAAGAAGGCATCAGATACCCTGAAACTGGAATTACAAACCATTGTGGGCACTATGTGGGTACACTTAAAAGCAAACTACTGAACCATCTCTCCAGCCCCCCTTACACAAAGGAATTTGAATCGGCTGTAAAGAAAAATGAAATTATTAAAAATCCATAGGAAAATGGCTGAAACTGGAAAACATTATACTAAGTGAAGTAACCCAGGCCTAGAAAGATAAATATCACATGTCACAAACATCACAGCCTCAGCTACCCACCTGATACACAAAGTCACCTTGGGAAGATAGAACCTCAAATGAATTGCCCAGATCAGATTGACCTGGGGCCACGCCTGGGAGGCATTTTCTTAACTGATAGTTCCCATAGGAGGGTCCAGACCACTGTGGGAGGTGCCTTCCTAAAGCAGGGAGGGGAAGAGGCCCTAAGAGGGGATGGGGATAGTAGAACAGATGTGATCCAAAATGGAGGTGGGGAAATACTGGGACTGGAAAAGGTTTGAGCTGTGAGGAAGCCAGGGATAGAGAGAAGGTAGAGGGACTCCAGGTGTGGTTGTGAAAAGACTGAAGCAGAGAGGGGAAGGGGAGATGGAGAGAGAAGGGGACAGGAGGAAGGCTAATAAAAAAAAATGCACATATTGTGAGACCAAAATGAGCCATCTTAGAAATAAGACCAAAATGCTTTCACCCTAAGATTAAGGCCTAAGATTTCTCCTTTTGGGAATAGGCCATTAGTTACTGAAACAGTGTCAGTTCGGATTCCAGAAACCAGAAGTGTAAAAGTACAGAGTCACAAGATAGTCACGAGGTAATGCCTGCCGGACTATGGAATGTCCTCTCCCTGGTTTCCAGAGCAACTGACCACAGAAATGCCCCCACCTGAGGGCAGCCAATGAGAAATGGTGGCAGGCAACCACTCCCTCAGAAGTAATTTCTAGAAGTCCCTAGAAGCGAGCCAATCAGAATTGTGCCCGCACTAGCACCCCTAAATGATGTAATCTTGTGATTTTTTTTCCCTTTAAAAGCTGTTGCAGATAGGTGGGCACTTCCTCCAGTCTCCACTGCGTTAGATGTATTGGACGAAGTCCCTGCCTAGGCTTGTATTGCTTTTGAATATCCAGAATTAAACCTTGCTTTTGCATTCCGGCATGCTCATCTTTGGTGGTCTCTCTGGGGGTCACAATCTGGGCACAACAATATGAAAACCCTTATGGAACCACTGCTTTGTGAGCTAACTTTAAAAAAATTAAAGAGGAGTTTGAGTGGAGGTATCTCATATGGACAGACAATGCTATTCCCACGAGCCATGGGTTATTAAATGTCCCAGTGCCTCCGGTTGTTGGTTAGGGAAGCCTCAGAGGTCACCAAAACAGCCCAGGTTCTTGCCATTGCTGGTGATTATCCACCAGAACTAGATGGTGAGATCTATTGTGGTAGACACCATACACTGTATTTGCAGGACACAGAAAAATCAACCATGTGGAAATGTCTCCAAGCTGGTTAGCTGTTAAAGTCCCAAATGGTACTATGCAAGCCACTGAGGACGAAAAGTCACCAGGGGTCTTACCCAA
The DNA here is from genome assembly GCF_049852395.1 of Peromyscus maniculatus bairdii. NCBI lineage: Eukaryota > Metazoa > Chordata > Mammalia > Rodentia > Cricetidae > Peromyscus > Peromyscus maniculatus. The sequence goes on along the minus strand of NC_134855.1, from coordinate 100,101,662 downwards.
CCCTGGATCCTTGGTCCTGCAATACTGACCCACAAGGCAGGATGTGCCCACTGGCACAACAGCGGCATGAATGTTGTGGGGTAACCAACCATTTTCCTTTTGGATCTGAGGCCTGCTCCACAAGAGGAAATCCATGCCTGTTACTGTAAATCTGGCCAAAAGTCCATGGATATAAGTTCAAGAGCCTATCTGGAACCTACTACCCACTGTTTTGCTAAGTAGGGTCAGGTTGCTGTGCTAGTCAGGGTTACTATTGCTGTAACGAAACACCTTGACTAAACGCAACTTGAAGAGGAAAGGGTTTGTTTGGCTTCCACTTCCACACCACTGTTCATTATCAAAGGAAGTCAAGACAGGAACTCAGACAGGGCAGGAACCTGGAGACAGGAGCTGATGCAGAGGCCACAGAGGGGTGCTGCTTACTGGCTTGCTCCTCATGACTTGCTCAGCCTGTTTTCTTATAGAACCTATGACTACCACCCCAGGGATGATACCACCCACAATGTCTGGGCCCTTCCCATCAATCACTGTCAGGTATTCTGTGTTGCACAGGCTGTTCAAAGAAGGAGAATCATCCCAGAATGTAATTTAGGCTCTCTGGCAGCAGGGAGGAACAGTTACTGAGAACTGAACCCCCAAACCTCTGTTCAGAAGCATATTTATTGACTGTACACAAAGGTTGTGTTTGGGATACAGTAAATTCCTCATGTCAAAAGCCCCTTTGATTTATTTGATATGTTATCTGAAGAAAATCATTACACCCTTGAAACCTTTAGTCCTTATTGTATACTGTTGGCAGTATCTGATAATACAAGACCTCCAAGCCTGGATAGTCTTGTGACCAAAGATATGCAACAGATGGATAACTCCTTCTGAAAAACAACTCTATAAATCATAGAAAACAATCACTGTTTTTATATGATTTCTTCAAGGTCCAAGTATCCTCAACAAACACTAATACATGAAACTGTTGCCCTAGATACAGTGAGAAACAACTGTTACATTTTATGTTTACCCTAGATACAATGACTCTACTAAATTCCCACTACATTTCCCCCTTTCGTTTCAGTTAATTTAATTACATTGAAGATTATGTAGTCAGACAGTGAAGACAACCTTTGGTCTATTATGCTGACTCATAGTCTTATGTAGATAAGCCAGAATACATTTTAAAGCCAGTAAAATTATTACAGGAAGAACAAGTATAACAAGCATTAGAATAAGAAATGTATTAAAATGATGCACAGGGTTAAATGAAGCTATGGTATCTGCAATGCTTTCCATAATATCCATCCCAGATACATCAATTAACTTATTAGAAGTTTCCTTAATTTCTTGCTGTAAATTATAAACTATTTGAGAAGAATTAGAGTAACTCAACAAATGAATTTTAACCCTTTCCCAATCTTGCTTTCATTCAACCTTAAAGGTGTGTAATACAATAAGATGTAACATTCCAATCACATTTTAATTTAATTTGCTCTCTCAGTGTCTCTAACTGATCTCCCATAAGGATTACAGCTTGTCTCAAATCAGCTATCTCATTAACAACCTCACTATCGATCCTACTTTGCTGAACCTAAAGTTCTGTAGAATGTTTATGCCAGTCTTTAATAAATTCAGCAGTCTGAATTTCCTTATGAAGGGCCAGTCCAGCTATTGCCATAGTAGCAATCATTGCAATAATTTCCATAACCGCCGGGCGGTGGTGGCGCACGCCTTTAATCCCAGCACTCGGGAGGCAGAGGCAGGCGGATCTCTGTGAGTTCGAGGCCAGCCTGGTCTACCAAGTGAGTTCCAGGAAAGGCGCAAAGCTACACAAAGAAACCCTGTCTCGAAAAAAAACAAAAAACAAAAAAAACAAAACGAAAAAAAAAAAAAAACAAAAAACAAAAAACAAAGCAATAATTTCCATAACCACAGCAACAACCAATCTAATCATTCTACGAGTTCTTAATATTCTTTCATCCAGTGTCTGGACTAGACTCATCACAGATGAATCTGGCCATGGCCTTGACAACTTCACCAGCATTCAAGCTGCTGTCCTCGATCTAAGAATATAGAAACTTTCAGAAGTGACATCTGATAACATACTAGCATTAATACAGGTATGAAGAGTACAGCATTCGCAAGTGATACTATAGTTATTAGGGTGCCATTGTATAGGCCCTTTAAGTAATACATAAGGTAATGGTACACATGCTACAAAGTAATGACTTTGATTTAATCTAAAGGACAAAGTATACTTACCGTCATTAATGTCTAACTTTCCTTTCCAAGCATTAACAGGATATATAAAGCACCAGCTGATTTCCACAAATTAGTCTGAACTGACTTGCCAAATTGCAACGTAAGAGCTGACATGCCAAACCCATGCCATTGGATGGGTTCATTAACAGTAGAACTAATTTCTCTAGTTCCATTCAAACTATACCTTTGTCATCTCAATTCTGAGTGAGAATATTTTCCTTGAGGGAATCCATAAGGGCTCCAACCAATGACTTGTCCTTGGGAGATATTAACAAATACCCAATGGTTCTCACTTTTACATTGTTGCCAATGTATCCAGTCAGATTCCTTGTTGGTAACCCACACCTCACAAAATGGCAGATTTATGGAACTAGTCGTATTAATCTCCTGTCCTCCAGATGCATGAAGTAAATACAATTTATAATGAAAAATTCTAGGTAGTATTAACTATAGATAGCCATATTTGAATAGGCTATATGAAGGTGTGTTCTGTTACCCATACAAATAGGAATTCCTTGCACTCCCACAGTATAATTTTTAATTTCTTTACCCTCTTCCTTAGGCCTAGCAGGTCCTCTGTGGTCATAAGGATCAGATAGCCAAGATTCATTGGCCACAACAGGAATATCCATGTCTCCCCAACTCATCCTTTTATTAATGGAAGGATTGGGAATGTAAGTGTGTATGTATGTATGATTAGTCCCCGTTACCTGTACAGCTGCCACAGACAGCACAGCAAAGAACAAAGTTGTAGCATTCAAAGGTTCTAGAGCCAGACAACTATTGCTTCCCCTTCTTCAGACAATTTCTTAGGCTGTCGCCAAGTAGGATCAACTGTCTGCTTCAAAGGCTTTCTGGATTTCTTTCTTTTCAGCGTTGTAGTATCCTTGTGAGCAGTCGAGGCATCCTAGAGACTTCTCTTGCTCATGTCAAAATTTTATCAATTTCGGTGGTATCCACAACTTCTCGTCTCCTGCAGAAACATAAACACAACCTTGACCCCATTGCAACACCTCTCCTGCTTTCCATTCTGATGTTAAAACATCCTTGTAGTACACAGGCTGACTCAGTTCAACAGTTTTCCCTATGGTCCAATGCCTTTCAGTGGCTATTGTCCCTGCTTCATTAGCATTTTAAAAATTTAAAGTTAGTGAGGCATTGTGTAACCTTTTGTGTTTACCCTAGATGCAGAGACTCTACTAGAGTCCCACTACAAATCACTAATGAAGAAAACGCCCTTCCACATGTGCTGTGGTATATATGTGTCCCCCCGTACAGAACCATATACATAAATTATCTTTAAAACCTCTTAGCAGACTTTATCTCTCTCTGTGCCAGGGCGCAGAGGTCAGTTTCAGAGACCTTGCCAGGTACAGGCTGGGTTGCCCTGTGGTCTGTCCTGAGAACTGAGCCCAGAGTTTGACCTGAACATTGAGTCTGGGGCCAGGTGGAAGCTGGTTGGAGTGCACTGTCTCCACTTTGGACCTAGCCAGGACCAAACTCACTAACTTGGGCGAGCCAGGGTGAAATTTAAAGCCCCTTTTATCTTCCTCCAACGCGAATCCAGACTGGAGTTGAAGACCAATGGTAGAGTGCTTGCCTAGCAGTCAAAAGACCCTTGGATGGATCCCTGGGACTGTAAAATATAAACAGGAACACAGCCCTCCGCCCCGCCCCCAGCACCACCACCGCGAGCCTAGGAGGTAGCTGGCAGCCCAGCCCCAAGAGGCAGAGGTTCCCCCTGGCTGGTTGCTTTAATTGGCCAGTGATGTCTGCCTTGTGAATTGGCTTTATAGTCTCCCAGTCCAGCTCCAGGACAGCCAGCCCCTCCCCATTGCCTCTCTCCAATTCCAGGAGCCTGGCTGTCTCTAGTGAGGAGCGGAGGTTCAGATTTAGAGGGAGGGAAAGTCTGACCTGTGTGATGACCTGTAACCAGCTGAAGGCAGTGGGCTTTTGTGGTGTGCTGAGGATGGGGGTGGGGGAGAGGCTGGAAAACTCAGAATAGAAATGCCCTAGAGGGACACAAGCTCAATATTCAGGGGCCAAACTGCTCTCCTAATTCACAGTTCCAAGTAGGCATTTCTAGAAGCCAGTGAACAGATCTGGAAAGGAGCATCCTCCCATCCAGTTACTGACTCCCCAGTGAGGCTGGGGCAGGGGGGTGGGGGTGGGGGCTCTCCGCCTGGCCCTGTGTCTCTGTCTCAAAGTCTGGCTGTGCTGTGCAGTTGTCCCCAGTGGCCTTGTCTTGCTCAATCAGAGGTGGAAAAAGATCACCTCCCGGTGACCTCCCTCAGGCCCCAAGGGATGGGCTGTGTCCAGAGCTATGTGGCAGAGCTTGTTGCCAGGGCCTGGAGAGGCCCAGCTGGCCTGCCTTGCAGCCCCAGCCACAGACCCAAGCCCAACCCTGAGAATGGCGGGGAGTGGGTATGGGAGACAGTCCAGCCAGGGCCCCTGTCTGCCCCAAGCTGTCCAGGAACTAGGCAGTGAAGTCACTATGACCATCCTGGTCAGCTAGGAGAACAGTGCTCCAACGAGAGCTTTTCTTTCTGGGGACTTGAAAGGGAGTGGGGCACAGGTACGTGGAGTAGCCAAAGCCACCAGTCCTCATGGCTCTGCAGGACTTTGAGGAGTCAGTACGGTGACCACCATCCTCCTGGTGGGACAAACTGTGGCTCTATGAAGATGAGGACCGTTGGAGGCAGGCTATCCTGGCTGATACCCTGGTAGGACAGGGTGGACCCACAGGCGTTCTGCGTTTCCTGGGGTTCCTGTGAGCTAGCTGCAGGCCTACGGGACAGAGGCTCGCGGGAACAGCAGAACAAAGCTGGGTACTCTTCCGTACATGCCTAGCTTTGGCCAAGGTGCTATGAGGTATGCGGCCCCAGGCTTGCACTGCCCCTCTTTCTACAGATGTCGGATGGTCCACCCCATCTCTGGGTCCACAGGAACTGACAGGGGAGACCCAGTGAGATGTAGCATTTCATTCACCCCCAGTTTGGTTGCCCTGGGGTCAGGAGAGGAATGGGGACCATTATTTTTTAATCTGTATGTAATATTTGACATTTTTGTTCTTTTTTTTTTTTTTTTTTGGTTTTTTGAGACAGGGTTTCTCTGTGAAGTTTTGTGCCTTTCCTGGAACTCACTTTTGTAGACCAGGCTGGCCTCTGCCTCCCGATTCCTGGGATTAAAGGCATGCGCCACCACTGCCTGGCTTTTTTGTTCTTTATGTGTATACATGTGTAAATATCCTCTCCCTCATCAACTGATACAATTTGTAATTTTTTTTTTTTTTTTTGGTTTTTCGAGACAGGGTTTCTCTGCATAGTTTTGCGCCTTTCCTGGAGCTCACTTGGTAGCCCAGGCTGGCCTCGAACTCACAGCGATCCGCCTGGCTCTGCCTCCCGAGTGCTGGGATTAAAGACAATTTTTAATAAAAATCATTTAAAGCAAAAAGAAAGAGAGAGAGAAAGAGAAAGAGAGAGAGAGAGAGAGAGAGAGAGAGAGAGAGAGAGAGAGAGAGAGAGAGAGAGAGAAGAAAATGCCCTGGGCCCGGGTCCTTGGGTCCTGTCATTTTAAGGAAATAAGGGGCAGAGAATTGGAAGAGTTAGAGAATCGGAATGGTTCATACTCCATGAAAGACACATAAAGGAAGAAGGTGGATGAAGAGGATTAGACAGATGTTGGAGGCAGCTTGCCACCTGGGTCTATGGTGATGGCGGTGATGATTAGCCGGAGGAGGGAGGGAGGTCTGATTACCACCCGGGACCATTGCAATGCCCAGATCAGGCTGCTACCAAGGCCATGTGTGGGTCTCCCGTCCTACAGTAGCCAGGGTCTGTGTGAATATCCATGGCTCCTGTTGCCATGCTGATTCCAGTAGGCTGGTCTGCCTTCTGCGTCCGAGTTCCGGTCCACGAGCCATGCTGCCACTGGGGCCATACCGATCTGGGAGGCCTTTGCCGTCACCTAAGGCCATGGTGGCAACCAGGCCTAGGCTGCTGGCAAGGACCACGTCTGTGCCTGTGTTCCTACCGCACCTGAGGTCTGTGTTGATGCCCATGTCCCCACTGCGCCACCAAAGGCCGCATGAAACCTGGGGTCTGGACCGCATCCTGGGGTCATGTTGCCGTCAGAGCCATCTTGATCTGAGCGCCTGGAGCTGCTACTTGGAACAAGGGTGTTGATCAGGCTAAGCTAATGCATGAGGCCATGTCTGGGTCCGGGGCCCAACCACAGCTGGGGTCTGCATTGAACTCTGTGGTTGCCACGGGGACTCATACAGACGCCTGGGATCTGGGCCAGAGCCTGTGGCTTGGTTGCAGTCGGAGGCCACGCAACAGCAGGGGCCATGCAGATATGGGTGGCCTGTGCTACCACCCGGGGCCAGGGTGTCATCTGGGCCCAGGCTGCCACCAAGGGCCATGTCTGGGTTTCTGGACCTGCACCGTCCAGCATCCAGATTGACATACGTGGCTCTGGTTACCACCGAGCACAAGGAAGAAGCCTGGGTTCAAATCAGCCGCCTGAGTTCCAGATTGGTGTCTGAGGACCAGGATGAATCCATGTCTGAGTGGTCTGCTCTGCTACTCAATAACATGGTGACGTTTGGGCCCGAGCTGCAGATGAGGGCCATTTCAGGGTCCGTGGCCCCACTGCAGCCAGGATCTGTGCTGATATCCCATGCTCCTGTTGCCATCGAAAGCTGTGCAGACACTCAAGATCAAGGGCTAAGTTAGTGTCTGGGGGCCATGCTGCCACTAGGGGGCAGTGGTGATGTCCAGACCCAGCTGCTACTAAGGACCATGTTGGGGTCCATAGTCCTACAGTGGCTGGAGGTCTGACCCGAGGTGTCATGCAGAGGCTCAGGGTTGGGACAGAAACCTGAGGCCTTGGTGATGTCCGGTGACCACATGGCTGCCAGAACCATTCCCACCTGGGTGGCCATTCCTTCCACCCAGAGCCAGGATGTCGTCCCGGCTTAAGCTGCTGCCAAGAGCCATGTCTGGGTCCATGGTCTAGTCGCAGCTGGGATCTGTGTTGGTGGTGTCTGTGGCCAGTGTCACCTGAGGAGGCCTTAGGAATCATGCGAGATGAAGTCAGAGGGCTGTACTGAGCCAGTTCTGCCCTTCACTGCCCTGGGAAAGCTGGCCTAGCCTCTGGTGGGCCACTACAAGAGAACTGGTCCCTATACTCAGGAAAGAGGGCCTCCACCCCTCACCACCAGCGAGGTTGAACATACCCTGAACATACATGTAGGGGAGCTGTTGACTCCACCACCACACCTGAGGCAGGTGGCCCCAGTGGCTCAATCTGACCTGCCTGGCTGACACCCAGACTCACGACTGGGCCTTGGGTTGACCTACCCTAGCATCTACCCCATCTAGGTCCTCGTGAAGGGACTGGTCCTGCTGAACGATACCTGCAAGATCTCCAAGACACAGGATACCCCAAGAGCTCTGGTGAGGATCCAGTGAGGATGGTGTGCCAAAAGCCAGAGGCCTTGCTTGAACCAGAGCAATGACTCACTGCAATGCACAGTTGCCAGTCAGGCTGATGGGACGGAGGGGTACACCAAATGACACACTGAATCAGACCAGATGAAAAAGTGAGAGAGAGTCGGGTGAGAAGGAGAAGCAGTAGATTTTCTGTTTCTTGTGTGGTTTTTGTTCTGTTATGGTTTGTTGGGATTTTTGTTGTTTTTGCTCTCACTTTTGTTTTCTTGCTTGCTTACTTTGTTTTGCTTTTTTTTTTTTTCCCCGTGGAAGAGGATGCAGCGAGGATGGGGGGGAAATATAGGGGGAACCCAGAAGTGAACATAATTGGGGTGCAAGATGTGAATCCCCCCAAAGACTCAATAAAGAAGTTTTTTGTTTTTTTTTTTAAAAAAAGGAAAATGCTCTACACCTGGATATTACGGAAGCACTTCAGATGGCTCTAGCCTGTGTCAAGGTGACATGAAACTGGCCAGCAAGGTTACCCTCTAAGCACTTACGCTGACCCCGTTAGGTTAGTGCTGCTCTCGGCTGTGGCCAGAGAAGCTTCTTTTTTGCAGTGGGCAGTGGTTAATAAGAGGCTCACAATGGGTCAGAGTGCTGAGAATAAGTTAACTGTGGAGGGCTCAGCCCTGAATGGGACAGCCCCATCAACCCCCAACCCAAGGCTCAGGGAACACGTTGGAAGAGGGTAGGAGGAAGAAATGCAGGAGCCAGAGTGCAGGAAAGCGGATGTGAAATGCATCTTCTGAACTTCTGAACCCATGCACTTACAGCAGCTGTGGTTACCTACATGAGACCTCTAGAAAATGGATCCATGGAATGAGGGGAGAGCATGTGAGGTCTCACTCCCGGCTAAGAAGCTATAGGCAAGTTAATTGGTTGATGGGGTGAGGGGAGTGTAGCCACTGGTAAGTTGTACATGGTCTACTGAATAGCCCCATACTCATGCTCATGCAAATAGCCCTAATTAATCTCAGTAGGTTATTTTTTTTTAAGAAAGTAGGATGTGTTGGGATAAGAGAGGATTCAGAGAGAGTAGGTGTGGAAAGGGAATAAAAAAGAGAACTGGTCTGATTGAGCATTCCTTGGAAATATGCCCAAGAGTGGTATAGCTGGGTCTTGAGGTAGATTGATTCCCAATTTTCTGAGAAACCACCATACTGATTTCCACAGTGGTTGTACAAGTTTGCACTCCCACCAACAGTGGAGGAGTGTTCTCAAGTCTCCTGCCTCCGTCTCCTGAGATGGTGGGATTACTAATCCAGACAGGATTACTACCGTACCTGTTCCTGGCGATCTTCTGCTGACGACTTTATTTTCCAACAGATGTGTTTACAGGAAGAAGGGACACTAACAAGGCAACACGCACATCTGCTCAGCCTGCTTAGCACTGCACTGGTGGGAATCTCTAAACCCTGGGACTGGTGTGTTGGCCACTCTACCTCCCTCCTACTCTGCTGATGCTGAAGAGGATGGTCATGGAATTCACCTATTTCTCCCATCCCAATCTAGTCAGGTTATTTGGGAATAAAGAGGAGAAAGGAAGTATTGCTTTGGGTGACTGCTACAGGGGCCATCAATGACAAGACATGCTGATTATTCTATCAAATATCAGTACTCACCTCTTCTGGAGGAAACAGGTCCATTATGAGATGATATAAATTTCACCGGGTCACTTCCTGTTCCTCCTCGCTTGATACAAACTCTTACAACAAAGCCCCTTTCCCACTGCCCAGTGCTGCTGCCCCATTTCCGCCTCTTTGGGCACATCTGACCGTCTCACAGGCACACAGGCCAGTGGACACACACTTCCACTGCCTTCCTTTCCCTTTACTCTGACCCCTCCCCGCACTGCTCAGGATATGCGCTGCTCTCAACTTGCAGATAACCTTCGGTTTTGATTAATTTCCCAGGTTTACTCTTTGAGTGATCTCCATCCCCAAGGTATTCTGAATTTAGCAATCAGTAGTGCTGTTGCATCGGAAAGACCAAATTATGTGGCATGAACAAAACAATTCATTAAACATTTCATCAAAAAAAAAAATGAGAGGGTATTTCCTAAAGAGTGGTTGGTTTCCTCTCTACCTATGGCAAACCAGTAGCTGCCCTTTAGAAGATGAAACCAAACATTCCAAGGCACCCTTCTCACCCTATCACGAGCTGCCAAAAGAATACATATATGTATATGTAATCTTATCCAGTTTAGTCAGTGTTCTTTGCACTTAATTATCTCCATTCTCTCCAGCTTTGGCAGTTAAATCAATACCACTGGTTTCATTTTCAGTGTACGGAAAAAACACAAGAAGAATTTCACAACAGACTTCCTGTGCTGGGAAAAACAAAAACAAAACATTGTACAAGGGAGAGCAGGCTGAATAATTCCCCCCACCCAAAATATCCAGGCACTAATCTCTGGAACCCGTGAATGCTCCCTTATTTGGGGAAAGGGCTTTTGCAGGTTTGATTAAGGCTCTTGAAATGTGGGGATTACCCTGGATTATCTGGGTAGACCCTAAAGTAGTCCTAAGTGCCCTTAGAACAGAAAAGTAGAGGATTTTATCACAGAGGAAACACCATTCTGACGACCGGGACAAGACGCTATGCTGATTTGGCTTCTGAAATGGAGCAGAACTCCACCAGAGAGTAGTCTGTACACCAGGGACAGGTGGGTTCCCCTTGGAGCCTCTGAGGGAGTTCTGTCTTCTAGGCACTTTGATTATGCTCCATGAAACTGATTTCAGATTTCTGATTTCAAGAACTACAAAATGATAAATCTGTATAGTTTTAAACCATAAAATTTGAAGAACTAATGCATCTATGCACTGTTCTTAAGGCTTCAACTTGATATCCAATTGTTTCTCCTTATACTCTAAGTAACATCCAAATAATGACAACAGCAATGTCAGAATTCTGCCTAACTTCCTATGACTATCTTACATACAATATAAAATGTGCTAACCCCCCCCCCAACAAAGCCTCAACAACTTCAGCATTGCTCAAAAGTTCAAGTCCAAAGTCTCTATTGAAATTCAAGGTGCTCTCTTAACCTGTGAGCCTCTGGGGGAAAAAATTACATCCTCCCTACATAGGAGTCAACGCCTTCATGAACGGTTTCTTTGGAGACCCTTACAGAAAGCCACAGCTAGTCAAAATGCTGAGAGCTGATCCTCTGACGCCCAGTCCCAGTTGATGCATCTACAACACAACCCCCATAGCTAAGACTCACGGAATATAGTGGAAAAGGGGGCAGAAAGGAAGAGCCAGAGGACCAAAGGAGTCCGCAGTGAGATTGTGTCTCCTAGAAATGACAGGGAAGCTGCATCCATGTTACCTCAACAACATGGCTGCCTAAATAAGACCAGAACAATGGCAAGACCAATGGATGTGTTATTGTGGAAAGGAGAAATATCATGAGACTCTACCCTTGCAAAGAACTACGGACTGCTGAGAGAGGGAGAATTAGTCTTCCCCAGGGAGATGTCCCCTAATTGGTTATCCAATTGGTTACATGGTCAGCCATGTAACTGTATACATACAAGCAACACTCAGTAGGTTATATTTATGTATTTATTCATTTATATATGTAACAATAATAATTAAAGAAAAGGGGGCCATGAATTTGAGAGTGAGCAATAATGGGATATGGGAAGAGTTGGAGAGGGGAGAGGGAGGGGAAAATTATGTAATTATATTTTAATTTTTTTAAACGGCAAAAAATAATTTGGAAAAAAGTTTGGAGTCAGGGAAAATGGGGAAGAATAGTGGAGGAGGGAAATGAATAAGAACAAAAGATAGTAACATATATGGAAAAAATGAATAAAAATAAACAATGAAAGTCCTATACTTAGGGTTAATATTACTTTGTTATTTATAAAAACACCTCCTATTGAAATTTTATTTTTTGATAGCACATGTTCTAACTTGTATTTATCCAAACTTTCAAAGAATTACCTTTGTAATTTTAAAATTATTTTTCACTTTACTTCATTGAATTACTTTCTTCAATTTTCATTACTAAACATTTTTAGGTTAATTATTTTTCTTTTTTCGTTTCTTAAATGCAAGCACTTATTAAAATTTCCACTGTAGCCGGGCGGTGGTGGCGCACGCCTTTAATCCCAGCACTCGGGAGGCAGAGCCAGGTGGATCTCTGTGAGTTCGAGGCCAGCCTGGGCTACCAAGTGAGCTCCAGGAAAGGCGCAAAGCTACGCAGAGAAACCCTGTCTTGAAAATCCAAAAAAAAAAAAAAAAAAAAATTCCACTGTTTATGTCTTTGACTTGGGCTTTTGTTAGCCTACTTATTTTCTTTTTCAAGACAGTCTTGCTATGTAGTCCAACTCTCCTGGTGCCCCTGAAAGCTGGGTCTGAGCTTTGTGGGAGGCACAGAAGTCCCTGTGCTCACAGATAAGCATGAGGGAACCAGGAATGCTAAACACACAGGGTTGTCTCTTCAAGGGGAGAGATGTAGAACCTGTTTTTTGCTCAAAAGGCTGGGAGTGGTTAATAGTGGTGACCTTTGTGTAATCTGTGTGGCCCAGATTACACTGGATCCTCCCCCAGACACTTATCATGAGCTCGTCAATCTACACAACCCATCTTTATGGAAGGTGTCACATGTACTTTGCAAAGAGTTTAGACATAGGGTATAGTCACAGCTTAAGCATTATTGTGTGCACGGAACTGAATTAATTATCACCAGGAAATTTTTTACATTCCAATTGTGCAGTGCTTAAATGCCTAAAGTAGCTGGGCGGTGGTGGTGCACATTTTTAATCCCAACCCTTGGGAGGCAGAGGCAGGCAGATCTCTGAGTTCCAGGCCAAGCTGGTCTACACAAAATAACCTTGTCTCAGAAAAACAAAACAAAACAACAACAACAACGACAAAAAGCCTAAAATTAACTACTTAGAGTCAGACTCCCAAAGTTTGAACCAACACCAGCTACTGAGTCACGTTGAACCAAACTACCTTCTTGTCTCCCATGGATCTTTATTTACTCTGTTGGCCATGTGGTTGCAGAGACCCCCACAGAACTTGAGCTATAGCTCCCCCCAAAGCACCTAGTCTCCTGAGTGATGAGATCACAGACAGACCACCATACTCAACTATGTTTGTTTTTAATTTTAATATTTAAGACTATCAGTCTTCTATTTGGTTGAAGCCATACAAGCTTTGATAAGAAATTAAATTGCTAAAGGCCAGTTATAAAATTGACTTTTCTTCCTTTTCCATCCAATCTAGGTATTGACTTGTATATATTATAACAATGTATTTATTGAATTTCCCAATGCGATATTGTGTGTGCACATTACTTTTGTTTCATTCGCTGGGGTTTGGGTGTTCATTTTATTCACATACATGAAGAAAAAGAATAAATACCATAGGGACTGGAGAGATGGCTCAGGGGTTAAGTGCCCTTGCTGCTCTTCCAGAGGACCTGGGTTTGGTTGGCAGCACCCACATGGTAGCTTACAACCAACTGTAACTTCAGTTCCAGGGGATCCAACACCTTCTGGTCTCCTTGGGTACCAGGGATGCATGAGTGCTACAGCTCTGGAGGGAAAGGTCTCCTGACTTGTCAGGAGGTCAGGCTGTATCCAGGGCTGCAACAGGACTGCTCTGGAGGCTGGAGCTGCAATAAGACAGCTCAGCTCTGGAGGGAGAGGTATCCTGACTTGTCGGGAAGTCAGGTGATACCTGAATCTGGGGTGCAGTGGGGGATGGTCTCCTCTCCTAGAGAGAACCATTACCCGCTGAGCTTTGCTCCAATCCTTATTCCCCTTTAAGGGGGCTTCCCAGCAGAGCTCCACATCTTCTCTCCCGCCCAAGACGTTGCTTCTTGGGCTTCACTCTGCTAAAGAGGAAACCCCTACAGAAATGTAGCAATCTCCTCTGGCTCTGGCCAAAAAGTTGTTACTTTTTTCTGCTCAGCCTTGCTCAGGCCCGTTAAGGGAACATCTCAGCAAAGTTTTTTCTGCTCAGTCACCCTAAGGGAACATCTCAGCAAGATTCTTCTGTTCTGTGCCTGCAAATGAAGATCTTCACCCAAGACTCTTTTAGGAAAGAGATTTATTTGGGAAGGAGGAGTCCAGGAGAGTGGCTGCCTTTGCCAGGGTGGGAAAGCACAGCCCACAACTGAACAGGCAGAGGGGCTCATATAGTGCTTCTTAGGGGCAGAATTTCTCCAGGGGGAAGATTTCCTGCTCAGGGATTGGTTAGTTTTGTTGGTCAGAGGTAGAGCTGGCTCTGATTTCAGGGCCAACTGTCTTTCTTTCACAGGTCCTTTTTAGCCTCTTGGCTCTAATTTCAGGGTCAGGGTGTGTTTCTTTGGTTCTGGGTTCAGAGCTAAAGTGTTTCTTCCACTGGCTCTAGTTCCAGGTCCAGGGTGGGTTTCTTTGGCTGGCCCCTTTCCCCTACAACATGGTATATATGCACACAGTCAGGGAAACCACTTATACACATAAAAAATAAAATCTTAAAAATAAATACATAAATAAGAATAAACCTTTTAAAATACTACAAATAAATATTTAAAACATTTTAGTTTAGGATTCAAGGGGGACACTGAGACAGATTGTCCTTTAAAACATTTTTTTTAAGATTTTGTGTGTATGAATGTTTTGCCTACCTCATTCATATGTACCATGTGCATGCCTGTTGGAGTCCTTGGAAATGGGGTTATGGATGGTTGTGAGCCACCATATGGGTGCTGGGAATTGAACTCAGGTCCTCAGCAAAAGCAACAAGTGGTCTTAACTGCCGAGCCAGCTCTCCAGCCCTCAGACTGTCCTTTTTGTAAGTGGTTTATTTGAAAATATAGTACCACCATAGACAGACAGGCAGACGGCAGTGTGCCGGGTGCTCTGAGTAATGTTCACCCCCGCTTCTTACATGTTTTAAAGGAAGTAGATTGAAAGTTTCCCTCTGGGGCCAGCAGTTGGCCATTGCTGAGTGTAACCATTAGCAGTCAGCTACAGATTGTCAGATAACAGATAAAGATCTTTCCTGAGCAGCCATTACTGGAAGTCATCAGGGCAGGGGTAGGCAAGAACTCGGAGAAACAAATCATTTTAGTTCTAGAAACCAAATCACAGTAGCTATGTAATTAGCACAATTCAACCAAAATTGAGGAGCTGTACAAAATGGCGTGACCCTGACCACACAGGGAAGACACTGTGGTTGAAGAAACAGCTCCTACCTCAAGGGAATGAATGAGACAGTTTATTGCAGAGCTAACTATGAGCAGCCCTGACCCAGCAGCACAGAATCAGGTTCCCCCAATACCATGTTCCCAAGGATGTAGCAGTTTCATGAACTTGCTGTAGTAATAGAAGTACATCACAAAACAGCATCCTTTCCAGTGCATGGTGGGTACTTGGGGCAGGTGGGTTATACGGAAGCAGGGAAGACGCTGCTGTAGGCCTCAATTGCTATCTGATGGCATTCTTAGTGTTCAGTTGGAACCTCTCCAGCTGCCCCTGCATGATCCGCAAAGCCCTATTCCTATCTCTCCAAACCCCACCCACTCAGAGAATCTCCAGACAAAGGGAAGGCACCAAAAAGCCCAGTCATGCATTCTTGGTGGGTACTGTAGCTTCCTCTCCTGAAGTTGCCTCAACCCAAATCTGGACCATACTGGAGCACAAACCCAGCTTGCAGTGAACACGTCATCGCCCCTTGCTTACAACCTATATAATCTCCCTGCTTGAGTTCAAGTGTGTGGCTTCTCTGGCATTGATCCCTGGGACTGGAGAACCCACTCAGGAGTTGCTTTGCTCTAATAAATCTGTTCTTATAATTTTTCAATTTGACTTGATCTGGCTTACTGTGTCAGTGAAGAAGCCTATTGTCAGGGGACAGAAAACCTATTACTTAGTCCTTTCACTGGTGGAAACTGGTGTCTGCTCATGCATTCATTCCAAAGGATTTACATAATGGTCACAGAAAAATAAAAATAATAGATCATGAACAGAGAAGGGCAATAAATGGCTATTGAGGAAGCTAAGGACACCGCCCAAAAATATGATTTGTAACATTCCAACCTCTCTTCGTCATTACAGTTCTGGTCAGTCAGTCAGCCTTAGTGGACACATTGCCCCCACCCTCCCCAGGAATTCCTGTTCACAATTCCAAGAATGGCGACATAGAAAACAAATAATAGGACTGATACAGGACAAACACAGCAGGCTCCACGACATTCACGCTGACCTTCTGAACTCCCAACAGAGTCAACTGCTAAGCCCTTCTGACAGCCCTCTGGGCTTTCTGCAGCTCCCCTGTCCACATTTTCCAAACTCTTCCTTCACAAACCACATTGATGAGAACAGGAGCTGGAAACTGGCCAAGTGGGGCAGGGACCCTGGAGTAGCAGTCCTGAGGATGTCCTCTGGGCCCTCGGAGCTGGAGCTCTGATTCCTGATGCTTTGCTATCTTCTAAAGGAGCAACTCCGCTTCAAGCCTGTATGACCCTATGTGACTGAAGCTGAGAGGCTGCACCTGGATGCTTCACGGCTGGGCCAAATGGACTCCAGCTCATCCCTGCCTCCATACCTCACCCATCTAACATAAGTTCCTTAAAAAGCCCCCAGACTGGCAGCTGGTGGCACCCTATTTCCTGGGACCATTCCTGCTACAAGAGCCTTTCCCTCTGCCTCTGTCTCTCTCAGTGTCTCTGTGTCTCTCTGTATCTCTGTCTCCCTCTCTCCTCCTTCCCTCAAGCTCTCATCTATGACTCTATGATAAACTCATCTCTAAAACTCACCCTCTGTAGTTCTTGAATTTCGTTCTTTGAATTAATGAGACAAGAATCTGAAGCGGCTTTGGCAGCTAAGAGCCAAGAAAGGCTCCCTTACTCAAAGACACCCCAAGATTCCCATATTGACATCATAGCAACACTCCCAGCAATGGCACCCTCCTTCTGCTCTCATTCCACCCCAGCTGCCCACATTGGGGGGTGGCAGTTAATCCTCTCTGTACCCACCTTTTACTAGCTGAGCCTTACTGATCTCCTAAACAGTTCTCAAGCCACTGGGGTTAACCATTCACAAGATCCCTAGGTTCACCTAAGGTGAACATGTAACAGGCTCCATCTGTCATCCCTGCTGTGAACCAATAGGACGCTAAGACACCTTGAACTCCTGACCCTGCTGCTTCCTCCATCCAAGCACTGAGATTACAGATGTGTGCAATGCCTGGAGTTGAGCCAGGGCCTCCCACATGCCGGGTGAGCATTTTACTGACGGAACCACAGCCCTCCACCAACCACTTCCTTTTTGTCCTTTTCCCCCCTAATTTTTGAGAAGGATTCTTAGGTCATTGATTTTCAGCTTTCATTCATATCTACACTATGTATTTAGGATCATAATATTTTCTAGCCTGGATTTGGCTACAGGTTATAATTTCTGTGTGTATTGCCATTTAGTTAAGACATTTCCTGATTTTCCACATGTTTTAAATGTGGAATTAGAATAGATTCTTTAAAACATATTTCTTTTTTATTTTAGTTTTATGTGTATGGGTGTTTTGTCTGCTGTTGTGGAATAATCTTTTTGTATACTGTGAAGATGTGTCCTGGCCAAAGCGCCTTCTTATTGGTTCAATAAAAAGCTAAATGGAAACTCAAAGCGATACCACTAAATTCAGGAACAAGACAAGGCTGTCCACTCTCCCCATATTTATTCAATTTAGTACTAGAAGTTCTAGCTAGAGCAATAAGACAACAAAAGGAGATCAAAGGGATACAAATTGGCAAGGAAGAAGTCAAACTTTCACTATTTGCAGATGATATAATAGTATACATAAGTGACCCCAAAAACTCTACCAGGGAACTCCTACAGCTGATAAACTCCTTCAGTAAAGTGGCAGGATACAAGATCAACTCAAAAAAATCAGTAGCCCTCCTATACACAAATGATAAAAGGGCTGAGAAAGAAATCAGAGAAACATCACCCTTTACAATAGCCACAAATAATATAAAATACCTTGGGATAACACTAACTAAACAAGTGAAGGACCTTCTTGATAAGAACTTTAAATCTCTAAAGAAAGAAATTGAAGAAGATATCAGAAAATGGAAGGATCTCCCATGCTCATGGATAGGTAGGATTAACATAGTAAAAATGGCAATCTTACCAAAAGCAATCTACAGATTCAATGCAATCCCCATAAAAATCCCAACACTATTCTTCACAGACTTGGAAAGAAAAATACTCAACTTTATATGGAAAAACAAAAGACCCAGGATAGCTAAAAGAATCCTATACGATAAAGCAACCCTTGGAGGCATCACCATCCCTGACCTCAAACTCTACTATAGAGCTATAGTAATAAAAACAGCTTGGTACTGGTATAAAAACCGACATACGGACCAATGGAATCGAATTGAAGACCCTGACATTAATCCATGCACATATGAACACCAGGTTTTTGACAAAGGAACCAAAACTATACAATGGGACAAAGAAAGTATCTTCAACAAATGGTGCTGGCATAACTGGATGTCAATATGTAAAAGATTACAAATAGATCCATATCTGTCACCATGCAGAAAACTCAAGTCCAAGTGGATCAAAGACCTAAACATAAATCCAGTTACACTAAACTTAATAGAAAAGAAAATAGGAAGCACTCTTGAACGCATTGGCACCAGAGACCATTTCCTAAATAAAACACCAACAGCACAGATCCTGAGCACAACCATTAATAAATGGGACCTCTCGAAACTGAGAAGCTTTTGCAGGGCAAAAGACACAGTCAATAAGACAAAAAGACAGCCAACAAATTGGGAAAAGATCTTCACCAACCCCACATCTGACAGAGGATTGATCTCCACAATTTATAAAGAACTCAAGAAACTAGACATCAAAGTACTGAACAGTCCAATTAAAAAATGGGCTAAAGAGCTAAACAGAGAATTCACAAAACAAGAACTACAAATGGCTGAAAGACATTTAAAGAAATGCTCAACATCCTTAATCATCAGAGAAATGCAAATCAAAACGACTCTGAGATACCACCTTACACCTGTTAGAATGGCTACGATCAAAAACACCAATGACAACCAATGTTGGAGAGGATGTGGAGCAAAGGGAACACTCCTCCACTGTTGGTGGGAATGTAAACTTGTACAACCACTGTGGAAATCAGTATGGCGGTTTCTCAGAAAATTAGAAATCGAACTACCTCAAGACCCAGCCATCCCACTCTTGGGCATATACCCAAGGAATGCTGATTCATACCATAAAGATACATGCTCAGCTATGTTCATAGCAGCACTAGCTCAGCTATGTTCATAGCAGCACTATTTGTAATAGCCAGAACCTGGAAACAACCTAGATGCCCATCAACGGAAGAATGGATGAAAAAAATGTGGTACATATACACAATGGAGTACTACTCAGCAGAGAAAAACAATGAAAGCATGAAATTTGCAGGCAAATGGATGGAACTAGAAAAAATCATCCTGAGTGAGGTAACCCAAACCAAGAAAGACAGTTATGGTATGTACTCACTCATTGGTGGATTCTAGATATAAAATAAAGAACAATCAGACCACGACCCATAGAACCATAGAGGCTATATATATAGCATGGAGGTCCCTAGGACGACTGTGGCATATAATAAATTTCAGTTTTACTCAATTATTAAAAAAAATAGCCAAATGAATGGAAACACATGAACTATGAACCAAAGGCTGAGGGGCCCCCAGCTGGATCAGGCCCTCTGAATAGGTGAGACAGTTGATTGGCTTGATCAGTTTGGGAGGCAACTAGGCAGTGGGACCAAGTCCTGTGCTCATTGCATGAGTTGGCTGTTTGAAACCTGGAACTTATGCAGGGACACTTGGCTCAGTCTGGGAGGAAGGGACTGGACCTCCCTGGACTGAGTCTACCAAGTTGATCGCAGTCCTCGGGGGAGGACTTGTCCTGGAGGAGGTGGGAATGGAGGGTGGGGGTGGGAGGGGGGAGAATAGGGGAACCCATGCCTGATATGTAGAACTGAATGGTATTGTAAAATAAAATATATAAATATATATATATATATATTAAAAAATAAATAAATAAATAAATAAATAAATAAAAAATGTAAAAAAAAAAAAAAAGCTAAATGGCCATTAGCTAGGCAGGATGTATAGGCAGGACAGCCAGACACAGAAGATGCCTGGGGGAAAGAAAGACGGAGTTGCAAGGAGACACCAGGACTCAGAGGAAGCAGGATGGGCTGTACAGAATAAAGGTAATAAAGCTACGAGGCAGAAAGTAAATGAATAAAAATGGGTTAATTTAAGTTATAAGAGTTTGCTAGGAACAAGCCTAAGCTATCGGCCAAACTTTCATAATTAATAAGAAGTCTCTGTGTGGTTATATGGGAGCTGGCTGGCAGGACAAAAAAGTCCGACTACAGTCTGCATGTATGGTCTGTGCACCACATGTGTGCCTGGTGCCCAAGGACACTTGAAGATGGTGTCAGATCCCCTGGAACAGAGTTACAGACAATCATAGCTGTCTTGTGGGTGCTGGTGGTCAAACAAAGGTTCTCTGGAAAGAGCAGCCAGCACTCTTAACCACTGAGCCATCTCTCCAGTACCCGGAATTACACTTCTTCTTTTTTTTTTTTTTTTTTTGGTTTTTTGAGACAGGGTTTCTCTGTGTAGCTTTGCGCCTTTCCTGGAACTCACTTTGGAGACCAGGCTGGCCTCGAACTCACAGAGATCCGCCTGGCTCTGCCTCCCGAGTGCTGGGATTAAAGGCGTGCACCACCACCGCCCGGCGGAAGTACACTTCTTAACATTCAAATATGCAGGTGTCTTAGTTGGGGTTACTATTGCTGTAAAGTCCATGACTAAAAGCAGCTTGGGGAGGAAAGAGTTTATTTGGTTTACATATCCAGCATCACAGTCTGTTGAGGGAAGACAAGGCAGGAGCTCAGATCAGGCAGGAACCTGGAGGCAAGGGCTGATACAGAGGCCATGGAGGGGTGCTGCTTACTGGCTTGTTTTCCATGGCCTCCTCAGCTTGCTTTCTTATAGAACCCAGGACCAGCAGCCCAGGGCTGTCACCACCCACAATGGGCTGGGTCCTCCCACATCAATCACTAAGTAAGAAAATGCCCTACAGGCTTGCCCACAGCCCCATCTTGTGGAGGCATTTTCTCAGGTGAGGTTCCCTCCTCTAGGATGACTATAGCTTGTGTCAAGTTGACATAAAGCCAGTCAGCACAGCGGGCTTTCTAGTTACTATTTATTTTATTTTATAATTTAATTTAATTTTACATATCAGCCACGAATTCCCTTGTTCTTTTTTTTTCTTTTCTTTTTTTCCTTTTATTTTATTTTACAATACCATTCAGTTCTACATATCAGCTACGGGTTCCCCTGTTCTCCCCCCTCCCCCCCCTTACCCTCAGCCTACCCCCCATTCCCACCTTCTCCAGGGCAAAGCCTCCCCCCCGAGGACTGCGATCAACCTGGTAGACTCAGTCCAGGCAGGTCCAGTCCCCTCCTCCCAGACTGAGCCAGGCGTCCCTGCATAAACTCCAGGTTTCAAACAGCTATCTCATGCAGTGAGCACAGGACTGGGTCCCACTGCTTAGATACCTCCCAAACAGATCAAGTCAATCAACTGTCTCACCTATTCAGAGGGCCTGATCCAGCTGGGGGCCCCTCAGCCTTTGGTTCATAGTTCATGTGTTTCCATTCATTTGGCTATTTTTTTTAAATAATTGAGTAAAACTGAAATTTATTATATGCCACAGTCGTGCTAGAGACCTCCATGCTATATATATAGCCTCTATGGTTCTATGGGTTGTGGTCTGATTGTTCTTTATTTTATATCTAGAATCCACTTATGAGTGAGTACATACCATGACTGTCTTTCTGGGTTTGGGTTACCTCACTCAGGATGATTTTTTCTAGTTCCATCCATTTGCCTGCAAATTTCATGCCCTTGTTCTTAGTTACTATTTTTTATTGGTTTCTGGCTTAATTGCCCTGAAGTCAGGTCATAATTTGAACAACTTAAATTCTTTGAAATGTGTTGGTTTCTTATGCAATGGACCAATTGTAGTACACTATATTTCCCAAAGATGGCCCTGTTTCCCCAGCCACATGCCTCTCTGCAAAGTGATCCTGCACTTTACAGAACAAGAGGAAATGGTCCCTGTCACTGACCGAGAGAAAACAGCTGGCCTGGGAGTTTTCTCATCCTGCTGGGAAAATGACCACCATGGAAGAAGTATGACGACCCTGAAACCCTGCAATGCTTCAGAGAGTCAACATAGGAGGAAAGACTCTGGAGGTGACATGTCATCAGAGGAGAATAGGACCAATGCGTGCCACAGAGCCAAGACAGGTGACTAAAGAAGCCACCTTGGATCTAGTCCAAGCATGCCTTTAGACAACTCCAGTCTCGGCTCTTTCTGACCAGAGTTACATAAGAGACACTAAGTGAGAATCATCTGAGCATAGGCAACCCAGAGAACCTTTCAAAACAGTAATAAACTGCTATTCTAAGCTCCATATCTTTTTTTTCTTTAATAAAAGAACCATTAAAATTATTTTATTCACTAAATGTCTCAGCAATGGAAAAACGGGGGGGGGGGTGTTTAAATGTAACAGGGTTATTTTATATGAATTCAGTCAATTAAAAAATAAAAAATTTAAAAAATGTGCTTAAAGAAAAACCACTATTGAATTATGGTGTTAAAAATTAAAATTTACTACTACAGATGTCAAGACCTCTGTCCTTGTGTTTCTGTAGAAGCACCTGGCTCAGATTGTGTGCCTCAGTGTCCAGCAGGAAGTGCTGAGGTGGATGTGCAGGTGTGTGGGAGCGCAGGTCATTGCATGAGCTGATTCCCAGCGGGGATGGAGCCGGCAGCTGGCTTGTTAGTGGTAAGGTAAACATTTCCTTTTGAGATGACACTTTTATTTCTTTTCGGGTAGAGAGCTTTGAAATAATTTAATGATGCATGAACTTTTAAGGATGTGTCTTCAAAGAAAGAGCTGTGTATGGGAAGACTTTTTTGTTGAGTGGGTTCTCTACTATAATGAATACTTTTCAAATTTTTCTATCAGCAAATCGTTTATGGAGAATGACATAAGAAAGGAATTTCTTGCCGGGCGGTGGTGGCGCACGCCTTTAATCCCAGCACTCGGGAGGCAGAGCCAGGCGGATCTCTGTGAGTTCGAGGCCAGCCTGGGCTACCAAGTGAGCTCCAGGAAAGGCGCAAAGCTACACAGAGAAACCCTGTCTCGAAAAACCAAAAAAAAAAAAAAAAAAAGAAAGGAATTTCTTATGTGGTTATATAATATTTCCCTTTTATTATAGTCATTTTCAGAAATCAACATCTTGTCAGGTCTATAGTAACCCAACAATTTTGTTGGCAATGACTACATCAAAGAGAAGTTATTGTGCATAGATTAAATCTCTAATAAAGGAAGTGATGTTTTCTTGTTTTTTTTATTTTTTAAATTACACTCATGATATTCAATAATTACATTCATGATATTAATCACATTTGTGGTATTCATAGATTACATTCAAAGTATATATATATATGTAATATATATATTTTTTTAATTTTAAATGCCGAATGTCATTTATTAAAGGAGGGAGGAGGTCTTAAATACAGGCTTACAGCACAATGGGAGAACCCTGGAGGGCAGAAGTTCCCTACTGATGTATTACAATCTTGCATCTAAGCTGTTAACGCCCATTATTCAGAATATACAGACAAGGAACTTCCCTTTAGCATTCAGGAGGGTGGAACCTGGCAGGGAATTAGCATAGGGAGGATATCAAGGTCAAGGTCTGCAAGCAAGGCAACAGTTACCCAAAATAGGGACCAGGGACCTACAGGTCCCCCTTTTATTAAAAAACGAGTTTCTGACTTGGGTTGCGTGGGACGTCAGCAGGTCACCTTACCGGTCATGGAGACACCTGCCCAGTAAGCTCCATATCTTAACAGCAATTTTTTTTGTTTGTTTGTTTGGTGGTGGTGGTGTTTGGTTACTGGTTTGGAAAAATCTCATGTATCCAAGGCTAGCCTTGATGTCCTTGAAACAGGGTCTCAGGTAGCCCAGGATAGCCTCAAACTTGTTATGTAGTCCAGATTGACCTTGAATACCTGATCTTGCCTGGTTTTCTTGCCTTCACCTCTAGAATGCTGGGATTACAGGTGTGTGCCACCATATCCAGTCTATGAGGTCTTATTTCCCCAGCCACATGCCCCTCCCTCTGCAATGTGCTCTTCCTGCATGCTAGGCTAGCCCTCCTCCAACTGAGTTTAATCTCCAGACCAAGAGTAATTTTATTTATTTATTTATTTACTTACTTACTTACTTACTTATTTATGTTTTTTTTGTTGTTTTTTGTTTTTGAGACAGGGTTTCTCTGTGTAGTTTTTGGTGCCTGTCCTGGATCTCACTCTGTAGACCAGGCTGGCCTCGAACTCACAGAGATCCGACTGGCTCTGCCTCCTGAGTGCTGGAATTAAAGGCGTGTGCCACTGCTACCTGGCTGGACCAAGAGTAATTTGTGATGCATCAATAATTATTCAGAATGTGATTGATTTATGTACATGTTCCTGATGGGACTGGAGAGACAGCTCAGTGTTAAGGTACAGCATTACTCTTGCAGAAGATCCAAATTCAGCTCCCGGCACCCATATCAAGTGTCAGAACTGCCTGTAATCCCAGCTCCAGGTGATCTGACACTCTCTTCTACACTCACACACAAATACATACACACACAGTTTAAATCTTTAAAAGATTCATCTTACAAATGACCCATGTGTATTTAAAAATAATTATCAACTATAATTATTAGTGTTCTGTTGTATCAAGTAAGCCAAATACAGTAGCTTGTGTATCTAAATCTACATACTGTATCGCTTGGTTTGCTTTCATAAATTACTGAGAGGGATGTGTTACCAATCTTCCACTATGATTCTGTATTTGACTACTCTCCTTTAGTTACCCCACCCCAGCCCCTGCTGAAGATCGAGGGCCTCTCACATGCTCGGCAAGCATTCTACCACTGGGCTACATCCCAGGTCCCTAGTTCTATAATTCTTTGTTTTTTTTTTTTTTTTAGATGTAACCAACCGTCTTATTAAATAAGAAACACAGAACCAATGCAAAGAAGAAAGCCAAGAGATCAGAGCTAAGAGTCTTACCCACCTGCTGCAGCTAGCCAAGAGACCTCTCCGAAAAAGGCTCTTTCTGTTTTCTATTTTTACTGTCGAGATGTAGTGTTTGCTTATATATCTAAGCTAACATACAAAGTAATGAGTTTCACTATGGACTTTTCATACAGATATCTTACTCATCTCTCTACCCAACCACTTTCTCTCACCTCATCTGTCCCCTTTCGCTCTTCCCTACCTCCCTCCAGCTTGTCATTCTTCCTGTTTTCATGTCATATGTATTCCACTACATTAGCTATCGATCTGTCTGCCTGTTTGTCTACAGACATTGACTTTAAGTCCTTTAGTTAAAACCCAAGAGTGGTACAGCTGGGTCATAGTTCTTTTTTCTATCTTTTGAAGAACCTCCATGCTGACTGCTATAGTGGTCACTTAGTCTATTTCAGCACTAGGACTGGCGGAGTTGAAGCAGCAAGGACGGCTGGGTGACCCCATGGAGTCTCACATGTCAAGAGGATGAGGAAAGCGACCATCAAACAGAAGAGCTCCATGGCCCCCAGGCAGGGCAAAGTCCAGAACAGCATAGAAGAGCTCTTGCTCCATAGATGGGTTCCAGCATAGCCAATATAAGGCTGCCAAATACCGCTCCCTGATCCCGCCACACCAACTGTGGTGCCCCAGCACCAACACACCAGGCTGCTGTGTCGATGTTCTGAGATACATCTCTGATCTGGAACTCCCATCTGGCCACTTGGAGAGGGGAGCTGCTGCAGGGAAGCTGTTAGGTGGGGCCTCTGGTCTTCTCAGAGGGAGGCAGACACAGGCCTGATCAGAACTGGAAAAGCAAGTAGCCTTGGTGCTCCTTATCTTTCCCATCTACCAGCTTTAGCCCTTGGTCTCTGGGAATTAATTTTAACAGGTAAAATTTTGGTCCGATCATTCCTCCCTTTAGGAACAGAAATGCTTACTTTGTGCCATTCTCTGATGGAAGGATATAACTTGTCTTTTATTTTATACAAGCCCACAGCTAAGAGACTCGATTTTTAAAGTGTTGGAATTGTTGAAAACTATGGGGATTTTCAAGTTGGACTGGATACATTTTATGTTTTTATGTGGTCATGAGACTCTGTGGACAAGGAATGGAAGGTTATGGCTTAAAAATGATGTTTGGGTGTCTTATTGACAAGGAATAGAGCTGTGTTAGCTATCCACTTGACAGGATCTGGAATCACCTGGGAGATGGCCCTCTGGGGATTTCATTGATTACAATAATGGAAGGGGGAAGACCCACCACTGTGGGTGAGGCCATTCCTTGGCTGGGATCCTGGACTGTATAAAGGAAAGGGGGAACTTGCACGTCTCTCCCCAACCCTTGCTCCTTGTGGCTCTCGTCAGGTCCAAAGGAAACTCCATTTCCCTAAAGTCTGGCAGGTAGACAAAATTGAGCATTCCTCAGAAACTTGTGAAGCTGGTTCCCCTCTACCAAAGGAGCCATTTCCCTTATCACTGGCAGAGGGGACAAATGGCTGTCTGTGGTGGCTATTAGTACACCCAAGTGCACGCTAGCTTCCAGGCTTCCTCAGTGTCACAAGTACCTGGTTTACACATTTCAAAGTCCATGCTAGCGTCCTAGCCCTCCTCCCCTCCTTCCCAGCGCTTCTCCAGCTCACAGGCTTCCCTACCCCAGCCTCTCATTCTCCTTAGAACCCTGCTATTTCAGCTGTACCCTCTCTCTTGTCTGAACTCTGTCCTCATTTCACTTTCTCCCCATTTCTCTCCCTCTCTCTGCTCTGCTCCTGCTTCTCTCCTGGTCAGGTCCGGTCATGCTCAGTCTACTACCTCTCCTCTGTGCTCTGGTCTCTTCCATGTGCCTCTGCCATTTCTCCCCCTCATATACATAATAAAAACCTTAACCATACCATGGAGCAGTCGTGTTCATCAGTTTTTACAGCTCTACCTTACCTGTGAGCCAGAATAAACCCCTTTCCCCTTAAGTTGACTTTATCAGAGTATTTTTATCACAGGAATACAAAAAGAAACTAAGACATTTGTCATTTTATTTCTTCACATTTCCAAGTCCTGAAAAATTTATGGTATCAACTGATTTTATTGCTCCTGGTAACATTCTAATGACACCCCCCCACACACACAACTGAGGATCAAACCCAGGGCCTTGTGCTTGCTAGGCAAGCGCTCAGCCACTGAGCTAAATCCCCAACCCCCAAGGACATATTATTACATTTGCACTGTCTATCTGGAATATAATCATTTTGTTTGGGAGACAAATGTTGAAGGTTTTTATTTACTATGTACATGTTGGATACTGTACATATCCAACATATCAGTAAACACTGATTACTCTTACAATAATCCAATGTAAACAATTTAGTGTAAATTTACGTAATACTTTTAATAATTAATTTTAAATCTACAGATAGGCTTAGTTTCTATGTAAAAATCTAATCAATACAATGTGACTAAGATAAAGTGTTCAGGAAGAGACAATATTTAATGTTTCAGGAAAAGATAATTAACAGGTTTATTTTTTTTTCACTTACACATTCAGAAGGGCTTAACCATAGACATAAAAACAAATATGGAAAAACTACCAAACAGACAAAAATACAATTCTCAAATGTTGAGGCTTAGAGTTAAAATTTTATGCTATGAAATTTGAGTTGTTAAAAAAAAAAGGGTAGAACTAAGGCTCACATACATCCAAATAATACACACACACACACACACACACACACACACACACACACACACACACACCAAAAAAAAAAAAAAGGAAAAAAGAAAAAGGATACATTTTCTTTAGATAATTCTGTGGCTGCCATAAGTTCCAGAAGGACAAACAGGTCTAACAAGATACCTTCAAAAATAATTCCATTTATGTCTCCAGAAAGTAATAAGCCCACCAAACTCTATGTAAGACGTGGTTTCTGTGTTCATGTGGTACTTGGAATTGAGGTCAGTCAGGACTTTGTATAAACTTGGCAAGTGCTTTACTATCCAAGCTTTGTAACTAGCCTCTTCTAACTTTTGTTATTTTGAGACAGGGTCTTAACTAAGTTGCCCAGGCTGGCCTGAGCTTTCTATTGTCCTGCTTCAGTCACCCAAGTACCTGGGTTACAGGTCAGCACCATAAAGGCCAGCAAAACTGCCTTCTTGAGATTGCCACATTTCTAGATTCATTTAAAAAGCAGAAAAGCCAGGTCCAGTGGCACACACTTACAGTTTCAGCTTATTTATAATGCTGAGGCAGGCCCAGGAGTTAGAGGCCAACCTGGGTAACACAATGAGACCTTGTCTCAAAAAGGGCACAGAATACTGACCCAGAGTTTCCAGCATAACCATCTAGGAAAACAGGGGATAAACAGCAGCCTGGACAATCAGTTTGGGCTGGGCCTCATTTAGTCGCTCTGGCAGGACACCCTCTCAAATTTTCACTTCCTCATAAGCCATAGTATTGGCCTCATGCTTTACCATGGGGGCTACAAGGCACCTGACTCACTATGTTCAGAAACAAACATTTACAGTTCAAGTACAGCAACCTCATTTTTTAAAAATCAAAATAACATGACCAGAATCATAAATGTTAGCATTTCAATACTGAACCTAGAAAAAATACAATGCAATACTAAAGTCAAAATCAAAAGAGCATTTGACAGAGTTCTTTTAAGTATGTTTGGATGACAATAATTCCATAACAATTGTGCACTCACAATTTGTGAATATGTCAAAATGGAGAACTAAAATAGAATCTGAGTTTTCTCAGGACACATGTTGAGAAAGAAAATAATTCTTTCTCCATTCACATTTAAATTATACATATGTCGTAATATTTTATAAAAAATAAATGTCCAGATATAAGTACAATTTAACTTAGTTTCCTCTTTAATTTGTTTTTTATAGCAGACATGTTAATTTCATTTTGAACATGATATGCCGAATATCCTGAGCTTCCAGGAATGAAGTCATGTAATTCTCCAAGGAATTTCTCCAAGGCATCAATTGATATATAACCTATAAAGATAAGAAATAGATACATTTGAAATCTCATCACACTATTTTATTTTCAGTGTCTTTGATTTATTAGTTAATTTTTTATAGAACTTTTTTTAAAAGAACTGAAAAGAAAAACTAATACTAGTGAGAACCTTAGACACCTATATTCCTGTTCCTACCTCTCCAGTGCTGAGATTACAGGCCTGTTCCACCGTGCTCCACTATGTAGTACTGGAGACCAAACCCAGAGCTGTGTACATGCTGCCCAAGCACTCTACTAACCGGGCTCTATCCTCAGCCCTTAACACTGTTTTCTTTCTTTGCCTTAGTTTATAAAACAGTGAGTTTTTATCATGGCCTCTTCATTCAAATATATCACCGTATTTTGGTCATATTTGTCTCTTCTCTTCTACCCATCTTCCCTCCCCCACTGTCCTAGTTTTTTGTTTGTTTGTTTGATTGTTTTTTGAGACAGGGTTTCACACTTTAACCCAGGCTAGACTGGACCTCAATTGTAGCCCAGGCTGGCCTTAAGCTTTCAGCTCTGCTTCAGCCTCCTAAATTCTCGGACTATTGGTGTGAACCAACACACTTAACTTTTTCTCCCACTCTTAAAGCATAGATACTTGGTAAGCAACTTTGATTACCAAGAGTGGAATGTCCATATTGGGGCTGGAACATTACAGTGCCGAAACCAGAATGACGGGATAACTGGCACAGACTGTAACCACTGAGAACTCTCTCCAACCACCCAACAGCACAGACAGCACATCTGCTCTATAGAGCAGACGACACCTCCAAGCACTGAAAAACTGGGATAATGTTCTCTAGTGAAAAATTAATAGTAAAGTCAGTACTGCTGCCAGTCAACACAAGTTATGGGTGTAATTTTGATGTCATTAATAATCTGAAATAGCTCTGGACTGACAGCTGGGGAACCTGCATGGGACTGAACTAGGCCCCCTGAATGTGGGTAACAGTTGTGTGGCTTGGGCAGTATGTGGGGCCACTGGCAGTGGGACCAGAATTTATCCCTAGTACATGAACTGGCTTTTTGGAACCCATTCCCTGAGGTGGGATGCCTTGCTCAGCCTCCATACAGGAGGGAGGGTCTTGGTCCTGCCTCAACTTGATATGCCATACTTGTTGACTTCTCATGGAAGGCCTTATCCTCTCTGAGCAGTGGATGGGGGGTGGGATAGGGAGAAGGTGGGGGGAGAGCAGGAGGAGGGGAGGGAGGGAGAACTGTGGTTGGTATGTAAAATAAAAAAAAACCCTTTTAAATAAAAATAATAATAGTAATCTGAAATAGATATGAATGCCAAAAAAGAAACCTTGCCTAAATGCAGAGAGCTTAAGGAAGGATTCAAAGCTCTTAAGCAGTAACTTGATAACAATTACTTATTATTTGAATGATTATATTTTATGTATAATACAAATGTTTGTGGTTTATACTAATACTAATACTAATACTAAAATTGCAATCTAAAAGCAAACATTGTACATTAAAAATTCTAGAAGATCCCAAGTATGACTGAATTTAAAAGTACCATCAATGGCAACAGAGTTTGTACATATAACTTGATTGTTTTTGTAATAAAGTCAATTCATAGTTTAAAATTATGAATGTGGCCATTGAAAATTAGTGTCTTTAATTTTATTTATTTCAGTCGTGGGTATCTACTTCCTTAGCTCTTTTTGAAGCACTACTGTGACAGCCCATGTATATCCATGATCTCTGCCTGATGGATAAGCACTGTGTAAGGAGTGAAAAAAATGCTTATTGCACAGACACTATGTGAAGTTTCTAAATGCTTACTGCACACATATAGAGAGGGTACCAGGGCCTTGTACTCACAGAGAAGCACCAAGAGAACCAGGAACAGTAATCAACCGTGGATGTCTCCTCAACAGAGGACATAAAATCGAATACTCTGCATTCCATCCAGAAAGCTGAGGGTAAAGGTTGCTAACAGTCTAGTGACATTTTTGCTATTTGAAGGGATAGACCTCTTTCTAATTCCCCAGAATGATTATCCCAGACTCTTCCCTCCCTAGACCATTACCCATCCTTAGGGAGATGTCCCATGTATTTTATGGCCTGTTGATCTCTGTGCTATCAGTCAGAGACCACATTAGATTCTAGGCCTTTTAGCTATATAACCTATCCTTAAAGTCACATGTACTTTGTAAAAAGAATTGCTATGTAATCATACCTTAAGCCTTATCGTGCACCTGGAGTTGGAATTATGGGAATTATTGTTGCCTGGAGACCCTTTCCAAATTCTATTGCATTTAAATATGCCTACAATAAAGTGTCTGGTATTAGATTCCCTGAAGTCTGATCCAGGTTGATGAATTCAATCTGCACTGGGTTTTCATTCTTATCTCTGTGCGGTTTGCTCCCCTGCCTGAATACCTGCAGGGACCTCCTCACACATACACTATGTAAGGTTTCTAAAGGCATCAGGAAAGAAATACAAAATTAATTAGCAAATATATTCCTACCAGGATAAGTGTGCTATCTGCTTTCATCCAGTTTTTGGCTTGTAACTCTTCCTCAGAGGTATAAGATAGAACTTCCCTCCCCCAGGCTGCTCATAGGAACTCTGGTATCCCCCTTTTCTGTCTTAGAGCTGGTCATTGTGAACAGAAGTTTACCAGAAAGAAGAAGCACCCTCTGCAAGGCTGACTAACGGGTCAGAATTTCTGACTGCAGAGAGGCTGCCAAGTTACAGCCTTCTTACTAGACGTCCCTCCCCCACCTGTGTCTATCCTAGCATCCTTGTGACTAGCAGGTAAAATCTTAACTTAGCGACCTTGAGCTTCCACCAACCCCAAAGCTAAGAACATCACAGACAGCCTAAGGCCTGTGACAGAGATTCCCTGCTTGGCTATAACCAACTGCCTACCTGGCATTTCTACCAATGAATGAATTTATAAAATATCTTCATTTATGATGATTCACTTCATCAAACTGCTACCACACGGGGATGTGGGATTTGGTGAAACCTGAATCTGTGTTTCATGGTCACTTATAGTTTCTAGAAAATATCTCATCTCATTTGCAGTGAGACTTTTTTCACATCATCATCATAAATTATCTAACCTACCCTTATCTAATTGATGGTAGCTCAGGAGATGCTTTGTTCTGGAAGATCCTGCCCCATAGCCTGGAAGGAAGAATGCTACAGAGATAGATCAAGTAGAGCTTTTGGTATCATATCATACTCTTCCTGTCCCATCACATCTCAACACGGTTGCTGACAGGAACTTGGCATTATTCAGAATCAACTATCATCAGTCTCTTACTGATCACAAGTTTTCCCTCTACATTTTAGCTTTGTTTTCTTTTTCTGGGCCAAATTGTGTTTCTTTAAGGGTAGGAAATATGGTCATTTGGTATAGCTTTTAGTTGAATGCCTGCCTAGCATGCATGAGGCTCTGGGTATGATTCCCACTAATCACCCCTTACCTCACCCCACTTCTCTGTGTGTGTGTGTGTGTGTGTGTGTGTGTGTGTACATGTGTGGTCACCTAAATAATGAGTTATCTGTTACACCATGTCAAAAATTCGAAAAAAAATTACTATGGTCAGCCCATTGCAAATCAGGTATTCAGTCCCAAAGCAACTCTTGGGACTACAGACAAAGCGAGCTTGTATTTTAGATAATGCCTGTTTCTGGGCAGAGGAGATGGTTCAGTGAGTAAAGTCACTTGCTTTCAAGCTTGATGACCTGAGTCTAGTTCCTGGTACCCATATGGTAGAAAGAGAACTAACTCAAGGTTGTCCCCTGGTCTCCCCACGTACATGGTGGCAAACGAGCCCATAAACATATATCATGCACCAGCACGTACATATATACAACAGTAATAGGCAAATTTTAAATATAAAATAACAACTTCATGAAACAGTTACCATGTGGAGCATGGAATCTGGGGAAACCTGAATCTTTGTTCCTGAGTCATGGTCACTTACATGTGGCTACAAATAAATGATCTCTTATCCTCTGTGAGGTGAGAGCTGTTTCTTATGTTGACAACAGTCTCTAAGAAGGCCTTAATGAGTGATCCCCATCTCTTGGTATTCACAAACTTGTGTAAACCCTGACTACTTCCTGTGGAATATTCCTTTACACTGTTTGAATATATGTCACTGTGATTAGGTTACTAAAGAAGCTGACTGGTTAATAGCTGGACAGGTAGAGGTTAGGCAGAACTGGTAGACAAAAAGAGAACATGGAGAGGAAGAGGAAAAGTCTCAGGAGCAGTGAGGAGATGCAGAGGAAGCAGGAGACGAACTTGACGTACTGAGAAAAGGTACTGAGCCACATGGCAGGGCATAGATAAGAAATATGGGTTAATTTAAAATGTAAGAGTTAACTAGTAACAAGCCTGTGCTATTGGCTGAGCGTTTATGATTAATAATAAGTCTCAGTGTGGTTATTTGGGAACTGAATGGTGGGAAAGAAAAGTCAGCCTACAACTTCCTACTTGGGCTGATCTATGTGTTGGCATGTCACTTCTGAAAACAAGGACTAGATTCTATCTTAGATATTCTCTTATTACTTTTGGACCTCTTACTCTGAAATAAGTTACTATATTTTGAATGAAAATGTCCATTCAGGGAGCTGGAGAGATGGCACTGTGGTTAAGAGTATTGGCTGCTCTTGCAGAGGACCTAGGTTTGATTCCCAGCACCCACATGGTGGCTCACAACTGTGTAATAGCTCCAGTTTCAGGGTATCCAGGGCCTTACTCTAGTCTCTTGAGATACCAAGTACACAGGCATACATGCAGACAAAACACCCATATGCATTAAAAAAAAAAGTCCATGTAATATAAAGTATTTGGCCAAAACTCAGCAAGGACCTAAGGTCTGTCAAGTACCACTCATGAGTAACCTCTGATGTGGATTTTTCCACTCCCAGTTGTGCCTCCGAATGATTGTAGCTTTGGTGACAATTTCACTGAAAATTTATGGAACTCTGAAATAAGTCATCAGTTACTAAACTCCAGGACTCTGACCCTCTGAAACTATAAATAATAAACATTCATTATTCTGGTTTTGTTTTTGTTTTCTCTGATGTATGCTAACCTGACCTCAAACTTGCTAGTTGTAGTTGAGGATGACCTTGAGCTTCTTATCCTCTTGCCTCTACCTCTGCAGTGCAAGAACTACAGGTGTGACACCCTAAACAGTTTCTATGGTGCAAACACTGTACCAACTGAGCTGGAGGCCCAGGGCCCTGGGTTGGTTTGTTTGTTGGAGATAGTCTCAACACTGTAGTCAATATGGTCTGTAACTCACTGTGGAGCCCAGGCTACAGATTCATAGTACTTCTCTTGCTCAGCCTCCAAATGCCTGTATTTATAGAAACTAGCACCCATGCCAGATACATGGCCATTGCTTTAAACTGTTAATTTCTGAAATGATTTGTTACATACCAATAGATATGTAAACAGTAAATATTTTGGATTCTTAATTTAATTATTAGAATCCTTTGGCTTGGAATTTTTGTCAGTAAGGTATTTAAATTGTTAGTGATGATTTTTTTCCCTCTACTAATCACAAATATAACTTATCAATCAGAACATCTTATTGTAGATAGTAGTAAGTGATAATTAAACTGAGGTGATAATAAAAAAAAAAAATTAAAAACAGTATTTTGGGAGCCACTTGGCAAAGTCTGGAGATACTTTTGGTTGTCACAGTTGCGGGGAAGAAGTCATATGGCTGGCACACAGTGGGAGACATCTTTTTTTTTTTTCCAGAGTTGAGGACGGAACCCAGAGCCTTGTGCTTGCTAGGCAAGCACTCTACCACTGAGCTAAATCCCCAACCCAGTGGGAGACATCTTACAACCATGCTCAAAGCTGATGCTCATCCATCTCTGTCAAGAGAATAGTTGGCCAGCAGTGCCAACAATGCCCAAACTGAGAAGCCGTATTCTAACACAAAGTTCCAGCTTGTGTTTTCTTATAACTAAAGACCTCAATTAATTCTGTTTTCAGAAACTTAACATGTTGTCACTGAACTTAACCCATTTAAGGGAGGAAGAGTCAAACAGCAACAATGTTACTAGAGTTTGTTAGGTTCAGAGCCTGGACTCTGGCAGCCCTAACAGGCCAGGCTGGGTCACTGCCCTCAACAGGCCAACTGGAGAGACTCAATGGTATAATGTGTGCTTAATGAAAAGCTTCAGGTTTGAGCTTCAAGGGGGATGGTACACTGAGGTACACTATCCTTGAGATAAGAGATTTATTAAATGTAACAATGAAATGTTAAAATCTAGCTGCTACTTAAGCCATAATACTTTGCCAGAGTCTCCCACTTTCAGATACTGACAGGCACCCTACTGAGACACCAGCTCCAAGTCCCAGCTAACAGACTTCCTGGGGCTAGGATCTCTCATCTGGGGAGGTGAGCTGACATCAAAGAGGGTGTGGTTGTATATCCTGCTTACTACCATTTCCCTCTCATGGCTGGGAAACCTCCCCATTCTCAGAAAGTATAAGAAGAAACCACACTTCTGCCATATGGGCTCTGATTCCTCTCTATCTCTGCCATGTAGTCTGTGTCTGGTGTTGGGGCCCGAACTGACCCCAGAGCCCTCACCATGCTATTGTCTGCCTGTCTGTCCATGACAATAACTTCTCTAAAAGTCTCCAGTAATCCATTTCAGCATATCTCTTGAACCACCCCCAATTTGAAACCTTTCGTTAGAAGAATTATTAACACCATAAACATATAGACAGCAGAATGGAGGTCCCTTCTTATGGGTCTCAAAGGGAAGGGGAGGTTCCATGTTATATGGCTGGTGAGTAGTCCACAGAAGGGGCCCAGCTGTCTCAGGCTCCACAGAAAAGCCTGATCCTAGGCATGTATGAGACCCTGGGTTCAACCCCCAGCATTACAAAAACAAAAACAAAAGAACTGATCCCTGAATGCCAGAAATAAATTGCAACTGTCTCATGCAAGCAAGAGTAAGCATCCCTCCTATCTAGAGAGCCCTGCCTTGGCACAGGAAACATGAAGCCCATGCTTGGTCCATTCTGCAGGTTAACGTTTTAGGAGATGAAGGGCACCTCTCCTATCACCATGGTAAAAGGAAAGCTCTGCTGGGTAACAGCTTGGTTCTACGCAGTCCCCCTGCTTCTTCCCTAGCTGGGGTAACTCCCATTTCTACTTCAGGTTACCTGTTACCATGTTGTTCACTGGATAATTCTGAAGAGGGAAGTACATCTGCTTTTCTACAACCGGAGTCCTTATAAAATCATTCTCTGCACTATAAAAATAAAACATACAGAAAGTCACATTTATATTTGATTTTTTAATTTATATTACAAATGAAGATTTATTCCAGGCAATGTATATAATAATTTAACACTTTTTTTTGGTTTTTTTTTTTGAGACAGGGTTTCTCTGTGTAGATTTGCACCTTTCCTGGAACTCGCTTTAGAGACCAGGCTGGCCTCGAACTCACAGAGATCCGCCTGACTCTGCCTCCTGAGTGCTGAGATTAAAGGCGTGCACCATCACTGTCCAGCAATTTAACACTTCTTTGATCAGGTTTTAGACTTACTTACTGAAATATTAATTGTAAGCTTTCTTTTGTGATCCTAACAAAGACCAGAGCTTATATACCTGCTTTTGGTTTTCTTAGCTACTTCACAAATCAAACAGTTATTGAATAGAGGCCTAGGTCTTCTCAATATCTCCCAAAGCACAGTAATAATTTGTAATAAGATAACATAGGGCTAGGAATGTATCTCAGTTGTAGGGCTTTTCCCTAGCATGTATGAGACTGGGTTCAATTTCCAGCACTGTCAAAAATGTAAAATAATTTATTATGTACATCATAATATATATATATATATATATTTATACACACATGTGAAATCTTACATATGCCAAAAGAAAAGCACAGTAGATTATATAAATGGTCACAGTATTTTGTTATTCAGTATTCAAATAATTGAGACTCTATGAACCAGTACACTTCACCATACTTCAGCACAACAAAAAGAAACAAGGTCAGGGAAACCATGAAATACAGTGAGATTTTTAAGTAACTTAAATAAGTAAGGTTTACCTTAGATCATGGGCCTGCCTATTTAAGACCAGATGGCAGCCTAGAAGAAATCAGCCCACACCTTCCCTATAGTCTGTCCACTGAAGCAAAGAATTGACATGCTCTGTGTTATCACACAAGCCTAGATGGGTCCCCCTCCTTTTTGTGGGGGGAGGGTTCAAAATAGAGTTTCTCTGCATAGCCCTGAATGTCCTGGAATTCGTTTTGTAGACCAAGCTGGCATCAAACTCACAGAGCTCTGCCTGCCCCTGCCTCCCAAGTACTGAGATTAAAGGCATGCACCACCACTGCCTGCGTGGTAGTTTGAATGTAACTGGCCTCCATAATCTCACAGGGAGTGGACTATTAGGAGGTGTGGCTTTATTGGAGTGGTATGGTGTTGTTGGAGGAAGTGTGTCACCGTGCAGGTGGGCTTTGAGGTTTCCTATGCTCAGGATACCGCCCAGTTTGCCAGTTGACTTCCTGTTGCCTGCAAGCCAAGATGTAGCCAGCACCACATCTACCTGCACACCGCCATGCTCCCCACCATGATGATAAGGGACAGAACTTCTGAAACTATAAGTGAACTCTTCAATTAAATATTTTCTTCTAAGAGCTGTCATGGTCATGGTGTCTCTACACAGCAATGAAAACACTAAGACAGCCCAGCATGGCTTGCTGGGTCCCCTTTGGGAAAGAGTTGATAGAATATTAAATGCAAAGTCAAGGGACTTCAAAATTACCTCAGCTCTAGAAATTGTGTCTTATTGTAAGAGAAGAGAGATACATACTATTCAGTAGTAGAATTATTTCTGATTTAATTTTCCTTTATTCTTTTCTGTATGTCTTATTTTCATGAATTTACATGGATTTGCATTTTTAAAATTTTGGCATTTTTGAAATAGGGTTTCATAAAGCCCAGGTTGGCCTCAAACTAGCTATGTAGCTGAGGATAACTTTGAACTTCTAATACTGTGTTTACCTCCAGGGTGCTGGTTTATGCAGTGTTAGGGATCACTTCCAGACCTCCATGCACACTAGGTAACCCCTATAACACTGAGCTACATCCTCAGCCTATTATATTTATTTTTAAATAATCTAAATCAACAACAAAAAGTTAAAATGCACGTGGCTTTAGAATTTGAGGAATATTTGGGGAAAGGAAAATAGCACAATGGTTAAAAGTTTGGACTACACATGGTTTCAAATTCAGCTGTACTTTCTGAATATATCTGAGTAAATTACTTAGCTCTTCAGATCTATTTTCTCAATTGTAAAATGAATGGGGCTGATTGCATATCTAAGTGGTGAGAATCAAATGAAATACTGTAAACTGCTTGTCTCACAAATACTTAGCAATTGTTCAATAATAGCATTTCTTTTAGTATGTGCTTGCTATCATTTAGTAAGTAATGCTTCATACATGTATTTTAGGGTATATTTTATTTATGTTCATATTCCACCATCTGGTGGTTCCACAAAGAAATGGCTCTACAGATGTAGTGGAGTTCTCTAGCATAACATGACAGGGCTACTGAACACATGAACTCACAGTGGCTATGACAACACGCATAGGACTATACAAGATCAAACTAGCTAACATCCCAGCATGGGTAGAGGAGGGGCTCATGAAGCCCCAACTCTAGCTGAGAAGCTGTTGGCCTTAGAGAGCTGCTACAAGAGTGAGAATAAGTTTTCTTCGGGGATGCAGCCCTTGAAAGGCTGCTCATACTCCTGTAGATGGTCCAATACTCATTCACATAGAGGCAGCACTAAGTAGACCCAGCAGGTTTTTAAAGCAAGAAGCACCAGGTAGTGATGGTGCACACCTCTCATCCCAGCACTCAGAAGGCAGAGGCAGGTGGATTTCTGTGAGTTTGAAGCCAACTTGCTCTACATAGTGAGTTCCAGAACAGCTAAGACTACACAGAGAGAGAATACATGAAATTGAGGGAAAGAGGGGAGTTAAAGAATTAGAGGAGGGGGTGGGTGTGGGTTTGATCAAAATTCATTATATGCACTATGAAATTCCTAATTAAAAAAGGAAAATTGAAAAATAAAAGGCAAAGCCCAGCAGTGGTGATACACACCTTTAATCCCAGCACTTGGAAGGCAGAGGCAGGCAGATTTCTGCGAGTTCAAGGCCAGCTTGGTCTACAGAGTGAATTCCAGGACAGCCAGGGCTACACAGTGACAGTGAAACCCTGTCTTGAAAAAAACAAAAGGAAAAGAAAAAGGAAAAAAAGGCAGAAACCTAGGGCATATTCACATAATTGGTCTTTGGTTTTTTAAATGTGACAGAGTCTTCCTATGTAGCCTAGCGCTCATCTTAACCCCTATAGTGCCAAGATCATACTTAAAAAGTACCACGCCTGGCATTTTTGTCATGTATGCATGTATATTTGTGTGAGTGTTAGTGTGAGTGCGCACATATAGGAACATGCATGTGGAGGCCAAAGATTAATATTAGGTGATGTCATCAATAGTTCATCACCTTATTTTGTTATGTATTTATTTATTTTTGTTTTATGTGCATGAGCGTCTTGCCTCCGTGTGCACCACATGTGTGCCTGGTGCTCTCAGAGGTCACAAGAGAGTGTCATATCCCCTGGAACTGGAGTAACTGATGGTTGTGAGCCACCACGTGGGTGCTGGAATCAAATCTAGGCGCTCTGTAAGAGCAATAAGTGCTCTTAACCACGGAGCATCTCTCCAGCCCCACTTCTACTCTCTTTAATAAAAGTTCGTATTTGGACAAATTAATCTTTTTATCTTAGATCTCTTTTTCTATAAATGGGAATGGTGATAATGATACTATTAATCTCAGAGGAATTGTAAACTAAAACAAATCCACAATCAAGCTCAACGATTTCTCCATTAAGTTTGAACAGCACTGAAGCATAGGAACTCCCTACCTTTCAGACAACTCTTTCTTGTGTTCTGTGGTTGGCTCACTGCTTCCCCTCTCATTTGATGGTATCCTGTCATGCTGCAAACAGCAAAAGATATCACATTTGTAAAATTAACACACTAATTATCTAATCATTAATTTTTAAATTAAATTAAAATATAATCAAAAGCTATTAAATTTATTTTTTTAGTTCTAGTCATTGTAACCTAGTAGGGAAGCTTATGAAATTTTGTATATATACTCATATAATCATGCTTTTAGAAGAGTATAAAGAAGGAAAACCAGAATTCTAAATACCAGCTATAGTTGTAGCAAGTAACTAAATTTTGTTTGAGGGAAGGGAAAGAATACAGAAAGGAAGGAAGAGAGAAAGGAAAAAAATCAAACATTACAAACTTAAAGACTTTCTTAAAATCCTTGACTTCAGGATTTTCCTATTTACAAATCAATAAAAAAAGACTGAATGAATTGTTTCTATTTTAAAGTGATGGTGACAGAGATATGTTTACTCTGAAGTTGTAACAAAACTAAAAGTATATTACGCTTTTCCAAAACATTTGTAAAAATGACTCAGATGCTTATACCTAATGCATTTAACAGAATGTCATTAGAAATTCCATATTTAGATCATAAATTTTCCCTAAGCAATAATAATGCTCCAAATTACTTTCCAGATTTATCCTTGTTATTTTCATTTGAAATCATAACTTTCTACTTATATATTATGTGGTTACAGTATTATAATTAGCTAATATTCAACACTGATAACTACTTTAAAGGAATTGACAAGATCTTTTATCAAATAATAATGTCTAGCCAATAATCAATATAAAAGTATGTTATTAACATTTTTATTTTGATTTATCTGTCTGCCTGTATGTCTGTGTAAATGTATGTCACATGTATGCAAGTGCCCACAGAGGCCAGAAGGGCTCGTTAGAAGCCCTGGAGCTACAGTTACAGGCACCTGATGCAGATGTTGGGAGTTCAGTGGTGAACTGAATTCTGGTCCCCTGAGCCATCCCTCCAGCCTTACACTAACTTTTTTTTTTTTTTTAACAGAAATGACATTAGATTAGGTTTAAGCTAAGAAAATTTGGTTTCATTGTGCTAATATATGGTAACATGTACTAAGACAGATTTTTTTCCCTTTTCTGTTTATGTCAGCATTTTTATTTATAAAATTAAATGATCTTTAGGTTCTTTTTAAGTCCCATAGTACTGGTATACTGAACAATTGGCAACTAATTTTTAAAACTCATCATCACTTGCCGGGCGGTTGGTGGCGCACGCCTTTAATCCCACCACTTGGGAGGCAGAGGCAGGCGGACTTCTGTGAGTTCAAGGTCAGCCTGGGCTACCAAGTGAGTTCCAGGAAAGGCGCAAAGCTACACAGAGTAATCCTGTCTTGAAAAACCAAAAAACAAAACAACAACAACAAAAAGAAACTCATCATCACTTGTATAGAAACACTGACATATCAGAGATTAGATATTTTCAGAACTTATCACCTCCAAGCCTCGGACATCTACATGTGTATAATGGCATGTGCATACACACAAAGAAATAAATAGAATTTTAATTAATGAAAGGAATATGAAGTATATAAATTAATTACTTGGCTGTGGAAATATAGATTTTTTTAAATTTTTTCAGACTGAAAAAAAAATAACATACTGATAAGTTTTTAAAAATAAAATAGTACAATACCTTGCACTTAGAGATATTTTTGCTACTTTGAGTGTGCTCTTTTTCAGTTTTGTGAGACCATTTGAAAATATAACATTTCTATTTAAGATCTAGCAAGAATTTTCTCATAAATATATTTTATCTTTATAATACCATTAGCATACTTGAGAAAATTTAATAAATCATTATTATCTAATATCCCACCAATCAGTTTTCCCACTTGCTCTCAAAATGCCTTTTTTGTTGTTTTGAGACAGGGTCTCACTATGAAGCCCTGGCTGGCCTGGAACTCACAGAGCTCTGCTTGCCTCTGCCGCCCAAGTGCTAGGATTAAAGGCCAGTGCCACCATGTTATGTTAAAAATGCTTCTTTTATGTTAAAAATATCTATATAGAGAATCTGATCAAGGTTTATATATCACATTTGGCTGTTGTATCTCAATTTAGAACAATCCTTTTGCCTTTGGTGTGACAGTCGCTATAGAGGTCAGGCCAGCTGACTGACTGTGGCATAGTCACTTCTTGGATTCATGTGATTAATTCATAATTGGATCTCGATTAAGCTTTTGAATAAGAATACAGCATAGACAATATTGTGTGCTTATTACAACACAACAGACTAAGCATAATTAGAGGTTATTCCAGGATTAGTGACACCAATTTGATCATTTGGTTAAAGTGGAATCTTCCAGATCTGTCCATTTGCAGATATTGCTTGCCTTTGTAATTAGTAAGTAATCTGTGGGTGATAATTTGGGATCATAGTTTTTACATCTATTAGTGACTCTTTCTAAATCAATTATTATATTTGCAGTTACAGAATGCATATTTTTTATTTTAATTTTGTGTGTGTGTGTGTGTGCGTGTGCGTGGTGTGTTGGGGACAAGGCACCCAATAGGATACAGCATGCCTATGGAGGTCTGAGGACAACTTGCTGGCGTTGGTTCTCTCCTTCCTCTATGGACCCTCCCCAGGTCATCAGGCTTGCACAGCAAGCACTTTGACTCACTGAGCCCTCTTGCTGGCCCAGAGAAGGATTCTCTATTTTATCATCCTTTCTACCTCTATTAGCTGCTATTGCTATAATGAAAAGTTATACTTATACTACTTTCTTCTTCTTTCTTTCCTTCCCCTGTCATTTTTTCTTTCTGCCTTTGGATTATCACTATGAACTAATTGATTCCTTTTTATATAATGTATCATTATCAATTACTGTCTTCTTTGATACTGAAATTATCCATATTTGTCTATTGCAGAAGGATTTTGAAGTCAAAATACAGACAAATTTGAGTAGAATGACAAAAACTAAAATGCAGTTTTGCATATCTATTAAGGAATATTCCTCAAAACATTTAACAAGTGATTCAGCACAAGAATTCATCAGAATCTACACCAGCAAATAGCAGGCACCTATTGTTACTCTATAGTACTGACTAAAGAAACCAGTGTCTTATTTATTTTTCCAGTACCAGGAATTGAACCGAAGGAACTGTGTGCCAAGGAGGCATTCTGCCACTGTGTTCTACCCCAACCCTCAAGTTTCTTTCTTTCTTTTTCTTTCTATTTTATTTTTCTTCAACTTCTAATCCTCCTGCCCCTGTCTCCCAAATGTTAGGATTACAAGTGTATGGCACCATGTCTGGTTTTTATGCTGGGCTGAGGACTAAACCCAAGGCTTCCTGCATGCTAAGCCTGCATTTGAGTTTCTTATAAGAATAGTTTCATTTATACAAAATAATTGTTTTACCATTGCACTGCACTATGTAAAAACCATGTCAAACCAGAAAACACTCAATAAAAGCATGCTCTTTCAATTCCTTAATCTGGCTCATTGATGCATATGTCACAAATTATACTGCCTTCAAAATTTTTGAAACTGCACATCCCAATCAATTATTTTAATTTCCTCTTACCTTTTCTATCAGAACATTTTCATCTTGTTCCCAAATAAAACTACCAATTTTTCTTCGTATTTCTGTAGTGAGAAAAACAAGTTCAATATTTTTAAAAGTAATTTCTGGATTTTGCATAATGTTTGAAACTTGTAGGTTATGTTTATTCTACTTGAATCAAAATAACCTCTTTTTTTTTTTAAATTCTACTTGAATCACAATAACCAGATTCCTACTGAACCAAGGCATTGAAAAGCCTAGGAATTAAAATTTCCAATTCACTCTCCAGATGATTCCAGTACACTTATGATCACTATTATAGACTTCTTCATGGTATGGGGTGTGCATGTATGTGTTTGTTGTGTAAGTATATGTGGTTGCATGCATATGAACATGCAGATGTCTATACCTGTATACAGCATGCAGAGGCCAGAGGAGAGCACTGAGTATTTTCCTCTGCCTTATTGCCTTCAGACAGGGTCTCTCACTGAACTGGAAGCTTATTGGTTCAGCTAGACTGGCTGGCCAGCTCCTGGGATCTCTCTGTCCCCATCCTCCAGCTGCTGGGGTTACAGGCACTCATGACCATGCCTAGCTTTTCATGTGGATGTTAGGAATTCAAATTCAGGTCCTTATGCTGGGCAAATTCTCTTACCTACTGAGCCATTTCCCTGCCCTTACTTTTTCTACTAGCATATATTACTTCATTAGATATGTGTCTCCATTATGCCAAGTATTAATAAATAAGACAACTATCACAATAAAATGCATAAAATTGTTGAG
Source organism: Peromyscus maniculatus bairdii (assembly GCF_049852395.1). Taxonomy (NCBI): domain Eukaryota; kingdom Metazoa; phylum Chordata; class Mammalia; order Rodentia; family Cricetidae; genus Peromyscus; species Peromyscus maniculatus. The sequence continues at coordinate 100,057,411 of NC_134855.1, read as the reverse complement.
TATCTAGAGCTGGGTTTCTCAAGAATAAATTTATTTTACTAAAAAGTAGATAAGCAATGTCTAGTAGACAGGAATTCTATAAAATTCAGTATGTCTGGTGACTTTTATTATCTTAATAATCTCAAAATTCTCCACAACAGTCCACTGGAGGACAAAAGGATCTAATTATACTAGACTTTTGTTAACCAATATGGTAGCAATGTAAATGTATGCTTAGTCAAATTGAGGTATGGTGTAAGTGTAAAATAAGAACTGGATTTTGAATATCTGGTATCAGAAAGAATATAAAATATTTTAATAATTTTCATACTGATTACATATTGAAATGATAATCTTTTCAATATTAGGTTAAATAAAATATAATCTTAAAATTAATTTTGCCGGGCTGGAGAGATGGCTCAGTGGTTAAGAGCACTGACAGCTCTTCCAGAGGTCCTGAGTTCAATTCCCAGCAACCACATGGTGGTTCACAACCACTTACTTGCAAAGAGATCTGGTGCCCTCTTCTGGCCTGCAGGAATACATGTATACTGTATACATAATAAGTAAGTAAGTAAATAAATAAACAAATAAGTATATAAATAAGTAAATAAATAAATAAAATCTGGGGGCTGGAGAGGTGGCTCAGCGGTTAAGAGCATTGACTGCTCTTCCAGAGGTCCTGAGTTCAATTCCCAGCAACCACATTGTGGCTCACAACCATCTATAGTGAGATCTGGTGCCCTCTTCTGGCCTATAAGCATATGTGCAGATAGAGCACTGTATACATAATAAATAAATCTTTAAAAAAAATTAATTTTGCCTATATATTTTTAATACGGCTACCAAAACCTTTTAAACTCGCATAGTTCACAGTGGCATATCACACACATCTGCTAGGCCATACTGCTCTAAGTAGATAAGTACGATATCCTGGTTTGAATGAGAATGGCCCCACAGGCTTGTGTTTGAATGTTTGGTCCCCAGTTGGTGGAACTGTTTGGAACAGATCCTCACTGGAGGAAGCATGTTACTGGTGAAGCTGTTAAGGGAGGCTCCTCATTGGTGAAGTATGTTATCGGCGATGGATCTGAGGTTTCAAGGGACTGTGCCACTTTCAGTGGTCTCTGCTTCCTGTTTGTAGCCCCAGATGTGAGCTGTCAGCACTGCTCGAGAGCCGTATGCCTGCCTGCCTGCCGCCATGTTCCCCACTATGATGGCCATGGACTCCTATCCCTTTGTAACTGCAGGTCCCAAATAAACCCTTCCTTTTATAAGGTGCCTTGGTCATGGTGTTTTATCACAGTAATGGAAAAGTAACTAAGACAGTAATATACCTTTTTTTTTTTTTAAAGGAGTATGTTTTCATTTCAAACAGATTTGTTTGTTTGTTTGTTTTTCCGAGATAGGATTTCTCTGTGCAGTTTTGGTGCCTTTCCTGGATCTTGCTCTGTAGACCAGGCTGGCCTCGAACTCACAGAGATCCACCTGGCTCTGCCTCCTGAGTGCTGGGATTGAAGCCGGTTTAGCCGGGCAGTAGTGGAGCATGCCTTCAATCCCAGCACTCGGAAGACAGAGGCAGGCGGATCTCTGTAAGTTCAAGGCCAGCCTGGTCTACAAAGTGAGTTCCAGGAAAGGCGCAAAGCTATACAGAGTAAACCCTGTCTCGAAAAATTAAAAAAAAAAAAAAAAAAAAAAAAGAGAGAGAGAGAGAGAGAGGTTTAGATAGAAAGGGACGGAGAGAAAGAGAAAATTTTTTTCTTTTTTTATTATTAAGAAATTTTTGTTTGTTTGTTTGTTTTTTCTAGACAGGGTTTCTCTGTGTAGCTTTGCGCCTTTCCTGGAACTCACTCTGTAGACCGGGCTGGCCTTGAACTCACAGAGATCCACTTGGCTCTGCCTCCCGAGTGCTGGGATTAAAGGCGTGCGCCACCACCGCCCGGCTATTAAGAAATTTTTTATTAATTTTACATACCAACGAAGATACCCTCTTCCATCCGAGATAGTTATTTTTTAACAAATCAATTTTTTTTGCCATAAGTCATTAGTTTATTTGCATAACCACTTAGATAATTTAGTATTATAATTAGGTTGTGCTGGAACACTACTTACAAGAAACCAGTCTTTGGGGTTTCTAAGGATTTATCTAGGAAAATAACTGTTTTTGGTTTGTTCTGAGTTGTTTTTAATATTTTCCTCACTGGAAACCTGTGACCAGCTTCAGTTTGTCTTTCTAGAAATGGACATAGAAGCAAAATCCTCACCAAGAACTGAGTGACTAGGGATGGAGAGATGGTTCAGAGGTTAAGAACACTGTATGCCCTTCCAGAAGACCCTGGTTCCATTCCTAGAACCCACATGGTGGCTCACAACTGTCTCTAACTCCAGTTCCTGGGGATCTGATGCCCTCTTCTGGCCAGCACAGGTACCAGGCACCACTGCGGGGCACCGACACACATGCAGGCAAAACACCTACATATAGAATAATTTAAACAAGAACTGAGTGACTAACGAAAGACCTACAAAAATGAGAGATATAAGGTTAGGTAAACAACCTAGGTTAAGCTTTGGACAAACATGCTAAGACCATGTTCCAAGCAGGGAAAACTGAAAGGACCAATCTCAAAAGCAGTTTACTTACTTTTCCTTCAGTTGTTGAGATAATGTGAAAGTACTTTCAAAAGCATAATGAAAAATATAAATACGAATTTACTATTATAACAAATATTTAAACAAAAATTCAGATGAAGAAATTCAACACTAGCAAACAACACATTTATTAATACTCACCACATGTCATATGAGATCTATTATCTCATTTTATCCTCAAAATCACTTGGAAGAAGTCAATAGCAAATAAATTACAAAACTGCTGGGCATGGTGGTGCACATCTTTAATCCTAGCACTTGGGGGGGCGGGCAGAGGCAGGTGGATCTCTGTGAGTTTGAGGCCAGCCTGGTTTATATAGTGAGTTCTAGGCCAACCAGGACTACAAAGTGAGACTCTGCCTCAAAACAAACAACTAGAACAAAAAAAAAAAAAAAACCTCCATAAAAACAAATTAAGTGTTGGATCCCAGCTAGTAAGCACTTTTGGGGTAATATCTGACTCTGTCTTGGTTTGTTTTATTTTTTGAGACAGGGTTTCTTTGTGTAGCTTTGTGCCTTTCCTGGAACTTGCTTTGCAGACCAGGCTGGCCTCGAACTCAAAGAGATCTGCCTGGCTCTGCCTCCCGAGTGCTGGGATTAAAGGTGTGCACCACCACCACCTGGCATGACTCTGTCTTATTCACCATTGAATTCAAGCACCTGGGTTGTGACCTGGCAAACAAAGAGAATTTAATGAGTGTGTAAATAAAGAAAGCCAGAATACTCACTCAAGGTGTCTCTTCCCAAGTCCATACTTATTCTACCTATATTAAATGATTCAAAAATTTCTGTGGGTATCGTGGTTCACACCTACAATCCCAGAACTCAGGAGACTGGGATACAGAGTGAGACATTGTCAAAAATAAAAACAAAAAAAACCCAAAAGCAAAACACACACACACACACACACACACACACACACACACACACACACACACACACACCATCCAACTGAGAACAGAGATTGGTAAAAATTAAATTTGGTTATCTTAGAAGGGATTGGCTGGATTTGGCAAACAGATAGGTTTATGATTTTTGCTAACCTTTTTGCAGACATTCAGGAGGAAGAACAAAATGGCCCAAGGCCACTGAGTTTTTCATCTCAGTATTAGCTACCGCAGAAAGATAGTAGGCATGAAAAACTGTAGCATTATCTTCTATGTACTCGAGGCTCTGATATATTCTAGAAGAAAGGAAATCTTCTAGGTTATGAAATAGACAGGAATGCATTCAACCTTTCAAAAGAAAAACAAATGACTTCAAGTAGGATTACTGCTAACATTAAAGAATACATTTATGATGGTCCTTTTTTCCTGGCAAGAATGAATAAATTTCAGGTCTGTTAGTTTGAGGACCTACATGTAGGCAAATCTCAGCTTTCGAGTGGGTAAATGATTATATACATTTACAAAAGACCTAAAACAGTAGTCAGCTGGCCATCAACAGTGGACCGAAAGCCAGCAGCGCAAGGAGTGTTACTCATAGTTACTGCCATGAAAAGAAATCAATTAATTCCGAGGTCGAGTGGGCATCCAGTTAGAGAAGCTTTCACATACAGAAAACATCTTTTCTAAGCCTGTGAAAAGAGGGAGAGAAGAAAAACATTAGGAATAAAAGACATACATGAAGGAACAACAATGACAATGTTGACTAGACTTCGAAAGGTCTGGAAAATTAAAAGAGGTTTTAGCTAAACCTGCACCTGTAGGTAGTGGGGCGAGGGCAGGCCAGGCGCAGATCTCCGTTCAGTACGCGACAGCAGTTATGAAAGGAGATGGCAGGACACACATGGAGGCAGAGTGGTCTCTTAGGAAGTTCCTGTGATGGTCCTGGCAAGGGGTAATTACAGTGCTAGTAAAAGCAGCAATGCGGAGGAAGTACTGTTACTGGAGCCTGTTCCATGGTATTGGGTACCGATTCATTCGTGGTAATAGCAGTTAGTTAAGATGCCAGAAAGCCCAGTCTTGACACGTGCCTGAAATCTTAATCTTGGGACTTAGTATGCCAAGACAGGAAGAGCATGAGGTGCAAGGCTAGCCTGGGCTACATTGCAAGAGCCCGTCTCAGAGAAAAAAGACAAAAAAGGGTGGGGGGTAGATTTTCAGCTTGCAGAACTCAGGACGTGCTCCGGTGTCGAGGTGATACCTGGTTGGAACCTGCAACTTTCACGTGACAGCTGGACATTCAAAAGCAGGATTCCGTTAGAGACCGGAGGGACAGGCAGAAGGCGAGGGCGGGCGGAAGGAAAGAAAGGAGAACGGCATCCCTCAGGACGAGGGCTGCAAACTTGCTGTTCCCCAGTGGGGATGACTGGACCGCCACGTCTATGCGTGGCTCTAGCGGGTGACCCTGGGGTACCTCAGCGTGTCCGGGTGCGAGGCATCGCAGCTGAACAGGAAGTCGGCGGCCTGGGCATCGCTGACGGTCCCGCCTTGGTCCACTGTGGAGGCAAGAGCACGTGTGAGCGCCGGGCAGGGCAAGCGCCCCCAACCCCGCTGGGGGAGGAGGGCTTCCCGGGATGGGGGGGAGGGACACACTGCGCCCCGCCCACCTTCCTACCCCAGAACTGCCGCAAGTCCTGACTGACGCTGCGGCAGAACCAACCACGCTGCCCCTGGAACATGGCGCCGCCTGCCTCCAGGGCTCCTGGGCGGGGCCTAGCGCCGAGACCGCTGATTGGTCCGAAACCAAGCTTGCTGATTGGTTCCCACAAGGAAAGGGCGGGAAAGGTCTGCGGAAGCAGACAAAGAGGCGCTAACTCCCATCCACACGTGAGAGAAGAGCCACGGAGGGCCAAGTTCGCTGGACCTGGTGAGTTTTAAACACTGGGGTAATAAGTGTAGTAGTAGGGTGCTTATACACCTATAAACTGCTGGAATTACCCGCTGGCCACTGAGGCAAGAAGAAGACACTGCACTGGAGTTACAGGCCGTCGTGAGCCACCCGGTGGGTGCTGGGAATTGAACACCAGGTCCTCTGGAACAAGGGTCCTCTGGAAGAATAGTCAGTGCTCTTAAACCCTGAGCCATCTCTCCCACCCTAAGAATTATTTTTAAATGTAGTGATGGTATCATTTTGTTTATATTTATTTGGGGGAGTGTGGTTGTGTGTGTGTGTGTGTGCAGATCAGAGGACAGCTCTCAAGTGCTGGTTCTTTACTTCCACCATATGGGTTCCAGGGATTGAATTTAAGTGGTCAAGCTTTGTGGCAAGAGCTTTCATCAGCAGCATCGTCTTGCTACTCATATCATATTTTTTGTCATTTTGAGACAGTCCCTTATAGCCTAAGCTGGTCTTGAACTTCAACTGAATATATGGCCTTGAATTTCCGGTTCTCCTGCCTCCACCTTCAGAGTATTTTGATCGCAGGCCTGGGTCACTATGTCCAGTTTATATATTGTTGAGGATGGAACTCAGTGAAAGGGATCAGGGTCAGCACAGAACACACCAGACACCAAATTCTCAGCCTAGAGGGCCAGGCTAGGGCATTCCTCTTAATCTAAGGGTCACAGGTTTTTTGAGATGTCATTTCTTATTTATTGCTTGGTTCAAATTATTCTCAGATTTCAGTAGAACATTTTGTAAAGTGGCTTATTTGTCTTTTTGTTTGTTTGTTTGTTTTTGAGAGAATCTCCATATTATTTACAAGCAAGCCTCAGACTTGTGATCCTATGCTTCAACCCCCAAATGTGAAGATTACAGGCAGGCATAGCTATGTACACTGATATATCTTAAAATTTCCAAATACATATGATTTTCTGATTCTGAATATATTTACTCATGGCTTAGCTGCATTAAAATAAAATACTGGGGCTGGAGAGATGGCTCAGCGGTTAAGAGCACTGCCTGCTCTTTCAGAGGTCCTGAGTTCAATTCCCAGCAACCACATGGTGGCTCACAACCATCTGTAATGAGATTTGGCACGCAGACAGAACAGTGTATACATAATAAATAAATAAATCTTTAAAAAATAAAATAAAATACTGGTCTGTTTGATCAAATCTTGAAGTTTGTTAGCACTTACTTTATAATGGCAGTGTATAGCCCATGAGGTTATATCTTTAAAAAGAATGCTCTTAGGTGTTCTGTATATATGTTTGTTGGATCAAACTACTCATATTGTCTGATTCTCTGTCAATTTGTAGGGAAGCCATGTAAAAATCTTATGGATCTATCAATTAATTCTTATATGTTAAATTTTTATTTGTGTGCAGGCCTTGTACTGCACTACTTTTAATTAGAAACATGTAAACTCATACTTGTCATTTTCTGTTTGTTTGAGTCATTGAGCACTTAAATATGAAAGGCAAAACCTCAAGACACATAGAACACGAGAGAATATTTTTGGCCCCAGGCAAAGGATTTTTTTTTTAATTGAGACATAGTGTTAACCATGACAGAAAAAAATTACATAAATTTGACTCCATTAAAATTCTCTTCACCAAAGTCACCATAATTAGAGTGAATATATACAAGTCACAAAATAGGGAAGGTACCTGCAGTGCAAATAATCAAGAAAGGATTAGTGTCCAGAATATATAAGTAACCCTATGAAACAATAAAAGAGAAATGACCCAATTAAGAAAATTCAGCAGACATCTGAATAGACTTTATAATAAAAAGACCTGCAAATGACCAATAAACACATGAAAATATGCCTAATCACATGTAGTTAGGGAAATGAAAATTAAAACCACAATGAGATACCATTACATAAGTTCAGTATTACATACTGAACCATTACATACTGAACTTATTAATAAAAAATGAATTGGCAAAAGCAGAGTCATAGGAATTCCTCCTGCCGCTGCTAGTGAGAATGTAAATCTATACTCTCACTTTGGTCAACAGTCCAGTGTTACTTAAAGTTATATGTCTAATGTCACCCAGTATTCATCAGATATACACCCAGGGAAACTCTTGTTCCCATGTACACATACAGCAGTACACATAGAATGTTTATGGCAGCTTACAATTGCTAACAGCAGCAATAACAAAAAGGAACAATGGAAACAATCACTGTACGCTGGGTATTTAAATTACTGTCTCTCCTTTAAATTTCTAAATTATGTTTATTTCTTCATTTGAGGGGTGACATGGCTTGGATGTGGAAGTCAGAGGACAACTTGAGGGAGTCAGTTCTTTCCTTCCATCATGTGGGTCCTAGGGATCAAACTCAGGTCATCAGGCTTGGCAGCAACTGTCTTTACCTGCTAGTGATCCTGAATTATACTGTATTTTCATACAATGAAATACAATAGTCCTTAAGCACAGAGGATGCTTTTCAACATCCCAAATGGATGCCAGAAGTTACTAATTCTAGACCCTATATATACTATAATGCTTTCCACCACTACACAGATATCACTGTGCCAAATTTTAATTAATAAATAAGGCATGGTAAGACATTAACAATTAATAATAAAATAGAACAATTATAATATATTCAACAAAAGTTAGTGTGTTTTCTCTCAACTGCCATGAGGCAGCTAGTATATACATTATGGATATGCTACTCTATTGATCCTAAGTGGGAGGGGTAGGAGGGCATAAGACTTTATCATACTACTAAGAACTGCATATTGAACCCAAATCCTCCAACATGATAAGAAATCTTTACCACTGAGTTGCACCCCAGCGCTCAGAACCATGATTTTAAATTAATCAATCATTTATGTCTGGAGTTTCCCACTGGTATTTTCAGACTATGGTTGACTGTAGGTAATTTTAACTGTGGAACATGAAATCATGGATAAGGGAAAGAATACTAGTACATCATAATTTTGAATTTTCAAAAAGCCCAGGAAAACATACAACACCATACCATTTATTTTCAAGTTCAGAAGAAGTGATAAAATGAAAATATATATTTTAGGAATACATGGATATTTAATATAGAAAAAATAAAATAATACATGTATAGAAAAACCAGCTAAGTTTATATTTTTAAAAGAATTTTTATATAAAACATATTATTTATTCATTATGGATATGCATGTGTGTTTGAGTATGCATGCATACCACATGTGTGCAGGAACCTGAGGGAATCAGAAGAAAGCATCAGATTCCTGAAATTGAAATTATAGGTATTTATAAGCAGGCCTGTGAGTGCTGGGAGCTGAATCTTCTGCAATCTCCAGCTGGGTGCTGGATCTTCTGCAAGAGTAGTAAGTGCTCTTAACTGCTGAACCATCTCTGCAGCCCCATGCCTTATGTTTTAGTGCAAAGCATAGAGTAGTGAATACCTGAAAACTGAAAGAGGCACCCAGGAGCCACCAATGTTTCATTGCTGTTTGGGTTCTAAAGCTAAATTATTAGTTAATTAGTCTTTTTTATTATTATTCTCAGAAGACCTCTACATATCTATCACCTGCCTTAATTATTGTGTATTTTTAGAAGTAATTAAGAAATTATATTAGTTGATAGGGGAGGAGAGGGGAGACAGTGACAACATCAAGCAAAGTTCCAGGCCCAACATGAGTCCTCACCACATTCTGGTTGAGGTGAAGTCATTAAAAGACATGGATAGGAAGGGGCTGGACAGATGGCTCTGTGATTAAGATTAAGTGCACTGCTCTTTCAGAGAACCCAGGTTGGGTTCCAGCACCCACATCAGGCAGCTCACAACCACCTATAACTCTAGCTCCAAGGGATGTGACATCCTCTTTTGTATTCCACAGGTACCTGCATCCATGTGGCACACACTCAGATACACTTGCATACACATAATTAAAAAAATAAGATTTTGTTTAGAAAAATAGTAAGTTTTCAATGTATCCTTTTAATCATGTCATGCTAGTTACCAAACTCATCTATTATAAATGTATATGTGTTGTATAGGAAAGCAACTTTAGATCGGGAATTCCAAGGAGGGGAACTAGGGCCATTTCATCAAGAGTACTGTGGATATCAAGAACTCTAAACCTAGAAAGAAGGAACAAGCTAGACACTCAACAAGTTGAAGAGAGAAGGATGAAAAATGCTGTTGATTAAAAATATAGACAGGACTGATGAAGAAGGACAGAGTCAAAAGCAGATGGGAATATGGGTGTATTTTGATCTAGGAGAAACAGGCAACTCTCACTAATAACGCAGGAAAAAAGAACTGAAAAGAGGAAAAAGAGCCAAAGATTTGCTAGACTAAAAAGTATGTTGAGTGAATGCAGGAAGACATGATTATATGCTAATTCAGGCCATTTTCTACTTCAAGTCTCTGGAGCAAATTTTTACATTTACAGCAACGTGTTTTGGAAAAGAAATGAGGTGAATTTTTTAGAATTAAATCCCAGCACTGAAAAAAGCTAATTCAACGGGAGGAAGAGTACAGATGTGAACATCCATCCTCTAGACTCAGTATGCTGGCAGAACATTCGAGAAGGGTTTCCAAGCATCACAAAATCAAGCTGCAGTTTGCTCCAGAAACAAGACATGAGGACCATACTCAGGGAAGCTCCCTGTGTCCTAGAAGACCCCACAGAAGTAGAGTGTTGTCTTGAAAGGCTCCAGCAAAATCCATGTAGGGAACTGAAATGTAAGTCAGTTTGTGAATCCTGCTTTTATTGTTTCAGAGTTCCCCATAAATTGGAAAGAGAATCCAGTGAAATTGGTAAACTATTTCAACACTTTAATAACGCTCTGAATTTATACAACAGTATGACTAATTACTGTGGATGTACGATGTGCAATGGTTCTTTATTCTCTCCACCATCATTAAGGCAGGGACAGAAGTAGGGGAAAAGTGTCTCCATGAAAAGACTACTGAAGGTGTAAAGATGACTCATGGTTGCAGCATTATAGAAGGACACCTGCCCTCCCTCATAATCCAGGTATATGCCCACCCTGTTGAGATCACCCTCTTTCAGACTACAAGAAGGCAAATCCAAAGCCTTTAGATCAGTTTGGTTCCTTAGTCTTAAAAGCCAGAATCCTTGCTCAGGAGTCAGAGGGCAGCTCCCCTTCCGAATGATGGACTCTCTGACGACTCCAACTGTCCATTTTGTCTTCTTTGCTACTTCTACTTCCCAATACCACTTTCCAGAGGTGAAGCCTTTTGAGCCCAGTACAGCCACACTTGAATCAAACCTCTCTGGATCATCAGGCATTACCTGCTTAACATCACCATGACACACACTGGTCCTGCTATCGGATAGCACCAGATTTGGATGAGCTGTTTTAGGATCCAGAGTTAATTGAGATAGGCCTAGTAAGAAAATGAGATAGCAGGGAAGAGGGGAAAGGAAGTGAATGCAATTTTCCATAGTAAGAAATAATACTAGCATAGATATTTGTGTTTTCATCTCAATATACATAAACCCCTAGTCAGGAAGTTTCTCATATACTTTCTATTGCTTGGTATCCATGTTGCTATTTCTAGACCTTTTTATATTAGCGATAAAATTAAACTTTGTTCTGAAGTAATTTATGTTCTACTGAAGGAAACAATACAAATAATGTGAATCTTGACTAATACCAAGTGGTAAAAATAGGTGAAATTGTCCCAGGAAACCTTACTAAGGAGAGTGTCTCAATTGGGCTATAACATGGTATACTTTGGGTAAGCAGAGACGGGGGAGGGTAGATTAAATGCAATTAGTTGCTTGTGTATGAGAAACTATCTGTTAGAGCTAGGGAAGACTGAGATACCTGGTGGAGATTATATTTGGTTTAACATGCAGTGAGACATTGGAGCTCTAGGGTGCTATGTGCCACTGCTCTTCAGAATAGAGTCTACAGATTATGTGGTTACCAGCCTGGGACAAGATAATACAATGAAAGCAAACATTTAGAAATTTTTATGGCAATCTAACAAAGTAACTTTATGTCATTTTAAACTGGTAATTACAAAACCAGGCTTATACTTTGTAAACGATCTTTAATTTCACATTTGTAAGTAATTAATTTATATTGTAGTCTATAATATTAAAATTCCACGACAGATGAAGATTTTTTTTAAATATGTAAAAGCTAAGAAAGTTTGCCTCATAGAAATAGACTAGTGATCACTGGAGGCTAGAAAGGATAGGGAGGGATGGGGGTAGAATGATATTGGATAACAGATACCAAAATATGGTGAGATAGATGTTACTTTCAGAGTTTTATAGCACAATATGGTAATCATAATTATATATATATATAAATATTTTCCCCCAGTGGTTTTGTTTTGTAGCCAGTGCTGGAGATTGAGCCCAAGGCCTTGTATATGTGAGGCCAGCATTCTGTTACTGAGCTATATCCCCAGGCTTTATTTATTGAGGAAATATAAATACTAATTACCATGATTGAATTATTATATGTTGCATACATGTGTTGAATATTATATTGCATCCTATAAATACATACAGTTACCATGTGTCAATTAAAATTCATTTGGAGCTGTAGCACATACCTATACCTAGGAGGCTGAGACAGAAAGATCCTAATTTCAAAGCCAGCCTGAATAATATAATGAGATCCTAGTTTTGTTGTTGTTATTGCTGTTTAATGTTTTATATCAGGTGCATGCCTATAATCCTAACACTTGGGAGGTAGAAACAACAGTATGGGGAGCTTAAGGTCATCCTTGGCCACACAGAACTCTCAGTCAAGCTGGGCTACATAAGACTGTATCTCAAAAAACTTAAGTTAAAAAAAAAAGGAACCATCAAAAAAGCAATTTGTGGCTGGAGAAATGACTCAAAAGTTAAGAGCACTTTGCAGAGGAGTTCTGATCCCAGCACCCACACCAAGCAGCCCACAACTGCCTGTGACTCCAGTACCAGGAGATCCAATACCTTTTACTGGTCTCTGTTGACAGCCACACTCAGGGGAACAAATTCATATACAGACACACACTTTTGTTTTGTTTTCTTTCTTTAAATTCTTTTTAACAAACATGAGTGATAAAGGACTTGTCCCTTTATAATTTAATGTTAAAAGAATCCAACAAAAGTGTGGTCAAAAGATTGAATATGTCTCACCAACAAGGCATAGGAATAGCAGAGAACCATGTGGAGAGATGTTCAACAGGATTAGACATTAGAGATGTATACATTAAAACAATGATGAAATGTTACTATACTTAAGGTTAAATAGTTAAAATTAGAAAGATTGACAATATCAAGTTTTATCAAGAAAATAGGAAAAATGGTCTTGTCATCCGTGCAGTAGGAAATGTAAAATGATTCCTCCACTTGAGAGAAGAGGGGTTGACAGTGTCTCATAAAGTTAAATGCACATCTCCAACCCTACCACTAGGTCTTCTCCTCAAAGATGTGTGAACAGACCATACAACTTTATTCTTCATAGCCCTCAGTGTAATCTACCCAAATGTTCGTCAGTTGAAGAATAGATAAACACATTATGATGTGTCTGTTAAACAAATTTATTGCTATGTGCAACTACATAGGTAAACCAAAGGAAGCACTGTGGTAAGTACTAAATCTAGACACATCGTACTGGAATGTGTGATTTACATTAAATCAAAAGTTTGAGAAGACACATGCAAAGTGAAATAAAGCAGATCAACAAGCATTAAGGGCTAGAGCTATACAGAAAGAACTGATTGCAGAAAAACATGCCTGTGTGTGTGAGTGTGTGTGTATGTTCATGTATGTGTTTGTGTACACAAGTATATCTATGCATGTACGTACATGTGCATGTGGAGATCAGAGATCTACTTTGGGTGTCTCCTCAATCACTCTCCATCTTATTTTGTGAGACAGGTTTCTCACTGAAATCTGGAACTCAGTCTTTCAACTAGACTGGCTGCCCAGCAAGCCTCCTAAGATCTACATTTTCCCCCAACTCTTCCCCAGTGATGGAGTTACAGTTGTTTACCACCATACCTCACTTCCTACATAGGTGCTAGGGATTCAAACTCAGGTCCTCTTGTTTGTTCAGCAAGCATTTTATTCACTAAACCATCTCCCCAGCCCCCACTTATCTTGATCACAGAGATATTTACATGTTTGTTAAAACTCAACAGCTTGTACACTAGGTATATATAGGTAAAATTGGCAGATTCTACTCTATTAACTATACTTCAGTGAAATTGTTTTCTTTCCATGTTTGTCACTTGGAAAATGTGACAAGTATATATTTGATTTTAAGTAGGCTAATAACAATAATAATATGTATATAAATTTTGCCAAAGCTATCTAAAATTTTATTTCTATACATATTATATCTAGAATATTATTTCTTTTTTATGAAATACCACTTGTGTTATTTTGTCCTGTTCAGGCCTTTGATATTTGCAAGAACACAAAAATGTGCTCATTACACAGACATATCTACTGAAATTAGATACTGTTTTCTTCTGAAGAACTGTTTTTTTTTTCTGAAGCACTGATAATCTCTAACACTCTTTTACATGTTGTGCTCTATGCTATGACTATAAAGCACTAAAAGACCTATAAAGACTCTAAATATATACAAGGAGTATGTGTGGGAAATGCCTTCAGAGCAGAGATACTCCAGAGATTCTTATAGCTGATGTAGCAAAACAGGATAAAATTGTGGTTGTTTCTACATATTCTAGATCAAACAAAATTATAGGCTGAGGAGTAATTCTAATATCAGACTCTTATGTATTGTTAGTTCAAAGACACATATTCTTAGATCATAGCAGCAGGAGAAAAAGAAAAAGTCTTCTGAATTAAACTCCACCCAAGGGCTGGAGAGGTGGCTCAGTGGTTTACAGCACTGGCTGCTCTTCCAGAGGTTCTGAGTCCAATTCCCAGCAACCACATGGTGGCTCACAACCATCTACAATGAGATCTGATGCCCTCTCTGGCATTTTGGTGTACATGCAAACAGAGCACTCACATACATAAAATACATTAATAAATAAATCTTAAAACTGCACCCAAGACTATCTCCACCTTGCCTCAAGCTAAAGAAGTAACTTGGGCCACAGCAGAGACCCCATAGATAAAATGTAGTTTGGGGGCCATAGGAATGAGTAGCTACTTCCCACTATACCTGGACAGAGAACAGACTGCATTTCCCTCCAGATCATATACTGGATGGGACCTTTGAAGCGGCCTGGGTTCAGCTTTTTGGAGATAAGCTGTCTGGGTAAGAATGCCCTCATTCCTTGCGCCACGCTGTAAGGGACACAAACAGTTTATTTTTTAGACATCCTCCAGGGCCAGAAGGAAGGGGATAGAGTACCATGGAGAAGCACTTACCTATCTATGAGCTTTGTGATGTCCTAAAAGAGAAAAGGAGAAATAGTGCAGTCAGATGCCTGTTTATCATCTCTAGAAATCTGTCTGGTTATTCTGATTACCATCCAGGTTTCATCAGTACTGGCTTCCTGTGCAGGTGATGGTGCTCAGTCCATCTCCAAGAACAATTTTTATCCTCCACAGGCTTTTCCTAATCAGCACCCCAATCTAACCTGTGAGAAACTGACCTCCCATTTGCTAACCTCCTGATTTCTATAATTCCAACTCTGGTAGGAATTATATGGAGCCAGTACATCCATAGTTAAGGTCAACTTTTTTTAAAGTGAGAACTTCCAAATATTCCCACAAGAAAAGATCAGAGGCAATTCCAGTGCCAAGGGTAACTAAACTTTTGAGTCCTGAAGTAATCACCAGTGTTGCTTTAGAGGTGAGACTTCAGGTAGCAGTTTGACAAAAAGACTTTTAAATAGTTCAGTTTATTATTTCTGTAAGCCCAAAACTCAACAAAGGCTATCAGAAACATACTTTTGAAAAATAAGCCAGGCGATGGTGGCACACGCCTTTAATCCCAGCACTCGGGAGGCAGAGGCAGGTGGATCTCTGTGAGTTCGAGGCCAGCCTGGTCTACAGAGTGAGTTCCAGGAAAGGCACAAAGCTACACAGAGAAACCCTGTCTCGAAAAACAAAACAAAACAAAACAAAACAAACAAAAAAGAAAGAAAGAAAAATAAAGCTTCAATGTTCTTAGTGGGAAAATAAAAATATTGATCCATATAGCATTATGGATGAAATTGTACTGTTTCATAGGAAGATGAAAGCACAGCTTTCCACTGAACATAGAACAAAAGCAGCCTACATTTTCCCCAAAGGATCTTCAAAGCACTGCAGTGGATTGGGTTCAGTTCAGTTCGGTTGAGTTTGGTTAGGCTATGCTTTCCTTCCCTCCCCAACCAACCCCAGGCCCTCTTCCCTCCTTCAAGTGTACCCATAATCAAATTGCTGTGGAATCTCACTTTGAGGAAGTTGAAGGGATTCTGCTGTTCCATCCGTGTCTGAATGTTTATCAGCATGTCTTTGGCGAGAAGACACTGTTCCTGAATCTGGTTCAGATTCAGCTCCATCTCCTCATTCAAGACTTTCCCCTCATCACGGAGGTCATTTAGAATGTCTTTTTCTTTGTTGTGCAGGAACTGATGCAGCTTGAGAAACTCCAAGGAAAGGTGTTGTTGCAGTTGTATCTTGTTGTCCTGGAAACCTCCATAATCATCACCACGATTACTACTGAGACTAGCACTTAGAGACAGGGACTCACACCACACAACACACCTTGGAAAATTCCATACAAATGGCTGCTTAGCATCAACATTCAATCCTACTAAACAGAGCCCCTTGGGAGACTTATTCCTTCTTTCCCAGCTAGTTTAATGGTGTAAGAGGAAAGGTTTTGTTTTCATTTTTTCTCTTACTGCTTGGATAATAACCATTGCTCTATTAAATAATGTTGTGGAGTCAATCAAACATTCTAAAAAGAATTATTATTGTTGTTTTTGTTGTTGTTTTTTGAGACAGGGTTTCTCTGTGTAGCCTTATCTGCCTTGGAAGTCATTCTGTAGACCAGGCAGGCCTCAAATTCAGAGATCTGCCTGCCTCTGCCTCTGGAATGCTAGGATTAAAGGTGTGTGCCACCACAACTTAGCTAAACATTCTCAAATTAATACTAACAATACCTTCCTAGACTGGCAAACTATCTACTAAATGATGCTACTAAACTAGGGCATAAGGAACCTGGGAGAACTGTCCTTTCAAAACCAAAACTACTCTTGCTGCCAGGACAGCATGAAAGAAACAGGATACGAACAATGTACAAAGTGCTGAAATTGGTAATTGCTACACTTGCAGCTTGTGTGTGTGTGTGTGTGTGTGTGTGTGTGTGTGTGTGAGAGAGAGAGAGAGAGAGAGAGAGAGAGAGACAGAGACAGAGAGAGACAGAGAGAGACAGAGAGAGACAGAGAGAGTCAGAGAGAGAGAGAGCACAGCTTCCTCCCTGGTGAACTCTTTATATCCTGACTTCTCAGTTCCTCATTGTCTTCTTTTCTAATAACTTAGAGCTTTCTCCACTTAGTCCCAACCACACATGGAATTTCATCATTCCCAGAAAATGTATCATCTCCAAAATGACTTTTTCTCCGAGTTCACTTGCTCCCTACTGCAGCACTGTTGAATCTCAATGCCAGTTTGTATTCAACCTGGGCATGATGATACATGGCTCTAATCCTAACACTTGATGGAGGGGACAGGGGAGCAGAGGCAGGCAGATCTCTATGAGTTTGAGGCTAGCCTTGTCTACATAGTGAGTTTCAGGGCAGCCAGGGCTACATGGAGAGACTCTATCTTAAGAAAACAACAAAGTGCCGGGAGGTGGTGGCACATGCTTTTAATCCCAGCACTCGGGAGGCAGAACAAGGCGGATCTCTGTGAGTTCGAGGCCAGCCTGGTCTACAGAGTGAGTTCCAGGAAAGGCATAAAACTACACAGAGAAACCCTTTCTCAAAAAACTAAAAAGAAAAAAGAAAACAACAAAGTAAGTTTGTAATCATTGACCCTCCTCTGTTTCTGTTAATAAACTTCTATCTTCATGGCCTGTCTTATGTAGCTTAGATTCCATGGACAATCATTAGCACACTCTTAAGATAGTCTTAACTGTTCTTCTAACCCATGTGTTTCCAGTTTCCCTTTCACCTTTCTCATGATTTCCCATTTCCTCTACCCACAATTTAAATATTAAAATTAGTTGGTATTCTGTCCTAAACTCAAAATTAGTTAGTATTCTGTCCTGCTCATTCTACACTTTTAGGCAATCCCTCCTGCAGCTTTAAGTAGCATCTAATGCTGACAGCTTTTCTCCAGCTTTTCTCCAGCTTTTGGGCTCCAGATTCCTAAACCCAAATGCTTATCTGATATTGCCATTCACTCCTCTTATCTAATCAATCACCACATCTATATAGTGTCCTCCCTACACCATATGCTTTTGTTTATCTCTGTGTTTCCTGCTCTTTAGTCCAGTCACATGCCATTGTTCTTGACAAACTAACCTGCAACAGTTTTCTACGATTTTGTCACTGTCTCTCTCTAACCCATTTTCCACACAGCAATCAGACATTTTCAAAATGAGATGAAACTGTATCCTTATTACAACTCTTTATTTCTGTGGTCACAGGATGAAGTATTCAAAATACTTAATGTCTTCCATACAAAGACATGCCTGACTGGGCCATATCTTCCTCTTCAGTATTACCTTTTTAGCGTGCTCTAGTTTTATTGGACTTTTTTCTGTTTAACCTCCTGTTTCTTGACTTCTCCTTGTATATTTTCCTATGCCTACAACACTCTTCTCCAGGCCCTTTAGTTCACATTCCTTTCACCCAGTTCATTTGATTAAGTTACTCATCCTTCAGTCCTTAAAAAAAAAAAAATTGAGAGTGGATCTCATGTATCCCAAGCTAGTCTAAAACTTGGTATGTAGCCAAAGATGACCTTGAACTTCTGATCCCCCTTCTACCTCCTGAGTGCTGGAATTACAAGTGTGTGCCACTGTGACCAGTTTATGTGATATTGGTGATAAAACCCATGCATGCTGGGCAAGTTTGAGTACATCTCCAGCTCAAGTGACTTCTTCAGAGCATATTCCTCCTCCACCTAAAATAGGTTCTCCACTATAGTCCTCTTCATTACTATATTTTCATATCATATAGTGCTAGTCATTATTGTTATTTTATTGGTATAGTTAGCATTATGTAATGCCTGTCTCCCAAACTCAGATTCTAGTGTGGGAGTCTAATGCTTTGACCCATTCAACAAATATTTGTTGAATGAATATTGACTGTAGTATCTGAACTAGGAAACAGTAACAAAATTCTCTGGAAACATCCCTAACTCCATCTATCTCTCTCTGAGGCTACATATTTTTCTAGATGCCAAATGTCAGATGGCTCTCCTATACAGCGTAATTAATGAAGAAACCAAAGTTTCAATTTAGCTCCCAACCTAGATACTGATTTGCTGAATCTTTCCAATTAGTATTGTTTAGCACTCCTGTGAAGTCTAAAGTGGATAGGCATGTATAGGCAACAGCTTTACATAGTTTGGGAGCAGTTAAGGAAGACAAATCAGATGGAGGAAAATGTAATCTGAGAGTCCATGGATCAGAGGTACCTGGTTATAAACTCAAAGGAAATAAAAGTATTTCTTTGGACATAGCCATCTTTGGTAGGTTTTATTGGTAAAGTCCTTATTTTGCCATAGGTGAAAGGACAGAACAAGCAGATCTCAATACCACGTTGTTCACCTAGTGACTTAACCATCAAAAGACCCAGCGTGTTAGGACAAAAGCTAATCTGTTCAATTATCAAATATTGGGAACTTTTCCCACTCTACATTTCTTCCTACCCTGCAATGAAATACCCAGGTGCCATGTAGTCTTCTTGATAGAGCTGGAGTTCTAGGAAGGGATTATCCCAGCTCTGCTTCATAAGCACTTTCCCCTGCCCCTCACCTTGTAAGCAGCAATGGCATCTTTCTGCATAGTTCTGAGGGACTGAAGCTCCTTCAGGGTTGTCTGAAGTTGGCTCTGATAGATGGCAAGCTCCTCCTAGAAATACCGAATAGAATTAACCTACAGCAATTTGGGAGGTAAAGAAAACAAAGCAGGTCCCCAGGGCCTGGGGAGATGATGACTCAGTTAGTACAGTGCCTGCCCCACAAATGTGAGGACCTGAGTTTGATCCCCAGCATTTATAAAAGGCTGAGCAGGGTGGCACACACTTAAGTCCAGTGCTGGGGAGATGGAGACAGAGATCCCTGGGACTTGCTGGCCAGATAGCTGGCCTAGCCTAATCTGCAAC
Organism: Peromyscus maniculatus bairdii; assembly: GCF_049852395.1. Taxonomy (NCBI): domain Eukaryota; kingdom Metazoa; phylum Chordata; class Mammalia; order Rodentia; family Cricetidae; genus Peromyscus; species Peromyscus maniculatus. The sequence goes on along the minus strand of NC_134855.1, from coordinate 100,037,712 downwards.
CCCAGGTCTTTGTGAGAAAAACCTGTCTCAAAAAACAAGGTGGACAAGTACTTAAGGTAAAGCCTAAAATTTTCCTCTGGCCTTCACATGCATGCACACACATGCCTATAGCACGGAGAGACCTCTGTAGAATAGGAAAAGAACTGTGCTAATAGCACAGGGAGACAGGAACAGGACAGGTGTTGAACAGGACAGGCTAAACAAATGGCAGGATGGGGAGTCTAGTCCTGGCTCCAGAAGAGATTCTGCCAGGGGATAGAAGGCACACCAGTATTTGTTTGAACATAGACATTTTAATGTTAGGAACTATTAATTTTTTTAAATTTTTTTTTAAATTTCTATTTCTTTTTGGTTTTTCAAGACAGGGTTTCTTTGTGTAGCTTTTCACCTTTCCTGGAACTCACTCTGTAGCCCAGGCTGGCCTCGAACTCACAGAGATCCGCCTGCCTCTGCCTCCCAAGCGCTAGGTTTAAAGGTGTGCGCCACCACCACCCAGCAAGGAACCATTAATTTTAAAGTTAGCTCATTGCTGAGATGGGTGAGGTGGTCGTGTGGGTAAAGGCAGTCATTGTTAAGCTTATCAACCTGAGTTCAGTCCCCAGAAACCACATCATGGAAGAAAAGAACTCTCTCTCAATCTCTCTCTCTGTCTCTCTGTGTATGTTTGTATGTCTCTCCCACCTCTCTCTCTCTCTCTCTCTCTCTCTCTCTCTCTCTCTCTCTCTCTCTCTCTCTCTCACACACATACACACACACACACACACACACACACACACACACACACACACACACACACACGAGGAAGGATGGTGGGAAAGACATCTACAAAGACATGGTGTGCCAAGAAAGAAATAAGCTCGAGGTGTTCCTTCTTTAGAGCCCCTCCCGCTCTCTGGAGTCCTTTCTCATTTTTCTCTAATAAGTCTGTGTTCACTCAAGTCAACTCTTGCAACAAAGACATCTTACTCTTCTACTGTGTCATAATTCCTGTCTCTTTTGAGAACTGTGACAAAGGCTCAGGTTTAACTCAATAGCATAATACTTGTTTTGCTTATACTATGCCCTGGGCTCAATCCCCAGCACCACCAAAACAAAATTTGTGAGTAAAATAAGCAACAGAAACAGTTAAGTTTTGACATCTTATTGTCTAGATACAGGGATTTGAGGAGGCTACTGTAACTCTACATCTGAACACCTTTACTTATGCCGTTCCCATTGGAACATTTCTTTCTTCCTTCTGCCCAGCCAAATCCAAATTATTTGTGTTCTAGTCTCACACCTTTCCTTCACTGTACATCCCCCCCCTCAGAAATCCTAAACACTTGGGAATTACAAATGTGACAAAACTTAGTTCTCAATAATACATTATCATATACTGTTTCTATTGTTGTGCTCATTGAAACTCCATCAAAGTTTGAAACTTATAACAGGAGCACTCTTCTGTTCATGCTTTACCCAGTGTGTGACTGAAAGAGCCATATAGTCTTTTATAGTGCCTTTCCTACATGTAGCATCTTTAGAGGAAGCACTTTCCAAGGCATGTTGTATTTCTGAAGACTCTGAACTTTCTCATTATTTGAATAAAGAAAGGGATGAGACCAGAAGAAAGAAGCAGCCCTCCAAAAGAGTTTTCCTAAGGGATTGCTCACGGCCCAGCTCTCACACACCGTAAAGAAATGGACAGCATCAGAGATTTGCAGGAAATCCTTAGACTGCTCCATAGACAACCGTGCATCCTTGCATTGAAAGCAGATCAGTTTCCCATCTGGCTTACTGAACAGTTTCAGGTTCTCTCCATGCTCTGGGCACTGTGGATGGCCCTTGAGCAGGGGTAACTTCTTAATCTTCTCTACCAGCTTCTCCAGCACAAGGTTGAATGTACAGTTGCTATACTGGCATAACATCGTACACTCAGGACAGAATGTTTCCTTTGCATGCAGTTTCCAGTAGTTTTGGATACAGACTTGGCAGAAGTTGTGGCCACAGCTCAGCATCAGTGGATCACGGAACCAATCATTACACAGTGGGCAGTGTAGCTCCATAGTAATATCTTGTATCACCACTTTTGAGGGTGTGTGGGTGGTTGGATCATTCACTTCAACATAGGTGCCTGGATCGAAGTTGGAGGGGGGCCTGGAGGATACCTTTGGGAAAGAATAGCTCAATTAAGGTTCTCTTACTGCCCATTTCAATACACAAGGATGCAGAACTCCATTCCTAAAGGAGCTGAGAACATCAGCTAAAACATCATAATCTCTTCTTTGAAAATAATGCAATGGAGGCTGGAGAGATGACTCAGCAGTTAAGGACACATACTGCTCTTGCAGAGGACACAAGTTCAGTTCCCAGCACCCACTCAAAATGACCTGTAACTTCAGTTTCTGGAAATCCAACACCCTTTCTGGCCTTCACAGGAATGGTACTCATTTGGACAAACCCATCTACACATAATTTGAAATAATTCAATAAATAAAAAATAATACAGTGAATTTGATGTTTTCTAATGTCATAGTTTGTGGCACCATTTCAAGTTTTAATACAGATCCAAAGGAGAAGAAAGTGCTCTATCAAAGATACATATTTTGTTGTACATTCCTCTCTTTACCAACCTTCTCCAGTTATGCATTGAAACTTTTATTTCTGATTTCTGTCTCATTGGTTATTTTTATTTCCTATGGATCACACATACCTAGAAATGCAGTGTCTGGAGCATCCTGAACACACACTTATGATTCCATTGACATCAGAATATACACTATTTTCAAATGTGCATGGAACATTCTCTAAAACCATATGTTAAGTCACAAGACAAATCTCAATGCATTTGAAAGGATTAAAGTCATATGAGGTATGATATGGTTTGAATAAGATTGGCCCCACATAGGCTCATGGATTTGAATGCTTGGTCATTAGGGAGTGGCCTACTTGACAGGGATTAGGAGGTGTAACCTTGTTGGAGGAAGTGTGTCACTGGGGATTAGTTTTGAGGTTTCAAGGGCCCAAGCTAGGCTGAGCCCCCCTCACCCACCACCTGCTGTCTGCAGATCTGGATGTAGAACTCTCAGCTACCTCTCCAGCACCATGTCTGCCTATGTGCTGCCATGCTTCCCAACATGATGATAATGGACTAAACCTCAGAATGTAAGCAAGACCCAATTAAATGCTTTCTTTTATAAGAGTTGTCATGGTAATAGTGTCTCTCCACAGCAATAGAACAGTGACTAAAACAAAGTGTCTTCTCAGATACTATAGAATGGAACTAGAAATCAATAATAAGCAAAGTGGAAAATTCACAATTATGTAAAAATTAAACAACACACTTTTAATTAATCATTGGGTCAAAGAAAGAGGTAAAGTTAGGGAATATTTTGAGATGAATGAATAAAAAAATTCAACATACCAAAACTTATAATAAAAAGCAATTATGTCTGGGAAATGTATAGTTGTAAACACTGACATTGGAAAACTAAAATGGTGGAACTCAGTAAGTAGTAGAATGCTTGTTTAGCATATAAAGGCCCTTGGCTCAATTCCTAGAACCAGCAGCATCAACAATAAAACTTAAAAAAAATTAAGAAAGAGAGCTTAGTACTCTGACATATGCCTATATTTTCAGTTTCTTGGGAATCTGAGACAGAAGGATTGCTTGAGCCTGGAAATTTGAGTCCAGCCTGGACAATATAAAGGGATCCTGCCTGGGACCTCTTAAAAGGGCTGGGAACATAAATCAGTGGTTGAGCATGTGCTCAGCATGCCTCAGACCCTAGGTTTGATTCCTCAGCACCACAAGAATAAGTCAGTAAGTAAGTACATAAATAAATTCACAATAAATGGCCCAAATTTCCCTTAAAGAACAAGTAGGGGGAAAGAACAAACTAAATCCAAAGCTAGCAGAAGGAAGAAAACATAGAGTAGAGATAAGTGAAATAGAGAACAATAGAATCAGCAAAATCAAAAGTGCAGCTTGTTAGCTTTGCCAAGCATGAGGGAGCACATCTGTAATCTCACATTTAGGATGTTGAGGCAGGAGCGTTGCCCATGGCTAGCCAGGGCCTAAAATAAAAATAGTGCTTTTAGTGGGTGGAGAAGCTAAAATTGATTAGCTAAATTAATAATTAAAAAAGAATGAAATCACTAAGATTTGAAATGGTTTTATTACAGGCCTCACATAAATAAGACTCTTATGCACAGTTGTATGACAACAAATGTGTAACCTAGATGAAATAGGAATGGTTCTAGAAACATATCAACTATTAAAACTGACTCTAGAAGAAATAGAAAACCTGAACATCCCTTGTAACAAGTAAATAAATTAATCAACAAAGTAAAACCCAGGACCAGATGACTTCACTTGTTAATTTTATCAAACAGTTAACAGATTAATATTAATCTTCCTCAAATTCTCCCAGAATAGGGTGGTACTTCTTGACCCTTTATATGAAGTTAGCATTCCCCTGATATTAAAGCTAGGTAAATAAGAAAAACAAAGTAAAAGACAAATTACATAAAGGAAGAAGTTATTTGCAAACTCTAGTCCTTGTAAGGGTCTAGAATCCAGAATAAAAAATCTAGAATCTCACAACACAAAAAGATTAGCAACCACTTTGTAATGGTCAGAAAATTGAATAAGCATTTGTCCAAAGTAAACAGATAGGTGGCCAACAAACACATGAGAAGATGTTCCATACCTTTAGGCATGAAAATTCACATGAGAATTTTGAATTCATTATTTCACTATCTCACAATGAAATCTAATTTCACACTAGGATTGATATAATTTTAAAAGGTACATTGCTGGGGGCTGGAGAGATGGCTCAGAAGTTAAAAACACTTCATGCTCTTCCAGAGGAATTGGATTCCATTCTTAGCATCCACATGGCTGCTCACAACTATCTAAAACTCTAGTTCCAGATGCCTTCTTCTGGCTCCAGTGGCTCCAGTAACACAAGAGGTACACAGACATATGCAAGCAAAACATCCATACACATTTTCTAAAGGACATTGTTAATGAGAATGTCAAATAATGCAGCCATTTGTATACTTCCTCAAAAAATTGAACACAGAGCTGTGCATGGTGGCACATGCCTTTAATCCCAACATCCAGGAGGTAGATCTCTATGAATTAGAGGCCAGCTTGGTCTGCATATTGAGTTCCAAGACAGCAATATAGAGCTATATAGTGAGAGCCTGACTGAAAAAAAAAAGAAAAAAAAACTTATGGACTGTAAAGACAGCTTAGAGTACTTGCTGCATAAGTATACAGACCTGAGTTCAGATTTCCTACACCAATATAAAAAACCAGGTATGGCCGTGTATTCCTGTAACCTCAGTGTTGGCAAAGGTGGAGACAGGGATATCTCTGGGGCTTGCTGGCCATCAGCCTAGCCAGAAAGCAGTGGGAGACCCCATCTCAGGAGAATAAGGAAGAAAACGATGGAAGAAGACACACAACTTCCTCCACTGGTCTTCACATACATGCTTATGCATATGTACACTAACATACATGTGTACATACATGCATATATACCACATGCACACACTATATCATTATGCTGGACTGAATGTTTCTCAGTGGTTAGAGTACTTGCCTAGCATAACCCCAGAACAAATAAAGCCTACACAAAAGATCACATTTTATGATTTTGTTCATATAAAATATTCAACATAGGTAAATCCCTAAGAGACAGAAAGATTAGTGCTAGGGCATATGGGAGAAGGAAAAGTGAGGAATGACTGCGTAATGGAAAAGAGATTTCCTTTGGGGATGACAAAAACATTTGGAAATAGAAGTAGCTGTTGTACAGCATTGTAAATATACTAAATGCTACTGGATTGTACATTTTTAAATAGTTAATTTTATATTACATGTTAGTTTTTTTAATGAAAGATATTTGTTCCAGAGCCTGAATTTTTATACTGAACAATATCCTGCTTTGCAAAATGTTGTAGTTTTGCCATACAAGACATGCTGTTATTTGATAAAGAGCCACCAAAAGTTGTTTCAGTCCCTACCTGTGAGGCTGATGCTATTCATGAGCACACAGTGCCGGCTCTGTTCTATCCTCCACTGTATCTGTGTGTCATTGGCAAGCCTACTACCTTGGCCTCCTGATGACTGATAACAGGCACGAACCACCACACTATGCTTCCAGTTTCTTTTCCTGAACAGCTCCTAGACAGGCATTGAAGAGCCTCACTGTCCTTTCCATTTTTTTTCTTGTTCATGTTTTCTGGTGCCATAGCGCTCTCTCTTTGTTATGGACAATTTTATCCCTTTCTTACTTTATAGTTACCACTAACTTTTTGTTTCTTTTTTATGTGGGGGAAGGCCTCGAAGACAACTTTGAGTGTCATGAGATAGTGTGTCATTGTGCTGGAGTTCACCAGTCAGGCTAGCCAGGCTAGTAAGTGACTCCCAGAGCTTCTTGTCTCTGCCTTTCTAAAACTGGGGCTACAAGCATGCACCCCCATGCTTGGCTTCTAACATCCAGCTCAGGTCCTTGTACCAGGCCATTGCTCCAGCCCAATTTCTTTGTTTCTTTAAGTACTTTGAGTGAGATGAGTTCTTCCTGAGTTAGCTATTTAGAAAAGACTTGTATGAAAGGGGTGGCAGGTCCATACATTTGAGGTTGTTTTCTTCTTGAAACAACGTGCACATGAGTTCTCCCCCCAGTGAACCGGTCCTGCGGGTTTGTTTATTGTGCAGCATCCCTCCACTCCACCTCACCATCAGATGGACTCTGCCTTCCTCAGCCTTAAATCTTTGTGACAAGTGGATCTAGGCGAGCTCTGGCTTCAGCCACCTGTCTGTTCTCATTGTTGTGGGTGTTGGATAGTCGGATGCCACACTTCTTTGGGAAACTACATCACTGTCTTTATGCAGGTTCACATTCCTAATCCTCTCTCATGCTCTGTTTGGTTTTTACTGTCGCCTGTAGTCTTTCCTACCAGGCTGGTACCCAAAGCTTCTGAATGTCTTTAGCTTCATTGTTAAAAGGTTGTCTGGTTTTTTGCTTTTGGGGTTTTTTGTTTGTTTGTTTGTTTGTTTGTTTTTGTTCTGTTTGCTTTTCTTGTCTTTTTCATTCTCCTTGAGTTTTTTGTTTGTTTGGGACAGGGTCTCAGTATATAGTCTGGCTTCCCTCAAACCCAAAAATCTTCCTGCCTTTCCCCTTCCAAGTGCAGGAATTACAGGTATGCCAGCACATCTGGTTCAAAAGTTTACAACTTTGACTTTACAAAGAATAAGGGGTTCTTTTGAAGGGGAAATCATTGTTTTTATTATTTCACCATTCAAAAACAAAATCTTGTCACTAGCACTTTTTCCAACATTTCTATATGTTTAGGGAAAGATATGCATGTGTGTACACACATGTAAAAGTGTTTAGGAGAGAGTGGGGCAGATGGGAGGGGATGGATTTCAATGTCATAGACCATCTTGACAAGATGAATAATGAATTGAGCTCCTTTGCAGCCTATAGGAAGGGAAATCAAAGTCAACATTTAGCAATGTTATAAACAATCCTATGTGTTATTCTTTGCACACTTGACTTTTTAAACTAAGATTTCTCTTCAGGGTCTACTAAATGTGTTCATTAAAATAGCTGCCATCCCCACAGTCCATGCTAAAGTCCAAGCCACACATACACCGTGTGGCTTCCTCTTCCTTCCCCAGACCACAGATGGGCTTCTGGACCATTTCATAGTCTGTCCCGCAATCCCAATTGTTACCTAATGTAAACCAGAGCATCTCATGAATTATAGTCTGAAAACAAAAGGATCAGAAGACAGACAATAGGAACAACAAGATCACTGTGAGATGCCATGTGGAACACAGAAAATCATTAAAGAAGCAGGATCTGCCCAGGCCTAGTGGAGCATACACTTAGTCCCAGCACATGGGACATGAGTTCAAGGCCAGCCTGGTCCATATAGTGAATTCCAGGACAGCCTGAGGGACCTGACAGAGAGAGGGGGGTTGGGAGAGGGGGAAAGAGAGAAAGAGAGGCAGGATCTGGCAGATACAGTTGAAACACAAAGCAGAAGGAATGGAGAGAGGCAGTAAAATCAGTTCGTTGATAAAGACAAGAAGACATTACACAGAGAAGGCCTGAAAAGATGGCTCAGTGGCTAAGAGCATCTACTGCTGTATCAGAGGACCAGAATTCAGATTCCAGAACTCACAAATCTAGAAACAAGCAATATGGCAGAGCCAGCTCTGCCTAAACTAAAAAAAACACTGCGTCCTGAATTGGCTTTGTACACAGAAGTGAAGACTCAAACCTTGCTGACTTCTCAAAGGTTTCATGTCCCTCACTATTTCCAGCCTCTGCCTGAATAGTGGAAGTAAGAGTAAGTTGACTGTCATGCAGTCTTTTATTTCACTATTAAGGAAGAGTATTTTTCCCCCTGACTTTGGCTTTAAGGGGATCAGAGTATAGTATGAAAGGCAATAGCATTTGGGGGTTTTTGCCTACAAAAAATGTAAACAAAATATTTGTTATTCAGTTTGCTTTGGTAGCTAAGGACAAAGAAGAGCATGAGCAAACCTCAAGGTCCTGCAGTAGAGGAGGTGAGAGCCTGATCATCACAGTGAAGAACTATATAAAACAAACTTCAACCTCAAGCTGGTTCTGGTGGTATGGGCCTGTAATTCCAACATTTGGGAGGTGGAGGCAGGAGGATCTTGAGTTCCAGACCAACCTGCATAAAGAGATCCCAACTCAAAACAACCTGCCAAATCAGAACACCAAACAGTAAGTTTCCTAAGTAAAAATTGGGGGGAAATGATAAGTCAGCATCGGGGGCTGTGTGTTGGAATTTCTATGAGCTTTAGTGGGCTTTCCCTCCTATGGTAAATTATTGTTTTCTTTAGTCTCCCTGACAACACAAAAGTTTAGAAGACTGACTTCCTTTACTTTTGTTTTAAGGTGTCTTAGAACAAGGAAATCTATTTAAAACCTTTAACTGGGCTGGAGAGATGGCTCAGGAGGTGGAGATGCTTGCCTCCAAGCCTGACGACCCAAGTTTGATCCCTGAGAGGAAGGAGTGAACTGATTCCTGCAAATTGTCCTCTGACCTCCACACATGCTATGGCATGCACAATGACACATGTACACAAAATACACAAATGTAATTTTAAAGATATTTAAATTCTGTTTTAAAAATAACACACCAAATGTGATAGTATGAAAAACATTATAATTTTTCATCCAAAGATAATAAATGTATTAATAAAGAGGGTAAACTTTTATATAGTTTATTTGAATTATTTTCAGAAGTTCTGGTGGGCTTCCTTACTTTCTTACCCACCTCTCTAATTTCTGTTTTTCCAGAGGTCTAGAGAGAGCATAGAATGCTAAAGCTATATGTTAAACATTTCCTTGATTTCCTCTCTTGATCCACAGTCCATTCCCGGCTCCTATGATCTTGTTTTCCACACTGTGTCCAGAAAACGTGCAGGGCTGTTGGAGAGTAACTTACCTCCATGAAGCTTGGTCATCAGGCCACCAGGTGGCAGAGACAGGCAACTTGGCTTTGCTCAGTGGGCCCAGGATGGCTGCCGCCCAGTAGTCCTGGGCCTGTTAGTTTGCTAGGAATGGACTTGGGGCCCATGAGAGGAGGAGGGAGAGTTCAGGAGCTGGAGAAGAGAGGAAGGCCAAAGAGAGGTCTGGCGGGTTCCGTGACAGTTTGTCAGTTGCTTTGATCATATTCGCTTTCAAGAAAGAGAAACTCTGATTGGATTGGAATGGCCTATCAACCCCTTTTATTTTATTTTATTTGGGGCAGGGTTCTTTTAAATTTCAGGTGGTAATCTAATTTTTTTTTTAATATTTAATCTTGTGAGTGCTGGGAACCAAACTCTGGTCCTCTGCAGGCAAAGTCTTAACTGCTGAGCCATCTCTCCAGCCCTGGTAATGTAATGTTAAGGTTTACAGATCTCGCTTCTGAATGAGGCTGCTCTAGAAAGAGAAAATCATCATCATCATCATCAGCAGCAGCAGCAGCAGCAGCAGCAGCAGCAGCAGCTGTACTCCTGACTCAGGAGATAGCACTTCGGTCCACCTGGGCCTGGCAGCCCAAGGCACACTGGACCGCGGAGGGCAGCTGCTTCCCTCTCGCCTTCCTCTTACCATCTATTGAAGCACACCTGAGTGAGTAGCAGGGTCTGGGGTCAGGCCCTAAGGAGGCAGGGTAAGATGCTTTCACACAGCTTTCTCTAGCACTTTTAGCTTAGAGATTCCTACCTAGACCATGCTCATCCAGGACATATAAAGAACTATCTCAGAGCCAACAGGTTTGCTGTTTTGCTTACAGTAATTCCAACCCAATGTATTGTCTGGAGCGGGTAGTGCCTGTCTGCTATCCACGCACCACTCTGCTGCCAGAGTTAGAACTGCCGGCATACGCCTTGTTTCTCTGGCTTTGCACAGGCTGTCCCTTCTGCTAGGGGGCGCTCTCTGCCAAGAGAGTTAGTGAGAAGTCAGAGCTAACTCTATGCAGCAGCACTTTGCAGCTGTTTCTATCATAGCTCTGATTATACTGCGTTGTTTCTTTCATAAAGAAACTTATTTGTTTTCATATCTTTTTCCCAAGAAACTGTAAGCTTCTTGGAAGGAAAAACTATCTTCTTAGGCCCCCAGGCTTACCACACTATCAATATGTAATAAACGCTGGCTAAGTGAGTGAATGGACAAATGAGGGGCACCTGTCAATGGCCTAGACCCTCTCCTTTCTGTTTGCTTGTTTGGTTTTACTATATTTGGGGGAAGGTTGTTTTGGTTTGGTTGTTGTTGTTGTTGTTTTGTATATGTTTTAGAAGCAGTGTCTCTTTACATAGCCCTGGCTATTCTGGAACTCACTATGTAGACCAGGCTGGCCTCAAACGCATGGAGATCTGCCTGCCTCTGCCTCCCAAATGCTGAGATTAAATGCCCAGCATGTATGTTTGTTTGTTTGTTTGTTTGTTTTTGTATATTTGGTGCTATGGTTAACTCAGTACCTTGTACCTGCTAGACAAGCACCCTAATTACTGCCCTACCCCAGCCTTCTTTCCGGTTGGATGATTGAATAACTGCTGCTCTTCTAGCTTGTTCAGAAAAAAGGAAGAGAGTGGTTCGTTCACTAAAAGCACTCTCCTATCAGGAAAGCCAAGGGACATGGTGACACCACACTGTCAGTTTTTCTGTCTTCCCTGTAGAGAATCAGTGAGACTGGCAGAGCCATACCTGGGGCCTCATGTCTTTGCATGCCTCAGAAGAAAGGCATATAAGCCACAGGAACTTTTCATGTATGGAAAAGTAAGAGGAAGGGATGATCTCTCAAATACTACCTAATTAATGTCTTCCATGCCACGGGGTTATCATGTCATTGGACAATACAACAAAACCGCACATTTTCTCAAGTCAGAAATCTACCTGCATGACACTATGGCACTGAACTATGAAATTAGAGATGCAGGGAAGATGCACAAGATTGCACTGCTGACATAATGCTCTGGGCTGCTAGGCATGATAGTGTACACCCAGAAAACCAGTACTTGAGTGACAAGCAGGAAAATCAACCAGTTCATGGCTAGCCTGGGATACAAAGTGAGACTTGTCTTAAAAGTCCTCTTTTTAAACCCCACAAAACTGTGTACTAATAAATATTCAAAACTGTTAGTAGTAAAGCTGCTGCTCCTAACTTTGAACACTTTTTTAGAAATACGGAGTGAAAAGCTGGGCCTGGTGGATCATGCCTATAACCAGCCCTTGGGAATTAGAGGCAGGAGAATCATAGTGAGTTAAGGCCAACCTCAGTTATATGGTACATGAGACCTTGCTTTTTTAAAAAAGGAACAAAATCTAGGGAGGTGGCTCAGTGAAGAGTGCTTGCCCTTCAAGGTTGAGGACCTGAGTTTGAATCCCCAGAACCCACTTAGAGACAAATGCAGCAGCTCATTTATAATCTCAGTGTTCCTACCATAAGATGGAAAATGGAGCCAAGAGAATCCCCAGAAACTTGCAGGCTAGCTAACCTACAGAAAAAGAGAACCCGTCTCAACCTAGGAGAAGGCATGGACCAACACCCAAGGATATCTTCTGAGATAAACATACATGCTCCCTCCATGTGCATGTTCATACACACAAAACAAACTGCTCCCCCAAAACCCTACTGCCCAGTGAGACCCATACCTTCCTGTGAGCCTCAGAGCTAAATCTAGACTGTACTGGAGCAGTCCAGGGTTATAGGTACAGAAGTGCAGAGATTGCATGCAGGCCAAGGCCTCCTTGACATGCTCCTTGGTGCTTAGTGTGTTTTAGACTGCCAGGAGAGCTGGAGGAAACCACAGGAAAGAAGTCCAGGACAGTGGGTGCTGCTGTTGCTCCTTGCTGTCACTGAGAGGACACTACTGGCTTAGAGACATCATTAGGATGCAAGTGCCATTGAGAGCCTACTTAATAAAACTCTTTGACTATTCCAGGATAAACATTTTAATAGTAGGAGTTAAGTGCTTAATTGCAGCCCACAGGTCACATGTGTCCCAAGAAAACTATGAATGTGACACAACACATTTGTAGATGACAAAGGTCATGTTGCAGTATCAAAAGGTTGGACATTTCTGGGTATTTCATACTCATCTTGCATATCCTGTACCAAGCCAAACAACCAAGGTCTGGGATGTGGGCAATATCCTAAAGAATCCAGTGGTGACAGAGGCTGTAGTCCCAGAACTCAGAAGACTGAAGTAGGAGAATCACCACTAATTCAAGGCCAGCTAAGGCTACAGAGTGAATTTGTGGTCAGCTTGAGTGACATATTGAGACCCTGTGTCAAACAAACAAACAAAAATAAGCAACCATAGCCGGGCGATGGTGGCGCATGCCTTTAATCCCAGCACTTGGGAGGCAGAGCCAGGCGGATCTCTGTGAGTTCGAGGCCAGTCTGGGCTACCAAGTGAGTTCCAAGAAAGGTGCAAAGCTACACAGAGAAACCCTGTCTCGAAAAAAGAAAAAGAAAAAGAAAAAAAAAAAAGCAACCAGAATGCAATGGGAGACAGATGTGCAGGTATAGGCACTGCCTTACTGGTTTACCTGAGCTTGCATGTGGAGAAAATGCTGCTATGTGTACTGTAAGGAATGAGTGCTTCCCTGCACATTTTATTAGAGAAAGGGAAAGAGCATTGCAGAAATCACACCTCTCCCATCCCGAGGTACAGGTTGCTTTGTGAGAGCTACATGATACTCTGTAAAAGAGTAAATATGCTTCTCAAGGCCTGAGAGCCAGCCAGTCTGCTGTTTGTTCACAGGAGCATGCTAAGTTGGTTAGCTGACCCAATTGTTAGAACACAGACAACCTGTACAACCAAGGTAAAGTAGTTCCTCCCTGTCCTGGCATGTCAGAGGTCAGAGAATGTAAAACCACTATTGTAAGTTCCAATGTGCATAGCAACTTAGCAGGCTGGCCTCAAAGGCCATTAGTCATGGTATTTACCTGCATACCATGTACTTCATTCACCCTCCGGTAGAAGTAGTCAGAAAGAACTGACTTCCACTCCAGTATAATCAGGAAATGCAGAAAGTGCCCTGCCTGGCCCATTAACAAAAATAAAGTTTCCCTTGCTCTAAACAGAAACAAATTTGATGCTTAGTTTTACATCTACTCTTTTTTTTTTTCTTTTTTTATTTTTCAAGACAGGGTTTCTCTGTAGCCATGGCTGTCCTGGAACTCCCTCTGTAAACCAGGCTCGCCTCAAACTTACAGACTCTGGAGTGCTGGGATTAAAGGCATGAGCCATCACTGCCTGGCTTATAGCTACTCTTAATTACTGAAAGGACTTACTTCTGCACACCATAGTTAGAAAGTTTCCACCCTCTTACGCCTTACAATGAGGATTAAATTTCAACATGTATAAATACAAGAATGTATATACTCTTCAGCCCCATGGATGAATTCCAGACAACCCTGAGAGTTGTCTGCATCTAAAGAAAGATGCTAACTCTATAGAATTCTGGGGAAATAAAGAGTCTGGCTTCACTTGTGAACATCTTCAGCCTGGAGTGGTTGACGTAACTCACCAAGATTCCAATAAGTCACACATTACCTGACTGTACTGAGTGTCTGATTTGCGTGGGAAGGCACTCAAGAGTCACGTGAATGGAATGCAGTCATAAAGTGGAGGGGACAGTTTCCTAAGTCTCAACCTTAGGGAACAGTCACACCATAACAAAAGAGAAAGTTCCTGGGCATGGTGTCACATGCCTTTAATCTGTGAGATCCAAACCAGCCAGAACTACATAGTGACACTCTGTCCCAAAAGAGAGAGGAGTGCAGTGTGTTGGTTTAAAAATAACTGTCAGAATGGCCTTAGCTCTAACAGCTCATGGTTCTCACACAATGATATGGGAAAGCCATCTCAAGCCAGATGGTTTATTTGTCCTAAGCACCAAGCACATGTAAATACAATAGTGCTGATGATGGTTGATTTTTTTTCTCCAAACAAATCAGTACAATTTAAGTATTTTTTAAGAGAAATTCACAAGAAATTCACTATGGAAGATATGACCACATTCGGTAGTGTTTCTGTGATTGCTGAGGATTGACTGAGCTGCAGGCTGGGCAAACTAGGCAAGCACTCTGCCACTGAACTTATACCTTCAGCTCTATGACTACATTCCATCCATATGACTCTTAAGAGCCTTCCCACGCAAACCAGACTCTCAGTACAATCAGGTAATGTGTGACTTATTGAAATCTTGGTGAGTTAAGTAAGTTAACTACTCCAGGGTAAAAATGTTCACAGGTTAAGCCACATCCTTTACTACCACAGAGTCCTATCAGTTTTCCACCCAAGGCCATGCCAAGAGTTAGCATCTTTCTTTAGATGGAGAACTCTCAGGGTTGTCTGGAATTCACCCATGGGGTTGCCAGAGTATATACATTTTTGTATTTACTACAGTTTTTTGATTCGGTAAGACATCTGTGCCAAAGTTTAATGCCAACATTAAGGGCCTGTGCACCTCATAGCTGTTGTTGATCCCAGCTGGTTTACATCAGAATTTAGAGCTCAGAGCTTCTGGAATATTTGGCTTAGATTCTGATTCCAGTCCCATCCCCACCTCCACATCCTCTGTGCTCTCACAAGGCAAAGTCAGCTCAGTGTGATCTTTTTTGGTTTTGTATTTTAAGACAGAGCCTCATTCATGTAGCCCAGCCTGGCCTGGAACTTACCTTCTTTCCTGTCACTCCCAAGTGTTGTGACATCAAAACAGCCTGAGTTTCATCCCCTGGATCCACGTGGCGGAAGGAGAGAACTAACTCCCTCAAATTGTCCTCTGCCCTCCACATACATGCTGTAGCATGTGCATCCACATACACACACAAAAGCAAAGAGTGTAGAAACAAAACAAAAATAGTGAATGGCTCCTGAGGAATAACATCCTACTTGTCCTCTGGCCTCCACACACATGTTCACACAAACACTAAATAAACAAATGTAATTTTTTTTTCCGAGATGGGGTTTCTCTGTATAACAGTCCTGGCTGTCCTGGAACTCACTTTGTACACCAGGCTGGCCTCAAACTCACAGAGATCTGCCTGCTTCTGCCTCTCAAGTACTGGGATTAAAGGAGTGTGCTACCACTGCCAGGCAATAAATATAATTTTAAAGCTAAAATAATAAGGATTGAAAGTAGTATAAGATATATATAAACATATGGAAAATTCATAATCAAAAATTTAATTATGCATTTAAACAAATTTTGGAGACCATTACTCTTAAAACTGTGCCTCACCCCCATTTCATGTCCTGGTGGCAATGGTGAGAAGGTGAACCCAAGAGACATTTACATGAAGAAGAGTACAGACTACTTAAGTATTAGCAAAATAGTCTAGATAACATTTTATTTTTATTGCTTTATAAGATAGGCAAGATGGCTCAATGGGTAAAGGCATTTGCTGCTAACCCTGATTGTAGCTAGAAGTTTTCCTGTGTCCCAGCCTTCCAGCAGTTGGGACAAATCTCTCCCATTCATGTCCCCAAGTAAACACACAGAGGCTTATATTAATTATAACTGCTTGGCCGTTAGCTCAGGCTTATTACTATCTAACTCTTACACTTAAATTAACCAATTTAGCCACTTAAATTTCCCATAATTCTTATCTATGTTTAGCCACATGACTTAGTACCTTTTCTCAGTTCTGCCTTGTCATCTTGCTTCCTCTATGTCTAGCAGGTGACTCCTGACTCAGCCTTCCTCTTCCTAGAATTCTCCTCGTCTGCTTACCCTGCCTATACTTCCTGCCTGGCTACTGGTCAATCAGCATTTTATTTATCAACCAATAATCAGAGCAACACATCCACAGCATGCAGAACGAGATTCCATAGCACCTGATGATCTGAGTTTGATCCCTGGGTCCCACATGGCAGAAGGAGAGAAGTGACTGAGAGTGCATACCTGTTATCCCACCACTCAGCAGGCAGAGACAGGAGAACAAGGAGTTCAAAGCCAGCTTGGGCTACATGAAAGCGTGTGCTTTTAAAAGAGAGAGAGAGAGAGAGAGAGAGAGAGAGAGAGAGAGAGAGAGAGAGAGAGAGAGAGAGCGAGCGCTCTAAAGGCTCTTTAGGGCCTGGAAAGATGGTTCAGCGGTTATGAGTACTGGCTGTTCTTCTTGAGTTCTCACATGGTAGTTCCCAATCTGCTTTAACTTCAGTTCCAGAGGATCCTATCCTCTCTTAGGCCTCTGAAGACATTGTATGTATGTGGTACATGTACATGGCACATACACATGCTGGCAACAAACACTTATACACAAAGAGGATAAATTGTTAGAAAGCTCTCCATGTGTCTGAGTTTTTATTAAGAAGAAATATATAGTATATTTGCTGCTTCACTAGCCCAGATTTCTCTAATATGGGTTTTTAAAGGGTTTTGTCCAAAATTTTGTTCTAGGAAATGAGATGAAATTTGAGCATTAGCTATAGAGAGACTTGGTTTCAACCTGGGCATGGTGCTGCACACTTTAATCCCAGCATTTGAAGGCTGAGGCAGGAGGACTGCTAAGAGTTCAAGGCAAGCCTGAACTTTATAGCAAGACCTTTTACATATTGAAATTGCTGAATTTATTCCTGATAATACAGAATTAACTTCACTCTATTCATACAATTACAGGAAATCATTAGAAATAGGGAACATCATATATATATATATATATATATATATATATATATATATATATATATATATATCACATCATATCTCATACAGGTCTGCCAGGACCTCTAGCACAAGGTAATGTGATTGATGAGTTACTAATAGGTAACATGCTAGAAGCCTCAGAATTTGATAAGAAACACCATGTAAATAGCAAGGGTTTGAAGAAAGATTTCTCCATCACTGGGCAACAAGCCAAGGAAATTGTAAGAAAATGTCCTACTTGTTCCCTCTATAACCAAACTCCATTATACACAAGAAACAATCCAAAAGGTATACAAATAAATGAAATTTGGCAGATGGATATGTTTCATTTCACAGAGTTTAGAAGATTAAAATATGTACACCATACCATTTACATCTGTTTGGGATTTCAATGGGCAACTCCCAGGAGTTCTGAAAAGGGCTGATTCTGTGATTACACACCTATTAGAAGTTATGGCCATCATAGGAATACTTGTACAAATTAAGACTGACAATGCCCCAGCATTTGTCTCAAATAAAATGAGACAGTTTTTTTGCTTATTACAATATAAAGTATGTTACAGGTATACCACACAATCCCACAGGCCAAGCAGTCACAGAAAGATTCAATCAAACTTTAAAGGATATTCTAAATAAACAGCAACAGGTAACAATGACTCCTAGAAATAGATTGCATAGTGATTTATAACCTTGAATTTTCTCAATGCTGATGAGAAAGGAACAACAGCTTCGGAGAGACATTGAACAACAAAAAACCTTCTGAGCTAAACCAACCAGTTTACTTCAAAGATGTGTTGACCTCAGAATGGAAACCAGAATATGTCCTATGTTGGGGAAGGGATTTTGCTTTTGTTTCTGCAGGAGAAGAAAAGCTATGAATACCAACAAAATCAATGAAAATTCAATTTGAACAGGGAAAACCCCTTGATGAGGAGAAGTAAAAGCTCATCCACTGATGTGACATCTCTACAAGTTGTAATAAAAATTTAACAAACAAGGGTTTGGGCAGGGTTCTATTTTCTGTCATTACAGGATAATATTGGACTCAGTATTCTCCTTAAAGAAAAAAAGGGGGGATGGATAGGTATAGGATATTAAGGTAGATTATTGAATATACTAGTAAACTAATTTAGTAAAATATCAGCCTTAGATAATTTGCACTGTTATGGATTCTTATATATTGATACAAATGTAAACTATTTTTATTATCCTATTTAAGATAATTTGTATATTGATACAAATACAGAACTATAATTGTTATCATGTACATATATTTCTACTTGTATTTGAAATATTTTGTATATTGATACAAATGTAAAATATTTGTCATACTATATGTATGTTCTACCTCTGTTTAGGATATTTTATATATTGATACATATTTAAGATTGTTGTCATATTTAAGATTGTTGTCATATTGCGTATTACACTATACATTTCTACCTCTGTTTAAGATATTTTGTGTATTGTCACAATTTTGAGGTCATTGTCCTTTTACCGTACACTTGCCTACAGACTATTTACCTTGTTTACATGAAGCCTTATTCCTTAGGTTATTAGATAGATAAGACTTACAGATTTATAATCACCTATGCTTGTCATCTCTATAGTTGTATTATTTAGTTTGTCCAGATTTACAGATACATAAGTCAGATGGACAGGTAATCTTCAAACACTTGGTAGATCTAGAGACTATGGCATTTAAATAACTTAGAATTCTGTTGACGTGAGACATGATTGCTCCTGGCAGCGCTGATTTGATCTCAAGAGAATGTTTGGCTCCTAAGACATTTCCATTTGGAAGCTTTTCTTCTTCTTGGCAAAAAATGGCCTCCTGGGCAAAGAACTGCCCTTGCCTCAACTGCTGACAGTACAAATGCTGTCCTTTCTGGATGAACGGGACACAAGGAAAAGTGATTACTGAACTCTGCCAAGACAGGGTAAGATGGTCTTTCAAAATTCCTGCTTCTGAAAATAGTCTGTCAAATACTCTAGGCCTTTGGCCAATTTGAATGCACCAACTATGCTGAGAAACTTTAGGTAACTGTCCAGGCTGCCAGTTGTCTCTGTCTACTCTCACAACATTCCCAAAAGTTGCTTGCATCCATTCTCATGTTTTCTTAGGTATTATTATATTCCTTCTCAGGTCTTTGATGGGATTGGAGACTAACAGTTACAGTTACAATCTTCTTATATTTTAGCTAGAACATATTAAGCATTAGATTTAGATTAGATAGGACACCTTTTGGAATAATCTCTGTAACATGCCATTTACCTATGCTCTAGACGTCTCTGGATTTCAGTATGTGTCTCTTCTTGTTTTATGTTGTTCTTGTTGGTTGTAGTTCTATTTGTTTATGTCATTACCCTTTATTTCTCTTTGATAATTATTCCTATTGTATATAGTTTTGTGTTAAGTTAGAACTTTCTTTCTTAGACAAGACGAGGAGATGTGTAGGGGTGGTTGTCTGTGCCTTACCCTGAAGCACCGCCCCCTAGTGAGGCAGCAGGTAGCTGCTAGGTACCTTCCCCCCCCCCCCCCCCGGGCCTGGACTGACGGGGACCCCTTAAGACCTGGGATACACGTATGTGGTATCTCTTCTCTTCGTTACCTCATGGTCTGGTACTATGGATCAAGGCAGAGCTCTCCTGAGAACCGGGTTGGACTGCACCCCACCCCTCCTCCGAGACCATATCCTTTATTCTTGTTGTGAGTTAACACCCCAATAAATTCCTATAATCAATAAGCTATTTCTGTGGATTGGTAGCGATTTAATCGCAATACTAGCCCAGAATTCTCTACTAGGGGTTTTTAAAGAGTTTTGTCCAAAATTTTGTTCTAGAAAATGAGTTGAAATTTGAACATTAGTTATAGAGGACTTGGTTTCAACCTGGGCATGGTGTTGCACACTTAAATCCCAGCATTTGCAGGCTGAGGCAGGAGGACTGCTAAGAGTTCAAGGCAAGCCTGAACTTCATAGCAAGACCTTGTAGCAAAATGGGTGGAGTGTGGGCATTACAATCTCCAAAGGGCAAGTGAGGTCGTTCAGTGGGTAGAGTTACTACTGCCAAGTGTGGCTACTGATCATCTGAGTTCTGGATCCTACATGGTGACAAGAAAGAGTTGGCTCCGTCAGGATGTCCTGTGACTTCCATATGTACACGTGCCCACACACCCAAGGAAATAAAATAATTTTAATAAAATAAAAGGAATATCAAGAATAGGCAAATTTACAAAGACTGAAAATTTAATTGTTTTCAAGGGCTAGAGGGTTGAGGAAGAAGGAGGAGAGCCTGCTAACTGGGATAGGGTTTTCATGGGAAGATCATAACCATGTCCCAACATTGTTGGACATGGTGGCACATACCTTTTATCTCAGCACTCAGGAGGCAGAGGCAGGTGGGTCTCTAATGGATTCAAGGCTAGCCTGGGCTACCACAGTGAGTGAGACTCTTACCTCAAAAAGCAGAGAAGAAAAGAAAATGTTCTAAAATCATGGTGATGGATATACATAGCCTTGTGAATATACTAAACCTCAATGAAGTGTGTACTTTAAATGTACTAATTGTGTGGTTTGTGGATTATATCTCTGTTATAAAGTATTATTTTAAGATGTGTTACATTTGTTTATTCTGTGGAATATTTAATTATGCAAAGATGTGTTGTATTCCTTTATGTTGCATTTGTTTAACTCTGAAGCTCTGTTACTGTGTCTGTCTAAAACACATGATTAGTCTAATAAAAAGCTAAATGGCCAATAGCAAGGCAATAGGCAGGGCTGGCAGGCAAAGAATAAATAGAAAGAGAGAAAGGAGATCAAGGAGCAAGAAAATGAGGACATCAGGGGACAGCCACCCAGTTACACAGCAAGCCACAGAGTAAGAAATAAAGAAAGGTATACAGAAATAAAGAAAAAGCCCAGAAGCAACAGCCCAGCTTTCTAGCCCCTAGGCCCCAGGGGCATATATTGTGCTCCTCCCCCTATCATAACACCAGAGACCAAGCAGCAGCATCCTCCCCTGCCCCCTCCCCAACCATCACTCCCACTGGAGCCACATGCCCCACCTCCACCAATTGGAAGAAGAGGTGAGTCTGAGCTCCCAGCTGGGCAGTCCAACTCTCTAGCCCCTAGGCCCCAGGGGCACATATAGTGCCCCTCCCACACACATCACAGCCCCAGAAACTAGGCAGCAGTATCCTTCCCACCACCTCAACCATCCCCTGAGGCACCAGCGACCACCAGAGCAGCACACCCCACCTGCACTGATTGGAGGAAGAGGGACTCCAAGAGGCACAGGCTCTACCTGTATGGATTGGAGGGAAAAATGGGTATATGGCAATGTAAGAATACATTCAACAACATAAAGAGCAATATGGCACCACCAGAAACTAGTGGTTCTACAACAGCAAGACCTGAATATCCCAACGCAGATGAACCAGAAGAAAGTAACCTTAAAAATAACTTTATGAAGATGATAGAGGTCCTTAAAGAGGAAGTTAAAATTCCTTTAAAAAATGGAGGAAAAGGCAAACAAAAATTGGAAGAAATCATTAAATCCCTTAAAGAAAGCCAAGAAAAAACAATCAAACTAGTGAAGGAAACAGTTCAAGACTTGAAAATTGAAATAGACACAATAAAGAAAAGATTAAACCGAGGGAATTCTGGAAAAGGAAAATCTGAGTAAATGAACCAGAACTACAGATGCAAGCATAACCAACAGAATACAAGAGATGGAAGAGAGAATCTCAGGCACTGAAGATACGATAGAGGAAATAGATTCATCAGTCAAAGAAAATGTTAAATCCAGCAAATTCTTACCACAAAACATCCAGGAAATCTGGGACACTATGAAAAGACCAAAACCTAACAATAATAGGGATAGAAGAAAGAGAAGAATTCCAGCTCAAAGGCGTAGAAAATATATTCAACAAAACCATACAAGAAAACTTTCCAAACCTAAAGAAGGACATGCCTATGAAGGTACAAGAAGCTATCAGAACACTAAATAAACTGGACCAGAAAAAAAGTCCCCTCACCACATAATAATCAAAACACTAAACATACAGAATTAAGAATATTAAGAGCAGCAAAGGAAAAAGGCCAAGTAACATATAAAAGCAGAGCTATCAGAATTACAACTGACTTCAATGGAAACTCTGAAAGCCAGAAGGTCCTGGACAGATATTTTGCAGACACTAAGAGACCACTGATGCCAGCCCAGACTACTATACCCAGCAAAACTTTCAATCACCATAGATGGAGAAAACAAGATATTCCATGACAAAACCAGATTTAAACAATACATACCCACAAATCTAGCCCTACAAAAAGTACTAAAAGGAAAACTCCAAACCAAGGAAGTTAGTTACACCCACAAAAGCAAGGCAATAAATAACCTCACACCAACAAACACCAAAGAAGGGAAACACACACTACCAACAACAACAACAAAACCAAAAGTAGCAGGAATTAACAATCACCGGTCATTAATATCTCAATATCGATGGACTCAATTCGCCTATAAAAGACACAGGCTAACAGAATAAGTACGAAAGCAGGATCCATCCTTCTGTTGCATACAAGAAACACACCTCAACCTCAAAGACAGACATTACCTCAGAGTAAAGGATTGGGAAAAGATTTTCCAATCGAATGGACCTAAGAAACAAGCTGGTGTAGCTATCCTAATATCTAACAAAATAGACTTCAAACTAAAATTACTCAAAAGAGATGGAGGACATTTCGTATTCATCACAGAAAAAAATCCATCAAGATGAAGTCTCAGTTCTGAACATCTATGCCCCAAATACAAGGGCACCTACATTTATAAGAGAAATATTACTAAAGCTTAAATCATACATCAAACCCCACACACTAGCCCACTTTCACCACTGGACTAGTCTGCCAGACAGAAACTTAACAGAGAAATAAGGGAAATAACATGTTATGGCTCAAATGGACCTAACAGATATCTATAGAACATTTTACCCAAACAAACAAACAAAAAAAAAAAGTACCTTCTCAGCACCTTATGGAATCTTCTCTAAAACTGACCACATACTCGGTAACAAAGCAAATCTCAACAGATATAAGAACATTGGAATAATCATCTGTGTCTTATTGAATCACCATGGCTTAAAGTTAGAATTCAACAACACAAATTGCAAAAAGCCTACAAACTCATGGAAACTGAACAATGCTCAACTGAATCATCACTGGGTCAAGGAAGAAATAAGAAAGAAATTAAAGACTTCCTAGAATTCAATGAAAATGAATGCACAACATACCCAAACTTATGGGACACCACGAAAGCAATGCTAAGAGGAAAGCATTAAGTGACTACATGAAGAAACCTCACACTATCGAATTAACAGCACACTTGAGAGTTCTAGAACAAAAAGAAGCAAACTCACCTAGTAGGAGTGGATGACAGGAAATAATCAACTTGAGGGCTGAAATCAATAAAATAGAAACAAAGAGAGCAATACAAAGAATCAATGAAATGAAGAGTTGGTTCTTTGAGAAAATCAACAAGATAGACAAACCCTTATCCAAACTAACCAAAAGGCAGAGAGAGAATATCAAAATCAACAAAATCAAAAATGAAAAGGGGGATGTAACAACAGATAGTAAGAAAATCCAGAGAATCATTAGGTCATAATTCAAAAACCTGTACTCCACAAAATTAGAAAATCTAAAAGAAATGGACCATTTTCTTGATAGGTACCATATACCAAAATTAAAGCAAGATAAGATAAACAATTTAAATATACCATAACTCCTAAGGAAATAGAAGCAGTTATTTAAAAAAACCAGGGCCAGATGGTTTCAGTACAAAATTGTACCAGATTTTCAAAGAAGAACTAATACCATACTCCTCAAATTGTTCCATCCAATAGAAACAGAAGGAACATTGTCAAACTCTTTTTATAAGGCTACAGTTACCCTAATACCCAAACCACACAAAGACACAGCCAAGAAAGAAAATTATAGAACAATCTCCCTCATGTACACTGATGCAAAAATACTCAATAAAATAATGGCAAACCAAATTCAAGAACACATAAAAAAAATCACCCACCATGATCAAGTAGTCTTCATTCCAGAGATGCAGGGATGGTTCAACATATGAAAATCTGTCAATGTAATCCACCATATAAACAAACTGAAAGAAAAAAAACCCACATGATTCATCATCATTAGATGCTGAAAAAGCCTTCCACAAAATCCAACACCCCTTCATGATAAAGGTCTTGGAGAGATCAGGGATACAAGAGACGTACCTAAACATTATAAAGGCAATAGACAGCAAGCCAACAGCCAACATCAAACTAATGGAGAGAAACTCAAAGCAATTCCACTAAAATCAGGAACAAGACAAGGCTGTCCACTCTCTCCATATCTATTCAATATAGTACTCAAAATTCTAGCTAGAGCAATAAGACAACAAAAGGAGATCAAGGGGATGCACACTGGAAAGGAAAAAGTCAAACTTTCACTATTTGCAGATGATATGATAGTATACCTAAATGACCCCCAAAATTCTACTAGGGAACTCGTACAGCTGATAAACACCTTCAGGAATGTGGCAGGATACAAGAATAGCTCAAAAAAAATTAGTAGCCCTCCCATATACAAATGATAAATAGGCTGAGAAAATAAGTCAGAAAAACATCACCCTTTACAATAGCCATAAATAACATAAAATATCTTCAAGTAACTCTAACCAAACAAGTGAAAGACCTGTATAACAATAACTTTAAGTCTTTGAAGAAAGAAATTGAAGAAGATACCAGAAAATGGAAAGATTTCCCATGCTCTTGGATAGGTAGGGTCAACATAGTAAAAATGGCAATCTTACCAAAAGCCATCTACAGATTCAATGTAATTCCCATCAAAATCCCAACACAATTCTTCACAGACCTCAAAAGAACAATACTCAACTTCATATAGAAAAAAAATATGATAGCCAAACAATTCTATACAATAAAGTAACTTCCAGAGGCATCACCATCCCTGACTTCAAGCTCTACTATAGAGCTATAATAATAAAAACAGACACGTGGATCAATGGAATCAAATTGAAGACCCTGACATTAATCCACACACCTATGAACACCTGATTTTTGACAAAGAAGCCAAAATTGTACAATGGGGAAAAAAGCATCTTTAACAAGTGGTGCTGGCATAACTGGATGTTGACATGTAGAAGAATACAAATAGATTCATATTTGTCATGATGCACAAAACTCAAGACCTCAACATAAATCCAGTTATACTGAACCTGATAGAAGAGAAAATGGGAAGTAGCTTGAACGCATTGGCACAGGAGACCACTTCCTAAATATAACACCAGTAGCACAGACACTGAGAGCAATAATAAATGGGACCTCCTGAAACTGAGAAGCTTCTGTAAGGCAAAGGACACAATAAATAAGACAAAATGGCAGCCTACAGAATGGGAAAAGATCTTTACCAACCCCACATCTGACAGAGGGCTGATCTCCAAAATATATAAAGAACTCAAGAAACTAGACATCAAAATACCAAATAATCCATTTTAAAAATGAGGTACAGATTTAAACAGAATTCTCAACAGAAGAATCTCAAATGGCTGAAAGACATTTAAGAATTGCTGAACATTCTTAGCCATCAGAGAAATGCAAATCAAAATGACTCTGAGACACTATCTTACACCTGTCAGAATAGCTAAGATCAAAAACACTCATGACTGCTTATGTTGGAGAGGATGTGGAATAAGGGGAATACTCCTCCACTGCTGGTGAGAGTGCAATCTTGTACAGCCACTCTGGAAATTGGTATGGAGGTTTCTCAGAAAATTGAGAAGCAACTTACCTCAGGACCCAGCAATACCACTCTTGGGTATATACCCAAAAGATGCTCAACCATACCACAAGGACACTTGCTCAACTATGTTCATAGCAGCATTATTTGTAATAGCCAGAACCTGGAAACAACCTAGATGCCCCTCAGCCAAAGAATGGATAAAGAAAATGTGGTACGTATACACAATGGAGTATTACTCAGCGGTAGAAAACAATGACATCATGAAATTTGTAGGCAAATGGATGGAACTAGAAAAAATATCCTGAGTGAAGTAATCCAGACCCAGAAAGACAAATACAGTATGTACTCATAAGTGGATATGAGATGCAAAGCAAAGGATAACCAGACCACAGTCCACAGCTCCAGATAAACTAGGTAACAAGGAGGACCCTAAGAGGGACACATGAATTGCCCCAGGAAGGGGAAATAGTTAAGATCTCCCGGGTAAACTAGGAGTGGGGTGGAGGGGGGAGGGGAGGGGAGGGGGGATGGGAATATGAGTGATCGGAGATGGGTGAGTTGGGTGAGGAACAGAGAGAGCAATGAAAGAGATATCTTGACAGAGGGAGCCATTATGGAGTTAGGGAGGAACCTGGTGCTAGGGAAACCCCCAGGAACTCACAAGGATGACCCCAGCTAAGACTCCTAGCAATATTGGAGAGGGTGCCTGAACTAGCCTTCCTCTGTAATTAGATAGATGACTACCCTAATTGTCATCATAGAACCTACATCCAGTAACTGATGGAAGCAGATGCAGAGACTCACAGCCAAGCACTGGGCCAAACTCCTGGAGTTCAGTTGAAGAGAGGGAGGAGGGATTATAGGAGCAAGGCGGGTCAAGGTCATGATGGGAAAATCCACAGAGACAGCTAACCTGAGCTAGTGGGATCTCATGGATTCTGGGCTGACAGCTGGGGAACCTGCATGGGACCAAACTAGGCCCTCTGAATGTGGGTGACAGATGTGTGGCTTGATCTGTTTGTAGGGCCACTGGCAGTGGGACCAGGGTCTTATCCCTGGTATATGAGCTGGCTTTTTAGAGCCCATTCCCTATGGTGGGATATCTTGCTCAGCCTTGATGTAGGGGGGAGGGGCTTAGTCCTGCCCCAACTTGGTATGCCAGCCTGTGTTGACTCCCCAAGGGAGTGCTTACCCCTTATGAAGAGGAGTGGGTGGGGGATGTGATAGTGAGAAAGTAGGGGAAGTGGGAGAAGGGGAGGGAAGGGAAACTGTAATTGGTATATAAAATGGAAAAAAAATTTAACTAAAAAAATAAAAATAAAAATAAAAAACAGGCAGAAGGTAACCAGGGTAATTTAAAGTTAAGAAAAGCAGGCTAGAAATTAGCCAAGCTAAGGCCTGGCATTTATAAGAAAGAATAAACTTCCATGTGTGATTTATTTGGGAGCTGGATAGTGGGTCCCCCAAAGAGCCAAAGGAGTAAGAATACAAAACAACCAACAATATATCTCAAACACAGTGGCAGAAATACTGCACAATACAGAGTTACTGTGGGGATTTGGTATAAACCGTGGAACCTGGTAGACAGTTGGAAGCCTAAGAAGGAAATTGGTGGAGCCCAGGGATGGGTGCAGTGCCTAGCACTCTGTCACGGGCACCAACCTTTTGATCCAGGTGATCCTACTGAGACACATGACTCTGGTCTCATGATCACAGACCATGGCTACACTTTACCTCTCCAACCAGGGAAGCAGAGGCCTCTAAGTGAGGCTGGGCAGCCCTAGAAAGCAGAGCCCATCACCTGGTCTCTACCTAGGCATCCAGCAGCTGATGTGGGACCCAGGTCTTTTGTCCTTCCTGTCTCAAGAATTCCTGCCAGGGTCGCTATTGGGCGGGAGAACTAGAAGCATGCACTTGCATTTGTGCTGAGTTTGTGACCCTGGCTGGGCAGGGAGACTGCACAAGGCTGTGTAGATAAACAGGAAGACAGCTGTCACAGGGACACCCCAGGTTGCAGAGCAGAGGTCACAAAGTAGGTTGATAAGGGGCAAAATCCTTCTGGAACTCCACTCTTGCTCCTCATCCCCATCCCTGCTGCCACTGCCTCCTGAAACACTTTCACTCTTTGTGACCTGCGCACTGAGCGCAGGTCGCCATATCGCCCACCAGGCTGTAGGCAAAAAGTGCCCTTAGTTAGAAAAAGGACTTCCCTACCCCCTCCCTCTTAGTTTCCTCTTCTGCCAAAGCCCTTTACAGGAAAGGGGAAGGGCAGTTGTTCTCTGTCCCCATCCGCCCAGAGATTAGATCAGCAATCCAGCTGTCCAGTCACACTTTATGCTTGCTGTGATGGTGACATTACTTGTAGTGTCCAGAAACTGAGGGTCAGAGGTTGCAGCCTACGAGATACTCAAGTCTTTATAATCTGGGTTTACAATCACACGTAAAAAGGTGTTTTTAAATTGTTTTATTTCTTGAAATTTTGTGGACCACTTTTTTGCTATGCCTGGCTAAAATAGCTGAATAAGTACAAGGCAACTCAAAAGGTGTAGTTTGGGATTTTTGTTTGTTTTAGGAATTTTACCTAGATTGTCACCATTTCAGAAAAGCATCACAGAACCGATAGAGTGAGAGCCATTGATGAGGCTCAAAGCAACATGGCAGAATGCGGTGCTAGAGAAGCCACACACACACACACACACACACACACACACACACACACACACACACACACAAAAGCCAGGTTTACTGCTCAAGGTTTAACCAGTAGACACAGGACTTGGGGACAGGAAGTTGGAAAGATAGTCTTTCTTGCACCCTGAGGTGCCAAAAAAGTTCCACTAAAACAGTTAGGGAGGGTCCACATCTCCACCTGCAGCCTGCCCTGAGGTTATTTTCAAGGTAACAAGGGTCTTTTTAAGGTGTCTTGTGGGGAAATGGTTCAGTTTCAAGCAAAGTTTGGTTTCCAGCACCCAAGTCTGTAATTCCAGCTCTAGTCTCTGGCCTCCAAGAGGACTAGCCTTCACATACACACACACAGATACACACACACACACACACACACACACACACACTCTCTCTCTCTCTCTCTCTCTCTCTCTCTCTCTCTCTCTCTCTCTCTCTCTCTAAAATTAAAAAAAAAGTTTCTTTTTAAGGTGTCTTGGCAGGGTAGAGGGTGGGGTTCTTTCTGCCAAGTCGGTCCCCCAGGTTCTTCTTGAGCTCCTGGCTGCTGGACAAAGCAGCCTTTGGGGGTGCTAGCCCAAACTCCTTCCCTTCGGCTGAGTTCCCAGGCTGCCACTGCAGTCTTGTTCTTGAACAGCTTCGGCTGGGCTCAGACCTTGGGATGTCTCGGTGAAGGAAGAGCTTCCCATGAAGTTCCCTTACCCTGTTGAAGCCCAGTAGTAACACAGCCATCTTGAACCCTACTGAAACTTCACTAACCAAGCAAGATTAAACAGGAGACTGAGAATCAAACTCTATATCTAGAACCCCAAGGAACTTTGTCCCAGATTGCTGTCTTCTGGGCCCATTTACCTCTCATAAAAATCATTTATTGGGGGCATGGAAGATGCCTCAGTTTTTACACCTTGGGACCGGGTTCAATCCTCAGTACTCATGTAAAAGCTGGGAGTGGTGATATGTGCCTGTAATCCCCGCGCTGGGGAGGTGGAAACTAGAGGATCCCTGTCTTAGTCAGGGTTTCTATTGCTGTAAAGAGACACCATGACCACGGCAACTCTTATAAAGGAAAACATTTCCTTAGGGCTGGCCTACAATCCAGAGGTTTAGTCTGTTATCATCATGGCAGGAGCATGGCTGCATGCAGGGAGACATGGTGTTGGAGAGGTAACTAGGAGTTCTACATCTGGATCTGCGGCCAGGAGGAAGAGACTAAGACACACTTTCTCCAGCAACGCCACACCTACTAATAGTGCCAGTCCCTATGAGCCTATGGGGCCATTTTCTTTCAACCCACCAGAATCCCTAAGGCTTGCTGGCCAGCTAAATCTCCAAATTTGAGGTTCAAAGAGACTCTGTCTCAAAATATCAGGTGGAGAGTAATAGCAATTGAAGATATTCAACAAGAAGCATTTCTGGCCTCCGAATACACACACACATGCATGCATGCATGCATGCATGCACAAACGTATACATACAAAAAAATTAAAAGGTTTAGCAGTTAAGAGTGCTAGCTGCTCTTCCAGAGGACCCATGGTTTAGTTCCCAGCACCCACATGGTGGCTCACATTCATTCATAACTCTAGTTCCAGGGGATCTTACAGCCTCTTCTGAACTTCATAGGCACCAAGCATACATGTGGTGTACTTATGTACATGTATCATACACATAAGAATAAATGAATAATTATAAATTTAAAATAACAATTGAGTGAATAAATGAATAAGCTTTGTGATACAGGACTAATTATCCCACTTTGGAGTTATGGTGACTCTAAACCAGTAATTAATTGTTATAACAAAATACTTGACACAAGCTACTTAATTAGATTTATTTAACTTACAGTTTTGAATTCCAAAACTTAAATGATTAGCACAGACTCTATGCCAAAGTTTCCTTCTTTATGCCAACAGCAATGGGAAAAATGCATCAGGAGTAAGCACGTGATTATGCGTTAGACCAGCAGAAGGAACAGAAGGGGCTAGGTTTGCTGCCTTTATAATAACCCTTTCAGAACTCAAAAAGACCTGAGAGCACCACAGGACCTCCCACTAGACCCCACCTCTTAGAAGTCCAACCACAAAAGGACCTTTGGGGATACAACTAAATTATATCAAATTTAAAAGCTCAAGTCAGAATTTTATAGTAACTTTGTATTAGGATTCAAACTCAGTTCTATCAGCATTTCCACTTTAACACTAGCCCTTAGAAACTTTGAACTGGTGGTGGGGCTTTCAGACTAGGTGTGCTGTAGGCACAACAGAATTGAACAGGAAACACAGTACTCACTGATGCCCCACCTACATCCTTCAGTAAGAGCCAGTCAGTCCTCAGCTTTTGCATGTCGGTACTTGCACACCACCATATCTGGGCTTTCATCCTACCACACAGTCCTGGAGAGCCAGCAACAGGCTTGTCCACATTGCCAAGACAAACTTTAAGATGTGGTTTTTGCTCTAGAGCTCCCTGTGGGACCAGCACTTCTGAAATCCCTACTCCCCTCTCAACTCCTTCCTATTCCCTGTCACCAGCCACACTCCTACTGTTTTGCTTTGGAGTCATTTCTTAGTTATGTTCATCTCCTGGTTCAGGAGCCTGCTTCTATGAGAACCTCTTAAGACACACACTGGCTCTTCAGGTGATAAAAACCACATGCGCATTTGCAGGCATTTAAGGATACCTAGAAACCACTTCGTGTAACACTCTGGCAATGTCTAGCAAATGTCCTTTTTTTCTTTATTTTTGAGTAAAAATAACAAAGAGGAAGTAACCCATGGAGTTGGGGGAGAGGATTGTTAGGCACAATGTGCTTTACCAAAAAGAAAATATCTCAGGTTTCTTAGATTAAAAAAAAAAATCACTTAAGTTGTAATAGGCCAAAGATGAATAATTCCATCCAACTAATAAGATGTACAAAGGGTTTGATATATGATCAACTATTATTTTTAATTACATTTACTAGCAGTTTTTTTTCTTTCAAATTATCAAAATGGTTTGTTTCTGATCAAAATACTCATTGATGCTTTATTATTTCAGATATGTAGGGTGTTAGTCTTCAATTTTTTTTTGGAAAACATGCAGAATTCAAAGTTACAAAGAAGATGATGTGTCATTACTATTCCTCACTGTGTGCATAAATTGTACAGCATATTAAAAACTGAGAAATACTCTGGAGTTAAACTCGTCCAAATGAAGCATCTTCAGACCTGAAAAGAAAAGGGGAAGAGAAGGGAGGAAGGAGGGAAGGAGGAAGTTAGCAGAGCATTTACTTCATTCGAATTACAGACCTCACCACCAGTGGGTCTAGCATCTGAGTGTAACCACCTTCTTAAAGGAAGTGGGTCCTGGCTCCACCATTTGGTGACTGTGTGCTCAGATAACCCATCCTCTCTAATACTCTCTCTCAAATCAATCCCCCTTTCCTAGAAATAAAATCATACAAGATCGAATGAGATTTTGGCCCCAAGGTCCCTGGACAGTGGGATTTCATTGAAAATAAGGATTTTCTACACTAGACCACATCTAACACAGAAGCCTGAGTTCCCGTCATGTGCTTCTAGACTTCCTTCTGAGACAGCTATGATGGTGCCTTTACATGGAGTTACAATATTCTATATCCGTTTCTTTCCTAGAGTGGTCTGAAAGCCTCTAGAAGGTAAACCTAGTGCCCACCAAATGAGACAGAACAAGAGACTGAGGGGTGATGAAACTCTGTCAGCCCCACTCTTGGCTGAAGAGCAAGGCCACTGCCACACAAAGAAAGCAAGTGGTTCATTGTCCATGGCCTTTTCAGCAGAAATGCCAAGGAGAAAACAGAAGAACCACCAAACCCTTAAGGTGGGGTAGATAACTGCCCGTCTCTCTTGGCCACATACTAGCAGGCTGAGAGCTCCCTTTAGAGGGTTAGTGATGGTGGCAGAGCCAGACCTGTAGTTACGTGCCTCCTTCCTGCCAATCCACAGGATAAAGGAATGTAACCCCAAAGGATTCTTCTGTGGCTACTGACAAGCTACCCTGATTAACGTCTTTTGTACACAATAGAACTCAAAGCCTTATGCATGCTAGGCATGTGCTCTACCCCCAAAGGCCCATTTCTTAAGGTCAAGAAACTTACCTCCATGATGCTTAATCACAGGTTTCGATCTATGAAAAAAGAAAATGGGAAAAAATTTTTTTTTTACTTTTATTCTGCTAAGTACTAACAGACGTCCCAAAGTGTTACAATAAGACCAGTAGAATAAATAGGTTGTTGTTAGCATTGAGTACTTGTTGAGAACCACCCAGAGATCCACCCCTGTCTACAGTCTCCAGTACCTAGCCAAGGTACTGGAACATCCAGAATTGTAGATACATGAGGGCAGGGATTGCAAGCCAAGGCCTGTGCCTTCCCGACATGCTCTTTGGCACTTTGTGTGCATCAGGCTGCCAGGAAAACTGGAGGAAGCCACAGTAAGAAGTCTGGGACAGTAGATGCTGCTGCTGCTCCCTGCTCTTACAACAGTGAACTACTCAGAAGGCTCCACTGATCCGTGCTTTGGGGGTATTCCCTAACAATCTCAGTATGCAGATTTTTGAAATAGCAAAGCAGTTTTAGGCTGTGACTTGACACAGATAGAGCTTTCAGAAACTAAGGAAGAACTTGAAGACTCACCCCAGGTGACAACCTTGGGCTCTTTCAGAGTGGTGTGTGTAACTCTGCAGGCGTACTTATCAGTCGCAGTGGGTGTGAATTCAGTATGAGCCAGGAGATAGAAAGACCAGTCCTTGTTGAAGGACAGATCTGTGTACTCCACTTTTTCTATCTTCTCTCCGTTCTTCAGCAGTTCGATGTTAATGTGGGGTGGGTGAAACTGCGACACGTAGCAGTTCAAGAAGTTCAGTTTGCCATCCTCTGGTGGGTGGCGGGTGTATACTTGCACTTGTGGGGTACCTAAGGGTCACAGAGAAAGACAAATAACAACTGCTGGGGCTTTTTCCTTGGAGCTAACTGCATCACAGTCTACACCATGCCCCATGTCACACTTGGTCATCTAGTTCTCCCACTTCCACTTCTGCTCTGGACAGGTGATCTTCTGCTTCCCCAAAAGGCTACCTACATTTTGAGAACCACATCATGACATTATCTTTTCCTCGAAATCCTGTACACAGGCCTTTGGTTTTTCCTAACTGGCTTGTAAGCAGTGTCTTCTGTCACTAGAGACGGCTGGATTTTTAAGAAGCTTTCTTGGAGGCTCTCAAGAACTATACTCATCCCTTCCCTTAATTAATGTCATGGCCCACCTGCTTTCCAAATCTCAAGTCTCATTCCGCACACCCTCTGCAGTATCCATATCATAGTACCTACATCCTTGTATGCTGCGTCAGCCCCAATCACTTTCTTTCTTATTTTTATCCCCTTCCTTTTTACTTAATGTTCCCCCGCAGACTGCCTAACATGTATTGTCTGATACAGAGCAGAAAGCTGAGCCTTGCCCCTCAGGTGGCAGGGTTAGTGTTATTTCCTCCCTCCTTATGTCCCTATGCACGTCATTCCAGGGTCCACTCCTGCCAGGTACAATCTCTCTGTTCCAGCCCAGAGTTAACAGGCCAAAGCAAAGCTCTGATTTCATGAACTAGAAAACAAACAACATCTAAATAGCTACAGAAGCTAGCAAAACTTTTAAATGGTTGGGTTAGGATGGATAAATCCAGTAGGGAGAAGTGAGGGCTGTGATGAATGAGAAAGAATATACTCAGCTAGAACTAAGTGGAGCAATGTATACAGGAGCAGGATAGTGTTTCTAGTCAGCGCTTTCAAATGGCTGCCCTAACTAAACATGTTGGGAATAATTACCTCACAATATAGAGGCCTGCATGTGTGTGCACGTATATGAGCACCATAGCTCTTGTGTGGATTTAGGAGTCATTTCTCTTCATCCACCAAGTGGCATCTGAGCTCAAACTCAGGCTTAGTATCTCTACCTGCTGAGCCAGTTCATTGGCTTTCTTGTGTTTTCTCCATCCATCCATCCATCCGAGACAAAGTTTTGCTCTGTAGACTGGCCTCAAACTCTTGTCTCAGCCTCTCCAGGGCTGAGATTACAGGCATGAGTCGCCACACCTGGCTTATAATATACTTCCAAATACATATATATATATATATATATATATATATATATATATATATATATATATTCAGGGTACATGGTCTCTAAAGGGCAGCTACTTATTTCATGTAGAAGGAGGTAGGGAGAAGGAAAGGCATCTGGGAACTGCGGCCAGCTCTACGTATCCAGAAGCACTGGAGGAAAGGTTACTAGCTCGGTCAAGAACTACGGTTAAGGTTTCAATGAAGCCTTGGGTTTTTCTCCTGTAAAGTTAAAGTGAAGATAAGCCAGAAAGCGCCTTACATTTGAGGTTTTAGTAACAAGAATATTAAATGCCAGAGTTCAGAGGCCAGGTTCATCCTGCCTGGAATCCTCTGGGAAAGAACGATCCCTTCTTACACAATTTAGACAAGTGTTGGGCCAGGTTTGAATCTGGGCCCCGCCACTTTTCTACCTCTATGACTTCTTGAATTATTTATCCTCAAGAGTCTTGGTAACTATACTGAATTATCTTTGCCCCAGAATTCACAACTTCCCTGGCTTTGACAAACTTGGAGTTTCCGAAACCGAAAGTAGATGCTCTATCTTGTAAAACAGCCAGGCTGCGTGGCAAAAAGGAAAGCCTGTGTGAAGTACCAAGGGCCCAAGGCATCCCAGCCTGCTTTACAGACTATGATCCCGGAAGGACAGGGGCACTTCTAGAAACAAATGGGGTTACTTCCAAAAGGCCTACTTTTACCCCAAATGGCATAAATAGGCCTCACTTCCAATTCCAACTGCCATTAATCCTTGTGTGAATAAATTACTTAAAATCCCGATGCCTCGGGTTCCCCATCTGAGAGACAAAAGGAACCATAATGTTTACAGCTTAAGCTCAGTTTCCAAGTTATAAACCACGCAGCGTCCTCAGCATTACAGTAAACTGCCATACCCCACCGCCTTTATGATGAATACTAAAAGCATTAATGAGACGAGGTAAATTAACGGTCGAAAAAACTTTGGAAACAGCAGAGCCTAGGACCCACGCCCATTTCTCTAGACTTTGCCTCATTGGACCCCAAGCGCTCGGAAAGTGCAAAGGCAGCTGGGCGGCTGCGGTCTGATTTCCTGGGTTCCCTGGGTCTAGTCCAAGGCCCTCTTCTCCGCACCTTCGAAGCAGACCCACCCTCCCGCTGCGCTGGGAGAGTCCGGGGGGGGGGGTCCTGGCAAGCAAAGAGCAGGAGAGAAGCTTTCCCCACCTCCAGCGCTGACAGTCCGTCTACACAGTCCCAAACCGCGTCCACACTGCTGCCTCGAGGCAGCAAGAAGGGGGCGGCGGGACTCCCACCTCTTCCCCGGGAGACCCAGCCCTGTCCAATCCCGTCGGGAAGGAGAACTAAGGAGAAATCAGAATTAACGCCGGGAGAGGAGAAAGACACTCACGCTCGATAGCGTCCGAGTAGTCCAGTGAGGCAAGCATCAGAAAGGCCACGACCATAGAGCCCACAGAGCCCACAGAGCGAGCCATCGTTGCGCGCCGGTCGGAGCGAAATGAGTGCGGCCGGGGCTGGGCGCACTCTTATACTCCCCACTCTCGCAGCCAATCCGGATCCAGATCAGGAGGCCGTCACCAGTCTCCTAGATGGTGACGCTGAACTAGGTTAAAAAGGGACTTTCCTATTTTCAGTTTCATGTTCTTATAAAGTCCCGTGGTGCTTTGAACAGCCTGGGCGGACCCTCCGTACCCTGCAATCAGGGGCGCTTCTGAGCTTGGTGTATCTGGTCCTTCATCCTAGGAAGGACCTCCATTCGTTCTAATGCTAGTCAGAGAAGGGCTTAGGACCTGAAGTTTTCATTCTTGAAAAGTAAAGCCAGAACAATTAAGAGCATTAACTGGCAGAACTCAAACCTTGGATTATAACTCCAACCCAGGAATAAGAAGGCGGTTTCAGGATTCCCTGTGCAAGGACCCTCCTGCCCTAAGGGTAGCTCGGCGAATCTTGCTCGCTTCACGCTTCTCGAAGGTTTCTCCTTTGGGTGGAGAACTTCCTCGGGTATGCTTGCTAAATTTAGGTAAATTTCTGTTTCATTTGTGGGTGTGGGGAAAAGACAACGGCTTACAGTTCTGAGTTTCCAGGCCATTCTCTTAATAGTACCGCACTAGAACAGTGCCATTGGTAAACTAACTGAACAAGTGACGTGAATTCCACGAATAAATTATTTTTCTGGATAGGGAAGAGAGAACTGAGAGGCATAACCCTGGGGTTCCTGCTTTATCCGCTTGGAAGACAAAGGCAGTTTTATTCAGAATGTGTATTACATCAGCTGAGGGGTCCATCAAGGAAGTTAAACTCCTGGCCAGAAGCGCGTGACAGAGACAAGCAGTGACCACCGGGGTTCTGGAGACACTACCGCCACAAGTAGCCAAGTTGATGGCAGCGTTAGTGAGTGAACAGTAGGAAGCGGAAGTGGAGCATAGGGACATGGAGGGAGATCTTGGAAAACACCGTAGCGACTTTGGGCTGGGCTTCCCCAAGGAGCACAACATAATTTCTGGGTTTCTTTGACATTAACTATCAAGCTATTAACAATCTCTAGTGTGGAGCCCGTGTCTAAACTAGAGAAAACAGAATATTCTCCACGGACCTTAATGAGATAATAAACAGATATCCACTCCTACAGTGCCTACATAGTATTTTTATCCAGTAATGTTTAAGGATCATAATTATTAATGTTATTTTCTCATCCCTTTCTGTAACTCTGAAATATAAGAATAATTGTTAAGCATAAAGGTATGAATTAAGATACTTTCTTCCATCTAGTTAAAAAAAAACTCATTTAACACATTTAAGACCTGAAATATTAATGTTAAATTATACTAAACACAGCTAGTGTTGAATTGTACTAGAAAAATGCTTTAGGAAAATAGTAAACTACAGGGCTTTTGTTTTGTTTTGTTCCTAGTTTACTATATCATTAAAGGTAGGATCTTTTCTATTGACGTATAAACCCAATTTAAAATCAGAAAGAAAGAAGCCACAGTGGGGAAGCTGAGATCGGGCACACACTCCAGATGGGGTACTGGGGAAGCTGAGAGAAGGATTGCTCAGGCTAGAAGTTCGAGACCAGTCTAGACAAGAAGGTCTCATCTCAAGGAAGAGCCAGAAGATGGAGAAGTATTTTCAGTTTTTTGCATGTGGGGACTTCTGTGTTTTCTCGAACTGCCATTTATGACATGTCTGGATAATAATGAAAGGAAAAGAAAATGATTGTTTAAATATTAAGAGTGCCGGTGAGATTGCCATCAAACCTGACAACCCAATTTCAATCCCTGGGACCCACGTGGTGAATGGAGAGAACCAGCTCTGCAAGTGTCCTCTGACCTCTGCGCGCGCGCACACACACACACACACACACACACACACACACACACACAGTCAACAAATAAAATAAAAAAGAAAAGAGCCCTGTGTGTCCAAGGGAACCAACTTTGAAATCTATAAACATAACAATTTAATAGTATTATCTCCCAGGAGACTAATTAACTGGTGAACTGGTGGCCTTTTTTTTTTTTTTTTTTTTTTGCCTATGTGATTGCCTAAAAAGGTTTTTGCAGTCAATACTTCAAATTCAAAATGGTAAATATTGGCAAGAATTATTTCAAAAGAACTAGAATTTTTATGTACTCCTGGTAGCAATGTAAATGGTATAAGTACTTTGGAAAACAACATAATAATTTTATTGAAAACAACAAAGTTTGGGGGTTAGAGAGATGGGTCAGTGGTTAACAGCAATAGTCACTCTTGCAGAGGACTGGGGTTCAATTTCTAGCACCCATATGGTAGTTCTCAACTCCTAATCCCAGTTTCAGAGGATCCAACAGGCATACACATGGTGCACATACAAGCATACAGACAAAATGTCCATACAAACAGAGCAAAGTACATCAGTCTGGAAAAGGTTGTTGTTTCTTTTTAATTAAACACAATGGACCATAAGATCTAGTCTCTGCATTCAGGTGTTTTCCAGGAAGAAAACAAAAGCATATATTATACAATGACTTGTACATGAATGTTCACCAGAGCTTTGTTTGTAAAAGCTGTAAACCAGAAATAATCCAGACCACTACCAACAGGCGAATGGATAGATACGTGGTGGTGTAGATCTGTCAATGGAATACTATTAAGCATAAACAAGAAAAAATGATGCAAGAGCATGAATCAAATTAATAATTCCGGAAGAAGCCAGATGGAATAATGTACTCTGTATGAGTCTGCTTATATAGAACTTACAAATGATACACTAGTCTGTAATGACAGACAGAAAGCAGGTGGGTGGTTTCCAGGGGACAGAAGGAGCATAAGAAGCAGGAGAACGTGTTGGTGGTGAAAGCTCTTAATTATTTAGAGTTTGATGGTGGTTTTATAGATGTGTTTATATATACTATTATTCATCATATACTTTAATATACTTATAGTATATTAATTATTATGGTTAAAAAAGGTAAACCCCGAGGCTGGAGAGATGGCCCAGTGGTTGAGAGCACTTATTGCTCTTTCAGAGCATGGGATTTGCATCCCAGCACCCACACTGGGCAGCTCACAAACACTGTTAACTTCAGGTCCAAAAGATCTGCCACGCCACTCTAGCCTTTGTAGGCAGAGGTGCACATGTACACACACTAAATAAGTAAGTAAATAACTCTTAAAAAGAAAGACAAACATTGGAAGCACAGATACTTATTGCTAGATTTCAAAAACAAAACAAAGTGCTTGAGCAGGAAGAAAAGTAAGATCAAGTAGAGAGACAGGCACAGGTTAAAGTTCATGTGAGTGGACCTCTATCAGCAGTTTTCTGAGACAGGTTTGTCTACACAGTTGGTCCACTAGAAACAATGGAGCATTTGTGCTGAGATCTTTCAAATGTTGTCCTCAGTCCCTTGCTAGTCAAAGCATGATCTAACATCAGCACCACCAATATCTAGGAGCACCTGAGTAAGCAGGCTCTTGGGTCCATCTCAGACAAACTGTAGCAAAATCCCCCTTTGGCAGCATTTCCAGATGACTCATATCTACACTAACGAATGTGAAACTGCTAACCCAAACTATACAACTGTTTCGAAAGTAGATATTTTCATTTATAGATAAGAAAATTGAAACCAGGAAAGCACGTATATAGAGGGAAGAAGTTCTACAAAATTAGGATAATTTCATGTATGTTCATTGAATTGCTTATTTTCAACTTTAATAAAATTTACACAGTGTCCATGTTGTTCTGTTATCAGAAGCTGGGTGGGGTCCTTCTACTCAGGCAAAAGCAAGGAATGGTATTTCCAATGTTGGTAGTCCCAGGCCATTGAATATCAAAGGCTGGCAGGTTGGCCTGCCAGACTCAGAGACATAAACCGCCGAGCTCTAAGAACTAGAGACTTATTTCTAGAGCCAGGCACCATATGTCTGAGATTGAGAGCCCTGGTTGCTCATGTTGGAGGCTTAATGCTCTGCGTTTTGATTGTCAAAGGCCATGTACTCAGTATCTAATGAAACCCTTGGTTTGCAGCAGCAGCAGCAACAGTCAGTCCCCAGCAGCAGCCAGTATTACGGTTCCTAAGCCTTTGATATGAGTCTCCTCAGTCTTAAGGTTTGCCAGCTACCTGGAACTCTTCTGGTGACCAGGACTCCCAACCTCTCATCTTCAGCAACTCAACTTTTCATCTTCTGTATTGTCTTAGTTAAGGTTTTCATTGCTGTGAAAAGATACCATGACCACAGCAACTCTTATAAAGGAAACGTTTAATTGTGGTGGCTTGATTACAGTTCAGAGGTTTAGTCACTCATGGTTGTAGCTAGAGTTTTCCTGCCTTGCCCACAGTCAGGACAAATCTTTGTCACCCGCCAGTCCCACAGCTGCTCAGACCCAACCAAGTAAACACAGAGACTTATATTGCATACAAACTGTATGGCCGTGGAAGGCTTCTTGCTAACAGTTCTTATAGCTTAAATTAATCCTATACCTTGCCACGTGGCTTGTGGCTTACCGGTGTCTTCACATGTGGCTTGTCATGGCAGCAGCTGGCAGTGTCTCTCTCTCTCCGCCTTCCGCTTCCCAGAATTCTCCTCTCTTCCTGTCCCACCTACCTCCTGCCTGGCCACTGGCCAATCAGTGTTTCATTTACTGACCAATCAGAGCAATTTGACATACAGACCATCCCACAGCACTTCCCCTTTTCTTTTTTTAAAAAGGAAGATTTTAACTTTTACACATCTCCAAAGCCAGCTTGATATATTTGGGAATTTGGGCGTAGTTTCTCTTACTGCTTCCTGCTGGAGGGGGGCGCTGTATCTTATGGGGACACAAAGAAAATTTTAGGATCATGGAGTAGTCTGTGAGGCTGTATCATCTGAGCCAGTTGCCTTGAAACGATTCTGGATGTTGGATCATCTGGGCCATGGTGTCATCAGAGACCTTTCAGGTGGTCTTGGCTAGTCAAACCTGATGTATCTTAATCTGGAACAAATCCATAGCCTCTGGCTTTCTGTAGAAACAAAAGCAGAGCCTCTTTTCCAAAGCAACATATCTTTATATCCAAATTTTGAAGTCAAGGTACCTTTAAAATATACATTTTGGCATAACTCAACAGCTTTTGGAATCAAATGTTTTTCTTCAGTTACAAATATCAAAGAGAACATAATCCAGATTCTCTGTGTGATAGCCATCTTTATGTGGCTTATGTTTTATATTACCTTGAGCCTATTGCTTTAAACTGCAGCCTTCTAAGACTGAAAAGGCGCTGTGGCTGCTGGCTCCGCCCACTTCAGCTTCTCAACATGGCGGTGGTACGTTTTCCACCAGCTTTGGGAGCCATCAATTCTCAGAAATAGTGGGTCTATGCTTCTTATCAAAGCAGCATGTAGCCCAGAAACCTCTTTTTGTTTTGTACTAGCAAAGGCTAAATCCACCACACAGCTTAATGTGCCACTTGCAGAGGCCTCATTTCCACCATACTGCAGGTCAAGCACACACGCCAGGAACCCGCCAGTAACTCAAACCGGCAGCTGCTGCTCATTTGAGAGAGACAATTAGGAAACTGTTTTTAGTTCTGTTTTAGAATCTTTTCTCAGGTTTTAGGTGGAAACTCTTGCCAACTCGTTGGGCGCCATTTGTAGCTAGAGTTTTCCTGCCTTGCCCACAGTCAGGACAAATCTTTGTCACCTGCCAGTCCCACAGCCGCTCAGACCCAACCAAGTAAACACAGAGACTTATATTGCATACAAACTGTATGGCTGTGGCAGGCTTCTTGCTAACAGTTCTTATAGCTTAAATTAATCCATTTCCATAAACCTTGCCACGTGGCTTGTGGCTTACCGGTGTCTTCACATGTGGCTTGTCATGGCAGCAGTTGGCAGTGTCTCTCTCTCTCTGCCTTCCGCTTCCCAGAATTCTCCTCTCTCCCTGTCCCACCTACCTCCTGCCTGGCCACTGGCCAATCAGTGTTTTATTTACTGACCAATCAGAGCAATTGGACATACAGACCATCCCACAGCACATGGTAGAGAGCATGGCGGCATGCAGGCAGGCATGGTGCTAGAGAAATAACCAAATGTCCCACATCTTGCAGGCAACAGGAAGTTGATTGAGTCACTGGGCAGTTACTGTGGATATTACTCTATGTAAATAAAACACTGATGGCCAGTGACCAGGCAGGAAGTATAGGCGGGACAAAGAGAGAGGAGAATTGGGGAAACAGGAAGAAGGAGGGAGAGACACTGCAGCCACCGCCAGGACAAGAGCATGT
The DNA here is from genome assembly GCF_049852395.1 of Peromyscus maniculatus bairdii. Lineage (NCBI taxonomy): Eukaryota > Metazoa > Chordata > Mammalia > Rodentia > Cricetidae > Peromyscus > Peromyscus maniculatus. Next base: position 99,995,189 of record NC_134855.1, on the reverse strand, counting down.
AAAGATGCTGGTAAGCCACCAGCCACGTGGCAAAGTATAGATTTATAGAAATGGGTTAATTTAAGATAAAAGAACAATTAGCAAGAAGCCTGCCACAGCCATACAGTTTATAAGTGATATAAGTGTCTGAGTGATTATTTTATAAGTGGATTGTGGGACTGCGGGGCTTGGGGAACCTGGAGAGAAGCCCTCCAGCAACAGGCAGTATCCTGAATATATGAAACCTCAAAGCCTGCCCCCACAGTGACACATGTAGATGGACTTTTCTTTCCCACACACCAGTTCCCAAATAGCCAACACAGACACTTAATATAAGTTATAAATGCTCAGCTGATAGCTCAGGCTTATTACTAACTAGTTCTTACAACTTAAATTAACCCATATTTCTTAACTAAGTTCTACCACATGGCTCATGGCTTGCTACCTCATTTCATACACATCTTGCTTCCTCTGTGTCTGGCTGGCAGCTCTCTGACTCTACCCTTCTTCTTCCAAGAATTCCCCTAGTCTGACTCTCCTGCCCAGCTATAGGCCAGTCAGTTCTTTATTAACCAATGAAAGTAATACATATTTACAGTGTATAAAGACTGTTCTACAGCAGATACACTTCCTCCAGAAGGTGTGGATCAGATTAGAGGTGTACCCTCCAGCCTCAAGGTCTGGATTAAAGGCATGTGTCATCCAGCCTTCTCCAAAAAGACCACGCTTCCTCCTACAAGGCCACATCTCCTGATAGTGATATTCTCCATGAGCTTATGGGGGCCAAATACATTCAAACTACCACATGTATACTTCCTCCATCCTTTGTCATCTCTGCCTGTTGCTCTCAGGAACTCTTTAGCCTCCTCCTCACTGCAGCCTCACTACCACTACCCTGTCTCCTCTTCAGAGTTGTCTGGGTTGGTTTCTTGTCAGCTTGACACAGCTACAGTTATTTAGGAAGAGGAACCTCAATTGAGAAAATGCTACATGAGATTACCTGTAAGTCTACAGGTCTTTTTCTTGATTAATTATTGATATGATTGGTCTCAGCCTAGGGGGCAGAGAGGTGGTGCTACCAAGGGCAGGTTGTTAGATAAGAAAGCAGGTTGAGCTAGCCACAAGGAGCAAGCAGGTAAGCAGCATGCCTCCATGCATTCTGCTTCAGTTTCTGCCTTGACTTTCCTCAGTGATACACTCTAGTCAGAAGTTTCTCCAATCCCACCTGGCCCTGCAGTCCTGGAGCCACTTATAAAATAATCACTCAGAGACTTATATTAATTACAAACTGTATGGCCTGTGGCTTTAGCTTCTTGCTGACTGGCTCTTTCATCTTAAATTAACCCATTCCTGTTAATCTATATGTTGCCATGTGGCTATGGAGTCCTGTCTCCTGTCATCTTGTTGCTCCATCTGAGGCAGGCTTGAGTCTCCTGACTCCATTCTTCTTCTCTCTGTGTCTGTTTGGATTTCCTACAAGCTTTCTTGCCATAGGCCAAAACAGCTTTATTTATTATCCAATGGGAGGCACACATATTCATAGCATACAGAAAGACATCCCACAGCACTTCCTCTTTTCTGTCTAATCAAAAAGGAAGGTTTTAACTTTAACACAGTAAAACTATATATAACAAAAACAGTTATCAAGCAAGAATTACAGTTACAATATCTAGTCTATTTGTATTCGGCAAAATTAAAGAAAATATCCTTATTTTATCATCTATCCTTATTTTTGTGAGTATAAAGTTTTATATCTAATTTATTTTTTATCATGACTAAGGAAAACTATTACTATCTAGTCTTTAACTCTATCAAAGACCCCAGAAGGATATATTACCTGAGTAAACAGGGTCTGCATTGCAAGCAACTTCCATAATTCTAGAAATGACAGAGACATATGGCTACCTGGACAATCATCCAAAGTTCCTCTGTAACATTGGAGTATCTATCTTCAGCCTTCAGGCCTAGAGTCTCTGGCATAGCTTTCAGTGAAGCAGGAAATTTTAGGGACTGTTCCACCCATTCTGGCAAAGTTCATCAATCACTTCTCCCTGTGTTCTGTAGAATGTCTGGCAGTTTCTTCTGCAAAGCAGGAACCTGAAGGACCATCTCGCCTTGCAAAGTTCAGTGGTCACCTTCCTATGGGTACTGCATGTCCAGTTTATACAGCATCCTGTCAAGAAGCTGAGGCAAGAGGAGTTTCTTGCCCAAATGGCTAACTTTTTGGAGTTTCTTCGATGCCCATCATCTTCTCTGAAGTAGATTGGTGCTGCCAGAAACAGACATGTCTCAATGTCCAGAAAAGTCTAAGTTCTTAAAACATTTTAAATGCCATATTCTGTAGGTCTTTGAAGTGTTTGAAGATTACCTACCTAATTGAAATATACCTTTGTATACCTAAAAAACTTAACTAACATGACTATGAGTTTAATTATCATAGATGACTAATTGTTAATCTGTATTTCTTGATTATATATTACAATTTTAAATGAGTTGCATAAATATAATACCTTAAATAATAGTAGAAATATACATTTAGTATAACAAAATTGACCTTAAATTTGTATTAATAAACTAAAATCTATAGCAATGTAAAATATTTCCAATGAAGCCAGGCAGTGGTGGTGCATGCCTTTAATCCCAGCACTCAGGAGGCAGAGGCAGGTGGATCTCTGTGAGTTCAAGGCCTGCCTGGTCTACAGAACAAGTTCCAGGACAGGCTCCAAAACTGTACAGAGAAACCCTGTCTCAAAAAAATATTCTTGGTTTTTAAAAGTAGATTCAATAATCTACCCTTTTATCCTATTATATCTATATCCTACATTTTTATATCATATACCCCTTTCTTATTTTAAAAAGAGATTGACTATTACCAATAACAATTTGTAACCAACCCCCTAAACAACAACAAATTATCCATAATCCATTTTTGGGGGGGAATGTGGGTGTAGTCCTCTAGGCTACTTCCTGCTGATTGGAGGTGCTTTTAATCTTATGGGGGTCCTGAGAAATTTCAAGATAGTGGTTAAGTCCTGGGAAGACCAGCTATAACCTTTGTTGATAGATACCATCTGTCAAGGTTCAGGTGGTCTCACTTGATCAAATCTGGTCCATCTTAACCTGGAACAAATCCACAGCCTCTTGCTTCCTGTGGAAACAAAAGCAGAGCCTCCTTTCCAAAGCAACATATCCTTAGACCCAAATTTTGCAGTCAAAATACCTTTAAAATATATATATTGGTTTAACTCAGCAGCCTTTACAATCAAATGTCTCTCTCCAGTTAAAAATCCCAAAGACAACATAATCCAGACTCTGTGTAATTTCCATCTCTACATGGCTTATTATATTTTTATATATATTATTTTATTTTTAAGACTTTATTTTATTGTTATGACTATGGATATCCTTTCTCTTCTCTCTCTCAAGATTACATACCTTTTACATATACTGTAAACCATTTAGAGTTTTATTCTGTCTGAATCTGTGTTATTGTGAATCTATAATCAATCCTTTTCTGCCTAGGAGAGATTTTAAACTGTTAAGCTGTGTGGTGACTTAGGCTGTTGATTCTGCCCTGTTGGGACACAACAGGGCAGAGGAACATTTACTGCCAGCTCTGAGAACCACGCTCACCGCCAACTCTGGGAAGCAGTGGGTCTATGCCTCCATCAAGCAGTGTGTAGCCCAGAAATATTTTTTTTGTCTGTACTAGCAAAAACTAAATCTCTGAATCCGCCATGCTGTGCTCAAGCTCAAATGCTGCGGTGTCTCTGTACCATGCTGTGGTGTCTCTGTACCATGCTGTCTCTGTACTACAGCCCACATGAGACATGAGAACTAGGAAGCTGTTCTTAGCTCAGTTTTAGAATTTCTTTTTAAGTTCTCTCAGGTTTTAGGTGGAAACTCTTGCCCCACGTTGGGTGGCCAAATGTAGCCAAAAGTTTCTCTGGTCCTGCCTGGCCCTGTGGTCCAAACAATCTCTGCCACCTGCATCCCACAGCTGCTTGGTCCCAAGTAAACACACAAAGGCTTGTATTACTTACAAACTGTATGGCCTATGAGTCAGGCTTCTTGCTAGCTAGCTCTTATAACTTAACTCAACCCATTTCTATTAATCTGTATGTTGCCATATGGCCGTAGCGTTAATGGTCTGCGGGCATCTTGTTGCTCCGTGGGCAGTGAGCTGGTGTCTCCCCTCATTCTCCTTTTTTTCTCCCATGTTACCTAGGAGTATAAGATGAAATAAGCCCTCCCTCCCCAAGTTGAGCAAATCTATTTTAATTGCATGGATCCTTAAAAAGGGGAGATTGTTCAGTGGTTGAGAGCCGCAGCTGCTTTTCCAAAGGCTTGATTCCCATCATTCACAGGGTAGATCACAGCCATCTGTAATCTCAGTTCCAGGGATCTGATGCCCTCTTCTGATCTCTGCAGGCACCACACACACACACCTGGTATACATACATACATGTAGGCAAAACATTCATACACATAAAATAAATCTAAATTGTTTTCAATCAGGGAACTATTTTTTTTTACTAGGGTTAATAGGGAAATACTGTTACAGAAGCATAATCAGAGGCATTCGATAAGAAATGTTAAGACAAAGAAAGAAGCTATGAATCAAGAAATGAAGGCAGCCTGTAGAAGGCAGAAAAGTCAAGAACAGCCCCTACACTCTAGGGCCTAGAGTCTCCAGAGAGCGCTGCTGCCCCAACACCTTCGTTTTAGCTCCATGAGACTTTGGGTCCACAGAAGCATAAAATGACAAATTGTTCTGAGTGAATGAGTTCTTAGAAACTCATTGCAGCAGCAACAGAAAATCAATCCAGTCCTCCTTCCCAGAAGCACACAGATTTGGACCTGGCTACCAAAAACTCAGTTCTGCATAAATGTTTGCCTTTCCAAAGTCTGTTTTGCCTTTGACCAAGCAGGCTCTGGCTTCACAGGGCATTTGGGGTATGCTCCCGTCGGGAGCAGCAAATCACCTGCTTTGTGGCCGAGGGGAGTTGGAATTTTTGTTAGAGCCTTGGGTCCTCCCCTTCACTCACCACTCTCATCTGAGCTATGTCGGCCCTGGTGATGTGGGCCCAGCACAGCATGGGAGGGGCCAGCCATGGCAGTGTGCCTGATGTACGTTATTCCACAGATACCACAGTCCAAATGGGCCAGACCGCCTGTGCCCTACTTGAGGTTTACAGTATTAAAGGGGGCTGAGAGTTACAAGAGGGGACTTCTAGACCAGGACAAAAGTGTTCACAGTTTTGCCTTTTTTCTTCTTATCCTGTGCCAGATACTTCCACGATCTGCCCCAACTTGTCCATCTAACATATCAGTGCCCACAAAAATCATTCAGTCGCTCAACAGTTCTTTCCTGGGTTCTGCTACCTGCTAAGCACTGGGGAAATTTTCCCCAGAGGAGCTCCGTGAACTGTAGTTTATAGACCTGCAAATAGATCATGATACCAGAACAGCAGCTACCTGTATTGGGAGCCAGTAAGGGACAGCCAACCGCGGACCTTGGAACCAAGGGAAAGAATGTGGACTTTCCCCTGTGGACTGTGATCCAGTGCCAGCAGGACAGGTTTTTTGTTTTTGTTTTTTTTTTTTTCCATTTTTCCAGACAGGGTTTCTCTTTGCAGCCTGTCCTGGATCTAGCTCTGTAGACCAGGCTGACCTCAAACTCAGAAATCTGCCTGCCTCTGCCCCCCAAGTGCTGGGATTAAAGGCGTGTGCCACTGCACCCAACTGAGACAGGGTTTGTTATTTATTTGCTTTTCCTCGCCATTGGTCCTTAAGACTTTTCTTCTTTGTTTGGGGGTGCTGGGAGTCAGGCTCAGGGTCCCAGGTGTGCTAGCTCTACCACTGAGTTACAGAGTTACATCCCCAGCAACACCCCCCCTTTTTTTTTCTTTTTTTTTTTTGAGACAGAGTTTCTCTGTGTAACTTTGCACCTTTCTTGGAACTCACTCTGTAGCCCAGGCTAGTCCTGAACTCACAGAGATCCACCTGCCTCTGCCTCCCTAGTGCTGGGATTAAAGATGTGCGCCACCACCGCCAGGCCCCTTTTTCTAATTATAAAATTCACAGCCATAAGAAAATGCTAGACAGTTTAACTAATATTAAGATCACGTTATTCTGCCTTCCAAGATATCCATGCTGTATTTATGCCTGGACTTTATCGGCTCATACAAAGATACGTGTATGGACACACATCTTAATAAAAATCTAATCCTCTTGCCTATATTTCTATGCAAACTGGCTTTTAAGTAACCATATATCATGGACACTATATCTGTTTCTATGACAGTATAGATATGTCTTCATACTTTCATGATACTTTATTATATAAATACCTACATTTTTTAAAGACGGGTTCTCACTATGGAAGGCCACAAATATTCAGTCTTCCTGCATGAGCCACCTGAATGCTGGGATTATTGGCTTCTACACCACACCCAGTTTATACCATGCTTTTTAACCCAATCTTTCTCTCTCTTTTTTTTAAAAAATTACACTCATGAGCCGGGCGGTGGTGGCGCAAGCCTTTAATCCCAGCACTCGGGAGGCAGAGCCAGGCGGATCTCTGTGAGTTCGAGGCCAGCCTGGGCTACCAAGTGAGTCCTAGGAAAGGCGCAAAGCTACACAGAGAAACCCTGTCTCAAAAAACCAAAAAAAAAAAAAAAAAAAATTACACTCATGATATTCATTAATTACACTCGTGATATTAACCACATTTGTGGTATTCATAGATTACATTCGTAGTATTCATTCAATTATATATATATATGTATATATATACATTAATTTTAAATGCGGAATGTCATTTCTTGAAGGGGGTAGGAGGCTAAACACAGGCTTACAGCACAATGGGAGGACCCTGGAGGGCAGAAGTTCGCTACTGTTGTTTTACAATCTTGCATCTAAGCTGTTAACGCCCATTATTCAGAATACACAGACAAGGAACTTTCCTTAAGCATTTAGGAGGGTGGAACCTGGCAGGGAATTAGCATAGGGAGGATATCAAGGTCAAGGTCCGCAAGCAAGGCAACAGTTGCCCAAAATGGGGGCCAGGTACCTACAGGCCCCCCTTTTATTAAAAAATGAGCTTCTGCACTATTTGTAATAGCCAGAACCTGGAAACAACCTAGATGCCCATCAACGGAAGAATGGATGAAAAAAATGTGGTACATATACACAATGGAGTACTACTCAGCAGAGAAAAACAATGAAAGCTTGAAATTTGCAGGCAAATGGATGGAACTAGAAAAAATCATCCTGAGTGAGGTAACCCAAACCCAGAAAGACAGTCATGGTATGTACTCACTCATTGGTGGATTCTAGATATAAAATAAAGAACAATCAGACCACAACCCATAGAACCATAGAGGCTATATATATAGCATGGAGGTCTCTAGGACAACTGTGGCTTATAATAAATTTCAGTTTTACTCAATTATTGAAAAAAAATAGCCAAATGAATGGAAACACATGAACTATGAACCAAAGGTTGAGGGGCCCCCAGCTGGATCAGGCCCTCTGAATAGGTGAGACAGTTGATTGGCTTGATCAGTTTGGGAGGCAACTAGGCAGTGGGACCAAGTCCTGTGCTCATTGCATGAGTTGGCTGTTTGAAACTTGGAGCTTATGCAGGGACACTTGGCTCAGTCTGGGAGGAAGGGACTGAACCTGCCTGGACTGAGTCTACCAGGTTGATCGCAGTCCTCGGGGGAGGACTTGTCCTGGAGGAGGTGGGAATGGGGGGTAGGCTGGGGGTAAGGGGAGGGAGTGGGAGGGGGGAGAATAGGGGAACCCATGGCTGATATGTAGAACTGAATGGTATTGTAAAATTATATATATATATATATATAAAATGAGCTTCTGACTTGGGTTGCGTGGGACGTCAGCAGGTCACCTTACCCGTCGTGGAGATGCCTGCCCAGGCCACACAGGTGCTCTGTCTTAGGTTGGTGAGTGACCCCCAGGAATTACCTGTCTCTGAATGCTCATTATCATATAGGCTCAATCGTGTGTGAGCTGCAGTTAACTGCTGCCAAAGATCTCAAAGTTACCCAATCTTTCATTAGGGGCATGTCCAGTTTTTCCTTATCCTATGTATCATGAAGCTGTCCTCCAGAGACTTTGTAGCAAGTTATACTTCCCACTTTAAGAGATCTACTTATCTCCCTACACCTTCCCTTGATGGTTGTTGCCACTGAAAAATTGCCTTACTTTACATCTTTAAAGGCTGTTATGTGATATTTTGATCACATTCTGATACTCCTGAGACTGCCAATAAAGTTTGTTTTGAATCAGAGGGCAGAGCTAGCTACTAGCTGGCCAAAATTAACCATGGAGGTTTTGGAGGACTGAGGACAGATAGACACAGGAAGTAGTAGGGTAGGGCATAGAGAGTCTTGGTTCTTTTGGATCAAGGAACAAAAGAGAGAGGAGGTCACTCACTGGTAGCTTTTCCTCCACTTCTCTGATAATTCAGGTTCTTACTCCAATATCTGACTCCCTAGCTTTTATTGATAAAGAATAATTAGATAAATGCTTTATTTGGACCCCCTCGGGGGTGGGGGTACCATTTGTAGTCTGGCTTTTCTTTGGGCTGCCAGCTCACAAAAGATGACACAGATATTTATATTAATTATGAAAGCTCAGCCAATAGCTTAGGCTTGGTTTTAGCTAGCTCTTATAGCTTAAATTAACCCATTTCTACTAATCTATGTTCTGCCCCAGGCTCGTTTACCTCATCTACATACTGTCCATTCTGCTTTCTGCTTCCTCTGTGTCTCCTCGAGACTCTGCCCTTCTTCCCAGCGTCCTCTGTGCCTAGAAATCCTGTCTAACTACTGGATGTTCAGTTTTTTATTAAACATATATTATGTATGCTCTTTGCATTTCTGTTTGTGAATTCCCCATTTATGGTACTATTAGCCAAAATCCCTGGCTACTGGAAATGGACACTGATGTGTGTGTGTGTGTGTGTGTGTGTGTGTGTGTGTGTGTGTGTGTGTGTGTATGTGTGTGTATGTGTGTGTGTGTGTGTGTGTGTGTGTGTGTGTGTGTGTGTGCATATGAGCATGAATTTGACATAGGGTGTCATGTGCCCAGACTGGCTTTGAACTGATCTTCTGGCCCTCATCTTCTAAGTGCTGGGTTACAGGTGTGCATGCCACATTTGGCTCAAGTAACTTTTATTTATATATATTTTTGAGACAGGGTGTCACTATGTAGCCCTGGCTGGCCTAGAACTTGCTACGTAGACCAGGCTGGTCTCAAATTCACAGAGACCCACCTGCCTCTGCCTCCCCGGTGCTAGGATCAAAGGCAAGGGCCTCGATGCCCAGCAAGACACTGTGATATAGCACAAAAAGTGTTTATTTAAAGAATATTTGTAATGATTAGGGATGGGGTCGGACAGGTAGATTCATATTCTGTATTATAAAGACATACTTGTACTCTGTATCTTAACACACACACTGGTAATGGATTGTTTGTTCTGAGTTACCACCTCTCCCTCCTGCCCATCCAGATAGATGACCTTGATACAAGTGGAAATGAACTAAACTTGGCGTTTTGAGTTCCCAGGCCCAAACATCCACAGAATGAGAGAAGAGCCTGGGGGCTGACAGCAAGAGAGACATCCCAAGTCTCAGAAATGTGGCCAGCCACCTGAACAGGGCAATACCAGGCTCTAGAATGATCAGCTGCCTCGTGCCTCCGCCCACCTTCTCCCTGTGGACTCTGCTGCCTGGAGATGGGAGACAAGGCAGTTCTTAAGGTGTTAACCCACTGCCTGCTCAGATCTCTGGTTCTGGACAGAGCCTGACTTAAAGATTCCAGTCCGGCCTCTGCTCATTGACCCCTGCAGTAACAGGAACCACGAGCCCCGGTCTTCAGGCTGCATATTCTGGAGACTATACTGGGAGGGCTCTGGGACTCCCCAAAAAGTCAATGAGTTAGGAAGGAGTCCTGATCAGTGCCTGGACTTGGGGCCTCTGGAGTTCCAGGCTACAAAGTTACCAAACGATTTCACTTGGGGACTTTTCCTTCCTCTGTTCCCTGACGCTTGGCATAGCTTTCTCCTGACCAGTTGAATCATTGCACTTTCTGGTTTGGTTCCTGGGATAAGACTTGCCTGGCCTCTGGTTTAAAATCCATTCTGTTCTGTTCTCATCCCTGGGTTATGGCCTCTGTGCTCCCTGACGTAAAAATCCTCTTCTGTACTGTTTGGTTTGTTTCAGAGAGCTCTGTTAGAACGGGTGGTGCAGCCTCAGTTCCTGGGGACAGTCCCTCGGAACATGTTCTGGCAAGCTGAACTGACCATTATGCTTCTATTAAAAACAAAAATAGCGTGTGCCCCACACTCAGGAAATACAGGGTTATAAAGGGTTTTTTGCCTCCCACCCCCCACATATGTATGTTTGTGTGGTCAAATGTGTACATGCAGTTAGGTATACATACACATGGGTGCACCACCACAGAGTCCTGAGGCTGTGGTGAGATGTCTCCACTGATCCTTCTCCACGTTATTTATCCAAGCAGGATCTCTTGTTGAGCCTGGAACTCCTCGATTCCAGCTAAGACTGACTACTGAAGTGTGGTGGATTCTGGCAAACTTGACCCAGGTGCCCCACCCCCACCCCAGCCTCCCATGCTATCTTAACTGCCAGGTTTTTAAGTGAGGCCTGGGGCTCTGTGCCTCACACCTGCACACGTCCGATATCCCCTGGGCCATCTCTCCAGCCTGATTCTTAGGCTGTGTGTTTCCCTTCTGTCTTCTTCCTTAAACAAGACAACTCACTGTCTAAGGTCGTTGGAAGTTCTGTTATCTTGGCTAGCTCTTGATGAAATGTAATATTTTATACCTTGCAGACTTGTGAAACAAAGAAAAATATAAAAGAGTCTTTTTAAAAATCCAAGCAACAATAAAGTTTGCCTAAAACTTGCAACAGATAAGAACTTTATAAACATTGAGTGGTGGTACGCACCTTTAATCCCAGTACTCAGGAGGCAGAGACAGGCAGACCTGTGTGAGTTCAAGGCCAGCCTGGTCTACAGAGTGAGTTCTAGAACCCAGTACTACACAAAGAAACCCTGTCTCAAAAAAACAAAACAAAACAAAAACTTTATAGTTTAACAATATATGGACAGATAATCTTAATTTGTTATAGTGTGTCGTGAATGTTTCTTGGACTCAATTCAATTCTCTGTCTCTCTCTCTGTCTCTCTCTCTGTCTCTCTCTGTCTCTCTCTGTCTCTCTCTGTCTCTCTCTGTCTCTCTCTGTGTGTGTGTGTGTGTGTGTGTGTGTGTGTGTGTGTGTGTGTGTGTGTGTATGCATTGTGTGTGGGGTGTCTGAAATCACAGACAATAAAGTAACAATACAAGGAGGCAAAAAGGTAGTTTGTACAACATAACGGAGTAGCCAATGTTGTTTTAAACTTTGGGAGTCTGGTCCTGAGTGGTTTATTTAAGGAATTTTGTTGTTGTTTGATTTTTGAGATGGGATTTTTCTGTGTAGCCCTGATTGTCCTAGTATTCACTCTGTATACCAGACTGGCCTTGAACTCATGAAGATCTGCCTGCCTCTGCCTTCTGAGTGCTAGGATTACCACCAGGCTATTTTAGGAATTTTTAAGCATGGCACAATTTGGTGAAAAATTTTCCTGGTGATAAGTCAATCCCATGTATACAATAAAGCCTAAGTCAAGATTACATTGATTGACAAGCTCATGATAAGGGTTTGAGGGAGGAGCCCATGTGATATGATTTTATATATACATACATACATTTATATTTGTATATATATATTTGCTTTGTTTTCAGCCGTTTGTCAACATTTTAGCTATTTAAGAAACCAAGTCTTTTTTTTTTTTTTTTTTTTGGTTTTTCGAGACAGGGTTTCTCTATGTAGCTTTGCGCCTTTCCTGGAACTCACTTGGTAGCCCAGGCTGGCCTCGAACTCACAGAGATCTGCCTGCCTCTGCCTCCCAAGTGCTGGGATTAAAGGCTTGCGCCACCACCATCTGGCCAAGAAACCAAGTCTTAACAAACTCAGAGTTTATTTAAGTATCTGCTAAATTAAAGTTATTTAAGTTTGTGCTAAAGTCCACTTGCTAAGCTTTGTACAGCCTCCTAAGCATGGCCATTCTCAGTCTGTTGTTGCCCACAGTTTTGGTCCTTGGTTAATTTATGATTGTATGTTGTATTCTTCTTATAAGATTGGGTTGTGTACTGCACTCTGCAGAAGTCCAGCTCCTGACAAAGAATGTGGTGATGTCCTAGGATCTGAAGATCAGGACAGACAAAATTAAATTCAAGAACAGACCCCAGGTGGGCTTAGCCTAACAGCCACCCCTTTATAGCTCCTACTTACTTAGGGTTAACCATACAAATTGTTTTCTGTGCGTCTTTTGTTTGATTCCACTACTCCTTGATATCTGTCAGTCACCCTCCACCCCCTAAACTGTGGATCAGATCAGACCAGTAACAAGGGACAACCCAGGTCAAACCACCAGCTAATCAATGATGTCTTCAAAGGTGGGGGATTGTCAGAGTCAGAAGAGACTCAATGTGGACACAATGGTTTCTGCTAGATTTCTATTGTCTGCAGAAAGCCAAACCTCTAAGCCCAGGTAGTGATGTAGTCCTAGAATTCAAGTATTTGAAAGGCTGAGGCATGAGGATCCTGAGTTTAAGGCCAGCCCGGGCTACATAGGGAATTACAGGTCAAAGTCAGTTACATAGTCAGACATGGCCAAAGATTCACTTGCCCAGGCTTTTGCAAATGTAGCAGTTAAATATTGATAATAGAAAGTGTAGGCTCTGAAGAAACGGCTCAGTGGGTAAGAGCATTGTGTGGGAAAGCAGGGGTGCCTGAGATCAAATCTAAATAAAATTCAGGTGTGGCTGCATGTGCCTATAACCCCAATGTTGGAGGTCGGTACAGAAAGATCACAAGAGCTTGATGGACAGCCAAGCAGCCTAGTGGAAATGGCTAGCCCCAGGCTCAGTGGGAGAACTTGTCTCAAAAATAAGAGAAAGTGACAGAAGACACCCAATTTCATCCCTTAGCCTCCCCATGAGCACATACATCTGAACACACACACACACACACACACACACACACACACAGAAATTTTTAATGTGTTGAGCTATAAATCACTGGAGAATTATTTGACTTGGTATTGAATACAGGGTTGAAAGGCAAAGTATCAACTTTTCTTATCTATATTCACCTTTCTCATAATGTAACCTGAAGCATATATACAGAGAAACAATAACACCTTTGAGATTGGGGGGCAGGGGCTTGTTTGGTTGGTTTTTGTTTCTTTGTTTGTTTTTGAGACACTGTCTTATGTAGCCCAAGCTGGTCTTCAACTCTCTGTGTAGCTATGGTGACCTTGAATTCTCAATCCTCTTGCCTCTTCCTTCCAAGAGCTGGTGTTAGAGGTGTGTACCGTACCACTATGCCTGGATTTTAGATTTTTATATGTGCATGCTAGGCAAGTGCTCTAACAACTGAGCTACACCTCCAACTCCTTGTTGAATTTTAAAAAGAATGTTTAAACATTTATTTGTATGTTTGTTTGTGGTATGTGTGTCCGCACACATGTCCATACATACATGCTCACACCCTGGTGTATGTGTGAAGAGGCGAGGAGGAAACTTACCATGTGGGATCCGGGGATTGAACTCAGGTCATCAGGCTTGGCAACAAGCACCTTTACTCATGGAGCATCTTTCCAGCCTCCCATTTTTTAGTATGTTTGAGGTTTTATTTACTTAAAATCTTTGCTTTATCTGGAATTTACTTTGGCATATCTTCAGTGTAGTTTCACTTTTTAAGATGAAATCTATGTTTTTTTTTCTTTTAAGATTCATGCTGAGGTATCATTATGTTCTTAGAAATGTCCTAGGGGACCACATGGAGGGGGGCGTGGCTGGAGTATCACACACCCCGGGGCAGTTGCAACCTAAATAACAGGTTCTCCAAAGACCATGGATTACCTGGGAGTAACACTGCAACAGGAGTTTCCTGCCAGCGTAAATGATGTGAGTAGTTAAGGAGGCTGAGGCAAAGGCCAGGCAAAATACAGGTCACTACGTGTGCCATTGAAAAATAGTCCTTGCCTCCAGGGATCAATCAAGCATTGGACTGGTCCATTTTTTGGATGGACAGTTGTTAGGCATCTTGAAGCAGAAAAAAAAAAAATCTCTGTGCCAGGTTGTGGTCCCTTCAGAGTCTTGGTATAGTTGGTTTCTCCTCCTTCTCTTCCTGCCCTACACCTCCTCCATTTGTTTGCTTTGAGACAGGCTCTCACTTCACAAGGCAGCCCAGGCCTGAACTCACTCTAAAGCCTCCGCTTGCCTCAAACTGGAAACAGTCTTCCTGCCCTGGCCTCCTGAGTACTGGGCATGGAGCTCAGGCAGCAGTAGAGCGCTTGGCTAGCATGTATAAGGTCCTGGTCTAGGCCACACGCACACATAATAGCAAATAATATAAAAATATAATATAATTCTATTTTACCTCCAGTAAAATACAGACCTACACGCCTACAGCCCCAGCTCTTTCTGTTAAAGTAGCCCAGAAAATGTAAGTTTGTGTTGTCTCGTGCAAAGGTGTTCTCACCCTTAAGGGCCGTGCATCATTGGCAGCTGGGTGAGTAAACCAGTTGATGTAACCCAGAGGCTCAAGCACCCTCAGGTGGACTTGGGGGAACCTCCAATGCCCTTCCCAGAGGCAACCGCCTCAGGATGCATCCAGAACTTTCCTCTCTAATTAGGCTTGTGTAAAACTTGGGCATCCAATGGAAGCAAAGTTCTTCACAAAATTCCTAAACCTTTCTTAAAGGATACCTTTTTAAGCCTTTGCCCCCAAAATGTCAGTCCCAATAAATTGTTCTCACAGACTTAGAAAGTTAAATACACAGTTTATTTCTCTTCCCCAGTCAAGAAGGATGTTGCTTGCTTTGCTTTTATTTTTTTAATCTTTTGAGAGGAGGCCAAATTCTAGCAAACAAACCAACTTGGAATTCACTATGTAGCCCAGGTTGGCCTTAAACCCAAGCCTCCCAAGGGCTGGGATTACAGGTGTGGGCCACTATAGTTAGTTAAGAGGTTTTTTTCTTGTTTGTGTTCTTGGTTTGTTGTTGTTTGAGTCAGTCTTGTGAAGTCCAATCTGGCCTCACATTTCCTAGGTAGCCGAAACTTCCCTTGAACTCCCGACCCTCCCGTCTCCATCTCTCACGTGCTAGGATCACTGACTTGCTACCACACCTGACACACCTGACTAAGGATTTTCTCTATTAGAGTTCTCCTCTTCTACACCACCTCAGCAGTGAAGCACGCTGGCCCTTTAACAGGTGAGCAGGAGGCAGAGCAGAGCCTTCAAAAGCTAGGAGAAGCAGGCAGGCCCTGGCCCAGGCTGCCGTGGCTAACCTACATGAAAAGGTGGTGGGTGTCGGCAGCAGGGTGTCGTCACTGTGCCCAGAAAGTGGTTGGTTGTATTCTTCCAGTGCTTAGCCAGACCCCTAGCTTCTGTCCCTCCTTGGAGCTGAGCTGCTGCGGTGGAAGGGTGGGGGCTATGTATATCTGAGAGCTCAGACTCTTGCTTCTTGAGGCCTTGGGTCAATAATTCTCTGCCCACAGTGCTGAAAGGAGACCATGGATGTGTTGGGGGCCATCCCATCCTTATCGAGGAAGAGAATATTTCTGGATCTCTTCTCTGTCCCAGGTTTCCCTTCCAGAGGCTTCTCTATCAGTGGGGGACACAACTGGCAAGGAAGCCCAACAGGCTGCCAAGATGAGATGCCTTGCAGGTATTCCTACGTGGGCCGGGTGTCTACATAAGATGTCCAGGGGTACACAGGCAAGAGATACACATCAACAGAGTTGAGAAACCAGGCTCGGTAACCAAGACTGAACGGTCTTCCATGGCTAGCTACTGAGATAGATTTTTCTGGGCTTTTGTTTTTCTTGCCATCGTGGAAAGAAAAACTTATCAGCAATGCTGACAGTGCTGTATGGCGTTCAGTAACTGTGCAGTGTAAAGTATGGAGCATACAGGGTTAAGTTGCTCTGAGTTGGGACAGCTGAGACTAGCTCATTTAAAGAGGCATCAGAAGGGCTTGTTAGATTAGGAGGAGCCGGAGGAGCAAGACGCCTGCTGTATATCCATCCATTCAGATCACTGAGGTGGTGTATGAGCAGTGAGGGGGTTTGGTGTCGGCCAAGTGCCATTCATGTTCACAGTGGCTCACTGGAGAGTGTCCTGGGGGAAGGGGGTTAAAACAGCACGGAGGTGGTGTTTAAAAATGGCTTCTGAACTGAGCTTCTGAACCGAGTGTCAGCTTGTCTAGATCTGCATTCTCACACCAATGTCTCCATCTTCTTCCACAGGCCTGCACTTACACCAGAGGCCAAGCAAACTCTCTGTTCCCTTGGCTCCTAAGGAAGGCTCTGCCTTCCACCTGGAGGAAGTGGAAGAGGAGAATGAAGAGGAAGATGTGTGTTCCAATCAGGCCCCAGATGTGGAGGAGGAAGGGGCTGATCTTGGGGATCCAGCCATACTGAGTGCCATCCAAAATATCCAAGTACCACGGCAGGTAGGGTAGAGAGAGCAGTCCTGAACTTGGGCGTTCACAGTCTGCCACTCAACACTCCTCTCGTGACCTCTGCTTCTTTGTTAAGACCCATTTTGAATTAACATGGTTTATTTCAGGCACGACACTGAATTGAGGCTTTTTTCTCCCCCTCTTTCCTCTTGTCTCCCATTGAAGTGTCTGCAGCTGTCCTTTACCTCAATCAGGTCCTAAGCCAGGTGCAGTGGGGCACACGTGCAGTCCGACCACTAAGACTCCTGAGAAACAGAAGGATCATGACTTGCCCCCAGTCTGGATTATACAGAGAGACCAGGTCACAGACAGACAGACAGACTACACACACACACACACACAGCCTGAAGCCAAGCAAACAACAAAACTCCACAAGGCCGGGGTGGGGGAGGGGCAGGAGGGTGGGAACTCAGTTGGTAAAGCCCTTGTCTTGCAAATGTCAGGACCTGACCTCAGATCCTCAGAACACATGTAAAGCCCTGTGCACAGCAGTGTGTGCCTGTAATCTTAGCCACTGCGAGATGCGGGGGTGGACAAGAGAGACCTTAGAACCTTACAGCCAGCTTGCCCAGCTCGCCCAGCCTATGTGGCAAAGTTCCCAACCAATGAGAGATCCTGTGCCAAGAGGAAGGTGGAAAGAGCCCTGGAGATCAACATCTGAGGTTATCCTCTAACACACACACCGTGCACATGCATGTATACCTACACACACACGTGTGGACACACAATCCCAGCAGAGTCCTTGTCTCCCATAGACAGTAGCCCTGCTATTGGTGAGTCACTTTTGTTCTAGCCTTGTGTCTTGGCAGGCCATTCCTAGTATTTGATCTTTAAATTCACATGACCAGTGGAGAAAGACAAGGACTTCCAGTAGAGGCTAGGTGCAACCTACTCCTAAAATGTTAGTTATCTTCTCAGGAGGAGGAAGGATTCTGGACCATTTGGCCTTGAGGATGAAGGGGGAAGCCAGGCTGTTACTGTCCTGGCTGTTGGAAAGTTGGCTTTGCTGGCCCCAGCCGTGTTCCCATGGTAACAGGAGCAGAAGACATTTCTTCCTTTCTGTTCCAGAGAGGGTTGCTCGGTTCTCCTGGAGCCAAGGCCCCTGGTGCCCCGGAGATGTCACCAGCCTCCTTGCGTTTTCTGTGGCAGGTGAGTCTGTTCTGGTCTCCATCCTGTGAGGAGGTGACTGAGTGGCCAGAACATTCCATTCCTGGAAGGATCGAGTGCCCCTTGCTTCCACTATGCTCAATCCACCCATCTCCTTGCTCTAGAGATGAAGTACTCAGAATGACGCATAGGTCTGGGGTGGACAGCCACATCATGTAGAAGAGCTTGGTAAATGGCAGGTGGCGCAAGATGGCCTTAATAAGTGCTACAGGAACAACTACTACTCATACAGAATGGGACCAACTATAGATTCCTGTGAGCGGATGATCAAGTACTGCACTTAGGGGCAGGAAAGGCTACTGCTATCCATGAACCACACACATAATAGTGTGAGAGCTGAAGACTAGGAACTCCTGTAGGGAGAGCTATAAGGTAATTGAGCTCTGCTGAGGGCTTGGGAAAGGCAGAAAAAAGGCAGAGGAGCCTGCCCTGGGTAGCTGAAGACAAAACACCAAAGCATAAGGGTTGTTCAAGAGCACATCCTCCCCACCCACCCTCGGAGACTGAAAAGGCCCCTCCTAGGAGGTGCCAAACTGTCAAAGGCAGGAAGCAGTCTCCACAGCTGCCTTGAGGGTCCCGCAACAAAGCAAAACATTGGGCAAAATGGTTGAGGGGAAGAGGCAGGCGAGGAGCCCAGAGGGCAGTGACTGAGCAGGGGCAGCATTTCCCTCCTCGCCCCTTATCCCCTGACTACCTATCGCCAATTCCTTTCCAGCCTGCGTTTCCAAGAGCCAGCTCTCCAGCCTGCCACTTTGGACCTCGACCGCCTTCGCCCGATCCTTTTCTGTTGTACAACCCACTGACTCCGTGGCCCCCTAAACTCAGGTACCAGTGACAGGCTGCATTGTGAGGACAAGCTGAGTGCTTCCTATAGGTCACAAGGCATGGCGGCCAAGGACCACCTCTGTCGCCGTTTATCAGCTGCCACAGAAAAACACTTAGATTCACTGACAAAAATCGGGAAGCACAGTCCAGTGTCAGCTCCCTGGCAGCTGAAGAAACAGAGCCCCGAGGAAATTACAGAAGTGAGGTCAGCTACCCTGACAAAGCTGAGGCGAGGACTCACAACTGCTAAGAACCACCCCAAAAGGCTGCCTGCTGTGGCTAGACTGTCTGTAGTCAAATTACAGAAAAACATGTCTTGGGATGGGGAAATGAGGATTGGGATGCTTTCTGCTTTTTGATTTGGGAGGGGGGGGGTGTAGATGCCTAGGGCTGCCTTAGATGTTCACTGACGTACCTGGTCTGAAGGGATGGAAGGGTTGGTGTACAGAGCAGAAGTTTTCCCACTCCGCTGATTTCCTTTTAAGCCTTCCCAGTCATCTGACCCAGCTCCACCCTCAGCACCAACAGATCCTACTGCGGCAGCAGAGTCAAACCGTGAGGTAAAGCCTCTCGATGGGGAAGCAGTCTGCATGCATACTGGGTATTTCCTTGTGACTAGCCATCTGCCCCCACTGCATAATGGTACTCCATCACTGCTACCCAACACTGCACCTTCCGGTCCTTCCAAGAGCACCCCACTGCGTGTTCACATCTCCTTGGGAAGTCACTGTGGCAGGGCTTGCCTAAAGGGATGTTTCTGCTGGCTTGAAGTCTCCTAGCCAAGAAGCCTTGGTCTCTGAAGCCAGACGCCTATGCTAACCTCATGACCCGAAAAGAGAAGGACTGGGTGATAAAAGTACAAATGGTTCAGCTGCAGAGTGAGAACCCCCGCCTGGATGATTATTACTACCAGGTGAGCTCTGGGCCCCCTGGTCCCAGCTTTTGACCTTGGCCACATGAGTGAGAACTTCTGGGCCTTCTGTGACCCTCTCTCATAGAAGCCCATAGAAGCCACATCTGTTTAGGTGCTGACACAGCACTCCATGGTAGAATTCGTCTTTCTAAAGTTGGTGTCCCACACTCCTTCCCATTTAATCTCCTACATTTTGGTCAAATGGGGTTATTTACTGTTTGCTAAAGTACCCAAGATTTGTCTCCATCCTTTTGAGAGGTTCCCTTGTCTACCCTGGAAATGTGGGCATGTCCACTTCTGTGCACTTTTTTGTAAATGCCCACACACTTGCCTGCTCCCTGGACCCTCAGGAGTACTATCAGAAGCTAGAGAAGAGACAGGCAGACAGAGACCTGCTTGGACAGAGGAAGAGGGCTGAGTCTCTCAAGCTGGTCACACCTTACATCCAGAAGGCAGAAGTGTATGAGTCAGGTATGGCCAGACTGCGGCTTGGGCTGGATATCTGGGTGTATGCGTGCCCTATAGAGAAGCATGTTCCTCCCGGCTCTCTTTATGCAGTGGTACGAATTGAGGGTTCCCTGGGCCAGGTAGCTGTATCAACATGTTTTAGCCCTCGCCGAGCTATTGATGCTGTTTCTCATGGAACTCAAGAGCAGGTAGGAGTGTGTGATCGTTCTATAATTTTTTTTTTCTGGTCCCTGCTGTCTAGAACACATTCGTGTTTGGGGTTTAAACATTCTTACATTGTGACGTAAGGATGAGGAAGCAATGTGGTCAGACTTTGTATCTAGCCTTTTCCAGCTGCATTGATGGTGTGGCTGAGGGCCAAGGACTCTTTGTGCCTAGGATACAGGAGCTGCAAGCAGTCAGAGGCTCCGAGTATTATCCCTGATTGAGAAGGTGAGATAAGCTCACTGCTCCGGAGAAGCTCTTGTCTAAAATTTTAAAGATAGGATATTGGTCAATTAACCACCCCACCCCCATCAAATTCCCAGATGTTCCTCCAGTTACTAGAGATAGAGGAGGGCCAGAATGATGGGTTTCCACAACTCTGCCACTCGGGGGAACAGAGCAACCAGGTTGAGAAGCTCTTTCAGGCCTTAAAGACCCAGGAGCAGAACAACCTGGAGTGAGTATGAGAGTCCCACCTCGGTCTCAGAAGAGGAGGGCCAGCAGTCATGGGGACTTGCTGCTGGCCGGAAGCCGTCCTTCCCAGTGCAGCTCTCAAAAACGCTCTCCTCTCTCCTGTAGGGAGACAGCAGATAGCCTCCTGCAGGTGCTGTCGGTGAGGAAAGGGAAGATTTTGGTGGCTCGGCTGCTCCCCTTCTTGCCCCGTGATCAAGCTGTCAGCCTTCTCCTGTATATCACCTACCACCTGCCCCTCCTGATCCTGAAGGACATGCCTGACCAGGTGCCGTGACGATGAGCAGCAAAAAGGGTGGTCTCGATGGGGTCGGAGTCTTTCCCCGCCTCCGTTCCCTCCCTCCCTTCCTACAGATGCCAGCAAGAAGTAGAGTGGTGCTGCCCACCCCTCAAATAAGGACGTTACAGAACAAACGACCATAGCCCCAGCAGACCATCTTCACATAGGATGAGCAAGGGAAAGCAGGTGGAGGGCTGTACAGGTGTGCGTGTGCTATGAGTTTGAGACGGCTGAGTCTCATCTACTTCCATAGAAAGCCAACGTAAAATAAGTCGGTACTCTAGGGCTCTGTTCCGACTAGAGAGCTATGAGCAGTGTTAGGCCTGGCAGGCAACCTGACCGGCAAGGTGTCTAAAGCCGGTCAGCCAGGGAAGGAACTGGAGGCAAAGGATGAGGAGATGAAGTTGCAGTAGAGTTGGGAGAGATATTTACTGATTTTCCTGCAGGCTCTACACATACTGTTCAAACCTCTGGGAAAATACATCAGTCATTTGACCTTCCGTCAACTCCTCCATGGACTGCAAGGTCTAATGTTGCTACCGCCTGGCTCCTCAGAGCGGCCGATCTCTGTGGTACTTCAGAATCAGGTGATATATCTGGGACACTTTTCTTTCCACAGATGGCTTTTGGTGTTTTGGGGATTTTTTTTTTTTTTTTTTTTGAGACAGGTTCTCACATAGCTTAGGTTGGCCTAGAACTCTCCATTGTAATCAAGGATAGCCTTGAACTCATGATCTTTATGTTGACATGTGCCACCATGACAGGCCTCCCATAGATGATTTCTAAATGGCACTACTAGAAATAATCAAGATAATAGTCTCATCTCTGCACAAATCTTCTCAGTAGCACTTCTCAATGTCTAGTGAGAACTGGATGTGGTATACTCCTAGTACTCAGGAAGCTGAGGCAGAAGGATCATGAGTTCAAGATCAACTTATGCTTCATAGCAAGCATCAGACCACTCTACACCTATCTCAAAAACAACAAAAACCTTTCAGTGAGCACAGGATCATCTGGAGAGAGCTTATTAAATACCGGGTCCTTGGTCCCAACCCAGGAAGACAATGAGGAACTGTGTGTGGTGGTCTGCTTTCCCCCACTTCCTCTCTCTCTCCCCTTCCTTTCCCCATCTCTCTCCCTCTCTTTTCTTTCTATACTGTCTGGCACTGTTGCTTGTGAGTGTATGGTGAGGCTTGTGGCGAATGCCATGGTGGCATTTAGAAAAGAGAAGTACATATCTTGGCTGTGGGATGTGGCTCAGTTGGGGGGGGTGCTTGTGGGGCACGCATGAAGTTCTGGCTTTGATCTCTAACACCACACTGAGAGAGTATGGTAGTGCATACTTGTAAGGGAAAGCAGAAGCAAGGCTATCAGGATTTCAAGTCACCTTTGTCTTTATGGTGAGTTCAAGGCTAGCCTGGACTACTGGAGATCTGTATGGGGGGGGGGGAATGACACATCTTTTGTGATGGACTCCCTGTGGCTGCTGGTGGTGTGAGCTTCCACATCAGAAATCTCAAAACTTTTTATTGTGTATCTTTTAGAGTAAAAAAAAAAATTGGAGGCATCCCACATGCTTATAATATTAGATTTTTACTAAAGGAGAGATAAAGTATTTTATTTGTGCTGAGCATCCAAACAAGGGCTTGTGTGTACTTGGCACTCCCATAGCACTGAACTCCACCGCAGCCACAACATCGAGTTTTAAGTATGCCACTCTAGACTTGACAGACTCTGTCCATCTCTAGTGAATTCTCCTGTTCACTCTAATCTGTAGATCTCTGCTTAAGGTGGTACTTCTGAAAGTCTGGCCCACAGACTACCTGCTCAGAGTCCAGGCTCCATTCCTCATCTACTGACCAGTTCCTCCACTTACTCAGCTCTCAAAGGCTTGTGGAAAGTTCAGGGCAGTGATTCCTTTGGGTATGTCAGAGTTCTCTGTTTAGCTGCAAATTCTGACAGCTCTTGTGGTATTGGTCTCCATCTGGACATGCAAGCCTGTCTTTTAGGGGGAAGCCAGCAAAACCAGAGAAGCAAAAACCACCTAAGTGAACTCATTTTGTCTTGAACTGCCTATCATTCATAGTTCGGGATATCTCTGCTTTATGCCCTGCTGAGTCATGGAGAGCAGCTGGTATCCCTGGATTCTTCCCTTCAATCCAGCAGTGACTGCGCAGCTTGGTAAGATCATAAAGGCCTTGTCAATATATTCCAATATCCCTGGATGTGTAGGGTAAGCCTGATGAAAGAATTTCTACATAACATATTCAAGTACCAGGGAGGAAGCTGGGCAGAGAAAGAAGACATAGTAGAACCGTATCTTCTTGGCCCCACAGTTTCCCATGGGGGACAGAGTCATAGTAATTAAGGAAGACACATTTTAGAGCCAAACTGATCTGTCTATTGCAATGTAACTTGGAGACATTTCACTTCCTAGTCTGTTTCTTCGTCTGCGAGTGGTGCTATTAACTCCTTAGAGTTATTAAGATCAAATAGGAAAAAGGATGGATAGGCATTATCAGTTATGTTCCAAATGGACAGATGTCACCTCAGTGGCTATCTGGGATGGGATCAGTGGCTGCAGTGGTTCACGAATAATAAGGGATTTTGCCTGGATATGAGTTTCCTGCATCAATATAAAAGCTCCGTTGGGCTTCTCTTTTCTGTCCCTCAGGACAGACTTGGTGATTCTGGTTGCCTGGGAGATATCTCAGTTGCCCACAGCATCCCTGGCAGAACCCCTAGCCTTCCCCAGGAACCTGCTTCCCCTCTTCTGCCATCACATGGACAAACAATTAGTTCAGCAGCTGGAAGCCAGAATGGAGTAAGTGTTTACAGAGACAGTCCCAGCCCTGGTCCAGGTCTGTGGATCAAATCGCTTATAAACCGTGAGCATGGAAAATGATGTGCTTTAGACAGAGTCCTATGGACTAATAATGCCTTTGATCTCAGCACTTAGGGTCAGAGGTGAGTTTCAGGCCAGCCAGAGCTACTTAGTGAGATATGAGAATCTCAAAAAATAAAAATTAAAATATTTAAAAAGGTAGTTAGTTCTAG
The DNA here is from genome assembly GCF_049852395.1 of Peromyscus maniculatus bairdii. Classification (NCBI taxonomy): domain Eukaryota; kingdom Metazoa; phylum Chordata; class Mammalia; order Rodentia; family Cricetidae; genus Peromyscus; species Peromyscus maniculatus. The sequence goes on along the minus strand of NC_134855.1, from coordinate 99,971,202 downwards.
GGCCAGTGAGATGGCTCAGCAGGCAGACTCACATGGTGGAATGAGACAAGTGACTCCTAAAAGTTGTCCTGTGACCTCCAAATGTTCACTGTGGAGTGTGTGTGTGTGTGTGTGTGAGAGAGAGAGAGAGAGAGAGAGAGAGAGAGAGAGAGAGAGAGAGAGAATGTGTGAGTGTGTGTGTGTGAGAGAGAGTGTGTGTGAGAGAGAGTGTGTGTGTGTGTGTGAGAGAGAGTGTGTGTGAGAGAGTGTGTGTGTGAGAGAGAGAGTGTGTGTGTGAGAGAGTGTGTGTGTGTGAGAGAGAGAGTGTGTGTGTGTGTGTGTGTGAGAGAGAGAGAGAGAGAGAGAGAGATGGAGGGTGTGTGTGAGAGAGGGTGTGTCTTGTGTGAGTGCGATAGAGCATGTAAATGTAATAAAACAATAAAAAGAAAATCCAGATCCTCAGGTATTTACTAAGTAACCATTCTGTACTCATTAGTGTCCTTTGGACTGTTCAGCCAAACCTTTGCATTTATTTCTAATGTTTGGTCATTTGTAGGTGCTATTTCAGAACAGTAATCTGAAAAGTTGAATAACTAATTCATTCAATAAATAGTTGTGACTAGTCCAGAATATAAGAGAATTAATACAGAGATAATCTGTCCTCAGAATTTACCAGCTCTTAGAATGAGCCACGCACGAATTAAACCATAAATATTTATAAAAATGGAATTTTTTGCAGTTAACTCTTGTTCTCTTTTTAGGCTTCCCTGTATCTACTGACTTATTAGTTCTGGAACTTACTTGTGAGAAGTTGAAATATCAGAACGGAAACTATATCACCTGCCCACAGTGATACATTTGAAGTCATTTCCTATACTTTGTTATATTGGAGGACCCTGCCACAAACACTGTCATGTCCCTCGTTAAAAGCTAAGTGACTTGCCTAAAATTAAGGCATGACTTTAGGTAAAATTAAAGAAATATCAAATGATATGTTGAAACTTGTTTGTAAGTTTAGAATTACAATGAAGGCCGTTTTTGTGAATGTGTCAAGAATATCCTTATTAGGGACAAGGCCTTGTTGTATGTAATAAAAGTATAATCTGGGACATTGCTTCAGTGTTACCAAACTTTATATAAACCAAACAGTTGAGCTAAGGCTGAGAGATTTAGATATAAACATCTTCCTTGGCATAGGAAATGAGCTGCATTTTGTCAAATGAAGCCCTACATTCATCAAGGAATACTGGAGTTCCTTTTGTAAGCCAAGATGCATTTCAGGTAGGAGGATAACAATGGTGTACAAGTCTCTGCTACTTTTAGGCTTACATAAAGGTTGGGCAGGAACTGACAGAAAATATCAATTAGTCATAAACACCGAGGAGAAACACCGGGTGATTTGAGAGTGACTGGAGTGGAGAGAGGCTTTAGACTAGATGAGCCAGGATGGTGCGCTGACAGAGACTGCAGTTGAATCAAAATGTTCAGATTGTGAATGTGTCTGTGTTTACCAAGGCTGACTGGACATGAGGCATACCCCTGTATTCCTAAGTACCTGGAAGGCTAGTGAAGGAGCATTGGGAGTCCAAGGCCACTAGGGAGCCTTTATCAAATAAAAAACTTGACAAGGTACTGTTTGATTTCTCCCAAATGCCTTTCCAACACCTCTCAGCTCTCTCCCCTTCATTTTCTATACCGGTTTGTACTTCCCTGAGAAAAATAGAAGGTGAGCCGGTTCACCATCTCCATCTGTTACAAAGGATATCATTTGACTACAATATTCATGTTAACCTTCATGATTGTAAGAAACAGAATCCTCAGTGGAGGACCATAAAGAATAGACTGTTTGCTCTCAAAAGGAGGTCTACTAGTCTGAGGTTGGGACTCCCAAACCCTGCCGCTGGGTATCCAAGGGTACAGGAAAATCACTGTGCAGGGTCTGAAAATCAGTTTTTGTAGTCAGGAAGAGGAAGGGCCTAGCGAATGATTTTTGGGTAAACTGTTCTTCAAAACTACCTGGTGGGAGATAAATCACATTGCCAGCTTTTGCAAACTCTGGGCTCCAGGGCATCTGATGGGAATAGCTGCCTTGGAAAATTCCCTGCGAGCAGATTTCTTGAAGCTTTGGGCGTGGGGGTAGGGGAATCTGTTTTGTGGCCCTGGGGTTTTTGTTGTTGTTTGTTTGTTTGTTTTTTAAATGGGGATAGGGTTCTTTAATGGTTCTATACTATTAAAGAGTCCTTACTACCAAGAAAACTGCCCTACTGTTGGACCAAACAATGGCACAAAACAATAGCACAAAAAGCAAAGAGAGACCAGAGACTAGGTTTTAATGAACAGGCATCGGCCTCAGAAAGCTTTGGTAACAAGCACAGCAGAAGCAACTGAAAGGACGTCAGGTTTATCGACTTGAGCCGAGTGAGGGTGGGTGTGGTTTTGCAAGAGTCTGCTTAGACCCACCCCCACCCCAAGCTAAGAAGATTACTAGCGTAAGACCGCCTCGCAGTTCAGATGACCGTCACAAGGTACAAAACACTGCGCATGTCCGTGACGCATGCGGGCGCCTCTACCGGAAGGAGTGCCTGAGCCAAGATGGCTGCCAAGCCCGGGCCCGGAAGTGCTGCCTCCCCCGGCTGTGCCGGGGCCATGGAGCGGGTTCTACCTGTGCTGCTGGTGCAGATCCCTGCCGAGGAGGCGGCGGCACAGCTGGGATCGCGGGCGCAGCTGCACCGAGGGCAGGAGGCCCTGGGGAGCCTGACGGCTGCGGGCAGTCTCCAAGTGCTCTCCTTGGCGCCGGGCAGTAGGGGTGGAAGCAGCTGCTGCCTCCAAGGCCCCTTTGGGCAGTAAGTGCGGCGGGACCGCTGCGGAGTGTGGGAGGAGTCTGAAACTTGAGCCGCTCCTGCAGCTCCTGAGGGCGAGCCGCAGGCTCCTCTCAGCGCGGGTTGGTGGGAGGGGGTGACAGCGGGGAAACACCTCAGGATTGAGCCCCACTCCTCTCGGGACCTCTCCCATCCCGAGGTGATCTGCTCACTTTGTTGCACCTCCCTCCCTCACTTCCTGGGTGGGCAGAGAAGATACCCACTCCTCCATAGCCTCTGCGAACCCTGCATGGGTCCCTGCCCAGGTGCTGTTTCTTTGACTTAAAAAAACAGATGGTTACAGAAAGGACTCCTAAGCCTGTCCTCCTCCTCCGCCTCCTCCTCTTTACTATGTAGTCCTAGAACGTGATCGTGGGCTGGGCTGGAACCTACAGAGATCCGCCTGCCTCTGCCTAAGCTACCACACCTGACTTTGGTTAAAGATGCCAGATGAGGCTTATTTCTAACTCATTTCAAATATTCATTTTTGTTACCGAAATAATGTTTTCTTGCAAACATAGCTCCACACACACCCCCTTCTCTTTAAACTTGTCCACCCAATGCAAGTGCCCAGGGGTCACTGAACTATCCCAGTCCTTTTTCCTTATTTGAATCGCAGTCTCTAGATGGCTGGCTTGCAATTCACAGTCCTCCTGACTTACCCTTCCTAGGGCCGAGGGTACAGGCTCTATCTCCATGTCTGGCATGTCAGTTCTGTCTTAGATATGAGGCTCCCGTGGATTGAGAAGATAGATAATTACAATAACGTACCACTTTCCACTTTCATAAATCTTGGTCCAGGGTGGACAGTTTACATAAAGTTTGGGAGTACCCTGAGTACATGATGACCTTTTTAAAAATGGGAATATTTTAGAACCAGTTGGTATGAGACTATAGCCAAGAGGTATCACTTTGGAATCTCCAAGTTCTGTAACAGCTCTGTATATACAAGACTAGTTTGCTAAATCAGCAAGTATTTTAACCACCCCCCTTGAGATAAGCCTTATCTGATGAGGGCTCGTGAAGCTCAGGCTGACCTTGAACCAAGGATGGCTGTAGATTAATCCTACTCCACTCTCCAGGGCCGGAATTCTAAGTGTGCATCACCATGCTCAGATTTCCCTTATTCCTCTGTGTGAGTGTTCACGTGTCTGCTGTGTGTGTGAGTACCTGTGCCTACATATGTGGGGGCTGGAGATCAACATAGGTGTCTCCTCTACGTCACTAATGTTTTGAGACAGCCTCTCACTGCACCTGGAGCTCATGGATGGGCTGAATTGGCTACACCCTCTCAAGCCGGCAGGCCTCCTGTCCCCACCTCTCAGTTCTGGGATTAGAGGTGTGAGCCACATGCCCAGCTTTGGATGTGGATGTTGAGTCAGACCTCAGGCTTTCCCTCTGAGCTCTCTCCCCAGACCCTTTTAAACGACCTAATTGAACTGAATTTTTATTCTGTTCAAATGTGTATAGAGTAAAAACAAGGACAGTGTTTTAGAAGTTAGGGTTTGCGCTCTCCTTTTCACAAAGTATATAGGTTTTCATTTTTTATTTGTCTTTTAAAGATTTACTTTTATATGCTTGTGTGTGTGTGTGTGTGTGTGTGTGTGTGTGTGTGTCTGCATGTGCCACATGTGTGTGAGTGCTTGTGGAAGCTAGAAGAGGGTGTCAGAGCCTCTAGAATTGGAATTACAGGCAGTTATGAACTGCCCAGTGTGGATGCTAGGATATGACCATGGGTCCTCAGGAAAAGTAGCAGCTGCTTTTTTCCACTGGGGGCTTGCTTGTTCTCTCTCTCTCTCTCTTTCTTTGAGACTGTTTCTCCTGGCTGGCTTCCAACTTTTGATCCTCTTCTTCAGGTCTTTTCAGTAGTGAGATTACAGGTAAACATTACTGCACCAGCACATTTGGTATATATAGGTCTGTTTTATATTGAATAGGTTGTTGTATATTGTATATTCTTTTCATCATATTTCCTTTCTGGGTGGTAGTATATGTGCTAATGATCTTAATGGGATAGCATAGTGTTCTCCCTTTGGGATAGCACAGTGCCTTTAAATATTTTACTTTGTTTAACCTTTTCCAGGATTGATATTTAGGTTATTTCCCAAATTTTCAGTGTAAACAAAAATTAGGTGTTTGTGAAAAAAATAATTCCTGTTATATAAAAGACAGAATATGAACTGTCAGTCTTTTTTGGGGGGGAGGGGGGAGTGTTTCAAGACAGGGTTTCACTTTGTAACCCTGGCTGTCCTGGAACTCACTCTGACCAGGCTGACCTCGAATTCACAGAGATATGACTGCCTCTACCTCCCAAGTACCGAGATTAAAGGTGTGTACCATCACGGTCCAAGTCTTTCTAATAAGGACCTAATAGCCACCCCATTTAACATGAAACTCACTACTGTAGAAAAATCAAAGTTTTTAAAGGAAGTTGAAACTATCAGAGTGGTAGCCTCATCCTTTCAACTGCATTGTTTTCAGAGTTGGGTCCTATTGACTGGTTTTGAGATAAGGTCTTTCTCTGTAGCCCAGGCTGGCCTTAAACTCTAAATCTTCCTGTCTCAGCCACTGAAGAAGGATGTTGAATTATTGTTGAGCCACCACATCTGGCTCGTGCATATTAGTGACAGAGTCTTGCTATGTCACTTAGGCTGTCTAATTACTGGGCTCAAGAGACCCTCCTTCCTCAGCCTTCTGAGTAGCTAAGATAACAGATACATGTTGTTCTGCCTAGCTTGGGTCCTTTTTGGTTTATTTTTACGTGTATGTGAATGTGTGCATGTGTACAGGTGGAGGCCTAATGTTGATATTGGGTGTCTTCATAGATTGCTCTCCGCAATCATTTTTAAATTTTATGATTAGTCTTTGGATGTGTGTGCACATGCTCACAAACCTATAGTGCAGCACAAATTGTGGGGGTCAGAAAACAGCTCTGTGGAGTTGGTTCTCTGTGTCTACCTTCACGTGGATTTCAGGGCTCTAACTCGGGTTGCCAGGCTTGCATGGAGGTGCCTTTCCCTGCTGAGCTGTTGCTGGCCCCATACTTCATTTCTGGAGGCAGCGTCTGTCTAAACCAGGAGCTCATAGTATCTGACTGGTCTAAGTAGCTAGCTTGTCCCCAGGATCTCTTGTTTCTTCCTTATGAGTGCTGGTATTGCAGGTGGCCCCGCTACCATGCCTGACTGGCTTTTATGTGGGTTCTGAATGTCCAGACTGCCATTCTCAAGCTGGTGGAGCGAGCTCTTTAAGCCCCGAGCCGCCTTTCCTGCCTGTTACATTTATTTTAAATGTAATTTACTACATTTGGTCTCTCTCCATCCTTGTTAGCCCATACTGGTAACTGTGCCGTCTAGTATGACAGTTGTTAGCCACATGTGGCTGTTAAAGTGAACTTTAAAATCCAGTTCCTTGGTTGCACTGCCCATGGTTGAAGTGCTTTGTAGCCACAGCTGCCCACTGGTTGTCGGCTGTCTTGAGCAGCTCTGAAGTAGAAATAACATTTCTATTATCACAAAGTTTTATTGGGCAGGGTTCTTCTCTACCATAATATTCCGGAGTATTCAAAGACTGTGGATGTAAAGAATCACTTTCTAAAATCTGAAATAGTTCAACTCAGCCAAAGCCCATTTAAAACATGTATTTATTTTATGTGTCAAGTGTTTACCTGCATGTATGTGTGTGTACTGTGAGCCTGGTGCCTGCAGAAGCCACAAAAGGGCATCAGATTCCCTGGAACTGGAGTTGCTGATGGTTGTGAGCAAGTGCTCTTAACCACTGAGCCATCTCGCCAGCTCTATAAGCCCATTTCATTAACTGTAATAAGTAATATATTTATAAGTAATAAATTTACAGCTGGGCATGGTGGCACACACCTTTAATCCCAATACTCAGGAGGCAGAGACAGGCAGATTTGATTGTTGGTATTTATCCTTCATGATGACAATCTCTTTAAAATGTCAGTTTAAAAATATCTTTAAGGGCTGGAGAGGTGGCTCAGTGGTTAGGAGCACTGCCTGCTCTTCCAGAGGTCCTGAGTTCAATTCCCAGCAACCACATGGTGGCTCACAACCATCTGTAATGAGATCTGGTGTCCTCTTCTGGCCTGCAGGCAAACACGCAGCCAGAACACTGTACACACAATAAATAAACAAATAAATATTTAAAAAAAATATCTTTAAAAATATCAGTTGATGCTTAAGGTAAAAGAGTAAATGGATTTTAAAAGGCTCTTTAAAGGCTGAAGGAATAAGGAAACGGTTTCTTGCTCTGTGCTCACTTCATCTCCCACTCTTAGATGGTGTGGGGGCAAAGTGGAGAGAAGTGAGAAGAGCGAGCCCTGACGTAGTTCTCATTCTGCTGCGCTGGGCTGCAGAACTGGTGCTGTCCAGGGAACCGAGCTCTCCTTCTTCTGCCCCTTGGTCCCCACCATTGTGGTAAATGGGCTTGTGGGTGCAGAAATATAATAAATCTAGACTTTTTTCCTTAGCTTCGTATGGGAGGATTCTTGTAGCAGCAGCACATCCACAGACAAGCCCACGCTGCTTGCCGTCAGTGAAGATTATGAACTGCGCACATACGAATTTGATTTGAAAGACGGGAGGTGTGATGCAGCCTTATCACAGAGCTGCTGTGGGAGGACCCTGCAAAAGCTCGTTGAAGATCAAGGAGTCAGTAAGTGCCAAGCTAAAGTTTGTGACTTTTGTTTCCTTTGAGACACAGTCTGACTGTGTAGTGGAGGCTGCCCTCAAACATGTGATCCTCCTGCATCAGCTTCACAAGTGCTGGGGTCTCAGGAGTGTGCCACCATGACCAGCTAGCCATGGTCTTTTTTGAGAAGTTCTCATGGAGGTGAATTCCCAGGGCGGTCTACACTGTCCAGCACTGTAGCCACTGGCCAGATTGGGCTGCTGAGCACTTGAAATGTGGTTCATATAAATAAGTTGTATTTTTAATTTTTGCAGTGCTGGAAATCAAATCCAGAGTTTCACAAATGCTAGGCAAGCCGTTGATCCCTGAGCTATAGCTTCAGCCTAAAAATGTACTATAAAAGCCCCAGCAAAGTGAGGTGATAATGATGCTGTAATCCTAGCCCTTGGAAGGCAGAAGCAGGAGGATCTCAGCTTGATGGTAGCCTGGGATACATAGTTAGACTCTGTCTCAAAAAAAAAAAAAAAATCATGCATCTTTCTTTTCTAGGGGGGATACTGGGGATTGAATCTATGGCCTCATACATGCTAGGTTGTCACTCAGTCATTGAGCTACATACCCAAGACTTTTTTGCCCTTATTTGAAGACAAAGTGTCACCAAGTTACCAAGGCTGGCTCTGAACTTAAAATCCTCCTGCCTCAGCCTCTTGAAAAGCTAGGATTATATGCCTGCACACCAAACTGGTTCTACATACCAGGTTTTGAAGTCTTAGTATAAGGAAAGTAAAATAGCTCATTAATAATTTTTGTATGGCCGGGCGGTGGTGGCGCACGCCTTTAATCCCAGCACTCGGGAGGCAGAGCCAGGCGGATCTCTGTGAGTTCGAGGCCAGCCTGGGCTACCAAGTGAGTTCCAGGAAAGGCGCAAAGCTACACAGAGAAACCCTGTCTCGAAAAACCAAAAAAAAAAAAAAAAAAAAAAAAAAAATAATTTTTGTATGAACTAACATGTTGGAATGATACTTTGTATGTAATTATCTAAATAATATATTTAAATTAATTCGCCTGTTTCTTTGGCTGTTAGTCACACGGAATCATATCTCTCTCATGTATGCATGATTCTTGTATTTTACTGGACAGTGCTGACCTAAACTGGTTACAGACCTGTTGGACTGTCTCTTGGCCTGATAAGCTGCAAAGGGGTGGGGGGCAGAAATCCAAGCTGCTGGGCCTCTGATTTTAACCCAGTAACATCCATTCTACCCTTGACTATAAGGTTCCTTCTTTTTCCTTAAGGAAAAAAAAAGTCTGATTGATTTTGTGTGATCTCATGGGTAACTCAGCTTTTTTTAATCTTCCTTCTGGTGTGCTTTGAGACTTCAGCCTTAAACAAAAAGAACCCTGGGACATTGTGGGCCATCTTTATTTATCTTTACCTACCTCCTAATGCCTGTGTCCACAGATATGAACAGTAACTGCTTTGAGTTGGAATAAGTACAATTTCCTTTTTTGTTTTATCTGTGTTTATAGGATCACATTTACCAACTGTAAAAGTGTGATTGATGAGTTTGAGATAATATCCTTTTGTTTCACAGGTATTTCCTTCAAGTCTTTGAGAATTCTGTCATTTCACAACAAGACGGCATTACTGCTCATCAATAGATGTCTCATCCTACGCGTTGTACTTCTGGGGAGAGACTCTGGGAATAGAGTACTGGACTGCTTCCCACTGGCCTTGCCGGCACAGACGGCAGACACAATTATTGACGTGCAGCTCTGCAGGGGATTTCTTTTTGTTCTGAGTACATTGGGCTGGATCTGTATCCTTGGCCAAAAGCATGTTGATTAATGTGCAGGGGAAAAGAATATGTGGAAAGATGAGTCTTTCCAACTTTCATTTGGGGGAGCTGGAGCGAAGGCAGAGTAGTTAGTTTTTAGTTAAGAAGTTTCAGGCAAAAAATACTCTCATAAAATAATCAACTATATTCCTTTATATTTTTCAATGTATAGAAATATTGTTATTGTCATAATAATCTTACTCATATTTATATTCTTTATTTACCCAAACTGTATTTAAGTGTGTTAACATGCATGATTGCTTATGATACGATACATGTCCTTTCCATGTGAATATAACTCACTTTGTCCAATGATGATTCCATTATTTTTTTTCTTTTTTTGAGGTCCCAAATACCCAAATACTAGGGTTTCTAGTATGCATTACCACACCCAGATAATTTTATCATTTTAATGAGCGGTTTACGTAAGTAATAACAGTTTTTAAAAATACTATACTTTGCCAGGCGGTGGTGGTGCACGCCTTTAATCCCAGCACTCGGGAGGCAGAGCCAGGTGGATCTCTGAGTTCGAGGCCAGCCTGGGCTACCAAGTGAGTTCCAGGAAAGGCACAAAGCTACACAGAGAAATCCTGTCTCAAAAAACAAAAAACAAAACAAAAACAAACAAACAAACAAAAACCCCCTATACTTTGTATCTAGCAGTAAAATTATCTTGAAGATTTTTAAAAATGACCTTTTATAGAATGGTTTTTGAGGCTTCTTTTATTTCTGAAGTGAAAGGATGGATGGTCTTCTTTCTTGATGGTTTTGGGGTTGGCCCCAAGCCCTCCTGTGTGTTGTTCAAATGTTCTCACACTGAGCTGCAGTCCCTGGCCCTGTGTTTGCTTGTTGGTTTATTTTTGAGGCAGAGTCTTACTTTATGGCACTTGCTAGCCTGGAGCTCACTGTGCAGGCCAGCTGCCTCTTAACTCACAGAGATCCCCCTGCCTCTGACTCTTGAATATTGAGATTAAAGGCCTGTGTTTCCACATCCTTCTATTTTGGCCTTTTGAAATAGGGTCTCTGTAATTGAGGTTGTTCTAGAACTCACTCTGTAGCCCACTTTGTAGCTGGCCTCTGACTCAGCCTCCATAAAGGGATGATTTTTCTATTTTAGATATATTGAGTTTGTTTTGTTTTTTTTCACAAAAGTGTCATAAAATACTAAATTGACTTAATTTTTATTGCCAGATTTGTTGTCTACTGCAGTAGGTGTCAGGTGTGTGAGGCTGCTGAACATCTGAAATTGTCTGGGCATGTGGATACTTAATTTTATTTAATTAGGTTTAAAAGTTGACATTGGTTTAGTTATTAGAGAGTTTATTTAGAAAAAGCTTCATTTTTTTCGGACTTTTTTTTTTTTTTTTTTTAAATAAGGTCTCCTATAGCTAAGACTGGCCTTGTACTCTCTAGTTAGCCAGGATGACCTTTGACATTGACTCATGATCCTCTCTGCCTCTACCTCCCAAATTCTGGGATAGCAGGCTTGAGCCACTATGCTCAGATCATATGGTATTGGGGAATCGAACCCAGGGCTTCATTGAACTAGATAAGCACTCTACTTACTTAGTTTCATCTCTTGCCCAGTTTCTCTTGGTGTTTGAATTGTAACTCTGTGGAGTCTAAATATGGGTGAGATATTTCTGATGAAAATTTAGAACCAAGAACAGTGGTGGTGACTCATTGTCTTTAATCCCAGCACTCAGGAAGCAGAGGCAGGCGGATCTCTGAGTTCAAGGTCAGCCTGGTTTACAGAGCGAGTTCCTGGAGAACTGGGGCTACATAGAGAAACTCTCTCAAAAAACCAAGAGAGACAGAGGATAGGAGGGAGGAAGGGAGGAGAGGGAGAGGGGGGAGAGAGGGAGAGGGAGAGGGAGAGGGAGAGGGAGAGGGAGAGGGAGAGGGAGAGAGAGAGAGAGAGAGAGAGAGAGAGAGAGAGAGAGAGAGAGAGAGAAATTTAGTATCCAAAGTTAGTTGTATTCTAAGTGTAACTTAGATTTTGGTGGCTTACAAAAAATGAAGTATCTCAGCTTTTAATGTTGGTTTCATATTGAAATGATATTTGGGTATTGGCTAAAGTATAATGTTATGGGGTTTACCCTGGGAAATAGTGTCTCGGGGTCTGGAACAGCAGACTGGAAGAACAATACATCAGCATGTTCTGCTGCCGGCTCCATAGTCATCTGGTTACTACATTGGAGTATGCCTCAGTTTCCAGCCCTCCTGCTATACTTGCAAGGTTGTAGCAATCCAGACGATAGCTCTTCCCAGTCCTGTGACTTACAGGGTCCTGTATATAAAACGGACACTTCTTTAACTCTAACTCAAAGATATTTTTGACACTGCGGATGGCATGCATGTAGCTCGTGTGGACTTGGCTCTTCTCCAAGAAGATTCTGAGCAGCAGGAGCCAGCCAGTGTTTCTTCCTTCGCATCACTGAAAGTGTCTCCAGACTTAGATGTTTTGGTGATTGTCAGTTCATCCAACACTGCGATTGCTCTTAACCTAAATTTGTATTTCAGGTAGGCAGATGACTAAAATTTCTTATTTGAGGCAAATAGACCCATAAAAGGTTTAAAATATACTCATTAGCTTTTTTTTAAGCAGCTTTTTCTATGCCTTTAAATCTCATTACAGCTCCTATAGTAAGATTGTTACTGTAAAGAATGTGTATAAATGACTGCTGGCTGCCTTTGTATTTTTGGCTTGTATAGCAAAGGTTTGATTTCCACTTAAGTGGTAGTGTGTGGGGTTTATGTCATATAAATAATCAGGACTATACAGCCTCACTTTTACATATCACCCCCTTCTTTTCCCATTTAAGAGTAGAAGAGAATGGAATTTACCTGTTGTTGGATTTGCTGTTTTTGTGGCTTGGGATCCTGGCTGTACTGGGGCTCATGTTCCTCTTAAAGGAGTATGACAAGATCTATTTGGCTAGATTTTCCACCTGGGGATTTCCACGGGTGTTTCCCTCTGAGGAACTGAACTTGCGGCTGTCTAAGGACCTCAGTGATGCTGAACGCTTACTTATATTGCTTTTCCATTAGCTTGCTAGATGATGTTGATTTTATAGTGTCCGTATGTAACTTGATGATCTGGAAACTGGCTTTTCAGCATTTATGAGCTAACAATATTTAAGGCCATTCAAAACCATCTAGTCTTTTGATTCCACCTTGATATGAATAAGATAAATCCCTGAGTAGTGGGAATATTTTTGATGAGTTTTATTGCCTATTGTTTGGTTCATAAAAAAGGGTAAATTTATTTTTATATACCTGCCAGGTATCTTTATAGCTGTAATGTTTTCTAAGGATCACACCCCGAATCTCAGTCATGTTCAGCAAGCAAGCACTCTACCACTGAGATAGACTCTCAGCCCCAGTTTGTTTCAAATGGCTACTTACTTATTTATGTTTTGACCTTATTCTAAAAATGAGTAGACATTAATGGAATTTTAGCTAGGGGAGATGTTATGATCTGATTTGTTTGTTTGTTTAATACAAGGTCTCACTATATAGGCCAGACTGCTCTCAAACTTCTGTCTTCTTGTGTCAGCCTCCCGAATGCTGGGATCACAAGAGTGGCCATCATGCCTGGCCTTGTTTCGAAATCTTTGAGTGGGGCCCAGTTTCTGCAGACTGTTCTTGTCTGCCCATAGGCCGTTTCACTGATTAGTCATGTGCTGTGGATGTAGAGTGTCTCCTGATCACTCGTTGAAAATGGTGTGAATGGTGGGAAAAGAGGAAGGCCTAGTCACCTCATGATATGCTCTGGATGTTTTAGAGCTCTGTCCCGTGCCCTGAAACTAATTAGGGATCAGTCCGTCCCTAAGCAAGTGCTCTGTGTTTCTTGTTCACATAAATGCTGTTTAGTGCCATTTCTCTGCAGTTGACTGTACTCATTTTTCTGAGAGTACTCTGATGTCCCCATGGCTTTTGCCATTCCTGCCTTGTACTAACTTTTCAGCCCTCTTCCTCGTGTCCTGTTCATCCTTTGGGACCCCACTGAACTGTACAACCCTTTCTTGAAACCCTGTACTCACAGGCACTGTCTCCACCAGAATCTTAGACTTATCATAACTTTCCTTCTCTTCCAGTGTGTGTGGCCTCTGCTTAACTACATAGTTTTATAGAGTTCCTTTTTTTTTTTTTTTCATTTTTTTCCGAGTAAAGTTTGCAAATGCTCATTGAGAATCCATCTAATAGTTTGTTTTCTTCAGTCTTTTTCTCCCTTTTGTGATGGGACCTTGCTCTGTTGTTCGGTCTGGTCCCTGAGCTCCTGGGCTCAAGTGTCCTTCCCAGCTCAGCCTCCTGAGGAGCTGAGTTTTGTTCTTTCAATTCATTGTGAGTGACTTTTCCTTCCACTTTACCTTAGCTGTCCATTGTCAAAACCAAAGCCTGGGCTTTGTCCGCATTTGAAATCACTCCTCCAGATCACTGCTCTACACAGATCAACACAATTTCCCAAACTTTTTAGCTGGCTTACCCACGTGCCTGCCCTCTGACCTCACTGGGATTTCCAACTAACTGACCTTCTGTGCCTCCCCCACCTGTCTTCACTTCCCTCCTTTTCAAGCGTGGATCTTGTGATCCATTGTTGTAGTCAGTTTCTTGTGTGCTCTGTAAACTTTTGCTCTTCTCCGGGGTAGCACTTGGCCTGCCAGAATATCAGCCCTGATGAAACCTTTATTCTGCCTTCTCGGTGCCTACCCCCAAGCAATTCTGCGTTTGTGAGGAAACTGCAAACGACTATGCCAACCCCCTTTTTGTAGTTTTTTGAGAGAGTTTTGCTATGTAGACCAGGCTGGCCTCAAACTCAAGGTCTGCCTGCCTCTGCCTCCCACAGCTGAGATTATAGGTGTGCGCCACCACACCCAGACTTAGAAAAAAAATTTTTTTTTTTTTTTTGGTTTTTTGAGACAGGGTTTCTCTGTGTAGCTTTGCGCCTTTCCTGGAACTCACTTGGTAGCCCAGGCTGGCCTCGAACTCACAGAGATCCACCTGCCTCTGCCTCCCGAGTGCTGGGATTAAAGACGTGCGCCACCACCACCCAGCAGAAAAATGTTTTTAACATTAACATTAACATTAACATTTCTATTTTCTCTCAGACCTGCTCATGTCTTCATTCATCCCTTTTCTTGGATGACCTTGCCTCCTACATTTTTATGAGATTTCATCCCTTTTTCCCCCACCCCCCAGGGACCTTTCTCTACTTGTCTTCCTTTTCTATATTTACAGTCTCTTTTCAGTATTAGGTCCATGTCCAGTTAACAGACAAGCAGCAGCCATTCTCCTCCTGAGTCCCTCCCGGCTGTCCTCCTCTCCACTGTTTGCACCCCAAGCCACGCCACTGTCTTCTCACCTGAGCTGCTTTGACAAACACCGGGGCAGTGTCCTTGTGTCTGCCCTCATCCCCTGAAGGATCTTTCTCCAAAATCGTTAAAATGCCTATCTCATCAGTGGTCCAGCCACATACTCACATTTCATCATCTCCCGGACCAATGTCAGCACAATACCTTCCTAGTTGAACCCTTCTGAAGTGTGTTATGAGAGTAAACGCTTCCCTCTCTCCCTAGCTGTGCTCTGCCTATGATCACGTTGTAGCTCTGCCCGACCCCTCCCTTCACTGCCTTTTCTCCTAGAGGTGAAAGTTAAACTTCCCTAGTCGCACACAAGGCTCCGAACCATCTGTCTCCTGCCAGATTTTTGGGCTTCCTGTCATGTCACAGCATTGTGCTTCTCACTGGCTGTGCTCTGGCTGCCACAGTCCTCTTTGTTCCTCAGATGTGACAGTCCTCACATCTGTCCTACCTTAACACGCACGCACGCACGCACGCACGCACGCACGCACGCACGCACGCACGCACGCACAGTTTTGCAGTTCTTATTCAGTTACTGACCCTGGCTTAAATCTTGCTTTGTTATGGTATAATAAGTTATTAGAAACCTTAGCTTTGGCCAGGCAGTAGTGGCATACACCTTTAATCCCAGCACTCAGGACAGAGCCAGGTGGATCTCTGTGAGTTCGAGGCCAGCCTGGTCTACAGAGTGAGATCCAGAACAGGCACCAAAACTACACAGAGAAACCCTGTCTCGGAAAAGAAAAAAAAAAAAAAGAAAGAAAGAAAAAGAAAAAAAACTTAGCTTTGGGCTGGCTAAATGTGCATTCTATGGAATGCCTGAATCCTCTCTACCTACCCTACTCTCCAAGTAAGTAAATAAATGTTAAAAAAAAAAAAAAACTAAACCCCAAGCTTTCTGGTTAAATGAGCCTGGTTCCGTGTTTCTCTTAAGCCTTAGTGTCTGCATCTGTGAAGTGGGATATACTTCTGCAAGGCTGGTGAAAGACTTCAAGGTCTGTGTAAATCAGCCTGACACCTGCAGTGTACTAGACAGTGAGTGCTCTTCCCACCTTCTGAAATGAACTGCTCCATGGAGTCCAATTCTTTTCGTTGGTGGTGTTAAATTTTTTAAATTTTATTATTTTGTATATAAGGGTGTTTTGCCTGCACGTATGTCTGTGTATCATGTGTGCAGTGCTTGCAGAGACTGGAGTTACAGACAGTTACAAGTCATGTGGGTGCTGGGAACTGAACCCAGGTCTCCTGGAAGAGCAGCCAGTGCTCTTAACCACTGAGCCATCGCTTCAGCCCAGAGTCAAGTTCTTGACATTGACTTTATCACTGTTCTACAAAGGAGGTTAGAGAGACTACAATCTTAGGAATATATTTTTGCTGTTCTTCTCTGTATCCCGTGTCCATTTTCTATTAAAAGTTTCATGCATTCTATTTTGATCATATTCCTTCCCTTTCCCAGCTCTTCCAGATCCTCCCACCCCCATTGCGCGTTCTCTCTCTCCTGATCTCCCTCTCCCTCAAAAAAATTCAAAACAAACAAACTGAAAAAGACCAGAAGCACTTATGACACAAATTTGGGGTTGTTTATCATTTTTTGATACAGCTACCTTTTCTTCCAATGTAGGCAACACCCAGGACACCTACTGTGTGAAAGGACACTGGAAGACCTTCCTATTGAAGGGCCTACTGGAGTAGATGAAGATGACCTTGTTAACTCTGTCCACAACATGAAACTGACCAAGGTTTCCTTTCAAGTTGATAGGTATAAACACTTTTAGGATTTTGTGGATTGCCATTATTTTTGTCCTTCTGACGTTATATTTTCATGAAAAGTCTCTACATGGCAGATACTATGATTTGTTTGTTTGTTTGTTTATTTGGAGGTAATGTAGTCCTAGCTGATTTGTAGCTTGCTATGTAGAGCAGGTTGGCCTTGAACTCAGAATCATCCTCCTGCCTCTGCCCCCCCCCCCCCCCCCCCCCGCCCCCAAGCTGGGACCACAGGTGGAAGCCGCGGTTTCAAGTGTCTTTACCCTGGCTCGTGTTTGACTTGGTGCCCTTACTGTAATGGTGTTAAGTGCTGCCCTGTCTTCCAGGTCTTGGAGGGCCCAGCTCTCATCCCTGAATGAAACAACAAGGAGCTCCAAACCAGAGGTTTCCTGTTGTGCTCCGTGGTTCCAGGGTGTCCGGCGTTTGGAGTCCCTGGAATCTGGTAACCACACTCCCATTGTGCCAGACCATGTGTTCATTCCAGGAGATGTCACGTGTGGCCAGTGTGCTTTTCCGCAGGAGCACATCAAGACTAGTGATCCAAGAAGACCGTGGGAGACAATGCATCTGAGCGGACAAGAGCAGCCCTCCGAGCTCAAGTGCATGTCTGTGACGGGATTTACAGCACTGTTTACTTGGGCAGTAGGAGCCGCCAGCTGCACCATTGTCCTCTGGGACCTGGAGACCCAGAGCATGCAGTGTTTTTCTCTCGGCCAGAAGTGTGCTCCTGTGGATAGCAGTGGAGACCAGCAGCTGTGCCTTGTTTTGACAGGTGGGCATGTCTGTATCCAATTGAAACACACTGCTTAGAGGTGCAACTGCTTTCTTAAAATTACACTTACTTGTTTCTCATGTGTGTGCATGCGCGCATCCACGAATGCTAAAGCACTCGAGTGGAGGTCAAGGACAACTTGTGGGAGCTGGTTCTCTTCTTCCACCATGTGGCTCTCAGGGATTGAACTCTGGTTCATCAGGCTTGGCAGTCTTTTTACACACTAATCTATCTTGCCAGCCCAAGGTATGACTTCTCGATGTATTTCACAGCTGCTGCCCTGATGCCAGCATGTTCCCAGTCTTACTGCAAAGTGGTCCTTATTCTGGGAGGAAATTTGGTGGTATTCTCTGTAACACTGTCTCGTATGCCTTAATTTATTTTATGTGTGTGGGTGTTTTGTTGGCATTCATGCTTGGGGCCAGCAGAGGCCATAAGAGGGCATCAGATCCTCTGGATCTGGAGTTACAGACAATTGTGAGCTGCCATGTGGGTGCTGGGACTCAAACCTGGCTCTTCAGTTCTTAACCACTGAGTCATCCATCCCTCCAGCCCTGTGTTTAATTTAAATAATTTCTCTTCAGCTAAATGTCAGTGCTAGGTAGTAAGAGTAATGTGGGCTGAATTTTTAACTCGGAGAAGCCTCCTCTGACTTGAGTCTACACAGCAGAGGTTACGAGCCAGCAGATTATGTACCGTGTGTATGTTGCCTGTTCATTTTGGTTGGCACTGACCAGAGTTTTATTTTATTTGGTTTTAAAGCAGGGTCTCACATAGCCCCAGCTGACCTCAAACTCGCTGTGTGTGTAACTGATGCTGGTCTTAAACACTGATCCCAGACTGTGCAGTGGTGGCACACACCTTTAATCCCAGGACTTGGAAGGCAGAGGCAAGCAGATCTCTGAGTTCGAGGCCAGCCTGGTCTACAAAGCAAGTTCCAGGACAGCTGGGACTGATACACAGAGAAACCCTGTCTCGAAAACAAAACCAAAACCAAAACAGAAACCACTGATCCTACCGTCTGTATCTTCCAGTTCTTAGAACTACAGGCCACCACACCTAGGTTAGATAACAAAAATACAAAGTGCAAAGTGACAGATTTATACAAAATCTGGATCTGTAGCTGTTACTGCTGTAGCATCCTGGACCTGCATTTCCGTATAGAAATTTATGTGTTGGGGTGAAGTTGGGTTCTCTGGTGGGCTGTTGTATTTCTGGTTGGGGTTCTCTGGTTGCTGTTGTATTTCTGGTTGGGGTTCTCTGGTGGGCTGGTGAATTTCTGGTTGGGTTCTCTGGTAGCTGTTGTATTTCTGGTTGGGGTTCTCTGGTGGCTGTTGTACTTCTGGTTGGGTTCTCTGGTGGCTGTTGTACTTCTGGTTGGGTTCTCTGGTGGCTGTTGTATTTCTGGTTGGGTTCTCTGGTGGCTGGTGAATTTCTGGTTGGGGTTCTCTGGTGGGCTGTTGTATTTCTGGTTGGGGTTCTCTGGTGGCTGGTGAATTTCTGGTTGGGGTTCTCTGGTGGCTGTTGTATTTCTGGTTGGGGTTCTCTGGTGGCTGTTGTATTTCTGGTTGGGGTTCTTTGGTAGCTGTTGTATTTCTGGTTGGGGTTGTCTGGTGGGCTGGTGAATTTCTGGTTGGGGTTCTCTGGTTGCTGTTGTATTTCTGGTTGGGTTCTCTGGTGGCTGGTGAATTTCTGGTTGGGGTTCTCTGGTGGGCTGTTGTATTTCTGGTTGGGTTCTCTGGTGGCTGTTGTATTTCTGGTTGGGGTTCTCTGGTGGCTGTTGTATTTCTGGTTGGGGTTCTCTGGTTGGGTTCTCTGGTGGCTGTTGTAGTTCTGGTTGGGTTCTCTGGTGGGCTGGTGAATTTCTGTTGTATTTCTGGTTAGATTTTTCTTACACTTCCCTGACCTCCCTGGTCCCTGTGCTGCCGTCATAGGGTAGTTTACATAGAGGATGCATTCACTCAGCGTAAGTGCTAGAACCTGTACAAAGGTGTTGAGTATTGTGTGGGGTTCAACTGCTGTGTTTCTTCTTCAGCTCCTAGTTTTTTGCTTTTGTTTTACTTTGCTTTTTTTAAAGACAGAATCTCACAGCTTAGTCCTGGACGGCCAGGAACTTGCTATGTAGAGCAGACTGGTCTCAAACCTGTGGCCATTCCCTCCTTGTCAACCTGATACCTCAGTTGAGAAAATGCCCTGCAGACTTGCCTACAAGCAGTCTGGTTGAAGGCATTTTCTCAGTTAATGATTGATTTCGGAGAGCCCAGGCCACTGTGGATGGTGCCACCCTGGGCAGGTGGACTGGTTTATATAAAAAGCAGGCTGAGGGGCTGGAGAGATGGATCAGCAGTTAAGAGCATTTGTTGCTCTTGCAGAAGATCTGGGTTCGATTCTCAGCACCCATATGGTGCCTCACAATCATGTATAATTCCAGTTTCAGGGAATCCCAACAGGCATGCACGTGGTGCACATACGTGCATACAGAAAAACATCATATACATAAAATAAAAATTAAAATAAAAAAAGCAGACTGAACAAGTCCTGGGGAGCAAGCCAGTAAGCAGTACTCCTCCATGGCCTCTGCTTCAGTTCCTTCAGATTCCTGCCCTGGCTTCCCTTCAAAAAATGAATGAAGGTAAATTTTAATATGAAATAAACCTTTTCTCTCCAGGTTTGGTCATGGGGTTTTATCACAGCAGTAAAATAATTAATACACAGGGTAATTCACATGCACACATACACACATACAGATATTTAAATTTTTTTCTTTAAGATAGGGTCTCACTCTATAGCCCTGAATGGCCTGGAACTCACTTTGTAAACCAAACAGGCCTAGATTTTACAGATTCACCTGCCTCTACCCACCAGGTACTGGAGTAAAAGACATGCACCACCATACTCAACTCAATACATGTATTTTAGCTATAGTATGGAAATATTAGGTCATTCGAAATTAATTTCTAAGTCATAATTCTAAGATCTAAGTTCTTACCAATATAGTAATGCTAACTTGTATTTTTCCCATAGAAAATGGTCTCTCTCTGATTGTGTTTGGTCTGACTCAAGAGGAGTTTTTGAACAGACTGATGATCCATGGAAGTGCCAGCACTGTGGACTCCCTGTGTCATCTCAATGGTTGGGGACGGTGCTCAATTCCTATACACGCTCTGGAGGTAACCGAGTGAGACCTGTGTGAGTGATGACTGAGAGAATTCATATTTTTCCATCTTCATCTCTCCAGGGTTGACTCTTTATTTTCTTAACTCTTATTACTCTTACTGGCTCTAAAGATAGAAGATAATAACGAATAGTATTTTAAAAAGGTAATTGTCTACAGAAGTGTAGACAATAGTAAGCTGATATGATGAGAAGCAAGCTGTGGAGAACAGAGTAGAAATGATCTTTTATTTCTATTCTCCTTTCTATCCAGCTTTAGAATATATAATCTGAATTATATAGCATTTTACAGTTCACATATTCTTTTCTATATATTTCTAATTTGGTCCTGAAACAATCACATGAACTGCCCATGAATGACTAAGTAATTTTTCTTCTCTCTCTCTCTCTCTCTCTCTCTCTCTCAAGAGACACAGAGTGGCCAGTTGAGTAACCACAATATTCTAATAAAAAAGGAACTAGAGTAAGAGGGTGTTTCTGCATCACGGTATAGCCTCTGAAAGGCTTTTGGTTGGTTGGTTGGTTGGTTGGTTGGTTGGTGGGATGGTTGGTTGATTGGTTGGTTGGTTTTTTGTTGTTTGTTTGTTTGTTTGTTTGTTTTTCGAGACAGGGTTTCTCTGTGTAGCTTTGTGCCTTTCCTGGGACTCACTTGGTAGCCCAGGCTGGCCTCGAACTCACAGAGATCCGCCTGGCTCTGCCTCCCGAGTGCTGGGATTAAAGGCGTGCGCCACCACCGCCTGGCTAGGTTGGTTGGTTTTAAGATAAGAGTATCTCAGGCCAGTCTCAGACTTGCTATGTATCCAAGACTGGCCTTGATCTCCTGATCTTCTTACTTCTGCCTCCTGAGATCTGTGTGTGTAGGGGTGTGTGTGTGTGTGTGTGTGTGTGTGTGTGTGTGTGTGTGTGTGTTGTGTAGGGATATGTGTACATGAGTGCAGGTGTCCTTGGAGACCAAACAAGGGCATCATATCCCCCAAAGCTGTTGCTACAGGCAGTTGTGAGATACCATGTAGGTGCTGGGAACTGAACCCAGGTCCTCTGCAGACCATTATGCATTCTCACCCACTGAGCCAACTCCAGCCCCTTTCCAACCTTTTAAAATCTTTTTTTCACCCCTCACCCAATTCATGACATTGTGTTGCATGTGCATGTAAAAAGATATATCCCTATACTGATCACACATAAACTACATGCGTGTGTCATTTCTGGAGGTCATTAAATTTTTAGAGGAGAAGTCTCTCAAATGAGAGCAAATAATCTGAGAAAATGAGAAAAAAACAAGTCTGAGTGGTAAAGATAAATTCCACAGATCTGTGGCTCCTGTCTTTTATGATTGTGAGGCGAGGTCTCCCTACATAGCCCAAGCTGGCCTGGAACTCACGATCCTCCTGTCTTGGAAGTAAGGAGTAAGAAGATCATGTGAGTGCCACATCCACCTTCTCCTCTCTTTGAATGTACAAGTGTGTGCTCTGAATGTGCCAGTTAAAACTCTCCAGTGTGAAGCAGAGGGTGACTAAGAGCTCAGAGTAGACAGCTATAAAGCAAGCAGGGGGCACCATTGGGTGCTGACCATGCATCCGCTTAAAATAGACCAAACTTTCCCAGTCTCGATGGGCTCAACAGCTGATCTGGGTCTGTAAATCATTCCTACTTTATTGTGTTCTATTTTGTCCCATATTTGCTCATTATGCTATTTCCTAATTAGGGCAAGTCCAAGTATGCTAGTCCAAGTCAGCTAGTCCAAGTATGCTTACATGTACTTCAGACTGTCTGACTCAAACATTTTTATTCTTCTGAAAATACAACTAATTTCTTCCTCTATTTTTACAGTAAACAGTAAGTCAGCTGAAGAGATGAGTGGGGTTTGGGGCTAAGGATTGCCACCACCTTTGGGCACAAGACTACTGAGTGAGTTGGCAGCTTATGGACAGGACCAGCTAGTAGACCCCCCTCCAGGAAGGCCCTGCAGCGCCCAGGGCATTGCTGGTACAGCAGCTCCGAGTTGGAGTCACAGAGGAATCATTCATAATGAGTTGTTTCTTGTTCATAGTTCCCAAATATCTTCACTTTAGCTGCCAGCTTTCTTTAATTTTTTTTAGATTTATTTATTTTATTTTCTATGTATGAGGGTTTTACCTGCATAGGTGTGGCTGGTGCTCATGGAGGTCAGAAGAGGGCTTTGGATGCCATGGAATTAGAATTACAGATGGTTTAAGGCAATATGTAGGTGTTGGGAATCAAACCCAGGTCCTTTGAGAGAGTAAAAGTGATCTTAACCATTGAGCTACCTCTCTGACCCCAAGCTTTGCAGTGTTTAACTTGGTTACTTTTTCTGTCCAGCTTTCTGACATTTCCTTCATCCTCATACAGTATATAATCAAGTGTGGCGAAGTCTTCTTTGGAAGCCTGTCTTGCTTTATGGGCTGTGCTAATGGCTATGATTAGGGAGCTTACAGTCTAAGTCTGGGTGCTGCTGTTATTAATGGAAACAGAATTTTGCAAAGCCAATGATATGGAAATGCCATTATAGTGAAGTGAGGGGCAGTTCATGGTCATTTCCTGCAGCCATATTGGTTCCACTTGGCTATAGTTGTTCTTATGTCTTTATAGCTCTGAGGTTGCATCAGGTTTGGAGATGTCATGCATTTTGCTTCCTTTCTCCTAAGGCCTTTTGACCTCCCTCAACTCCCCCAATTAATCTAAGTTAAAATTGGAAGTCCTTTTTTATTCTTTATTTTTGTTTTTGAGATACTAAAGATCCAGCTCTGGACCTTGTACACACTAGGCAAGAGCATTGTCTACCACTGACACACATTCCAGGTTTTTATTTAATTTTTGAACTCAGGATCAGCTAACTTATTAGTATCCTGCTATAAGATTTCAATTCAAATAGATCACAGCTTCTTGTAAGATAGCCCAACTACTGAGCTTTTGGATGGAGAGTTTTTTTGTTTGTTTGTTTGTTTGTTTGTTTTGGGGTTGTTGTTTTGTTTTGTTTTGTTTTTCGAGACAGGGTTTCTCTGTGTTGTTTTGGAGCCTGTCCTGGAACTCACTCTGTAGACCAGGCTGGCCTCAAACTCACAGAGATCCACCTGCCTCTGCCTCCCGAGTGCTGGGATTAAAGGCGTGCGCCACCACTGCTCAGCTTGGATGAAGAGTTTTAAATTACAGAGAGCTGGAAGAGTTTCCAGTAGCCTGTCTCTGCTGGGACAGAAACTGTTACTGGAATTGTAGCCTAGGAAGCATCACTCTGTGGGTCCTAGTGTGCTAGGGTCAACCCTCGATCAGAGCCCAGCCAGAGCTAGGGATGGAAGCCAGTGGGAGACTTGCCCAGCATACCCAGAGCCCCAAGTTCAATCCCCAACAGTAAGTGGCTGAGGCAGAAGTCTCTCAGCAGAGTGACAGAAAAGCAAGAAAGGCATTTATTTCAGTGTGGCCAACCCTGAGGAGAGCAGGCCAGGGAGGTTAGCATCTTGTCTTGTCTTCCAGGTGCTGAGCATGGTTTGGGGAGTATTTGGGGAAAAGGACAAAGGCAGGGGCCAAGACATACGTGTGGTGAACAGTGCTGGCCCGGCTGTGATCTGGGTCACCTCAGGTCTAGTTATGCAGGTGTCACGGATCATTATCGCTTGAGAGGGGCAATGTCAGTTTCCATCATGGGGCGGTTGACTGTACAAGTCTAGTTGTTCCTAGAACTTTATGTGAGCTAAGGAAGACAAAGGACTTAGAGAACAACTTAGACAAATGGTCAGAATTCACTAGGACCCAGGTACTCGTACAAAGTAAAGATGGCTCATTTGTTTTGTGTCTCTGCTCATTAAACTCGGAAGTTTAAAAAAATCTGCCCTCCTCAACCCCCAGCACACACAGAGTAAAACTTCTCTGCTTTTTTCCTCTCCATGTTTAGGCTGGCATAGAAAATCGGCAGCTGGACACAGTCGATTTCTTCCTGAAGAGCAAGGAAAATCTTACTCCATCTTCAAAGTCTGTTCCTGATCAGCTGCATCACTCTCCGTCCCAGTTATATTTAAGACGTAAGTAAAATATTTCCACATACATGCTATCATTTTAGATGTTTTCAATTTATTACAGTTTTTATAATTTATGTGTGTATGCGACCACGTTTGTGTAGGTGCCTGGGGAGGCCCAAAGAGGGATCCCCTGGAACTAGAGTTATACATGGTTGTAAGCTACCTGACATGGTCCTAGGAGTGGAACCCTGTCCTGTGAAAGAGCAGCCGGTGCCCTGGACTGCTGAGCTATCTCTCCACCCCATTACTGTGTTTTCTAATGGCCTTTTTGCTTATCAGAACTCATTTACAGAGCGTATGTACTTGGAGGGAATTTGTCAGAGTCTGTAAGTGATCTCACTGTAGGGAGTGCTCGGTGCTGGTGCACTGTCTGCCGAGTGGGGGGCACTTGTTCAGTCCTAGAAGAGTGCCACTCTGGTGACTACAGTGTTTACTGTTCATACCCTGTGCTGTGCTCTGGATTTTCATATGTAAGGACAGGATGATCTTTTAGTCTCAAGAGGATGATGTGTGAAGGGGCATGAAACTCTTTGGGAATTAGCCATCTTCATGCTGAGATGTGAGTTGATAGCTTGACTTTGAATTACAGAGTTGTCTGGATTTTACAGAGTCTGGGATTTGTTAGGAAGAATTTCACTGACTCATGTACATTTTTTGCTACTTTAACAATTCTTCAAGATTTTGGCTTTTCTTAACAAATGAGGAGCTTAACATTCTTGAACCAGGTAGCCAAATAACATGATGGTTCTCAACTTGTGGGTTGTGACCCCTTTGGGATTGCATATCAGATATTTACATTATGATTCATAACAGTAGCAAAATTACAGCTATGAAGTAGCAACAAAAATAAGTTTATG
This sequence comes from Peromyscus maniculatus bairdii, assembly GCF_049852395.1. NCBI lineage: Eukaryota > Metazoa > Chordata > Mammalia > Rodentia > Cricetidae > Peromyscus > Peromyscus maniculatus. Next base: position 99,945,916 of record NC_134855.1, on the reverse strand, counting down.
GTTGGGGGGGGTAACCACAACATAAGGAACTGTATTAAAGGGTCGCAGCATCAGGAAGGTTGAGAACCTACTTTAAAGGGACTATGTAATAAAGTATGTTTCCCCCTGTACATATAGTATTATAATCTGTTTTTCTCCCTCTTGATATATATTGTATATATCTTTGTGCAATAATATATATGGTTATTAATTGTAGTGACATAGAATTTCTTTGTATAGACCTATCATAATTTACTCAGCCAAATTCTTATTATATATATAGAGTGATTCCAGTTTTTTTGAGACTGAGGCTCACTGTGTAGCCCCAGGCTAGCCTTGAACTCAGGAAATAGCCTAGGTCAGGCTCTAGCTTGTGGTCTTCCTTCCTCTCCAGTGCTGGGGTTACAGTGTGCACCACCACACCTGGTTTAAACAAGTAGCTGCATGACAAATGTTCATTCTGCCTCTGTCTTCGTCTCTCTGTGTGTGTGTGTGTGTGTGTGTGTGTGTGCATGCCTGTGTATAGTCATTCACTTGGGATAAATTCTAGATGCAGAATTTTCAGCTCTAAGAGTATTGCCATACTTTGCTGTGATTTGCAGTTGAAATTGCCTTAATAAATTGTCCTCAGACAAGTTTTATGAATTTTCACTTTAGTTACATAGAGAAAATGGCAATCTCTTCATTGATGTATGTTCTCATGATATATGAGTAAAAATGTTTTCCTCTTAATATTATCTCCAGCTAGAGAGATGACTCAGCTGTTAAAAGTGCTTATTACTCTTGCAGAGGACCCAAGTTCAGTTCCCAGCACCCATGGCAGGTGGCTCACAATCTCCTGCAATTCTAGCTCCAAGAGATTCAATACCTCTTACCTGTGATTAAAAGTAAGAAAGAGGGGCACCGTTGTTAGGAGCACTCAGTGCTCTTCTAAAGGACCTGGATTCAATTCCCAGCACCCACATAGTAGCTCACAGCTGTCTGTGACTCCAGTTCCAGGGGATCTGACGTCCTCTTCTGGCCTCCTTGGGCACCAGGCACACACAATGGTGCACAGACATACATGTGAACAAAACACTCCTACATATAAAATAAATAAATAAAATGGGCATCCTATCAGTCAGGCATGGTGTTGCATGCCTGTAATTCCAGCCTTTCTAGAGGTGGGGAAGGAGGATTGCAAGTTCAGAGCTAGTCTGTGCCACCTAGTAAGTTTAAAGGACGCTGGGGTTGTATAAGACCTTGTCTTAAAAAAAACAAAACCAGGCATAGGGCTTTAATTTGAGTACTTGGGAGGCAGAAGCAGGCAGATTGCTGTGGATTCAAGGACAGGACCTGATTTATATAGTGAGCTCGAGGCCAGCCAACCAGGGCTACATAGTGAGACCCTGTCTTAAAACAAAACAAAAACCAGAAACAGAACCAAATTCATAAAACATTTCCTCCCTCCCCCATCTCTCTCCCTCTCCCTCCTCCCTTCTCTTTACCCACCCCTCTTTGTGTGCTGAGGATCAAGCCCAGGACTTGGCATATGCTAGGCGAGTGCTCTGCCACTGAGCTGCACTCCCAACCCAACCTTGTCTTGATGGCAGGGTTGGCTTTCTCCCTCTTGGATGTGCTTTTTAATGCCTCTCAATTAAAGACGTACATACAGTTGAATTCACAGGAAGCGGCTTGGTTTGTGGTGTTGAGCAGTGTCCTGTCAGCAGTTGAAGGGTCACAATTCACTCATACTGTTGCTGGAGGGCTTCTCTCCAGGTTCCCCAAGCCCCGCAGTCCCACAATCCACTTATAAAATAATCACTCAGACGCTTATATCACTTATAAACTGTATGGCCATGGCAGGCTTCTTGTTAACTGTTCTTTTATCTTAAATTAACCCATTTTTATAAATCTATACCTTGCCACGTGGCTGGTGGCTTCCCAGCGTCTTCACATGCTGCTTGTCCTGGCGGTGGCTGCAGTGTCTCTCCCCTCAGCCTTCCGCTTCCCAGAATTCTCCTCTCTCCTTGTCCCACCTACTTCCAGCTTGGCAACCTACTTCCTGCCTGGTCACTTGCCATCAGTGTTTTATTTATATATAGAGCAATATCCACAGCACTTCCCCTTTTCTTCTTTTTTTAAAAAGGAAGGTTTTAACTTTAAAATAGTAAAATTACATATAACAAAACAATTATCGAGCAAGAATTACAGTTACAATACTAAAGATGTCCTATCTATCTTATATTTATGAGTTTAAGGTTTTATATCTAAATTATCTTTTATCATAACTGAGGAAATTACAACTATCTAGTTTTCAACCACATCAAAGACCTGAGAAGGAACATAATGGTACCTGAGAAATGGTAGACGGATGCAAGCAACTTCCGGAATCTTGCAAGAGTAGACCAAGACAGCTGGCAGCCTGGACAGTCACCTAATGTTTCTCAGCATTGTTGGTGCATTCAAATTGGCTACAGGCCTAGAGTCTCTGACAGACCATTTTTAGAAGCAGGAATTCTGAGAGACCATCTTACCCTGTCTTGGCAGAGTACAGTGGTGGTCGTTTTCCTTGTGTCCCGCTTGTCCAGAAAGGACAGCATTATATTTGTACTGTCCGCCATCAAGGCAAGGGCAGTTCTTTGCCCAGTAGGCCATTTTGTGCCAAGAAGACAAACTTCCCAATGGAAATGTCTTAGAAGCCCAACATTCTCTCGGGATCAAATTGGTGCAGCCAGGAGCAATTGTGTCTCATGTCAACAGAATTCTAAGTTATTTAAATGCCATATTCTCTAGGTCTATGAAGTGTTTGAAGATTATCTATCTATCTGAAATATATCTATGTATACCTAGAAGACTTAACTAACATGGCTACAAATATGATTATCATAGATGACTGATTATTAATCTATTTTTAATTATCCATTACAATTTTAAATGAGTTAAACATAATACCTCAAACAAGAATAGAAATATATATATACAGTATAACAAAATTAACTTCAAGTTTGTATCAATTAACTAAAATTTATACCAATGTAAAACATTTTAAACATAAACTAAAATCTATACCAATGTAAAACATTTTAAACAAGTTGTTCTTTAAAAGTAGGTTCATTAATCTACCCTTTTATCTTATCATCTCCACATCCTCCTATATATCTAATCATATCCCCTTTTACTTTTTTTGAAAGAGATCACATTTATAATCAACCTGTTTTAAATAAAAATATTGGTTTTTCTCTGTCCCACACCAGAGGGCTCTTCTGATTTGGGACACAAGAATCTCTTAACCATTTTTTTAAAAGCAATATGTCTGGGTTTAGAGGGGGAGTGAGCCAATTCCACCTCTAAAGCCAGCTTGGTATATTTGGGAATTTGGGCGTAGCATCTCTTACTACTTCATGCTGGAGGGGGGCGCTGTATCTTATGGGGAAGCAAAGAAAATTTTAAGCCTATGGGGTAGTCCGTGAGGCTGTATTGTGTGAACCAGTTGCCTTGAAACCGCTCTGGATGTTGGATCATCTGGGCCATGGTGTCATCGGAGACCTTTCAGGGGGTCTTGGCTGGTGAAACCTGATGTATCTTAATCTGGAACAAATCCACAGTCTCTGGCTTTCTGTGGAAACAAAAGCAAAACCTCTTTTCCAAAGTAACATATCCTTATATCCAAATTTTGCAGTCAAGGTACCTTTAAAATATACATTTTGGCATAACTGAACAGCTTTTGCAATCAAATGTTTTTCTTCAGTTACGAATATCAAAGAGAACATAATCCAGATTCTCTGTGTGGTAGCCATCTTTATGTGGCTTATGTTTTATATTACCTCGAGCCTATTTGCTTTAAACTGCACCATTCTAAGACTGAAACCGCACTGTGGCAGCTGGCTCCGCCCACTTCAGCTTCCCAACATGGCAGTGGTACGTTTTCCGCCAGCTCTGGGAGTCATCAAGTCTCAGAAATAGTGGGTCTAAGCTTTTTATCAAAGCAGGGTGTAGCCCAGAAACCTTTTTTTTTTTTTTTTTAAATACTAGTAAAGACTAAATCTACCACACAGCGTAATGTACCGCTGGCAGACGCCTCATTTCCGCCATACTGCCGGTCAAACGCACAAGCCAGGAACCCGCCAGTGTTCAAACCCGTGTTTTGCGGCGTCTAGCTGCTTGTATGAGACAAGAAGCAGGAACCTGGTTTTGGCTCTGTTTAGAATTGGTTATTAAATATTCTCAGGTTTAAGGTGGAAACTCGAGCCGTTGGGCGCCATTTGTTGCTGGAGGGCTTCTCTCCAGGTTCCCCAAGCCCCGCAGTCCCACAATCCACTTATAAAATAATCACTCAGACGCTTATATCACTTATAAACTGTATGGCCATGGCAGGCTTCTTGTTAACTGTTCTTTTATCTTAAATTAACCCATTTTTATAAATCTATACCTTGCCACGTGGCTGGTGGCTTCCCAGCGTCTTCACATGCTGCTTGTCCTGGCGGTGGCTGCAGTGTCTCTCCCCTCAGCCTTCCGCTTCCCAGAATTCTCCTCTCTCCTTGTCCCACCTACTTCCAGCTTGGCAACCTACTTCCTGCCTGGTCACTTGCCATCAGTGTTTTATTTATATATAGAGCAATATCCACAGCATCATACTGTTTGACAGTTTTGACTTTCCCTCCTCTTACCTGCACTGCTAAAGGTAGAAATGGATCTGGAATCAGATGCATGGGAAGAAGCTTCGCTTACTTTCCTGGGCCCGCGTTTCCCATAATTCTTGCTCTCATGCTATTGCAAAGCTGGGCGGATGCTGAGATAAGCAGGAATCACCCGAGAGGGCCCCAGGCTTGAAGAGGGGTCAGGGTGTTCTCCACTCCCGTCTTCTGCGTGCCTGTCCGAGTGGCTTTGCAGTCACAGAGGCTTAAGCTCACATTCTGGCTTTGCCACTTTATTCCCTTTCAGGATAAGCATGGGTGAGTGACTCACTCTCTCTCACCTCAGGCTCCTGTCTATGGAAAGGAAGTTAGCACTTGCTGGGTGTTGAAAAAAAAAAGTTTATAAAACACCAAGACTGCAAAATAATAGTAGTAAAACCAGTAAGTGTTTATTAGGGACTGTAGTCATTGACGTTTGCAAGTAATAAGCCTTCATGAGGAGTGAGCTTGTCCAAGCCAGTGGACCTTGTTCATGCATTTGAGAATGTTGGAACTAACATCTGGGTGTGCTAAAGCGGAGGAGGTCATCTCCATGATAATTTCTTCCTTTGTTCCAGAGGTGGAAGAGATGACACCCGCACTGGATTTACTTTGCTCGGCAATTAGAGAAAGTGACTCTGAGACCCAGAGCAAACACTTCGCAGAGCAGCTGCTTCACCTCACGCTCTCTTTCCTTAACAAGCAAATCAAGGAGCTCTTTGTTCACACCAGAGGTAAGGATAGCATTGAGGGTGGGCCCTGCCTTTCCTGGTCAGAACAGAATCAGGGAAGCCGCAGTAAGCCAGGGGCACACCGCAGTGAACCAGGGGCACACCGCAGTGAACCAGGGGCACACCGCAGTGAGCCAGGGGCACACCGCAGTGAAGAAGGGGCACACCGCAGTGAAGAAGGGGCACACCGCAGTGAAGAAGGGGCACACCGCAGTGAAGAAGGGGCACACCGCAGTGAACCAGGGGCACACCGCTGTGAGCCAGGGGCACACCGCAGTGAGCCAGGGGCACACCGCAGTGAGCCAGGGGCACACCGCAGTGAAGAAGACAGAGTAAAGGAACGGGTTTGATACTACGAGCACTGGCAGGAAGATCTAAGGATAATCTTTGTGCAGAGTGAAGAGGACTGTGCTAAATGCAGCTGCTTGTAGAAAGGGAAAAACACCTCGGGTTTATAGTTTGAAAATACTTGTTTTGAAGTTTGACAGTTTCCAGAATTCCTTTCAACAAGTTGTAGTGTGTTCTTCCTCCCTTTTTTCCCAAGCCTGTTTACACATGAGCATACACACTCATGCACGTGCAAACACACCCATACTCAATGCACACACACTCACTCACACACATGCACATGCAAATTAGAAAATTGGTGTTTTTCACAGAGATAGATGAGCATCTACAGAAAGGAGTGGACATTTTGACCAGCTACATCAACGAACTTCGGACTTTCATGATAAAGTTCCCTTGGAAGCCAGCAGATGCCACTGAGGAATACGATGTAAACAAAGATGTCCTCACAGTAAAGGAGGGCAAAATCTGGGAGAAACTCAGCTTTGAGGTAAATATGAGTACTCATCATATCTCTTTGCCAGGTTCAGATAGCCTAAGAAAACACCAGAAGCAACAAATTTAGAGTCTGTACACTATGGTGTGAAGTCTTTGGCCAGGATTTTAGATTTTACTGATGTGGGTTCTCTGGGCATGATTTCAAATCTGTACCTCTAGGTCCTGCTAATTTAATGGTGCATGTAGGCAGGTGCCCTCTGATGCCGATCAGCCACAGGATCAGCCTAGGCCATCTCAAGGGGCAACTCCCAGCAGTCCTGCCTCACCGGCTTGGGCCTGGAACTTTGTTTCAATTTTATTTGTTTTGGAGACAGGGTCTCACTATCCCAGGCTTTCCTTGAACTCATTTTGTAACCCAGGGTGGGCACAAACTCCTGATCCTCCCACCCTAGCCTCCCCAGTGCTGGGGGTTGTTGGCATGTACCACCATCCTCTCCAGGGCACTTTGGCCTCATGCATTGATGACTTCTGATAAACAGACTTTCTTCTGGCCGTTAGATCTTAGAGATGTCCTATGACATCACTACTGGGAAGCCCCTTGAGTCCTACTTATTACAAATTCTAATGAACACTGTTGCCATTTAAATCTTCCGTCTGCCCATCTGTCTGATTCTCTTTTCACAGTAGTAATTAGTTACGAATGTGCTAATGTGCTGCCCAGGGCAGTTGGGGGGGGGACGGGGACGACTGGGACAGAGTAGGGTGTTGGAGAGGCTGAGCCAGTGACCTGCCTCACATGCTGACAGCAGCCAAGTGAAAGGATAAAGCAGAGCTTTGGTGTCCTCAGGACTGCTGTGGAGGGCAGAGGGCGGGGGCCTGGGGGGGAACTGCTTCTCCTCGCTCTCTTCCTGGCTCTCTACCCAGAAGCTTACTGTTCTTGCTCAGTTTTGGCTGCTGTCTGTCTGTCTGCTTTTCTCGTGGTCCTCCCATTAGTGTTTTCTAGAGCCCTAGCAACACTCCCCAGTTCTTCTTTCTCAAAGTCACTGATTTTTAACTCCCCCCTCTCTCTCTCTCTCTGTCTCTCTTTCTGTCTCTGTCTGTCTGTCTGTGTGTGTATCCAGTATCAAGGGGGACTACAGTTAACTGTGATGTAAGCTGTGGACTCTTTCTGCAGAACCCTACGTGTGCGTGTGTCCACACAGTTTTGCACATGGATAATGTGGTTTACAGGTGCCGTTAAGGCCTCCATTAAGAATGACAGACAGATCTCTTGAGTTCGAGGCCAGCCTGGTCTACAGAGCGAGTTCCAGGACAGCCAGGGCTACACAGAGAAACCCTGTCTCGAAAAACAAACAAGAAAGCCTGTTTTCTGTTCTCCCGGGGTTCAGATCTTCAGTTTAGGTCTCTTTTGCAGTGACCTTCCCGCTCCTCATTATCTCGACCTTCAGTTACTTTCAGTCCATGCCGCTTCCTAAACTAAGTGTGATGACAAGTGTGGCCTCTTGCTGTCAGTCTGGTAGTGGCTCCATGTAAGTTTGAGGACAAAAGGCACCTCACCCACAGGCTCGTTTTGCATCTCTACACACAATGTCCCTCCTTTTGGGGTACCTGTCTTCTTCTTCTTCTTCTTCTTCTTCTTTTTTTTTTTTTGTTTTTCGAGACAGGGTTTCTCTGTGTAGCTTTGCGTGCCTTTCCTGGAACTCACTTGGTAGTCCAGGCTGGCCTCGAACTCACAGAAATCTGCCTGGCTCTGCCTCCCGAGTGCTGGGATTAAAGGCGTGCGCCACCACCGCCCGCTCTGCGCCACCACTGCCCGGCTCGGTACCTGTCTTCTGATCAGGGCCTCTACTAAGAAGTCACACGCCCTTGGGCACCCAGCCCCGTCTTGGGTTCTCTTGTTTAGATGGCCCCTTTTGGGCCCCTGGAGCAGTTCCCACAGCCTTCATCAGTGAGCGCTGTAACCGCCACTTCCCTCTGTTCGGAGTTGTGGGGTCCGGGCTGCTGAGGTTCTGCCTCAGTCCGGTTCATGCCCCCCACACCTTGCCAAGAAGTAGCTTCTCGGTGAAAGGCCCCTTCGTAGGTGTTTAACACACTTCTATATTCTGAAGTGACAGTCATAAGAAGACTACAAGGAACTTAATCATATTTTTCCTCTTTTTTCTAGGAAGTTATTGCTGACGCCATTTTAAATAACAAAATACCGGAAGCACAAACTTTCTTCAGGATTACTGGTCATCCCGCTCAACAGCTCCAGGAGCTGGTCAGGATCGGCCTAGACTTGGTGTTTGACAGTTTAAAAGGGAACAGTGTAGAGGAAGCCTCCGTGCTCTTGAGGAATATGGTGAGTGCTAAGAATCTCTTCGTCTCTGATGTGTAAGAAGACTCGACCCACTCCTCTTTTTTGAGACAAAGTCTCTATAGCCCAGGATGACCTAGAGCTCACTCTATAGCCCAGACTGGCCTCAGACTTATTCATGGTCCCTGCCTCAACTGTAGCATGTTGGGATTACAGGCATGAACCACCACACCTGACATCCCTTGTTTTCATTTGTTTTTAGGTACGGTCTCATTGTGTAGCCCAGGCTGGCCTTGAACTCACAGTCCTCCTGTCTCAGCCTCTCAAGTGCTTTACTGTCAGCCCCTCTGAGACAGTGTTGTCATAGGTATCACACATGTCATGCGCAGGGCCTCAGTTGTGCTGGAGGACAGTCTGTATTCTTCAGGTGACCCCTGACATCTCCGTTTGAACTTTCTGGTGCATCATGCACCAGCTCGGGGCTTGATGGTCCTCAGTGTTGCTTCACTTCAGAATGGAAGTCCTAGGAGAAGCAGGGCTTATGGGCTGAATTGAGATCGGGCCCTCCTCTGTGTGGCTGGAGTCTTGCCCAGGGTGACTTTCTTTCCGAAGGTGCAGACGTGCTTGTGGTCTCTGTCTGCCTCTGACTCCAGGTAAACCGTCACAGCAGTTTGCCGCAGTCTTGGCTCTGGTTGCCTGGTGTCACCTTAAATTGTTCTGTGTGTTGCCTTTGCTCTGGGAAAATAACTAAGGGCTCTGGGGACAAGCAATCAATACATAGAACTGATGTAGAAAGTAAATATTCCCAAGAGCAGAAGCCATATGCTCTTCTAGCAGAATCCACATCTACAGAAGAGCATTTCTGCACCTAACACATTTATGTTCAAATGGGTTCATTACAAATGTAAGCTTTAAAATTTCATTTATTTTAGGGCTTCAATGTGGAAGATGAGTTGCTCAAGATATGCTTTCATACAACTGATAAAAATATACGGGACTTTTTGGTAGGTAAAGGTGTGACAATGTAGCTTCTGTTTTTTATTTTGAGACAGGCGCTTGGTATGTAGTCCAAGCTGTCCTCCAACTCTTAATCCTTCTGCCTCAGCTTTACGGGTGCTAGGATTACAGGCATGCCTGGCTATGGATTACTTTTTTATTAGACCACTTTGGTGACATTTCTTAACTTTAAAATGAATAATTTTAGTATCTAGGAAATATACAAGTAAACATGATAACCTGTTTTTAATGGTTGAGTGTTTTCTCATTTGACACCATGGTAAAGGAAAATTTATATGAATATATATTAACTTAAAAATGCAGCTTAGTGGGTTGGCAAGGTACAGATAAAGGATCCTGCTGGCAAGCCTGACTGACACAGCCTGACAGCCTGACCCCAGCCTGACCACAGCCTCACAACAGCCTCACAGCCTGACCACAGCCTCACAGCCTGACCACAGCCTCACAGCCTGACCACAGCCTCACAGCCTGACCACAGCCTCACAGCCTGACCACAGCCTCACAGCCTGACCACAGCCTCATAGCCTGACCACAGCCTCACAGCCTGACCACAGCCTCACAACAGCCTCACAGCCTGACCACAGCCTCACAGCCTGACCACAGCCTCACAGCCTGACCACAGCCTCACAGCCTGACCACAGCCTCACAGCCTGACCACAGCCTCACAGCCTCACAGCCTGACGACAGCCTCACAGCCTGACGACAGCCTCACAGCCTGACCACAGCCTCACAGCCTGACCACAGCCTCACAGCCTGACCACAGCCTCACAGCCTGACCACAGCCTCACAGCCTGACCACAGCCTCACAGCCTGACCACAGCCTCACAGCCTGACCACAGCCTCATAGCCTGACCACAGCCTCACAACAGCCTCACAGCCTGACCACAGCCTCATAGCCTGACCACAGCCTCACAGCCTGACCACAGCCTCACAACAGCCTCACAGCCTGACCACAGCCTCACAGCCTGACAGCCTGACAGCCTGACAGCCTGACATCCTGACAGCCTGACGACGGCCTGACAGCCTGACATCCTGACAGCCTGACAGACATCCTGACATCCTGACAGCCTGACGACGGCCTGACAGCCTGACATCCTGACAGCCTAACAGACATCCTGACATCCTGACATCCTGACAGCCTGACAGCCTGACAGCCTGACAGCCTGACGACAGCCTGACAGCCTGACAGCCTGACGACAGCCTGACAGCCTGACAGCCTGACGACAGCCTGACATCCTGACATCCTGACAGCCTGACATCCTGACAGCCTGACAGCCTGACAGCCTGACAGACAGCCTGACAGCCTGACAGCCTGACAGCCTGACAGACAGCCTGACAGCCTGACAGCCTGACAGCCTGACAGCCTGACGACAGCCTGAGTTCTATCGCTGGGACCCACATGGTGGAGGAAGAGAACCCAGCTCCTACAAGTTGTCCTCTCACTTCCACACATACCCACTCTGCTACACACACACACACACACACACACACACACACACACACACACACACACACAAATTCCCTCCTCCCCTCCCTCCCTTCCTCCCTTCTTCCCTCCCTCTTCTCCTCTCCCTCTCTCTTCCTCCCCCTCTCCCCACTGTTTATTCATGGTGCTGTGGATCAAACCCAGGGCCTGAGGCATGCTAAATAGTACTCTACCAACTGCATTCTCCACCTCAGAATACAGTTACTAAATGGCATTTAATCTCATGGCTTTTGTTTTGCAAATGTTCTTAATTTTTGTGTGGTCATTGCTCTAATTGCTTTTTATCCAAGGTTGAAATTTTAAAAGAAAAGGAGTGTTTTTCTGAAAAAGAAAGAAGAACTGTAGACTTTGTTCATCAAGTTGAAAAGTTTTATTCAGGACATTTCCAAGAAAATGTACAAATGGCGTCCTTCCCCAGGTAGGCTCCTTAGTCCCCCGGGCAATAACAGGAGAAGATGGTGGGTGGCACTTCATTTATAATAATTGTGAGCATACTTTCCTTACATGGAACTAAGCCTCCGATCCTCTGGAAGGTAAAATTTGTATCTTAAAGAAGGGCATCAGCTGGGTGGGGCAGTGGTAGTGCACGCCTTTAATCCTAGCACTTGGGAGGCAGAGGCAGGCGCGATCTCTGAGTTCGAGGCCAGCCTGGGCTACAGAGTGAGTTTCAGGACAGCCAGGATTACACAGAGAAACCCTGTCTCAAAAAACAAAACAAACAATAACAACAAAAATTATCTATCTATCTATCTATCTATCTATCTATCTATCTATCTATCCATACATACATATATATATTGTCACTGTTTTTAGTTATTGGATAAAGGAACAGGACTATTTCAAGCACAAACCTGTCTTGGATACATTCCTCAAATGTGATAAAAAAGATGAGTTTAATGAACAGGACCATAGAATTGCACTGAATTGGGCTCACTGGTGGGATCAGCAAACACAAGAACGCATCCTTCTCCCCAGGATCAGTCCACAAGGCAAGTACAAAAGCGCCTGAAATATGAGCACGTTAGATGGGGAGTAAGTTAGGCATTAATGTTTTCATATTTGGGGTCTCTACTTTAGAATTCCTTTTGGTGGGGGAGGTTCACTTTCTTTAAAATTCAGTCGTTGAATTAAGACCCCTTGTTTACAAGGCTTTTGTCATGGCTTTACAGTGTGGTGGTGGAAAAAGTCATGGGTCCAATGACTGGATATTAGCAAAGCCAAAAGCCATCATTGCAGCTCCAGAGTGACAGTCTGGTTTTCCAAATAGTTTGTGAGTTTCTTGTGTAAATTGGGGATTAGTGTCACACTAGGCTCTGGAGCATGGCTAACTGGGTGAGCAATGACGAGCCAGCCCGAATTCTTGTTTGCAGTGCTAGCCTGAGTTTGCCGTGTTGCAGAGGAGAAGAAAGTTGACAGCTTCAGTGCCTGTTTCATGCGAACTCTGTAGTGAGGATCCCTTCACCCTACCTCTCTCTGTGGTGTTGATTATAAAATGAACAGAGAAAACCGTAGCAGTAGAGGGCCTGAGTAAACCACACGTGATAGGATACATGGAGTCAGTGTCAGTTCCGCATTGAGTTACAAGTCAGTAACCACAATCACTGCTATTTTAAAAGGCATTTTGTTCTTCACATAGACTACAAAGCACACTCCCCGGACGCCCTCTGGAAATACCTCACAGCTCGCCATGACTGGTCAAGCCTTAGCTTGTGGATTGAAGAATTTCAGACCCAGGGAACCGCGCCACCTCAGCAGAACAAGTGGCCCCCTCTGAGTGCTGACGTCATTGATCGGAATACTTGCTGCAACCGTTACATGAGGCATAAGATTTTAGACAAGCTGGCCAGGTACTGTAACCGTGAGATTCAGGTCCAGTGGGGAGGATAAAAGAAAGGGAAATTAAAAACATAGTAATAATAATCGTGGTGAAGGGAAGAATGCTTGCCTGGTGCCTGCAGGCTGTGTTCAGTGTGTGTGTTCACAGGTGTGTGCCTGCACACGTGATTTTTCCCTTTCAATTACCACACATTCAGTGCAGTCTTGCTTCATAACACAGCATTTAAAGGGTGGTTTTTTTGTTTGTTTTTTGGTTTGTTTTTTGTTTTGTTTTTGTTTTTCTTTTTTTTTTTTTTTTTTTTTTGGTTTTCGGAGACAGGGTTTCTCTGCGTAGCTTTGTGCCTTTCCTGGAGCTCACTTGGTAGCCCAGGCTGGCCTCGAACTCACAGAGATCCGCCTGCCTCTGCCTCCCGAGTGCTGGGATTAAAGGCGTGCGCCACCACCGCCCGGCTTTGTTTTTGTTTTTCAAGACAGGGTTTCTCTGTGTAGCTTTGCGCCTTTCCTGGAACTCACTTGGTAGACCAGGCTGGCCTCAAACTCACAGAGATCCACCTGCCTCTGCCTCCCGAGTGCTGGGATTAAAGGCGTGCGCCATCACCGCCCAGCTTAAAGGGTGTTGTTTTAGTGTTAAGGTGGTACAGAGATCCTCCAATTCCAGATGGAGGTTTTCCCCATGACACTTTGTACCTTCTGTTGTTTTATTTTTTGGGAGACAGGGTCTTCTGAGGTAGCCCAGATTGTTCTGGAACTTGCTACTTAGTGTTCTCTGATGCAGACTTGTCACCAGAACTTGAAGGAGCAAGTGGCAGGATGCAAGACGTAGATACCCCAAGATGAGGTGTCCGGTAACTGTGTCCACTCCTCTCGGACAACAAGTCACCACATCTGCTGTATGGCTTTGACCTGCAGAGGACTGTGGGAATAAGCTACAGAGCAGAGTGGCGATTTTAGATCATTTCTAAAAAGAAGTGTATTAGATCTAACCTGTGAACCTGCCATTTGTGTGGCTCAAAAGTAGTTGACTCTCAGGTTTGGTGCAGCTCAGTCTAATCTGTCTTCCTTTGAGGGAAGTTGGGTGTGCACATGAGCGTGTTTCTTCCTGTTTCACACGTGTTACTTTCCATTTGTACTCACTGGGGATGTGCTTAGGCTCCTGTCCTCAGCAGCGTGCAGATGCAGAGTCAGACAGGGAAGGGGAGAGCATCACCTAAGCCCCTCACTTCCAGAGTGGGCTCCTTCAACATCGGGTTTTCTAGTCTCTGTTCTCATTGCATTAATGCCCTTCTCATTTAATAAAAGTAAGATAGTGTAGATTTACATCATCAAAAATATTTGCCTTAGCATTTGGTTGTTTAAAAAAACTAATTTATCTGGTTTAATATGAATTGAAAAATTAATTCATGCTGGGCATGATGGCACATCTTCAATCCCAGCACTCTGGAGGCAGAGGTAGGCAGATCTCTTGAGTTTGAGGCCAGCCTGGTCTACATACTGAGTTTCAAGGCAGCCAGGGCTATGTAGAAAGGCTCTGTCTTGAAAAACCAATAATGATAATAATAATGATGATGATGATGAAAGATCATGATATTTATTATATAATTATATTGAAGAGGAAAATCATACCATTCTAATTGGATTCAGAAAAATCAGCTATCCAAACATAGATGCAAAGTCCCTTACCCAAAATATTGGTGTCTAAAAATAATCGTTCTAGCCAATAGTATACAAATGATGAAAAAGTATAAGCATTCTCTTTAGATTTGGAGCGAGAAGAGCCAGTAGTCAGTCCCTCTCAAATGCTCTTTGGGCACATTGTCACCTCAGGAGCAATTCCAGCAGGTCTTGTTTGGGTTGGAACACAATCTGATTTTAAATACATGTATGGAAATGGGAGTCACAAACCCATAGAAACAACTTGCCCTGAAGACAGCAAAGTTTACTTAAAGCTGCAGTGATCGAAACAGGGAAGACAGAAGAAAGAGCAGAGAGAGACTTGGACGTGTGCGATCGTTTGTATACAAGAGTGGTCCTGAAGAGCATTGTGATAAATGAGCAGGTATCTGGGGAAATGTGGCCCTGCACATTGAATCATTTCTGGGTAGACATAAAACCTAAGTGTCAGAATGCATAAGAGCTTGAAAGAGGCTCTTGGAGCCATGACCTCAGGAGGAGGCTGGCTTCCCAAATGTCTCAGGCGGCAGGGAAGCAGTTACTGAAACCAAGAAAACGTTTGGCAGGATCCATAGAGGGAGGTGCCAGCCAGTTTGCAGTCTCTATTGCTAGCCAGGCTAGCTCTGTTCCCTCTCCCTGACTCTTCTGTCCTGACTGGGCAAATCACAGCCAGACAGATGGAGCATCCAGCAACACAGCAGGGAAGAGTAGAGCTTAGGTCTGAGGAAAGAGCCCATTAGAACCAATTCCTGGATAGTTCACTGAAAAGGAAGCACAAATGGCCAGTGTGCTAGCTAGTTTTATGTCAGCTTGACACAAGCTATAGTCATCTGAGAGGAGAGAACCTCATTTGAGAAAATGCCTCCATAAGATCTGACTGTGGGCAAGTAAGTAGGGCATTTTCTTAATTAGTATTGATGGGGGAGGACCCAGCCCATTGTAGGTGAGGTCATCCTTGGGCTAGTGGTCCTGGGTTCTATAAGAAAGCAGGCTGAGCAAACCATGAGGAGCAAGCCAGTAAGCAGCACCCCTCCATGGCCTCTGCATCAGTTCCTGCCTCCAGGTTCCTGCCCTGTTTGAGTTCCTGTCCTGACTTCCTCAGTGATGGACTGTGATGTGGAAGTATAAGCCAAATTAACCCTCCCCTGCCAACTTGCTTTGATAATGGTGTTTCATCCCAGAAATAGTAACTCTATCTAACACAGCCAGTGAACATAGGAAAAGATTTCTTTTTCATTTATAGTAGTGGAAACATGAATTTATCTTTCCAAAATCTAGGAACAGCTGAAATGACTCACAAAGGTACAACAAAATGTAGTACAATCATACAACAGCATGCCACATTGCCATGAAGAACATTGCTGTGTCACCATGGATGAATGGCCAATGTCAAATAAAGAATTAGGGTAGAGGGGAGAGAGGCCCCCACACCCACCAATGCCTGAGGCAGGTGGGAGAGCTGGCCCTGCCCCCCACCAGCTGCAACACTCGGGAGAGCGGGCCCTGCACCTCTCCAGGGCAGCACAATAGAGCCAACCCTGTTGGTAGAGGTGTGGGTGAGCGAGCCCTGAAGTTGTAAGCGTGGGAGAGCTGCCCCCACTACTTGTCCGGGTGGGTGGGGGAGAGATGCCCCCGTTACCCCTCACCGCCTGTGACAGACAGCAAGCTGACCCTCCCTCTTATCAGCTTCAGTACTCAGGAAATGGGGCCCTGCTCCTGCCTAGGCAGCAAGTAAAGCTGGCCTTGTTAGCAGAGGTGTGGATGAGGTAACCCTTAGGGTGTGAGAGTGGGAGGGCTGGCCACACCCCCTTGTCCACCATGTAGTAGTGAGGGAAGGATGCCCTCCCCGTTGCCCCTGCCACCTGTGGTGGGCGAGGGGGCTGACCCTCCCCCTTACCAGCTGCAGCACTCAGGAAAGTGGACCCTGCACCTTACCTGGGCAGCACAGCAGAGCTGATCCTGTTGGCAGAGGTGTGGGTGAGCCAGCCTTGATGTTGCAAGCGTGGGAGAGCTGTCCCCATTACTTATCAGTCATGTGGAGGCATGGGTGGGGGAAGGGAGATGCCCCCCACCACTGCCCATCAACTCCTGAAGAAGGTACAAGAGCTGATCCTGAGGTCATAAGATCAGGAGAGCGGTCCCTGCCCCTCATCAGCTGCAGCACTCAGGAGAGTGGCCTCTACACCTTGCTTGGGCAACACAGTAGAGCTGGCCCTGAAGGTGTAGGTGTGGGAGAACTGACCCTGAGAACACGAAAGTCTGAGAACAGGCCCCGCCCCTTGCTCATCACCGCCAGGGGTGAACTAGCCAGGGCAATGTTGGAGAGCTCCCCCTGGTGGTGAAGACAGGGGTTGACCAACCCTGCAAACTACCCAGGTTATGTGTTGACCCATCCCCAAAACCACCCCATCTGTGATCCGCTGGGGGGATGGGGGTGTGGGGGGTGCCAGTCCTGCAGACCTAGGGCTTCGGGGTCTCCGTGACACAGCAGCAATTAGATGTCCAGGAAGAGTCCCAGTGAGGTCCAGTGTAGACAGTATAGCAGAGACCAGGGGCCTTGAACCCGACCAGTGAGTGATTCCTTGTGAAGAACGTCTGCAAGTAAAGATGTGTGGATAAAGGGGTTACTGTGTGACTCCCTGTGTCACACTGCAGCTTCCATGACGAGATTTTCCCCCTTCTTCTTTTTCTCCTTTTTCTCTTAAATTTTATTTTGTCTTATTTTGGGGTGTGGGGGAGAGATGGGTGGGATCGGGAGGCATCCCGATGTTAAAGACACAAAGAATAAATAAAAAGAAAGTTAAAAAAGAGTTAGGGCAGAGAATAAAATACCTCATGCTTCATTTTTAGTGTAAAGCTCAAAGTAGACAAAATCAAACCATGGATTATTGAGGTTGGTTATAGTTATAAAACTATAAATGAAAAGTTAAGAATTAGTTACCACAAAAGTCGGGCAGATAAGGGGTTGCTGTAGGGCACGCAGTGAGAAGGAATACACCAGTAGCTTCCAAAACACAAGTGTCTATAATCAGAGTACCAGTTATGTGGTATTTCTATTTTCAAAATATCTATAATTTTTTAAAATTTATTTTTATTTCATGTACATGAGTGTTCTGTCTGCATGTGTCTGTGTGCACCACATGCGTTCCTGGTGCTCATGGAGGCCAGAAGAGGGCATCAGATCCTCTGGAACTGGAGTCACAGATGTTTGTGAGTCACCATGTGGGTGCTGGGAATTGAACCCAGGTCCTCCAGAAGAGCGGTCTGTGTTTTAACCACCATGCCATCCCTGTGGCCCTTATATGGCGTTTCTTTTAACCCTGTATTTTTCATGATCTTTTTGTATGGCAGTTTTGATGTGTGTAGTAGTAAATTATTATAAAAGTAATATTTAAATGCAGATCTCCATCATTGTTTAGTAGTTGGTGTGTTTAAACTGCTGTGGCTCCTTAGCAGTTTTTGTGGACGTGTGTCTCATTTGAACCTTGCACTTCTTTAATTTCTCACCCTTCAATCCTGCCCCACAGGAGTGGGATTTTTCTTGCATCTGAACTAGAAGATTTTGAACTCTTCCTCCTGAGACTGAGCCGGATTGGGGGCATAATGCAAGACAATTTCCCCGTGCAAAGCTACAAATCCTCGGGAGGGTGGGATTTTCACTCCCACTTCATCCACTACTGTCTAGAGCACGGCCTACAACATCTTCTCTACGTCTATCTCGACTATTACAGGTGAGTGCTGAGAGCTGGCTCACACACGCATCCTCCTTCCAAGCTGCTTTGGAACTGTTTGGGGGGTGAATGGGGGCTTGAGACAGGGTCTCAAGGTAAGCTTGAACTCTTGACCCTCCTGTTCTGCTGCCTAAGTGGAGGGATTACAAGTGTGTACCATGTGCCTGCCTACATGACTGCTGTGATTTTGTGTGTTTTTAAGACAAGGTCTCACCAAGTAGCCCTGACTCACTGTGTAGACCAAGTTAGCCACAACCTCACAGAGGCCTGCTTTTGCCTCTAAAATTGTGGAATTAAAGATATCAGCTGCCCCGTTTGGCCCCTGAACGGCTTTGAGAAAACATTAAGCACCGAGAAACTGATCCTTCTGAAACAGTTTCTTCCTGTTATCTCAGGATTATGTTCAACTAAAGACACGTGTGTGTTTTATTGACAATGGTTTCATGTAGCATCTTATTGGCCTTTCAGATGACTTGAGATTACAATAAAATGATGTGTCTGTCAGTGGCAAAGCCTTTGTCTGTCACGTGCAAGCCCATGGATTCATTCACCAGCGCTGCATGAAAAAAATAATAGAATGAAAAGCACGTTTGTTTTAAAACACTTAAAAGAAGGATAGCCCTTAACAGAAAGATAGAATTCACTAGCAATTCTTGACTCTTTTCAGAGAATTCCTAAAAAAAAAAAAAAAAAAAAAAAAAAAAAAAAAAAAACTTTAATTTCATAGCCACTGCAAAATGGATTAATTAAAATTAATTAAAATTTATATAGATAAATTTACATAGATCAGCATATGTCCACCTAAGACCAACCTGTAGAATCCTGTCTATGGACATTGCTAGTTGTTACTGGGTCAGTATTAGTAGCATTAGATGTAGTCTTTAAAATTTTAAATGTGGCTGGGCGGTGGTGGCACATGGCTTTAATCCCAGCACTCAGAAGGCAGAGGCAGGTGGATCTCTGTGAGTTCGAGGCCAGCCTGGTCTACAAAGCGAGTTCCAGGACAGGCACCAAAACTACATAGAGAAACCCTGTCTCGAAAACCAAAAAAAAAATAAATAAGTAGAATATTAAATGTGTGTATGTGTGCACGTGTGGATGGGTGGGTGCACGTGTGAGCACATGTGGAGGCCAGATGTTGATATTGAATGATGTCCTCAGTCACTGTCCACCTACTTTTTTCAGGTATGATCATTCATTGGACCTCAAACTTGCTAGTAGGCTAGACAGCTGGCCATTGGGTTCCAGGCAATTCCCCTGTCTCTACTCCACCTCTCTAGAGCTGAGGCTTCCGACTGCTGAGTCACTTAGATTTCATGTGTGGGCACCGGGTATCTGAATTCAGCTTCTCACTGTTGCACAGCAGACACTGTCTCTCAGTCAAACGCAGACATTACCAATGTGGCTAGTCTTGCTGGCCAGCTGGCTCTGGGGACCTCCTGTCTCTGTCCTCTGGGGCTGCAGTTCTGTGTGTTTCTGGAAATCTGAACTCTGGTCCTCATCATGCATGCATGACATGTGCTTCAACCCCTGAGCATCTCCTCAGCCGTGGGAGCCCATTTAGGCTTTACCCAGCAGGTCCACATAGAGGATGATTGGACCACGGGCCCCAGGTGTCTGAGATGGTCTGCACTTGGCTGTGCTGGGGGGGAGGTCTTTTGCTCCACCCCTTGGCATTCCTTTAAAAACTCTAGGGCAGAGACAGTCAGAGCCAGTGGATAAGGATCCAGGCCCACCCGAGTTTATCCTGTGTTTCTGTTTCTCTCCCCTCCTTATTTCTAAGTCTCTTATCCCTCATTCCTCAAGAGTCCCTGGGGTAAATAAATGTGGGGGCTGGTCCCCCACACTCACCCCCATCCTTTACATGCTTTTATGTGTTATTATACCTCTCTCCCTCTCTCTGTCTCTCTGTCTCTCTCTCTCTCTTTGTGTGTGTGTACTCAGTGTAGGGAAGGAGAGGTGTTTGTCTGTCTTACTCTGTAGCTCAGGATGAACTGGAACTTAGAGGAGTTCTCCTGCCTTAGCCTCCTGAGCACTGAGATTACAGGTGCCAGAGTTTATGTTCTTTTTTGGCATTGCTGGCATCCACCCCAGGGCATTGTGCTTGCCAGGAAAGTGTTCTGCTGAGCTACAGACCCGGCTGATTTTCAGAGTTTTTGAGACAAGGTTTTGCTGTGTAGCCCAGGCTGGCCTGGAATGCATAATGCTGCCTTAGACTTCTACACCAAAATTGCTTTTCTAATGCTAGCTATCACCTCTCATGTGATAATCCCAAAGGTGTTTGTTTGTTTGTCTTTAAATACAGACTTAGTCCTGGAAATTGTCCTTTTTTGGAAAAGAAAGAATTACATGAAGCTCACCCTTGGCTTGAATTTTTGGTTCAGTGTCGGCAAGTTTCCAGTAACTTAACAGGTATTATGTTCAGAACTAAATACACAACCTTTCCCTAGGTCAACTGTGAGTCTATTGATGGGCATTTAACTTGGGAACTCTTTAAGTTAATCCTTTGGTTGTATTCAAATATCTGACTGTAATCCAGCTCACACTTTACTAATGAAATAGAAAACTAAAAGAAATGTTAGCCTCTTACCTGCCAAGAGAAGTCAGAATTGGAGCGGAGAGCTTTGTGCTTAGATTTCCTTCACTTCTGCCACCCCGTCACCCGCCCACCATCACAGGCTCCGCTCCTGCTCTGGTAGATTGACACCCACCCTTTCTCACAAAGAATTGGTCTGCCTTCTAGATACCTGCTAGGAATCTTCCCCTCCTCCTCTCCTCTGTCCCTCTCCCTTCCTCCTTCCTTCCTCTTTTCTCCTCCCTCCCTCCTCCCTCCCTCCTCCCCTCCTTCCCTTCCTTTCTTCCTTTTTTCCTCCCTTCCTCCCTCCCTCCTTCCCCCCTTTTTTCCTGCCCTTCCTCTCTGCCTTCCTCCCTCCCTCTCTCTCTTCCTTCCTTCCTTCCTCCCTCCCTCCCTCCCTTCCTTTTTTCCCTCCCTTTCTCCTTCCCTCCCTCCTTCTATTCCTTTGCTGTGTTAGGGCCTCTCACATGCTAAGTACATATGCCTCAGGCACATATGTGGAGGTCAGAAGACAACTTTGTGGAGTCTGTTCTCTCCTTCCTCCTTTAGGTGGGTTCTAGGAACTTATAAATCTTTTGGTCTGAAGCTCCAAATTGAAGAAAAGAAACTCACGTGTGTGTGGGATGTTGTGTCCTTGGAAGGGAGCTTCTGAAACAGCTGGTTTGACTATGACCAGACAAAAAGCCCTTTACCTCCACGCATTCTAGCTAGTAGTGTTCTTCCCAAATTCTGGAGAAAGGTACAGGACAAGCGCTAAACATCCAGCAGTGTCCACAACCAGTCTTTTGTGTAGTGCCCAGTGTTGTTGGGGTTACGGGTGGTGGTGCACACCTTTTAATCCTTGCACATGGGAGGCAGAGGCCAGCAGATCTCTGTGAGCTCAAAGCCAGCTTGATCTACATAATGAGTTCCAGGCCAGCTAGGGCTGTATAGTGAGACCCTGTCTCAACTGAACAAACAAGGGAAGCCACCTACAGCTCTCCACAAGTTGACACCTAAGTAGACTCAGTCTGGGCCTATGGGAAGGTGGCTGCCCACAAGTGGTCATTGCTAAAATTGTCATGTTTCCTTCCAGTTTCTCTCTGCTTTCTTTGCATGACTACTCTTACGTCATTCAACAGGGATCCTTGGCTTCTGGGTTGTGCAGAGTATAGGAACCATCTGTGTTTTGTACAACCTACTCATGATGACCCACAAACAGTAACACTGGATTTTATTTTGTTATATCACTGCTGGTACAGTTGACTTGAGGCATCTAATTAAGCCCCCTTGCTGCCAGGGAGCTGGGGGGGGGGGCTTAGCATGTCTTTCTTTCATTGTCAACTGGTTATTTCTTTTGTCCATAGGGTATTATTCCTTTAGAACGTCCCTTGTTGAATTTTTCTCTTGACTCTTTATGACCTTTATGTTTTCTTTCTTTGAAATCTTTGTTTTTATGAGATGAGCCTTTTGAGTTTGTCCACCCCCGCCGCCATGTCTTTTCATTGCTTTTAAACTTAGGAAGTCGTTCTTACTGTGGACAGAGTTAAAAGTATCTTTCTCAGAATTGTCTCTCTCTTAATTTAGTAATTATCCCTTTTATTTTCAGATCCCAAACTGATCTTCCAGGCTAGCCTTGCAAATGCTCAGATCTTGATTCCCACCAATCAGGCCAGTGTGAGCAGTATGCTGTTGGAAGGACACACCCTCCTGGCTCTCGCTACGACCATGTATGCTCCTGGGGGTGTCAGCCAGGTACGGGCGATGCTCGGACTTTCTGTGGTGAAATAGGGTTGATTTTAAACAGATGACCCGGATTGTCTAAACCTTAGCTGGTGCTAAAGCATGACTGCTTCCAAAAATCCTGTTAATGGTCCAGCATGAAACAGGTAAATTCACAGTTCTGTGTCCTGAGCTGAAGTAGAAGTCATGCATGGACAGACATTCTCTGTCCCTCTGGTATGTTTTCTATAACTCCAGGACAGAAGCAGGATCGGGTTACTTCTGACTTGTGATATGTCTTTGCTGTTTACCCTTTTAGAAAGTTTATTTGAAAGCATAATTTTTAGCTTTCCCTATAAATTCCTTTGAGGGACCATGTGTGGATGTGCTCCTCTGCTTTTTGAACAGACAGTGTGGCTGGTTAGAGGGAGAGAAGTTGTTGGATGTCTCATCCTCTGTGGTTTCTTCCTGGTGGGAATTACCCTCAGATTGCTGCATAGTACTCACATGGCTAAGCTACTCACACCTGCTTTTAATCACCAGTCAGAAACTACAGGTCAAGAAAGGACTAAGGAATCATCTGTTTTGATAGCATTCATTTGTTTGTTTGTTTCTTAATTTGTTGTTTTGAGACAGGGTCTTACTATGTAGCTCTGGCTGTCCTGGAACTCACCGTGTAGAGCAGGCCTCTGCCTCCCAAATGCTGGGGTTAAAGGCCCACGCCAACATCGCCCTGGCCATGTGATTGGGTTTTCTGAGGCAGGTTCACCTCTAGTCCAGGTTGGCCTGTAATTCCCTCTATAACCCAGGCTAGTCCTGAATTCTTAATGATTCTCCTGCCTCAGCTTCCCAAATGCTGGACTATATACAGATACCACCATGTCCAGCAGTAACAGCTGTTAGATCTTTTAAGATATTAATGTATGTGGAATATAAATATTATAAACACTGCAGTGGAGATGGCTTTTTTTATTTCTTCAAACAACCTGTGGTTTGAGAACAACAAATCTAGCTCTCTTCCTAATCTTGCAGAAATGGAGGCTTGATGTTAAACATCTAGTCCAATGTCATGCAGTCATCCAGTCCTAGCCTTGAATGACTGTTTTGTGGATGCTGTTTCATTAGGAGCCATCTTCTATAGGGACTGGTTTTTAAATCTTCAAATATGTACTATCTAAACATCACCCCCATCTGTAATGTGTCCTCTCGCATAGGTCATTCAGAGTGAAGACAGTGAGAACTGTCTGAAGAAAGTGGACCCCCAGCTCCTGAAGATGGCCTTGACACCTTACCCCAAGCTCAAAGCTGCCCTCTTCCCACAGTGCACTGCTCCTAGTGTTCTGCCCTCGGACATTACACTCTACCACCTCATTCAGGTATTTATGTGTATTTATGTGTATCAGCCAGCTCTCTTTAAACACTTGGGATAAGGAATGTGGCAAGGACAGAGCTATGAGCCTGCGCCCAGAATGACGTGGAGCCCTGTCATTTGGCTTCTATTTCAAAGGGATGTGCAGACCCTCTGAGGCTGATTCAGAGTGTGATTAGAAGCATCTTTTACCCATATCTCAGTTCAACAGGTTTCTTCATTACATATATATTCAAAGTGTCTTCAATCCAGCAGAAGCTCTGTTGTTCTTTGGAGATGAAATCTGCCCTGCTCTAATGTGAAGAACTCTTGGTGTGGGCAGTGCTGCTTGAAAGTGTGGTTCTCAGATTTGCCAGGACTGTTTGTTTCTAGAATGCCATAAGATTAGCAGCCTGGGCTAGAGTGCAAGTCCGTCATGCCACTTAGTATACCCTCGAGGTCAGTTTTCTGTAAAGAATTTTTCAAGGCATGGGGCTGGGGAGATGGCTCAGTGGTTAAAAGCACTGGATGCTCTTCCAGAGGACCTGGATTTGATTCCAGCACCCAGATGGCCACTCACAACCATCTGTAACTCTAATTCTGGGAATCCAGTGCCCCCTTGTGGCTCCACAGGTTCTAGGCACACAAGTGCTGCATATACATACATGCAGGGAAAACACTCATCCACAGGGATTCTTAAAGGAAGAACCTCCTGGTAAAGACAGCCTTGTGCTGGCATGCAGAGCAGGACTGTGTATAGCACTAGTATACACCAGATGCTTCAGTGACTCAGGGCTTTGCCCAGAGTTGGCTCAATGTAGTGACTCTCCTGTCTCAGTGTCTCAAGTTCTGGGATCAAAGGCATACAGAGTTCCTTGCCTCTAAAGCATTTGAATCAACTTCAGACAAACCATTTCAAGTTCTCTTTTCTTCTTGACTTACATACTTTTATTTTGTTTTGTTTTTTTGAGACAAGGTCTCATGTGGCCCTGAAACTCGATATTTAATCTAGGATGGCCTTCAACTCCTGATCCTTCCTCTTCTAAGTGCTGGGATTACAGATGTGCACACACCTGGCTAGTTATTTATTTATTTTAAAGCAATGTCTTACTGTGTTGCCCAGGCTGATCTCCTGTGCTCAAGGGATCCTCTCGCCTCGGCCTCCTAATGCTGGGACTGCGGGCACATACCACTATGCCTGGGGCCCAGGTAGTTCTTTCTATGTGTGCACTTTTATGTTCATGTGGATCTCCACGTGTGTGCAGGTGCACACGTAGCCTGTGTATGTATCGGTAGCCTGTGTATGTATCGATCAAGAGACCAACCTTGAGTGATGGTCCTTAGGAGTGGTCTCATGTTCTCGTCTGTCTGGGGTGGTGGAGGAGTGGTGTGGTGTGAGGGAGGGACCACGTTCAAAGAATTTATGTTTAGAGAAAAGGCATTTAGCTGTGTTTGGTTCCAGGGAACAAAGTTAGGGCCTCGAGTGGGCTGGCAAACCTTTTACCCGAGTCCTAAGAAGTAATTCCCTCTGGAGGTTTTCTCTCGTTTTATTTGTTTTAGGGGCAGTCAGCTTTTGCGTCTGACTGACTTTTCCTCTTTTTCAGTCTTTGCCACCCTTTGATCCTAGCAGATTGTTCGGCTGGCAGTCTGCCAACACACTAGCCATAGGAGGTAAGTCATGAGAGTTCTTGCTTTGGAAGCATTTAGGTCATGCTGAGAGTAGATGTTTTTATACATAAAGTTAATCCCTTTTTCCAGTGCTTTTTACTCTAAAAATAAAAGTAATAGAAGACACATTCCTGGAATCTAGTTGAGAACATGTAAGTTGCAAGTCTGTGTTGAGTTTCCAGGACTGCGTGTTACAGAGCAGACACGTGCCTCTCTGTAGCTCTTCTTTTCAGAATGCCCTGTTTTGCGTGTTGGTGTTGACAGGCAATAAATTATGGTTCCACCTTGTAATGACTGTTTGACCTTGAGCATATGTTTTAACCTTTCTTCAGTGTCCTTTAAGGCTAATAATAATGTCCCTCTCATGTGTTGCTGTAAGGAAGAAGACAGGTGTTTTTGGTGGGTTGCTTGATACGCTTTTGAGACAGGGTCTCGTATAGCCCAGGTTGATCTTGAACTTGCTGTGTAGTCCAGATTGACCTTAGATATCTGATCCTCCTGCCTCTACCTCTAATGCTGGGATACTTGAGTTTCCCACCACATCTGACTTCTGTGGTTCTGGGATCAAATCCAGGGTTTTGTGCATGTGAGACAAGCACTGTACCAACTCAGCCACAGCCTCAGCCCTGAGAACAAGGTGTCCCACAGCCTCCTTTATCACAGGCCAGGTCCTCACACAGCTGTCCTCTGTAGGACAGAAGAATTGAGTTTTGTGCCACTCTAAGCACTCAGTTTCTGTTCCTCTTGAGTTTAGGGTTAGTGTTTAATATCATCTGTGATGCCTCTGTCTCCATGTGTGTGATGTTAAGTTCATACTACCTACGATCATGGAAGTACCTCAAAAATGTTTGACCTCAAAAATACAGTAGATGTGTATCAAACATATTGACTACCTAAAAATGAATTTTCTGATCAAGCACTCTAGCCCTGAGCTGTAATCTCCAGAAATAAAAAGTGAATTTTTAAGCCAGGCGGTGGCAGTGCACGCCTTTAATCCTAGCCCATGGGAGGCAGAGGCAAGTGGGTCTCTGAGTTCGAGGCCAGCCTGGTCTACAGAGTGAGTTCCAGGACAGCCAGGGTTACACAGAGAAACCCTGTCTTGAAAAAACAAAAAAAAAAAAACAAAAAAAAAAAACACAGGAATTTTCTAATGTATCTGTTTTATAATATGAAAATGTTATATAGACCTTGTGCAGAATGCTTGCAGCAGGCAGCTACAAGTTTCCCATGGAGGTGCTAACAGCCCATACATGGATAGTTGTGGTGATATTTTATTTATGCTCTAACAAATAAAATTTGCCTGGGGATCAGAGGCAAAGCCAGCCATTGTATTAAACATAGAGGTCAGGCAGAGGTAGTACACACCTTTAATCCCAGCATTGGGGAGGCAGAGATTCATCTGGATCTCTTGTGAGTTCAAGGCTACATTGGGAACAGAGCCAGGCATGGTGGCACACGCCTTTATGGTCCTGGTGAGTGAAGGGTGGCATGCTTTGCTTTCTTCCCAGATACAGCCAGTCATCTCCCACATTTTTCCAGTCCTCACCTGGTGAGTAAATACGCTATAGTGGAACGTCTGAATTATGCATATTACTTACATCATGGACGCCCATCATTTGCCTTTGGTACTTTTCTGGTCCAGGAGTTAATCAAGAGTAAGACTCCCAAACAACTGTAAGTGTTAAGAGCTTAATTTCTGTTCTTGAAAAAGCAGTGTATTTTACTAATGCATTTTAAAAAGTAGTGAAACTGATCATTAACAATGTCGTAATTTGCCTTTGTTTTGATTTAAATGTTTGTATTCTTTGAGAATTCCATACGATGCATTTTGATCATATTCATCCCCCTCCCCCAGTTCCTCCCAGGTGTCCCCGCCTCCCTACTTACCCAGCTTCATGTTCTGTGTGTCCCTCTGTCTCTCTCTGTCACCCTCACTCCACTTGTGGGGACTGAAGACAGCTGAGCTGAGGTCTGGCCAGTGCACCAGGTGTCACTCCACTGAAGAGAACTGACGCCCTTTCCCAGCAGCCATCAGGTGTCAGCAGCTCCTCAGCTGGGAGTGGGACTCGGCGCCACCGCCCCTGCCCCACGCTGGGGTTGTGTCTGGCTCAGTTGAGCTTATGCGGTCTTGTGCACACTGTTCCAGTGAGTTCCCACGCACTCCGCCCCACTGTGTCTGGAAGACACTGTTTCTTGAAGTCATCCACCACCTCTGGCTCTTCCAGTCTTTTGGTCCCTTCCACATAGATCCCTGAACCTGGAGGAAAGGGATGTAACATGGCTGTCCCAGTTAGGGGCTGAGCCCTCTGAAGTTTCTCATCCTCTGCATGTTGATCGGTTGGGAGTGTCTGTGATAATTGCCAGTTCCTGCACAGAGAAGTGTCTCTGATAAGGGTTGAGCAATATACTGATCTGGAATTCAGGCTTAGACTCTGTTCAGACTCCAAGCAGTCCCAGGTCACTGAGGTGGGTGGGGACAACAGGCATTGCATTCAGTGGTGATCTTGGTGTTCTATGTGCCTTTTTTTTTTTTCATTTCAAGTTTTTTTGGCTTTATTGTGTATAATATTTGCTAATGGAAAAAGTAAAACAACTCTCGTAAAAGAGTTATTGATATTTTAGAGTCACATGACATCTGCTCAGGCACCAAGCAGCTGCAGCAGAAGATTCCATACAAAGGTGCATTTCATATTCACGAGCTGTCCTTTATATTCCGTTTCAGAATTGGGAGAACTGTTTGATGTAATTGACAGGGAAGTATGGTTTTTGTTTTGTAATTAACACAGTGATGTATTTTAAACTTTGTTTTAGTAGTAGTTTTTCATGGTAAAGTAGTTCAGAAAGTGGGAGTGAAAGACAGGAGTCTGGTCTCCAGTTCTTGTTTATATTGCTAGAAAACTTTCTACGTACAAAATGTACATCTGAGTCCTCTAAAGTGTGCTTTCGAGCTTGAGAGGTGGCTCGGTGATTAGGAGCACTGATTACTCTTCCAGAGGACCTGGGTTCAATTCTAAGCACCCACATGGCAGCTCACAACTGACTGTGAGTCCAGTTCCAGGGGATCTGATGCCCTTTCCTGGGCTTCCATGGGCAGTAAACACACATGATGCACAGACATACATTAAGACAAACACTCATACATATGAAATAGAAATAAATCTCAAAAAATAAGGTAGTATTGATTTTCTAGGTAGCTCCTGTTCACACCCATACCATACTCAGATCCCAAGTCCAGGGCTTTTGAAAGTTCTTCATGTCCCCTGGGTGAAGGTAGAAGTTGCAGTACTTTGGAGTATGAATAGGTGCTTTAAGAGACTGTAAATCTAGGGTCAGCAATACAGCTCAGCAGGTAAAGGAGCTTGCCACCAAGGCTAACAACCTGAGTCTGATCCCCAGGACCTCTGACCTCCACACTCATATATATATGTACATATATGCTCCTCCACCCTCCACCTGAGTGACCAAATAAGCTGACTTGGGGCTCCTGGTACCACAGCTATTGCCGTACCTGCCAGCTCTTCATTTGCCCGTTAGCAGTGCCAGGCTTTGATAACATAAACACAGCTGTCTCCCAGACAAGGTACGGCACCCGGGACCGATGTGGGCAGGCCTGTGATGAGGGGGGTGTGGAGAGCAAGCAGTGTGCTGGCTGTCACAACTTGAAACGAGACTGATTTGTCCCTGCAGACATACTTCAGCCACAACAGCTAACCCACCAGGTGGGTTAACCAGCTGACTCGGGTCTGTAGTCTAGTCGCACGTCAGCCATTCTGTGGAAACAGCTGTGGAAACCGTCTACCTTTATAGAAGAGGCAGGGATTGGTTTTGGCCACACGCCACACAAATCAATAATGCTGCCACATCCATTAAGTCGCAGTGGGAGCATTATGAGCGGCGCCGGCTCAGCAGGACCTGGGTATTTTGCTTGCCCTTAGAGCAGTGTTCTCAGCCTGTGTGTTGTGACCCCTTTAGCAAACCTCTGTCTCCAGAAATATTTACATTACAATTCACAACAGTAGCAAAATTACAGTTATGAAGTAGCGACTAAAATAAGTTTAAGGTTGGGGTCCCCACAACGTGAGGAACTGTACTGAAGGGTCGCAGCGCTAGAAAGGCTGAGAAGCCGCGCTCTAGAGCAGCATGCTGCTGACTGGCTAAATCCACTTTGACCAGGTGCAACTGCATGTCTTGGAGCATTTTGTTATTTAAACTCAGTGGGTATGGCAGGGCTGTGTCATGGGACCCTGTGGCAGGTGTGCTGGAATACTGATGTCTTCCCATGATCCTTTTCTGCAGTGACATCTTTGCAAGGATAGGCCTTCATTTCCTGCTTCTGAGATCTTTTTCTTCTGCGTTAGTCATGGACTCTCAGCACCTGTTAACAGCATATGCTGTTATGTGTATGGAGGAGTCTTTGTCCTAATCTTTTTGTCTTTAGAACTTGATTTATCTGGGATGTGGACCTCGGTGGCCACATTGGCAAAAAGGACTTTGAACTCTAAATTGCTCCAGCAAGCTGCTGCAACTCATGCTGGTCCCAGGAGACTGAGGACATTTTTGTAAAACAGTTGGCACTGTGACAAGCCTTGAGTGTTTGTGCTGATACAAACAAGAAGTACTGCTGTTCTGATCGTTCCCTGCACGGTTTCTTTATGTTACATAATGATGCTGTTGATAGATTCTTATCAGTTAGGAACCGACCACAAAGCTAATTCTCTTGCTTACCAATAACCCACTTATAGTAGAAAAGAAATAAGGCCTACTGCAGAATGACTTTCCAAGGAATTAGGAAAGAAAACTATTTTCAGGAGGTACGCAGAAGCAGGAACTGGAGAAAAATTGCCGTGCTGCGAGTTATCTTAGAAAGCTTTGGCTGAAGCACAGAAAAAGGAGCAGTGCAGTCTTCCCTTCTGTGGGGGTGAAGGGAACAGCGGACGAGTTATAGGGTTCCCTAAGTCTGGACTAGACTGGTCCCACGGACACCTTGTCGGCTCTCCAGATCTCCCCGGAAAAAGACAATCACTAACGTTTCCGAAGAAAAGTAAAAAAATTCCACAACTTTGGTATTGCCATTGCCAATGTGTATGAGTGCATTTCATGCTTATTAAAATTTTCCAGTGGCGCACACCTTTAGTCCCAGCAGAGGCAGAGCCAGGCGGATCTCTGTGAGTTTGAGGCCAGCCTGGTCCACAGAGTGAGTTCCAGGATAGACAGAATGACACAGAGAAACTGTCTTGAAAAACCAAAAACAAACAAACAAACAAAAATCTAAGGAAATAGGATTATAGTGCCCCAAAAAAAAAGGTTCCCTGGAGCCCCGATGAACAAAAGAGGAAGGGAGAGAGTAAGAGATCAAATGTAAGGTTCTCTGCCTATCATTAATGCAATTTCGTTTTCTTGTCCTAGTGAGAAACAGATGTTTCTTGTTTTGTTTTCTTTTTCTTTTTGATTTTGTTTTTTGAGACAGGATTTCTCTGTGTAGCCTTGGCTGTCCTGGAACTCACTCTGTAGACCAGGCTGACCTTGAACTCACAGAGATCCTCCTGCCTCTGCCTCCCGAGTGCTTGGATTAAAGACGTGTGCCACCACTGCCTGGTGAGAAGCGGGTTTTAAAAATTGTGTGTGTGTGTGTGTGTGTGTGTGTGTGTGTGTGTGTGTGTGTGAGATGTGTGTGTCTCTGTGAACACCAAGATAACTATGAAGTCAGAGGATAACTTTTTGTTTTAAGATTCCATTTTACTTTTAGTTAGGTGTCTGGTGGGGAGGGGTTGTGCATGCGAGAATCCAGAAGAGGAGGTCTGGTCCTGGATCTGGCATTACAGATGACTGTGGGCTGCCTCGAGTGGATGCTGGAACCTAACTTGGGTCTTCAACAAGAATGTCAGCTTTTTCATGTGGGTTCTGAGGTGTGAATTCAGGTCCTTACACTTGTACTGCAAGATCTTTACCACTGAGCTAGGTCTCCAGCCAGTGTGAAAAACACTGCCTCCGTCTGATACACTGTTGACTCTTTATTTTTCAGGATCCAGCAAGTAGGCAAGGAGGCCTATGCCTTGGGGCTCACTTCCTCCCACAGCCCTTCAGTCGGGGCCGCCTGTGTTTGCTTCTTAGAATTGCTTGGTCTTGGCAGCCTCCAGCTCAGAGTGGACATGAAGGTGGCCAATGTGATTCTGGGCTACAAGTGCAGAACTGAAGACGTTCACCCCAGCTTTATCAGGGAGTCTCTCGGTACAGCACTTTTGCTGTTTCACCCAAAGGAACGTGGGGAAGGGTCAAAAGCACTGAGGTGGACCCAGCAC
Source organism: Peromyscus maniculatus bairdii (assembly GCF_049852395.1). Lineage (NCBI taxonomy): Eukaryota > Metazoa > Chordata > Mammalia > Rodentia > Cricetidae > Peromyscus > Peromyscus maniculatus. The sequence continues at coordinate 99,914,140 of NC_134855.1, read as the reverse complement.
TTTTCCCTTTCCTTGTGCAGTTCGAATGATTTATCTCATTTTCTCAGATGTCCCTCTAATCGGGTTTGAATGACCCTGAGCCTCATTACTTGAATGGAAATGCCCAGGTCCTAACTTTTTCTGTTGAACACACATGCACACACACATGCACACATGCACACTCTTGACGGCTCTGATCTTATTGGGCTTTTTCTTTGGTTTTGGGTTCTTTGGAGATGGGGTCCCACCGTGTTCTGTCTTGCTCAGGCTGACTCTGGGCTCCTAAACCTGAACAGCCCTCTTTCCCAGCGTCCTGAATAGCGGGTGCTACAGGGCTGTGCCGCTGTGCCCTCTTAGGTCTTTCTTGCCTGTGTGTCTTGTAGCTGAAAAGCTGTCTAAGCTTGCGGATGGTGACAGGGCCGCCACAGAAGAGTTGCTTGTTCTCCTGGAAGAAGGCGTTTGGAACAGCATCGGGCCGCAGGGTTCTAACAGGTTCGTGAGCCGCAGCCCCACGCTCTTGTCTAGTAGACCTGACTGTGCCAGCCTGTGTTTGCCTGCTCTTCCAATACCTTGCTCTCTCACCAAAATCCTGCTCTTCCTCGACCAGCAGAGCAGACAGAAAGTTGCACCTTACCTGTGGGGTTCCTTCTGTACAGATGAAAGGGAAGTCTGTTCCTCCTTGTAGGCTTTTAAGATTGTTTGACTGCCGGGCGGTGGTGGCGCACACCTTTAATCCCAGCACTCGGGAGGCAGAGCCAGGCGGATCTCTGTGAGTTCGAGGCCAACCTGGTGTCTATAGAGCGAGATCCAAGACAGGCACCAAAACTACACAGAGAAACACTGTCTCAAAAAAACAAAGAAAAAAAATGATTGTTTGACTGTTTTGTCTGCATGTATGTCTGTGTACCACATAAGTTCAGTGTCCTTGGAGGCCAGAAAAGGGCACCAGATCCCTTGGAACTAAAATTACAAAAGGTTGTGAACCTCCATGTGGATACTGGAGCTGACCACGGGTCCTCTGCAGAACAGCAAGTGTTTTTAACTACTGAGCCACCTCTCCAGCCCAAGAGGTGTGGTTTTTGTTTTGTTTGTTTTTCAAGACAAGGTTTCTCTGTGTAGTACTGGCTGTCCTGGAACTCACTCTGTAGACCAGGCTGGCCTCAAACCCAAAGACCTGCCTGCCTCTGCCTCCTGGGTGCTGAGTACACCACCACACCTGGCTAGTTTGTTTGTTTGTTTTTAAAAAGTCTAATAAATATTTGATATGTGTTGAGAAGTGTATATTTTTATTATTTTTATATAACACATGCATTTTTAAATTATTTTTATTTTTACCACAATGGAGATTAAACCCGCAGCCTCGTGCATGTTAAGCATCTGCTCTGCCCTGGGTGATACCCCCTACTCCCATCAAAAGGGTTTTGTTTGTTTTGCTGTTTTTCTTTTTTAAAGAGAATATGCTCTGGTTAATTTAATTTTTACCTAATTTCCAATTTTCAAGCTAGATCTATGTTATAGGTGTGTGTGTGTGTGTGTGTGTGTGTGTGTGTGTGTGTGTGTGTGTGTGTGTGTGTGTGTGTGTGTATGTGTGCACGCGCCCCCATGGCAGCCAAAGGTATTGATTCCTGGACTTGGAATTACAGGCAGCTGTGAACCAGCTGCCATAGGTTCTGGGAACCAAACCCAGGTTCCTTGCAGAAACAGTAAGCTGTCTTAACCACTTAACCATCAATGTTTACTTATTGATTTCGTTTCTTTGAGACATGGTCTCACTCTGTAGAACAGGCTGGCCTTTAAACTCATAGCTCTCCCCTGCCTCAGCCTCCTGAGTGCAGAAATGCACCACCATGCCTGGCCTTAGAGCTGTATTTTAATTTTTTCCTTCTGCTGTCCATCCCCAATTCCGACTATAGGTTGTCCAGTGAATCCAGCAGCCAGTGGACATTAGTGTTACAGTTCTGCACAGTCCACAATATGAAACCAAGCATGTCCTACCTTAGAGAATGTGCCAAAGCAAATGATTGGCTGCAGTTCCTGGTTCACAGCCAGCTCCATAACTACCACCCAGAAGAGGTAAGCACACTTTCAGAACAGTTCTTTGTGTTTGGACTGCGGTGAGACCGCGTTTGCCGAGTTGGTGGGATTAGCATCGGGCAAGAGGGTAATCCTCGGGAGATGTGGACGAGTTTCTAGGGTTCCAGGTTGAACATGGAAGTTCACTCAGATTCCCTCAAAAGCAACCAGTGTGGCGTCTCAGGTCTGTCATCAGTGCTAGGGAGACTGAGGAAGCAGGATCACAAGTTCTAGGCTACCCTGGGCCAGATGGCAGGACGTTACCACGGACAAGTCAGATGACTTAGGAGACATCACGCGGTCCTCCCTGACACAGTTCAGCATCTAAATGTTCATCCTGAGCCTTTCTGTATTCCCTCTAGCTGAACGGGAACATCCAGTGTGTTTCAACCGTCTGCTTTCTAGGTGATCTCTCTTCTCCGGTACTTCAGTCCAGTCCTTCAGGGCCACTTGAAGCTGGCTTTTGAGAAACTGTCCTCAGGGTCCAGCTCTCGAGTGGGTGTTGATCAAGACTACAGGTGCCTCCAGGAACTCCAGAGAAACCAAGAAGAGATGAGCGATTTCTTTGAAATTCTCCACCAGTGCTCAGAAGAGTCCGCCTCTTGGCGCCGGCTCCTAGCTGAGTCAGTGAGGCAGCAGGCCCCGATCCTCAGCGTCCTGGCCTCCTGCCTCCAGGTGAGGAGCACGAGGAGCCGAAGTTAGGGAGCCAGAGAGCAGTGGGGCAGAGAAGAGCCCGGCACGGTGGGGCTGCCTGGAATCCCACTTCCGTGGGTGGATAAGTTAGGGGGGTGGGAAGTTTGAGGCTAACCTGGGCCATAAGGTGAGACCCTGCCTCAAAACTGCGAAACAAGGCCTGGAGAGATGGCCCAGTGGTTAGGAACACGAGCTCGCTCACAGAGCACCTGGTTTGGTGCCCAGCACCCACATTGGGTGTCTCATAGCCACTTGTAACTCAAACTCCAGCGGCTCCGACGCTTCTGGGCTTCTGAGCACCAGCACCCGTGGGCACATACCCCCTACCCCCCAGACACTCAACACTCACATAATTAAAAACACAGTAAGTCTTCTTCAAAAGTAAAATGACAACCACGGAAAAAGAACAAAGGGGCCAGTGAGAAGGCTCGGCAGGTAAAGGCACTTGCCACCAAACTTGACAACCTGAGTTTGATTCCTGGAACTCAGGAGGTGGAAGGAGAGAACTGACTTCCACAAGTTGTCCTCTGACTCCACACATGCTCCATGGCATCCGTGTACATGCACACGTACGAACATGCCCACATACAAATACAATTTTAAAACCGTCTGGGGCTGGAGCGCTGCCCCTGATTAAGAGTGCTTATGCTCCCGCACACAGTGCTCACAGCTGCCCGTTGTTCCCGCTCTAGGGACCCAGCATCCTCTTCTGGCCTCTGTGGGCGTCAGCACACGCGTGCTCACACACAGTCAATCAAAACGGAGAGACCAGGAAGAAAAGGAAGGGAAGGAGAGAGGAAAGCAAGCAGCAGCTGGGGAGGGGAGGGTGTCCTGGCCTGGGGACAGCAGTGAGGCTCCCGTACTTGTTCCAGAGTCTCTGGAAGTTTCTGCGCTTCCACGGGCTCTTCCCCATCTCCTGACACCGGTGAAGCCAGCGGTCAGCGCTCAGACCCTGGTGGCCATCACGAGAACACTCTGCTGGGTGGGCAACCGCCTCACCCTTGCTGGAGAAGGGAGATTTTCAGTCTTGAATTCAGCCAGTTAGTGGAGTGTCATCCCCTCTGTGGCCTTTTGACGGCCATTCTTCAGGACAGTTTGATAGTCCCTTGCTTAGTTTGTGTCGTGTTTGGAAGCTTGCTGAGCGACCTGAACTGAGAAACAGAGTGACCTCTTCTGAGAGGGAATGCCCGTCTGTGGCTCTGTGCATCTTTGAACCCAGGCCGTTCCTTGGTTTTGAAACGTTCTCCTCTAATGACAGGGTGCCAGTCCTGTCCCCTGTCTCTGTGTTTGGATTGTCACCTCTGTGGAGGACAGGGTTGCAGCTGAAGCAATGGGACACATCCAGGCCTCTGTGGAGGATCATCCGTGGAGCCTCGAGGACCTGTCCATTATCTGGAGGACCCTGTTGACAAGGCAGAAGAGCCACACTCTCATCCGGGGCTTCCAGCTTTTCATTAAGGTATTTTATATGTACACACACACGCACGCACGCACGCACGCGCACACACACACACGCTCGCATGCTCCCTCACCAGGTCTTTCCAGAATGTCAGTGTTCAAGGCATAATACTCCTTGGCTTTTTCTTAAGTCAACAAGCGATAACACTAAAACTAGTGTGTGTGTGTGTGTGTGTGTGTGTGTGTGTGTGTGTGTGTGTGTGTGTTAGGTATCAAGCCCAAGGGCCTTTGAGATACACCACATTTACTTATCAGAGTACTTATATGTACTGGTTTAGTAAGTTCTCACAACAATATAAAAATACCTATGTGTGGGTGGTATGAGGTGGCATTACCCTTATTTTACAGATGAAGAACTAAAGCTTGTGTGGCTCAAACCATGCAGATTCAAGTGCGTTAGTAAGTGGGCACACTTACAGTTCAAATTCATCCTTTCTAATCCAAAGTTCCTCTTTTCTGGCCTGACAACCCACCAAAAATAGTCTGGTTGGTGTCGTAGAGAACAGTAAGGGAGTAGGCTGCTGGAGCCGTCAGCCTCCAGGAATGCTTGTTGGGGCATAGCGCCACCTAGTGGGCGGTCTGTAGACCAACCAGAAATGGATTTGTTGGTTTTTGTTTTTTGGGTTTTTTTTTTCCCCCAAAAGGAAATAACACGTGAGACTTAATTTGATTCTGAAGCTGTTATTAATAGCATTTGATGTTCTGGTCTTTCTAATTTCAACTCTTCTTCAAAGGATTCCCCACTTCTATTGATTATGGAGATGTACGAACTGTGTGTGTTCTTCAAGAATTACGAGAAAGCCAAAGTTAAGCTCGTGGAGTTCCAGAAAAGCCTTGAGACGGTAGGCTGGAATTGGGGTGCCCTCCTCTACAGTCTGAAGCTGGCTGGCACAGCTTTGTGCTGGTGGCTGGCATGGGAGGCAGCAGGCGAGTGATTGTGCCCCATGATTGACAGAGCGGCTTGCGTCACCGCGGAGAGGCCAGTGCTTCTCTGGCCCGTGGTCTGGTGGCGTAGCTAAACTTAGTGAGGCAGAGAGTAGTGGTCCCTGCTGTGGACACCAAAGGGGGGGTCCATGGCTGCATTTTGTCAGTCTGGGATGGCCTGACAGTGACGACAGCAAGACACCGCTGTATTTACTGTAGGAGGAAAATGTTTTATTGTTTGGGGGCCATTGAGAGGGCTCAGCAGGTTGACCTCGAAAGCCTGAACACCTCAGTTTCATCCTGAGAACCCAGGGTGGAAAGCAGAAGGAGAGGGGCAGCTTCCTAAACTGTCACACGTGGCCACCTCACACATCTCTCACGTACACAGAGTAAATAAGATTTTACTATTTTAGAAAGAAAATGCCTGCTCGGGTGAGGGGTTTGAGACATTGTGTTGCTCTGTAGCTTAGGCTGGCCTGGAACTTGGAATTCTCTTCCTCAACAGAGGTAAGAAAGTCTTTCTAAAAAATCTTCATGATAGGAATTTTAAATCTTCTAGGCTCAAATATAATCCAAGACCCCCTTCTAGGAAGCTGCCAAGTGAAACATGGTTAATTTCATGGCAGTACATAGGGGAACTAATTTGACAGTATGAAGAATTCAAGAATTTAAGCCAGGGAACTCCATAGCTCCCAGTGTCCAAGATTCGACTTTCATACACAAAGCCCCAATATCAGCACTTTCTAAAAAGTGGCAAAAACTGTCCTTTGAGCCTATTACTGCTTTCTGCCATTCTGTCAAATGCTCAGACACTCCTGTGTGATGGGTCCACAGGAAGATGCTCAGGGACTCCTGTGTGATGGGTCCAGAGGAGGATGCTCAGGGACTCCTGGGTGATGGGTCCACAGGAGGATGCTCAGGAACTCCTGTGTGATGGGTCCACAGGAGGATGCTCAGGGACTCCTGTGTGATGGGTCCACAGGAGGATGCTCAGGAACTCCTGTGTGATGGGTCCACAGGAGGATGCTCAGGGACTCCTGTGTGATGGGTCCACAGGAGGATGCTCAGGAACTCCTGTGTGATGGGTCCACAGGAGGATGCTCAGACACTCCTGTGTGATGGGTCCAGAGGAGGATGCTCAGACATTCCTGGGTGATGGGTCCACAGGAGGATGCTCAGGGACTCCTGTGTGATGGGTCCACAGGAGGATGCTCAGGGACTCCTGTGTGATGGGTCCAGAGGAGGATGCTCAGGGACTCCTGTGTGATGGGTCCACAGGAGGATGCTCAGGGACTCCTGTGTGATGGGTCCACAGGAGGATGCGCAGGGACTCCTGTGTGATGGGTCCAGAGGAGGATGCTCAGGGACTCCTGTGTGATGGGTCCAGAGGAGGATGCTCAGGGACTCCTGTGTGATGGGTCCACAGGAGGATGCTCAGGGACTCCTGTGTGATGGGTCCAGAGGAGGATGCTCAGGGACTCCTGTGTGATGGGTCCAGAGGAGGATGCTCAGGGACTCCTGTGTGATGGGTCCAGAGGAGGATGCTCAGGGACTCCTGTGTGATGGGTCCACAGGAGGATGCTCAGGGACTCCTGTGTGTTAGGCCCATAAAAACATACCCTTAAAAGTATTTTGGCTTTCCTGTTCCTAAATTTGAGGATTCTGCTTTTCATTTCCATAAGCCATTGTCTTTGAGCCTTTGTTGTTTTTTGTAGCTCGACACAGCAGCTCCGAGGGTCCTTCCTGTCTTCTCTGCCACGTGGATGAAAGAGCAGGTGTGTTTCCTTCTGAGACTTATGCCACAGCAGTGCCAGACGCAGTATGAGCTGGGGAAGCTCCTCCAGCTGCTTGTCGGAACTGAGCATCTCTTCCCCGATGGTAAGCCAGTGTCGCCCTGAAGCTGCTGCCAAGAAGTTAGCTCCATATCTTGGAATTATCTTTGGAGGGCATTCAGAACATTAGAATGCACCAGTAGATAGCACTTTGCCGACATCCATAACTGAGCATGAAGAGCTCATCTGTAATAGCGGCATCTACCATGATGACCGGTCCTAAACAGTTGTCACGTGGGGACACACACACACACACACACACACACACACACACACACGCCTCTGTATTGACACAGCATTGTCATTGTCTGTGGCAGGTAACTGTAACATGTCCTCATTGCTCAGGGCCACAAACCCTGTTTCAGAAATAATAATTAATTGTGAACATTTCAGAAAAACTTTATGCTTTGTGTGTGCGTATTCCTCCAGACATTGGCACTCTCTACGATTGTTGCCAGTTACATCAAACTGATGTTGCCTTTCTCCTCTGCTTGTTGCGTCTTTCACATCATTGAACGACAGTGTCCTCCAGTTACGCTGTTCTGAAACTCACAGATGTCAGCTGAAGAACACGGGTTCCATAGAACACTGACAGAATGCTGGACCCGCCGCTGTTTCCAAGATGTGGCGTTACAGAATGGCACTGGCTAGTGACTGTGTGTGCTGGGTAGTCTTTTGCCAAGTTGACACAACCAGCAGTCACCTGGGAAGAGATTGGCCTGTGGGCAGGTCTGTGAGGAGTTGTCTTGGTTGTTGATTGATAAGGGAGGGTCCAGCCCACTGTGGGCAGTGCCATCCCAGGGCATCTGGTCCTGGGTTGCGAAAGCTGGCTAAGCCCAAGCCGGAGGAGCAGGTCTGTAAGCAGCACTCTGCCATGGTCTCTGCCTCAGCTCCTGATTCGGGTGCCTGCCCTGACCTCCCTCAGTGATGGACTCTTACCTGGAAGAAACCCTTTTCTCCCCAGTTGCTTTTAGTCAGAATATGTAGCACAGTGACAGAAAAGCAATCTGTAACTTGTTATTACGAGCACAAATACAGTTTTTTAAAGCTTGTATTTTCCTTCTGTAATTCTTGTACCTAGGAGGCTGATGCAGGAAGATCTGAGGCCAGTGTAGGCTACATAGCAAGACCATGTCTCAAAAACCAAGAAAAACATTTGTGTTTTCTATACTGCGGGCAAAGAGGGAAGGCATGCCTGTATTGGTTGCTGTTGTGTGGTGTGTTGCCTGTCTCTAGAACTACCGTTCTGCAGCTAGCTCTGGAAATGGCCTCTACAGGATGTTTCTCGTGCCTTCCCTTGTGACTGGACACGCATGGGCTTCCCATAATACTGATTGGAAGTTGGAGCAAACCCAGCCACACAGAGTATTGGTAGAGAATCCTTGCAAACCCAGCCACACAGTATTGGTAGAGAATCCTTGCTGTGTCTGTCTGTCTGTCTGTCTGTTTTGCAGTGCTAGGCATCGAACTCAGGGCCTCATGCATGCTAGGCCAGCTCTCTAAGTGGGCACTTCCTAATGTTACTAGGATAATCTTTCCAGGGACAACAGGAAGTGCAGCTGGGTCTCCCTGTGTTGAATGAATAGCAGACGGAGCAAATACTGCTGCACTCTGAATATAGTGTATAGCAGCCATGCCTGAGGACAGGCCAGGACAATCGCAGCTGCCCTACAAGCCTGTGTCTCCAACTTATGATGCTGCTATTGAGTGAGCAAATGAACACACAATTTGATGGAAATAAGAACAAATGAGATAGACAGAAACACACACACACACACACACACACACACACTCATACACTCATACATGAACACATACATACATACATACATACATACACTGAACATGCTAAATGCCATATATACATACATCTGTACATATGTAGACTCATATACATATGTGTTTGTGTGTGTATAGGTAGATGATAGATAGGTAGAAAGGTAGATAGATAGATACATGGCACTTAGCATTTTGAGTATGTGAGGAACTGAACTTAGGACTTTTGTAATCAGTCAAAAGATTCGTTTTATAGGATACATGGCACACACCTGTAATCTTAGCACTTGGGAGGCAGAAACAGAAGAATCAGGAGTTCAAAGTTTTCCTTGGCTATTTAATGAATTCAAGACCAGACTAGGCTATGTGCTACCCTGTCTCAAAAATAAAAAAAAAAGTAAAAACAACCTGAAGAAGAAAGTCCTGGGCTGGAGAGATGACTCAGCCGTTAAAGGCTAGGCTCACAACCAAAAATATAAGAAAGTCCTGTGTCTGTTTCTCCTTTCTTCGGCTCCCCCGACCCTTGGAACACTGAAGCACTGATGTGACCATGTCTCTCTTCCACAGGTCCAGATGTGCAGAAGCTGTGTGTGCTCAGCCAGATCTTGAAGGATACACCTATAGCCATCAACCCTACAGTCATCACCAGCTACAGCCCCGAGAATTTTCAGCATGAGTGTAGATCCATTTTGGAAAAGCTGAAGGCAGATGGGCAGTTTGCTGTGGCCAGGAGAGTGGCAGACTTAGCAGCGTTACCCGCCGACAGCCTGGTGATCGAGCAGGTAGACCAGTTAGTTCGGTTGCTCAGACTCCTCCTAGCAGGGCACCGATGGGGTGCAGGCCACAGGATGTACAGTGACCAGCTTTGCATGTGTGGAAGAATACATGTTTCTGATGTACAGCGGTTCTCAACCTGGAGGTCACATATCAGATAACCTGCATATCAGATATTTAGATTATGATCCATAACAGTAGCAAAATTACAGCTATGAAGTAGCAACGGAAATAATTTTATGGTTGGGGGTCCCCACGGCATGAGGAACTGTGTTAAGGGCCGCAGCGTTAGGAGGTTGAGAACCACTGCTGTTAGAAGCTTGAGCTGATTTCCTTTGAACAGGACGAGTATAAGGTGGCTTTCTCTGCCCTCACTCAGGCACATGCATTGAGAATTGCCTTCCTCCTACCTTTTCACATGATTGTGCCAGCGCCCGCTGCCGCCCAGGCTCTCTGTGCACGCTAGATTTGCTTGTAGCCAGCATGGCCTTAGGGAGCATGAACATTTGGAAAGATGCTTCTTTACTCCAGCAAGGCTAAAGTCTGCTTTGTTCAATTTCACAGCTAACCCAGGAAATGGAGGCCCTAAAACACACTCAGAAGTGGTCCCTCCAACACGCAAGAATTGACTTCTGGAAAAAATGCCATGAAATTTTTAAGAAAAACTCCGTTTCGCACAGAGCAGCCTCTTCCTTCTTCTCCAGCCAGGCCCCTGCGATGAGCGAGCACCCCACTGAGGAGCAAGGCAGCCTGGAAGAGCGCCATCTGCTGCTCACACTGGTAGGGCACTGGCTTGCCCGAGAAGAGCCGGTCCCCTTGGAGGAGCTGCAAGAGCTGGAGAAAGAGACCTGGCTCTGCCGGCTCAGCCAGCACGCCCGTGGAGGGGACCCCGGGGGAACCCAGCCCGGCCCGCCACAGACGCCAGCGGGTGCTGAGCTGCTTCCCTGTGCTGCCTTAGCCGATGCGTTTTCCTTCTCCAAGCTTGCTGCTCTGAACACACCCAAATACTTAGCCCTCAGTGGTCTCCCATCCAAAGAGGTGTGTGAGGACGGACTGGATTGGAAGGCGCGGGAATCGCTGAATGTGTTGATTGGACAGCTGCTGGATGACGGCCGTGTGCACGAAGCCAGCAGAGTGTGCCGGTATTTCCACTTCTACAGTCGGGATGTAGTGCTGGTGCTGCACTGCCGGGCCTTGGCGTCCGCCGAGGAGGCCAGCCTGGAGGACCTGCACTCGGAGATCCGCGCCCTCCTCGCCAGTGCCGCGCTGCCGCCCGACGACCAGGAGAGCCCTAGCGCCCCTCTGCGGAAAGCCCATAGCTGTGAGTAAGGACGACACACATGGGGCCGGGCCCTCTCAAAGATGAGGGGCCTCCCGGGGTGTCATAGTTACCCTAAACTAAGGAGTAATGTGTAAACAAGGTAATTAACGAGTCAACAGGTAACACCTTTTACACCTAGCCTATAGATCAGGTTAGGGGAATTCAGTTTGTCTGGTAGCTAGTTTAGCTGATGGAAATTATATAAATATTATATTAGCCAGCACTGGGAGGCAGAAGCAGGATTGCCCATGGGTTTGAGGCCACCCAAGGGCTACATAATCAAGCTGTCTCAAAACAAAAATAAAACCAGGCATGTGAGCACAGCCTTTATTCAGGAGGCAGGTGCAGTAGCTTTCTGTGAATTCAAGGCTAGTTTGGTCTATATAGCAAGTTCCAGGACTGACGGGTCTAGGGAAAGAAAAGCTGATATAAAGCACACACACCACGTTTGCGGGTTTGGTTCCCAGCATCCTAGTCAGGTCATCTCAACGACCTGTAACTCTGGCTCCAGGGGACCAGCACCTTCTTCTAAACTCTGCTGCCGCGCACACACACACACACACACACACACACACACACACACACACACAGAATTAAAAATCAAATATTTAAGAGTTTACAGTTACACATTGGTAGCATATAGAAATAGGATAGGCTTTTTTGTGTTATTCACCGCTTGACCTCGTTGAACTTGCTTTGTTTATGTGTTTTCTTATTTTTCTTGGGATTTTCTGCATAGACATGTCATGTGTAGACAGGTAAAGTTCTGTCTCACCAGCTCTTAGGAGTCAGTGTGCTGGCTGGGCTAAAACTCTGTTAGGTGGGGTGGCCACGGGCACACCCCCTTGCTGCCGGTCCTTGGAGTTTGGGGATGGATTATTCTCATTGTTGTTCAGTGTTCCATTGTGTTGGCCTCTGCATCTGTTGATCTGACCTTTAAACCATTCATATGAGATATGTTTATTGATTTTTAAATACTGAACCAACCTTGCGTTCTCAGGGAAACTCTTCCCGACACGTTCCCCTTTTGATAAATACAGCTGGGATTGATTAGCTCTTTAGCTGAGGGCTTTTGTGTTTATGTTCTTGGGGAATATTCTCTAGTTTACTTGTTTTTTGTTTTGTTTTTTGAAACAAGGTCCCTCTACATAGCCCTAGCTGCCCTAGAACTCACTTTGTAGACCAGGCTATCCTCGAACTCACAGAGATCCGCCTGCCTTTGGAGTGCTGGGTCAAGGCGTGCGCCGCTACACCCAGCTGTAGTTTGCTATTAAACAATAGTTTTTGTTTGTTTGTTTTATTTTTAAGCAGTTGGGATAATCTGGTTTTATGAATTGGAAATTATACCTTCTTTTATTTTCTGAACGCCATTCCCAACCCATCCCCACCCTTCCAAGATCTTCTGTAGCCTAGGCTGGCCTTTAATTCCCTGTGTCCCTGAGGATGAGGCTGAACCCCCGACCCTCCTGCTCCCACCTCAAGTGCTGGATTAGAGGCATGAGCCGCCATGGCTCACTTGATGTTGTTTCCTCAAATCTGAATCTAGAGGCTTCATTTCAGAATATTTAAAGTTATGAGTTCCTTTTATAATTATATAACTATGCAGGTTATCGTTTGGCTTTTGGATGAGATTTGGTAGTTTGTGATTTTTGAGGAAACCTTTTCTTTCCTGCTTTTTGGGTGATTTGGACTGTTTTCTTTTCTACCACATTGTGCATTGTTTTTTGTTGTTGTTTTTTAAGAAATGTGCGTGGGTGTTTTTCACTGTGTGTATCTGCACCGCGTGTGCCCGGTGCTCACAGAGACCGGTGCAGGGTATGGGATCCAGTGGAAATAGAGGCAGAGACAGTTGTAAGTCTCCATGTGGATTCTGAGAATCCTCTAGAAGAGCAGCCAGCGTTCTTAACTGCTGAGCCATTGCTTCAGCCCCTCAGCTCTTTTTGACACGGGGTCTTTCTGTGTAGCCCTGGCTGGCCTGGAACTCACTCTAGACCCCATGTCTGTACTCCACGTGTGTATCCATTGCCCTCCGCAGCCAGAAGAGGGTGTCCACCCCCTGGACAGGAGTTAGGGGCGGTTGTGAGCTGCCATGTGAGTGCTGGGAACTGAGCCCAGATGCTCTCTCCACAAAGCAGTATGGTTTACTCCTCCCAACCCCCAGCTCACTCCAGCTGCCACTGCAGCTCGGCCACCACTGCCAAGGTGGCTTGGATGCCAGGACAGGGGAGAGGAAGCCCAGGCACGTACGCTCTACCTTAAAAACAGTACTCGTGCTCGCCTAAGTGCTCATCTGTACGGACACACTCGGAGTCTCTCCTCCGCCTCCGTGCTCAGGTCTGGGTTTCCACAGCTTACTAGATAAGGAAATGACAGTTCTGGTCATCTCCAGTGTCCTTGCTTTGCTCTCAGGCTCTGCATACAGCCACTGCGTGTCTAGGAGTTATACAGCCGGAGTTCGGGGGAGGAACAGAGTGCAGCCGGCCAGTCTCATCTTGCTAGCACTCAATGCCCTTGGTGAGGGATTCACAGGGCCTCAGTTGTGCTCCATTTATCGTCACCACCACCTCCATTTGGGGGTTTGTTTGCTGTGTTTTGAGACATAGCCTAGACTGGCCTCCAACTGGCTGTGTAGCCAAGGATAACTTTGAACTCTTGACCTCCTACCCCCGAGGACTGGGATCAGAGAGATGTCCCCCGACACCCTGCTTCACTTTTAAAGTGTATGTTTTTAGACTTGAGCTGTTTTTCTATTTGTTTGTATCACTGTATGGCCAGCGGTTACCTTGAGCTTCCTACTGAATCTCCATGTGTCCACTTCTGGAGTGCTGGGATTACAGGCTTGTGCCACCGTGCTGACTTTTGTGATAATGGAGTGGAGCCCGGGGCTCCAGGCATGCTAGGCAAGCTCTTGGCCAAGTGAGCAGCAGCTTCAGCTCCTGATGCTTAATATAAGCATGAAAGTGTGTCATGTTTAGTGTAATAAATGACAGACAGAGGACGGTCGTGCAAAGTGAATCCAATGCTATCTTCTCAAAGCTCCCAGAATGCCAGTCTTTTGCTTGCGTGGTACATGTTACTTTCTGCACGCCAGTGCAAGCACATACAAAACATTTTCCCAAAGTTAGACTCTGTCATATGAATCTATGTTTTCCTGTCAGGATGTACCAAGAGACTCTAATGAGGAAGGATTATTCTACTGAACGATGTACCATAGTTTACAGGTGTTTGATTGGTCGTAAACCTTGCTCTGTTCCACAAACAGCAAGGCAGCAGCTCACATTCTGTAATCTAAGCACTTGGGAAGCTGAAGCAGGACAATCACTTCAAACTTAAGGCCAGCCTGGGCTAAAAAAAAATGAGTTTCAGGCTAGCTGGTGCTAAGAATGAGATGCTAAGAGACAAAAAGGAAACAACAAAGTGTTATATATTCTACTTTTATTTTTTTCCTTATAGAAACCTTTTACCAAGTAAGCATCATTTCTCCTAATTCAGGCTAGGGCTTGGGATTTTTACAGGGCTGGGATTGTACCTAAGGCAAGCACTCTACCACTGAGCTGCATGCCTGGCCTTACGATTTCCTTTTAAAAACCCCAGAATAAGACTGTGAAGGAATGATTTGAAGGAGAAGGGAGGCCAGCAGCTGGGGGCAGAGCAGGGTGAAGTGAGGACCAAGGAGATTGAGAGATAGTCTGGAGATCGGGAGATGTATTGGCTCTGCAAACCGAGGCAGAATTCAGGAGCAGAGGGATCTGACAGTGCCGTGGTGCTGACATCTAGAGTATGCAGGAAGCTCTGAGTCTGAGGTAGTGTGAGATCATTGAAGAAATCATGGCTGGATTTCCTGAAAGGTGGTGATCCAAGTTTAAGTGGGGCTCTGTCAGAGTGGCCCCAGACCCCGGAGCATCATGGGAGTTCAGTTCAGAGGAGGGGGAAGTGCTTTTCAGAGTGATAAAGTCAAGGGGAGCTCGGGAGAGGCCAGCCTAAAGCTCCCTTCAGACTTGGGTTTGCTTTCAGCTTCCAGTTTGGACAGTCAGTCATTTATGATGCTGCCATCTACGGATGAAGTGGCAAGGAATCTCCGAGCTCTCACAAGCCAGTGCCTCCATGGGAAGAACTACTGCCGGCAGGTCCTCTGTCTGTATGAACTTGCCAAGGTATGTGCGAGAGGGGATCCCCACAGGAGCACTGTCTGAAAGGGAAGTGGGAAGTCGGGGTACTTTGGACACTGCAGGGGCAGCTCTTGAGATGATAATTGTGAAAGAGTCAGGGCTAGAGTGTGTGCCTAGCATGAGCAGGGTCCCTGGATCCCCAAAGCCACAAGAAAACAGGGAACTATGACTTATACGTAAGGCCCTTGTCAAGATGTTGGCCCATCTGGGGACGAGTGTGGAGGATGCCAGGTCAGTTTGAGTCTTGGCTGTAGCTCAATCAGTCGAAACGTAGGGCAGGGTACTAACCTTCCATGGGCTGCTGGCTCTTCTCTATAAATAGTGATTTGAACATGAGTTCCTTCTAGACTTCATGATTTTGCTTTATGATTCGAACATTACATATAACATTTGATGCATACAAAGAGAGACGGCTTAAGCCTTTAATCCCAGCACTTGGGATACCGAGGCAGGATTACCAGGAGTTTGAGGTCAGCCTGGGCTGTGTAGTGAGACCCTGTCTCCTGCTTCATCCCCTTATTGCAAAAAATCCAGAGCCAAGATTTGTGCGTGGCCCTGTGCTAGTTGAAAAACAGTCAGAAAGTGCAAAGATATGAGGGAAACAAGGCTGAGCGGTGCAGCCCTTTGCCTTAGACTGGGGTCTCTGGAGACTTAGGCCTCAGCTTATGTTCCAGGAATAAAGGGCCTTTCACATTTCATTCCACTCCTTTACACTGGATGATTGAAAAGACCAGTGTTCATCACGAGGTGAGGAACCTGACTTGGTAAAATGGCAGGACTAGACGGCACACTACTGGCTGCTTCTGGGATTCTGGGATTGCTAAGCTCAGGCAACACCTGCCCCCACATTTCAGAATTCGTTCTCTTACTTTTTGCTTAAAAAATTACTCTGCTCCTGTTGTCTTCCACTTAGGAGTTGGGCTGCTCCTATGCAGATATTGCTGCCAGGGACAGTGAAGCCACGCTCCGGACAATCTTGGCTTCTCAGCGGCCTGACCGATGCAGACAAGCCCAGGTCTTCATTAGCACGCAGGGCCTTGAGCCAGACATTGTGGCTGAACTAGTGGCTGAAGAGGTGACCCGAGAGCTGCTGACCTCATCAGAGGGAACAGGTATCCTTCTCTCCAGACCTCCCCAACCTCGGACAGCACTGTTTCCCAGTACTAAAGATTTGAATGTTACAGTCATACACAGCTTGTATGTTGTCCTTTCAAGATTCCAGATTGTAAAAAAAAAAAATCCTTTACATTTATCTTATTGCTCTGTATTGTTTTATGGTCATGGTTAGAACAGTTCTGCCTCTGAAGAATGCCCCTGTCCTATAAGACCTGATGGAAAAAGCTGTCAGCACCCCTCCTGCTGCCAGGCCTGGGCAAAGTTGGCCTCCTGGCCCCATGCTCTGGTCTTTTTGCCAGCTCTCTTATGGCAGACTCAGTGCCTGTCTCCATATCTTTCTGTGCAGGAGAAAAGCAGCCTTTCAACCCAGCAGAGGAAAGCCATGCATTTCTTCAGCTAACTGCTGTGTGTCAAGACCGCACACTGGTGGGCATGAAGTTGCTGGACAAGATTCCCTCTGTCCCCCACGGGGAGCTGTCCTGCAGTAAGTCCTTATAACTAAACTTTTGTACTGTTGTAGCACCTGTAGACTGCTTCCAGTTCTTGCTCTTTAAGTTTAAGCCTGTCAGAGGATGAGCGCTCTCTAGACAGGGCACTCTCTGCCAGGCCCTTCCCTTTCCTGCCAAGCACAAGTCAACAGTATTACAAGCCCGTCTTATGCATGTCCTACTACCCAGCCACAGAGCTCCTGATCCTGGCCCATCATTGCTTCACCTTTACATGCCACATGGAGGGGATCATCAGAGTCCTACAGGCTGCCCGGATGCTTACAGATAACCACTTGGCTCCCAACGAGGAGTACGGGCTGGTGGTGAGTAGTCCCCTCAAACCCACTCTCATCCTGAGGCAGCTTTGAAGAGAAACAGACAAGGGCCCCAGCTCACAGCTGATAGGGTCTTGGGGAATTCTGCCCTCTGGATCCCCACATCTGTTGATTACTGGGCAGTCAGTTCAGCCCTTTGTTCCTGGTTGATTTGTTCAAGTAAGTGTCCCAAAAGAGCAGCAAGATGTCCCCTGCCATGTCCCAGGGCTATTGTACCTTCTTGCCAGGTAAGTCAACTTTTCGAGGGGAAAGAACTGCTTCTCCAAACAAGATTCAAGCATAATGTGTCCCCGAATTGACCCACATAGGTAGGTAAAATGCACCTTAGTGGGATGAGGAGTGACAAGAGGAAGCACCCACTCAGAAAGGCATTTTGTAGCACTTGGTAGTCAGTTTAAAAAGGACAAGGGGTGACACCCAATGACATCCCAAAGATTCATTTCCAAATTATCCAGAGAAGCCTCAGTTGAGTGATTGGGAGAGAATGAAGCATGGCGTTTGGTGACGGTAGTGGTTGGCTCCAGCAACTCGAGTCCTCTTTCCCTCAGGTACGCCTCCTCACCGGCATTGGAAGGTACAATGAGATGACATACATATTTGACCTCCTGCATCAAAAACACTATTTTGAAGTTCTGATGAGGAAGAAGCTAGATCCGGTACGTGTTTAGTAATGAGCTCCAGGATATGAGCCCCTCCTGCTCTTGGGAATGTATCTGTGTAGGGCTCTACAGTGTTCATAGAGGCCAAGGACTTCTCTGGGTGCACACCATCACCAGTGACTTAAGCTACAGAGTTCAAAGACTATGTCATGATATTGATGCTAACTATTGAAGAAAACGTTTCTTTCTTCACCTCAGCCTTTAACCACTATTGTTAAAATAGTGCCTGTTCTGGTAAGAACACACCCTCTTGAGAACCTGTCAGTGCTGAGGCTGTTAAGCACTGCTAGAGGGTTTTTTTTTTTTTCTTCAGACAAAATATGATGCTGAGAGCCAGGGCAGGTCTCCCATTCTGACAGAGGGCTCAGGCATCTAATTCTGAAGTGAGGGCAGAAGATTTTAAAAGCCAGGAGGGTTAGACAGCTGCAAGGAAGCGAAGTCTTCCAACACACCAGGGCCGATCCACTCAGGAACTGGAGGCATGCACCAGCCCAGCCCAAGTTCAAACCAGACAAATTCCAGCACAGAAAAGGGGAAAGGACACAAACCCACCAGGAAGTCATTTCTAATGGACACCTTCTGGGAGAGAGAAGTCGCTTATGGCTGGTCAACCACACTCCAACTCCATGCTTGTTTTGTTTTGTTTTTTGGTCACCACAAAACAAACTTCAGTTTTGGTTTGGTACTTTTCTTTTTGGCCTTTTTTTTTTTTTAAGAAGGAACATGAAGCTGGGTGGGTAGGGAGGATATAGGAGGAGTTGGAGAGTAAAGAATAGGATCAAAATATATTGCATGGAAAAAACACTCTAAAGCCAGTAAGTAAAACAAAAAAATACCAAGATAGGAAGCAGATACATAGACCTGGGCCAGAGAACCATTTATAACAACCAGGAAGAAGCCTTGTAAACAGAGTCTTTGGGCCTCTTTATCCCCATTATATGCCATGACATGAGGTATGTCACTCATATGTTTACAAAGCGTTTGGGTTGGAGGCTTGTCTCTGTTCATTTCTCCTGTCAAAAAATACAGAGTTAAGAAAAATCTGTTAGGCTGTTTCAAGACAATCCTGCTGATGACAAAGGAGCAAGACCCTTCATAGGTCCATCTTCAAGATCCCGAGATTTGCAAATTGTTGTTTTGAGGCACTTTTGCATTTAAAAATTTTTAATAACTTTTTTTCCGATTACAAAAGTAATACATACTCCATATAAGACACTTAGAAAACAACATGGAAGACCTCAGTGTCCACCATCTGGAGACAGCCACTGCTGATTTGATATACCCCTTTGCACATGTACCCCAAAAATATAAAAATCCACATTTTAGCAAAATTTTATGCTTTGAAAATAAGGGATAATTGAGGTTCTCCTTTTACAGTGTCTGCTGTGGCTATTTCCCAAGTCAAGGTAGTCTGAGTGGCAGAGGCCATAGTTAAGTGGTAAAGCATGTGCTTAGCCCTGGGTTCAATTCCCCAGTGGGGGCAGGGGCCTCACTTCAGCAATTTAATGGCTACAAGGTATTCTTAGTCTTTATTTGGGGCATCCAGGCTGCTTTTAATTAATGTTGTTAAATCTTTTGCATTCACCTTCACACTTGTGTCTTCGGGATAGAGTCCTAGCAAACAGAATAGTAGGTCAGTGTGTGCTCTTACAGCTGCCTTTATCTGGTCAAGTTAACTTTATACTCTCAACAAGGACACGTCTGTTCCCTTATCCTCAAGACAGCTTAAGATTTTATAGTCATTTTCATCATTTACCTTTCCTTGGGGATTTTCCCCAGTTTATAAAACCAAGGGACTCAGCTGATCTCCCCTGTGGTCCCTGGTTAAGACCTTGGATATCCCTTTTTTTCCTGGGCAGAGTGGCACCCTGAAGACAGCCTTGCTGGACTACATCAAACGTTGCCGCCCTGGAGACAGCGAAAAGCACAATATGATTGCCCTGTGCTTTAGCATGTGCCGGGAGATAGGGGAGAATCACGAGGCAGCAGCCTGTATCCAACTGAAGCTGATTGAGTCTCAACCCTGGGGTGAGTGAGGTGTAGCACCTCCACAGCGGTGCTAACACTAACCCTGCCAGCTCTTAAGGAGTAAGGGCACTCGGCAGCAGCCAAGATGGCAGGGGATGGCACTTCACAGAAGCGCCTGAACCTTAGGACTACCCTCCTAGGGTGTTATCCAGCAAACCCTAGAGTTAAGTTCTAGTGAGGACATTTCTTGCCTGAGTGAAACATTCCTACCTATGAATATACTTAGATTCTGTTTCTCTCATCTAGCCTGCTGCCTTCACTGAGTGGTCTGAGAAGTCACTCAGCTTTATAACAAGTGTCCTTTATTCTACAGAGGAAAGCCTCAAGGATGGAGCCCAACTAAAACAACTCCTGCTTAAAGCCCTGACTCTGATGTTGGATGCAGCAGAGAGTTACGCCAAGGTAACCAGTGTCCTTCTGGCCTGGCACTGGCATCCGTAGTAGGAGAAATGACTTTGGCTTGGGCTCTTCCAAGTGAAGAGGGAGTGTGGAGTGGGTCAAGCCAAGGTCAGAGTACGTGAGTACAGAAGATAGGGTAACAATAAAATTCTCCCTTCTTGTGCTTCCTCCTCCCGTCCCTCAGGACTCCTGTGTGCGACAGGCCCTACACTGTAACCGGCTCACCAAGTTGATAACACTGCAGATTCACTTTCTGAACACTGGTCAGAACACAATGCTTATCAACTTGGGCCATCAGAAACTAATGGACTGTATCATGGCCCTACCTAGGTTCTACCAGGTAAGAACACTGACAGGTACTGCCAGTATAATCCTGTGGTGTCTCACCCTTGGTGCCCAGAGGCTAGGTGACTGAGGTCTCAGGGCTAGGGACAGACCCAGGGCAAACTAGTTATCCCAATTTAGTTGTCTAATAGTACCTCGAAGAGGCAATTTGAGATGGATGGCATGTGTTTTGTAGTAATTCAGATCTTCACAAATGCTAGGCAAGTGTTCTACCACCTCCGGCACACTCCCGGCACTATCTGGTGTACTATCTCTAGTACATGGTTTGGGCCAAGTTAGGGAATTTTGATGTTTGGCAGTTACAGTTCTAAGAGACTTTCTTGGCCTGTCCTCTTTAATAATCTTGCAGACGTGTCCGTGGAATGGTGCATGCAGGTTAGCACTGAGAATCAAGTCTGCCCAGAGATTGATTCTAGTCCTTTAAAACGAACAGGAATAATGTCCCAGCATCAGCTCTTTCCTGCTTCCCACACAGTTACATTATGGAAATAATTATTCACATCAGTTTTACTGTCCATTATGAGGAAGACTAAAAACAAGTCACCGGAGGGATTTTTATGGGAGGGAAATGCCAATACCAGACAACCAGATAGCCTTTAACACTGTGATCATAATTCGCCGTATACAGTACTGTTTCCTAGACTTTGCCTTCAATTTCCCACAGCATGGGATCTAACAGCCCCCTTCCCTTCACTTACATCCCTTTAAGGCTTCTATTGTAGCTGAGGCCTATGACTTTGTTCCTGATTGGGCTGAAGTTCTCTACCAACAAGTGATTCTTAAAGGAGACTTTAGTTACTTGGAAGAATTTAAACAGCAAAAGTTACTAAGACCCAATATATTTGAAGACATTTCCAAAAAGTAAGTATTCAAGTTGACTCTAATCACAGCACTTGCTTCAAGCCCTAGTGTGTGCCAGGACAGTCAGGGCTACACATGGAGAAGCTGTCTTTTTTAAAAAGGGAAAACACTGATTGTGAACCAAAAACTCTAGCAAAAGTGTCTTTTGCAGTAGTACTAAAGTTAATTAAGGTGGGTGCTGACATATTTTGCTTTGGTTTTTTTTGTTGTTGTTGTTGTTTTGTTTTTTGGCCAAGACAAAGGTTTCATTGTGTGGCCCTGGCTGTCCCAGAACTTGTTCTGTACACCAGGCTGGCCTCAAACTCAGAGATCTGCCTATCTCTGCCTCCTAAGTGCTGGGATTAAAGGTATGAACCGCCAATGTCCAGGGACATACTGTTCTTAATTAATTCATCAAAATCCAATACTAGCTTGATAATTGCCTAAGCTTGTGACACCCCTGCAGATGTGGCAGAGCTGACCCCCCTTGTTGATGAGACAGTATTTAACCTGTACTTTACACATTTCTGTGTAGATATAAACAACACCAGCCTACCGACAGGGTCACAGACAACCTGAAGAAGTTACTTTCATATTGTGAAGATATCTACCTGCATTACAAGTTGGCATATGAACACAAATTTTTTGAAATTGTAAATGTGCTTCTGAAGGACCCTCAAATAGGATGCTGTCTTAAAGATATGCTCGCCGGTTAGAAGATCTGAAAGATGCCTGATTGTTTTTTTGTACCTATACGGCAATAAAGTATTTGAAGATCTTTATCCCCACTTGAGGTAAAAGGCCCAGAAATACACAATATCACATCAGTCATTTGTGGCTGTAGGGAATGAAGGAGAAATTGGTATTAAGATCAAAAGCTTGTTAAAATGTCTTCTACATTAGGAGAAACAGTAGTGATTAAAGAATACCTGTGCCTGCAGGTTCCAGTTTCAAAGCAATTTAATCTTATTTACACAGTTAAGGAACAGGTGATACATTTTCATGAGTTAGAAACTGATCTTTCTATAATAAAATAGGTTTTAATTCAGTGTCTGTCATTATTACTGCTAAGGAGATCTTAGCCCTTGTCTGCCTTCAACAGTATTTACTATAGTTATTGCTGTGTAGTCACGGCCTTCTATTAATTCAAGTCATTTAGATGGTCCTGTTTTCCACTTAGTAGTCTACAGAGCTTTGAGGTTCCTATTGCCTATAGAAGAAAAATTAAAAAATTTTTGTCCTGGTTGTAACAATTATGGGGACCAAAAAAAAAAAAAAACACTAACCACAAATTTGGTTAAATTACTTAAAATGATCACCCAATTTATGTTTACTGTAATAACGTGAGCAGTAGGCGCCAATACTCCAAATAAATAGTTATAGGTACTTAATTGGGCCTCAGCATCTAAACAAGATAATTTCCCAAATAAACAAGAGGAAAGCAGCCTCTGTTGCTCTACACTCAAGACCCCAAATATTCTTGTTTCAAAGCTGTAACTACATCAGGCACTGATTAAGCCTTAGTGAGTCCACAGAGAATTCCACCCAGGAGCTGCATCCTGTACTCAACTATCTCTTGGGAGGTAACACAAAATTTAAGTCCTCACAATAGTGATTTTATTAAATTAGTTGCTTTATAAAACATTGCAGATGTCATAATTGTTAACATAACAATTTACCAAACTGTAGTTAACTGGTGCAGTTTGCTGAGCATGTTTTATAAAGAAAAGGAAATGCCAAAACCCTGTTAAGTTTTTCTGTTGCAGCCTAGAACAGAAAGATTTGTTTCTCAGACACTTGAATCAGGCAAATAGAAACAGAGTTCCCTCCCCCATCTGAAGTCCTCCATCAGTAGAGATAGGCCGATAAATAACTAGACAGTCAATGACTGGAGCGTCCACCACTTGCACTGTAACAATGGAGAGGTTTACCTTCTTCAGCTTCAAAGTTGAAGGGTTTTGGTCATTAAAATCTTAAGTATCAAACTAGTATTTTTCAGCCACAGTATCTTCGCTCTGAGATAAGCAGTCTTCTTCACAACATGTTTTTAATATCCTCACTCTCAATTTTAAGACAAAGCAATTTTAATACTAGGTGCATCCCACATGCCCTTGTTTGCTGCAAACTGCTTTTCTTGACAAGTTATGAAGTAGTTCAAGGAGGTATGGTTAAGGCTGTATTACTGAATGGTGCTGGTAAATACTACACAATTTTTTTGTCATGTTGCAACCTTTGTTTCCAATTTAGTGACTGCTGCTATGGAATCAGATAGCAACAATGACAACATTATTAGGTTTCTTTTGTTTTTAAACTATGATTTAGTAGCAACTGAGGTTCCCAATTTTAACCCCTTGGCAACAAGATCCAAGTTCCCTCATTTGCTCATTAGCACCTGAGTGTCAAGGGGTTAAATAACCAGCACAAAAGATACTGCACTTCTGATTGTAGCATTTGGCAGAACTGAAAAGAAAGGAAGTTGTGCTACATGTTGAAGGGATTGTGGGCAACAGAAAGAAGACACCAGGAGAAGGTAAAATGTCACATGAAGTCTTCATAGTCTTGTACATATCCTCCATCATATCCACCATAATCTGCCAGATCGTCTTTCATGGTGGCCTTTAATCCCCCTCCAGGAACCACGCCTTTCTTCTTCTTTTTGGCTTTGCTTTGCTAAAAATGAAGGAAGAGTTAAATTCATGAACCTTTATCTGCTATGGACATTTCATCTGTCACAGCAAGCACTCAAAGAGATGCTAAAGCTACAGCAATTCTTATTGTCTCAGAAAAGAACACAAATGTCTGTGAATGGAGACAACAGGCATCACACTGATGTTCAGTTCTGAGAATTTCAACGGGCTCTTGACTGTGTTGAGGGAATTCTGCCCACAGCCCCACCCTAACGTAGTCATTTCTCTGTACTGCTTGCTCTTACCTTTTCTTGCTTCTGTTTTTCACTGCAAAGCACAGTCAATGAATTGGTAATCTTTTTCAAGTCATCAATTTCCACTTTAAAAAAGAGAGAGACATACTACTAAACTTCAATTTTTAAGCATTTAAAAAAATAAAATCAAAAATTCCTTATTAAAAAATCATTTGTATGTCATTAAACTTAGGTAACTCCATTAAAACAACTATGGATTTCTCCTTCATAAATAATCAGGTAAGTAACTGTTCAGTCTATGGCTAGGCTCAGTGATAGCTCACTAAAGTACAATGGTAAACTCAATGACAATAAAAACTTAAATTAGCCAGTCGGTGGTGGCACATGCATTTAATCCAGCACTGGGGCAAGCAGATCTCTGAGTTCCAGGCCAGCCTGGTCTACAGAGTGAGATCCAGGACAGCCAAGGCTACGCAACACAGTGAAACCCTATCTTGAAAAACAAAAAAACCTGTATTTGTGAACTCTTTAGCATTTGTACTGCTTCTTGCCATCTTTGCTCAGTCTAAACAGAGGGGAGAATAACCACAGCCTCTACAATCATTGAGTAGCAGCTACATTGAACATGCAATGATAACTAAACACACAAATGATAAACCTCTGCCTCTGGTATGTTTTCTAGTCCAGGAACACCACCATTTAGTAGTAGACAACATATCCTTTTACTTATTTAAAAAAAAAAAAAAAAAAAAAAAAAAGCTGGAAAAGAAATCAGTAAATCAGTTCTTAGATACAGAAAATGTTAGGGTTTGGTCAGAACCCCATTCCTGCAAAAGAAACACAGGAAAAACAGTACATGTAAAATGAAAACCCTGGGCTGGAGAGATGGCTCAAAGGTTAAGAGCACTGTCTGTTCTTCCAGACGTCCTGAGTTTTAATTCCCAGCACCCACATGGCAGCTCACAACCATCTGTAATGAGATCTTGCTCCCTCTTCTGGCCTGCAGGGATACATGCAAACAACACTGTATACATAATAAATAAATAAATCTTTTTAAAAAAGAAAAGAAAACCTTGTGGGTTACCAATCACTTTGAGCATCCCCTGCTTAGTGATCATTCCACAAAGAAAATACAACTCCTAATTCATCATGACCTTTTTCTCACTACAACAAATCCTAACACCCTCACCACCCCTAGACATTCTTGGTGTGATGTCCCAGCATAAAGGCACCAGTTCTGTTGGGCAATTTGGACAGCATCTCAGACTCCATTTGTAAACCAGTGGTTCTTAAGGGTCTTACTGAGCTCTAAACCTGAGGAGCCCCTAGTCCATTCCTTCTAAAGACACTTTGTAGTCCTTTAGGAGATTATGTGCTTTTGCTTGGCATAAGCCAGCTATCTCTGAGAAACTCCTACACAACAATGAAAGCAGCCTGCTCCCACCTCCAAATACTCAAACTGGAGACCATTCCAAAAATATCTGCTAAGAAGGAAATCCCAAAAGTCTACATTATATAGCATTAAAGCTATATTTAAAAACAAACAAACAAACCCCACTTTCCCAAGTACGGTGTTCTTAATATATTCATAACAAAAGGGGCTAGAAATCAGCATCACTTACATGAAATACAGACATCTCGAACTAAGGCTTCCAAAAAACTGGCATAATATAGTGATTTTTCATATTGTGTAATTTTATCTTTTAGTAACTTTCCAAACTCTGTGAAGTCATCTCTTGAAGATGGGTTCATAGCATCTATTCCATAACCTGTATTATTAACACCTGCAGGAAAGAAGACCTGAAGCATTAGGAAGATACAAACATTTTACGTTCATCAATGAGGGGCTAGTGAAATGGCTCCCGGGTAAGAGAGCTTACCCATGTAAAGATGGGGAGAAAGAACTGACTACACAGAACTACACTGATCTCCACTACACTGATCTCCGCATGCCCCTCCCTGTAACAAAAACTTTAAAGTTCATAAACCAAGTTGCTATCTAAATCAGTTTTATTCTAAAGCAGGACTTTAAAAATAACCAACTGTCACATTGTGTGTGCACACAC
This sequence comes from Peromyscus maniculatus bairdii, assembly GCF_049852395.1. NCBI lineage: Eukaryota > Metazoa > Chordata > Mammalia > Rodentia > Cricetidae > Peromyscus > Peromyscus maniculatus. The sequence continues at coordinate 99,887,984 of NC_134855.1, read as the reverse complement.
CACCAGGACCTACATGTGGCAATCAGAGGATAAATTCACTCCTTCCACCAGTGAGGGTCCTGGGGAATCCAACTCAGACTTACTACCCACTGAGCCACCACTCTAGCATTAGGAAGCTTCTTAAACTATTGAGTTTTTTAACCTGGGCCTATTAGAGTTCTTGGACAGAATTCAGAAGGGTGTCTTCAAAATTCAAATTTAAAAAGAAAAAAATCTATCTTGAATTTTACTAACCTTCAATTTTGCACTTGCTTCCATGTTTATTTTAAGCAACAAATCATATTTAACAACAAATCCCACCCTGACTTCAGAGCACACTGCAGCTGGTGCAGATAACCCTCATCACTGTCTGCTCAGGACTGTCAGATCCTACTAGTAAAAAAGCACAAGGAGTGGAGTAGTCACACACACTTTATAATTCCAGCACTTGGGAGGATGAGGAGTTCAAGGCCAGCCTGGCAAGAACCTGTCTCAAAGAAGAAATCAACCAACAAATAAAATAATAATAAAACTATATGGGCTGGGAATGTAGCTCAGGTAGTGTTTGCCTAACATGTATGAAGCCCTGAGTTCAATCCCCTGCACTAAAAACTAAAAACCTATAATTCTGTGTCATGGATTTGTTTTGTGATTTGATTTCTGTTTCAGTTGAACAGGTTTCCTTTGTTAAAAATAAACTGTTAGAAAGCACCTTTAACCCTAGCATTCAGGAAGCAGAGGCAAGCTTTTCTGTGAGTTCCAAGCCAACCTGCTCTACTCGGTGAGTTCTAGACCAGCCAGAGCTACACAGAGACCCTGCCTCAAAAACAAAAGCCACATTAAAAAAAGGGACCCACAGACTGTACTTCCTGTCCAAAGGAAATTCTCAAAATGTCCAAGAAAGACAAAAGATGAAAGGGACGGGGTGGGTGGGGGATGGCTCAGTAGGTAAAGAAGATATTTGTCACCAAGGTTACCACCTACATTCAATCCCCTGAACCCCCATGGCAGGAGAGAAGCAACTTCACAAGCTGTCCTCTGGCTTCCACAGGCATCCTTGAGTACACAAACCCAATAAATGTAAAAACAAAAGAAACTTTCTACAAAGATGGGAAAGAATAAAAAAGATGGATATAAAAATAATCAGCCAATAACTCCAAAAATTAAGTAGAGGTAACCATGTGTTAAAACCTGAGAGAAAAATTAATCTGGCCTAAAAGAATTCTAGGTTAAAAGTATGTATGCTTCTGTGTTAAAACCTGAGAGAAAAATTAATCTGGCCTAAAAGAATTCTAGGTTAAAAGTATGTATGCTTCTGTACATACCCTTTTCAATGTCAAATAAATGATCTATCAATACCACAGATTCAGCACTGTAGTACAGAAATAGTAAATTCCTATTAACCAAACAATGCCTGTGTTAGTTCATTTTTCATTTCTTACTCTGTAGCTGGTATCCTATATGAGGTTTTCTGTACTGAGCATACACATGAACCATCACAAATAGAGAAACACCCACAGTCACAGCTGACATTGCTAAAGACCCACTAAGGGGTATGGTCACACTTTCCTAAAAGGGGACCAAGCAAATCGCTTGTGTTCCAGAGAAGGTGGGTCAATTTTTTCACACCAGGTAATGACAAACTTGACAAATGAAGTCTGGATTTCTCTGTTGTCTTTTAATCTTCCTTAGTGTGCTGGCTAGTTTTAAGTCAACATGACACAAACTAGAGTCTCCTTTGAAAAGTGGGAACCTCAACTGAGAAAATGTCCCTACCACATTGGGCTGTGGTGCGTTTTCTTGATTACTGATTTAGGTGGGACAGCCCAGCTCACTGTGGGCAGTGCCACCCCTGGCCAGATGGTCCTAGGAACTGTAAGAAAGCAGACTGAAAAAGCCATGAGGAACAAACTAATAAGCAGCAATCCTTCATGGCTTTTGCTTCAGTTCCTGCCCTGACTTCCCTGATGATGGACTATAAGCTGTAAGATAAATGATGGCCCTGAAAGATGGGGTATTAAAAAGGCCAAGAAAAAGAAACAACCCTAAACACAAGGCAAAGCTACTACTGAATATTCTACATGGACCAACGTGCTCTGCCCAAGTCCTAGCTAGACTTATGGCACGAGAATGCCCCAAAGACAGTTCGATATTTTAATTTCAAAGCTGTAGAGAGCAGAATCTATCCAGTTCATAAGTTTAGGTAACAGTATACTTTACTGTGTCTACTGATGTCTTCTGGAGGAGGTTGGGAGGCACAGTCTTGCTATATAACACTAGCTGGCCACCACTTCTGACCCTCCTGTCTCAGCCTTCCAAATGTTAGGATTATAGGCATGTGTTACAAATGATGTCTTATATTTAATATGGTACTCTAAAAAATTACTCAAGAAATCTGAAAACATGTCTATACTTTGTCAAGTAATCTTAATTAAAACTGTTTTCTGATCTCAGTAAGACTGTATGTGTCCTTTAAAAACATGGTTTTTGATCTTTTAGTACTAAGACTGGCACAATTTTTCACCTGGAGTAGCTCAACATTGCACCCACCATCTTACCAAACGTTTCTTTTGCTAATTCAAGGTCTGACTCTTCCTGTAGCTTCTTTAGCCGAAGTTTATCTGCTAATTGCTCTTCGGGTGTTAGCACTTTAGATTCTTCCGGCTCTTCTAACTAAAATGAAACATAAGTTTCACTTACAAAAGCCAAGCTTATAGTGGACACAGTCTGTTTTTGTATTATATGAATTTAATGTCAGCACTTAACACAAAGAAGTACATACAAAATGATTACTGTATTTTAGCATTCTTCTAAACACTTTAAAGAATATTCATCTCTCAATTACACAGATAATTAAATAAAACATGGAGACACAGAAAGTTATAAAACAACTGGCACACAGTAATAGGAAGTAACATCTAACCGAGGTGATATTTGAACCAAGGAAGGTAGAGGCTGTTTCCCTATCCATTGTTAAAAATGAGTAGATGAACTTATAGGCAAGATGAAATGGCACTCTTCACATATTGCCACAACAGACACTGAACAACCTTTCTAGGGCAATATGGAAGGAAACCTGTATCAGGCACCTTAAAATACTTCTACATGCTTTCATCAAGCAATTCTAATATTTGCGTTAAGAAACCTGAGATGGGCCGGGCGGTGGTGGTGCACGCCTTTAATCCCAGCACTCAGGAGGCAAAGGCAGGTGGATCTCTGAGTTCGAGGCCAGCCTGGGCTACCAAGTGAGTTCCAGGAAAAGGCGCAAAGCTACACAGAGAAACCCTGTCTCGAAAAACCAAAAAAAAAAAAAAAAAAAAAAAAAGAAACCTGAGATGGGGGCTGAAGAGATGGCTCAGTGGTTAAGAGCACTAGCTGTTCTTCCATAGAACTGTGTTCAAATCCCAGCACCCCCACGCTGACCCATAAATCTAGTTCCAGGAGCTAAAGGCCCTCTTCTGGTCTCCATAGGTACACCACATGAGCACGGTACACAAATATACATGCAGGCAAAACACTCTAAAAACACTTTTTTTTTTTTTTTTAAAGGTAGCCACTAAGATGGCTCGGTGGTAAAGATCACAACTGGATGTTCTTCCAGAGAACCAACTGTTATTCCTATCACCCATGTGGGGCTCAAAACCAACCATTTGTAACTCCAGCTCGAAGGGATCTAATGCCCTCTTCTGGCCTCAAGGGCACCAAGCACTCAAGTGGTACATAAAAAGATATGCATGCAGGCAAACACCCATACATATAAAATGGGGAGGAAAGGGGGGAGGACACGACACCTAAGATAATGTCTATTGGAATATTATTTATAATTGCAAGTAAATTTAGTGACATCCTAAATGTTCAACTACCAAATGGTTAAAGTGTAGCATTGTGCTGGGAGGTGGTAGCACACGCCTTTAATCTCAGCACCTGGAAGGCAGAGGCAGGTGGATCTCTGTATGTTCCAGGCCAGCCTGGTCTATAAAGCAAGTTCCAGGACAGCCAGGACTGTTACACAGAGAAACCCTGTCTCAAAACAAAACAAAACAAAACAAAACAAACAAACAGCAAGTATAGCATTGTTCATCTGACAATGTAAACATTAAAAATGTTTTCAAAGCATCGGAAAAAAGTTCTATTTTATTTTAGAGTTACAAACAATGTAATCAAAATAACCATGTGACATCCCAGTAATGTAAAGCTCTCTTATTCCCCAACCCTCTGAAAGGGTAGATAGCAGTCTGGTGTCTTTTCTACACCTGGTGATATAATTTACTACAGATGTATGTTACTCATAATTATAGTTCCTGGGAAAAGTGAAGCACCTTTGACTCTTCATGTATGTTCCTGCCTGTGCAAATTCTCATTCTGAATTTCCTTGTTCATGGAGAGGAAATGTAAAGAGGTTAAAAAGAAAAAATGAAATATTTCCAAGTGTCTTTAGACCTAGATAAGGATCAAAACTGAAAATATCTCAATGTCAGGCATAAGACAAACTAAGTATACTCAAGTTAAGGTCTCTTCAGGTTGGAAATAAAAAACCTGAAAACCTAAGTGACTACGAGTCATTCAACATAATGCCTTAAGCTGAGTTATGATTTTACTGCTTGTTCTGATCATGAAAGCACACAGAGGTACCTTTAAATATACAAATTATTATTTTTAAATACCTAAATGTTTCTAGTTGAGGAAGGGGAAAGAGGCAGGCTGTTCACAAATGCAGAAAAGCACAGCCCCATATGGAGAACAATTCAGGGGCTGGAGAAATGCTCACAGATCAAGAGCACTGACCGCTCTTCCAGAGGTCCTTTGCCAAGTCATGGCCCCACAGCAGTGAGGATGCAATTTCTGCTTCTGAACACTGAATATAAAGGATTTTGTTTTGGGCTTCTTATGTCTGAATTTCACCTGAAGCTGCAAATAGGCGAAACAAACTAACCAGGTGTGGTGGTACATGCCTGAAATCCTAGTACTCAGTAGTTAAGAGACAAGAGGACCAAGAATTCAAGGTCATCCTCAGCTACACAGCAAGTCTAAGGATAATTTGAACTACATGAGCTTGTCTCAAAAAAAAGTTAAAGCAAATAAAATATGTATTGAACTGTACACAAAATAACACTAGAACTTACTACATGATTACACACACTTAACAAGATATATTCTTTAAAATCTTAAAAAAAAAAAAAAGGTGGGAGGTAGTTTGAAATAATCCTGACAAGGTGGCACACACCTGTAATCTCCACACAGGCACGTAGAATTCTGAGTTAGAGGCGAGCCTGGTCTACATTGTAAATTCCAGGCCAGCCAAGGAGGCTATATACCATGTCTCAAAAAGTTAGGATACAGTCTAAATTGAAAAAACTATAAAGAAATCCTACACTGGGCATGGTAGCACACGCCTTTAATCCCAGCACTCAGGAGGCAGAGGCAGGCAGATCTCTGAGTTCTAGGCCAGCCTGGTCTGTCTACAAAGTCAGTTCCAGCACAGCCAGGGGTGCACAGAGAAACCTGTCTCAGAAAACAAAAGTACTAAACTCCAGCTAGCAGATTTAAACTTTATTCTATAATACATTTTAGAATTTTTTTCTCGAGTTTTTTGAGATAGTCTCATGTAAGGAATGGATGAGATTGCGTGCACAGCTCTTACAAATGTGTTTGCTTCTTTACTGAGACACGGTCTCTATCTGTACCCTAGGCTATCCTCAAACTTGTAACCCTCCCACTGGGATTATAGGCATGTAGAACCACACCCTGCTTGAAACTTCAATGTTTTTATCCTCATATAGTTATTCATTCATATATGTATGTACCATATATGATGGTGTGAACAAACACACAGACAGACAGCCTCCCCCATCCCCCAGGGCTGGCCTCAAACTCACTATGTAACTTAGATGACTTGAACTCCTTATCCTTCTGCTTCCACCTCCCAAGCAATGGGCTTATAGGCATGCACTGCCACATTGTTTTAGGAAGTGCTAAGGATTGAACACAGGGATTTGTAGATGGTCCTATACCCATCTACATACTGGCAGCACTAAGTAGACTCTGAGTTTTTCAACACAGCATATGAAGTTGGGAGGAAGAGTAATGAGGAAGTGGAGGGGAGGAATTGGGGATTTGGCCTAAACATATGCAAGTATAAAATTCTCAAATAATAAACTACTATGTTTGGGTAAGACAAATTACAAAAACCTTATAACAAGTTTATTAAAAAAAGAAAGGATTATTAAAATTTTTTGGCAGAGTCAGGCATGGTGGCACACACCTTTATATCCCAGCACTTGGAGGCAGAAGCAGACAGATCTCTGAGTTCAAGGCCAGCCTAGTCTACAGAGTCCCAGGACAGTGAAGATTATACAGAGACACTGTCACCCCCACAAATCCTGCCCCTCCCCCAAGAAAAGCAGTACTGGGGATTGAACCATAGCACCTTCCACACAGGCAGGCACTCTATCACATCTTAGGGATGTAGATCTCATGCCACATCTCTTATGCTGGTAAAACAAAATATATATATACATACACACACATGTATATATACATACATATATGTATTGATATAGATCGATAGGTATAAACATGTGTATACATACATACATATATATAGAGAGAGAGAGAGACAGAAAGAGAGCTTCAAATCTAGAAATACAGATGTCTAGAATATCAGGTTGTATTTATGCAATCATATGAAAAAAAATCTCCTTTCAGAAGTTTAAAGGTAAAATGTCTATTAGCTCTATTAAGCAAAACAAAAACAGATGAAACAAATCTGGGAAGACACTAACAATATTAGGTGATATGTACTATTTGTTGTTGAGACAGTCTCACACTATGTAGCCCTAGATGGCCTAGAACTTGCAATATAGAGCAGGCTAGCATCCAACTTTTAGCAATCTTCCTTCTGCTTCCTAAGGATTATAGGTATGAATACCACCACATTTGGCTTTATGAGACTGGGCCTTACAATACAGCCCAGGCTAGTCTTGAACTTACAGTAATATAACTTGGGCTTCCAGAGTACTGGGATTTTAGGAGTGCACCATCATGCCTGATTATTTTCCTACTTGCATATTTGAAGATTTTTCTTAACAAAAAGTAAAAAAGGCCATATAGGGTGGTGGCACACACCTTTAATCCCAGCACTCAGGAAACAGAGGCATACAGACAGATCTCTGAGTTTGAAGCCAGCCTGATCTATAGAAGTGAGTTCCAGGACAGCAAAGGCTACACAAAGAAACCCTGTCTCCAAAAAAAAAAAAAAAAAAAAAAAAAAAAAAAAAAAAAAAAAACAACAACAAAAAGTAAAGAAAAATATTAGAGGTATTTCCATGTTAGTATTCATACTATACATGTTATATATGAAAAGATCTCTACAATAAAGTAAATAAAATTGAAGTGGAAACTATACAAGAAAGGACAGCCAGTTAGTGATGCATGTCTGTAATCTCAGCACTTAGGAAGTGGAGGCAGGAGGAAATCAAGTTCAAGGTCAGCCTAAGTTATACAGCTAAAGCCTATCTCAAAGAGATAGGGATAATACATACAGAAATATAAAGATAGCTTGGAAAGGTAAGGGACAAGTGTTTACATGTGGGACAGTGGGAAAGACAGAATAAGTAAAGGTTTAGGAGTGTTTGTAAGTTTTTATGTCTGAATTATGAAAATGTTTCTTATTAAGGAGAAAATTAATAAATACAATAGAGGGCTGGAGAGATAGCTCAGGGATTAAGAGCGCTGACTCTTCTTCCAGGGGACCCGAGTTCAATTCCCAGCACCCACATGGCAGCTCACACCTATCTGTAACTCCAGTTTCAGGGGACCCCGACACCCTGGCAAAACCACAACTGCAACACAATAATAAGGTAGAATTTCTGGATCCTGCTACAAATAATCAAGAATAAAACCACTTTAGGACACGACAGAGGTTTGCTCAGTGTGTTCACTGTGTATAACTGTGACTAGAAACAGCTGCAGGTGGGCTGGGTATACAGCTCAGTAGTAGAGGGATCACTTACATGCATGAGGCCCTGAATTCAATCCCAGCACTGAAAGAAAAAAAAACAAAACTGCAGGTGCTAGCAAAAAACAGTAAGTGTGGTCACTGCACAATCTAACTGTTCTGATGAAACTGAAAATATTTTCAGATATAAGACTTCTGGGTTCAATTTTTGCAAAATCAATTTGTTCTGGGCTTCACCTATTTTATGGTATATCCATTGTGTCTTTACAGAGCCCTTCAAGTTACTAGGTAATATTTGCAATCAGTCAGTTAAGACACTGTACCACAATTGACACATTATGAATTCTGTAAGCATTTTAGGGAAACTGACAGAACTTACCCTCTTTTTAATTTCTTCTTGCCTTTTCTTCTGCTGCCGTTCTTTCTCTTTTATCTTTTCTGCTATTTTTTTCTTTTCTGAAATTTTTACTTCTGAAAGAAATATTTTATTTACAATTATATTGGATACTTTCTAGTCTATGGCTAAGGCAGACATGATGCTTGAACACTTGAAGAGATGAAACCTTCCCCTAGCTTTCAGATGGTGAAATTCTGGAAATGATAAAGTTCTTTTCCTTTCAAATCTTATCCCCAAAGATCCAAGTAGACAAGGTAAGATCATTCACATATTATCATTTCCTCTACTCTTTTCTCCCACGTGATGACCCAGCAGTCTAACAGAAAACCAGCAGGTACTTAATCTGACTGTTGAGAGGACAGAGAAGTAATACAGGAAGAGGAAAATAAAGTACAGAGAGACACTTGGTTTAAAACAATGAAGGAGTCTAGTGCTCACCTGGCTTTACTTCTGCTTCCTCTTTACTTTCATCATCATCATCATCCCAGTTATCCTGAAGACAAGAACCTCCATTAGTCATTCTCACATGTATTTTTTTCCACGTGCTCTCTAGGGTTAACCTAACTCTGCACAAACAAGCTTGTTGATATTTTTTGGTATTATGTATGGCCTTTATAGTAAGGCCCTAAGCCAAGAGTTATCTTCCCATTTTTCACGTCTACTTTTGTATCTCAGGAATGTAAGAAGTTTTACATGTTTTTCTTTGGGTTTGTTCCTAGTATTCGATAAATTCTGTTGCTTCTCTAAGTAGGTTTCCCTTGCTGCCATCATGCCCTTTAGTTATTTGTATATAGCAAAGGCTACTTGGCTTTGAACATCAGTATTTGGGAGGACAGAGTCCAATATAGCCCAGACTGGCCTTGAACTCAACTTTCTGCCACCACTTCCCAAGTGGGAGTATAGGCCACCACACCCAAGTTAAATTTTTCATCAATTCTTTGAAGTTGTCTAATTCAAAAATCTGCAATGTTTCAAAATTCAAAACATTATTGAGTACCAACACGTTGCCACAAGAATATTCCATACTTAGAGCAACTGGGCCTAGTACCACAAGCCTGAATATAATCCCAGCTACTTGGGAGACAGATCAATGTTTAAGGCCTGCCTCTACAAATAGGAAATCCTATTTCAAAATTAAGTAAAAAAAATAGAAAGCTAGGGAATATGGTAAATGCTTGTCTAGCATGCACAAGACCTAGGTTCAATCCCCAGTACTACCAAAAAATGAAAAATAACAGAAAATTCCACATCTGATCCATTAATAGATCTTTAGTCAAAGAGAATAAATGCTAAAAAGAGTGTATAAAATTACCTTCCAGCTATGTGTAAAAGGTAAATTTAAAACAAAAGAATTTCATGTTTACTTGTGTCCTATACCATTATACATACACATATACACCTCAAAATCTGAAGAAAAAAAGTTCCTAAATGAAGATACTTCTGGCCCCAAGCATTTTGGATAAGGGACATACTATACAACCTGTACCACATCACCTGAAAACAACAGAAATGGTACACTACTTCTTGACTTTTGAGATAGGGTTCCCTATATAGTCCATGCTGACCTCCAACTCATTCGTCTAACCACCTCTGCCTCCAAGTGATGGGATCAAAGACGTGAAAGCCTCCACACCAGCATGACTAATTCTTCTAATTGTACTAACTCAATCTTCAGTATACTAGTAAGCAGAGCAAAGATAATAGGCACCCTTGTCTGTTCCTCTCTTAATGAAATTGTCCCTCAAATACAGTAAAATCTATGCGTCATTGGCTTGCTACCTCTGGATTTGCATTAAGTCAGAAAATCTCATACCATGTTCAGATGAAACTGAACATAGAATTCACCATGTTTTCTTCTAGAATGGTTTTGTTTTTTAATTTAGATTCCCTAATCCAGCTATAGTTAAAACACACACACACATACATACACATACACACACACACACACACACACACACACACACACACACACACACACACACACACAGATCTTGCTCTATAGATTAGGCTAGTCTGAAACTTTCAGTGATCCTGCCTTTAACTCCTGAGTGCAGAGATTCTAGATGTAACGAACACCCCACTTAGTACCACACTGCTGTCATTACAGATATGTTTAATGTCTACATATATAAAATAATGTAAGCTTAATGTCCTTTCCCCTTTTAAGATTTTTAATGTTTTTACTATGGTGTTTGTTTTTTCATATAAGCTTTTATATCCACTTATGGTAAGCCATAAAAAGCTTACCAATTAAAATACAAGATAACCAAGCTCAAATTTATAAGCCTTAAATCAGTTGTTATCTTATTTTCTAGTTTGACAAGTCTACCTAGGTACCCCAAAATGGCCTTGAACTCACAATCCTCTTGCCTTCCCTTCCTGAATTCTGGGATTACAGTCAGGTGTTTACTACCCATCACTTATCAATTGTTTTGTTTACCAAATGGACCAAGTATTCCACTCTCCAGCCAATGGGTCATTTGTTTCAAGCAGTATTGCTTACAACACAACCATAGTCAATGAATCAAATTACACAATATTTTTAGGCACAGTATTAGAGATGAGTCAAGAACTAATTAAACCTTTATGGCTCTGCCTCCTTAAGCTGAGTAAGGCACTTGGAGGTAGACCTATACTCTGCTTTTTCTATGCCTAACTCTATCACTGAGCTACATATAAACCTAATATCAAACACAATTTTCTAAAGACTCTATAGAATTAGGCGATCCCTATTTGGTAGGGATGGAGACAGCCTTCAATTTAAATTGAGCTTTTAACTTATAGGTAAAACACAGTCTCGGCAACCATCAGACACAGTATGACATGTCATTTGAAGATGAGCCATCAGAGGGAAGGTACAAAGCAGGAAGCCCTGACGCTAGTAGAAGAGGCAAGGGCTGACTAATATACCACAACTATGACACAAACACAAGCTTCTAGCTTTATAGCATTACAGATCGCAGCTCTAAATCAACCCAGGTATATATACTAAACCTCAATTAAGACAAGTTTATATATCGAGCAAAGAAATTAAAAATCCAGCCTCCTGACTGAGGCTGCGATGGGTTGAACAAGCAGAGCAGGAATAATTTTATGTACATGTGTATGTCTAATTTTTTTAAAACATTCAAATTTAAAACATTCATTTCTCTGTTTGGGTGTTCTGCCTTCATGTATATATATATATGTATCACATCTACCCAGAGAGGCCAGAAGAGGGTTCAGATCGCCTGGAACTGGAGTTTATAGTTATGACCTACCATGTGAGTGCTGGGAAATCTAACCTGGGTTCTCTGGAAGAACAGCCAGTGCTCTTACCCAATGAGCTAACTCTCTAGCCCCCAAGTAAACATATTTTTACAATCACTTGTCAAATTTAACCCATGGTTTTGAGTTTTAACAAACTGAAAAATCAATTAGTCATTATTTGAATAACTAAGATACTAGAGTTAGAAATTAAAAATGAAATGTTTGTATTGTCTTACTATTGTGCCTTAGTTCTTATATCAAAACTGTAGTACACAGGGAACCAAAGATCTAAAAACAGAAGCAAACTACCAGGCATTTTGGGGTCTGTAATATGCTGCTTAGACAGTGCTTCATATAATAGGAGTGTCATGTGTATTTCCAGGGAGTGCAGATTTAAAACTGAGATAATAGTAATAGCATATATTGATGAGCATTTACTTTGCACCCAAAATTATGCTAGGAGTTTTTTCATGTTTTAACAGTAAGGTTAATCCTCATAACACTCCTAAAAGTAAGGCAGCATATTACATAACTATTACATATCCCATTTTACAGAAAAAGAAAACTGTGGCCCACATGTAGCCAACAAATGATCTCAGTAAGAAACAATATAGGGACTTGCTCTGAATGGACCAAAGTGACACAGAACGTAACTTCCTGTGAGACTTGAAATATAAAGGAACTACAAACTAAGTTCCTCCTACTAAGATTGGTTTTTTCAGTTAGTTCTAGAATATGCTCCCCTAGATCATAGGGCATCTCATTAAAGAGTAGAGTTAAGTAAGGTACATACTTATATGTAAAATATGCCCAGATACATACAACTGTATTAGTTACACACCTTCAAACCTCAAGGTGCCTACAGTATGTCTTATTTTGTTTAGAAATTTAAAGACACTGATCTCCAAACCTGTCTAGTACCACAAAGCCAAGAGAGAACTATTACTGAAAATAAGCAGTACCTTGGTGATACCTTCAACACAGAGAAGCACCCTTAGCAGCTTATCCACATCAACTCTATATCCCCTGTCCCTATTGTTCTCTGGTTTCCCACAACAAAGATAACCCCAGCTCCTATCCATGCAAACAGGAGGCTCCCTAGAAATCCTCCATTCCATCAAATTCCCTTTTGTGTGTGTGTGGGGGGGTAGAGGGAGGTGTTATGGTTGGGTTTTGCTGTGTAGCTCAGGCTGGCCTTGAACTCATGATCCTCTTACTTCCACTTACAGAATGCTGAGATTTGTGGCATGTGCCACCAAACCAGGCCAGAATGGGTTTTAGTAGTAAAGAGGCAGTTCCTGTAAATGAATTCTAGCAGTCATGACACCTGCCTAATGCACAAAGGGCCATGAAAGGCAAGCCACTGTACTGTCCATCACCATTACCCTCAAATACATGCAACAGACCTGCCCTGAAATCACTACTAAACTGTCACATTAATTCCTTAAGAGACCAAATAGCTGGAACTATCAAAGGCGGCTCAGTAGCTTCCTCGGGAATTTTTAAAATTTTGGCTCCTTAGGTATGAAATTAGCAAGTCCTAAAAAAAATAAATGTAGGGTAGAGAATGTCTACCACAATTGCTATAGAAAAACTGTCCAAACTATTCTGTAAACACAAGGACTTTGTAAATGCTGGCAAGTTTTTCAGATAAAATGACAAAAGTGTTACAAAACACTTAAAATAGAGACTGTAAGTTTATCTATCACTTCAAAAAAGGGAGGGAGGGAGGGAGGGAGGGAGGGAGGGAGGGAGGAAGGAAGGAAGGAAGGAAGGAAGGAAGGAAGGAAGGAAGGAAGGAAGGAAGGAAGGAAGGAAGGAAGGAAGGAAGACCTAGGTGTTATGTTCAAGATACAACCTATTAATATCCTATTAAAAACACCTTTCCCAGAAGCTGGGGATATAGCTCAACCGATACAGCGTGTGCACAACATGCATGAGGTTCTGGATTCAACCTCCATTACTGAAACAAACACACACTCCAGGAATCTGATCCAGGTATCCTGGTGGTTCATGACTGTAATTCCAGCAGTTCGTGAATAGAGACAAGAGGATCAGTTCACAGCCATCCTCTGTGGAGTTCTAGGCCAGCCTGGACCTTGAGACTGTAACAAAAACAAAAACATTCAAGTTGCCTTCCTAAAATGGCCAGCTTCTTTAGAAAAGAGGCTGTTTATAACTTCCTTATGTACATACATACTCATGCCCTACAAATATACACCCAACATCATTTGAATTCAATTATTTCTCTGGAAGAGATGACTGCTTTTCAAGTCTAAATCCTTTTTTCCCCCGAGACAGGGTTTCTCTGTGTAACAGCCCTGGCTATACTGGACTCTGTAGACCAGGCTGGCCTTGAACTCACAGAGAGATCACCTGTCTCTGCCTCCTGATTGCTGGGATTAAATGGATACATCACTACCATCTGGCAAGTTCAAAATCTTTTTCCTAACCAAACACAACCAAATAATAAAATCAAAACAAAAACATTTTTTTTAATTTATAATAATGTACCTAACCGTTGGCTGGTTCTGTCATTTTTACGATACTAAAATGCAGAGTGTCATATGCTATGAGAGAATGTAGTCAAGGCCAAAAATGCTTTCCAACTGAAGGAAGACATATTTATGGATTTTCAAACAGGAATAGCTTCAAAAGAACAGTAAAACTGTTTTTGCCTCACAGCAATATCCCAGGAGCTAACATATACTTCTCTCCCTTTTTCCTGAAATAATTTGGTTTAGACAGAGCAAATTAATTTAATTTTTATTTCCTTTTAAAGGCAAAGTAGCCCAGAGTAGCCTCAAACTCTCTATGAGTAGATGACCTTGAACTTCTTATCTCCTAGGTGCTGAGATCTCAGGAGGGCACCACAGCCATGCCAGGGTTATGGAATGTTAGAAATGGAATCTAGAGCTCCATGTGTCCTAGGCAAGCACTCTATCAACTGAGCTATAAGCCCAGCCCACAAAATATATCAAATTTCTTACAGGAAAAACCACTTCTTAGTACTCTGTAAATTATGTGTTTTCTGCTCTAAACAGCCTCAGAACCGACAGAACTAGACTTCTCATAAAAATTCAGTTTTTAAAAGAAAGCTACCATCTTTAGGTCAAAATAATTGTTTCAGTAAATTCTACTCCATTACGATGGGACAGTAGCCAGGATGTAAAATAAATGGATGAATTTAAAACAAAAACTGAACACCAGGGCTGGAGAGGTGGCTCAGTGGTTTAGAACACTTGCAGAGGCCCTGGCTCACAATCATAACTCCAGGTCCATGGCCATCTGAGGCCCTCTTGTGAGGGCCATGGGCACCAGGCAGACACGATGCACATACACACATGCAGGCAAAACACTCAGACATATAAAATTAATCTTTAAAATCCCAAAACCAGACACGAACTAAACAAATAACTAACTTATTTGCAATGGCCCAGTACAACAAATACAGTAAGTAAATACTGTTCAATAAAAAACATACTTCTTGAGATAACGGACTCCAAAGTTATCTATCTTCCAATTGCTACACATACAATGTAGCATGTGTGCCCATACAAAAAAAGAAAAAAAATCTAAAGTATGTTTTAGGATTAAAAATGAAGACATTCAATGATAGCACATTATGTGTAAAGCTTTCTAAGTAAACACTTGCTATTTTACAAACTTTATTTTACAAAAATTATTACAGTACTGAAATGATTGGGATTTTCTTCACAGTAATCTGGCTGAAGCCAGACATGGTGGCTCCTTCACTCCCACAACCCTATCACTTGGGAAACTAAGGCAGGAGAATTGACAGGGGTTATAAGGCTAGTCTAGGCCATAAAAGCAAGGCTGTCTCAAGGGGGGGAAAAATGATGGTGACTCTCTTCATTCAGTGGAGGAGCAGGAAGCAGTGAAGAACTTATTAAACTACTTCCATATATTTGTACTTTTCTGTATATTAGAAAAATGATCTCTTCAAGACACGAATTTTCAGCCATGCATGGTGGCAACACACTTGTAATTCTAGCACTCAGAAGGCTGAGGCAGGAAACACTTGAGAGTTCAAGTCCAGCCTCATCTACATAACTAGACTGCTTCTCCTACCTCCCATATAAAACAAGACTGGGGATATAGTTCATTTGGTAGTCAAGACATTCTGAGATTGATTACTGGAACTGCATAAACCAGGCCCACAGCATACACACCTGAAATCCCAGCACTTGGGAAGGCCAAGCCAAGAGACCAGAGTCCCAGGCTGTCCTTGGGTAGGTACGCAGTGAATCTAACACAATCCTAGGCTGTAGGAGACACCGTTTTAAATAAAACAAAAAGATACCTATTTTATGCAAAATGGTCACCTTCTGAGTAATCACACTTTTCTCTAAAACATAGATCTTGAACTGGTATGCACATATAATCAAAGAACTTGGATGGCCGAAGCAGGAGGACCCAAACTGGAGATCCTGCCTCAAAAATAAAATACAAGAAACAAAAATAAAATATAGATCCTGCTCCTCAAAATACTTGAAAAGTCCTTATTATGTAACATTTAAACTATTAGTTTCAATAGACCCTTAAAGAAAATGAGTAAGACATGACTGCTTAGTGCTCAGTTTTTACCTGGGTCAGTTCTGAGATTTTGTGTAATAAATCAACTTAGCCAGAGAAACAACTGGCTGAGGGCTGAAGATGTAGCCCCGCTGGTGGCTCGCCCTGGGTTCTATCCCCAAGTCAGCATATAAACTGGGGGTAGTTGTACATGTCTGCAATCCTAGTATTCAAGAATTCAACTGGCTATGAGAGAGAGGCTGCCTAAAAAAACTAAACACACACACACACACACACACACACACACACACGAGAGAGAGAGAGAGAGAGAGAGAGAGAGAGAGAGAGAGAGAGAGAGAACAAAAAAAAAAGCCTGAGACAGCTGAACACAGCCAGAAGTTTCCTCTAAACATTTGTAACCTTTTGAATAAAGCTAATTTGTAACTTGTTCAATTGGAATGTAGGGAATCTAGTAAAAGGGATTTCAAGTTGTGTTTGTCCCTGCTTCCAGTAGGTACTCAATCCTGCATTCATATACGGCACATCATTCCAGTCATACATGCAAAGTAAAACATTCTTTCCACACTTCTGCATATCAGGTTGGTAAGAAAATGTTCAAGTAAATAATGCGAGAAATCATGTTCCCTAGTTCTCACTTAAAAAAGTAAAACAAGTAAATAAATAGATGTGTGTCTGCCTGTCTGTCTGTGGGTATGTACGTGACAGACAGCAGGTCTACAAGAACAGAAACTCCGGATGCCCGGGAGCTAACGCCACAGGCAGTTGTGACATGAGTGCTAGGAACCAGATTCCGGCCCTCAGGAAGAGACTACTGCTCTTAACCTCTGAGCCATCTCTCTAGCCACTAGTTCTCACCTTTTTACTGGGAAAAAGCCTCCATGAATATTAAAGGTCTACAGCTTTACTTTTAAGTCCATCTTTGCCACTGCAAGGTAGCTTCTGAAAAGATAAAATACTGTCTACTGAAAAGGACAGTTAACTAGAACAAGTAACTGAAAAAGGTACTATAAGTAGCATTAAACTTAAAAAAAAAAAGGCAGCATTAAATTGGTCATTTATAAAGGTAAAGCACTTGGTCTTGACATAAAATAAAGAACACTCTATGGTTTTACGGCAGAATTCTCATTCACTGCCCAAGTTGGTCTTTTTTTTTTTTTTTTTTTTTTTTGGTTTTTCGAGACAGGGTTTCTCTGCGTAGCTTTGCGCTTTTTCTGGAGCTCACTTGGTAGCCCAGGCTGGCTTCAAACTCAGAGGCTCTGCCTCCCGAGTGCTGGGATTAAAGGCGTGCGCAACCACCTTTTTAAGACCAAAATGGTCTTAAAATCATGGATTAAGTGATCCTTCCCCAGCTTCTCTAAAGTGCTGCAACTACAGGCACTTGCCATTGTGCCCAGCTCGGGTATTTTTTTAAAGATGCACATATTGAATTGTTTAAGGACTATGATTATTTGATTTCATGAAAATCAACCCTTGCTTACATACCCCCACAGAAAGATTAAATGCTACAACATCAAAATTCAGAAGTTTGGTACTCACTGCCATGCTAGATGACAAAATTCAATTTTAACAAATCTCCAAACAGGTAAAAATCTGTTCAATAACCATGATCTCCCCCCCCCAAACAAACAAAAACCCCACAAAATTCATAGTAAATAAACACTATAGAAAATATTTAGCCGGGCGTTGGTGGCGCACGCCTTTAATCCCAGCACTCGAGAGGCAGAGCCAGGCGGATCTCTGTGAGTTCGAGGCCAGCCTGGGCTACCAAGTGAGCTCCAGGAAAGGCGCAAAGCTACACAGAGAAACCCTGTCTCGAAAAACCAAAAAAAAAAAAAAAAAAGAAAATATTTAATCTTTCTATCCTTAGGAAATGATAAAATGGGGCACAAAATAAACCTCAGATACTAGATCTTAGCAGCCTAAATATTTCATAGGATAAAAAAAAAAAAAAATCAATGAAAACTAATATTTATTGAATACCTACCAAGTGCTAGGTGTCCCTGCTTAATGCTCATTTAAAATACAAAGTTACGGGGTTGAGGATTTAGCTCAGTGGTACAGCACATGCCTAGCAAGCGCAAGGCCCTGGGTTCGGACCTCAGCTCAAAAAAAAAAAAATCCCGCCGGGCAGTGGTGGAGCACGCCTTTAATCCCAGCACTCGGGAGGCAGAGGCAGGCGGATCTCTGAGAGTTCGAGGCCAGCCTTGTCTACAAAGTAAGTTCCAGGAAAGGCGCAAAGCTACACAGAGAAACCCTGTCTCGAAAAACCAAAAATAAATAAATAAATAAATAAATAAATAAATAAATAAATAAATAAATAAATAAATAAATAAATAAATAAATAAAATACAAAGTTACACCTGGGCGGTGGCCCACGCCTTTAATTCTAGCACGGGAGGCAGAGGCAGGCAGATCTCTGTAAGTTCTAGGCCAGCCTGGGCTACCAAATGAGTTCCAGGAAAGACGCAAAGCTACAGAGAAACCCTGTCTTGAAAAACAAACAAACAAAAAAAAAAAAATACAAAGTTACTCTCAGGCTGTTGTACTCCTTTAAGCTACACAATGAGACCCTCTCTCAAAACAAAACGAGCAAAAAAACAACAAAGTAACTAATGCAGGACTCATGACCATTTACATATTGAGAAAGTATAGCTTGCTTATGACCACAAATCTAGTAAATGCCAAGGTAACATTATAATCAGTGTAATTCTAAAGTCCAGGAGTCAAACTATTCTTATACTGTATCATGAGAATGGATTTCAACACTTCCAAGTCTCTAAAATTTAGCTCTAACACCTAAGACTTACATCAGTTCTTAATTTATGGGTCTCAAACCCTTTGGGGGTCGTATGATCCTTTCATGGGGGTCACCTATCAGATATTTACACTATGATTCACAACAGTAGCAAAATTACAGTTATGAAATAGCAACGAAAATAATTTTATGTTGGGGGTCACCACAACTGGAGGACATGCTAAAAACAACATGTTAAAGAGTCACCGCATTAGGAAGGCTGAGAACCAATCTGTAGTGACAAGAATTACAAACATCAGGATCAACACCATTTAGAGTCCATAATCCCAGGTCAATAGATCATTACAGACAACTTTAAACAACATTCTGGAACTTATTCCCAATTCCTCTCATTTCCTCCAGCCTCGTTTTGAATCGAACTTACTCCCATTCCTTTTTTAAACTTTTTTATGTCTTAACTTCCACTTCCTAGGAAAAGTGAAAACTCAAAACTGAAAATCTGCTGTTGTGGGGTAATGGAAGGTTGGTAACAAATCACCCCCAAGTGCAGTGTATACAATAGGCAAACAAAGCATGTAAGTAACCATTCAGTATACTATTAGTCATTATTAACTTCAATGCATGCAAAACTCACTCCATTCCTCAAATTCAGGTTGTCTGGTAAAATGGACACACTTCAACAAACTTCAGAGGAAAGACAAAAAATCCAAACAGCACTATTAAACTTACAATGATTACCTAGCTCAAAAATTTGAACACCAACCGGGCGGTGGTGGCACACGCCTTTAATCCCAGCACTTGGAGGCAGAGGCAGGCGGATCTCTGAGTTCCAGGCCAGCCTGGACTACTGAGGGAGTTCCAGGAAAGGGGCAAAGCTACACAGAAAAACCCTGTGGGGGGGGGGGGGGTGGAAGGAACACAAATATAACAAGACTTTGAAAACTTCACTAGTATAGTTATAGAGGTGAGACTTTTCCAACTTTTTTTTTAAATGAACACAGAAGAGGAAATGACTTCTAAAGCTGTAGGATGAGCCCGAGGGAATTTTCAAAAACAAGAAAAGTGAACAGGATTCGAATTCACAAGACAAAGAAAAACAAAACCACTGGCCCCTGATCTAAGTCACCCACCAAACCTTTGGTATTTTCCTAGGCCTGTCCCTGTGTAGCTGCCTAACTGTTACCTTTCCACTTTTCACAGTTTACAGTTCTGTCCTAGGTTCCTGTCCACTAACCTGTTAGTTATCTCGGTGAGTTCATCGATGCTGAGTTCACCCTCCTTACCACAGGGTGGGGGAAGGGAGAGCTAAAAGTTGCTTTGCTGTTCCAATTCTAACTTAGAAAAACCAAGGTGTTTTCTGCATCCAACCGCTGGAGCGAGCTACCGGCCCCTGAGGGCCACGCCTAAGTTACTGACACCCGGGAGCCCCGAACGAGCGAAGGCAGGCGGGCCTCCCTACTTTCCATATGGGACAGAACACCGACGCCGAGTTTCCAATCTGCTCGGCTCGTCCCGGTGAGAGGCTCTGGACGGCGAAGCTTGCACGTGGGCCGATCCGACTGCGGCTGTCACTTCTCGTCGCCAGTTAGGATCCAGGCCGGGGAGCGGACCCTCGGGGAGGGGCTGGGGACTCGGGCTGCCACCACCCTCCGCAGAGTCCGGCCGGACACGCCGCCGCCGCCGCCGCCTGCCGCCCACATGGCCGGCCGAGGGGACCAGGGTACGGCTGGGCCGACGCTCACGCGGGACCCACGGCCCGCAGGCCCGGGCGGCGCCCTAGGGCCCCGAGTCTGCCCGCCCGCCCGCCCGCCGCCGGCGCCTGCCGCGCTGCCTGGCGCCCCGGCCCGCACCTACCTTCACGTCCTCGTCCTCGTCCTCGCCCTCCCAGCGGTCCCCGCCGGCCGTGCCGCCGCCCGCGACCTTCCGCATCGGGTCCTCCATAGAGAACGTGTCCGCGTCTACGGAAGAAGAGTGAGGCGCGTTAGTAGACGCGTGGGAGCGAGGCCGCCGCGGCCCGCACTCGGGCCGGAACTTCTGCTCACCCCAGGAGTCTGAGTCCCCCGCCGCCGCCGCCGCCGCTGCCGCCGCCGCCATCTCGAGTCCGGAGGCGAGCGTGAGTGAAGGCAAGAGCTGCGAAGAGTTAGCGCGGCAGAGGTGAGTCACTGGGCTGGCTCTCGTTGGCCCGCGCGGGGCAGGCTGGGACCGTGGCTGACTGGGCGCCCGGCCGAGGCTCCGCCCCTTCGGGCGACGCGCGCGGCGGGCGGGGCGGGGCGGGGCGGGGCGGGGCGACGCTGGGCTGGGAGACGCCAACCCCAGCCTGAGGCCCCAGGAAGGAAAAGGAAGTGCGCACGCGTGAGTCGGGTGGTGCTCGCCTGCCGGCAACCCATCATCTACTACTAAAGGGCTGGGAGCGGGCAGGCGAGCTGGGTGGAGGCAGCAGGCAGCATGCGGGCCTCCGGATCGAAGTTGACCCCAACCTCTCGGGGTTTTCCCTTCCCGTGAGCCCCCGGAGGCTAGCGCGGTGATTCTTTGGCGAAAACATTTCGGAATTCCGTGGTCTGTGCCAGGCCTATGCTCTATTTTGTCCTCAACCCAGTAGCAAAATAGTTATGTAAACAGATTTCGACACAGTGCGATGGCTGCAACAAAAAGAAGCATTATGAGGTTAGATGTGAAAAGGTAGCATTAACGACGGCGGAGGTTGCAGTTTCCTGTCTGCGGTAGGCACTGGTGAAGTGGAAGTTTGCGAAACTAAGTGGCTTGTGCTCCGGTGCATTTCTGGTAGAGAGAAGGCTTATGGTCCTCACATGGCTGAGTGCAATCGAACAGGTAAAGTGATGATAAAGAACCTAAAAGGAGCAGAATTTTTCCCCCTTTGGCACTGGGCTGCTCTGTGAGGACATTAAGGGACGAGCTAGTTTCGATATTTTGTTGTTTAAATTTATTTTCCCTATATAACCATAGTTTTTAAAGTCTTAAAAAGATAGACAGTGATCAGCCATTCTCTTATTAGTGTCCGTTTCTTGTGTATTTTGGTCTAAAAATAAACATTTCATAAGGTGGTCTTTCAAGAAATGTTCTACAGCATTATTAAATTGTGAGACGACGACGATCTCTAAAGAAAGCATCTATTTATCAAGGTGGATTGAAAGTAAGCAATAGAGACAGCAGCAAAAAGCTGGAATCGACATTCCAGGACACAGTCATTCACAATTTTTATCTTCAACGTTTGGCAAAGTACCTAATACATAAGTGTAATTAATTTGCTGTGCTAGGGGATAAAACCAAGAGCCTCGGCAAGCCTTACACTACCACTGAGCTATGCAACCCCCAACTGCAGTGAGTGAATTCAGTGAGAAGAATCCAAGCCTAAAATAAGCTAAATTAAATGGAGAGGAAGGAACCACTATGAACCTAAAAGGAGCAGAATTTTTTTTCTGAAAAAATATTTAAAGATCAAAGAAGGCAATAGAACTTAGTGATTGGACTGATTAATTTTATATATCAGCTTGACTAAACTCAAGGTTTAGTATCATTTTTTTACTAAACTCTAGGTTACATGGGTACCTAGTGTGGTCAAAAACCAGTCTAGTTGCTGTGAATGTGTTAGATGTGATTAACGCTTAAGTCAATAAGCTGAGTAAAGCAGACAAATAAAGCACTGTAATATATATGGATCCAGCCAATAAGTCCAAATAAAGACAAGACCCTCAGGAAGTAAGACTTGTGCCTCCAGACCACAGCATCAGATCTCCCTTAGGTCTCTATCCTGCTTGCCTGCCCTGAAGATTTTTGGATAGTTGTGACCTAAATTCCTTAAATTCTCTTTTTATACATGCATCACATTGATCTGTTTCATTCGAGAGCCCTAATATAGTAACTGAATGTATTGAAGCTCCAAGTAGGAAAGGTTATGCTTTAGGAGATTGAGTGATGGTGACACTCACTGAGATGTGCAAATCAAAACTTGAGAGCTATCATTGATTTCTTGACCTCTTTGACCCCCCTGAATTCCATTTGTGACCCAGTTTTGTAATTCTGTTTCCATAACTGAAATTGAAAAATTACTACTACCTGAATATAAAGAGTTTTGTAACTTCTCAACTGGCATTCCATTTTCATCTCTTTCTCCACAATCCATCCCACACACAACAGTTTGCTTGCTTAAAAATGTAATTTATGCCAGGCAGTGGTGGCATACAACTTTAATCCCAGCACTCAGGAGGCAGAGGCAGGTGATCTCTATGAGTTTGAGGCCAGCCTGGTCTACAGAGTGAGTACCAGGACAGCCAGAGCTACACAGAGAAATCCTGTCTGGAAAAACCAAACAAACAAGCAAAATAACAACAAAAAAACTAATGTATACCAAGTGTGGTGATCCAGGCCTGTATCCCAGCACTCTTGATGCAGAAGCCAAAAGAGTCCAAGTTTCAGGCCAACCTGGGCTACATATCATGACCCTGCTGAATAAAACAGTAAATAATATTGCTTCCTTCCAAGTAAAACCTCCTTAACGACTTCTTGTTTATTTTTAGAAATACATCAACTTCTTGGCCTGGGAATGTAGCTTAGTTGGCAGAGTGCTTGCCCAGCATGCACAAGACCCTGAGTTTAATCTCTAGCACCACATAAATGACGTGGTAGCACACAGGAGATGGAGGCAGGAGGCTCAGGAGGGCAAGGTCATCCTGAACTACACATGAGACCCCATCCCAAAATGACAGTTCAACGTTTTTCATGGGCTTATCACAGACTGTCTTACCTCCTTTCAGACATATGCTGATCTCTTTCTTTTTCTCCGTCTTCTCCTTTTCCTTCTTCTGCTCTCCTTCCTTCTGACTCCTGGCCCCTCCATCCTTGATTCCCTTCATTGCTGAGGCTGCTCTTTTCTCTAGGAGCTTGTGTCACTGCTGTTTCTTCCTGTGGTGCTCTTCCCACACTCTGCATGGATGGCCTCTCCTCCTTCATATCAAAGCTGAATGTTACATTTACAGAAATCCCTTCTGTGAGCTGAGCATGTAGCTCAGTGGGTAGAGTGCGTACCTGGCATGCAGAAGGCCCTGAATTCAGTCCGTAGACCATAGAGTCTGGTGGCACATTAGAAAAGGACCTTCCCATTCACTCTCCACCTCATCATTCTGTTATCTGGTTTGTTGCAGCATTTATTCTGTGATTATCTTGTTTTCTATATGAAGCACAGGGTCTCGCCTGTTTCCTTTTGTTGTGAGGTAGCAGAGGGGGCATGAAACAAGGTCTTACACTATGTAGTCCAGGCTAGCCTGGAACTTCCTAGGTAGTTCTTGACTTCCACTCTAGATTCATCCTCCTGCCTCTGCTTCCCAACTAGATGGGGTTGCAGGACTGTATTCCATCACATGTAGCACTTTTGTGTTCTTTGTTGTTATATTCCTGGTACCTGGCACATAGTAAATGCCCAATAAGGTCTCTTAAAAATGACTCAGTGACCTCACTTAAAGAATACAGGGAAAATTGTTTGGCTATACTGTAGTCAGAAGTTTTCCTGTGTCCTGCCTGGTCCACAGCCGCTTAAACCCAAGTAAACACACAGAGGCTTATATTAATTAAAACTGCTTGGCCATTAAATCAGGCTTTCTACAGACTAGCTCTTACACTTAAACTCAGCCCATTTCCTTTAATCTATATGTTGCCACGTTTTCCATGGCATTAGCTATGTGCCATTACATGCTGCTCCCTGGACAGCAGGCTGGCATCTCCTGTCTCAGCCTTCCTCTTCCTAGAATTCTTCTTGTCTGCTTATCCCACCTATACTTCCTACCTGGCTACTGGCCAATCAGTGTTTTATTAGACCAGCATACAAAAGCATCCCACAGCATTTCCCCTTTTCTGTTTAATTAAAAAGGAAGGTTTTAACTTTAACTTGGTAAAATTACGAATAACAAACAGTTATCAAGCAAGAATTACAGTTACAATATCTAGTCTATTTGTATTTGGCAAAATTAAAGAAAAAATTCTATATATCCTATATTTGTGAGTCTAAAGTTTCGTATCTAATTTATCTTTTATCATAACCAAGGAAAATTGTAACTATCTAGTCTTCAACTATATCAAAGACCTCAGAAGGATACGATATTACCTAAGTAAACAGAAAGAGCATTGTAAGCAACTTCTAAAAATGTAAAATAACAGAGACAGCTACCTGCCTGGACAGTTCTCAAAGTTCCTCTGTAACTTTGGGGCATCCATCTTCAGCCCATAGGCCTAGTCTCTCAGTCATTTTTTTTTTTTCTGTGTCCTGTAGAATGTTTGGCAGTTTCTTCTGCGAAGCAAGAACCTCAAAGATCATCTTGCCTTGCAAAGTTCACTGGTCACCTTCCTATGGGTTCTGCATGTCTAGTTTATACAACATATCATCAAGCAGTCAACGCAGAGGCACTTTTTTGCCCAGTGGCTAACTTTTGCCACAAAGAAAACAAACTCCATAATGAGTTTCTTCAATACCCATTATCATCTCCTAAGTAGATTGGTGCTTCCAGGAGCAGACATGTCTCAATGTCTAGAAAGTCAAAGTTCTTAAAACATTTTAAATACCATATTCTGTAGGTCTTTGAAGTGTTTGAAGATTACCTACCTAATTGAATTATATCTATGTATATCTAGAAAACTTAACATGACTATAAGTTTGACTATCATAGAAGACTAATTATTAGTCTGTATTTCTTAGTTGTACAATTTAAATGAGCTGCACAAACATAATATCTTAAACAAGAGTAGAAAGATACATACGGTATAACAAAATTAACTTCAAATTTGTATCAGTAAAACTAAAATCTATATCAATGTAAAACATTTTAAGCAAGTTGCTCTTTAAAAGTAGGTTCAACAATCCATCCTTTTATCCTATCATATCTACATCCTGTATTTCCATATCATATTCCCCTTTCTTTTTTTAGAAAGATATTGACGATGACCAATAACAATTTGTAACTAACAACCTAAGTAAAGACAAGCATCCATAATCCCTTTTTTGGGAATGTGGGTGTAGTTTTCTAGGCTACTTCCTGCTGATAGAGGGCGCTGGTAATCTTATGGGAACACAAAGAAAAGTTTAGGATTATGGTCAAGTCCTGACTGGAATAGTTTGTGAGGCTGTATTCTCTGAGCCAGTTGCCTTGAAGTTGATTTTGGATGTTGGATGATCTGGGCCCTCGTGTCATTGGAAACTTTTCATGGGGTCTTGGCTGTTCAAACCATATTAGCCTGGAAGCTATCCATAGGTTCTCACATTCTGTGGAAACAAAAGCAGAACCTCTTTTCCAAAGTAACATATCCTTAGACATAAATTTTGAAATCAGGATGTCTTTAAAATATACATATTGATTTAACTCAGCACCTTTTACAATCAAATGTCTCTCTGCAGTTAAAAATCCCAGAGACAACATAATCCAGATTCTCTGTGTAATATCCATTTTTACATGGTTTATTTTTTATATTACCTTTACTATCTCTTTAAAGACTTTATGTAACTGTCTATTCCTTTTCCTCTCTCTTTCAAGCCTACATACATTTTTACACATACCGTAAACCATTTAGAGGTTTATTTAATCTGAATCTGACCTATTGTGAATCTATTGCTTTAAATTTTAGAATGACTAGGACTGAAATGACAGTGTGGCTGCTGGCTCTGCCCACCTCAGCTTCCCAACGTGGTGGAACTACATTTACAGCCAGCTCTGGGAACCATGCTCACCGCTGACTCTGGGAAGCAGTGGGTCTATGCTTCCATCCAGCAGCGTGTAGCACAGAAAAAATTTTGTTGTTGTTGTTGTACTAGTAAAAGCTATATCCATCATGCATCATATTGCACAGCTTCCAGAAACCTCTGTGTAACTCAGTGGGAATCTGCGATGCTGTAGCTCCAGCCCGCATGCCGCAAACCCGCCATAGCCAGGGTACATATCATTGTACCCAGGCCCGCCATAGCGACATGAACTAGGAAGATGCTCTTAGCTACATTTATAATCTCTTCTTAAGCTCTCTCAGGTTTTAGGTGGAAACTCTTGCCCCCCGTTGGGCGCCATTTGTAATCAGAAGTTTTCCTGTGTCCTGCCTGGTCTGCAGCCACTCAGACCCAAGGGAACACACAGAGGTTTATATTAATTAAAACTGCTTGGCCATTAGCTCAGGCTTACTACTGACTAACTGTTACACTTAAAACTCAGTCCATTTCCGTTAATCTATATATCTCCACATTTTCCATGGATTTACCTGCTCCCTGAATGGCAGGCTTGCGTCTCCTGTCTCAGCCTTCCTATTCCTAGAATTCTCCATGTCTGCTTATCCCACCTATACTTCTTGCCTGGCTACTGGCCAATCAATGTGTATTAAACCAGTGTACAAAAGCATTATTCCACAGCAGCTACACAGCTATTGACTAAATGTCTGCTATTCTTTGGATTGTTTTTATATTCCAATTCTGTGTATTTACAATAGGTGTAAATATACAATGCTATAGGGTGTGGCACGTTCTTCTAGCCACTCAAATGCTCTGCTTTCATTGAGCTGGCCACTTGTGCAATGCATATAGGAGCATGCACAGTTACTTTCTCCTTTTCTGGAAATTGCTGTAGAATACAATAGCCAATGAGATCCTCAGAGCCATGTCTGCTGTTTTAACATAGCAGAGACTTAGAAGCAGAGTAACTAAAGCTATTGGACCTGTAGTTCAGACTCCCTTATGCCATGGACCTCTTCTCATTTTCCAACAAGCCTTCCAAATAATATGTGCTTCAAGGTAGATAGAGTTGGGACCTGTCCCTAAGTGGATTATAAGCAACCCTGTAACATCATCAAATGTGTGGTAAATCCTTTCCAGTGTTGACTCCCCAGGGAACAGTGTTTAAGCCTTTATGTCATTGTCTTCACTTGAATCTGGACCCTTATGGTTTCTTTTTGAACTACTGAAATGTATAGACACATACCCATTCCTATGCCATAAAGTGACTTGAAACCTACCTGTATTTCTTAGAGTGCTCTTGTAGATGCCAACTGCTCTTTAAGAAGTCTGTTTTTTGTTTTGTTTTTTTGAGAATGGGACTCATGTAAAGCAGATTGACCCCCAAGTCACTAAATGTAGGTAAAGATGGTCTTGAACTATACAGGTCTTTCTCCCTCTATTGCTCAAGTATTGGGATGATAGTTTTGCACTACCATACCCCAACTCACATAAGAATTCTTTCTTCTTTTTTTTTTTTTTTTCCGTTTTTCAAGAAAAGGTATCTCTGTATTAACAGTCCTGGCTGTCCAGGAACTCACTTTTTTGTAGATCAGGTGGGCCTCAAACTCACAGAAATCCACCTGCCTCTGCCTCACAAGTGCTGGGATTAAAGGTGTGTGCCACCATTGCCCAGCACATAAGAATTCTTAATGCTGGGCTGGAAAGATGGCTCAGAGTTTAAAAGCACTGGCTGTTCTTCCAGAGGTCCTGAGTTCAATTCCCAGCAACCACATGGTGGTTCACAAGCATCTAAAATGAGATCTGGTCCCCTCTTCTGGCCTGAAGGCATACATGTGGCAAAACTTTGTGTACATAATAAATAAATAAATAAATAAATAAATAAATAAATAAATAAATAAATAAATCTTTTTTAAAAATCTTAATACCTTGAGATCACCATGCTTTGATAAAGTTCAAGTCAGCTACATGGAAAAGCTGTAGAGGAAGAAATACTTAGCCAGACCATGACTAAATCAGTTGAGTTGCCACACATGAGTGTGAAGAAGCCATCTAGTATCCATCCTAATTGAGCCTTATATTATTTCATCCCTAGTCACCATTTGAACACAATTATGCAAAATCCCAAGCAAGAACAGCCCAACTGACCTCATCAGTCTTCAAATGTAGGACAATCAAATTATTTTAAACATCTCTGTGGAATTGTTGTAGACATAAGTACCTGAAAGAATGACTCCCCCAGAACATTAGAATTTGAAACTTGAGTTCCTAGAGCCTGGTAGTTGATGGCTGAAGGTAGGACCACAAACCTGCTTGATAATTTCTTCAGCCACCTTACTTCATCTTTCCTTTGTTGAGGTTAAGATGTCTGCTTTCTCTTAACACAGCCCATGCCTTTCCAGTGAATTCTTGACCTCAGCTAACAATCTTTTGTTTTGTTTTGTTTTTTTCGAGACAGGGTTTCCCTGTGTAGCTTTGTGCCTTTCCTGGAACTCACTTGGTAACCCAGGCTGGCCTCGAACTCACAGAGATCCGCCTGGCTCTGCCTCCCGAGTGCTGGGATTAAAGGCGTGGGCCACCACTGCTCGGCCTCAGCTAACAATCTTAATACACAGTAAGGCAGTAATAGCAGTCGAGACATCCTTACAGGCCAATGTTTTGCTGTAGATAGCAGGTACTTAAGTGACCTTGAAGAACTGAGGACCTTTAGCTGGGCATAATGACTGAAGCAGGTAGAGTTACACAGAGAGCTCCAGCCCAGGCTAGGGCTACGATGAGAACCCATCTTAACAAAGGGGGGAAAAGGAACTGGGTTTGTTTTGTTTGCAAGAAAAACCTGCCCACAAGACCACTGTTTTTCTTCCTAAGAGGTAACCTGAAATGAATACAGCCGAGGCCCAAAGCAGCAAACATTTTTATTATACAAGCTGGCAAAGCTGAATCTGTAATTAGAACCAATAAACAGGTGGCTAAGAAGATGTTGGGTGCAAATAATTAGCCCAACAAGAAGTCTCTGAAGTGGCAATGTAGCTGGCTGTATGTACTACCCAGACCCAGGGCCTCACATCAGCTGTGAAACATGTTCTGAATACCCTCAGTCCCACTTGGCTGGAAATGTTGACAGTGTGTTTTTAAAACGTTAACTGAAAAAAAAAAAAAAAAAAAGGGAAATGCAGGGAAGGTAAGGCCAAATAACAAAACTGATTTCTCACCAGAGAAAAGGTTAAGCTGACATATGGACTTGTTTTTGTTTGTTTGGCACTGAACTTAGGACCTCAGGGGTGCTTGCTGGTACTTTAATAGTGAGCACACCCTGTACCCCTGACCTGCAGATTTTAACAGATATTTATCTAGTATAGACATAATAACATCCTGTTAACTAGGTATTAGCAATAACATTCTTTTAGTAGCTGGGTGTGGTAGCAGAAGATTGAAGGCAGAAGGATCAAGAGTTCAAGGCCAACCTCAGCTATATAGCTTGAAGCCAACCAGGGCTATCTGAGACTCATTCCCACCCCCAAAAAGAAAAAAAATAATTCGTTTAGTAGATGTATTCTTTAGTTCTATTCACTAAGAAGTATCCAATTGTGAATTCTTACAGAAAATAAAATTGAGATTTAGACTTAAAAATTAGTATGTTGGCCGGGCGTTGGTGGCGCACGCCTTTAATCCCAGCACTCGGGAGGCAGAGCCAGGCGGATCTCTGTGAGTTCGAGGCCAGCCTGGGCTACCAAGTGAGCTCCAGGAAAGGCGCAAAACTACACAGAGAAACCCTGTCTCGAAAAACCAAAAAAAAAAAAAAAAAAAAAAAAAAAAAAAAAAAAAAAATTAGTATGTTGTGATTTTGTTTGGTATTAACCTGTTTCCCTAAGTGTCATCAATTCCAGATGCAAAAAGAAAAAAATTTTTTCTGGTATTAGAAGTCCAAATTTTGAAACGTGGAATCATTCATTCATTCCTTTATCAAATAATTATTTGATACACCAACTATTCTTGGTTCAAAAGCTATTAACTTAAAGGTTTAAGCCACATGCAAAATTCAAATTAGGTTTAGGGGCTGGATAGAAGGCTTAGCCATTAAGAGGACCTGGGTTCAATTGCCATACTTGTTATTTTTAGTTTTTTTTTTTTTTTTTGGTTCTTTTGTGGGTCCTGTCACCCAGCTCCCAAATAAATCACACACAGAGGCTTATTCTTAATTATGAACGCCCGGCCTTAGCTTAGCTTAGTTTCTAGCCAGCTTTCCTTAACTTATCCCATCTACTTTTGCCTCCGGGCTTTTCCTGTTCTCTTACTTCTGTATCTTACTCTTACTCCATGGCTTGCTATGTAGATGGGTGGCTGACCCCTGGATTCCTCCTCCTTCTCTAGCTGCTAGATTTTAGATCCCTCCTCCCAGTTTTCTCCTATATATACTCTCTGCCTGTCAGCCCCGCCTATCCTTTCTCCTGCCTTGCTATTGGCCAGTTCTTTATTAAACCATCAGGTGTTTTACACAGGCACAGTAACACAGCTTCACAATGTTAAACAAGTACAACATAAACAAAAAATAACACACCTTAAAATAATATTCCACATTTCTCCCTTTTGTCTAAATAAAAATGAAAGGGTTTTAAACATAGTAAGACTATATACAATAACAATTATCAAGTAAGGATTACATTCACAATATTCTGTCCATTTGTAGTTAGCATATTCAGAGAAAATAATGCATTATCTATCCTATCTTAGTGAATCCAAAATTTTATACCTAGTTTACTTTCTATCATAACTAAGGAAAACTGCAACTATAACTATTTAGTCTTCAACTCCATCAAAGACCCAGAAGGATGTAATATTATCTAACAACAGAGACATTTGGCTGCCTGGAAAGTCACCCAAAGTTCCTCTGCAACTTTGGGGCATCCATCTTCAGCCCACAGGCTTAGAGTATCTGGCAGACTCTTCTATAAAGCAGGAATTTTGGACTGTCCTGTCTTATTTTGGCAAAATTTGTCAGCCACTTTCCTCTGTGTCCTGCATAATATCTGGCAGACCCTTCTGTGAAGCAGGAATTTTGAAGGACTGTCCTGCCTTGTTTTGGCAAGTTCAACAGTCTTTTCCTGTGTGTCCTGCATGTCCAGTCTGCACAGCACATTGTCAGCAGTCAAAAGCAAGAACAGTTTCTTTGCCCAGTGGCTAACCCTGCCACAATAAAAGCAAACTCCATAAGGAGTTTCTTCAATGTCCAGCATCTTCTCTGAAATAAATTGGTGCTGCCAGGATAAGATATGTCTCATTGTCATGAAAAACTTTAAATTAACAAAACATTTTAAATGCCATATTCTATAGATCTTAGAAGTATTTGAAGACCATCTATCTAAAATATACCTATTTAACCTAGAAAACATAATATGTCTACAAATTTGATCATTATAAATGACTAAATACTGACCTGTGTTTCTTGATTATCCTATATAGTTTATAGTAGCTTTAAAAAATTAGAATCTCACATTTATAAATAAACTGCATAGGTACAATACCTTAAACAAGAATAGAGACATATATACAATATGTTGTAACAAAAATAACCTTATTTTTTTATCAATAATCAAAATCCTTTAAACAAGAGTAGAAACGTGTATATACAGTGTAACAAAAATAACTTTAAATTGGTATCAATATTCTATATTCCTCTAAATAATAACAAACATCCATAACCCACAAAATAACCAAAAGCCACCCACACCCCCTAACTCCTGGGAATGTGGGTGTAGTTTTCTCCATACTTCTTCCTGCTGTCTGTGGACGAAGCATCTTTAGAGTCCCAGAGAGAAAATTTTAAGATAATGACCAAGTTCTGGGCTACCTTTACTGATAGATATCACCTATTAAATTTCAGGAGGTCTTGCCTGATCAAACCTGATCCTTATTAACCCTGAAGAAATCCACAGCCTCTCATCTCCTGTGGGAACAAAACTCCAAAGCATTTTTGATTTCCATTTGACAAATAAATTTTTGACTTTTTAAAAGTTAAGGCATTCCTAAAGTATCTAGATTGGTTCAATTTAGTAGTCAAGTTCACAAACCCATGTCTTTTAGCAGCTTAACAACAATAAAAAAATCAAATCAGGGGCTGGAGAGATGGCTCAGAGGTTAAGAGCACTGCTTGCTCTTCCAAAGGTCCTGAGTTCAATTCCCAGCAACCACATGGTGGCTCACAACCATCTGTAATGAGATCTGGTGCCCTCTTCTGGCCTGTGGGGATACGAACAATAAATCTTTTTAAAAAATCAAATCAATACAATAACATATAGAACCCAAATTCTCTGTGTATTTCCCATCTTACATGGCTTTTCTCTTTTACTCTCTAAGACTTTATTTTATAAACTATTCGTTTTTTTTTCTATGACTATACCCCTTTTCTTTGTTTCTTAAGCCTATGCACATTGTTAAACACATTGTAGCCTGCTTAGAGGTTTTTTCCTCTGGACCTGTTTTATTGCATATCTTCAGCCTTTTTTGACCACACAAACACACCTTAGACTACTGAGCTACACCTGGATCCTCTGCATACTGGGCTCTCAGCTGGCTCCGCCCACTTCTCCGGTCAGAAAAGCTAAGCATGAACTCAAGCCATTTGACCAGGAACTGCATTCAACCTTCCTAGAGCTATAGAGTGCCAATGCTTGCACTGCAGCGGGCGTTTTTTACGTAGGTTTTTTGTTCCTACTTAAAACATACTAGCTGCTCAATGCCTCACTGACCAGCAGAAACATCTGGCCGAAACTCTTAAAGGAGCCATATCCTTCCCCCCTTTATTTTTTTATTTTTTATTTTTTTAAATTCAGCTTTCTTTTTTTTTTTTTTTTTTTTTTTTTTTTTTTTTGGTTTTTCGAGACAGGGTTTCTCTGTGTAGCTTTGCGCCTTTCCTGGAGCTCACTTGGTAGCCCAGGCTGGCCTCGAACTCACAGAGATCCGCCTGGCTCTGCCTCCCGAGTGCTGGGATTAAAGGCGTGCGCCACCACCGCCCGGCTCTAAATTCAGCTTTCTTAAGCCCTGCATGGAATAAGGGCCCACGTTGTAACGCCAAATTGTTGTTTTTGTCTCTTTTGTGGGGCCCGTCACCCAGTTCCCCAATAAATCACACATAGGCTTATAATTACTTATGAATGCCCAGCCTTAGCTTGGCTTAGTTTCTAGCCAGCTTTCCTTAATTTATTCCATCTACCTTTTGCCTTTGAGCTTTTCCCATTCTCTTACTTCTGTATCTTACTCTTACTCCATGGCTTGCTGTGTGTGTAGCTGGGTGGCTGACCTCTGGAGTCCTCCTCCTTCTCTGGCTGCTAAGTTTTAGATCCCTCCTCCCAGTTTTCTCCTTCTATATATACTCTCTGCCTGCCAGCCCCGCCTATCCTTTCTCCTGCCTTGCCTGGCCAGTTCTTTATTAAACCATCAAGTGTTTTACACAGGCACAGTAACATAGCTTCACAGAGTTAAACAAATGGAACATAAAAGTAACACACCTTAAAAATATTTCACAACACATACTCACATAGCAGCTATCAATAAACTATAGCTCCAGTTCCTGGGGATCCAACCACCAGGCTAGCATGGTACACAGATATACATGTAAGCAAAACACTTCCACACACAATAGAGTAATAAAATACTTTAAAGGGGGTTGGGAGGTTGAGGACGGGGGATGTGTCTCGGGTAATAGAGTACTTGCTTAACATGTACAAAGCCTTGGGTTCAGCCTAGATCTCCAGCACTGTCTAAAGCAGATGTGGCAGTACCTATGTGTAATCCCAGCACCTGGGAAGTGGAAGCAGGGGATATGAGGTTTTGAAAGTTTTTTTTTTTTTTATTTTTTGAGACATGGTCTGACTGTGTATGTAGCCCTGGCTGGCCTTGAACTGACAGAGCTCTGCCTGCCTTTGCTTTCTGAGTGCTTTGATCAAAGGTGTGTGACAATGTGCCCAGCAGGAGGACCAGAAGTCAAGGTCATGCTCAGCTATACAGCAAGTTCAGGGCCAGCCTGGGATACCTGAGATACTCTCTAAAACTAAAAATCGTGTTTGAAGGCTAGAGTGTGGCATTCTTGGCTGGCGTGTTCAAAGTCCCAAGTTCAATCCTCAACACATCAACCCAGACACGGTAAGAGAAGTGGTTCTTGAACTTCCTAATGCTGCAGCCCTTTAATACAGTTCCTCATGTTGTTGTGATGATCCCAACCATAAAATTATTTTCATTGCTACTTCAGAACTAATTTTGCTGTTATGAATTGTAATGTAAATATCTGTGTTTTCCAATGATCTTAGGAGACCGCTGTGAAAGGGTCATTCCACTCCAAAGGGGTTGCGACCCATAACTTCAGAAAAACTTCCATAGAACATGCCTCTAATTCTAGCACTTGGAAGGTGAAAGCTGGAATCGGGAGTACACAGTCAATCGGCCTCAACTACATAGCCAGGTTTGGGACCAGTCTGGATTACGAGAGGTCCTGTCTCAGAAATAAATGGAAAAAAAAAATGGGTTTGGAGGAGTCAAAGTTTGTATGTTACTTTTCTCATCACTGGGACAAAATACCTGATAGAAGCAATTTTTTTTTTTTTCTGAGACAGGGTTTCTCTGTGTAGCTTTGGAGCCTGTCCTGGAACTCACTCTGTAGACCAGTCTGGCCTCGAACACACAGAGATTGGCCTGCCTCTGCCTCCTGAGTGCTGGGATTAAAGGCGTGCACCGCCAACGCCTGGCAGCAGCTTGCTTTTTTATTCAGTCCAGGACCCTAGTCCATGGTATGGTGCAATCCACAGTTGAGGTTAATTTCACCTAACCTCTGTTAACCTAATCTGTCTAATCCCTCACAGGCACAGGGCAATTCTGGATTCAGTTGACAGTATTAATCATCCCAAGGTACTATGGAAAATATATTCACTATGTGCATTCAATTCTGTAGAACTGAACATTGTAGTTCATATCCTAATTGTTCCTAATAATAAAAACCTGGGGCCAGATATCAGGGTAAATGCTGAAAGATCAGAGACAAAGGAGCAAGCCATAGCCACCTCTTACCTTGCCAACTCCTCAGCCTGAAATGGGGCAGAGTGTTATCACTTCCTCTCTCCACCCAGCCATACCACTTCCTTTTTCCACCTCCCAAGTGCTGGGATTAAAGGTGTGTGCCACCAATGCCTGGCCTCTATGGTTAACTAGTGGCAAGCTTTATTTGTTAGAGCACAAATTATCACCACAGTACGTTTCTTTTTCAAACAGGAAAACAAGTATCTAAGACTGCTGTGCCCTTTATTTAGTCCTTAAAGACTAACCTGTTCATTGTACTCTCTAGGACTGTTTTTCAACCTGTGGGTTGTGACTCCTTTAGGGTCACATATCAGATATTTTGCATCAGATATTTACATTATGATTCATAACAGTAGCAAAATTACGGTTATGAAGTAGCAACAAAATAAATTTATGGTTGGGGTCACCACAACTTGAGACTGTATCCACTGTTCTAGGGTAACTCTAAAATCATAAGTAATAATAGTAGTCATCTCTCTTTCTCTGTAAAATATTGGTTTGGCTCTATGGATCCTCAAATCCTTTATATAAAATGGCTTAGAATTGCATAAAACTACACCATCCCCCATACTCTGTAAATCACCTCTGTATTATTTGTAATACCCAAGAGGATGAAAACGCCATGATTATACTATATCATTTAAGAGTTAAAGATACGTCTACAGCCTTGGTATAGGATATTATTTTTTCAAATATTTTCAATCAACAGTTGTTTGAAAAAGTGAATATTCAACTGACAGGTATAGAGGACTGGCTGTATTCCTAGTCTAACAGATTTACAAAAATAGAAAAAATTTGGTTTTTGGAGACAGGGTTTCTCTGTGTAGCCCTAGCTGGAACTTGCTTTGTAGACCAGGCTGGCCTCCAACTCAGAGATTTACTTGCCTCTGCCTCCCAAGTGCACCATGCCCAGCTAAAAATAAATTGTGCTTTCAGACTGGGGTTGTAACTCAGTGGTAGAACACTACTTGCTAAGCATGCTGGATTTGATATCCAACACAGTACAAAGGAATGTTTTCTTCCCTTGGGCTCCCCCACCCCTTGTTTTTAGACAAAGTCTTGCTATATCTATTTAGCCCAATCTGTCCTTGAACATGGGATAAGCATTTTACCACAGTCCCCCAGTGCTAGGATTGCAAGCATGTCCAACACTCCCAACTCAAGGAGTCTTGTTATTAAAGCTATTGAAAAATGAATAACATCTGAAGTGAATCCAGGCTTTCTTGGCTGCTTTTTAAAGTGAAGTACTAAAGTTGTGATTCTTGTTTGCTGGGTGAGTTCCAGCTATTTGGAAGCTGAGGCAGGAGGATCACCAGTTTAGAGTTGACCTGAGTAACAGACTGTCTCTTAACAAAATTCCAAAATTGAGTCATTTGAAAAAAAAATATTTTATTTCTGATTTGATACAGAAACAGCTAATTGACTTTTAACACTTTGACCCCAAATCACAATCAATCTCCAGTACCAAAAATAAAGTGCAGGGGACCAAGCATCTGCCTCAAACCCTCACACTTTTGGGGATTCTAGAGAGCTCTAAACTAACTTCTCATTTCTGTCTACCCAGAGTAATTTCTTCAAGGAGTACCCTAAATCCAGACAGTAAGCCATGCCCTGCCCAAATCTGACTAGTCTGTCTATGACACTAGCAGCCAATGAGTGCCTTCAGTAGTTGAAGAAAGGGAACACCCTTAACTTATACATTGCTTTGAAAGGTCTCCTGTAGCAAGGGCTGTGAAGCTCTGGGCCTGAACCTCCTGCTTCCACTCCCCCACCCCCCACCCCCAGATATGTAATCAAGCATATGTAATCAAGCCAAGCTTTGTGTGGAGTCACAGAACTCCTAGCTGGTCTTCTTACTCCCTAACAGAGACTCTTGCTACTCCTTTGCTTGAACCCCTCCCGTCATTTGAACACTGTTTATGGCCTGCCTTCTGCAGTTCTTGACTCTTTTTCCAGCAGTAACCAATGATCTCCAGTGCTAGGCACTAAACTTACGGCAGTTATCAGTTGACTAAACAGTTAAGTAGAGAACTTCATTCCAAGTCAGAGACCAAACCCAGGGCTTGTACATGCAAGGTATGTACTATATCCCCAGCTTTCCCGATAATATTTTAAAAGTAATCTGTCTTTAGGAAGGGTAGTACATTCAACAAATATTGTAAAATATCCGTTTATATGGTCGTTACTAAAAGCTCTGAGGCTCACTTTATCTTTTAAGAGGGATTCTGGCATGGCAAGTCCTTTATTATCTCTTTATCATCTACTCTGTTCACACTTGTTAACTAGTTAGTACTTTGCACTGCTGTTTAAACCCAGGGTCTCATGTATGCTAGGTACCTACCCCATGCTGTGTCCCCAGCCATTTCCCAACTAAACATACTCATAACAAACAAGTTCTCAACAACCATGGGTACGCTTTTCATTGACTTACCCAGTGTTCTTCGGTTACTGCAATCACTGCTCACGTCTTTAAGAATTCTTGAGTTCTCTGGTGGTATATTTACCCTACTGTACCTTCTGCCTCCAACTTCCTAAGACTTTGTGTACAATCCTCCCATCTCTATTTTGAAGACAGGGTCTTACCCAATAGCCCTGACTGGCCTCCCCTTCCTGGTATATATGTGGTATGATACCAGTTACCATTTCAAACACCACCCCTCCGAAGACCATCTCCCTTGAAATCCCCATTCCTGCTGTTGACTGCTTTGTACTTTATAATGTGTTCATCTTTAGATTGCTCAAAGGTTTGACAAAAACTGAGACTAGGAAACTGAATTCAGATCAAGACTCCAGTCAGCTTGTATGTCTGTAAGAGTCCTCATCAAGCTCACTGCCCAAAGCTAACCCCTTCTTTATATGGATTGATTTCAGATGTTTTCTTTCATTGTGGCTCACAGAAACTGCTAAGACTATGATGGTGTAATGGTAATTAAGAGACCTGCACTCTACTCCCAGCTGTGACCTTTATCTGCATAATGAAGAATTAATTTGGAAGCTGCAGTTTCCTTCTCATTTTAAAGCTGGATGCCTTTAGGCCCAGGTTCTGTATTCCTTTTTATAACAGTATTTTGTAGACTACATTGCTGTACAAGGAAGTTTTGTATATATGTACAACCATGGTCATCCAAGAATGCCAGCACACTGCAGTGCTGTTTGAGTTTGCTCTTGGTTCCCAGCTCTGTCTTCACCTTGTCTCTGTATTGGTTTGACCTCATCTACAACCCACTCTGATCTTACAGCATGTCCTAAGGTCAGAATCAAAAAGAATGAGAAAACACTGACTACTTACAAAAGAAAAAGGAAGAATGCTCAAAATTCCATTGTTTCTGATGGCTGATAAAATGTCATCAAAGAAAAGTACTTCCATAAAAGTTTTATTTATCCCCACAACAACCCTGTGAGGTAGGGTGATCAGGGCATTTGAAGATGAGAAAACTAAATCTACATTACTTGTTCACGGCTATACTGCATAGTAAATAAGTAGAAATTAAATTGAGATTTTTAAATGTCCACGACTTCATATTGATTCATGTGGAAATAAGTAGAGAGAATATTAACTCCTCTCTACCTTAATACCAAAAGGACACTACCTTGAAAAATCCCATTTCAAAAGATGAAAGTAGCATTTCATTGCTCATTTCTACAAAGATTTATAAAATAAAAAAATAGTGAAATATTTTAGTTAATATATATAATGGTCTCATTCAGGGACATGTCCTTCAGCTATGTAAATGATCAGCTATTCAGAGTTCTATAAACACAAATTCTTTAAAAAGTATGAATGACAAAAATGATAATGAGCAGTAGCCTCAATCTTCATTATTCCTCCTCATATCTTGAATAAGTTCTGTGAAATATGGTCCCAGCTTTAAAAAAAAAAAAAAAAAAAGAAAGAAAGAAAAACAAAAACAAAAACCAAAAAACCCTACACCACAGAGAAAAAGCCTGGTGAACTTTTGTAACCTATTCTCAAACAGAACTATTTAGAACAGGAATATACCAAAGTTGTCTATTTGAATCACTGGGAGAACTTTTAAAAACACACAACTCCCAACCATGTTCCTTGAGAAAGCTTCCCAGGGGGTAGGCTTTAAGAGTCTGTAGTTTACAAGTTCCTCAGAGTAATTCTGATCAACAGGCAGCTTTGGGAATCACTATGTATCTTAAAATAATAGTAGTAAACCATAAACTAGAATAAATTTGTTCTCTTAAATCCTTTTTAAAAGGATCTCAAAACATGTTTGTGGACTAAACTGATTTACAATCGAATTTCAGTTCAAGATAACAGAGAAACATTTTATGAAAATGTATCCTAGTAGTGTGATTTGGATTTCAATAATTTAAGTAGCATCAAATATAAGGTACTGAGTTTTGTGGTTCTAACTGAAAACTTTTTAAGGTATTTTATACAAATTCCTAGCAGGTTTTCAACTCAAGGGAAGACATGAAAAGCAATGCTATATTCAAATACATTTAGCACTGAAAAAAAAAATCAAATACAGCCCAGAGAGGAATAAGAAATTGAATGAATGACAACCTAAGGCCTCTTGGCCTTACATTTTTGTTCCCAGTCCACTCTTCCCCTATAAGGGGAAATAAAATAAACATTCTTTCCTAGTTCTTGGCATAGTTATTCGGTGGGTAACTATTCTAAGTTAATTTAGACATACAAGATTTAAAGAGGTAACAAATAAATACCTAGGAAGACGAAGAAGTCAGGTCACAAAACCTTAACTAGCTAGTGATGTAGTGTATAACACCATCAGATCAGTACAAGGAAAGGAAGGC
This sequence comes from Peromyscus maniculatus bairdii, assembly GCF_049852395.1. Classification (NCBI taxonomy): domain Eukaryota; kingdom Metazoa; phylum Chordata; class Mammalia; order Rodentia; family Cricetidae; genus Peromyscus; species Peromyscus maniculatus. Next base: position 99,847,522 of record NC_134855.1, on the reverse strand, counting down.
TTCCGTGTCCTTTATGTGACTGACACAAACGCGGAAGAGATCTGATCCTTATGAAGAATCTGTGCTTGCTGTAAGACTTGTAGGAATAATGAAACGCCTTCTTCACTGATGAGATGAAGTCTCTCTTACAGGCAAGTTGACAACACAATAAGAATGAACTCCGTTAGAAGGCTGAATGAAAGTAAAAGCTAGCAGAAAAAGTCATTGGCAAAAGGTAACTTAAAAAACAAAACAACAACAACAAAAAAAACACTGTCAACCCTAAAAAAAAAATTACCCCCAGAAATATATATATATATATGTATATATATAAAACAATGTACACATCCATATTACTGACAGTTACAAGAAAATAGCCATTTATAGAAGTCACACAATGCTTTCAACAAGTCCCAATACAATTTTGGGAAACAAATAAAGCCATTGGATAAATAAATATACATACTAGCAAATATAAAACAATTTCTGGTTACGAATTGTCATCAATTCTCTTTTAGGACCCAGAGAAAAATGGTAGTAAATCTGGTCAGGACTACATATATTACATGGGATTAAAAAATACAACCAATTAAAACATCCTCTAACAATGATACAAATATTTAAAAGAATGTCTTAAAAGTCAAACATTCATAACTGGAAATAGCACAATTTTAATAGGTCCTAAGAGTTGTAATGTGTACACAGGTAGCTTGCTGTGCCTCATGGATCCATGGCCCCTGCATTTACTACAGTCATGTTTACTGTGTGCATTGACAGCTGGGCACGTCTCAATTCAAAAATTATACACCTCCCACTACCTAAATGGAAGAGTTCTACAGCTACCAACAAAGATAAGATATGACTGGAAGATAATCTACTGAGATGGGAAGTAGCTGGCTAAATTGTTTATTTGTAATTTACACTTTGTGTCAACAACTTTAGAATTACCCAAATAAAGCAATGGAAAAAATAATAATTAATTTGGTCTCAACTCTCAGGTCATATAAACTTTCCCACAACATATTTTGTCATTCTTACTCAGCTGACTTAAAGGAGCTCTCTTTGAATGCGCCTGCTTTATTATCATTTAAGTGCCAACAGGCACAAAGGTATAAGTGTTTACATTTCCCCTTAAAGATGTGGGAAGGGCTTTGAGACTGTATTCATTTAATCAGGAAAACTTTCAACAATTATGCATGTCAAAAATTTAGATCTTGTATAAGTTTGGGGTTTGCTATACTAGCATAAAAATGATGGGATCAGGAAGAAATTAACTAGGTTCACAATTTTGAGCAAGAGCATATGTAAAGGTAACGTATGTACATTTTATTTCAAGAAAGACATAAGACAAACAGCATAAAGATGCCCAGGTGCCCTAAAGATAAATACACTTCAAAGATTCTCATTAAAATGAATCTGTAGTATTGTTCTTGCAAGCAAAATACCCTTTGTAAAATTAAAAAAAAAAAATCAGTATTCTGAATTGCAAATGCTTTTGCTTTTTTTTTTTGCAGAAAATCTGCCATGATTATTTTTTTTTTTTTTAATGAATAAGGATTTTCCACAAAACAGGCTTGCTCTACATGCTAGGTTTTTAAACAGTTCAGTGACACATATGCTAACTACATACACAACAGATAATATAGTAAGAAAACACTCAACCTGATGAAAAGTTAAAATCTTCATTAATACACTGAAAACTGACAACTCATGCCTTTAAAATCAAAAATACAAAAATTAAATGTTTTCCTAAAAAGATTTCCTTATTTTAAGGATTCATTTGAAAATGAAGCTGCATGTAATTTGTACAGTAAGTTGTACAAGTAAACAGGTAATATACATAAAAAATTAACTGACATACTCCTCAATTATCAGTTGTCCACCTTTAATTTCCAATACTGTACTTTCTTAACAAGCATACAAAATATCAAACTTCTCTTTAGAAAAAGTGCCGTTCTTTGACATCCTTTACACAAAAACAGTCTGAGCCTGCGGCATGTTAATGCAGTTGAGAGGCAAAGCATACTAACTCTTACAAATTCTACCTTCCATAAAAAGCCCCCTGAAAAGGAGATTACACGCCACTATAAAAATATCAACCTCTTGTGGTAGCTGCATTAGAGAACCAAGGCGTGACGACTATTTTCATATAGCATAGAAAACCACTATGAGCATATTAACTGCACTGGTGGCCGGGAGTGTACTGTGCCACAGGATTATGCATAGCTACTGTTAGGTACCAAGACTGTTACACAGAGTTTTAAACTGATTGTAACCGAGAGCATAACAGAGGTACTAACCAGCCCATGCCAAGTAAATACTGAGTCACTGTGCTGAATACTTCATTCCTGGAGAAAACCAAAGGCAGCAGTAACTGAATCAAGCCCAACAGGAGACTGAACTCGTTCTCCTCAAAGGTTAGTGAGCACAGTGAAGTCTGAGGTATACCTTTATCCATTGAATGTGTGCCATTGCAAGATCTTACCATCTGGAATACATGTCATCACAATGGTTCAAATCGTTTGAATATTAGTCATTCATATATTCTTACCTACCCAGTCTCTTGATTTTTGAAGATTTCACCTACAGTAGAATATTACAGAACAAAATATAAATGCATGTTTTTTTTTTAAATGAAACTTACATGGACTAAAAGTAGAGAATATTTTTAAACAAATATACAATATGCAGGCAGACAAAGCAGGAAAACGGCCATTCAAATGTATATTTAAAAAAAAAAAACAAAAAACTAAAAATTGACTATTTCCAGAAAACTATGAAGCGCCTCAACTAAAAGGAATGCATTATGAGATTCTAATCTAATACAGGTCAGAAATGTAAAAAGGTTATAAACCTTAACAGGAAAAATAAAACAACTTTTTACTGGCCATTCCTGTTGAAATGAGAATAGTAAAGTAACAGAAGAGTGGCTACAAACCCACTGAGAGCACCGAACAGAGAGAAGTGAGAGTCCACTTTCACCTCTGTTGTTATCATAAAATCCTGTGTATACAGGGCAAACTGCTGGTGGCAGACACAGAATTCTTGATCAACTGCAGATGTCCTGTACAGAAAAAGTTTCACTGGAGTTGTACTAGTTCTACAGACGCCTCTGTTCTAGCCTACCCGCTGTATGTGTTCAATCTGAGATAGTCTCTTTCTGTAACCCTTGATTATTATTGGGCACCAAAGATAAGAAAAGCAAGACGGGGTACAAAAATGCAAAATTTCAACAGTAATGGCAATGTTTTTGTCTTAGTCCAAAGGGTCCTGCATTCTCTCTCCCCCCTCAGTGATCTGACAAGTCTCTGAACTTAATCTGGGGGCAGCAAATCATGCAAGCGAAATCTGTCTCTGATGTGAGGTCGAACATCTTCATTCTGTGTGGAGAAAAGATTATTTTTGAAAAGTCACATGATTTCTAAGGTATGGTCCTATATAACACTATGAACACTCTTTACAGAGGAAGCGGACTACTACTTTACTTCATGACACATTATTTTGCTTGGCAAATACAGTCAGCTTCTATAACCAATCTACAAGCTCACATCTGTACTGGCAGACTTTTTTCTTTGCCATTAATCTCTAAACAATACAGAGCAAACAACTTACCTAGCATTTACATTGTACTAGCTATTACCAAGTACTTTAGAGGTAATTTTAAGCATTTGGGAGGGTACATGAAGGTTCTATGCAAACACCACACTAAACTCTCTAAGGGACTTGAGTACTTATAGAATCATGGGGGATCCAGGATCCAATTTAGAAGGGTTATGGAGGGGTGACTAGGTATTAGAATACAATATAAAATAAACACAGAATTAAATTTAGACTCAAGCTTTTTTCATTGGGGGTGTGTGTAAAAAACAGTTAAGAAGCTAAACCAATGGGTAACCAAAAGGGTTACACCACTAAATTCTACATTCTACAACTGATTGACTTATGGATAAGAAACCAATTCCTAGAATAAAGGTTTAGTGACAAAGCATTACTTCTAAATGTGAATTATGACAGTAAAATGCATCAGCTTAGAGTAACTGTAAACAAATGGGGAAGCTATGAAATAGTGATAACAAAGCATTCAGTCTATAAACTTTGAAATACTGATAGACCTTATTTTAAGAATTTCTAATACAATTCAAAACTGCTCCTGGGAACAATAGTTAGCAGTAAGGATCATTTAGTACCTACAGTGAGGCTACAGAATCACTGAATTTATTCTGAGTCCTCTACCTTCACCCAAGGGAGGAATATTATTTATTCTTTGAGCACCCCAGCCTCCAGCCCAGGATTTCTCTTATAAAGTCAAAGGAGGAGCCCTTTTCTAAATCCTTGCTATCTCCAGTGCTTCTGGCTTCTCTGTTATTTTCCTCATAAATCACTTAATGAAGGAAAGCCTTGCTGTAGACATCTTGACCTGCTGGGCATGGTAGCACTCAAGAGGCAGGCAGATCTCTAAGAGTTGGGAGGTCAGCCTGAACATAGCTAGTTCCAGGCCAGTCAAGTCTCTGAGTGAGACCGTGTCTCAAACAACAACAACAACAACAACAACAACAACAACAACAACAACAACAACAACAACAACAAACTGATCTTGACCATTTTGGTCCATTTCATTTTACTAGCTACTGATAAACTTCCCCTGAAGACCAGCTGAATCATGGGAGGCTTGGTGCCCTGAGGCAGAACCTTGGCAGTTCCAGCTGATAACACACTTCTCTGCTTCCAATCAGAACTACTCATGAGTATCCCAAATCATGTGTTCACCAGGAACTCCCAGGTCACTAGCCTATTCTCCAACGTGATCTTTTTTGTCTCCCCCAACCACACTCACAGCTGAGCTCTTCCACATTGGGGAAATATTGAGCAGAGTTTTTAGCTCTCATGTTCCAGGTAACTCTTAACACCAAGCAAAAAAAAAAGCTAGGGGAAGTTTGTAAAAGGTTTGGGCTCCCTAAGGCTAACTGATCCCGTGTCTGTACCTCACAATGGAAGGTCAAGCTCACTCTCATGTTTCCAACAAGAGCCCTGCAGGTCCTCTGACTGCTTACTTTTGTACATTTCACGACAGGATTACAAGTGTTTGTAGACACTTTATCTTTTCAATATGCAAACAGAAATAAACTGTAGAGAAAACATTTTTTTTAGATAAGAGTTTCATTTAGTCCCAGGCTGACCTCAAGCTCACCATGTAGGTAAGAATCACCTTTAATTCCTGACCTTCCTGCCTCCATGGTCTCAGTGCTGGGATCAACTGACCATCCTTGTGCACCACAAGACTCAGAAACTTTTGTTTCAATAGAAGAGTGACCTGATCCAATTTCTACTGCATATTAAGTTTTATTAAAAACAACAAAACCAACCACAATCTTTTTCAACTTTTGCCACAATCTTCTACCAATTAACTTATTATTACTATTATTTGTTGCTGTTCTTTTTTTAGGGAGGATCTCTCTCTCTATGTAACCTAGACTGACCTCAATCTGATGATTCTCTCTCATTAGTCTTCCAACGTTAACTTTAAAAGCCAAAACAGAGAGATTTGTTCAATATAGTTTAGTTAACAAAAACAAAATAAATAAATAAATAAAATGTATGATATACTTACCAGTTCTACAAGCTTCTCCAGAAATGGAATCAATTTTAGGAGTTCATTGTCATTTTTATCCATAAACCAACTTTCTATAGGGATTCCATTAGAAAGCTAAAACAATAAATATGTAATTAAGTTCTCTTTAACTATATTAGCCTGCTTTGGAAAACTTAAGAAAACAGACTTAAGTAGCTATGGGTATAAAAGTTCCTTTGGAAAGAAATGCTACTAGGGTTTCACTGACAACTCAACAATGCAAGGGAGTTTAATGAATAAACTGAAGCTTGCTTAACTGATTGCTCAGTGTCATTTACTTCCTCAGTGAGTACAAAGGTAAACAATAAAAAGGTTCACTAAAGCAAACTCTACAAATTCATTCAAGAAAGTTACTAGCACAATGCTAGTCACTGTGGAGTAAAGAGATACTACCAATCTAAGCACTCTCGGAGAGCATGTGTGCATACTTTTACAAAAGGACCACGACCATCTACTCATTGTTTTGTTTCTGTTTTCTTTTGGTCTCTCCTTGGTTTTTTGTTTTTTTTTTTAAACAGGGTCTCACTCTGTAGTCACTGTTCTATTCTTTCAAAAAGAGGTCTTGAGCTCAGCGGCGGTAGTGGTGCACACCTTTAATCCCAGTACTCGGGAGGTGAGGCAAGTGAGTCTCTGTGAGTTGGAGGCTGGCCTGGTCTACAGAGCGAGTTCCAGGACAGGCCTTAACACCTGCACTTAGGCAATCCTCCTACCCCAGTCCAACCATTTTTTATGCTATCGATGCATGAGTACAAGGGTGGGGAAAAGCATTAATTTTAACAAAGTAAATACTAGGCCAGGCATGGTGGCCTTTAATCCCAGTACTCAGGAAGCAAAAGCAGGCTGATCTCAAGTTCAAAGATGGCCTGGACTACATAGAGAGACCCTGTCTCAAAACAAACAAACAGCACCCAGTGTGAGTCTTCCAGTAATTCAGCTGGTAGAACAGAGCTATAGAAATATTGGCAAAACAGAGAAAATGTTGCTGACACCACCTAAGACGCTCGGCGGCGGTGGTGGTGCACACCTTTAATTCCAGCACTCGGGAGGCAGAGGCAGGTGGATCTCTGTGAGTTCAAGGCCATCCTGAGCTACAGAGTGAATTCCAGGACAGGCTCCAAAGCTAAACAGAGAAACCCTGTCTCGAAAAACCAAAACAAACAAACAAAAAACAAAAACACCTAAGAAAACATTTCAAATTACTTAAGTCAATAGACTAGAATATTGCTAATTTTTGTTTTCAAACAGGTTTATGATTTAAGAAAATATCAAAATGCTACTGAACCGTGTCCTGCCCTCTCATTCCATCTGCAGATTTACTACTTAGATTTTCTTAATTTATGCTGTACTTCATGGAGAAGACAGTTTCTCACAAGCACTTATCCACTTCACGTTTCTAATGCTAAGAACACAGTAAAAGGAAATGCTCTTTTAAAATCCTGTTCTTCTTGGCAGCAGTTGTCTGCCTTGTCCTTGTCCAACTGAATTTCTTTAGGAATCTTCTTCCTACCTGATAGGCAAAGGCTTGCGGTGAGTTGTCAATTATTATAGTTTTGGAAAGATCTCTTCCAAGGATATTTAAGTCCTTTATATAGTTTCCTTGTACACAAACACAATGTTCTCGGAAAAGCCGGTGCCTAAACAAAAATAAAACAAATTTTAAAACAGGCACTGAAACATATTCATATACCATAAGCTTTCTAAGTATTCTTTTCTCTCAGGAAGCAAATTCAAATACAAATATTTGGCCTAAGTTGTAGTATAGTTTCAATAAAAAAAATTCTTAGCAATTATTGAGACCTTTTTTAAAAACACCAAATATTATGATGGTTTAAACAACTTTGGTTTATACTATAATGTCATACAGTAAAGAAGGGAATTCAAACTTTGAAGGTGTTTTTGTAATTTCATTACCCAGAAAAGCTCAGCTCAGATGCAGCATTTGGTTGTCATCGAGGTCCTGCTTTTTAACCAATTTTCCAGATGGTTGACTGAGGCACAAGTGACTTGCCCAAGGTCACAGTAAGTCTGTGGTTAGCCCGGTATTGGAACCCAGGATCCTCCTGGCTCCCAGTCCTTTGCTCTAACCAGTAGACCACACAGCCTCCCTATCCCTGTACATGCCAGAATAGAAAATATAAGAAGGTATGTTTTTGTATTGGAGTTAAAATAATTTTTTAGTTTTCTTAATAGTTTTTGAGAAAAGATGCTGCAAAGGCCAAAACATTCCATCACTTCAACTTTCCCCAAACACTTGTGTGTGTGTGTGTGTGTGTGTAAGTAATATCGATTCAAAGAAAAGGGACTGAAAAAAATTCAGGTTCAAGTATTATAAATGTAAACTAATAACCAACCTTACAAACTAAATAGAAAATTCTGCCATTTAAAAGCTATTAAAAGATGTATAATTCTTACATACTATAATAATTATGCAATCTGAATTTACAATCCTCTATTACTAATAATTGATACAGGTTTTCTACCTTGAAATACATTCATGCTATATGCCTTAATAATTGAGTTTGTCATACTGTTTAATCTTTAAACAAATTTTCATGAGCAATATACTACTCGTGCCTGTACTTTTTGTTTCATAATTTCAAGAAAGGTGTATTTTCAACTGGGCATGGTGGCGCACACCTTTAATCCCAGCACTTGGGAGGCAGAGGCAGGCAGATCTTTGTGAGTTCTAGTACAGTCAGGGTTACACAGAGAAACCCTGTCTTGGGAAAAAAAAAAAAGAGAGAGAGAGAGAGAGAGAGAGAGAGAGAGAGAGAGAGAGAGAGAGAAAAGAAAAAGAAATAAGGAGTATTTTCCACCCATACACTGTTACAGTTCAACAACATTTAGAAAGCACACACAAACTCATCTTAAAACTCCAGTGCTGGTGGCAGTGACAGTGAGGGAGTTCACCTACCCAGTTACTAAGATAATTCTCTAGAGCACTTCAACAAATCCCAATCATTTACAGTTTTTTCCTCCTTATGTTTTTGAAAATCCAATTAGGCAGAACAAACTGAAATTCCCAAGTGTGTAGATTTTATAAATCTAGCTATTATAACACAATGTAACAGCATGACTGATTATTCCCCCAGGAAAATGAAAGCTGCAAGAGGGCCAGAATTGTGCTGCTTACAACTGTTGCTAGAATATTAAAAATAGTCAACAGAAGTCTTTTAACATGAATAGTCAAAGCAAAATCTAAATTTATATACTTTTATCAAAGTTAGGTACAGAGTGAGCATATTACAGTATGTGAATAGAAAATAACATTTCTTATTATCTCTGTAGCTTATTTTTTCCTTTCAATTAAAAATTAAAAATCACAGTTTAATAAAACTATGTTAAGCAGACACTGGGGAAAATCTTTCAATATAATTGCAACTATCCAATATAAGTTCTTTTGATTTTGTTTGTTGAGGCAGCATCTCACTATATACAGCTCAAGCTGGCATGAAACTCAGAGATCTGCCCCTCTCTGTCTCACAAGCTCTGGGGTTAAAGTCTTGGGCCGCAATATCTGGAAATAAAGTATTATCGGCAGTAAACTAGGTTTAAGATTTATAACTAAGAGTACGGGAGATAATACTCAAAGCAATATCCAGCTAAATAGCTGTTACAAGCTTCTTACACCCTTTCTCTATTCTTTATTGCTAAGTCAGAATGGAGAAAGTATGAAAGTGTCGTTGTGTACAGAAATAATGGAACTGATTTTCAAAATCCCCCAAGGCATCCCTGCTAACCAGGAACACACTTCATCTGCTAGTTAATGTCATCCACAAGGAACAGAGTCCATATCAGGATAACCTGAATGATGAAGGCAATTTTAATTTTCAGATAGATGCATGTAACATTTTCTTTACATGGGAGGAGGTAAATCTATTCTTTTTTTTTTTTTTTTTTTTTTTTTTGGTTTTTCGAGTAAATCTATTCTTAAGGAATCTTTTCTACTCTATTTCTACTTATCTGTTCCACTACAAAGGCAATATAACAAGCATTATCTCAGAGACATATGGAAGTAAAACAAGCTACACCGCCACCCGCTTCACCCGAATCCCCAGAGAAATGAAGATTTAGTTGTAATAGTCAATAAATATATTTGACTTTGGGACCCTTTAAGGAATGTCTGTCTGAAGTCACATAATTAGGAACTCTTAAAGAGTTGTGGGACTTAAACTCATTTACCATTCAACACAATAAATCTCTAGATAGCAGCCAACTGAAAATGGCCATTAAAATTAAATGAAGTCAAGGTAATTGCATAGATGAATGTGACAGACATTTCTACAATTTCTTAATTAAATTTACCTGACCAGTTGCTTTTTAGGGTCTAGTATGTTCAGTAACTTGTCTGCATACACCTTCTTAGAAGCAGTAAAAAGAATGATCTACAAATTCAGGGAAAAGAAGTAATCATTATACATGGTCTAATATGGGTACTATATTGAATAAAATAAAAATACATAGGTAATTAGTTTAAACACATTTACCTCATACATCTGAGACATTCGTTCAAGGAATTCCCTGAAGAATGGTCTTAATCTCACATAAACCTGAAGAAAGGCAAAGATAGTTTTCAGCAAATAAACATAATGTAAAAGTTCCTATTTTGAAGTAACAGAAATATTTACTAAATACCAAACCAAAAATATTCCATGTACCAGAAGCACTTAAGATGGTCTTTTAGAGATAGTAATCACTGATGGTTTCATTTTTAAAGCAAATACATAGTAGTTCATTGAAACGTAATTTCAAAATCACTCCAACTAAAAACAAATTTCTCTCATTACAGATTTTGATCCACCAATCAGCTCCATCTTCCAAACAGGTAGCATCCATCCAATTATGCTGCAGGCTGTGAGTCCAGCTTTAAGCTGACCTGTCTCAATGACCTTCCTCAATAATTACTTAGAACTTCTTCTAAACAAATACCTGTTAAAAATACCTCTATTTAATTTTTATATTAATACAAGCAATAGTCAAGAAGGTGGTATCTGAATTGGTGAGTTTAAATACCTCCTCCTCCCTTTTTAAAAGAAACCAAACTTACCCTTCACATTTAATGATTCAGATATAACTGAGTTTGTAAGTGTACAAAGACAATAGTTCTCAAAGCTTACTGTTCAAGGTTTTTATATATATATATATATATATACATACATACATACAGATATATATATATATATACACATACAGAGAGAGAGAGAGAGAGAGAGGAAGAGAGAGAGAAAGAGAGAGTTGGGTTGAGACAGGGTTTCTGTGTAGTCTTGGCTGTCCCAGGAACTCACTTGTAGACCAGGCTGGCCTTGAACTCAGAGAGCCACCTGTCTTTGCCTCTGCAGTGCTAGATTTAAAGGCATGCACCACCCAGGTATATATTCTTATCTCTATGTCCAGCTTCTTTCCTAACATTATTGCTCTTATAATATGTTGCATTATTCAGAAAAAGCACACAAATATAAGCTATAAGCAATCATTGAAATTACTTACACAAGACTGTCCACTCCTCTTCTTATGTTCACTTGGTGACTAAATTTTATAAAAGTTTTTGTTTCCCCCACCTCTCGAGACAGGGTTTCTCTGTGAAACAGTCCTGCCTGTCCTGGAACTCACTCTGTAGCCCAGGCTGGCCTCAAACTCACAGAGATTCCCCTGCCTCTGCCGGGATTAAAGGCGTATGCCAACACTGCCCGGCTTTATAAAAGTTTTATACTCCTCTGAAAGGTGACTACTGATTTCATATATTGTAAATATTTTTTATTAAGCTGAATTAAATAGATTGTGACTTTGTAACAAACCTGTGGTGACTACACACCTAATGCAGGCTTAGTGTTCAATTCTGCCATCTACATAAAAATGTTTCTGTGACAAAAATACCAGTTCTGGGAATGTTTTATGGTAAAACAGTGAAAGTATGTAACAAAAGAAAACAAAGAAAAGGACATTTTCCAATCACTTCCAGATTAGACTGAGACTATAGCTGCATTATGTACCCTACTGCTATTTCTATGTTTAAATACAACACACAACTTGTAGTTTGATATGCTTTCATGATGAAAGGTAGCACTAAGAACAGAAGAGTACATTGCTAGTGTTTTCTTAACCTGAGAATACAAAGGTTAAGAAGAATTGCCTGTCAAAGTTCCTATTTGCAGAACACACAGATACACTATTTTATCAGAAAGGTGTCACAGAAAGATTCGACGACAGATAACATAGTAATTAATGGTGGGAAAAAAAATAGTAGTCAGGTCTGTAATAAGGCTACATAGAGCTGTACCATGTGATACAAAGGCATACAACCATAAATACAAACAGTCGAGATGAGGTACAAGCTCAACAGGGTCTATGTCACTGCGATCTATTAGACATCAACAGACATATATATGAATCTGCAAGCCATAAGTTTTGTTCTAAAAGAAATAATAAAAGTTATGTATAATATAGTCTCTTTTTTGTTCATCTATTCACTGGGGCATGGTATGTTTGCGGTGTGTATATATGGCATCAGTTAGAGGACAACTTTTGAAAATCCATTTTCTTCTCATCATGCGGGACCCAGGGAGCAAACTCAGGTTGTCAGGCTTCGTGGCAAGTCTTTACCTGTGGAGCCATTTCATTGGTTCCAAAATTTTAATTCTTGACATTAACATTATTTAACTATATTAGGTCACAAAGACAGACACAGGCATGCCCCTAATCCTTCAAAAACTATTCCACAAGTAACAATTAGCTCCATTTTCCTTCTCCAAACTTCAGTCTTATACAGGATTCTATTCTAAAGTACCCATCCCTAATTTTCTACCAACTATTCTTCAAACTCACAACTTTTTGCTCTGTTGAGACAGGGTCTTACTCTGCAGTCCAGAGTACTCTGGAACTTACTATGTAGCCAGGATGACTTAGGTACTAAGGTGATCCTTCCTGCCCCAGCCTTCCCAATACTGACATTACAGGTGTGTGCAACCATGCCCAACCAAATTTAACTCTTAACTGTGTAAACTCTCAAAGACCAAAAGACTGATTTCACTCTAGTTTTAACATATGTTCTTCCAAACTTATAGCAATGCCATTTAGGTTAAATTTGTTTTAAATAAACCAAATATATTTTGAAAACTATGTAAGTTTAAAAATAATGCCTAATTATAGCAATAAATGATTATTATCTGCAAGACTAACAATCACTCAAAAGTGGAGATATGTGAATAAGTACATTTTGCCAAATTTTTAAAAATTAAAAATATTATAATCTGTTGGACGGCAGTGGTATATACCTTTAATCCCAGCACTAGGGAGGCAGAGGCAGGCAGATCTCTCTGAGTTCAAGGCTAGCCTGGTCTACAGAGCTAGTTCCAGAAGGACACCCAGGGTACATGAAGAAACCCTGTCTCAGGGGGAGGAGACAACAAACAAAAAGACACCAAGAAACAAAGCAGGCAGAGTGGCACTCCTTTAATCCCAGGGGTCCCTGTGAGCCTAGCCTGGTCTACTTAGTGAGCTCCAAGAGCTACATAGTGATACCCTGTTTCAGAAAAACAAAAAGAAAAAAACAAGAACAAGAACAACAACAACAACAAAATAGATTCTTAGAATCTATTAAGAACTGGTTTTACTAAAATTTAAATTTATATAGAAAAATATATAGTAAGAAACCAGTACACTACATTAACAATACAATACTACTACCTGAAAACGAATAATATCTTATTTTCTGCATCCTCTTTGGTAGCATGTCAATGAAAACTCTTAACTGTATGTTTATGGTACTAACAAAACATAATAGACCACACTTACTAAAAGTCAATTACATAGAAAACTACTTATAAATTGATTATAAACACTGAACAGTTAAGTCTGGTTAAATTCAAATTTAACTTATTTCTATTAGTTTATCAAAACTTCACCTGTTATTTTAATAATCAAACCAAGAAACAAGCAAAATCCTACCTACAGCAATTTCAACTTGTCAGAGAGTAAGAGAAAATTACTAGTCAACATTTTTAGGAGAAATATTTTGCATGATTTACAAGCCCAGATTAACATTAAAAACTTTTTTTCTTTTTTTTCCTTTTTTTTTTTGCTGGACGATGGTGGCACACACCATTAATCCCAGCACTTGGAAGGCAGAAATAGGCGGATCTCTCTGAGTTTGAGGCCAGCCTGGTCTACAGAGTGAGTTTCAGGACAGTCAGGTTTACTCAGAAAAATTCTGTCTTTAAAAAAAAAAAAAAAAAAAAAAAAAACTTCAGCCGGGCGGTGGTGGCTCACGCCTTGAATCCCAGCACTTGGGAGGCAGAGGCAAGTGGATCTCTGTGAGTTCGAGGCCAGCCTGGGTTATAGAGTGAGTTCCAGGACAGGCTCCAAAGCTACACAGAGAAACCCTGTCTCAAAAAACAAAACAAAACAAAACAAAACAAACAAACAAAAAAAAAAATCACTACTTTTTTTTAAAGACATCCTTTGAACTTATTGATATACTATGACTATAATTTTTTTTAAAAAAGTAAGTTTTGGGGTAGAAGTATAGTTCAAGGGCTTAGACAGGGCCCTGGATTCTTTGGCTAGCACCAAAAGAAACACATAGTAGGTAGAACTCATTAGAGATAAATGCCTTTGACCCCACTACCCCAGAGGTTGAAGCAGATTTCATTGAGTTTAACACCAGTCTGAGCCACATAATGGAACTGTATTTAAAAAAAAAACAAAAACAAAAAACCACACCAACACACAAATATACATCAGAAAGAGAAAGCACACTAGGTTTTCTCTAAACAAAAAGATAATCTGTGAGTACTACTTATTTAATACATAGAGGCAAGTGCAGTGATGCACGTCATGTCAATACATGTGATCTTAGCCCTTGGGGAGTTGAAAGCAGAAAATATGATGTGGAGTTTTTGAAGAATTAAATGCTAAATTACTGCTGGGGGAGGGGGGAGTCTTCCAATTAATAGATACACTGGCATATAAAGAGGCAATTTCTAATGTTATAAAGGTTAAATAATACAGGTAAAGCATTTGGTATCATGATCACTGCATTTAATGTGACGAAAACTGTTAACTATTACCTACCTCTTTATTTAAAAGTAACCAGTCACCAGTATTATCTTACAGGGTAGAACTGAGCAACCACTATTCTAAAGAGAAAGCCTTACAGCTACCACCTAGTCTCTTAAAAGAAAAATATTACTGACTCTACTAACATCTTCTTAGCATTAGTACCAAAACACAGAACCACAGTCACATCTTCTCCAAGGATAGAAAGGCTGCTCAAGTAGGAGCCATGGAGGCCTCAACTTCATCACCTATTAGGTTATTTAATCATCATTTGTTTCACCTAGCTGCAATAAGAGGTAGAAATGGTATCTGTAGCAGAGTCAACTTGGGGATGAACAGAGAAGGACTAAAACATCAGAACCAGAATTTTCCCTATTAAAGAGAATTCAATCTGAAAAGGGGTTTAGAGTCCAAATAGGATAAACTGAAATTTAATGTATTTATGTACATTATTTTTAAGTTGTCAATGAAGCATATTTATAATGGGAAAAATGGCCATTTATTTGTACATAAATTTAGGTACATAAGTACATACATAAAACTGTTAATGACATATATTAAAAGAAACTGCAATTACTTTGAAAGCAAAAAAGAAAGTAGCCATTTAAATAACAAAATATTGCCTTTAAAAACCACTCCAGCATACTCCAGAATGGTAGCCCACGCCTTTGATCCCAGCATTCAGGAGGCAGAGGCAGGCAGACCTCTGTGCTATTAAGGCCACTTGGTCAACAGAGCGAGTTCTAGGCCAGTCAGGGCCTCATAGTGAGACTTTGTCTCCATGGTCGTAGTAGTAACAATAATAAAAACAGCAATAATAAATCATTCTAGCAAACAATCAGGAAGGTGAAGGATTGTGAGTTCTAGGCCAGCCTGGGCTACACAGTGAGACCCTATCTCAAAAATAGAGTTAAATAAAATCACTCTCAACAATCATTCTAAAGATAATGAACCCTCCAGTTTAGTGCACATTGTAATCAACTCTCATCTCTTCTATGTTTAAAATACTTTCAGGAACTTTCTGGTGTAGAGTCCATCTATTCTTCCCCAGCATTACATAGCCCAAGCAAGCCTCAAACTCACTCTCTCTCTGCTTCAGCCTTATGAGCTGTGATGACAGGCATGCATCACCTGTCGGGATGTATAATCTGCTTTTTTAAATAAATTATTCCTATTTGAGATACTTTAAGAATTCCCCATAAAATATATTTTCTAATTTTTGATAAGGAGAAAAGTATAAGTTTAACTTATATCATTTTTGAATCTAGAAAGTAATAATTACAATGAAAACATAGTGTCCATGATTACTTACTAAGAAGGATGGGAAAGTTACTTTAAAATTATTCTAAAGTGTTGTTTTTAACACTTTCTACAAGTAAGTTACTATCCAAATACTGTTCTCTCCTAGCTAAAAGTGACATCAGTACTAAATATTCATAACCCCAAATACTATATACAAGGCATAATTATGTACAAACATACATATTTATATACAACAAAAATAAGTTTATAAAACTAAGCAACAAAATGCCTCTTTAATTATAAAGTCAGAATTTGCAAAAGAGAAAACATAATCAGGTATTTTTACAATAGAATTCTTCACTTAAATATTTTTCTTCTTCATGAAGCAAAATAAAGCTGATTTTTCTAGGAAGAGCTAGAAGCCATGACACTTCTAATTCTCTTTTTGTGGTATGAAAAATACCCTGAACTATATGATTTTCAAGAAAACAAAGTAGGAAGAGGCTGAGCTTTGCTATCCAGGCTCTCTACTGGCCTCTTCCCCACAACTTTCTCCATAAAAGCAACCTCTACCAATAAAAGAAAGCATCCTTTACAAGTAGCTCCCTACAGCATCCTAGCTCCTTGAGTGCTTACCATAGTCTGATTTCTGGACAGCTGACCCAAAGTTTGTTGATTTTACTGATCCTCAGAAAGCCACTGACTGGCTAAAGTCTTAATGGTGAATACAGTCAAAAAATCAGATGCCCCTGCCTTACTGTACAGAATGAGGAGATGGACAACACAGTTGCGTTTGGTGCACTGTGGTGAGACATATGAGGTATCTTCTTTGTCTTCAATCAGCCACATTTGGGCTGAGTAGCTCTATTACATCTTCAAAAATCTGAGCTCCAGTTCTTGATGGAGACAGAGGAAGGTCATTGAGGAGGTGTTTCAGCTCAAGAGCTAAGTGAAAAATGTCTTTTGATTCAGTTCTGCTTGTGGATAGCAGTCATCTTCTGGATGGAAGAGGGAGTGAGATGACCTAGAGTCTTGAATTGGTGGATCTGCAGGAACAGAAACTAAATACAGTGGAGACCTCTTAACTGAGTAATCCATGAGATGGATTTCCTGACAATGTGTCAATATTAAACTAACTACAAGTTTAAACGTGCATTGGGAGTGATCATGCACCTCTTTTTCCAAATGAAATGCATTTGTACCATTTTATGAATAAATCCTTTTTTAATCATTATGCGACAATTTCTAGGAAAAATGTGTATTAAAAAGTGCAGCAATTCAAATACTCTGTACTCCTGTGAGTCTAATACCTCACTGTCAAGTCAGCTCTTTTCATATTTCCATATACACAACCCAGTCTGTCCACTTCATCTAGCATCAGGAGGAACATGTCAGCTTTAATTTGAGATGGAGCTTTTGTTTTTCCCTCTAAGAAATGGAATACTAAATTTAGACTTGAATGATTTATCTGCCTCAAAATTCTAAGGCTGGTATTATCTGAACTTATTCCCATTTACCAAAATAAGAAGAGTATATGTCATGAAGTATGGCAATCTAAGTATAATCATAGTTGCTACCTGAAACTTCCCTCAACCTTAAAAAAGCCTATTACCAGGTCACTATGAATCTAAATTCTCTATATAAAAGCACAAATTCTGATGAACATTTACTTACTTCTACTAGGATTTTAAGTGTATAAATTTATAGTATATCCTCCCAAAATTATTATGTTAGCAAATTAAGATCTGTTAGCTAAATACAACCTACCACTTACTTTTTAAAATAATAAGTTTTACTGCAAGACAAGCAAAATTTTTGTCTATTTTTTAAGACAGGGTCTCACATATATATATATCCCACTCTAGCCAGGAATTTGTAATATATATAGCCCAGGCTGGTCTCAAACCAATGATCTTCCTCCTTCCAGAGCCTCCCCTGTCCTGGGATTACAAAGTGCTGAATTACAGGTATATGCCACCACTTCTGCCCAACTCTTTTTCATGGATGGTTTGTTGCAGCAAGAGCTATAAAATCGAAAACTCCTGACTTAAATAATTTTTTTGTTTTTTGTTTTGTTCTTCAAGACAGGGTTTCTTTGTGTAGCCCTGGCTGTCCTGGAACTTGCTTTGTAGACCAGGCTGGCCTCGAACTCACAGAGATCCGCCTGCCTCGGCCTCCCAAGTGCTGGGATTAAAGGAGTGCGCTACCACCTCCCGGCTTTGATATTTTTAATGATATTTAACAGAATTTATACTTGAAACTGTTTTGAAATGAAAAATATAAAAAATAGAATTGAAATTAGATAAAGATGAACTAACAAACTGAACACAAACTAAAAATAAATTCAAAGGATACTTTATCTCGCCTTTATTTAGAGCAAGAAGCTGATTTTTACACACACACACACACACACACATACACACACACACACACACACACACACACACACACGAGGGGGGTGCTATGGAACAGATATATTTAAGAACATATAGGCAAGTGTCATGGATGTGCTATGTAAATTTCACCTCAATAAGTTATTTTAAAAGAGTACATATAGTATTTTATGGGTTTCCACCTTTAAGTGGGCCATGTTACATTACAGTGGTTAGATATGTAAGTTACATCTTACCTAATAATGTGGTTTCTCCAAAATCTCTTAGCTCATCCCAGACCCTTGTGTATATTCTTCTTTGCCAGTAGATGGAGACAACACCACTGAAAGTTTAAAAGACATCATTCCCTGTTTAAAGGGAGCTTGCTGGTCTGAAAAAAACTGGGGGGAGCCCTAAACCAAAGACTTCTTCATTTTTAAAAAGCTACGTTAAAACCAGAAATCCAAGGGAATGTACCCAATATTAACTACGGATATCTCAAAAAATTTAGAGGGGAATTATATATGTCCTTCATAAAGTAAATAAATCATAATACTAAAAATGCAATCATTTCTATAGCTTCTAAAACTCAAACTTCCTGTTCAATGCTATTTAGATGACTGGGTCACTTTTTATTCAGTTTCAGAAAGTGTAACTCAAAATATAGTGAAAAAAGTTTTTAGAATTCTATAAAGGTAGGTATAATATGTTGTATAGCTTTTCTAAGCATCACTTAATTTGTGCTGTTCTAAGCCTTTTATTCAAACACAGTCAATTACCCAGATCTACAGGAAATAATAACTCCTAAAAAGAAAAGCAGAAATGGTGGAAGCAATAAAAAAAATTTCAATATATACCCATACGGAAAGGAGCCAAATGAATCTACTTCCCACATTTATTTATTTCACTACTCAAAAAACAAAAACAAAAAAACTACACACACACAAAACAAACAAACAAACAAACCCAGAAGCCATTCATAACAGATAAATTTCAAATCAGGAAACTTAAGAATTCTCAAGTAAGTTTTACTTTTGAAATCCAAAGGCCTAAAACCAGTTGTCAAAGTCATTCAAAATAAGTAACTAAAAACCAAACCACAAAGAACAAACAAGGCTGCTGAACTGAAACAGCACACTAAGTATTGCCACGTTACTTATGTTGGCCTTTAAGACTCCCGTCCCTTAAGTGGACTAAACATGAGGAAAAAAACAAACAAAACAAAAAACAAAAAAAACCTTAAACCAAGTAATAATTCAAAATAGAAAAATTCTTAAATCCATTATTTTATGCATGTTTCCCTCTTCCTCTAATACTATATTAGGACTAATATCAGATCACTTTAAAAGGAGACCAATATACTATTCAGATATTAAGATACCCATCTATATTAAATAGACTGAAAATCATTAGTAAAATAAATCCTTACGACTCATGACTACATAAAAGTGTTTGGCAAAGTAGCTCAAAACTTCTACTTAACTCTGAAATCTTATGGTTCCTGCCAGACAACTGAAATCGACCAAAAGACCTTAAGCACTCTGCACCTGTCCACCAAGAGCACATACAAACCAAGGACCTGGTCATTACACACAAAGCAAATGCTACAACTTCATAAATCCCTGAGGTGGCTTGGCTTCCTCTTGACAAGAAATTTTGACCTTTTCCAATCATTCAGCAGCTGGTGTATATAAAGGTCACACTAATACAAATGGGAACACACAAAAGGGCTTTGCAGTTTTCAAAGTATATTCATTTACTAATTAAGCTAATCCTGTGATGGGAAATTTTAACAAAAACATGGCCAACAGATAATCCACAGTAAAATCTTAACAATATTTCTACTTTGCGCTGTAACCTGTCCATCAACAAAGATGAGAGAAATGCTTGTACCTAAGTTCTTTATACAAAGCAATAGCTACAGGAGTCCTTGAATTCTGTGATTAATACAAATCAGGTACACTGACCTGTAATTATATAGATAACATTACTGTAGTAAGTAAAAATGACCAACAAGGAATGAACTTTCTTTGTATTAATTAGATTTATGGGGAAAATTCTTGAATTTTGTGATTAATATAAATTAGATATATTAAACTGTAATTTTACAGATAACATTACTGTAGTAAGTAAAAACGACCAACAAGGAATGAACTTTCTTTGTATTAATTGGATTTATGGGGAAATAAAGACAAACTGCCAGGCATTAACCTGGCAAGTTCTCCTTGGAGATCTGTGTCAGTGTCCCTTGCCTCCACCTGCTGGCAAAGAGTGTGAAACTAGTAGAGATCACAAGTCAGCAAAGTTAGTATTTCTTGGTTACAAATGAATGTTGCTTGTGTGACTCTCTAACATGATGCTACTTTGTGTTAATACACCATTCAAATATTGATAAAAACTATTAATAAATCTACAAAAAGACACACTGAACATGACAATGTTTTTTCCTAGGCTCAGAATGTTACCTAATAGTTTAAAAATTAGTTTTCAAATGTCTTAATTACCTGATAAATGACATCTTGGAAAAGGACTGGAAAAGTAAGTGCTGCATCTTCCAGCTCATTCAGACTACAGTGCACTAGTGTTTCATCCTTAAAACAAACACAGAGGAAAACAGAACATTAAAAGAAATGTCAAAAGACAGTCCTATGTGGAATCTACATGTTGTATGGGACCCAGCATGTTAGGACAGGATTTTTTCTAGAGTCAGCGTTCTCAGGTGTAATTTTAGAGCATAAACAGCATCAGCATCCTAGGGAACTATAGCTCTGTTCCTGATGACTCATAAATTCAGTGGCTGTGATAAACTTCTCAGGTACCTCTGCAGCATACTAAAGTTTGAAAACTACTGCTCAGAGTTCTGCAATTCAACTTTTTGTCAAAGAACATTTGTTATTCCTTTTGTAATCTAACATCTATAAAAAATTATCATTTAGTTTTTTAAAGACAGCCTCACTATATAGTCTAGTCTATCTTCAAATTCATGATCCAGTCCTCTTGTGTCGCCTCTTGAGTGCTGACATTACAGATCCATGTGCCACCACCATCTGCTTATACTAACTACATTTCTTTGAAATTAGCTCATCCAAGTTTTGAATCTAATTATTTGTGTTTTCTCATTTAACTCATCTTCAAACTTTTCATAAAAAAAAAAAAAAGAATCTTAATTTAGGATTAGATCTTATGGTACCTAAGTATATTTCATCTACCTTGACTAAACAGCCAACAAAAACTTATCATCTTGAATATCAAATCCTGATTTCTGACTGAAAATAAGAAAAATAAGAGAGCTACAAAAAAAAAAAAAAAAGTCAATCCATTTCTCAAAACCTGAATGTTAAAAAAGACCAGAAATTGCTGGGCTGTGGTGGTGCACGCCTTTAATCCCAGCACTCAGGAGGCAGAGCTAAGCAGATCTCTGTGAGTTTGAGGCCAGCCTGGCCTACAGAGTGAGATCCAGGACAGGCACCAAAACTACACAGAGAAACCATGTCTTGAAAACAAAAACAAAAACAAAAACCAAACAAACAAACAAACAAACAAAAAAAGGACCAGGAACACAGTTGAGTTGGAAGAGTTTTCCTACCATGCACAAATCCTCTATTTGATCCCTAGCACCACATAATCAGATATGGTGACTGACAAATGCCTATTATCCTCAACACTTGGGAGATAGAAGCAGAAAATCAGAAATTCAAGGCCATCCTTGGCTATATAATGAGTCCAAGGATAGCTTAGGCTAGTCCAAGGATAGCTTAGGCTATCTCAAAACTAAAATGGACTGCCAGTAACTACTCTCAAATTTTTCAACGAGCTTAATGAAGATCAACTAAAATTGCCAGGCAGTGTTGGTGCATCTGTGAGTTCGAGCCCAGCTTGGTCTATCAAGTTCCAGGACTGTCAGGGCTACACAAAGAAACCCTGTCTCAAAAAACACACAAAATGAATCAACTAAAATTAAACATGAATATTCATATCTTATAATAGCTGCTTTTTTAAAAGTCTCTAATTAAACAAATGTGTATGTGGATATGTGTGCGATGCATATTTGGAGCACGGGGCAGGGACAGGGGTCAAATCCAGGACCTTGCACATGCTAAGCAATCTCCCTACTACCACTGGGCTATATTCCCCACCTTTTTTTTTTTTTATACTACATGGTTAGCCATAAACTCACAATCTGCTGGAATTAGCCTTCAATTGCTGGGGTAAGTGCCAAGACACTTGGCTCCCTGATAACCTATTTAAACAAAATAAGTCAGGTATGGTGACATGTACTCTCAAGCACTTGGAAGGCTGAGGTAAGAGGACTGCAATAAATTCAAGGTTTGAGACCAACCTTGTCTATAAAGCAAATGTTAGGATAACCTGTGCTACACAGCAAGCTATTGTTTCAAAATATCAAACCCCTAGAGACAGAATGAAAGTCAGGTATGGTAGCAAACTACTTTAATTTCAGTACTTGTAAGACTAAAGGAGGAATAAGGGTTCAAAGCCAGCACAAGTTACAGTTACCGTATAACAATGACAAAATGTGTATAAACATGTGTGCATGTGTATCACATCTCTCCATATATATATATGGAAATACATATGGAGCGAGGAAGGAGGGAGAGAGAGAGAGAGAGGCAAGAGTGAGAGCGCACAAACCAGCATTTCCAAAGTCTCTTGGTATCTTAAATCATTTTCTATGCTAAGTCATAATTATATTAATTCTTCACCTACTTCAATAAATTATTCATACTCAGCCACTTACCTTTCCCTCTATATTTAGCCTTCATGTTGGAATCAAAAAATATGGCCAAACTTTCATTATTACTACACTAAATCCTAAATCCCAAAAGTAGCAAATTTCTTTAATTTCTCCCTCCATCTTGCATATCAACTCCTGAACTCATCATGATCAGTTTTAATTTTTTTTCTTTTTCTTTGTAGTTAGCCTCTAAAAATACTTTAGGATCCTGATTTATTTTATCTCTCCGACTTGTAAAGGCTTATGACTATAAAGTATGAAAACATAAATATTATGTAGTAATTTAAATATGTGCTAGGTGGTGGTGGCACAGGCCTTTAATCCCAGTACTCTGGAGGCAGAGGCAGTGGATCTCTGAATTGCAGACCAGCCTAGTCTACAGAGTTTTCTGAGAATTAAATCACATTTCTAATTATGGGATACTAGTAACCTGCTAAACATAAAATGCTTTCAGCCAGGCGGCGGTGGTGCATGCCTTTAATCCCAGCACTTTGGAGGCAGAGGCAGGCGGATCTCTGTGAGTTCGAGGCCAGCCCGGGCTACCAAGTGAGCTCCAGGAAAGGCGCAAAGCTACGCAGAGAAACCCTGTCTCGAAAAACAAAAAACAAAAAACAAAATGCTTTCCAGCATAATGCATTAGATGTACCTTTTGATAAGAACATAAAACTGTAAGCAAACAGTAAATGTTTTTATATATGTATATACATACATACATACATACATACATATATACACACGCTGAAATGGGTTGGCAAAAGATGAGATATTCAATTCAAAGTTCTTCTGGTATCCAAAAGGTAATAAAAACATTCAGTTTTTTTCATAAGAAAGTGTTGCTATATTGCCCAGACTGGCCCAAACGCTCACAAGCTACTCTTGTGTCTCAGCCTCTTCTGTACTTCAGGCCACAAAGCATATAAAGTTACATATCTCATACCAGGTATGCAAATTAGAAATTTTTAAATCACATTGAGAAAAAGGGGTCGATTGGTAATTAAATAATCTATTTTATTGGTAATTAAGTAATTTTAAAAGGTTGACTGGTAGCTGAATAAATTGAAAAATAAAAATAGGGTAAGGATCCAGCTCAGCTGGTGAGTTTTAGCATGCCAAGTGCCCTGGGTTTACTCCCTGACATCAAACACACCAGGTACAGTGGCACATCACAGACCTTAGATCCCAGGACTTGGGAGGAAGAGGAGGAAGTAGCAGGTTCGGAAGTTCAAGATCATCAGCTATAGGTGGAGTTTGAGGCCAGCCTAGGCTACAAGAGACCTGGTCTTAAGGGGGAAGGAGTAGAAAAGAATACATCCTTATAGTTAACTTACTGAAGATAAATTCTATTTGGTCCTTCAGGAAAACAAAATTATAAAAATAAGAGGAAATCTAAATTCTAGGCATCATTCTAATAGGATCAAATAAGAAATTGGCACTGGAGAGATACTCAGTGACTAAAACCTTACTGGTCCTGCAGAATACCTGGGTTCAGTTACAACCATCAATAGCTCCAGTTCCAGGGGATCCAATACCCTCTTCTGGCCTCCTGGGGCACCAGTTACTTACTGGTGCATAGAGATGCATGCAGACAAAATACTTACACATGTACCTCTGTGCACCAGAGATAGAAAAGAGATAGAATTTAGTTAGGCAAAGGATATAATACAAAGTATAGCACTTGCCTTGCATATGTAAGACCCTGGGTTAATTCCCAACTCCTCAAAAACAAACAAACAAACAAAAAAAAAAACCATCAAACAAATCACAGGATTTCAAGAATGTGGAGGAAAAATCTCATTTAAATGCAAAAGTAAAAATCTAATTGATTTTTGCCGGGCGGTGGTGGCGCACGCCTTTAATCCCAGCACTCGGGGAGGCAGAGCCAGGCGGATCTCTGTGAGTTCGAGGCCAGCCTGGGCTACCAAGTGAGTCCCAGGAAAGGCGCAAAGC
The DNA here is from genome assembly GCF_049852395.1 of Peromyscus maniculatus bairdii. Lineage (NCBI taxonomy): Eukaryota > Metazoa > Chordata > Mammalia > Rodentia > Cricetidae > Peromyscus > Peromyscus maniculatus. The sequence goes on along the minus strand of NC_134855.1, from coordinate 99,822,546 downwards.
TACGCAGAGAAACCCTGCCTCGAAAAACCAAAAAAAAAAAAAAAAAATCTAATTGATTTTCAAAATATACCAGATTCCAACCAAACTAGTGTTAATGCTAGGATCTGGAGAGTCTCTAGCTTTAGACTATACTTAAATAATAAAAACATTTCAAAAATATTTAAATATATTTATAGTAAATATGATGACTGTTTAGTCGCTTATATTCTTTCCGGCACTTTGGACTGTTACTTTAACCCTTATTCTTTGTACCTGTAAAGATAACACACTCACCAGATCTAAGACCAGGGAGAACTCTGGTGTGCTTCTCGTTTTCAAAGGAAGAGCGGGTTTCCTATTTAGTTGTTCTTCTGTCAGAGGCGGAACATGTTTGATGAAATAATAGCTATAAATCAAATTTTAAGAAAATTTCAACATTCTGTTTCATATATATCAAACATTACTAAATTTAAATTTTAATTAGCTTGGGATGTGCTCAGCTATTCAGTGCTTTCGCAGAATGTGCAAAACTTTGGGTTCAATCCCTACAGTACAAAATAAAATAAAAGCGGTCTTGTGATGACTGGTCTTGATTGTCTACCCCACTGGATTATTAGATTGGTGCAAAGGAACTGTTATGCCACTCAATTGTAAACTGTTGTAATTGGATTTAAACACATCTTAATTAATATGTTAATCTTAATTAATCCCAATAAGAACAATCAATACATTTTGCCTATAAGAAATAAGGTTGGTTTCTTTGTTTTTTTCTATCTCTTATCTCCTGAAGTAAATCTGTTTATTCCAATAGTGCAGCAGTTCTCAACTTGTGGGATGCAACCCCTTTGGGGGTCGAATGACTCTTTCACAGGGGTTGCATATCAGATATTCACATTGCAATTCATAACAGCAGCAAAATTAGTTATGAAGTAGAAATGTAATAGTTTTATAGTTGGAGGTCACCACAACACGAGGAACTGTATTGAAAGGCAGCAGTTAGGAAGGTTGAGAACCACTGCTCTATAAAAATCCAGGCTTCGGGACTGCGTTGTATGTTTATTAGCAATTCCTAAGCCAAAAATTTACTATTGATATTGTGAGCTGTGCCATGCTTTACAACACATTTTGAACTCAAATAAGAAAACGGCTTGAGCCAGGTGGTATTGGCGCACGCCTTTAATCCCAGCACTTGGGAAGAAGAGGCAGGCAGATCTACAGAGTGAGGTCCAGGACAGTGGGGGCTACAGGAAAAAAACCTGTCTCAAAGAAATTAAACAGACAAACAACAAAAATAAACAAACAAATAAAATGGCTTGAATTTGCTTGTTTTGTGTCATTTCCATAGTATAAATAAATATCACAGGCCAGGCACAGTGGCTCACAACTTTGATGCCAACACTTGTAAATTTGAGGCCACCCTGGTCTATATGTCAAGTTCCAGGCCAGCCAGAGCTAAATAGTGAGACCCTACCTAAAAATAAACAAAAAAGCATACATTAAACAATAGGTCAAAAACATAAAACAAGAAATGTGCATTAAAATGAAGCGTGGGACAACCTCATTTATTTAAGTATTCCAGCATATAGCACAAAGATTGCAAATTACTTTTGCACTAATCTAATAGGATCACCAAGAAGACAGACACCTCTCTGTGTGTCTCAGGGTGTTTCTTTCCACAGAGGTTTAAGCTTGGGCAGCACTGTCCCATGGGCAGAGGAGAAAGCTAGTGCACAGAACATTGACTCCTCTGCTTTCTGACAGCAGACACAAAGTAATCAGCAACTCATCCACCACAATTACCATGGTCTCACTGCCACATTCCCTGCTATGAAGAACTGTAGCCTTAAAACACAAGCCAAAATAAGACCTTCCTAAATTGCTTCTTGCCAGCTATATTTGGTCACATCAATGAAGCAGTAACTAATTCAACACTTCACATAGTAAACTAAATTTAGAAAACATGTAAGTAAAAGTACACAGAGTAGTGTCTCCAAAACTTACTAGAGTAAGTATTAACACCCACAGGTCAAGCTCATACCACAGGATTATTCCCCATGTTTAGACAAAAATAACCTAAGTTTAAAAAATGCATTTAATATACCTAGACTACCAAACACAGTACTAAGAAAATATAAAGCCTAAACAATGCAGAGCATCAGCTGTCTGCCCTCATGAGTACACAGGAACGATTGGGAGATGGAGTTCTCTGCCCAACATCATGACAGAGTATTCTGCTATGTACTGCCATGTGGTAATATATTGTGTACTCTGATAAACTTGCCTGGGGATTGGAGGACAGAACCAGCCACTGGATTACACAGAGAAGCCAGACAATGGTGGCACACACCCTTAATCTCTGTGAACTCTGTGAGTTCAAGGCCACACTGGAAACAGAGCTAGGCAGTGATGGCACACACCTTTAATCCCAGTACTAGGAAGCACACACACACACACACACACACACACGCCTTTAATCCCAGGAAGTGATGTCTGGGCAGAGAAAAGTATATAAGGTGTGAGTAAACAGGAAGTCCTCTCTCTCAAAAGTATATAAGGTGTGAGTAAACAGGAAGTCCCCTCTCTCTCCTCCCTCCTCTCTCTCTCTCCTCTCTCTCTCTCTCTCTCCTCTCTCTCTCTCTCTCTCTCTCTCTCTCTCTCTCTCTCTCTCTCTCTCTCTCTCTCTCTCTCTCTCTCTCTCTCTCTCTGCTAAGGATATCATAGAGGTAAGAACATGGCCCTTCTTGTTGTGTTTCTCTGATCTTTCAGCTTTCACCCCAGTATCTGGCTCAGGTTTTTTTTTCCCTATTTATAATAAGACCACTTAGCAATTCGTGTTACACTGCCTACTTGGAAAAAAGTTGAAACTCAACATTGAAAGTAAGGTTTCTACTAGACAAAAATCATTTTTTCGGTTTCATCATGAGCTGAAAATTGTTCAAGAAAGAATATTTGATAACCAGAAAACAACTCACGGGTCAAATACTTCCCAGTCTTCCTCATAGGTGGCTTCTGCATGGGCTGATGAGTAACCACTCTCTGGAGTTACTGGTGCTATTTAGGAAGAAAAAGAAAGATTACTTTCACTCATCTGAAACTTCCCACAAAGCACACATTTTTACAAGAGCTTCTTGAGGTCCTGTATATTTTGGATTATAGATATAATTGATAAAGATCACTTAAAAATAAATTCAGTAAAACAGATTTAACTCTATATCCAAAGGAAATTAATTACTGCTATCAATGACATGGCAAACTACAACATGGCTAGTAGGATTAAGATGTCTATCAGCTAAGAGGAAATCTACTATTTATTAGAAAATAATATTCAGCAACAAAAAAAGCATGCTAATTAATTTTTTGTTAATTCAACACAAGCTAGAGTCCTTTTAGAAGGGGAAACCTCAATTAAGAAAATGCCTCCATCAGATTGTCCTTCAGGCAAGTTTGTGGGCATTTTCTTGGTTAACCATTAGTGTAGGAATGTCCAGCCCCACTGTGGGTGGTGCCATCTCTGAGAAGGTTTATATTAAAAACAAGCTGAGTGAGCCACAAGGAGCAAGCCAACAAGCAAAATTCTCTATGACCTCTGCTTCATGTCTTGTCATGAGTTCCCAATAAGCTATGACATGAAATAAACCTGTTTCTTCCTAAGCTGGGTGTTTTTTCCCCCCCAAGACAGGATTTCTCTGTGTAGCTTTGGCTATTCTGGAACTCACTCTGTAGACCAGGCTGGTCTCAAACATAGAGATCTGCCTCCCGAGTGCTGGGATTAAAGGTATGCACCACCACCACCTGGGTCCACTTTTGTTCATGACATTCATCACAGCAATAAAAAGCAAACCAGAACAACCATTTCTAATTGGACAGTTTACATGCGACAGTACTAAGAGAGTGAGCCATGCACATATAGGTTGCCAATGAATACCTAAGACCCATGAACACTCTTTATGTAGTTCACTAATCCAGACATTCAGAGCAGACATGCAACTTGAGCATTGTGTTAAGTAAAATGAGTCAGATGCAAAGAAAAGCATGTGAGCTCACTATGTGGCTGTTAGGAGAGAAATTGACCAACAGGTACTAAGTCTCAGTTTCAAAAAGAAGTTCTCATGTGCTATTGTACCAGGACATAGATATAATAATGTACTATACATTTTAAAAAGCTAGGGGAAAAAAAAAACAAAACCTGAATGCTTTTTATCATTAAGAGATGTCAAAACAGCCAGGCGTTGGTGGCACACGCCTTTAATCCCAGCACTTAGGAGGCAGAGACAGGTGGATCCTTTTGAGTTCGAGGCCAGCCTGGTCTACAGGGCGAGATCCAGAACAGGCACCAAAACTACACAGAGAAACCCTACCTAGGAAAAAAACAAAAAACAAAAAGAAGAAGAAGAAATGTCAAAACAATAGCCAGGCGGTGGTGGCACACACCTTTAATCCCAGCATTTAGGAGGTAGAGACAGGTGGATCTCTGTGAGTTTGAGGCCAGCCTGGTCTACAGAGTAAGTTCCAGGACAGCCAGGGCTGTTACACGGAGAAACCCTGTCTCAACCTCCCTCCTCTACAAAAAGAACTATCAATTCACAATCTTTTTTATTTTTTTTTCAGGACAGGGTTTCTATGTAGCCCTGGCTGTCCTGGAACTGGCTATGTAGAACAAGTTGGTCTCAAATTCACAGGTATCCCCACCTGTTTCTGCTTCCTTACCCTGCTTCTGTTTTAAGATATTAATGATGTGCTTGTTAATCTCAGTATTAAGTTTGGGGTATGTTACTTTTAGTTGATCAGTTTAAATCATATCTTTCCTCTATTTTGCTTTTTTTTTTTAAACTTCATATTAGCGTTACTGGGTTGTACTTTATAGAAATTTCATAATTTTATTTAGTTTACTTGATATTTAGTGATGGAGATGGAACCCACGCCTCATCATATGCTAGGAAAAACACTCTACCAAATGAGTCACATCCTTAGTCCCATATTTCACTTCTTAAAATGGCTAAATATAACAAGACACGGCAGACGCACCGTTTTCCAGCACTCAGGAGGCAGAGGCAAGTGGATCTCTGAGTTTGAGGCCAGCCTGGTCTACACAGCAGGACAGCTGGAGTATATAATGAGACCCCGTCTCAAAAACAAACAAAAAATGGCAGAAAACAATTTCATCTTGTACTTTTTATGAACATGTACCACAGTAGTTAGAAGTAATAAATTCAGATATCATGTGTTCCACATTTTAATGGCAACTAGCACAGAAATGTAACAATTATGTTAGAACTTTGTAAGGACCTAAGATTAAGCTGCAAAGCTTGGAATAGGGGAAGATCTCTTCTGGGCAAGGGGGCCTCCATTTATGAATCAAACAAATGTAAAGGTTTAAGACTGCCTCTCTCTATACAGGGACTTCAGTCTTAAGGGTCTAAGGCTATTGTGTATAATCATAGAATTTGGGGACAAAATTTGTTCAGCCTTTTTAACTTCAAGGAAGAAAAACTTAAGCATTCGATCTGGCCATTTAAGAAAAAATATTAAATATTGTGTTTTTAGAACTATTCATAAGGTGTGCTAAAGGGGTATTTTCTTCACCTGTAAGAGGTGGGATATCCCGAGTAACTGTTTCTTCTGCTTCTTCTAAACCATTATTTATCGATGGCCTCACTTGAACTGCTTGATTTGAGTAAGCTGCTCCATTAGCTGACGTAGTGCTGGTAGTGATTTCATCCACCTGTTCCATGTCAAGTTGCTTCACTATCTCCTCGGCTTCCACAGCCTGTCCTGGGGAATCCGAGCCTGACGTTCCTGAAATTGTCCATCAGTAAACTATGCATCACTTCAAACCACAAATATTAAAAAGGTTAAATACGATCAGCACTACAATTTATTTGGATGACGACCATATAAAACAAAACTGAGGGTACAATCATTTGAAATAAATATCAAAATCCACTAAACAATGGGAATAAGATTATTACAGGCTTCTGTTGTTTTTGTTTTTCAATACTAGGCATTGAATGTAGGGGTTCACACATACTAGGCAAGCCCTCTGCCCCTGGACTACACCCCTAGTCTCCTTTTACTTTCTGAGGTAAGGTATCACTAAGCAGCCCAGTCAGAGCTTGAACATTCAATCCTCCTGCCTCAGCTTCCCAAGCAGCTTGGGATTATAGACATATGCCACCAGGCATGGCTACAATAATATTTATAAACAAAGTTCTCCTTAAGTTCTCAAATAGTTCAGAACACTTCCTAAGTCAATAACAACCATGATTTAGAACTTTCCATTAAAGTACTGTGTGAGTCATTTGATAAACATTCATTATCCCCAAAAAGCTCTCCACCTTTACAGTTCAAATACACTAAACATTCTATTCATGGAGCACAACTAAATTTTCAATCACAGAAAAGTCATCCAAGAAAGGGCTAAATGTTCCCTTAACCATGAGAATCTTTTTACTAAAAGACCCAAGATTAAATAATTTTTAAAAGACATAGATTAATTTTTAAGACATAAGATTAATTTCTTGATAAAATTCCATTTTCAGTAACATAGAATAGTTACCTAATTCTTCTCCCACTATGAAATTATACCAAGTGTTTCTTTCTAGAATCCTTCAAGTATAATTTTAAACAAAAATAATAAAATCAATGTCCAGTTTCTGAATCTCCTTATATGATGCTCTTCCCTTACTTAAAGTTAACCCTCTCCTAAAAGTATGTCTTTGCCTGAAACCCATCCCCAAAGTTTTCATTCTTCCAGCTCCACCATACATTTATCTCCATTGCTGCTAACAGTTAACTGACTTTCCACTAAAAGACAGAAGCACTACTACTTTGAGATTAATGTTTTGTGACTATGTGGCTCTTTGTTTCCATCTCCCATAGACTACTTACTGCCCACATCCTCTCAATTATACATGTCCTAGTTTGCCAGGTAGCAGAGTGTAACCCTTTGCCAACATTTATACTCTCCATCAGAGCCTCTCCCCCTCAGCCTCAGGAAGAACATGTCTCCATTGTGTCTCAGGTCAGTTCCTTACTGTTCTGACCCCAGATCAGTCAGCAGCCTCTAGCAGTTCTCACCCTCTACCTTCAACCCCTTAATAGACAGACCTTCCTTTCCTCAGGCATAAAGATATGCTTGGTCTCAACGATACAGAACATTTCTTCAGACTATGTGACTTCTTTTCCTTTCATAATAAAATTTTCATAGACTGCTGCACTTGTGCCACCTCTAACTACCCATTTTATTCTTCTGACTCAATAGTATAGAGCTACCAAATTCAAGTGTTACTCTCCATTTTTGTTTGTTTGTTCTATCGAAAGAAACCAATGCCCTTCCAGCTATCAAGCTCAGGCTCAGTCAGGTGTGTCTTTTTAATGTTCACCTCCATCTCCTCTATGACAAAATATACCAAGAAAACCAAAAGTTTTTTTTTTTGTTTGTTTGGTGTTTTTTTTCTCTCTCTCTCTCTCCTCTCTCTCTCTCTCTCTCTCTCTCTCTCTCTCTCTCTCTCTCTCTCTCTCTCTCTCTCTCTCTCTCTCTCGCTCTCTCTCGCTCTCTCTCTCTCTCTCTCTCTTTTCTTTCTCTGTGTAGACCTAGCCTGGTCTCAAATTCTGAGATCTGCCACTATTTCCCACCTCAAAAAGATTTTTAAAGATCTAGATTAAACCATAAAACTATAGTTTTAAAATCTAAATTATAGTTAAAGCTTACCTATCTAAAAATGATTTTTACTTACCATTTTTATTTGCTGGTGAAAAAAAGTTGAAGACAGGGGAAAATATGGTCCCCAGCAATGTAGTCCTTGGAGGACTACCTGAGGAAGGATTATCTTCTAATTTCCCATTTTGTTTTATATGTTGATTTGTCATTTCATAACTACCAGCTTCTAAGGAAGAAAGAGAGAGAAAAAAAGTAATCCTAGAAAATACTGCATTTCAGAGTTTGTGCTGTAAATCATTTTTAATGTATTTACATTATATATTAAAATTTAGTGTATTTACATTAAAATGTATTTAATGCAGACTAACATTAATGTTCTTAAGTGCTTATTAAAGAAATCCTGAGGCAAATTCCTTCTTATAAATCAAACGATTTTAATCTATTATATATACTTTATAAATTTTAACATTCAATTAGTATTTTTCAAAGTTGATTTACACCTAAAGTTAAATAGACTGAAAGGTTTCAAAGCAGCACGGAACAACAGAAAATGAAAAAAATCCTGTAAGCATGCCAACAAGCTACAATTCCAATACTCAGACACAAGATTCCTGCTGTTTACATTTTGGGACATTAGCTATTTCATAAAACTTTTCCTGACATCTATTTCTAGTGAATGACAGCTAAATTAATATAGTTTGATCCACAAACCGTTTTTGTACATAATTTCAACTAAATTGTCATAATGTTGATGCGTATACCTTTTCTTGGTGTTGGAAACTGAGGAAGCTATGCAAGCACACTACTACTGAGGTACATTCCTCCTAGCCCCAGTCCACAAATATTGTATAATAAATAATATAAATTTGGTATCCTGCCTGTATTCATTTTAATTCAAAATAAAGAAATTTAGGAAAATAATTTTGAATTTCACTTGATGCTTTAAATTAATACTCAGTACAAAAACAGATTATAAAAACAAGGAAAAATGGCTCTAAATGTTTTGTTGTTACTTTTTGAGATAGTATTTTGATTTGCTGTCTAGCCTGGCCTTGACCTCTCAATCCTCCTGCCCTTTGAGTGCTATGATTACAGGCACAGGCCACCATGCCTAGCCTCAAAGCAGGTTTTCAAAACAAAGGCCATGGCAGGTGAGGAGGGACTTCTGCTTACAGCTAAAGGGAAGAAAGAGTCAAAACTTCAACAAACCTCCATTGACTGGACTTTTCCGTCTTACTCGAGACAACTGTTTGTTAGGCTTTTCTCCAGCTCTTGGTGTTGATGTAATCAAATTATTATCTATATCACGTTCAATTCTACTCCGTTTCGAAGGATTTTCTCTCTCTTCCTTAAGATATAATAGGAAAAAATTCAATGAGCATTATTCTGCCTTTCATTTTAAATGAAATATACAATACATAATATTTTTCTCCTGCTTTTCATATCTTTTGCAATTAACACTGAAGAGAGACTGGCAATGTTGAAGTGTTAATGTAGCTATACTACACGATAACACCAGCGTCCCCAGAAGCCGAGTTTTCTTTTTTGGGGGAGGAGTGGGGGTGGCAAGGAGGAGATTCAAGACAGGGTCTCTCTGTAGCTTTGGAGCCTGTCCTGGAATTCACTCGGTAGCCCAGGCTGGCCTCGAACTCACAGATCCGCCCATCTCTCCTCCTCGGTTATGAAAGGTGTGCCACCACAGACAGCGAACCCAAATTTTCTAAGACATTTAAATTTTATATACTCTTGAAACTCTGAGTTTTAAAATATGCTCTGAATTAATGGCCAACTTTATTATCTATCTTATCCGAGACTTCTCACAGAGCACACACAGTCACAGTAGTCAGACTTGGTGGACAGGCATATAAACACCAGCACTTGAGAGGCTGAGGCAGGACTGCCAATTTGAGGTCAGCCCAAGACCTCAACTTAAGAAAAACACACAGTAAAAAAGAAAGCACAGGTATAAAGAGACATAAATATGTTTTTAATGAATCTGTACTTTGGGTACAATCAAAACAAAACTGATTCAAAGGAAGGTACGGCTGTAAGAGTAAGTCTCTTCACAGATCCTAACTGGGGAACCATGTGTGGATGGGGGTAAAGAAGAACTTTTCCTTCTCTACTTACTAATTTACCTACTACCCTTGGTGTAGTGGCTCATACCTTTAATTCCACACTTCTAGAGACTGAATCAAGACTGCTTGAGAGTTCAAGGCCAGCCTGTGCTACATAGTATATTCTAGGTCAGCCAGTGCTAGAGAAACTGTCTCAAAAAGACAAACAAGGGAGCTGAAGCTCAGTGCTTATTTTGCATGAACAAGACCCTGGCTTTGATCCCCAGCAGCCCAAACAGGTGTGGTGATATATGTTTGCAATCCCAGCAGTTTGGAGGTAGATGCAGGAGGATCAGGAGTTGAGGGCATCCTCTGATACATAAAGAAGTTGAGGTGAGGCTAGACTACATGAAACTGTTATAGGAAGGAAAAGGAGGAGAGAAGATGACCTACTTATTATGGTCCTGGGCCAGTGAGATGCCTTAGCAGGTAAAGATTCCTGCTGCCAACCTGCCAATCTAAGTTGGATCCCTGGGACTCTCATGGCTGAGAGAACCCACAGTTATCCTCTGACCTTCACACCTGTGCTTTGGCACATACAAACCCATACATGTGCATATACGTGTACATAATAAACAAAATGTAATAAAAATATTTACTATAGTATTATGAGTTATTTCATTCTAAGAATTACAATATTACAATTCAAGGTCAGGCATGGTGGCGCATACATTTAATATCAGCACCTGAGAGGTAGAAGTAGCTGGATCTCTGTGAGTTCAAGGCCAGCCCCAATCTACATAGCGTTCTAGGATAGCCAAGGCTATAGAAAAATCCTGTCTTGAGAAACTAAGTGAATAAATACATAAATAAAAATGTATTTGAAAACAAACAAACAATATTACTATCCAAAGCCTAATACAAAACATTTCTTCAAGGAATCTTAGTGTCTTTTGATAGAGAATAATACAATGCTGAATGGCCATGCATAATGCAGCGGACAGAGCAGGAAATACATAAATGCAACATGCTTTTTGTTTGGGAAAGCATGATGATATATGCTTTTAATTCTAGGACTCAGGAGACAGAGGCAGGTGGATCTCTGTGAGTATCAGGGCAGCCTGGTTTATATAGAGTTCCAGGGTGGCCTGGATTTAAACACAAAAATGACCTAATAATGTTTTTTTAGATTAGGGGACACAAATCTATCAGTGAATCATGAAATGAAATTAATTTAAAGCTTTATGATCATCTTTAAAAGAAATGACAGAACAAAAAAGACCAGAGTCCATTATGATATTGAGAGTTAAACATTGGGTATGGTGGCTCTTTACAATCCCATGACTCTGGAAGTTGAGGCAGGAGGACTGCTTTGAGTACCAGGCTAGCTGGAGGAAGGGGAAGCTGAGGGTAGAACTCAGTGGTAATGTGCTTCCCTAGATTGCATGATGCCTTGGGCTCAAACTTCAGTAATGTGTGTCTGCATCTATAAGTTGTTTTGCATATATAATATATAAAAAAATTTCTGTAGATCATAATTAGATCTATAAATATGGATTTACTGTTGAGATATAAATACTTCAGCATTTCACTAAAATTATGCATCAAAACTATGAAGCTTTCACTTCAAATATATATTAGAAATCTAAAGGCAGAAAGGCTATGTGTACATAATTCCTGTGTGTTCTTGCTAGCAGTTTCAAAATTCTGAAGTCAGAGAAGTGGTGAGTCTTTGGGCCAGAATCTGGATTTGAAACACACTGAGGATTCCACTTACTTTGTTAAGGACAAAAATGGGAGAGAAGAGCCATGGGTGCTAGCACATGGCTTTAATCCTAGCACTCAAGAGGCATACGCAGGCAGACCTGTGAATTCAAGGCCAGCCTAATCTACATGGGGGAGTGCAAAGCCAGCAAGGACTACACAGTAAGACCCAGTGCTCGGGAAGCAGAGGCAGGTGAATCTGTTTGAGGCCAGTTTATTATACAGAGTCAGAGTTACATACTGAGACCCTGAATAATAAAAATTCCAAAATGTAAGAAACAAAAATAGAAATGAGGGAGAAGTCAACAGTCATTTGCTGAAGCTGTAAGTATTTGAAAATATGATCATAACTGAAAAAAGGAGCTTACAAAGGTAATTAAGGGGATAGAGAGATGGCTCAGTTTAAGAACAGTGAATATTCTTTCAGGACTCTGGTTCAATTCCCAACACCCATATGGTAGCTAGCAACTGTCTATAGCAACTGTCTCTAACTCCAGTTCCAAGGCCCCCTTGGATACACAGTAGTGTATATATATACACACATACATATATATACATAGGCGAATCACCCATGTACATAAAATAAAAATCTCAGCTGAGCAGTGGTGGCACATGCCTTTAATCCCAGCACTCAGGAGGCAGAGGCAGGTGGATCTCTGTGAGTTTGAGGACAGCCAGGGCTACACAGAGAAACCCTGCCTGGGGGTCGGGTGGGGTTACCTCAAAGAATTTGTTACCTATAACCAAACCTATCACTATGAAGAAGCCAAAAAACTGTTATTTTTCAAATATACTTGTCCCAAAAAACAGAATAAACTCATATACAGTCATAATAAAATCTCCATCATAAATAATAAGTTCCTAAGACCAATTTTCCACTTTGTACCATCTAGTCTGAAAATGATTCTGAGACTAAGCACTTGGCACCAATCCCAATTTCCCTGAGACTTAGAAGAGTAACTGACTTCCTGAAACTGCTTAAGACAAACCCACAATATCAATGTAGAAACTATCCAAGCCATTCTTTCTTTTAATCATTGTTTCAGCTGCAGGTAGTTATTCTGTTCTTGCTATGCCCACTGCTCATATTACGCCAAATAAATCTGTTTTCTTTAATAATTCAAAAGAATGAAGAAAACCCTCTTTTGCTTTCTATAATACTATGCTGAAAAACAAAAGCTAGAGGTAGAGTGGCACACACTTATAATCCCAACACTCAGGAAGTTAAAGCAGAGGACGGCCCTTGGTTCAAAGTTAGACTGGGCTACATAGCAAATACCTCTCAAAAACACAACCATGATAGAAAGCTATCATTAGTTCAGTGGAATGTCTTGAACTTTCATTAAATACTTCCCATGTAATATTATTGAAAATAAAACCAAAATGTGTATAGGCCTTAAGATGGGCTCTATTAATATTAATTTCTCTTCTATATGCTTACAGAAAACAACCTAAACATGATGTTTTTTATGTAGGTGTGAGGTTAAAGTATTACCTTGGGCGTGCTTCCTTTAATGAATTTTTTAATTGAAGACAATAAGCCAGTTTCATTCTTTGATGGTTTTTCTCCTCCTGAAGGCAAGCTATCCTCAACCTCTGAGTATTTCCTTTTTGCTCTGGCAGTGCGCTGTGTTTGGATTGGACTGGATTGCTGAGAAGCCTTCCGTGTTCTCAGCTTCATCTTTTATGGGTGCCACATGTAAACCTGTAGGAGAAAAACAGCACAAGCTATTACCCAATATGCCCAGTTAACTTACACAATAAAAATCTACTTCTTTAAAAGAGCCCAGATCTCTAAGAGGACTGAAATAAAAAACTAACATTTAAGTGAAAGGCACTGTATTTTATATATGTAATCTACCAAGTAACCTCAACAACGTGGAATATTGCATCCTATAAGAGAAAATGGAGTAATACCAAAAAGAGTGCACAATCTTTCTCTAACACTGTGCTACCTCTCTCTACCTATGCCAAAATTATGTCCCTCCTCCCACCCCCAGCCCTCTTTCCCAAGCCACCCCGCACCCCCACATCCCCCAAATCGAGGTCTCCCATGGGGAGTCAGCAGAGCCCAGCTCAGGGAGCCTAGGCAGGTCCAAGTCCCTTCCCACTGCACCAAGGCTGTGCAGGGTGTCCACCACAGGCATCGGATTCCCAGAAGCCTGCCCATGCATCAGGGACAGATGCCGATCCCCCTGCCTGGGTGTCCCCCAAACAGTTCGAGCCAAACACCCGTCTTCCATGTCCAGAGGGCCTAGTCCAGTCCCATGGGGGCTCCATAGCCACCAGTCCACAGCTCATGGGTTTCCACTAGTGTGGTCTATCATCTCTGCACATCCTCCCATCATGATGTCGACATCCCTTGCCTGCAGTATTTCTCCTCTCAAGAGTTAATTTTATCACACATAATAAAACTCCATTTATGGGCTGAGGTGTGAATTAATGCTACATACAACATGAGAGGTCCCAGGTTCTGCCCCCAGCAACATATATACAAATACACATAATTAAAAAGAAATTATGGAGAGGGAGCTGGAGAGATGGCTCAGCAATTAATAGCACTTGTTGCTCTTCCAGAGAACCCAGGTTTAATTTCCAGCACCCACATGGAGGCTCACAACAATCTGACCAGAGGATCTGATGCCCTCTTCAGGGCTCTCCAAGTACTAGCACATACAAAAATTTTTAGAAAGAGAAAAAAGGAAAAGAGTATTGTAAATGAACACACTTGTGAGACAAGTTAACCCATAAAATAACTACACAGAAAAATCTAAAATCCAGAATGTGGTGGAGGGGAGACTTGGGACATGGCTCAGGCGTAAAAACCCTTGTCTTTTCAAAGCCTACTTAAAACATCTTTAATCTCAGTACTCAGGAGGCAGAGGCAGGCAGCTCTGTAAGAGCAGGAGGCCAGTCTGGGCTACATGAGACCCTGTCTCAAAAAAGAATAAATCAGACATCAAAATTAAAAATATCTGCCGGGCAATGGTGGCACACGCCTTTAATCCCAGCACTCGGGAGGCAGAGGCAGGCGGATCTTGTGACTTCGGAGCCAGCCTGGTCTACAGAGTGAGTTCCAAGACAGGCTCCAAAGCTACATAAAGAAACCCTGTCTTGAAAAAAAAAAAAAAAGAAAAGAAAAGAAAAGAAAAAAATTTAAAATATTTGTGTACAAAGGACTCTAACGTACAAAGTCAAAAAGCAACTCAAGAGCCAATGAGATGAATCAATGCGTAAACACAGTTTGAGTTCAATCCTCAGAACCCACATGATGGGAGATTAGAGTCCCATAAACTGCACTCTGACCGCCACATGCATATTGTGGCATGCACATGTGCATACATATAAAGAAAATGTGTACAAATCATTCATCTTAAGGAATTGATATCCAGACTATATAAACCTCATCAGAGACTAGAAATTGACTGGATTCAAAAAGAAACGTCAGCAACAGACAAGGTAGCCAATACCTTTAATCCTAGCACTCTGGAAACAGAGGCAGCTCAGAGCCAGCCTTTTCTACAGAGCCACCCAGCTTTAGGGCTCTTAAGAGGAAAATGCAATCCAAGGCCAAGTAAGGCATTGTTTTCTCTCTTTACTTTCAATCTGGCCAGCCTGACCTTTCCTTGAACTAAATCAGAAGACAACTCAACCCCCCTCCCCCAAAAAAGTCAGAATTCAAACTGCAATCTCAGAAAGGACTATGACCAATTCTGCCTAAAGTTTTGCTGTAACTGAGTTCTTCCTCGTCTACAGAAAGCTGGTGAGTAACCTGCTGCAGCCTAACACCAACAGCAATAGAAAACTTGGGTGAATCATAAAAGACAATTTTCTTGTCGTCAGCAGAGTAGAGGACTAAAGACTTGCAGTAACTAAAAAATCTCAAATCCAAGAAAAAGCCAGGCAGTGGTGGTGTGCACCTTTGATTCCAGCACTCAGGAGGCAGAGGCAGGAGGAGCTTCATAAGTTCAAGGCCAGCCTGGTCAAAAAAAAAAAAAAAAAAAAGGCAAATCCAAGAAAGATAAGCCCTTCTTAGGAGAGACAGGCTACAAACATGGTTTCTTCTGTAATAGAACAAATGAAGAAATTACACCATAAAAACATGTGAAAAAGAATCTAAAATTGGTTTGTTCGTATAGCAGAATTAATTCTTTTATTTATAAGTGGTTTTTTTGATATGAGATTTCTCTGTGTAGCCTTGGCTGTCCTGAAACTCGATTTGAAGACCAAGCTGGCTTCGAACTCAGAGATCTACCTGCCTCTTCCCACTGAATGCTGGGATTAAAGGCATGCATTTGAAATGTTTAAAAAATAAAAATCGGGCTGGAGAGATGGCTCAGCAGTTAAGATCACTTGGCTGCTCTTCCAGAGGACACAGGTTCAATCCCCAGCACCCACATGGCAGTTCACAACTATCTGTAACTCCAGTTCCAGGGGATCTGACACCCTCACACAGGCAAAACACCAGTGCACATTGAATTGAACCCAGGTCCTCTGGAACATTAGTCAGTGCTCTTAACCACTGAGCCATCTCTCTCCTCTCCAGGTTCGTTCTTTCTTTCTTTCTTTCTTTCTTTCTTTCTTTCTTTCTTTCTTTCTTTCTTTTCTTTTCTTTTCTTTTCTTTTCTTTTCTCTCTCTCTCTCTTCCTTTCTTTCCTCCCTCCCTCCCTCCTTCCTTCCTTCCTTTCTTACGATTTATTTATGTATTATGTATAGTGTTCTGTCTGCATGTTTGCCTGCATGCCAGAAGAGGGCGCCAGATCTCATTATAGATGGTTGTATGTGGTTGCTGGGAATTGAACTCAGGACCACTGGAAGAGCAGCCAGATGCTCTTAGCCACTGAGCCATCTCTCCAGCCCCTCCAGGTTCTTTTCAAGAGCAACAAATGCTCTTGACCACTAAGCCATCTCTCCAGTCCTTAAAACTGTTAACAGACTGGATGAACATGGGCTAGTATGAGCAGACAATACAGGTGCTGGAGCAACCTCTAGTGTAGGAAAAAAAGAGGAGTCCAAACCAGATTCTCTCCCTTAAGGTCTAAAACTGTGAAGGTTCTGGAGGGGCAGCAAGTCCAGTTAGACCCCACGGCACAAGAGAAGCTGTCATTAAGGAAAAGAAGAGTGGAAGATGCTTGGAACTGTCACTGGGATAGTATGCACCAGGTACCACGGAGGCACAGAGTAAACAAAAGCCCAGAGCTGGTCAGGAAAACTGAGGAACTTTCCCACATTCCAACTATGACTCTAAGCCAAGTAACAAGGGAACTTAATTAAGCCAATGATACACAAAGATACCCTCTGCAAAGAACTGAAACTCAACTCTTGACTAGGCTAACCCAAATGCCTACACTTACAAGTCCAGAAATCCAATTTTCCAAATATACTCTACCAGCATTTACTTTCTATTCATACTATTTAGTACTCAGTAAAATATTCCCAAAACTGGCCAAGTGGCAAGCTGAGTAAAAGCACTTGCCATGCAAGCCTGGCAACCTAAGTTCAAGCCCAAGAGACCACATAAAGGAGAAAGGAAAGTTGTCCTCTGGCATCTACACGCACTGTGGCATGCTCCCCCAATACACACACCCTCATTTACACACAATAGCAACAAATGCAACCGTCGAGAAATTCCACAAAACAAGGCTGGGGATGGAGTTTCAGCTTGGGGCAGAGCACTAGCTTAGCATACATGGGCCCAGGTTGTCTCTAGAACTATAAAATGGAGGGAGGAGTCAATGCAACCAGAAGCTGACTTTTTTTTTTTTTTTTTTTTTTTTTGAGACAGGGTTTCTCTGTGTAGCTCTCCCTGGCTGTCCTCAAACTCTTATAGACCAGGCTGGCCTTGAAGTCACAGAGATCCACCTGCCTCTGCCTCCTAAGTGCTGGGATTAAAGACGTGCACCACCACTGCCGGGCCAGAAGTTGACTTTTTAAGAACAGATCAGTAAATTGATAAAACTTCTAGCAAGAATAAGAAAAAGGATACAATTTACCAATATTGGGAATGAAAACTTGAAAATAATGACGGAGACTGTAAACGTAGAAAGAATTATGGAGAATTCCAAACATCTTTACGTTCACCAATTCAGGCAAAATGGACAATTCCCTCAAAAAGTCACAAGCAGAAGACAGTGTAACACACAACTGTAATCCCAGTAGTCAGGAGGCCAAGGAAGGACCAGAACTTCCAGGCCAACCTGAGACACAGCAAAACTTGTCTCAACAAAAATTCAAACCTTACCCAATGATAAACAGCCCGAGTAACCTCATATTTAAAATGGAGTATGTAGTAAAAACCTTATGTGAAACACAAGGTCCAGATGGCTTCACTACATAATCCAATCAACACTTCAGATATATTTATTTTACGTGTATAGTGTTTTGCCTGCATGTGTGTATGTACCAGAAGATGTCCGAATCCCTGGAACTTGAGTTACAGGCACTTTGTGAGCTGCCTGATGTATGAGGGTGCTGGGCACTGAACTCGGGCTTCTGGAAGAGCAGTAACACTCTAAATCACTGAGCCATTTATCTCTACAGCCCTCCATATAATTTTTCTAACATTTAAAAAATAGGAGAAGACTGGGAAATGATCAGGATTAGTTAAAAAAAAAAAGTCTAGTACTAATGAATGAAAGTAATAAAATATAAGAATGATACTTTAAGAACTTGAGACAAACAAAAATAACAAACACTCTTTTTTGTTTTGTTTTTGTTTCTGAGACAGGGTTTCTGTGTAGCTTTGGAGCCTATCGGGGAATTCGATTTGCAGACCAGGCTGGCCTCAGACTCACACAGATACGCCTGCCTCTTTAATCCCTCTGCTGGGATTAAGCTGTAAATAAAGGCATGCGCTGCTACTGCAGCCTCCGCACCACCACCTCCACCTCCTCCACCTCCTCCACCACCACCACCTCCTCCACCACCACCACCACCACCACCACCACCACCACCACCACCACCACCACCACCACCACCACCACCACCACCACCACCACCACCAGGCAGCGCTCATTTTTTTAACATTCCAACCTGATCTCATTTAGGATTATAAAGTTGGTTGCCCAGAAATCTAGAAACTGAGCAGTAGTTTGTTCTGTAGTTACTTGATGCCCAGGTAAACAGATTACAGAGGAGGGGTGTTGGTGCCGGAGAAAGTCTTCCAAAAGTTCACTAGAAACAGCAACATAACTCTGCTAGTTTTCTAAACTACCATCTAAAATTTCAGACTCACATCTATCTATCATGTTTGGAACCTCAAATTCAACTTACACAAAACTAAATTCATTTTTTCCCATCCCATCCCATCCCATGCCAAAGCATCTTCTTCCTGTTGTATGTTTTCTCTCCTACAGTCATCCACAACCAAGAAACCTAAACTCCATCAACCACCTAGTTGTGAAATCCTGCCATTACCCTCATAGTCAATTATCAAATTCTGATTTTTAACCTCTAAAATTAAATGTTCAGTCCTTCCCTTTAAATCCATCCTCTGAACTACAGAAGTTTGCCTATTCCTCTTACCTGGTTTCACCAACTGCCAATAAAATCTAAACTCACTGGCAAATAAATTTATCACCCTACAATATGTACTGCAGAGAGAGTGTGTGAGTGAGTGTGGGGTGTGTGTGTGTGGGGGGGGTGCAAATACATCGAGGTGTTCATGTGTGCTGATGTTCCTGTGTGGAGGACAGAGGTAGACATGAGGTACATTCCTCCAACTTAGGGAGACAGGGTCTCACAGCACTTGGAGCACACAATCAGCAATCTACCTGTCTGACTTCCCCAGAGAGGGTTCCAGGCACAGTCTTTCTTTCGTCTTTGTTTTTTGCTGTCATTCTCTGTAAAAGTTGCTGACACTCTTTGCTCTCTACCCACCTTTCTATCCTCTTTACCACAAATATTATTTCAACTAATTATCTAGTTAACTTCACTGTTTAAAACCCAGCCCGAGTATCATATAACCAATAAAAAAACCACCCCCACACCCATAAACTTCTGTAAACCCTGAGGTCATCTCTCCCTTACTCCTACCAAATCACACTAAAATAATCTCCTACAACATATTCAATCGCACTTGACAAAGTCAGTCCCAATGGCAAGGACAGGAGATGTAGCTCATGAGTTGAACCCTTGGTGAGCTTGCAAAGCACTGCAAAGAATTAAAAACTCTTGAAGGCAACGATCTAATCCATAACTCTAAGAACCTGGCCCACACAACTCAGTCTTCACTGAACTCAACCATAATTTTTTTCCCATTTCTCTCAAAAACATCACAAGAGAAAATTGTATCGATGAAACAATCAGAAGAAAGTTAAGAATGTTTGCTTATAAAATGGGGTCCAACTAGCAAAAAAGTTCCCCTTCCTCGTCACAAAATTCCTGCTACCTACCAAAGCTATAATTATTTTTAAATTTTATTAATATCCTGTTTGTGCCTGAGAGTATGTATAGGTACCTCCATGACACTGCACACCTGTGGGGACCAGAAAACAACTTCCAGGATTGTGTTCTCTCCTTCCCCCATGTGGGTTCAGGGGCTCTAACTTGGCAACAAACACCCTTAATCTGAGCCATCTCACTGACCCCAAGCCATTTTTGAGACAGCCAATTACAATGATAAATTCTCTTAGTTTACTAGATTACAATAACGGTACAAGTATAGGACTGGCTTTATCTAGGTGGTTCCTTCAACAATGCAGCAATTCACAATAATGGTAAAGTATCAATTCAGTCGATAGTTTGTCATGGAGGTCTGATGTTCCTCCTGATGTCTGTTTTTAGGAAATACCAAGATCACTCCAAGTTTGAGGTCAATCTGGGCTACAGAGTGAGAGCCTGTCTCAAAACATACATGTATATTAAATGAAAATGAAAGACGAGTCACTGATCTATGCTGTCCACATTCTTGTGTCTTATACAAGTCATCCTACAGCACTTTCACTAAACATTTGTTACACACTTAAGTCTTCATAATTGGGCTAGCAAAAGCTCAGCAGGTAAAGGTGCTTCCCACCAAACCTGATGACATGCGTTTGGACCCCAGAATCCATATGGTGAAAGTCAAGACCTGACTCCTACAAACTGTCCTCTCACTGCCACATGTACACCACAGTGTACTTGCTACACACGCACGCTCGCACACGTGCACAAACACAGAGTAAATGAATGTAAAACTTTTTTAATTAAAAAAACCTCAGTTTTAAAACAATGAACTTAATTTTAGAAGAATTAAGGATTTGTTCTCCGCTAAGTCTAAAATTCTATGATTAACTCTTAATCTATCTTAAAAACCATTATGACTCCTAATCATGACATCCGTGAAAGAAAAAGCTAAAGCTAGGCGGTGGCGGCGGCGGCGGCAGCAGCGGCGGACGCCTTTAATCCCAGGACTCGGGAGGTAGAGGCAGGCGGATGTCTGTGAGTTCGAGGCCAGCCTGGTCTACAGAGTGAGTTCCAGGACAGGCTCCAGAGCTACACAGAGAAACCGTCTCAAAAAACCAAAAAAGCAAACAAAAAAAGCTAAAAGTAGTCTACATTCTAGTGTACCTAAACTGAAATAAATGTTCCACTGTTAGATCTGCCCATTTTCTCTCCCCTGCTTGCCTAAGTCACCAAAGGAATTCAGAAAGAAGAAACTTCTCCACCACCTAATAAAAATAAAAAAAGCCAGGCGGTGGTGGCTCACACCTTTAATCCCAAAACTCAGGAGGCAGAGACAGATGGCTCTCTCTGAGTTTGAGGCAACCTGGTCTACAGAGTGAGTTCCAGGACAACCAGAGCTGTTACACAGAGAAATGGCAATTAAAAAAGTAAAATTTTAAAAATAAAAAATAAAAGAAATAAAAACCAAATAGACAAAAGGTCTACATAGAGTTCTAAGCCAGCCAGAGATAGTGAGACCATGTACAAATGGCTATTATTAAAATTTAAACCCAATTATTTTAAAGTATTCAAGTGCCACCTTCTACTATACTACTTCATATTTCTTTATTTAAAAAAAATGAAGCAGGGTGGTGATAGCAAAGATATTTAATCCCAGCACTCAGTTGGCAGAGGCAAGCGAATATCTGAGTTCGAGGCCAATCTGATCTACAAATGGAGTTCCAGGAAGGTCAGAACTGTTACACAGAGAAACCCTGTCTTGAAAAAACAAACCAAAAGAAAAGAAAACAAAATACTTGTCCTACAAATTATTGCAGCAATTATGAATGCCTGACTGTTAGAAATTCAACTCAAGTACTGTTAGTAATGTTCAATCTCCCTTTCTTTCAATCTATTATAGACAGCTACACCTATCATGAAATAACAATATAGTTAACTTTCCTACTGTGACTTTATGTCAAGATTTTATTTGTGGCTTATGCCTGTAATCTAAACACTTTGCAGTAGAGGCAGGAGGATCAGAAGAGGTTCAAGGTCAGCCCCTGCTACAGAGAAGATTCGAAGTCTGTCTGCCCTGCCCCAAAACAAAATAAAAAGCATTTGTCTATAAAGTCTTACCCCGAGGCCACACTTAAGTCTCACCATTCCTAACTGCTAGGTTCACAAAAGTACCAAAGGATCCCTGGGGGCCTAAAATGTAAATTTTATTCTCATCATGCTTGTCCTACCTAGACAATACTATCTCCACCTATCTCCTGGTCATAACCAGTATATAAAAATTTAACTTTCAGCCGGGCAGTGGTGGCGCATGCCTTTAATCCCAGCACTCGGGAGGCAGAGCCAGGTGGATCATTGTGAGTTCGAGGCCAGCCTGGACTACCAAGTGAGTTCCAGGAAAGGCGCAAAAATACACAGAGAAAGCCTGTCTCGAAAAAAACCAAAAAAAAAAAAATTAACTTTCTTTGCTGGGCAAGGGTGGCACATGCCTTTTATCCCAGCACTCTGAAGGCAGAGGCAGATGAATCTTTGAGTTTGAGGCCAGCCTGGTCTACAGAACCAAAAAAACCAGGACTACACAAATAAACCCTGTCTCAAAAAACCAAAAACCAAAGAAAGAGAAAAAAATTTAACTTTTCTCAATTCCACTGTCTCTGAACCCTCACCTATGTGTAGTTTAACAAGCTAACAGAAAGCCACCTGCCTCTTCCTCCCAAGCATTGGGATTAAAGGTGTGTGCCACTATACCCAAGTGAATTTGTATTTTAAACAATGCATTTCATAAGGAATCCTGTAAGACTAAGCATATATAAATTAAGTCAAGCATGGCAATTCTCAACAAAATCTCAACCACCTAGGTCTTTTTGTAAGACAGGTTCAATAACAATTTAATACAGTTTAAATTAAAAATGCATGTACTCAATGGCTGTGGTGATGATCATTAGTCCCAGGATCTACAAGGCAGAGGCAAGAAGATCTCTGTGGGTTCAAGGCCAGCCTGGCCTACATTCCAAGTTTCAGACCAGTCAGAGCTATACAATAGGACTTTATCTTTTCTTTTCTTTTTTTCTTGGTTTTTCAAGACAGGGTTTCTCTGTGTAGCTCGGAGCCTGTCCGGGAACTCACTCTGTAGCCCAAGTTGGCCTCGAACTCACAAAGATCCGCCTGCCTCTGCCTCCCCGGTGCTGGGATGGATTAAAGGCGTGAGCCACCACAGCCCGGCTGGGACTTCTTAAGAGAAAAAAACAAAACAAAACCATGTACGAATACAAACATTAGTGAATACATATGGCTTAGGTTAGAGCATAAGGATGTCAGGGTAAATAAGAAAAAACTGAAGTCAAAATTGTTCATTCTAGCAAGTTTCATGCCTGTTAAATAGCCTAATTCTGGGACATGGTGGCACTAACCTATAATCTCAGTGCTCCTGGTTTAGGCAGAAGGATCTGGTGTTTGATTAAGCTTGGGCTACATAGCCAGACCCTGTCTCATTAAAAAAACAAACAAGTAAATAAATAAACAAACTCATCCTCAATGTAGCACAAATGACCCCCTGTAGTAAATCCAGTTTAAAATGGCTTGGCAACCTTAACCAATAAAAATTACTTAAGAGCATACCATATATGAAGTCCTCTTCACACATTTGACATTTGTGACTTAAACTATCTCCTTCCCCTTGTATTTCCATAATAACTTGATAAATTACAAATACAACCAGATGCTGCCTTTTTTCAAATTCTGGCAAATTACCATATTCTTTAACTCATCAATCAAAAGTATAGTGTATTGTAACCAAGATAACTTAATTCTACTTTCGATTCAATCTGCAGTTACAAATCTACTCTCCAGTACATCCTTTCCACACAGGTCCAAGTCTTTTAGAAGCAGGACCTCATGTAGCCCAAGCTGGCCTCCAACTTGTAATATAACTGGGGGTAACTTTGAACTTCTGATTCTTCTGCTTCCATCTCCTGGAGAAACCACTATAACCAGTTTATGTGGTGATGGGAATTTAGTTATTAAAACCCAGGGTTTCCTGCATGGCTAGGCAAGCACTCTACCAATTAAACTACATACCCAGCCAGATTTTGTTAAAATCATACAAAAAAGAAGCCATCTGACCAAAAATTACATTTCTTGAATAGGCTAGGTTAATTTGGAAAAGATAAAACTTTCCAGTCACCAATTTCCTAACGGTAGGAAAAAAAACCACCACCAACTCAAATGAAATGTCCAAAAGGCACTAGCACACGCAGAACAGAAGACTAAAACATACCTGTCCTGTTTGCACTCCTACACAGCCCTACTACTGCTGTACAGCTACAGCACACAAAAGGTAAGGACTGCACGCACCACTTGGCAGCGTTCACATCCTTTCCAATCATGCACACAAAAGTATTAAGAATGTAAGGACTAGGGCTGGAGAGACGGCTCAGAGGTTAAGAGCACTGGTTGCTTTTCCAGAGGTCCTGAGTTCAATTCCCAGCAACCACATGGTGGCTCACAACCATCTGTAATGAGATCTGGTGCCCTCTTCTGGCATGCAGGCAGAACACTGCATACATAATAAATAAATAAATCTTTTAAAAAAAATGTAAGGGCTAGCTCGGCAGTGTCAGTGCACACTTTTAATCCCAGGACGAGGGAGGCTGAGGAAGGCAGATCTCTTTGAGTTCGAGGCCAGCCTGGTCTACAAAGTGAGATCCAGGTCAGCCAGGGCTGTTCTACAGAAAACCCTGTCTCAAAAAAGAAAAACCAACAAACAAAAGAATGTAGGGACTAATTGAATGTAGTAGTAACTAACTTGGGAAAATCCTGGAGACAGTCTACAATGCTGATTCTGCTACCTATCAACTAAATTTTATCAAAAAACTACCCCAAGACATCTTAAAATACAAAGCCTGCACTAGACACATAACTTATTCTAATTCTTCTAAGTAACATAATTAACCCCATTTTTAAAAATAAATTGACTCAACAAGTATCCAGTATGTCTACGCTTCCACTGATGAACACCCTAAGTCAAGCGATCCTAAAAAAGCAGTGAGGCTCATTTCATTCGTAAGACTAACTCACATAAGAGCTACAATTTACCTTGACTTTCCTTATGACCTTGGGCTAAGTCTTTCAAATGAGAACTATAATGATGTTTGCATGTATCTGCTTATTACTGAAATTTAATCCTAACATGAACATGAAGTACTCGTGGCTGGATCTATGAAGCAGAAAAATCCTGACTGATAAACATTAACTGATATGTAATATAAGCCATGTTTTAATCTTCATTTTTATTCATTTAAACACCTATAATGCCTCAAATTCTACGCGACCAAAACACTGAAAAAACTGAGGACCTCTTTGCATTTAGAAAAATTGAGTAAAAAACAGTTTCAAATTGCCATTTCGCTGCTTTTATACAGATAGCTGCTGGATCACAAACAAAAATGTGTGACTTGGCATCTGATGAATCGAAATAACAAGCAATCTACAATCTAAAAATTATGCAGATAAGGCTATCATTTCATGTCACTAATTTGTATGCCGACGTAAAGGAGTGATCTTGGTATTGCCTTACTAGCATTACAAAGATAAATTCCTGCCTTAGAGTAACATCTAAGTACATTCATCTCGGGAGTTTAGGGTAGTTTCCCAGCAGTATCTCCGTAGGTTTCCCTGAGGTACTCTTGAAGTGCTTAACATCATTCACACATTCAGCTACCACTAGGGTGAGAAGTAAATAAACACCATTTACTTATGCAATTATTTATAACAGAACCCTGGTCAAGAATGCAAAAGTAAACTCATACGGACATCCCCAAAGTAACCAGCATGTTAAGTGTAACTAAGAGTCACCCTTAACTGACTACTATGGAAACCAGAGGTCTCCCACACGGGCTGGTTTTTAAACTACCACTCCTGATTTTACAAAGTAGTCATGTCAACTCAACATTTTACCAGTACAGACGACACAAGTTCCTGGAACCTCTCTTTCCAGATTCTCAAAGGATGTTTACAAGAGCTGAGCTAGGAGCAACGCCCCCCAAAGCACCGGACAAGCATAAAAGGCCGAAAACATAACGTGGGGGCCACAAGAAGGTTCGAAAAGGCAATCTAACTTAATTAGCCCTCCGGACCACGGGGGTCAGAGACGAGGAACGTGAGATGGGGGTTGGGGGTGGGTGGCAAAGTGAAACCTAAGCCCCGAAATCACAACACAGGCCGCAGCCTAAGAGCCGAAGCTGGCGGGAAGTGAGCTCCCTTTCCGTTCCCAGGGGAAAGTCCAGGCCAGAGCGGCTCCCACACCGCGGACGTACAAGGCGCCAACAGTGCATGCCTACGGACGCGCTGGAACCGCTGAAAGCTCGGCTTGGGAAGGGGAGGAGATCCCGGCAGACGGCCCTGGAAGAGGACTGAGCTTGGGAGCAGCGGCAGCGCCGGGACCAAGGGAATTACCTTCACTGTGACGACAGAAAAGTGTCCCCAGGCTCCGGCGATGGTCCCGACTGCGCAATAGGTGGTGTCTTTCCCGCTTATCCCTCAGCAGCCACAGAATCGGCTCCTTCAGCCAGTCGCCATTTCCCGCCTACCGACCTGCTGCACCGCACGGACAGGGACCCGGATGGAAAGCGGCCTCTGCGCGCAGGCGCCCTGGCTCCCTCCTCCCCCGCCCGCCGCTCTCCGTATAGGCGGGAGGGAAGGAATGCGGGAGGCCTGGGCGGCGGAGGGGGAGGGTGTGTGTGTGTAACTTTTACTTCCGTGAAGAGGCTGAAGTTTCTGCCGCCCGAGGGAACTCACCGGTGCCAATTCCTGCCCAACGACAACGAAAGAGACAAAAAGCGAGCACGGGGCCCGGGGGCCCCGGGAACTTAGCCGGGGCGCAGCTTCTGCGGGGGGCGCGGGGCCTGGGGGACGTTTGTACTTCGGGGGCCTCCGTAGCGGGCTGCAGGGTGGTCGCAGGGGGAGTAGGGAGGAAAGCGTTAGCCGCGGAGGCGGGGACGCCGGGGACGGTTTTCCCTCCCGCCGCTAACGGAACCGCCTAGGGCCGAGCGACGACGGGAGCGCGCCCTCGCCCGGGAGGCGGGGTTTAAGAACGCGCCGAGCACCCGGCGGCCAGGGTTAGAGACTGGGCGGCGGTGGGTGGAGCCGGCCGGGAGGGGCGGTGCCAACGGCTTGGCGCGCTGGAGCGGGAGCCAGTGCCCGCCGCTCCCCGGGCCGGACCCAGCCTGGTCCCCATGCTTCCGGCAGTTCCCGGGGACCCCCGAGGTCCTGGTCCCCATGCTCCCGGCAGTTCCCGGGGACCCCCGAGGTCCTCTTTCTTGCTGCCTTTCCCAGCGGGAGCGACTTGTAGTTCTGGGACCTGTGATAACAAACCCCTGCCCCCTCGCCTCCGCGCGATGTGGACGGTGATCCTGTACGATGAAAACTCGGATCTTTCAAATGGGTTTCCACACGCAACTCTGGGCTCCAAATCTCAATCAGGGGTTCTCAACCTTCCTAGTGCTGCGGCCCTAGGTGATTCCCCCAACCATACAATTATTTTAGTTGCTACTTCATAACTGATTTGGGGGCCGTTATGAATCGTCAATACCTGTTTTCCGATAGTCCTAGGCGCTTGACAACCCCCCCCACCCGGGGTCGAGACCCACAGGTTGAGAACACTTATCTAGATAGCGCGTTTAGCTTTGGATCGAAACTCTAAGCCGTTTTCATTATTCTGTAAGAAATGTTTATTGGGAACGTACTGTGTAAAAGGGATATAACAGTGAATTAAGAAAATAAGCCTCTGCAGTCCCAGACTTAACACTCCTCCACCAGAGAAGACAGTGTGATAAAGTGAGTTATAGAAGTGATGTGATTGCTCCAGCTACGGGTCTGGAGGTTTTTCATAAGACTTAACTAAGTGAGCCGGGTGGTAGCGCACACCTTTAATCCCAGCACTCAGGAGGCTGAGCCAGGTGCATCTCTGTGGGTTCGAGGCCAGCCTGGTCTACAGAGCAAGCTCCAGGACAGGCTCCAAAGCTACACAGAGAAACCCTGTCTCGAGAAACCAAAACAAGAAAAAAAGGGAAAAAAATCCAAACAGCCTGGGCTACATAATGAGAACCTGGCTCCAGAAGAAAACGGGGAGGGGGGGGTGTGTTAAGACATCTTTGAATTCAACATCGATTGAGAACCGATGAACAGCACAGAACAAGTTGGCAGTCCATATAGTCAAAGGTTCCTGAAAGGCTAACCAAAAATCAACAAATAATTAATGGTTATCTAATGCATATGTTGGAAAGTAATAGAATGTAAAGCAAACAAATATCCCCATTGAGTACTAAGATTACTTTGTATACATATTTGTGTGTGTGTGTGGGCACGCATGCCACTGTTGAAGGTGAAGGTCAGGGGACAATTCTGTGGTTCGCTCCTGCCACCTTGTGCGATCCAGAGATGGCACTCATGTCATCAGGCTCTCGATCCTAAAACTTTTTCCCCCCTCTTTTTCTTTTCCTGTGTATGGATGTTTCATCTGCATGTACTCTATGTACTACATGTGTGGCTGATGCCCATTGAGGCCAGAAGAGGGCGCTGGACTTGGGAACTTTGAAAGAATAAATAAAAACGCATACATAAGTAGTCTGAAATGGCATGTTTTATTTAAGTTTTAGAAGCATGCAAGTTTTTGTTTTGTTTTTTGGTTTTCTGGTTTTTTGAGACAGGGTTTCTCTGTGTAGCTTTGTGCCTTTCCTGGAACTCGCTTTGTAGACCAGGCTGGCCTTGAACTCACGAGACCCGCCTGACTCTGCCTCCCAAGTGCTGGGATTAAAGGCCTGCGCCACCACCACCTAGCTAGAAGCATGCAAGTTTGCAAAGGCTACTTTTTGGAACTTTTACATTTTTGTCTTAACAAGTGTAGGGGTGTGGAGAAATGGCTCCCTGGTTAAGAGCCCTGGCTGCTCTTCCAGGCCACCAAGTTGAGGCTAAAGGCGCCATTGTGTCCATTATACCACCTTGGGGGGAGTGTTAAGACTGTTAAATTGGTTACATTTAGAAAAGTTGCAGGTGGTGAACCCAGATGTTTTTGCAATTTATGTATTTTTTCCCCTTTTGGCTTTTTGTTTGTTTGGGTTTTTTTTTTTGTTTTGTTTTGAATCTTTTGTTTTTGAGACAAGGTTTCATGTTGCCCCAACTGGCCTCCAACTCACTCTGGATACAAGGCGGCCTCCTGCCTCACTTCCCAAGTGCTGGGTTACAGGTGTTCTTAACCTCTAAAATCATTCCCACCAAAGAGTAGTGAATTCATTATTTCTGGCTTTCAACTTGGCTATCATTTATCTCTCAGGTCTATTTCTCCCCCCCCCCCAACCCCCCACCCAGACAGGGTTTCTCTGTATAGCTTTGGAGCCTGTCCTGGAATTTACTCTATAGCCCAGGCTGGCCTAGGACTCACAAAGATCCACCTGGCTCTGCCTCCCGAGTGCTGGGATTAAAGGGGTGTGCCACCACCGCCTGGCTCAGTTCTATTTCTACTACCTCCATACCCCCCATTATCAAAGTGAATTAAATCTAAATATGAATTTCACTTAAAATTATAAGTGGTTCCATTTGTACTCTAGAATAAAGGACACAGTGTAAGGCTGTTAGATGAGATTTTATCTACACTCTCATTCAAACGAGATTATTTATAAAGCACTCAGCAAGGTGCTTTTCTTGCCTTTTAATAGGGTAGCTGCTAATGTCATTAAACTTTGGTAATGTCCAAGCCAGGCTTGGTGGCAGATGCCTTTAATCCCAGCATTCAGGAGGCAGAGGAAGATGGGTCTCTTGAGTTTGAGGCCAGCCTGGTCCACATAGTGAGTTGCAGTTAAGTTTTTACATAGGGAGACCTTATCTCAAGAAAAATAACCCAGTCCAAGCCAGGCAGTGGTGATGCATGCCTTTAATCCCAGCACTTGGGAGAGACAGAGGCAGGTGGATCTCTGTGAGTGAGTTTGAGTCCAGCCTGGTCTACAGAGCAAGTTCCAGGACAGGCTCCAAAGCTACATAGAGAAACCCTGCCTCCAAAAAAAAAAAAAAGTCCAAAATTTTAGACTAAAATTCTAAAAATTTGAACTGGGTACAGTTATACACCTGAACTCTTACACACCTGAACCTCAGCTATTTAGGAGGATAAGGAAGGATAGTTTGAGGCCAGTTGAAGCAATGAGAGAGAGAGAGAGAGAGAGAGAGAGAGAGAGAGAGAGAGAGAGAGAGAGAGAGAGAGAATCACCTAATTAACACTCTCCATCACAAACAGATGTGGTGGCACATACCTTTAATCCTAGCACTCAGGAGGCAAGCAGGCAAATCTCTGTGAGTTTGAGGCCAGCCTGGTCTACAAATTGAGTTCCAGGACAGGAAAACAACAACAAAAACCCAAAAACCCAAAGCTCTGCATCACACAAATACAATGCCCAATAGAAGAAAGAGAAACTAGTTAGGAACAGGGAAAGGAATATCGGGTATGGTTAAAACACAGGTTTGAAAATGCCATAGTAAAACTCATTATGTATGATAAATCTACTTAAATCTACTGGAAAAAAAAACTTTTAAAGGGGATTTTTTTTGTTGCTGCTGCTGACTTTGGCTGAGTTTCTTTGTTGTTTTTGAAACAGTTTCATGGGCTGGAGAGATGGTTCAGAGGTTAAGAGCATTGACTGCTCTTCCTGAGGTCTCAAGTTCAATTCCCAGCAACCATATGGTGGCTCACAACCATCTATAATGAGATCTGGTGCCCTCTTCTGGTGTGCAGACATACATACAAACAGAACACTGTATACATAATAAATAAATATATCTTTTTTTTTTAAAGACACGTTTAAAAAAAGAAGAAAGAAACACTTTGGTTATATATCTTTGGTTGCCCTGCAACTCAGTATGTACACTAGGCTGGCCTTGAACTGAGATCTGTCTGCCTCCTCCAAGTGCTGGTATCAAGGGTATGTATCACCACACTCAGCATTGGCTTTGGTTTTTCAAGACAGTGTCTCTGTAGTTCAGTCTGGTCTCAAACTCCATACTTAGCTGAGGATGACCTTGAACTGACCCATCTGCTTCTACCGTGCAAGGGCTGAGATTACAGACACGTGCCATCATGCCTCAATTTTGAAGAAAGGTTTCTGGAAAAAAAATAACATATGATGCTGTGTGATGGTCTTTCTGTATGCTGTGAATATATGTTGCTACCATTGAATAAAGAAGCTGTTCTGGCCTATGTCCAGATAAGTGATAACCAGGTGGGAAATCCAAGAGACACAGGGAGAAGAAAGGCAGAGTCAGGGGCAGACGCCATCCAGCTGCCCAAGGAACAAGACTGTAGAAAATTCCACACGTGACCTTCATGTGACAGTCAAATTCAGGTTGGTCCCACCTCCACAACAACTCACTGATACATGTAGAAATATTCCAGGACACAAAAAATCTGAAATCTAAACCATTTTTAGTGCCAAGCATTTCAGATCACTTAACCTATATAAGAACTATTATTTATTTTTTAGTTGAATCATATGGTATATTAACTTCACAATTTATCATTTAATCAATGGTGTAATCAATCTATTAATGCAATATTAAATATTGGGATATCCAGGCTGTCATTTTGCTCTGTAATGACTGGACAGCAATGACCACCTGAAACTTTATATGGTCCAAATTAGATTTTTCTCTCATCCATTTACCTCAGTGTTTTAGACCTTGGTAAAGATATGTTTTCTTCCACGCAACATGCAATCTAGCTGGACTTCAATAGTATCCAGTGGATTCACCCCACTATTTAAAAAGTCTTTACTGTGTATGCTACCCACTTTTGTTATTGTCCCCTAAACAATACAATGTAGTAATTATTTACACAGCATTTACAATGTATCAAGGACTGTAAACACCCAAGAGATCACTTGAAGATTTGAGATGATTTAAAAGGCCAGGGATGTAGTCAAGGGTTTGGCGCATCCAGTGGAAGTTGGTTTTAATATCAACTCATCACAAATCAGAACTGAAGAACTGTCCTGATAGCATTAACTGATGTGGGAAGACTTACTATAAGGGTGGGCTGTTGGGAGTAACTCAGATTTTTTTTTTAAGGGCATGGCCGTCATTCTTTTTGTGCGCATTGGGCTTCCCCTCTTGCTGCCGAATTGGTTGATCCTGTTGTCGCTGCTGATTCCTTTGCTGATGTCAGAACTAGCCCTTCCAGGCTTCCATTATTGACCAACGGCTCTACAGGAACCTTTCAGGTTTTCCATGCCAGATTGGAACTGCTGAGACACCCAGCCTTGACCAACCAGCTAACAGGTTGTCAGCCTCTCTCGCGTGAGAACCACAATGGGGCAGCTCCAACTTCGGAGGGACCCAGCCTCAGGGACCAAGCGATTCCTGTGTTCTCAGCCTTTCAGGCGTGAGCCAACTGTTGTTACATTTTTAAAATGTCAACTGATTTAATACATTTATTAATGTATTAGATATCTATTAAATTATATGTATACATTTCCCTCATCTGTTTCTCTGGAGAACCCTGACTAATAAACATGACCTAGGACATAGGGTTGAATCTCTAGCACTGTGTAAACTAGCATGGTGGCACACATCTGTAAACCCAGCCCTTAGGAATGTAGGTAGAAGGATCAGGATTCAGCTACATAGGGAAAACAGTGACAGCCTGGGCTATGTGAGTTTGTCTCCAAATTACCTTTTTGCTTATATACAGCAAAATGTCTTGCTATGAGATCAGAATGACACCAAACTTAGATCCTTCTGCTGCCTGCCTCCTAAATTCTGAGATAAAGCACACCATACCTGGTCATACTGGCTGGTTTTGTGTTAACTTGACACAAGCTAGAGTCATCCAAGAGGAAAGAGCCTCTGTAGATGTAATTTTGAATGGTTTTATTAAATAAGAAACACAGAGCCAAATGCAGAGCTAAAAGCCCCAGAGGTCAGAAAGCAGTAGCTAAGAGCTGAGACCAAGACCACCTTACCACCTGCTGCCACTGCTGTCCTTCCCCTGAGAAAGAGACCTACTTCCTGTGTGTCTGTCTTTTTATTTACTTTCTGTTCTGCCTTCTCATTGGTTGTAAACCCAACCACATGACCTCCAGGAGCTCCTGCATCAGCTCCTGCTTCCAGGATCCTGACTAATTTGAGTTCCTGTTTATATAGACCTCCAGGTCTCTATGGTTGGTACTGAGATTAAAGGTGTGTGTCTCCATGCTGGCTGTATCCTTGAACCCATAGAGATCTGCCTGTCACGTGATTGGGATTAAGGGTGTGTGCTATCACTGCCAGACTTCTGCTAAATGGCTTGCTATTAGCTCTGACCCCCAGGCACTTTTATCATTTACATACAAATAAAATCACATTTCAGCACAAATAAAATATCACCATAAGCCTCAGTTGAGGAAATGCCTCCATGAGATCTAGCTGTAAAGCATTTTCTCAATTAGTAATCAATGGGGGTGGGCCCAGCCCATGGTGGGTGGTGCCGTCCCTGGGCTGCTGGCCCTGGGTTCTTTAAGAAAGCAAGGGAAGCTGGGCGATGGTGGTACAAACCTTTAATCCCAGCACTCGGGAGGCAGAGGCAGGTGGATCTCTGTGAGTTCAAGGCCAGCCTGGTCTACAAAGCGAGTTCCAGGACAGGCTCCAAAGCTACACAAAGCTACAGGTTTCCAAGAGAAACCCTATCTTAAAAAAAAAAAAAAAAAAAAAAAAAAGCAGGGAGCAAGCCAGGGGGGATAAGCCAGTAAGCAGCACCACGCCACAGCTAATGCTTCAGCTCCTGCCTCCAGGATCCTGACCAATTTGAGTTCCTGCCCCAACTTCCTTCAATAATGAACAGCAATATGGAAGTGTAAGCCAAATAAATCCTTTTCTCCCAACTTGTTTTTTGGTCATGGTGTTTCCTGGCAGCAATAGAAACTCTGACCAAGGCACTGGCTTACTATGCTTTTTTGAG
Organism: Peromyscus maniculatus bairdii; assembly: GCF_049852395.1. Classification (NCBI taxonomy): domain Eukaryota; kingdom Metazoa; phylum Chordata; class Mammalia; order Rodentia; family Cricetidae; genus Peromyscus; species Peromyscus maniculatus. Next base: position 99,788,732 of record NC_134855.1, on the reverse strand, counting down.
ATAGGGTCTCTTGTAGCCCTGGCAGGCCTTTAATTCACTATGTAGCCAAGGTTGGCCATTTCCTCGTGATTCCCCCTTTCTCCACTTCCCAAATGCTGGGATTAAAGGTATATGTCACTATGCTAAGCTCATCAATTTTTATTTATGTATTTTATGTATATGGGTGTATTTGTCTGCATGCATGTCTGTACACCAGAAGAGGGCATCAGATCCTATCACAGATAGTTGCCAGCCATCAAGTGGGTGCTGGAATCAAACCCCGGGCCTCTGGATGGGCAGCCAGTGCTCTTAACTGCTGAACTATCTTTCCAGCCCCTAATCAACTTTCTTTCAAAAGTATTTTTAAATACTTTTCAATTATGTGCCTATATGGGGTACATATGCATATGTGTATACGTGCCCTCAGAAGAGGGTATCACAAACCCAGAAGGACAAACATGGTATGTACTCACTCATAAGTGAATTCTAGATATAAAGCAAAGAACAATCAGACTGCAACCCACAGAACCAGGGAGGCTACATAGCAGGGGGGACCCTAGGATGACTGTGGCTTATAATAAGTTTTGGTTTTACTCAATCACTGGGCAAGCTTCAGTGAAACATTTCACTATTAGGATAAGAATTTGTACTGTATCAAGCTGATAAGAGAAAAAATAAAATAATAATAAGAAGAGGGCATCAGATTCCCTTGGAGCTGGAGTTACAGGTGGTTCCAAGCTGCCTGATTTAGGAGCTGGGGACTGAGCTTCCTCCAGGTCTATGCAAAAGCAGTAAGCATAAACATCGTCATAACCTCACAGCCCCATACACACACACACACACACACACACACACACACACACACACACACACTTTTTTTTTGGAGACAGGAGAATTCACTATGCAGACCAAGATGGAGTCAAACAAAGATCTACCTCTGCCTCCTGAGTGCTGAAATTAAAGGCATGCACACCACCACTCACAGCCCTCTATTTTTTTAAAGATTATATTTTGTTTAAATAGCTAGTCACTTCTTAAAGATTTCTTCTTATTGCTTTTGAGTTTTGTGTCTATGTGTGTCTGTGTGGGTATGCGTATGTCAGCACAGGTGACTGCAGAGTTCAGAAGAGGGTATCGGATTCCTTGGAGCTGGAGTTACAGGCAGCTTCGAGCTGCTCATTGTGGGTGCTGAGAATTGTACTCAGGTCTTCTGGAAAAGCAACAAGAGCTTTTAACACTGAGCCATCTTTCCCAGACCCCTTAGCTAGTGATTTTTTTTTTTTATTAAACACTGGAAGTGTGAATAATGTAAAGACTCGAGATTCTCATGCATTCTAGACACACACTACCAAATGAGCTGCCCTCTCCCCGTTCTTATCTTCAGAAAGTTCCAAGAGTTTTTCAAGTCCTAACTTGGCAGGATTTAATCTCGCTAGTGTTTTCTCTGACAATATTATCAGCGGCTTGATGTTTGGCTGTATCTGAACAAGGCAGGTCTAGAATAGATCCTCCAAAAAGGACATACTGTTAGTTGCCCAAAGATAGACAGCTTGCTTGCTTGCTTGCTTGCTTGCTTGCTTCCTTCCTTCCTTCCTTCCCTCCCTCCCTCCCTCCCTCCCTCCCTCCTTCCTTCCTTCCCCCTTACTCCCTTTCACCCTCTTTATCTTTTCTGTTTTTCTCCTTTGGTTTTTTGAAACAGGGTCTATTTACATGCTCCTGGTTGTCCTTGAACTCTGTATGTAGACCAGGCCTGTCTCAAACTCACAGAGATCTGCCTGTTTCTGCCCCGCTGCTGAGACGAAAGCATCCACCACCATGTCTGGCCCCTCCCTCTATTTCTTCTTGCACTGCTGTGGATCAAACCCCGAGTCTCACACAAGGCTAGGCAGGCTCTATCACACGCCAGGTGGTCTCAATTTGAGCATAGTACAGCCCAGCTCAATTATATGATATGGGCATGTGGATTTCTAGGGCTGTATCACTCAACAGCTCCCTCTTCTCTGGTGGCCCACCCACCCACCCAACAGATCCCAGCTGTGTGCGCTGTACCTTGCAGTGGTCTCAGCTCAGAGCCGCTGTTTTGCTCTGACAGCACAGGAAGCTGGGTGACTGTGGGGCTCACAGCCCGTTTCCCTTCTCTTAAAAATGGTTGCCTTAGCCGGTCTCCTGTTTGCAATTCCAGCATTGAGAAGCCTGAGGCAGGGGGATTGCCGAGAGTTTGGTGTAATCTTCGGCTACGTGGTAAGTTTCAGGCAAGCCTGGGCTCTAGTATGAGAACTATCTTTTGATCCTCCTGCCTCCTCCATCTCTTCAGCATATCCTCCCATTGTGTGCCACCAGGATAGGTGACACTTTCTCAAAACATAAACCCAAAAAGACTTTTAGCCATGGGCTGCCTGGAAACAGCTGCCCAGCACGTCCACTTTTATAATTCCTAGTTATCCAGGAGACACAGTCAAGTTACTCCATTATGCCAGCTGCAAAAGACTCTCCTCTCCTATTGCTAAGGGAAGAGGTCTAGGACTGGAGAGATGGCTCAATTGTTAAGAGCACTGGCTGCTCTTCCAGAGGACTTGGGTTCAATTCCCGGCAACCACATGGCAGCTCACAACTGTCTATAACTCCATTTCCAGGAGACCTGACACCTTCATACCAGTGCACATAAAATAAAATTAAATTATTTAAGAAAAAAACAACCACACTCTTAGGAAATATATATATATATATATTTTAAAATATATATATATATTTTTTTTTTAAAATAAAAAAATACAATCAGACTCTAAAGAAAGAGGTCTAGTTTCTCCTGAGTAACAAAAATAGCAAAATTTGACTTTCTAGAAACCATACATTCATCACTAAAAGGAAGACTGGTCTGAGAATGAATGTAACATGTAAAGAAGAAATAGGAATTGTTGAAACAAAATTCTGGCTACATTCAAGTCCTTGTTTGAGTTCCTTGTCTTTAAGTCCAGTGGACTCCTGTCCTTTATATAGTTTTCTTACTGTGCTGGCTTGTTTTATGTCAACTTGACACAAGCTATAGTTACCCGAAAGGAGGAAATCTCAATTGAGAAAATGCCGCCTCTGTAAGATTCAGCTGTAGGGCATTCTTCCTTCCTTCCTTCCTTCCTTCCTTCCTTCCTTCCTTCCTTCCTTCCTTCCTTCCTTCCTTCCTTCCTTTCTTTTTTAAGAAACAGGTTTCTCTGTGTAGCCCTGGCTATGCTGGAACTCACTCTGTAGACCAGGCTGGCCTCAAACTCAAGAGTCCACCTGCCTCCGCCTCCCAGAGTGTGCTCCACCACTGCCCAGTATGAACTTGCCTTTTTATGTGGATGCTGTAGGGCATTTTCCTAATTAGTGATTGATTGGGGAGGGCCTAACCCATGTGGATAGATGAGAACATCCCTGGGCTTGTGGTCCAGGGTTCTGTAAGTAAGCAGGCTGAGGAAACCTTTAGGAGCAAGCTTGTAAGCAGCACCCCTCCATGGCCTCTGCAACAACTTCTGCCTCCAGGATCCTGGCCTGTGATTCTTGCCCTGACTTCTTCCAAAGATGAAGTGGATATGTAAACCAAATGAACCCTTTCATGCCCAGGATGCTTTTGGTTGTGGTGTCATACTACAGCAAAAATAACACTAAGACACTTACATAGATCATTAAATTTCCCCCCTTTCCTTAGTTGGCTCAATTTTCACTTGAAACTTTGAGAGAGACATCTAAAGGATCTGGAAAAATAACAATAGAAGACGTTGGACCGGCTAGATGTGGCCTAATTAGAAACAACCGGGGCCAGGACCCTACAGGTCCCCCTTTTACTAAAAATTGAGGTTCTGACTTAGGTTGTGTGGGATGTCAGCAGGTCACCTTACCCATCATGGAGACGCCTGCCCAGGCCACACAGGCGCTCTGTCTTAGTTTGGTGAGTGCCCCCTAGGCATTACCCGTCTCTGAATACTCATTATCATACAGGCTTAGTTGTGTGTGAGCTGCAGAGTTAACTGCTGCCAAAGATCTCAAGGTGGCACTGGGCTTGCAATCTGTGTGTTCGACACAGAAAAGACCAACAGAGGTCCTATCTCACCCATAGCCAGTAGGCTAAAGGCAACTGAGCCATTCCCTTCCTTAACGAGCCTTACTGCAAGGTGGAGTCCTTGTAAGATGGTATCCCAAAAGCAAATGGAACTTTATAAATTTCAAAGCCATTCAAAATGTATATAACTATTGAATTAAATTTATCATGCCCAATAGAATGAAAGATTAACTAACTGTGGGGCCTCCTCTTCCACTGCTGTTCTTCCACCCTTTCACTGCTGTTCAGTGTGGCCTGATCATGTTTCCAAGGCTGACCACTTGGTGCTGGGTGACCAATCAGGGGGAATTATCCCCGGGAACACTAATTCTCCCATTCAGAGCAGCTGTAATTGCTTAAGAGTTCTTTAGGGGTTGTATCCCAGGAGATGGCTCCCATCACACTGGGCTATCAGCTGTTGTTCAGGTCTTGTTTAGGCATCCGTGTGGTTCATGGGTATAGCTTCCCCGTCAGTCAGTCTCACAGCAGACTTCCGGGCCCTCTGGCTCTCACAATCTTTCTGTTCCCTCTTCAGAGATATTTCCTGAGCCTCAAAGCAAGACTTGTGTTGTAGATTCTCAATTATGGTTGGGCACCTCATGATCAGTTGTTCTCTGCATTTTGACTAGCTGTGGCTTTCTGTAATGGCCTCCTGCTGCAAAAAGCTGGGTTTTGTTTTGAGGCGTGAGATTTATACTCATCTGTGGATGTAAAGGTAAAGGTAAGTTTTTGGAGTGTAATTAGGAATTACACTGGTCAGGAAAGTCTTGGCAGTAGGTTCTTCTCGTAGGTCTCTCCAGCCACAGGTAGCTGCCTAGGTTTATAGTCCAGGCATGATTTCCCTCCTGTTCAGCAGGCCTGTAAGTTCAGTTAAATATATGGAGTCAGTAGTCAGGAGCTAGATGCAGAGGAAGCAAGATGAGAATGTTATACTGAGAAAAGGTACCAAGCCACATGGCTAAACATAGATAAGAATTATGGGTTAATTTAAGTGTAAGAGCTAGTTAGTAATAAGCTTGACCTAACAGCCGTGCATTTATAATTAATATTAAGCCTCTGACTGGTTATTCAGGAACTGGTGGGTGGGAGAGAAACATCTGATTACATATGGCACTCCAACATGCTTCCCATATAAGGCCTGAGAAAGCTTAAAAAAAAGGGGGGGGGTTCTTGAACACATAGAGCCAAAAACAGTTTCTTAGTTGTGTCTCATGTGGTCCACAGTACAGAGATGCCATGGCATGTGGGCTTGAGCTATAGCATGGTGGATTCCCACCAACATACACAGAAGCGTCTCTAAGTGGTGTAGCTAGAGTTTTCCTGCTTTGCCCACAGTCAGGACAAATCTTTGTCACCTGCCAGTCTCACAGCCACTCAGACCCAACCAAGTAAACACAGAGACTTATATTACATACAAACTGTATGGCCGTGGCAGGCTTCTTGCTAACTGTTCTTATACCTTAAATTAATCCATTTCCATAAATCTATATCTTGCCACGTGGCTGGTGGCTTACCAGCGTCTTCACATGCTTCTGGCCATGGCGGCGGCTGGCAGTGTCTCTCTGCCTCAACCTTCCGCTTCCCAGAATTCTCCTCTCTCCTTGTCCCACCTACTTCCTGCCTGGCCACTGGCCAATCAGTTATTTATTGACCAATCAGAACAATTTGACATACAGACCATCCCACAGCACTGGATAATAGAAAAAACTACAGAATTAAATCACCCTATATACTTTAAGGATGTACTGACCTCAGAATGGAAACCAGGGTATGTATTACATTGGGGACGAGGTTTTGCTTTTGTTTCTACAGGAGAAGATAAGCTGTGGGTACCATCAAAGTTGATAAAGGTTCGATTTGAACAAGAGAAACCTCTTATTTAGAGGAGGTGATAGTTCATCAACCAGCATGAGCATCCAATTTAAACTAACTTGTATCAGTAATACATGCCTTTTCATTTAATCAGATAATAACTTGCCAAAAAGGAACATCCCCAAAATTAGTCTTGGGGAAAAGTTTTGGTTTTTGTCTTTTAGGAGAATGAAGGTTAAGGAATCTGAAGAACACTGGACAAATGAGACAACTGAAGAAAAGGGACAAATCATCTATCCCAAGAAACAGAGTGAAATGGTGTATGGGTATATATTATCTAAAAAATTGTATGTCTTCCTAAATGTTTGTTTCTGCTTTTCTCTAAAGATTTAACACTATTGGTCTTCTAAGAGTCCCAGTTCAATTAAAATTTAAAGCTGACTTTGGAGTTGGAGAATGGCTCTCTCCTTCTTTAAACTCAAGCATGTTGTTAAAAGGAAAATGCAAACTCCCTGTATCATGCCAGAATAAAAGAGCCATCTTCTGCTATGGGACAGGACAAAAGCCAAATTAATTAAGGGACTATTCTATTACTAATTTCAAATCTTTGATTCTATTCTGATGCTTTAAACTTTTCTTAAAGTATGAATTTTATATCAAAATTTACAAGATTAACATATATAGATATATATACATTTTAAACTTTGTTAAGATATGAATGGTCATAAAGAGTACTAACTAATTCTAAAAAAAAAAAGGCTTCAATTAGCTGCATATATATGTCTTTGTGTTTGAGTCTCTTATCAGTTTTCTGCAGGAAATCACGGCCAGGCCTAACATCAACTGAAGTCTCCAGAAAGAAGATGGGGCCCCACAACAACAACAATTCCACGTGGACAATAATAATATCATTAAGCTGACAAACATCATCCACAGATCAGCTTTGAACTACAATGAGCTCAGAACAATTTTGAGATGACTAGCTGAGATGATCCAGTCTCAAAGACTACTTGAATAAGGACTTGAGATAAATCCTGAACTTTGGCATTATACACAGACTGGATAATGAAGGATATAGTTATCTTTCCTAGAATTTGACAATTAACCTAAAATTTTTCTTTCAGGATAAAGAAAACTTTGCCCATACCCAGCAGGAAGCAATTTTAAGAATACAACGCCCACATTCCCAAAGAGGTGGTGTGGGGTGGGTGGTTTTTTGGTCTTTTTAATGGGTTTTGGGTCTGGGATAATTTTCAATGTTTAGGGGGGTTAGTTACAAGTTGTTGTCAAGGGTTAAGAAAAAGGCTAAGCAAAGGAAATTAGATTTAAGGTTCTTATTTTAAAAAAAAGAAAGGAAGAAAGAAAGAAAAGAAAAAGACAATTACTAGTTTTAAATACTTTACATTAGATTGGATTGTTTTATATTGTATACAAATTTGAAACTGATATTGTTAGAAAATGTTATATGGATATTTCTAATTGTATTCATACCATTCATTTAATAATGTAATGCAATTTTCTGATCCTTGAATGTTATTATTACCAACTATTAGGATATAAAGAAATGAAAGTTAGTAGTTAGACATTACAATAGAACTTGTAGTCATATTAGATATGTTTTAAAAATTGAGCAGAGATGTTTTAGACAGGTCATCTTCAAACCCTTCAGAGATCTACAGAATATGGCATTTACAATGTTTTAATAACTTAGAAAATTTTTCTTTTTTGAGACATGTCGGCTCCTGGCAGTACCAATCTACTTTAGAGAAAATATGGGCATTGAAGAAACTGCATATGGAGTCAACTTTCATTGTGGCAAAAGTTAGCCACTGGACAACAAAGTATCCTCGAATCAACAGGACAAAATGGACAGACAGAACACGAAACAAGGGACTACTGATTCTTGCCAAAACAAGTGTGGTTATGGCTTTATCAAAAGGCATTTTCTGAGGCCAGGACAATATGGCCCATCCCTGAAGTGGCCTTCGCAATCCGGAAAAGGTACAGTGCCCTTTTCTTCGAAGACAGCTTAACAGGCAGAGGGCCGATGGCTTCTGTTGTGCAATGGAACAGCAGCTGAAAGCTCACGCCTCTCGATAGTAGACTGGCATTTAATAGAGGGATGTGGAGAAGAAGGGGATGCTGAGATGAAGCCATATATACACAGCCAAGAATGGACAGCTGAATTCAAAAACTGTCAACAATTTCCAGAATTTAAAATCCTGAATCATGACAGGACACTAGTGGAATTCAGGTGTTTCTGGTATGTGGACTGCTCTCACCCAATGTGAGGTTGAACTGTTGACCTTGTGTACATCCTACTTCACAAATGAGTCTGTCAGATACACTAAGCCTATAGACTGAAGATGATGCCTCAACACTGCGGAGAAACCTCAGGTGACTCTCCAGGCAGCTGACTGTTTCTGTCAACTCACAAATTTTTTGGAAGTTGCTTGCATGCACTTCCTGTTTTTATTTTTGTTAGCTAATATTATTTCCTTCTTGGGTCTCTGAGGGAGTTGACGATTAGTTAGTTATGATTGAAGATTAGTTAGATATAGTTGAAAATTAATTAGGATAGAAAGTGCATCTTGGATTTACCAAAATAGGATAGATAATGGAATTATTTTCTCTGTGTCAAATACCTGTTTAGGTATTTATTACTTGTATATATTGTATATAGTTATTGTACTTTTCTATATAGTTTTTTTATGTTAGTTATAACCTTTTGCTTTTTTTTCTTTTTATTAAAATAGAAAAGGGGGGGGGGGCTGGAGAGATGGCTCAGAGGTTAAGAGCACTTACTGCTCTTCCAGAGGTCCTGAGTTCAATTCCCAGCCACCCACATGGTGGCTCACACACCACCTGTAATGAGATCTGGTGCCCTCTTCTGGCCTGCAGTCACATATGCTGTATACAGAATAAATAAATAAATAAATAAATAAATAAATAAATAAATAAATAAATAAATAAATAAATAAAAATAGAAAAAGGGAAATGTGGTATTCTAATTGTACTGAAATGTGATTTTGATTGTATGTTAATAAATAAAGTTGCCCAGGGGTCAGAGCTATTAGAGCCATAGACAGAGTGTGGCGGTGGTGGCACATGCCTTTAATCCCATAGATCTCTGTGTATTCAGGGATACAGCCAGCATTGGAGACATATGCCTTTAAGACCTGGGGGGCTGTACATACAGACAGTGACGAGGCAGTCACGTGTTTGGGTTTACAACCAATGAGAAGGCAGAACAAAATACTATGAAAAGACGAACAAACAGGAAATAGCTCTCTTTTCGGGAAGCTAGGAGCTTGCAGGAGGAAGGGTGAGATTTTAGCTCTGAGCTCTGACCTCTCGGCTTTCTCTTTTACATTGGTTCTGTGTTTCTTATTTAATAAGACGGTTGGTTACATCTACAAAGTGGCACAGTGCTGCGAAGTAGATTTAGCTTTTGCTCAAAAAAAGGGTTAAGAAACACAGTAAACTCAGCCGAGGCAGGTCCAGTCCCCTCCTCCCTGTGAGCAAAGTATACCAGCATAGGCCCCAGGCTCCAATAAGCCAGCCCATGTACCAAGGATGGGTCCCGGCTCCACTGCCTGGGAGCCTCCCAAACAGTTCAAGCTAATCAACTGTCTCACTTATCTAGAGGGCCTTGGTCCAGTTCCATGGGGGCTCCTCAGCCATTGGTTCATAGTTCATGTGTTTCCACTAGTTAGTTTGGCTATTTGTCCCTGTGCTTTTTCCAGTCATGGTCTCAATATCTCTTGCTCAGACAATCCCTCCTCTCTCTCACCGTTTGGACTCCCAGAGCTCCACTTGGAGCCTCGACGGGGGAATCTGTGGCTGATATGTGAAATTAAGTTAATTATAAAATAAAAATATTAAAAAAAAAAAGAAACAGTAAAAACAGACTCAGACAGAAAGGCCTCTACACAGGTTACAGAGTATTTCAAAGATAGGCTTAGGCTTGAGAGAGAAAAGAGAAAATATACAGCCTTAAATTATAGATTTAAAATAATAAAGTCCTTAAAAAGGGGAGTCAAGAATATAAAGATAGGACTGGAGAGATGGCTCAGTGGTTAAGAGCACTGACTGCTTTTCCAGAGGTCCTGAGTTCAATTCCCAGCAACCACATGGTGGCTCACAACCACCTGTAATGAGACCTGGTGCTCTCTTCTGGCCTGCAGGGACACACGTGGGCAGAACACAGTATACATAATTAACAAATAAATTTAAAAAAAAAAAGAATATAAGGATAATGAGCCACATGAGGATGGAAAGTAGGGGGTTCGGATTATGTATGTTGTTGTGTTTCCTTTGGATTTTTTGACTGTTAATGAGCTAGGGGACTGCTAGGTTAAACCAACTTATGTATTTAAAAAATATCTTGACTTCAAAATTTGAGTCTGGGGATGTGCTGCTTTGGAAAGGAGGTTCTGCTTTTGTTTCCACAGAAGGTGAGCATCTATGGATTAATTCCAGGATTGGCAAGATCAGGTTTGATTAAGGAAGACCCATGAAAATCCTGACTACAGACATGGAAAAATAAACCTAAAGCAACTACAATACACATGATGTATATTTTAGCTGCTTAAACATAAAACAAAAAATTATCTTTGGCTGGCTTGTGTACAATACAGTTTATATTTATATTAATACAGATATATATGTTACTTTTAAAAGTTTATATATTGCTGGGCAGTGGTGGTGCATGCCTTTAATCCCAGCACTCAGGAGGCAGAGCCAGACGGATCTCTGTGAGTTCAAGGCCAGCCTGGTCTATAGAGCAAGTTCCAGGACAGCTAGCACTGTTACACAAAGAAACCCTGTCTTGAAAAACAAAAACAAACAAACAAAAAACAACAACAACAGTTTATTTATTTTCAGAACAAGGGGACCAGACACCAATAAAAATGAATGGCCCAGATGATCCAGCATTTCAGAGCACCTCTATTGCAGTTTTCTGAGTTCTGCATGCAGAACAGCTTCAAGGCTGCTGGCTGAGATGAGCCAGCCTCACAGACTACTCCAGTCAGGGCTTGACCATAATCCTAAGTTTTCTCAGGGCCCCCCAAAGATTATTAGCACCCCCAATCAACAGGAAGTAGCCTAGAGAATTACACCCACATTCCCAAAATATTGGTTATAAATGTTTGTTTTCACTTAAGGGAGGTTGGTTACAAATTGTTATTGGTCCTAGTCACTCTCTTTCTAAAACAAAGGGGGATATGATATAGAAACGATGGGGGTGGGAGGGAAGGGTAGATTATTGAATCTACTTTAACTCAAAAAACAACTATTAATCTTATATATTTTACATTAGTATGGATTTTGGTTTATTGATAAAAATTTAAAGTTAATTTTGTTATACTTATATATTTCTACTCTTGCTTAGGGTATTACGTTTATGCAGCTCATTTAAAAATGAAATATATAATTAAGAAATCCAGATTAATAGTCATTTATAATAGCAAATTTATAGTCATTAGGTATGTTTTCAAGATCATATAGAGATGTATTTCAGATAAGCAATCTTCAAACACTTCAAAGACCTACAGAATATGTCATTTAAAATATTTTATTTATTTTTTTGGTTTTTTGAGACAGGGTTTCTCTGTGTAGCTTTGTGCCTTTCCTGGAACTCACTCTGTAGCCCAGGCTGGCCTCGAACTCATAAGAGATTCGCCTACCTCTGCCTCCCAAGTGTTAGGATTAAAGGCATGCACCCAGTTCTTAAAATATTTTAAAAACAGACTTTTTTCAACAGTGAGACCCTCTGCTCCTGGCAGCACCAATTACTTCAAAGAGAATGATGGGCATTGAAGAAACTCCATGTGGAGTTTGCTTTATGGCAAAAGCTAGTCATGCGGGCAAATAAACTGCCCTTGCCGCAACTGCTGACAATAAGTATGCTGCCCAACCTGGAAAAGCAGGACACAGAGACTGCTGAACTTTGCCAAGACAGCGTAGGACAGCCCCTCAAATTTTCCGGCTTTTGTAAAAAGTCTGTCAGATATTCTAGGCCTATAAGCCAAAGTTGGATGCCCGAAAGTTACAGAGAAACTTTGGGTAACTGTCAAGGCAGTCAGATATTTCTGTCATTTCTAGAGTTTTGGAATGCACTTCCTATTTACTTAGATATTATATCCTTCTTGGGTCTTTGATGGAATTGAAGACTAAATAGTTATAATTATAGTTTTCTTTAGTTATAATAGAAAGTAAATTAGACACAAAACTTTAGACTCACGAAAACAGGAAAGATATTTTAATTTTACCAAATACAAATAGCCCAGATATTGTAACTGTAATTCTTGCTTGATAACTGTTTTATGTAATTTTATTACGTTAAAGTTATAAACTTTCCTTTTTGATTAGACAGAAATGGGGAAATGTTGTTGAACAATCCTCTTCTACATTATGAATGTGTATTACTCTCACTTGCTAATAAAAAGCTGACAGGCCAATAGCTGGACAAGAAGTTAGGCAGGAAAGCCAGACTAGGAGAACTCTGGGAAGAGGAAGGGTGGGGTCAGGAGTCGTGAGCCAGACACAGAGGAAGCAAGATGAGAATGTTCTGAGAAAAGGTACCAAGTCACGTGGCTATAGATAAGAATTATGGGTTAAGTGTAAGAGCTAGTTAGTAATAATGCACTGGCTGAGCATTTATAATTAATGTTAAGCCTCTGACTGGTTATTTGGGAACTGCCAGGCAGGAGAGAAACGTCCAGGTATATGCCATTATTTTACCATTGTAGATATGTTGCCAGTCCAGTAATTGTGGTTCATAGGCTTTACAGCTGGGTAGGACTACCCAGTGCTGCTCTTCCTTGGCAGCCTGCACAGCACTGATACTATGACAGCCATTCCCCAGGGAGGAGGTTTCTAGATCAGTTCCATTACTCCAAGTTCTATCTGAGGTGTATCAAGTCTTCAGGAATGACAGACAACCAGGGCAACAGCAAGAGCCTATATTGTTTTGTCTCTTGGAAGTCCCTTACTCAACAAGTTGAGAGGGGTTTCTCATGCATAGTATTAGGGTTTTTGTTAGATAGTCCAAGGCTCTTTCAGGAATCATCATTGCCCCAAGTGACACAACTTCTTTAAACAATCCTCCCACCCCCACCCCGTGTGTGTGTGTGTGTGTGTGTGTGTGTGTGTGTGTGTGTGTACATTTATGTGGTGGTTTGAAGGAGGATGGCCCCCACAGACTCATAGATTTGAATGCTTGGTCACCAGGGAATGGAACTATTAGAAGGTGTGGACAACATTTGTTGGAAGAGGTATGTCACTGGGGGTGGGCTTTGAGGTTTCAAAAGCCAAACCCAGGCCCAGTGTGTCTATCTGAAATATACTTAGTGTTACTTAACCTTCCTCCCCAGGTAAAGGACCCCCCCATTTTCCAATCTCTCCATTTTATATTTTGTATGATTCATTTGGGTGCTGACTGCTTCCATTTGAATGTAAGCTCTAGAACAGACCTTGTCCATCTTATTTACTTATTCACAAAGAAGACTTTCTACCTTTGCCAAATAAGTTGGCCCTACTGTAAACAACCCTACTCATGTAGTTCAGTTTAACTTAAAATAAATGCTAACAGTTATTCAAATTTCAGTGTCAAGATGCAAATGTTTACATTCATGTAATTTTATATATATCTAGCAAAATCAAAACCGTGAAACAAGTTTAACTTTTAATTTATTAGAACCCAGTAAGATTTTTAAAAGCAGCGTTCCTGTCAAATTAACACTTAATTCAGGGCAAAAATACATTAAAACAAAACAAACAACCCTAATTCTTAAGGCAGAAGTAAAACACTGTAAACAAAACAAAATACCATGTCTAATACAGACTGTAGAATGTCACAATTTAAAGAGATCCACATAGTACTTTACAGCACTACAATGTTAATACAGTCAGAAATATCAGTTGGTCCAACATTCCCCAGTTTATAAAATGTCTAGGCTGCTAAATGAAGTTTTTGCTGTGTATCGATAGTTACCATACAACCAACTGACCATTTTTATGACAATGGAATTGGCAGGAGACCTTATGCTTTTGTCTATCCAGTTCTACAATATCAAGTATGAAGTATCTCTAGGCATTTGTAGATTTGGCTCCTCCTGCTAACTGCTGTGGATGTGCATCACTCCCTTTGACTACATTTTAATATAGTCATCATACTTTTTTACCGGAGGCTTGACTTTACTGACAACCGAAGTATGAACTGTTTGGTTTCTTGGTGTGTGTATTAGAGTCTCTGTGTGCACAAGCAGTTACGTGCGGGCAGGTGTAGGTGCATATATAGGAAGGCCAGAGGTCAACCTGTGTGTGTGGGGTGTTCCTCACAAGCTGTCCCTTACTGGGTCCTGGAACTTGCTAATTAGGCCAGGATGGCTGGCCAGCGAGCTCCACGGACCCATCTGTCTCTGCCTCCTCAACACTGGATAATCTGATATAGTGGAAAAACAAATTTTAATAAATCACTCCATCTTTTCCTGGCCATTAAGTAACTTTGGACTGAATTATAAGAACTTAAGTCTCTCAGTAAGTGAACAATCATTTCTTCTATAGATTAGTATTTTGAACAGAGCCTTAGTGTGGGGGCTTTTCATGTGTGTTTACTTTGTTGTCATTTTCAGTGCTGGGAATCAAACCTAGGCCTCACACCACTGAGCCATATCACTCCCAGTAGTTCATGTTTATGTACAATTAAAGCAGCCCTTCTAAAAAACGGGGTTTACAGCCTTACATTCCCCCCTTATCATCAATACCTTTCATTTTTAGGGAACACTAAAAAAAATTAAAAGTGCTTGAAACCAGAAAAGAAGGATTAGCTAGCTTATACATCCTAATGAAATAACGGCAAAAGACACAATACACTGAAAATAATTCAGTAAGTCTAGCAAATGAGCTTGGTGGGTTCTTAACTAACATGAATTACAAATATTCATTTTTATTACAAAGTTTTCGGCTATTTCAATAAAACAGCTGTAGACTTCACAGTACTTCTATTCATCCATTCCTTAATAAAAACCTGTTAAAGTCCCTTACTTAGTAGTCCTGGAAAAGTCTAATCAAATACAATCATTAAAACTACTAGAAAGGCTTTGCTGTACTGATCGCAGCCTCATTTCAAGGTGGATTTCGTCCCTTTCAGGATCTGTCATGTAAACGGTGAATATACTCACCAGATTCAACTCTGAAAATATAACCAATTTTAGCCAGTGCTGACTACAGTTAAACAGTACTGGCATTACTTGAAAAAATAAAAATTCATTGTCAATCATGCATTCCGCAACTTCAAGAACTAAGTAAGGAATAACATAAATATTGTTATGATGACTTGGACTTTCCTTGAGTAAAATAAAAGGAGCAGGGAGGTCATTCTGTACACACATTGCCCACTGTTTGGCATCTAGGTCCCCACCTTTGTGTGTAACTATTCTAGTGTAACTCTTTAAAGAGTGTGAAATGAGGGGCAGTAGAGGACACCTGGGGGGGCGGGTAACAAAAACGTATTAGTGTTTAGAGTTTTCAGCTGAGTAACTAACTTCTCACTGCCATTACACTATGTGCAGCATATAACCTGTACAAACATTTGTTCCCGTTTGTCTTTTTGTGAAAAAAAATTAGGTTCAATAAAATGTGAAATTTACATTAGTTTGCTTTAAATGCAAAGATTAACTGTTTTTGGCTCAGCTGTGTTGTAACCAAAAAAGTATCTGCTTTGATAATACAATATGAAAAAGTTCACATATGTACATTGGTACATTCCTTCATTAAAATTTCCTTAAATCTATCTCAATGTATCTTTACAACTGATACGACGACTGATCTTTACAACAGAAGTCAAAATTGACAAGTAGAGATGATTCACTGCGCAGCACTTTGGGTTTTGAGCATCCCTTAGACTTAAAGGACATCATTGAAGCGCTGTTTGCCATAGTCTGCAGGATCCATCTGAAGCTCTCGTTCTTCATCATCTGCAAACAAAATAATATATATCAAGAACAGGGTCCAAAGTTGCCGCAGCCAGACAGCTTCACACTGTCTCCAGGTTTTCAGCTTTACCGCAATCTTTCTACTTTCTTCTCTGTTATCTGAACTGTACTGTTTCTTGGCCCATGGCTGAAGAGTGAAAAGTCGATCACTACTCTGCGAGACTTAATTTCAACAAACATTCTGAGTTGGGCATGGTGGCTCACACCTGTAATCCCAGCACTAGGGCAGAATTGGAGGCAGAAGGATCAGGAGTTCAAGACTTGGACTACATAGAGAGCTTGAGGTTAACCTGGGCTACATGAGACCTATCTCAAAGAAACAAAACATAGCAACCATCCTCAACCTAAAAAGAAAACAAGAACCATCTCTGACATGTATGTACAGACAAATGTACAATAGATAGAGCTAACAAAACGTTAGGAATCCCCAGGACTGAAGAGCTAGTGTTGTGCATGAGGTCAGACTTTCAGGTCATTCCTAACTCCAGGGCCAGTTCCAGGATGGCCGAAGGCTATTGGAGACACTCTCAAAAACCCACCACCATCATCTCAAATTATAAAGATAATCTATAGTGGTCATGAAAAAAATCAGAAAATAAGAGCATATAAGTTCTCAGTCCCAACACAGAACACTTCAGTGAAGTTCTCTACAAATAGCTTTCTCTTGACTTTTTAAATGTAGCACACTAACCAAAACTTAACTCTTCCTTAGAAAAAACAAAACAAAACAAAAACATATTTGTTAGCCCCTCAAAGCCTCTTTGAACAGCTGTATTAAATGACTAATGAGTGCCTTGCAGTAATGACTTCTCTGGCTATAGTCTCCTTATATGTCAGCTGCCCTTTTTGTGCTGTTGGTTTATCTCAATAACAAGCCCTTTAAAAAAAATAAAAAAATTAAATATAACTGCTCAAAATAACTAAAATTATGTTACAATAAGAATGAGAGGAAGAGCCAGGTGGTAGTGGCACATGCCTTTAGTCCCAGCACTTGGGAGGTAGAGGCAGGCAGATCTCTGTGAGTTCAAGGCCAGCCTGGGCTACAGACTGAGTCCAGGACAGCCAAGGCTACAAAGAGAAACTCTGTCTCCAAAAACGAAAAACAAGGCCGGGTGGTGGTGGCGCAAGCCTTTAATCCCAGTACTCGGGAGGCAGAGCCAGGTGGATCTCTGTGAGTTCGAGGCCAGCCTGGGCTACCAAGTGAGTTCCAGGAAAGGCGCAAAGCTACACAGAGAAACCCTGAAAAAAAACCAAAGAAAAAAAGAAAACCAAAAACCAAAGAAGAAGAAAAGAATGAAAAGAAGTTTAAGTAGAGCCCTAGGAGGTGGCTCTCTTTGTTCAATGCCTCATTTTATTATTTATTTTTTGGTATCTCCCATGATTTATTGAATACCATACTGAAAATGAAGAGCAGAGTGCCTGCATGCTTTTGTATGTACTATTGTGAAGTGGTATTTGCTCCGCTCATGACCTTAGGCTATATGGCCGGAAGGAGGTGGTGCTGCTTGCCATTGTACAGGACCTCTTGAAAGGAAAGGGAGAGGGGGTCACAAGGTTCCTTCTCTCTGTTTCCTGCTTCCTGGTGTGATCAAACGCCAGGTGGATTTGCTCCCGGACAGATCAGAGGATGACTTCAGCTGTCTACTCAGTTCTGTGTTCATGAGCGTATTTCCTCAATTTATATCCTAATAAATTCCCTAATAGTCCTTAAGCAGACTCCTGTGGAATTGTCCCTTTACTATTGGAAAGCTGAAAAATCATACACTGGACCATTATAAATTAGGGATCATCTTTGAATCTTAATTATACTGAATTAAAGTTTTTTTATTAATTCTTTTTGAAAATTTCATACATGTATTTTGATCATATTGACTCCCACTCCCCACCTCAACTCTTCCCAGATCCAACAGTTTGTTTTTGAGACAATTTTACTATGTAGCTCAGGATGGCCTTGAACTCACAATCTTCCTGTTTCAACCTTCCATGTGCTATCTTGATCTTTTAAGACAAACAAGCCAACTTTGTACCATATTCTTAAAACTGATTACTTTTTTGTTTTTTAGGAGGGAGTGCTAATGGACTGAACTTGTCAAGTGCTCTACCACTGAACTACATCCTCAGCCTGTTTATATATGTTGGCTCATCCGTTTTTCATCTGTTTTGTAGTGCTACACATGTACCCAGGGCTCTGCTCACTGTGCCATCCCCCTAGACTGCTTTTACTTTTTGAGACAGCATCTCACTAAAAGTTGCACAGGCTGGTTTTGAACTTGCAATCCCCTGTCCTCTGTCTACACAAGAGCTGGGATTAGAGGCCTGTGCCACCAGGCCTTGCTTGATGATCACATATCTCTAAAGTAAAATGCACCAGGATCTATTATAACATTTGTAAAGGCTTAAGTTATACTATATTCACATTTGTGTGTTATAATTATGAAAATCACTTTCTTATAAAAAACAAAATCGAAAACCACACTTAGAAAAAAATATACCAAAACTATCTTTGGTTTTAAAAGGGGAAAGAATCATGGACACTTTTCCAGAATGCCCTCTGGAGAACCTAAGTTATGAGGCCTCAATCTATGCCTTTGAACACATCTTCCAAGACATTAGTAATTAAATGAAGACAATCACTATGGAGCAATGGAACATTTTGAGAAAGTCAACACAAAAGTTATTGCAGAAAAAATGTTGTTACTTTTCTGAATTTTTATATGAATAAATACAAAGAGAAAATGAGATAAAAGCAAAGGTTCTAGGAACAGAAAACACTGAAATTTGTTATTGGATCAAAACACAGTCTAGTTCCTATTCTTTGGACCTGCATTGTACCTTCTCAGTACAACAAGAACTGTCCTATTTCAGAATAAAATGACATACCTGCAGTTTCTGTTTGCAAAGTCCTCTATAAATATGAAGTTAGGTAAACTAAATCTATGCTCTTTACTTGTACATGTGTGCACATTGTAACTAAGGACTAATCTCAGGGGCTGGACAAGCACTCTACCACTGAGCTCCAGTCCCACTTTAGCACAATTTTGATATGATGCTTATACACTGACTTCAAGAATTTCACAGGCCTTAACCATGAGGAAACAACCAAGGAAATATAACCAGAGAGATACCCATCATTTGTGATGTCAGTGATGTAAGAAAGGACTAGCAGCTAAAAAGCTCCTCAGACACTGAGGCCCCACAAAGTCACAAGCTCACCCACAGGGCAGAGGACAACTATCTTTCAAAAGGAAGCAATCCAGAGAGAAAATTCTAGCTTTTCTTTTATTTAAAAAAATTATTGAGCAAACACTTAGACAGTGCTTTATAGAATGAAGTACTCTGTTTTAAGTGCTGATTGATATCATATAGTCAATACAACTTCTGCTAGATAAGTACATGTACTTCTGCTTTATAGTTGTGGGAATTATGAGAGAGAATTAGAATCCAGGCTTTTCATCACTGGGATGAAATACTTGGCTAAGCTTCTGTATATAAACAGTGCTTACTGTTTATTGTTTACAAATAAACTGGGAACTTCTTTGCGATTAAAGAGTAAAGGAAATTTACAAATTTTTACCTTCTTTTAAAAAAGATTTTTATTTTTGACCTGGAAAGATAGTTCAGCAGTTAAGAGCACTTGCTGCTCTTCCAGAGGTCCTGAGTTCAGTTCTCAGCACCCCCAACAGGTGGCTTACAATTATCTGTAACTCTAGTACCAGGAGATCTGATGACAAAGACACACACAAACCACACACACTTAAAAATAAGAAATCTTTAAAAATTTTATGTATGTGAGAGTTTTGTCTGTGCCCAACCTACATGGGCTGGAGGCCAGAAGAGGATGTTGGATCCCCTGGAACTGGAATTACAAATGGCTGTGAACTACCATGTGGATGTTGGGCATTGAACCCAGGTCCTCTGAAGAACAGCTGAGCCATCTCTCCAGCCCCAAGTTTCTACCTTTTTCTTTTTCTTTTTTTTTTTTTTTAAGATTTATTTATTATGTATACATTATGCCTGTGTGTCAGAAGAGGGCACCAGATCTCACTATTGATGATTGTGAGCCACCATGTGGTTGCTGGGAATTGAACTCAGGACCTCTGGATGAGCAGCCAGTGCTCTTAACCTCTGAGCCATCTCTCCAGCCCAAGTTTCCACCTTCTTATAAGAATAAAGAATGAAATCCCGCTGGGCAACGGTGGCACACGCCTTTAATTCCAGCACTTGGGAGGCAGAGGCAGGTGGATCTCTTTGAGTTTGAGGCCAGCCTGGTCTATAGAGTGAGTTCCAGGATAGCTGGGGCTACACAGAAAAACCCTGTCTTGAAAAGCAAAGCAAAGCAAAACAAACAAAGAAAAAGAATAAACTAAAAGATTTGTTATCTATCAGAGGCAGTGTTTCCAGAGTTACTCTTTTCAAATTTTTATACTAATGCAAATAAATTATTTCCTTTAGGATACTCTAAGAATTTGAAATAAAAATGTCATTATTATCAACACAGGAAAATGAGGCCTTATTTAATTCTATAAGCCAACACTGGAGGTAGCAGTAATAGTGCTGACTCCAGTGTCAGTATGCACGAACAGAGTAAGGCTGGAATGCTTTAGCTTCCTATTGGCCAAAGCTGCCATTTCCCAATCCTGACTTGTTTGAGATCCCAGTCAGAGTGTATTTAACAGAATCTAGGCTTCAGCTGGAGTCTCTAACCCTTTATACCTCATGCCTCAAGAAACTGATCCCCACTCAGCAGAGCAGACCATGCCTGAAGAACCTTACCGATGCTTCTGAAGGCTCTCCTTCCTCCTCCTTTCTTTGTCTTGGTGCTGGAGAGATTGCTCAGCAGTAAGAGCACTAGCTGCTCTTCTAGGGGACCCAGGTTCAATTCTCTGTACCTACATGGTGGCTCACAACCATCTGTAACTCCAGTTCCAGGGGATACAACACCCACTTCTGTTCTCTTCTGGCACCAGACACACAAGCAGCCAAAACAGACACACACATAAAATATCGAAAAACTTAAAGCAAAAGAAAAGGGGTGGTTCTGTAGCTCAGAATAGCCTGGCGCTCTCTCTGTTATCCTGTCTCAGCTTCCTGAGTGCTGGGATTATGTGTGTGGGCCACCATGCTCAGCCACACTTCAGGGTTTGTTTGTTTTTATTTTTGGTCATAAGATTCCAACAGTGGCAAAAATATTTCTCTTTCTTGAGTTTGGGAGTAGAGTGCCTCAGGCATTTTGAAATCAGAATTGTATGAGGGCCACATTTTAGTTCTAGATGACAAAACTGCACAGAATATCTATGTGATTTAACTCTAAGTCCAACACGTGGTTTTGTCCTCCAGCCCCCACTACTCACTCAATTTTAAGACCTGCTTGGGCTGTAAAAGCATTATAATTATACTGACACAGTGACAAAATGATTTCAACTCTGCCAATTCTGACCTTGCAATAACACCTGGAATCTAACTTGTTAAGTTGTGGCTAAGTCTCCCTACCTCCCCTGCCCTTTGGACAGTTAATAATGAACCTAATCTTACAAATACTTCTGAAATTATTTTAGGTCTTTAAAATACTTCCGTTATAGTCAGTTTATTCAATTTATTTCCCTTTACTGGGGCTGCTGTTCCTGCTTATTTCTGATCTGTGATGAGTCTCTACTATTACTAGTGGATACCAAATAAGATAAACATTAAGTAGCAACTCTCAACTCAAGTAAGATTTACTTGAAAATACTGAAGTAAAAAATTTAGAACTGGGGATGTGGCTTAGTTGGTAGAGTGCTCACCTACTACCTGTGAGGCCCCGGGTTTCTCCCCCAGCACCACAAAAGCTGGATGTGTTGGCATATGCTTGTGATTCAGCACTTGGGAGATGGAGGCAGGAGGATCAAGAGTTCAAGGCTGCCCTCAACTATATACCAAGGGTGAGCCTGGGTTACAAGAGATCCTAAGGGGGGAAAAAACCACCTCCCTACTTCACTGAAAATACCTTAGGCCTCTTACATTCCTTAGAACCAATGAATTTATTTTATTTTATTTTTTACTTATTGTGTGTGTGTGTGAGTGTGTGTGTGTGTGTGTGTGTGTGTGTGTGTGTGTGTGTGTGTGTGTGTAAGGAAAAGCACAGCAGTAATAAGAAATGGATGTGGGGATGATACAAGAAGGAGAGAGAAGTCACTGAAGATAAATCTCTCATGTGCATAAAACCGATACAAATATTAAATGAAATTCTGTGATTAAAAATCATCAGGCTCAAAACAGGCAAAAATGTAAGAATTATTAATAATACTTGAAATTAACCATCTCATAAAAAACCTCAAAATTATTTAGTTAAACGATAGAGATCCTTAAGGGGGACAAAAACTCCTCCAAGTGCAAACAAGCAAGCTGTGACCAGTTGAAGAGCATTCATCCAGTCGGTGACAAGAACAGAGCCCATGAGAAAGCCCAGCATTGGCAGTCAGTCAGTCAGTAGCACGCTGTGGCCCTGAGTACAAACGTTATGGGGGAGCAGGCACAACAAAGAACACAACTAAAGTGAAAGGTAAAACAAGTGAAAATTCCTGTTCCTCACGAGTTTACAATCTGATTGGTGACATGACAGGTGCATGAAAAAAGGCATCACGCGTTACAGATAAAGACAAACAAATATAATCCAATAAAATCACAAAAGCAATGAGAAAAGGAAAACTTTATGAGAGAAGGATGAGATGATGTCCTAATAGAACTTCCAGTACCTATTAATCTCCCCCCCCCTTTTTTTTTTTTTTACAAATAACTATATTTATACCCAAACCAGAGTGGACCACAAAATAATGCCTAGGGAGTCAGATCACTAGCTTTTTCCTTTTATACTAACTATATAGTATTCCAGGGCAATTATATTATTTTCTAAGTTTAAAAAAATAATTCTTGTCTTGAACCTAAGTAAAATTTATAACTATAAAAAGAAGTAAGAAATCAAAACTGGTTACCCCAGAAAACTCATGCATTGTATTACAAAAATCTTATATTTTATACCCTAAGATCATAGGCAACTTTAATAGAAAAGACTTTAAAACTCCATAAATACTACTGAACACAAGCAGGCAGAAAAGAATCCCAAAGCCTCATTACAGCACAGCAGTGTGGTCTGAGCCATGCACGCAGGTAAGATTCTAAACTTTCACCACGTTAAAAGCTCAGAAGCAATAGTTAACAAGAAAAAATGTGTTGAATCTGTGTATTAAACATGAAGCTAAATCTTACAAACCCTGCATTAAATATAAAGGTTAAAGTTCTCAGAACACTTTGCCTTGTCATGTCCGATCAGCAGCAGAGTAAATTTCTGTTCCTTAAGGAGACCATTTCCGTTGTGGCTTTGCTTTAACAAAAAGGCTGTCTGGGCAATACTTGTATATACTTACAATCATAAGTATTCTCCAATGAGATTTAAAAAAAGATACTTTGTGGAAGTATTTGCCTTAGCCTAGAGTCATTTCAAACAATTTAATCGTAAAAATTTTGAGGACTCAGCATTTCAAATTATCACTACATCAATAATATATATATATATATAAGACAATCTAAAAATGAAAATAAAGACCCTTCCAATTACTCATAGCTAAACGTTTACTATCATAAAATAGTTCTCAAAACTGAAAAATTACACAGAATCTCTTGAGTTAAGATTAAGCTACTGCTATGATTGTAAGTGGGGGAAATTCTACACAAATTCAACCAAAAACCTAAAAGGTGAGTTTCACGGTCACAGCATGGAAGCCAGGCCACGCTCACCTTGGACGTCTTCCTCTCCACCATCACCATCTTCTTCCTCATTGTAAGCCAGCTCAGCCTGCTTGTCTGCCTCATACTCACCTACGTTACCATCATCCCCATTATAATCCGCCAGTTTAGAGCCATGCTGCGGATCAACAGGGGATTCATTTTCATCAAAGAATCGGCCTGTGAAGTAGGTAGAGGATTAATTCAAGAGTAAAGAGCAGAAAAGAAGGGACCTATACTGAAGACAGATGAGAAAGTAGGTAAGGGAAACCCAGCAACTTTCAGGTACTGGTCACAAAAGAACACATTTTATGAAGATTATACAAAGGTAATTAAGAATGAAGACTCAAAATACCTTTAAAAAAATAAGTTTAATGATCATACTTCAAGAGAATAGTGGGCTGAGTAGCAGCAACTCTATCCCTGCTTGTACCCCCAAATAAAATTTTTTCAACGATTTCGCTTCTGTGTTTAGTGTTTCCTGTTAAGATATAATGTTGTCTGCAGGTGGTGGTGGCGCACATCTTTAATCTTAGCACTTTAATCTTAGCACTTAGCAGAGGCAGGAGTATCTCTGAGTTCAAGGTCAGCCTGATCTACAGAGCAAATTCCAGGACAGCCAGGACTACAAAAAGATTAATGTGTTTTTGTTTTTGCTTTGTTGAGAGAAAGTCTGTGTAGCTCAGGTTGGTGATTTGAAAGTTTTCTTAAAGAAAAGGATGCCATGTTTAGACTATCCTTTCTAATGACCTACAACCTCTCTCTCTTCCTCTCTCCCCCCTTCCTTTCTTCCTTCCTCTTCTTTCTTTCTTTCTTTCTTTCTTTCTTTCTTTCTTTCTTTCTTTCTTTCTTTCTTTCTTTCTTTCTTTCTTTCTTTCTTTCTTTCTTTCCTTCCTTCCTTCCTTCCTTCCTTCCTTCCTTCCTTCCTTCCTTCTTTCTTTCTTTCTTTCTTTCTTTCTTTCTTCCTTTTTTTTTTTTTTTTTTTTTGAGACAGGGTTTCTCTGTGTAGCCCTGGTTGTCCCTGTCCTATATACCAGGCTGGCCTAAAAAACTCAAGAGTTCTGCCTGCCTCTGCCTCCTGAGTGCTGGGATTAAAGGCATATGATTTCATTACTGTAAGTACTGGTTGAAAGTGACATTTTAGGGAGAGAGTAAATATAATACACACTTGAAATTTGTAGTTATTTACTGCTATATATCATTCATGACTAATTTGAGACTCTTTTTAAAGCTAAGTTCTCTTTGCTGTAAGACAAACACCATCTGAAGGCTACTTCAAACTCTTCTAGTAACACTGACTTGCCACAGCCACGAACATTTAAGGAAGTAGGGCAGACAGTACACATCAGATCCTTCCTAGTTTGCCTTGAAAAAAACCCTAGGTTATCCCTTCCTATCTCCTAGGTCAGGATTTTTAAATGTCAATGGAGCTTAAGGAAGTTGGTCTATGTCAAATCATTATACACTTTCATAACACTGAAAATTCAAGAAGGGTAATAAACACAGTACCTCACGGAAAAAGCTGTTTAATTACTGGACATTAAAAGCACAAATGGGGCCAGTGAGATGGCTCAGCAGGTAACGGGCCGTCTTCTGCCCTGCCTGACTCTCTCTCCCTGATACACAAATACACGCATTCCAAAGTGTAAAAGTAGACACTCCAGGTACAGTAAGATCTAATCCACAAACAGACGAGGGCTGGGAGTCAAGTTTAGTGTTAGACCACTTGTCTAGAATACAAAAGGCAGATCTCTGAGTTCAGGGCCAGCCTGGTCTATAGAGCTAGTTCCAGGACAGCTAGGGCTGTTACACACAGAAACCCTGTTTAGTGCTAATAATCTTACACCAAAAAATATAAAATGAAAACATTAGTTGTATATTAAGTATGATTATGTATTAAATAAATAATTTCATTGCTTATCTAAAGAAATACAAAATTCAAATACTGATAGGACAATTTTTATCAGCATTTAGCAAATGCTTGCTAGGCTGGGAGAACACAAAGTAATACACTCTCACCCTACTGATGTTATCATTTCAGCAGAGAAGGGAGAAAAGTAAACAGCCATTACAGAACAGTGTGACATGCTGTATGTACTAATGAAAGTATGCTCTTGAAGTAGTATGAGAAGAGAAACCGACGTGGACAAGATAGTACAGACATAAACTAGGACTGTACCAAATATGTGACAGTACAACAGAGTTCCAAAACACAAGGAGGAGCTTGCTAAAAGCAGAACAAAGGCATATTAAAGAATATCTCTACTTCCAAGTGACAGTCTTGGGTTTAAAGCTGCTGGTAGGTAGCAGAACACTTGCCTAGCAGGTGCATGACCTGGACTCTGTCCCCCGCAGCTGAGCAGATAACATGTTCCCAAAGCAGCATTCTCAAGCTTTAAGGTACATGTAAAAAGAGGTCTACGTCAGGACCTGCAATCTTCATAGCAATCTGACCAGTGGTTGCTCTTTGTCATCCACCGCCTCTCTGAGAAGTGGTGCTATCTTAGACCATCTCTGGCGGTTCTTTGTACACAGAAAGTATAGTACTAATAATTCTATTATTGAAAATTGTTGACAACGATATAAAAACTTAACAAGACTATCTGGTTATCTGGTTAATCCCAGTACCCAGGAGGCAAAGGCAGACAGATCTCTGTGTTGGAGGCTAGCCTGGTCTACATAGCATGAACCACACAGACAGTTACATGGAAAGACCCTGTCTCAAAAAACAAAAAGCAAAACAAAAAGAGAGAGAGAGACAGAGAGAGAAATTAACAAAGACAAAAACAAATGAGAAAATGATAAGGCTGTGTCATATAAGGTTAATCTTCATTGTCACTTGACTGGATTCAGAGTATGTTCTACACTGATGGAAATAGACCTCTGGATGTGTCTAGGACATTTCTAGAAAAGGTTTACCTGAAGAGGAAGGCCCACCCTGAGTGTGGATAGAACCATCCCAGGGCTAGGGTCTCCGAAAGAAAAAGAGAAAGCTACTAGCACAGCATCCATCCTT
Organism: Peromyscus maniculatus bairdii; assembly: GCF_049852395.1. Lineage (NCBI taxonomy): Eukaryota > Metazoa > Chordata > Mammalia > Rodentia > Cricetidae > Peromyscus > Peromyscus maniculatus. The sequence goes on along the minus strand of NC_134855.1, from coordinate 99,762,094 downwards.
TGCCACCTTTTCTGACTGTGATCGGGCCCCTGCCACAGGCCTTTTCCACTATAATGGACTCTGTCTCCTCGAACTATGAGCCAAAATAAACATTTCCCTCCTTAAGTTGTCTTTACAAGATGTTGTGGTCATACCAATGAAAGTAACTAATATAAAATCCAAAAGGAAGAAAATTACAAGGTAAAACTACACTTTAAAATAAACTTTAGTTTAAACTCAATGATGCTCACCCTCTGGAAAACAAAGCTGAATGAAAATAAGAATACTGCTGATGTTATCTGAGTATATAAATGGAAATGGCAGTAAAACTCATAGATCTACAGATCTCAAGACAGCATTTTAAAAAATTAGACTTTTTAAATAAAGGGAAACTTAATCACAAAGGTCAGTTTTACGCTTAAAGAAAAACATTAGATTTAACATTTTAAACACTATCAGAAATGTTGGTGCAAGAAATTTGAGTTAAGAATGATGAAAATAATTCTAGAAAATCATTTCCACAACTGGCAATAAGTATCTTCACAAATCCTTATAAAAAAGAATTGACTGAATGCATGAGCAAATAGTAGCACAAAGCTACAAACTGAGACGTACCAAGCACTCACAATGTAGAGGCAAGTGGGTCTCTGTAAAAGCTAAATTATCTACATACAGTAATAGTTGAAAACACAGCAAAGGCTTGGGGAGATGTCTCAGTGAATAACTGAATAACGTGTTTGCTATGTAAGAGTGGGAACTGGGGTTCAGGGTCCCAGCACCTACCTCATAATTCAGGTGACCACCTGTAATCTCAGCACACAGGTAGCAGAGACAAGATCCCTGAGGCAAGCTGGCCAGCTAAACTAGATGTGATTGATTCAGCCTCAGCAACAGAGAGTGACACAGGAAGATGCCTCATGTTAATTTCAGTTCTCCATATGCATGCACATACATGTGCCAGTACCCTCACGTGCACACATGCAAAAACAAAACACAAGAAAAAAAAAACATTCTAGTTTGAAATAACAAGGAAAAAAGTAAATATACAGTATCTCCTGAACTTAAAGAGCAACAATTTCAGAGAGAATCATAAGACTACCAAAAGCCAAGGAAGTATGGAGTCTTGGATATAAAGATTAAAGATCATGATTAATATTGATATAGTAAACAGGTTTTGTTGAGTAAAATAGTAGTAAACAGTCTCAATTTGCCGGGCGGTGGTGGTGCACACCTTTAATCCCAGCACTTGGGAGGCAGAGGCAGGTGGATCTTTGTGAGTTCGAGGCCAGCCTGGTCTACAGGGCAAGATCCAGGAAAGGCGCAAAGCTACACAGAGAAACCCTTTCTTGAAAAATCAAAAAACAAAACAAAACAAAACAAAAAACCCCAAAACAACAACAACAACAAAAAAAAACCAAAACCAGTCTCAATTCAACATAAATTAAGTTTTCTGAAAACTATTCATTAGAACTTAATAAACTGGGGCTCAGGATATAGAAGCCTACCCTCTATAAGGTCTTGGATTCAAGTCACAACACCTCAAAGAAAAAGAATATAATAACTGTAAGTAAAAATTTTTTGAGGGGAAAAAAAATCCCAACATTTTTAAACTTTAAGGATCAAATCCATTGCAAAACAGTAGTTCTCAAACTCACAGACTCAGATAAACATACTAATTAGAATTGACAGACAGGTGAAATGGCTCAGAGAGTAAAGGAGTTTATTTGTTACATAAGAGGGCAACCTAAATTCAGTCCCCAGAACACAGGAAAAGGTGGAAAGAGAGAACCAACTCCATAAAGTTCTCTCTGGACTCCAGCACATCATGCTCTACAATATATGTCTTCATACATATAAAATAATACTTTAAAGGACAATGTAATACTTTAAACTGACAATGTAAAATTCTGGAGATGTGAAAGCTTCATCCCTACTGGCAAGCTTTCATGGTGCTGGAAGGTGCTATGCAGGTTACTGGAGGAGGAAAGTAATCATCAATCTCATCCAGCCGTGAACCCTGTGAGCTACCATAATGAACGGTCTGGCAAGACAGGCCCACTGCAGCAACAGCGTCATCAACATCATGGGAGTAACCATTTTCTGATTGAGTGCAAGGCCTGCTCCACAAGAAGAAACCACAGCTGGCATTATTATTGGAGCCAAGTACCTGTGGCTACACAGGTCATAGGCCCTACAGGAAAGCCTACAGCTATTATTCTCCTAGACATAGTGCTGAACCCACCCCCAGTGGCTTATCATGATATCCATAGATGAATGCATCTCTCAGCCCTCATCAGTGAAGTTCTGATTTGTAGTAGATGGTGATGAACAAAGATACTCAAACTGGTCAAGGGTCAGAGAATCATACTGCAGAATGCCCAATCCTGAGTGGGATCTGTATAAAGGAACAACACTTCCTTCCAAAGCTCAGGGGTCACTGTAGACGATGGGGAAGAAAGCGTGGAGCCAGAGGTGACCCATGACAACAAGGGAACAGCAGCAGCTTCTGGACAAAACAGGGCAGCTGTTGACAGCACGAACAAGTCCCAACAGGGAGAGGGCAGGTAGGCATCAAGTCCCACCTCTAGTTGAGGAACTCCTGGCAATTGATAACTGCTGGGAAAGGGAGAAATCAATTTTCTTTAAGAGTGTAGTCCCATGGAAAGTCAACCACACTCCAGCAGAAGGCCATATATACAAGAATATTCAGGCGATGTGAAAGACAAAATTGGGTGGGAAGGGAACAAGATGGATCCAAAGAGTATGGGGGTGGTATTGAATATGATCAAAACACGTTGTATGAAATTCTCAAAAACACTGAAATTCATTATTATCTTAAATGAAACAGCGTCTCACTATGATGCTGTGGCTGGCCTAGAACTCACTTTGAAAACTAGGATGACCTCAAAAGTCACAGAGATCTGCCTGTCCCTGCCCCTCAAGTGCTGGGATCAAAGGTGTGTGCCAACATCCCTGTCCACGCCCACCCAAGGTTTAAGAAAGACAATTTAATATGTGAATAATAGACCACAAGGACTACTTCCCCATCCTGGTTGTTCTTTCAACTTGATACAGCTATAGTTATCTAGGAAAAGGGAACTTCAATGAGAAAATGCCTCTACTGGACTACCTGAAAGCACTCTTTTTAATTTAATGACTGGCAATTCAGTCCTTGGAACCCCCAGGGCACAAGAAGAGGACTGACTTTGCCAAGTTGTCCTTGGACCCTCATATGCACACTGTGGCACACACACGCACACACGAAATAAGTAAGTGTAAAGGGTTTCTAAATGGTGGCTCATGCCTGTAATTTTAACATTCAGGAGGCCTGGGGACTGATTTGTGTTTCAGGCCTATCAGAGCTACAAAACAAGACTGTCTCAAAGCATCAACAAGGAGCTGAGATGGCTGAATGGCTAAGAACACTTGAAATTCTTGCAGAGGTAGGGCTACACAGAGAAATCCTGTCTCAAAAAACAAAAACAAACAAACAAAAAACAGAGAAAGAAACTACAGACAGTATAGCTAAGTTACAGCATTCAATACATATAGAAATCTAATAGCTATAGTATCCCCAATATATAAGAAACTCTTAATGAAATTTATGAATAAAAAGAAAAATTCCTACAACTTAACAACAACCAAATTCAATTTTAAAATTGGGCAAAGGACTTGGATGGACATTTCTTCAAAGAGGATAAACAAATGGAACACCACAAGGAGCTCAGTCTTGAGGGAAACAAATCAAAACCAAAAGAACTGAAGCCTAGGATGCCAGTGCAAGGCCTGGGTGCCACCCCAGTCCGCAAACAAATGAGAGAAGGAGACAACTCATCACATCCAGTGGGTGGGACCCCCAGCCTGAAAACAAACAAGAGGAGACAACCCATCACATCCAGACAAAGAGAGGCAGGGAAGGAGAAGGGATTGGGGAAACTGCAACCTTTTTTTTTTTTTTGACAGGGTCTCAATGTAGTTTCAGCTGGCTTTCAACTCACTATGGAAGCTGAGATTACAAGTACATCTGGTTTTATGTGCTGCTGACAAAGAATCAAGAACAGGACTGGGCTTCCTGCATGCTAAGCAAGCATTCTATTCTACCAACTGAGCCATACCCCTGCCCTGGAACTCTTCCATATTACAGGCAGAATGCATTAATAAAATGGTGCAGCTGTTATGGAAAACAGCTAAACATAGAGTTATGATGTGACTCAGCAATTCCACATCTAGGTACACACCCCCAAAGCTGAAAACAGGTGTCTAGCAAGAAACCTGTGCTTCAATTTTCATGGCAGCACTCAAAATAGTCAAAAAGTAAAAATAAATCAAGTGCCCATCAAGAGATGAATAAACAAAATGCATCCATAAACCGATTTTTATCTAGCTTATAAAGGAATAAACAGTGATACATGCTATACCACACTGAGACTCCAAACATGCTAAGAAGCCAGGCACTAAAGGGCACCTTCTCATTTGGTAGAAATTTGAACGTCACATCCTTCTGCCTCTCCGTCTCAGATGCTGGGCTCACAGGAGTGTACTACCACACTTGGTTTAAGGCCACATATTTTATGATTCTGTTTATTGAAAAATCTACAATAGGCAGTTGACTTCCTGTTGCCTGCAAGATGTAGCACTCTCAGCTCCAGCACCACCTCTGCCTCGTACCACCATGCTCCCCACCATGATGGACTGCACCTCTGAACGGTAAGCGAGCCACCACAATTAAATGTTTCCTTTATAAGAAAAAAGAAAAAAAAATATCTACAATAGCAGATTAGTGGTGGCCAGGGACTCTTAGGAGAGACTAGGGAATGACAATTTAATAGGCTCAGGATTCTTCCAGAGGATGAGGGTTCAGTTCTCAGCATGAGAACTACATGGTGGCTTATAACTGTCTGTAACTCCAGTTCCAGAGCACCCAGAATCCTCTTCTGGCCTCTGTGGGCACTGTACATACTTTACTCCCAAAATACACATTAAAAAAAATCAGTCAATCAATCAATTAATTAAAGAAAATACATAAATAAATAAAGCCTTCTACCAGGAAAGGCACCAGAGTAGGATAAACATTAAAAAGTCATTTATTAAAGGGTAATATCTGGGGGCTGGAGAGATGGCTTAGAGGTTAAGAGCACTGCTTGTTCTTCCAAATGTCCTGAGTTCAATTCCCAGCAACCACATGGTGGCTCACAACCATCTGTAGTGAGATCTGGTGCCCTCTTCTGGCCTGCAGGGGTGTGTGCAGACAGAACACTGTATGCATAATAAATAAAGAGGAATTTTTTTTAATAAATAAATAAATAAATAAATAAATAAAGGGTAATATCTGAATTATTCTAAAAGATACATATAAATATATAGAAACAATCTATAAAACTTTCAGGGTAAGTGGTTTAAAAAAAATCAACATATAGAGTATATAGCAGGAAATCATTAAAATAAAATTCCTCACATAAAATAACATAGGCAGCCAGGCTGCTCAGCAGGCTAAGGGGATCATGTGAGTCCAGTGAAGAACTACTGTTCAGGTCAGCCTAGGCAATACAGTGAGATCCTGTCTCAAAAATTATAAAATAATCTTAAAAAAACAGTCCATCAGAATGAAGGGCTGGAGACTGAACCAAGGATCTTGTATATGCTAGAGCAGTGTGCTACTACTGAGCTACACCTCCACCCCACCCACCAAACACCCTGAAGGAATCGTTCGTCTACCCTCTAAGAGATACAAATCAGTGTAGACAGGTCACAGGTAACATTCACTAGCTGCTGCATGACTGCCAAACTGCTCTAAGGAAGAATGTGATGACCTAACAGCCACAAAGCTGAGCAAGTACTTGACTCAGTAATCTCATTCTTTGAAGAAATACTCAAAAGTAGGAGGAATAAATAATCTGGGAAAAAACAAAGTCATAATCATGACAACTAAAATAAGAAAATATGAAATAATTATTTAATAAGAGTAAAAGGCACAATGGAATATAGATGTTAAAATGTGTATGTGGACAAGGCAGATGACTCAGTGAGTAAATGTATGCTCAAGACCCAGGGTCCCTGTAAAAGCCAGACACATAACCAAGCATTGTTAGTTAGTCCTATGGGTAGATGGGAGACAGGCAGACAGGCAAGTTCCCAGAAGGTCAAGAGCTGGCGAGCCTGACGTGTAAAGTGGAAAACAATAAAGCAGCACCTATCCCAAACACGGTGGGGGGAAGAGCCAGAGTGGGAGGTGAGCAGCAAACCTGAAGTTGTCCTCTGGCCACTTAAGCACTGTGGCACATGAGCCCACATTCACACACACAGATGCACACATACAAAGAATATGTATGTATCTGTGTGTGTGTATGTGTGTAAAGTTTAATGACAAATACAAAATTGTTGGTTAAGGGGTTGGAGAGATACCTCAGCAGCTAAAATGGCTTCTCTTCTAGAGGCTTTGGGTTGAATTCCCAGCACCCAGGTAGTGGCTCACAATGCCTGTAACACTTGTTCCATGGGTGTGATACCCTCTTCTGCCTCCACAGGCACCAGGTACATAAGGGTACCCAGACATACATGCAGGCAAAACACCCATACACATAAAAAATAAATAAGTAAAATGATCAAAAGGTATGTAAGAGAGCTGGTGTAGTGGTACACACCTGTACCACTCAGGATGTTGAGACGGGAGAGAACTACAAGTTCTAGGTCATCCTGAACTATACAGCAAGACCCTGCTCCCATCATCCCACAAAGGGCATATAACAAATAAAGTCCAGTGAATTAAAAACAGTGTTTTCAGGGCTGGAGAGACATTGAGTGGTTTAGAGCACTTGGTACTCTTGCAAAGGACCCAGGTTCTGCTCCCAGAACTAAAACAGTGGCTTATAATTGCCTGTAACTCCAGTTCTAAAAGGCGAACACTATCTTCGGGGCACTGCGTGTACATGGTGCATATACATGCATGTAGGCAAAACATATACATTTTTTCTTAAAAAATTGAGTACATTGATTTCAGTTCTTCATATACATTAATGATACATAGAAAATAACCTATGGGTCAGTAGGGGTCCTTCTAAGATAAGTTATAGAGAGTAATTTGCCAGCATTATTTACAGACATTCCCTAACCACAGATTGAGATACACACACACACACACACACACACACACACACACACACACCAATACTAGCAAAAAATTCTATAGAATCAATGTTATATGAATCTAGGTGGCAAATTAAGATACTTTATTTTGTTGTTATTATTATTATTTGGTTTTTGAGATAGGGTTTCTTTGTATAACAGCCCTGGCTGTCCTGGAACTAGCTATGGACCAGGTTGGTCTTGAACTCACAGAAATCTGCCTGCCTCTGCCTCCCAAGCTCTGGGATTAAAGGCATGCACAACCATGCCTGGCCCTATTTTGTTGTTATTATTATAAACTTCTTTTTGTTAACATTTATTATGTCTGTGCATGTGTGCACATATGTGTATGAGTACATGTGTGATGTGGTCGAGGTCAGAGGACAGTCTGCAAAAGTGGTATCTCTTTTATACACTGTGTGGGTCCCAGGGATCACACTTGATCATCATGCTGTGAGCAAGCATTCTTACTCTCTGCCATTTTACCAGTCCTGTTTTTTTTTTTTTTTCTTTTTCCTTCTTTTTATTTTCCCTTGAGAGAATTGCATGTATCCCAAATACAACATGTACCAAGGATAACCTTGAACTCATACCCCTTGTACCTCCTAAAGGCTGAGATTACGGGTGTGCACTATCACCCCTGGTTTGTGTGGTGCTGGGATTCAAATCCAGGGCTTCATCACGATAGGCAAGCACTCTATCAACCTAGATGTACCCTCAGATTCCTGCTGTCCTTTTTTAGACAAGGTTTCACTATGCAGTCCAGGCTGGACTTGAACTCACTAACCTTGGTTAGCTGTAAATTTGTGATCCTCCTGTCTCAGCCTTCAAAGTGCCTAGGAGTATAGGTGTTGGCCACCAGGACCAGTTCTTTAAGCCTCTTGTTTAATGTTGTCCTCTGTCCTTGTCATGGTCAACATTGTCAACTTGCTGGGATCTATATTCACTGAAGAGACTAGCCTCTGGCATGCTTATGCAGCATTATCCAGATCAGATTAATTTAAGTTGCAAGATCCACTCTGAATGTAGGTGGTGTCATACCTGGGTTGGGATCCCAGACTGAATAAAAAGGAGAAAGTGAGCTGAGCAAGAGCACTCAGCATTCTCTGCTTCTGGCCTGAGGATATGCGGAGCTCAGCTGCCTCAAGCTGCTGCTGACACACCTTCCCAGACGTGATGGGCCATACTTCAACTGTGAGCCAAATAAACCCTTCCTCAAAGGGCTTTCTTCAGGGATTTTATCACAGCAATGAAACAAGGAACTAATGCAAATTCCACAGTAGGACTTTAAGAAAATGTTTTTTCCCAACATATTCAAGATTTGAGCTAAATTCTTACAAATAAAACATTATTTATGTATCATTTTAATCAAGATGCACAAATATGCTTTAAAATATCATGGAAAGCCAAGTATTATCTAAACTATATATTCATATATACATACATATAGGTAACTGTTAGAAAACAACAGAAGTATGGAATAAATTATATATACTGTCCACTTCTCAACCCACACACAACCTTGTGCACACAATACTATGGTTCTGGGACAGTTGCTACCATGACTGGAGCTTTTAAACCTTCCGTCTACTCAGAACTGGAGGCGAGAAGAAGCCATTAGAAGAAAATGGAACGGAAAGCACAGTTTAAGGAGATGACCTAAGGGACAGCTCCTACAGTACATTCTCTCTGCTTCCATGGATCCTCCTAACAGGTCCCAAGAATCTACTAACTAGAGTTCCACAGATTCACAGAAACGTTAACTTGCCAAAATCAATGTCTCTGAAGTAACTAAGCAGCATACTTCAATGCACAAGTATGCAAAAATGTACAAGAACTAAGCATTTTTAAGAAATCAACTCACCTGAAATTTATTAACAGTGGTGACCATGATATAATTTCTTTAGACTAGTTTCTATCCATTTATAACCTATTTTTCTTTGAAATTTTAACAGAACCATACTTTCTCATTTTACATATTTGTTAGATCATAACAATGAGATCATAATTCAGTCTTGCAAACAAATACATTGTATTTAAAGAACTCCTGTTAGCATAGTATTCATCAATTGATTCTTACTTTGCTTCAACTTGTGGAAATCACTGACTCTGTCCCTGGTGGCCTGCTTTAGTGAGTCTGTTTGAATTCTGGGTTCTCGCTCTAGGTTTGAGCCTGGAATTAAGCGCTGAAGAGGATTCAAAGGGTTCTGTTTTGAAGTACCAGGATTTTCATTCTGGTTTAGTTGTGAACCTGTGGAATAAAAACATCAAATTAAAAGAATGTAATTTGCTGGGTGGTGGTGGCACACGCCTTTAATCCCAGCACTCAGGAGGCAGAGGCAGGCAGATCTCTGTGAGTTCGAGGCCAGCCTGATCTACAAAGTAAGTTCCAGGAGAGGTTCCAAAGCTACACAGAGAAACCCTGTCTCGAAAAACAAAAACAAAAACAAAAACAAAAGTACCTCTTTAACAGAACAATTTCATGTGACCTGCTTTAGAAAAGCAAAAACTCATGACCATCTGATCTTGGGAGGTCATAGAGCTGGTTTGCTATTAAGCTTTACTAATTTATCTGATCAAAAGCCACCTTATCTGTGGCTAAGTATCTCCACCACTGACTGACTACAAGCCTATTCAACTTTTTTGTCTGTGGGTTTCTACACAGATGCTCATTTTTTTCTTCTTGCTGTAAACGCTAAACAGCTGCTAGAAATTTCTAAGATCTACCAGGGTTTGAACACTTTTAAAATCTATGTCATCTTCATCTATACAGTGAATCATAACTGTTACTTTCTTTTTTTTTTTTTTTTTTTTTTTTGGTTTTTCGAGACAGGGTTTCTCTGTGTAGCTTTGCGCCTTTCCTGGGACTCACTTGGTAGCCCAGGCTGGCCTCGAACTCACAGAGATCCGCCTGGCTCTGCCTCCCGAGTGCTGGGATTAAAGGCGTGCGCCACCACCGCCCGGCATAACTGTTACTTTCTAATACTCTCTCATCAGCATGTCTTTTAGCTCATCAATGTCTCGGCTTTTGTTTTTTTTTTTTTCCAGCATTGAAAATAAAAACCCATGGTTTCTCACCAGCTAGGCAACTGCTGTATTACTGAGCTGCATCTCCAGCCCACTGGACTTTTTTTTTTTTTGAGACAAGGTTTCTCTGTGTAGCCCTGGCTGTCCTGGAACTCACTTGGTAGACCAGGCTGTCCTTGAACTCACAGAGATTCACCTGCTTCTCCTCTCATGTGCTGGAATTAAAGACATGCCCTGCCACTACCACCTGGCTTCTACTTTGTTTTTTGACACAATGTCTCTCACTGGGACCTGCGGTTCTCTGATTAGACCAAGTAGGCTAGCCTGTAAGCTCCAGGGGCAGGACTGTCTCCACCTCCTGGTCCTGCACGGGACTGCAAGTGGCGGTTGTCATGCTCAGCTTTACCTGGGTTCGGAGGGGCACACTTAACCTGCATGGCTGTGCAGCAAGCACGTCAGTGACTATCTCCCTAGTCCTAGTTTCTGTATTGTCCTTTTCCATTCTCTCCTCACAGCAACTTCTTCAATCACAACTGCTTTTATGTTAGGAGAGTATTATTGTAAAATCAAATTAGTACTGAGTAGAAAACAAACACATTCCTAAATAAAGGATTTAATAGATATACTAGTTTTAGGAAGCTTCTATGAGAACTATACATTTTGAGTAAGGCAAATCTATTTTACCCTGACAGAGTTAAAGGGAACACAGTTTAAAGTGGGACAACAAATAATTCGTGTGATCTTAAGTAAAAGACTAAAAATGTATTAAATAAATAGTTTATTTGGATTTCTTCATTTTGTTAATTTGAAACAGGCTTTCATGTTAGCCCAGGTTGGCCTTAAACTAGCTTTCTAGTGGATGATTGTGGTGGCTGGATAAAAATGGCTCCCACAGGCTCATGTATTTGAATGTTTAGTAATTAGGGAGTAGAACTGTTTGAATGCTTAGGAGGAAGTGTCACTGGGAGTAGGCTTTGAGCTTTCAAAAGTTCACACCAGTCCCAGGCTCTCTACCTGCTGCCTGTGTATCAGAATGTGAGCTCCCAGTCCCATGCCTACAGCATGCTGCCATGCTTCCTACCATGATGTTTTAGACGAAGCCTCTAAGACTGTAAGCAAGCCCCCCCCCCCCTTTTTTTTTTGGTAAAATAAAGAGTTGCCTTGGCCATGGTGTCTCTTCACAGCAATAGAACACTGACTAACACAACCATATTACTCAACATTTTTTGTTTAATTGTTGAGATAGGGTCTCACTACAAGAAGCTCAGGCCAGTCTTGAGTTTGAGATGATCCCCTGCCTCAGCCTCTTGAGTGCTGGAACAAGCCATTTACACATTAAGCCATCACACTCATTTTAAGATCCAATTTTAAACATGTTTGTTTGTTTACTTGTGTGTGCGCACACACACAAATGCTAGCGTGCATGTGTAGAGATCAGAGACCAACTTACACTTTTAGTTAATTCTTTCCTTCTACCATATGGGTCCAGAGACCAAACTCAGGTTGCCAGGCTTGGTACCAAGGCCTTCACCTGCTGAGCCTTCTAGCCAGTTTTTGCTTAATTTTTTTGAGATGGTCTTACATGGCCCAGGCTGGTCTTAAGCTACTAGAGGATAATTTTTTCTTTTCTTTTCTTTTAATCCTTCAAGACAAGGTTTCTTGTGTAGCCTTGGCTGCCTTGGACCTAGCTCTGTATGCCAGGCTGGCCTCGAATTCACAGAGATCCACCTGCCTCTGTCTCCCAAGTGCTGGGATTAAAAGGTGTGCACCACCACTGCCCAGCCAGAGGATGACTTTTACTTCTGATCATCCTCTGGTATACTGGTGTGGTAGTTTGAATGTAACTGGCCCCCATAAACTCACAGGGAGTGGAACTACTAAGAAGTATGGCTTTGTTAGAGCAGGTGTGCCCTTGTTGGAGGAAGTATGTCACTGTGGGGGCAGGCTTTAAGGATTCCTATGCTCAAGATACTGCTCAGTGTCACAGTCCTTCCTGTTGCCTTCTGATCAAGATGTAGCCAGTCCCATGGCTGCCTGTACACTGCCATGCTTCCCATCATGATGATAATGGACGGAACCTCTGAAACTGTAAGCCACCTCAATTAAATGTTTTCCTCATAAGAGTTGCCGTGGCTATGGTGCCTCTCCACAGCAATAGAAACCCCAAGACAACTGGTATTACAAGCATACACCACCACGGCCAGTTTTATGTGATGCTGAAGACAGAACCCAGAGCTTTGTACATTCAAAGTAAGCACTCTACCAACTGGGCAACATTCTCAGACCTAAAAGTGCAGTTTTAGATTATTATTTCTCCTGGAACTTTTGCCAATCATTTAAAAATATTAATTTCAAGAACAAATGCTACTTTACCATGCTGCTAAATGGCATGTTCTACTTATTCTATAATAACACTTGAACAGTAAATAGATTCTCAAATGAAATGCTAAGTGAGACTATATACCTGGAGCCATGTTAGGTGAGAGAGGCTGTCCAGTTGGAAGATGGGAGATTGTTTGATGACTTTCATGTGGAGAAGCTAACACAGGGGGCTTCTTTAAAGCTACAAGAAAAAAACAGATCCACATTATTCCCATTAATATTGTGATTTCTAAAAGCCAAACATCATGAATCAATTTATACTGTAGTAATCCTGTGGTGCTTATCCTAATTTTTAAAAATAATTTATTATTTGATTTTATTTTTTATTTTTTTGGTTTTTCAAGACAGGGTTTCTCTGTGTAGCATGCGCCTTTCCTGGAACTCACTTGGTAGCCCAGGCTGGCCTCGAACTCAGAGAGATCCGCCTGGCTCTGCCTCCCGAGTGCTGGGATTAAAGGCGTGCGCCACCACCGCCCGGCTATTATTTGATTTTATATGCATTGGTGTAAGGGTGTCAGATCCTCTGAACTGGAGTTACAGACAGTTGTGAATGGCCATGTGGGTTCTGGGAACTGAACCCAGGTCCTCTGGAAGAGCAGTCAATGTTCTTAACCACTGACCCATCTCTCCAGCCCCAGCTTATCCTAATTTTGTGATCTTTATCCTTGGCATATTAAATAACTCTTGTATGATGATTTTTTAATATAATATTTTTATTGATTATTTGGGAATTTTACATCATGTACCCCACCCACATCCCAGTCTTTTCAGGTCTGCCCCAACTTCTTGTTGTATCTCCCCGCAAAAAAAAAAAAAGAGAGAGAGAGAGAGAGAGAGAGAGAGAGAGAGAGGAAAATAACAACAACAAATCCAATTTATATTGCCCATATACTCGATGGAGCTTTGTCAAACTCCCAGTGGCCAGCCTCTTAAAGAAAACTGAGTCCTTTCCCACCCCGACCCCTAGAAGTCATCAGTTGTGGAGAGCTATACTTCAGCATCCTTATCACAATTTTTACGAGTTCTCTTTGACAGCTTTCTGTCTAGGCTATTACTTTTTTGAGGACTGGGGGAGGGGCTGTCATAGAACCTTCTATGTTCCTCTTTCTCAATTGTGTACCTGCAGTTATCAATACCACTGCAAAAGTTGCTTCCCTGCTTTTTACAGTCAGTGGGAGCATGGATCCTGGACTTCCTCGTGGTTTCTGGTGACTGTACAGATCACAGACTATAGACATCCACATGGTCTCTGGCATCAGCACATGCCAAAGACCTCAGCATGGTCTCCCATGGCAGTATAGACATTAACATGGCCCTCTGCAGCAGCCTGGGCCACGGACACCATCATTGCCCTTGATAGTAGCACAGACCAAGGACATCAACATGGCCTCTGGGGCAACACGGGCCATGGACACCAATATGATCTCCATACATCAACATGGACTGAGGTGGCAGCACAGACCACAGACACCCACACGGTCTTTGGTGGCAACATGGCTCCATGGGCATCAACATGGCCCCAAGCAGCAGAACAGACCATGGGCACCTGTCTGATCCTAGGTGGTAACACAGGTCACTGACATTAACACAACCCCTGGCAGGACTACAGATCCCACCATGGCCTTCTACAACAGCAAACACAGCCCATGGGCAGCCTTTGGTGGCAACACAGCCCCACGGACATCAACATGGCACCTGGCTGCAGTAGGACCATGGACCCAGACATGGCCCTCAGAGACAGCACAGACCACTGACATCAACATGGCCTCAGGTGGCTGCACAGGCCACTCACATCAACATGACTCTTGGTTTCAGCACGGCCCACTAACATCAACATGGCTTCAGGTGGCAGCAAAGACCATGAACATCCACATGGATTCTGGTAGTAACAGGGGCCAGGGACATTAGCACAGCCCCCCTCTCCCCTGCTGCTACAGGACCACAGACAACCACATGAACCTCAGTGGATACCAACGTGGCCTCCAGGGGCAGCATGGACTATAGAGGTTTGTCAAGGAGGTCCAATCCAGTGAATGAACCATGCTTCATCTTGGACATCCCGTCACTGCTCAGAATCAGGGTGATCATGCAGCTGGGGGGCATGTCCAGGGTCTGAGTCTGCTCAAGCTCCAGGATATTGCACATCACCTTGTCAGCCCTACTCAGCCAGGACATGCACCCCACCCACCACCCACCGCAGCCTTTGCAGCCTTCTCTCACACATTACCTCCACTGCATCTCTAGTTCATCTCTCTCCAACATGCACCCACATCTCCATTCCTCCATATTTCCCACCTCTCCATCACATACAGCCCTACGCTCTCCATCTCCCAGCAGGGCAAACAGCGCAGGTAGCGGCCTCTGTGGCTCCATGTTAGAGGCTGGCCAGCCCAGCCCTATTCAGTAATGACCTGTTTCTATGGAGCTCCAGGCCACTGTGCATTTCCCTGTCATGGGTGCTGGCAGCCCCGTGGCTGAGATGTGGCGGTAAAGCACCACGCACAGTTCTGTTCCATCATCTTTCTTTCCTTCCATAAAGACTTGCCTTTTTTTTTTTTCTTTTTCTTTTGTTGTTCCAAAGCTACTTCAGGCTCTGAAGACTCCTTTTCTGCTGCTGTGGAACCTCCTCAAAGCTCCACAGTGGGTGCTGGCAGCCCTGCCATTCTGTTTTCCTTCTTCTTGTATGATTATTAATTGACACATTGTACTATCTATTCTGTCTTGCTGACTACCATATTCTAACTGTTCCTGGCACATAATAGGCATTCAGCAAAGATTTTATGAATAAACAAGTTAATCTCTTTACAACCATGAGATCTTTCTATATAAATAAGTATAAGCAAAAATTTGCACTTTGCAGATTAGGTAAAACATTAAGAATATGGTACCCTCTTGCTCAAAATTTTTATTACATTTGTATTTACTTATTTTGTGTAGATGAGTGTCTTGGGGGAAGGTGGAAGCAGGACACCACAAGGTGGGTCATGGGGATTGAACTCAGATAATCAGGTGTGGTGGGAGGTGCCTTTACCCCCTGGGCAATCATGCTGAACCCTCAATGTAAACAAAACAAAACAATACATGAGTTTTTATTTATTTATATATGACAAGGGCTCACATGTAGCTCGACAGGGTCTCATACTGTAGCTCAGGTGGGCTAGGAATTCATTCTTTAGCCCAGGCTGGACTCAAATATGTGGCTATAACTCCAGACCTTATGCCAAGATAACAGCCATGAGCCACCATGTTTAGCTATGGAATTTTTGTTTTGTGTTTCTTAAACATTCATTTCAATTTTATGTGTATGTGTGTGTGCCTGAGTGTATGTATGTCCACCATGTGCATGCTGGAGAAGCCTGTGGAGGTCAGAAGAGGGGTCAGTTCCCTGGAACTGGAGCTGAAGATGACTGTGAGCTGCCATGCAGGTTGCTGGGATCTGAAGCCAGGTCCTTTACAATAGTAGTAAGTACTCTTAACCACTGAACCATCTTTCCAGTCCCTGGAATTTTATTCTTTTTTTTCTTTTCTTTTCTCTTTTTTTTTTTGTTTTTCGAGACAGGGTTTCTCTGTGTAGCTTTGGGCCTTGCCTGGATCTCACTCTGTAGACCAGGCTGGCCTTGAACTCACAGAGAACCTCCTGGCTCTGCCTCCCAAGTACTGGAACTAAAGGCATGCACCACCACCGCCAGGCTTGGAATTTTATTCTTAAGATGGAAAATGTTATTTGTGCATAGAGCTTTACCAACAAGAAGGAACTTAAGAGTTAGGGATTTTTTCTCTTTTAAGAAATGAAGGCCGCCGCCGGGGATGGGGGAGGTGGGGGGGGTGGGGGGTGGGGGGTGGTGGTGGTGGTGGTGGTGGTGGTGGTGGTGGTGGTGGTGGTGGTGGTGGTGGTGCACGCCTTTAATCCCAGCTCTCGGGAGGCAGAGGCAGGTGGATCTTTGTGAGGCCAGTCTGGTCTACAAAGCGAGATCCAGCAAAGGTGCAAAGCTACACAGAGAAACCCTGTATGGAAAAACAAAACAAAACAAAACAAAAAAAAAAAGAAATGGTGGCGGCGCAGGTCTTTTATCCCAGCACTTAGGAGGCAGAGCCAGCCTGGTCTACAGAGTGAGATCCAGGACAGGCACCAAAACTACACAGAGAAACCCTGTCTCGAAAAACAAAACACCGGAAGAAAAAAAAAGAAAGAAAGAATGAAAGAAATTAAGGCCAGTAGGGAGGTTTATTGGCTCATTGGCTCATGCCCTTAATACCAGCACTCTGGAGGCAGAGGAGGTGGATCACTGAGTTCAAAGCCAGTCTAGTCTACAGAGCAAGTGCCAAGACAGGCAGGGCAGTTATATGGGAAACCCTGTCTCAAAAAAACAAAAAAGAAATGAAAGCCAACAAGGAAAGATTATTATTATTGGTTTTTCGAGACAGGTTTCTGTGGTAGCATTGTGTTCCCCAAAATATTGTGCACCCTAATAAATTTATCTGGGGTCAGAGAACAGACAGCCATTAGATACAAAGGCCAGAAAATGGTGGCACTCACACCTTTAACCCTAGCAGTCCAGAGGCAGAAATCCATCTGTTCAAGGATACAGCCAAGTATGGTGACTCACGCCTTTAATCTCAGAAAGCGAGCCTTTAATCCCAGGGAGTGGTGGTGGTAGAAGCAGAATATACAAGGCGTGAGGACCAAAAACTAGAAGCATTTGGCTGGTTAAGCATTTGGCTGGTTAAGCTTTCAGGCTTTTGAGTGGCACAGTTCAGCTGAGATCCATTTGAATGAGGATTCAGAAGCTTCCAGTCTGAGGAAACAGGATCAGCTGAGAAGTTGGCCAGGTGAAGTTAGCTGTGGCTGTTCTCTCTCTCTGATCTTCCAGTGTTCACCCCAATACCTGGCTCAGTTTTGATTTTATTTTTTTATTTTTTATTTTGTTTTTTGTTTTTCGAGACGGGGTTTCTCTGTGTAGCTTTGCGCCTTTCCTGGAACTCACTTGGTAGCCCAGGCTGGCCTCGAACTCACAGAGATCCGCCTGGCTCTGCCTCCCGAGTGCTGGGATTAAAGGCGTGTGCCACCACCGCCCGGCCAGTTTTGATTTTATTAATAAGTTTTAAGATTTCTGCTACAGGTTTCTGTGTACCTCTGGCTGTCCTGGAACTCACTCTGTAGACCAGGCTGGCCTTGAACACAGAGATCCACCTGCCTCTGCCTGAGTGCTGAGATTAAGGGTGTGTCACCACAGCCCGGCTAAGATTATTTTTTTATACATCACTGCTCACTGCAATATATCCCTTGGCAGAAGAACATGACAGAGAAGTAGACAGCTGACAAGAAAACAAAGGGGAAAGGAAACAAGAGGGGAAGAAAAGCAGGAACTCCCACTTTTAAATACCGGCATAGTTTATTTCTCACAGACTGTGTGGCAAATTTGATGGTGTATCATCCTATTTTGTGTTTTTACTAGATACAGAACTAGCTTTCTCTTGTGGTTAGGGGACAATGGCCCTTAATTTTGACATTGAAGATACAGATGAAACTGAATACTTCACTCTTTTTGTTTTTTGAGACAAGGTTTCTCTATGTAACAGATTTGGCTGTCCTGGAACTTACTCTGTAGACCAGGCTGGCCTTGAATTCATGGTGATTTGGCTGTCTCTGCCTCCCAAGTACTGGGATTAAAGGCATGTGCCACCATACCCAGCTTAAATACATCATTTCTTCTTTGGGCCATCCAATACAGGCAAATCACCTACAATCTTTCCTTTCTACAACACAGAAGGCTAACATTAACATTGTGGTATCACGACAGAAGCCACTGTTCACCTGAGTATTCAAAAAGAGCCACCCAAGCCTACATCAAGCTTTAAGATGGATAATAAAGCCTTTATTATTTTAAGCTGCTGCAATTTGAGGGTGTCTATTAAAAGATCATATCCAGCTGGGCACTGGTGGTATATGCCTTTAATCCTAGTACTCAGGAGACAGAGGCAAGTGGATTTCTGTGAGTTCCAGGGCTACACAGAGAAACCCTGTCTTGAAAAACCAAAGAGAGAGAGAGAGAGAGAGAGAGAGAGAGAGAGAGAGAGAGAGAGAGAGAGAGAGAGCGAGAGAGTGAGCTCTCATATCCCAGTCTATCCTAACTAGCGCTTGGGCCATTTTTACAGTCTGTTGAAATGATTTTATGTCACTTACTATCATACAGTTTCTAAACATAAGTCTACAAGAAGTCTGCATTTACTCTGAGTCCCCCACTCAAATACACAGCGCTGGTTCTCATCAGTCAGTCACCTTGTTCCCACTGCCATCTGTGATGTACAACACACATTTTTGCACACAAAGCTGCTGGTAACCAACAACTTATGCCTTTAGAGAAGAGCACTTGGCTAGGATCAACAGCGTAACTGTGACTGGCTAATGGACCCAGGGGCGGCTTGGTCTTGTCTATAAATATGCTGGATACTGTGGTGGTAATCTAATTGTACTGAATTATTATTTTGATTGTATGTTAATAAAGTTGTCTGGGAGTCAGAGCTATTAGAGCCATAGCAAGAGTGTGGCGGTGGTGGCACACGCCTTTAATCCCATAAGATCTCTGTGTGTTCAGGGATATAGTCAGCATTGGAGACATATGCCTTTAAGACCTAGGGGGCTGTACATTCAGACAGTGATGAGGCAGTCATGTGTTTGGGTTTACAACCAATGAGAAGGCAGAACAACATACTATAAAAAAACGAACCGACAGGAAGTAGGTCTCTTTTCGCGAAGCTGGGACAGCAGGAGGAAGGGTGAGATTTTAGCTCTGAGCTCTGACTTCTCGGCTCTCTCTTTTACATTGTTTCTGTGTTTCTTATTTAATAAGACGGTTGGTTACATCAACATCTGGCGCCCAACGTGACAAGAATCCATTAAAAACTGCTTGGCTTGGCGGCAGGTCCGCTTTCCCGCAAGGGCGGCAGGCGGCCTGCGGCGGCGACGGCGGCGATCGGCTTCTTAGTCCGAGCAGCGGCTTCTTAGCCTGGGTCTAGTTCTGCTTGACCTCAGGCTGGACTATCGGTGAGCTGCTTGCTTAAATCCTGCTTGCTTAAAGCCGGTGCTACAAACAACTCAGACCTGCCCTGCCGAACAGGGCCCTGCCTGTAAAGCCAACGCACGTGGTCGGAGCTAAAGGAAGTCAGACCCAAGCCTTGACTCGGCACAAGAGGGAACACGTGGCTGCATTTAAACTTTAGCCAGCTACGCTTTCTTGTTCTCTCTCTCTCTCTCTCTCTCTCTCTCTCTCTCTCTCTCTCTCTCTCTCTCTCTCTCTCTCTTCTCTTTGGATTTACACCTGGGACACTAGGTGGCTGCTTTGAAAATCCCCTCGAATTTCTACTGTTCTACGCAGATTTGGTAAGTCATAATATATCAGATATTTTAAAGGAAACTATCTAAAAGAGAATTTCTTTCCACATTAATAAACAAATGGGTTTTATGTGTACATTGGAAGAAAATTGGTTTTTGTTCGAAATTTTAGGCAGTCTGGCAATGGAACAACTATATAATATTAGTATTGGTGGAATTATGCACCTTATCACTATAATAATCCACATTTTAATATTTAAAAAGATAGTCAATTTAAGTGCCAGGATAACAGCTTTAGAAGAACTTGTTAAACCTGTAAAAATTCAGACAGAAGAAATTAACAGTGAAGTTGTTTCAAGTCGGGATCATAAGGTTGCAGAAAGAAAGCCTGTTTTCACACAATCACCCTTAATTTATCCTGTAACCGTGCAGCAGATGCCTGATCAAATGGCTACACAAAATACTTGGGCTCCAATTGAAATGTTGGATTTAAAAAGGTTTAAGGAGGCAATAGTATCTTATGGCATGCATTCCCCATATGTAAAGCAAATGTTAAACACTTGGTCAACATATAATAGGATAGTACGACAGGACTGGCGGGACCTTGCACAAGGTGTTCTGGAACCCAGCCAGAGACTTCAATTTCTGACTTGGTTTAAGGAGGAGGCTAAAAACATAGAAAAACAATGGAGGGATAAAGGAATACAAGTTTGCCAGGATCAGCTTATGGGCGAAGGCCAATATGCTTCAGCACAAACACAATGTTTATATGATGTCCAAACTCTAATTTTATGTCGAACGGCAGCCTTGAATGCATGGGACAGAGTTGAGGAACCAGGAAAAAAATCTGAGTCATTTACAAAGGTGATGCAAGGCCCAAAAGAGTCTTTTACAGATTTTTTACAAAGACTGGCTTCAGCAGTAAAGAGAATGGTCTCGGATTCAGAAGCTAGTAAGGCAATAATTGAATCTTTGGCCTTTGAGAATGCGAATGCAGCATGCAAAAGAATAATCAGGCCATTAAGGGCAAGATCTGCACCTATGGAAGATTGGATTAGAGAAACAATTAATGTTGAAGCTGATGAGCATGATGATACATGGGTAGGAGAAGTAATTTCAAAAGGTTTGAGGAGTGTTAGATGTTTTGGATGTGGAAAGCAAGGACATTTGAAAAGGGACTGTAGACAGGTCATTCCCAGAAACAATGTTTCTTCAAGGAACAATGGCAACAGAATGCCCCTTCCTTCTGGAGTATGCAGAAGGTGTGGTAAGGGAAAACACTGGACCAACGAATGTAGATCAACAAAGGACAGACAGGGTAATCCTTTGCCTCAGTCTTCGGGAAACTCCCAGAGGGGCCTCAGGCAGGCCCCCAGTGCAAATCCAGTTCAAACCTTTCCTGCAGCCATAGAGGAAATGCCTGCTCTGGAGAGCGATTAAATAACCAAATGCCTATTGGAATAAATCATGCTGGTCAGGATGATGAAACAGAGAGAATAGAAAATTCAGGAGAAAACATAAAGAAAATTTTTTGGCAAACTTCTATTAATGAACAAAGACCAAAATTAACGATAAAAATAAATGGTGTTTTGTTGTCTGGTCTGGTAGACACAGGTGCGGACGTTACCATAATTGCACCAGAATTTTGGCATCCAACTTGGCCTCTTCAGGAGGTAAACGTTCAACTGTTAGGAATTGGGACATTATCTCAGGTGAAACAGAGTGCAAGATGGCTCGAATGTATAGGTCCAGAAGGACAGAGAGGAAAATTAAAACCATATGTGGCTAACATAACTATGAACCTGTGGGGTCGAGACTTGTTGCAACAATGGAATACTCAGATTAACATCCCTCCAATCTCAGAAACAAATCATAAACTAGCACATGTTACTGAGAGAAATATTAGAAGATATTGTTCTAATGAGTGGTCACCAGCCATCCATATTATACAAGAACAGGGCACAATAACTGATGATCTTCCAAAGACACCAACAGCTCTACCTTTAAAATGGTTAACAGACAAGCCTGTATGGGTCCAGCAATGGCCTTTAACAACAGAGAAACTCCAGGCTTTAGAAGAGCTGGTAGAAGAACAGTTAAATGCTCAGCATATTGAAGAATCAACCAGCCCTTGGAATTCTCCTGTATTTGTTATTAAAAAGAAATCTGGTAAATGGAGAATGGTAACAGACCTTAGGGCAATTAACAAAGTAATTCAGCCAATGGGTTCTCTACAATCTGGGATGCCTTTGCCTACTCTGTTACCAAAAGGATGGCCTCTCATAGTTATTGATTTAAAAGACTGTTTCTTTTCAATACCCTTACAAGAAAAAGACAAAGAAAGATTTGCTTTTACAGTACCTACTTATAATAATTCTCAACCAGTTAAAAGATTTCAATGGAGGGTCCTCCCACAGGGAATGTTGAATAGCCCAACTCTGTGCCAATATTTTGTACAACAGCCATTGGAAGTGATACGTAAAAAATTTCCTAAATCTATAATTTATCATTATATGGACGATATTTTACTAGATGACTCAAATGCAGATACTTTAGAAATAATGTTTGAAGAAGTAAAGAAAATTTTGCCTTGCTGGGGATTACAAATTGCTCCTGAAAAGATACAAAGAGGAGATTCTATTAATTATTTAGGATATAAAATAGAGCTACAAAAAATTAGACCCCAAAAGGTGCAAATTCGGAGAGATAGACTACAGACTCTTAATGACTTTCAAAGATTATTTGGAGATATTTCTCATCTACGAACTATTGTTGGGGTAAAAAATGATGAACTGACTAATTTGTTCAAAACCTTAGAAGGTGACAAGGACTTAAATAGTCCAAGAGAATTATCACCTGAAGCTGAGAAAGAATTAGACTTGGTAGAAAAGAAAGTGCATGAAGGACACGTGAATCGTATTGATCCAAAGCTGGATTGCATTTTGGTTATTTTACCTTCTAGGCGTTCTCCTACTGGAATATTAATGCAGAGGGAAGATATTATATTGGAATGGATATTTTTACCAAATAAACCAAATAAAAAATTAAAAACTTATGTGGAAAAAATCTCTGACTTGATTTACAAAGGAAAACTGAGACTTCGTCAATTAGCAGGCATAGACCCAGCAGAAATTGTCGTACCATTAACTAAGGAGGACATTGAAAAATTATGGACAGAAAGTGAACCTTGGCAAAGAGCTTGCAGTAATTTTTTGGGAGAAATTAACAGCAAATATCCCAAAAGCAATAGAATTGATCTTATAAAGAGAGCTGATTGGATCTTGCCTCGAATTGTACGGCAAAAACCCATATCTGGAGTTCGTACATTTTATAGAGATGCCAACAAACAAGGAAAGGCAGGTTACAAATCAGAAAATTTAAGTAAAGTGGTTCAAAGTCCGTATAATTCAGTTCAAAAATCAGAATTGTATGCTATTCTGTTGGTATTAATGGATTTTTCAGAACCTCTCAACATAGTAACTGACTCTCAGTATGCTGAAAGAGTGGTGTTACATATTGAGACTGCAGATTTTATCACTGATGCTTCAGAATTAACTTCACTATTTATTCAATTACAAGATACAATCAGGAAAAGGAATCATCCTTTATATATAACTCACATTCGATCCCATACTGGTCTGCCAGGCCCTCTAGCACAAGGCAATGATGAGATTGATAAATTATTGATAGGAAATGTGCTGGAGGCCTCAGAATTTCATAAAAAACATCACATCAATAGTAAAGGTTTAAAAAAGGATTTTTCCATAACCTGGCAACAAGCCAAAGAAATAGTAAAGAAATGTCCTACTTGTTCCTTCTACAATCAAACGCCATTACCAGCAGGATGTAACCCAAAGGGTACTCAGAGAAATGAAATCTGGCAGATGGACGTGTTTCACTTTGCAGAATTTGGAAAATTGAAATATGTACACCACACTATCGATACTTATTCAGGATTTCAATGGGCGACTGCTTTGAGTTCTGAAAAAGCTGATTCTGTAATCACTCATTTGCTAGAAGTTATGGCCATCATGGGTATACCTGCACAAATCAAAACTGACAATGCTCCATCATATGTCTCTGTTAAAATGAAACAGTTTTTTGCTTATTACAATATAAAGCATATTACAGGCATACCACATAATCCTACAGGTCAAGCAGTTATAGAAAGATCAAACAGAACTCTAAAGGATATGCTAAACAAACAGAAATGGGTAACAAAAACCCCCAGAAATAGACTGCATAATGCTCTTCTAACTTTGAATTTTCTGAATGCCAATGAGAAAGGAACAACAGCTGCAGAGAGACATTGGATAATAGAAAAAACTACAGAATTAAATCAGCCTATATACTTTAAGGATGTGCTGACCTCAGAATGGAAACCAGGGTATGTATTACATTGGGGATGAGGTTTTGCTTTTGTTTCTACAGGAGAAGATAAGCTGTGGGTACCATCAAAATTGATAAAGGTTCGATTTGAACAAGAGAGACCTCTTAATTGAGGAGGTGATAGTTCATCAACCAGCATGAACATCCAATTTAAACTAACTTGTATCAATAACACATGCCTTTTCATTTAATCAGATAATAACTTGTCAAAAGGAAACATCCCCAAAATTAGTCTTGGGGAAAGGTTTTTGTTTTTGTCTTTTAGGAGAATGAAGGTTAAGGAATCTGAAGAACACTGGACAAATGAGACAACTGAAGAAAAGGGACAAATCATCTATCCCAAGAAACAGAGTGAAATGGTGTATGGGTATATATTATCTAAAAAATTTTATGTCTTCCTAAATGTTTGTTTCTGCTTTTCTCTAAAGATTTAACACTACTGGTTTTCTAATAGTCCCAGTTCAATTAAAATTTAAAGCTGACTTTGGAGTTGGAGAATGGCTCTCTCCTTCTTTAAACTCAAGCATGTTGTTAAAAGGAAAATGCAAACTCCCTGTATCATGCCAGAATAAGAGCCATCTTCTGCTATGGTACAGGACAAAAGCAAAATTAATTAAGGGACTATTCTATTACTAATCTCAACTCTTTGATTCTATTCTGATTCTTTAAACTTTTCTCAAAGTATAAATTTTATATCAAAATTTACAAGATTAATATATATATACATTTTTAACTTTGTTAAGATATGAATGGTCACATAGAGTACTAACTAATTCTAGAAAAAAGGCTAGCTGCATATATATGTTTTTGTGTTCGAGTCTCTTATCAGTTTTCTGCAGGAAATCATGGCCAGGCCTAACATCAACTGAAGTCTCCAGAAAGAAGATGGGGCCCCACAACAACAACAATTCCACGTGGACAATAATAATATCATTAAGCTGACAAACATCATCCATAGATCAGCTTTGAACTACAAGGTGCTCAGAGCAAATTTGAGATGACTAGCTGAGATGATCCAGTCTCAAAGACTACTTGAATAAGGACTTGAGATAAACCCTGAACTTTGGCATTATACACAGACTGGATAATGAAGGATATAGTTACCTCTCCTAGAATTTGACAATTAACCTAAAATTTTTCTTTCAGGATAAAGAAAACTTTGCCCATACCCAGCAGGAAGCAATTTTAAGAATACGACGCCCACATTCCCAAAGAGGTGGTGTGGGGTGGGTGGTTTTTTGGTCTTTTTAATGGGTTTTGGGTCTGGGATAATTTTCAGTGTTTAGGGGGGTTGGTTACAAGTTATTGTCAAGGGTTAGGAAAAAGGCTAAGCAAAGGAGATTAGATTTAAGGTTCTTATTTAAAAAAAAAAAGACAGAAAGAAAGAAAAGAAAAGGACAATTACTAGTTTTAAATACTTTACATTGGATTGAATTGTTTTATATTGTATACAAATTTGAAACTGATATTGTTAGAAAATGCTATATGTATATTTCTAATTGCATTTATACCATTCATTTAACAATGTAATGCAAATTTCTGATCCTTGAATGTTATTATTATCAACTATTAGGATATAAAGAAATGAAAGTTAGTAGTTAGACATTACAATAGAACTTGTAGTCATATTAGGTATGTTTTAAAAATTGAGCAGAGATGTTTTAGACAGGTCATCTTCAAACCCTTCAGAGATCTACAGAATATGGCATTTACAATGTTTTAATAACTTAGAAAATTTTTCTTTTTTGAGACATGTCGGCTCCTGGCAGTACCAATCTACTTTAGAGAAAATATGGGCATTGAAGAAACTGCATATGGAGTCAACTTTCATTGTGGCAAAAGTTAGCCACTGGACAACAAAGTATCCTCGAATCAACAGGACAAAATGGACAGACAGATCACGAAACAAGGGACTACTGATTCTTGCCAAAACAAGTGTGGTTATGGCTTTATCAAAAGGCATCTTCTGAGGCCAGGACAATATGGCCCCATCCCTGAAGTGGCCTTCGTATCCGGAAAAGGTACGGAAAAGGTACGGTGCCCTTTTCTTCGAAGGCATCTTAACAGGCAGAGGGCCGATGGATTCTGTTGTACAATGGAACAGCAGCTGAAAGCTCATGCCTCTCAAAAGTAGACTGGCATTTAATAGAGGGATGTGGAGAAGAAGGGGATGCTGAGATGAAGCCATATATACACAGCCAAGAAGAATGGACAGCTGAATTAAAAAACTGTCAACAATTTCCAGAATTTAAAATCCTGAATCATGACAGGACACTAGTGGAATTCAGGTGTTTCTGGTACGTGGACTGCTCTCACCCAATGTGAGGTTGAACTGTTGACCTTGTGTACATCCTACTTCACAAATGAGTCTGTCAGATACACTAAGCCTATAGGCTGAAGATGATGCCCCAACACTGCAGAGAAACCTCAGGTGACTGCCCAGGCAGCTGGCTGTTTCTGTCAACTCACAAAAATTTTTTGGAAGTTGCTTGCATGCACTTCCTGTTTTTATTTTTGTTAGCTAATATTATTTCCTTCTTGGGTCTCTGAGGGAGTTGAAGATTAGTTAGTTATGGTTGAAGATTAGTTAGTTATAGTTGAAAATTAATTAGGATAGAAAGTGCATTAGATACATCTTGGATTTACCAAAATAGGATAGATAATGGAATTATTTTCTCTGATTTGTCAAATACCTGTTTAGGTATTTATTACTTGTATATATTGTATATAGTTATTGTACTTTTCTATATAGTTTTTCTTTTGTTAGTTATAACCTTTTGCTTTTTTTCTTTTTATTAAAATAGAAAAGGGGAAATGTGGTGGTAATCTAATTGTACTGAATTATTATTTTGATTGTATGTTAATAAATAAAGTTGTCTGGGAGTCAGAGCTATTAGAGCCATAGCAAGAGTGTGGCGGTGGTGGCACATGCCTTTAATCCCATAGATATCTGTGTGTTCAGGGTCAGAGCTATTAGAGCCATAGCAAGAGTGTGGCGGTGGTGGCACACGCCTTTAATCCCATAAGATCTCTGTGTGTTCAGGGATATAGTCAGCATTGGAGACATATGCCTTTAAGACCTAGGGGGCTGTACATTCAGACAGTGATGAGGCAGTCATGTGTTTGGGTTTACAACCAATGAGAAGGCAGAACAACATACTATAAAAAAACGAACCGACAGGAAGTAGGTCTCTTTTCGCGAAGCTGGGACAGCAGGAGGAAGGGTGAGATTTTAGCTCTGAGCTCTGACTTCTCGGCTCTCTCTTTTACATTGTTTCTGTGTTTCTTATTTAATAAGACGGTTGGTTACATCTACAGGATTCTCCTGTCTTAGCACAAGTCCTAAGACAGACAGATGGAGGGCTTCTTGGCCTTCTGGCTAAGATCGAGTGCAGAAGAAAGAGAGGCATCTCCATTACTAAATAATAATCACTCATGCTAAGATGTATAGTATAACGCCTCCTGCTCAAGAACAAGGTGACTTTAAAAATAAAATATGATTTAGATCAGTGGTTCTCAACCTGTGGGTTGAGAAACCTTTGGAGGTTGAACAACCTTTTCACAGGGGTGCCTAAGACTATCAGAAAACATAGGTATCTACGATTCCTAATAGTAGCAAAATTACAGTTATGAAGTAGCAACAAAAATAATTCTATGGTTGGGGGGATCACTCTAACATGAGGGACTGCATTAAGGAGTCACAGCATTAGGAAGGTTGAGAACCACTGGTCTAGACAGACAGGTAGAACAAGGCCGGATTAAACAGACAAACCTTTGAGACTCCCACAGATGCTGAGAAGTGATATAACAACAGAGCAGCAAGGTACTTTCACCTCTTTCTGTCTCTCTGTCTCTCTCTGTCGTCTCTCTCTCTGTCTCTCTCTCTGTCTCTCTCTCTCTCTCTCCTTAGCAAAAACTTCATAAAAATTACATTAAAAAAAAAATCCTGGAATTGGCCAGAGAGACGGTTCAGAGGGTAAGGCAACTGCCACCAAGCCTAAGGATCTGAGTTTGACTCATCTCCCACAAGTTGTCCTCTGACCTTCACACATATGTCACGGCATACACTTAACCCCCTAACCACACACACAAATAAATGCAATAAAAAGTTTGTTTTAAATTCTGGTAATTAATGAGCAGCATCAACCACACATGTATCTATAGGTTTTCTAGGTTCTAACAAAAACAAAACAAAACAAAACCCCCCAAGAACAGAGCATGGTGGTACATGCCTGTAACTCCATCATTTAGGAAGCTGAGTCAGGAAAATCTGGGTTCAAGACTAGCCCTACTACAAAGAAATTTCAAGTCCAGTGTGGGCTACACAGTTGCAGTCTGTATCAAAACAACAACATAAAAGATAATGGGGCACATAAAAACAAAATCACTTCAGTTCAATTGTCAGGTAATGTTCACTTACCAGCGGGAAGTTCATCTGCTTTTGCTAGATCATTCTCTTCTACTCCAGGCATCCCTGCATCACCAATTCGTTTGACTTGTTCTGCCCAAGTAACAAAATATGATACAATTAATTATATTTATACTAATATAAATAAAATAAGTTTTGAAGGAAAGTAAAATCAGTTTCTAAAGGCACAGGTTACAAATGAACACTTTAGAACTTAGTTTTGTTTCATTTTTGTCCTTTTAATTTTTTCAAGAACATACTTTCATCAGAGTGTGTATGCACATGCGCATGTGCACCTGTCCCAGTCAGGGAGTCAGCTCTTTTCCTTCCACTGCTGGTAGGGTCTCTTTTGTGTTCTGCTGTGCTGCATATACCAGGCTAGTTGGCCTGAGTGCTTCCAGAAAAATCTGTTTCCACCTCCTACCTCCTCACAGATCTGAGATCGCAGAGGTATGCCACTACAGGCACCTTTGGAATGTGGATTTAGGAAGTGAACTCTGGCTCTCCTACTTGCACAGCTAGTGTGTTTGCCATCTGAGCCGACTCCCTGGCCCTGATAGGTTTAACTAAAACATCTTACTATCTATCAAAGGATCAAAATTTTAAACAATACAGACAATCATCTCAAAACTAAAATCAAACATTTTTAATGTCTGAACATGTTTCAAAACAGGAAGAAATGGTCAATATCCTATCAACACAAAACAATAAACTATTACCTTTCCCATGTGGAATATGATTGCTTGAGGGTTCCTCATTCTTATTTGCATCATTTTCAGCCACATTTGGATTATTTTTAGGGGCTACATGATCATTTATGCCCAATTCTTTTCCATCATTTGATTGACTCTTGTGGACCTCCTGCTAAAGATAAAGATGTGACAACAGGATTTCCAGTTTTGAATTATTAAGTCACTGATAAAATTATTAATTTGTGTTGAGTGGGCACGCACGTGGTGCCATGCAGGCGTGTGGAGGTCAGAGGACAACTTTCGAGAGTCATTTCTCTCCTTCCACCATGTGAGGAGTGGGGACCAAACTCAGGTCATCAGGCTATGGACAAGCGCCCTTACCCACTAAACCATCTAAGGGCTACAAAAACATTTACAAAACCAAAACCAAAACCAAGTTAACAAAGGGATTTTCCTTCTGATGTCATCACCTTTGTGTGAACGAATAACTTTTAAACAGTCTGTTTCCACCTCCCCACTTTCTTCTGAGACACAAGGTTATAGTCTATGCTGCCTAAAATTTCCTAGGTAAGAAAGACCAGGGTAGCCTCAAAAGTTTGGTGATTTTCCTGCCTGTATCTACCAAATGCTGGCATTATAGGTCTAAGACACCACGTAGAGTCTTAAATATTATAAGACAACTTTCTTAAAACAATGTTTTGTGATTTAGTGAGGGGACTCCTCATTGTTTTTTAGGAAACTTTTTATTATGTAATTTATTTATTTACTTATTTTGGTTTTTCAAGATAGGGTTTCTCTGTCCTAGAACTTGCTCTGTAGACCAGGTTAGCCTCGAACTCAAGAGATTTGCCTGCTTCTGCCTCCCATGTACTGAGGGGGAAGACATGTGCCACCACCAACACCCAGCATGAAATAATTTTAGATTTACAGAAAATTAACTGCTGCTCCCCTCCCCCAGTTTCTCCTAATGTTAAAATAGATATTACCATGATACACCTGTAAAACAAAGACAACAGCACTACTGGGCTGGAGGTGTGATGTGGGGCTCCATTGGCAGATTGCTTTCCTGCCATCCATGAAACGCTGGGTTGGATACCCAGAATTGCATAAGGTAGACAGGGAGCATGTATCTATAATACCAGCACAGAGGCATAAAGGCAGGAAAATCCTAAGTTCAAGGCCACTGTTGGCTACATAGGGAATTCAAGACCAGTCTGAGCTACATAAGACCTTGCTGCAAAAGAAAAAGATAAGATTATTATTATTATCATTAACTAAACTTTCAGATTTCATGTAGATTTTTTTTTAACCAGTTTTTCCACCAGGTCTTTTTTCTATTACAAGATCTAACTCAGTATATATATTATAAGGTGTTTCAGTCTTCAAGTCTCCTTATTCTCCTCTGGTCCATCTAGTTTTTCTGTCCTTGTATCACAAAAACAATACGGAATTTTATTTATGAACACAGTGAATTTTCAATAACACCTCCATGTCATGAAAGAGTATGCTTTTGAGGTTTCAATCCTATTTTTGTCAAAGCAACCTGAACAATAACTAATCAAAGCTTGCGATGAATGACAAGACACCACAGCAAACCTTCCTCCTTCCTTCCACATTCCATTGTACTCCTCTAAACTTCCAGGATCTCAATACCATCTCTAACTGCACACAGTGCCTGCCTCACAGTGGCCGATCACTCAAGCCTGTCTTCCTCCACCAGCCCATCCTTACACTCTGCAAAGCAGAGACAGATAAACAGCAACTGTTTCAATCTGTAGACTGGAAAACTGAGAGAGATATACAACACCCTCAATATCCTCACTGAAACACTGAGGAAAAACTAACAAAAACCTGATACCCTTGACTTCTAGTCCTTATATGCTAACAAAGAACAAAAGAAGTATTTTTCATTACTGAGACACTCTTTACTTTTAATAACAAGATTTTAAACAAACCACATTTAATCAACTGAGATTAAAGAGTCTAAAAAATAATTCACATACATAATGATTAGTGATCTTTGGAAAAATGTCTTCTATTTCTTTTCTTTCTTTCCTCTCCCCATGACAGGGTTACCCTGTGTAATGGTAACAGTCCTGCCTGTCTTGGAACTCACTTTGTAGACCAAGTTGGCCTTGAACTCACAGAGATCTGCCTGTCTTTGTCTCCCTGAGTGCTGGAATTAAAGTCATATGCTACCACTCCCAGCTAATTCCCTCTATTTCTACAGTGACCTTTATGATAGCTCAACTCAAAATGAATAAATAAATAATCTGCTGAGTCAAAATGTATCAGTCAGGGTTGGGCATGTAGCTCAACAGAACACACACCTAGTCTATAGGAAGCCACAAAGCTCTTCCACAGCATTTGAGGAAATACAAGCTAAAATTAGTTATATAGTATCTACTTGTGTTCTTTCTGCTTTAAAATAGGGTGCCAGACTACTAGAGACTATTTAAAAAAAAAAAAAAAAAAAAAAAAGCTTGGCAATTCTGTTCTGTTTTCTCAAATTCATAAAACAAAAAAACTGAAGCTAGGTGTGGGTGTCATCCCTCTGTAACACCAGCTCTTGAAATGCTGAGGCAGAGGGATTGGGAGTTCAAGGCCAATTTGGGCTACACAGTAAGATAATGATGTCTCAGTTACAAGAAAGTGTATGAAGAAAAGGAGGGCGAGAAAGGAAGGCTTTTCAGTAAAAAGCCATCCACCTTAAAATCTGATACTAACAACAATAATAACAACCATAATAATAATATTTGCCTAGCATATGCAAGGCCCTAAGTTCAATTCCTAGCCATAAGAAAAAACAAGTAATCTGATAAATGTTTACAGACATTTACTCTACTCAGCTAATTCACATCCTTTTTTAAAATTAGGCTGGCTAGAATACTTATGTGTTACGATAAAAGCAAATCTATTTCTAAATTACATGTATTACAACTAAAGCAATATTGTTTAGATATTTATTTTTAATTTACCTTTTGTTCCTGCAAAAACTGATCTGCTAATTTTTTAATATTTTCTTCATGTTGTGCTCTTAATTCCTTGATCTGCTGTCCACACTGAAAACTAAATTAGAAAGTCATTCTTTTAAACTCCATTGGACTGAGTTCTCCAAGTTTGTCCAGAAGCTGGCACATACGTTTAGAAAGACAAACATCAGTCAGTAGAGAACAGCAGAAGAGAGATACAGTGAAATGCAGTCAGAATCATAGAACAGTTGAATCTTTAACAGGGGAAAAGAAATATTGCTAAAGTTAACTGAAGAAAACAAACAAACAAACCAGAAATCAGACAGATGCAAACAATTCTTCCTCAAGTGTTTTACAAATTATACCTACAAAGAAACAGGTGTCAAGGCCAACTTCAATCAAAAGAGAAAAATACTGTGTAAAAGAAAACTGTTCTTACCAAATAGATGAAAAATGCTAAAATTAGGCCAATAAGGAATGGCAGCTATTTGTTCAATAGTACTCTGTAATGAGTCTTTTTCTGTCCCATCAGCCAGCTCCCAAATAATGACACAGAGACTTCTTACTAATTATGAAAGCTCAGCCTATAGTTTAGGCATGTTCCTAGCTCTTAAATTAACCCACTTATATTAATTTACATTCTATCATGTGGCATTATCTCTCTTCTATCTTAGACCTCCTGTTTCCTCTCCATGAATCCTAGCATCTCCCATGTGCCTTGATTATCTCCTCCTACTTCTCTCTGCCCAGAACTCCCCCTATACCTCCTGCTTAACTATTGGCCATTCAATCGTTTATTACACCAACCACAGCAATTTATCTTCACACAGTGTAAAGATATCCCACAACAGAACTCTGAATACCACAATACAAGTTTATACTGTGGAATAAAGAGAAAGGAAGAAACACTTCAGTATCAGAAAAAAGGTGAAAACAGATAAAAATGGTAACTTTCTGCTGGACAAGTAGTCAAAGGATACAAATAGACATTGTCGCAAACAGAAATAAGCACTTAATGAATACAGAGACACATGTTAATGTTCACATTATTATCGCAAATTAAACTTCCTATTTTGATATACTTGTACTATCTTATTCTTACATCTCCCAAATTAAATTCAAATTATAAACAATGTTGGTATGACTATGAGAAAATATCTACATTATAAATTAGTACATTTACCTAGAAAGCAATCTTTCATTTATGGTATACAGCAGCTAATTGATAAAATATTTTTAGTAAATGTGTGTTTGTGAATATATACTAGTGAAATACTAAGAGGGGAAAAATCTCTTAATAATAATAATAAAAATGCAACAATCTAAAATTATTTTTTACTTTACCATTATTATTACTGTTACATGTCTGTGTGTACAATATGCGTGTCCATGTAACTACTTGTAGACATGTGAGTGCCACAGTGCACCATGGCATACATGTAGATGTTAGAGGACAACTTTCAGGAGTTGGTCCTCTTGTTTCCCTGTAAGATCCAGGGATCACACTCAGGAAGTCAGACTTGCACAGCAAATGCCTTTTACCCAACTGAGCCATCTTGCTGGCCCAAGAAATACTGAGAAAAAGAAAATTTCTACAATGGTCCCACAGATTGTAGGAACTAAATTTTGATAAGTTGATATGCTAGAAAATATATCACATCTCACTGTTTTAGTCTTCAATCCTGTAGACGTATGAAAAAAACACTGAAAACTGGTAGTTAAAATACATACATACATTATACACAGATAATTATAGTAGTAAGAAGTCAGAAACAGATAAACCGTTGAGCCTAACTTCTGGTGTACAGACCTACAGAAAAACAACCCTTTACCATCAAGTGACTAACAGAGTCCAGTCTAAGAACGTCCTCTTCTCTTCATTATGTAAAGATGTGAGGGAGGCACACAAGCTCCCTTAGCTATTTTGAGGACACGTCCCAGTGCTGTTTTCATCTTCTGGAAGTCCCTCAAAAAGAAACACTCTTCTTCCAGTCCTTACCATATCCAATTCAACAAAAGCTACCCTTAGTAAGGTTTCTGTTTTACAATCTAGAAAAACCCAACATACTATAATAGAGATGTTTTCATAGTGTTTAACATATTTAGATAAAAGATTATGAATTTCCAAGAGCCTTTGGAAGACAAGATAAAGAAAATGACAACACGAGCAGGAGACAGGAAGGAAGGACGGAATTACGTACACAAACTGGACAGACACTGGAGACTCACAGAGGCTGCAGCATGCAGCATCTTACCTCTCATATTCTAACCTCTTCACAAGGTATGTGTTATTTTTCCTGTAGTCTTGAAGCTGATCTTCTTGTCGAAGAAACTCCTGACGAAGCTCAGCCAGTTGTTCTAGCCATACAAGGGGAAGAGCCAAGGAGTAATCAAATTTACTTACTGCAATACTTCTTACCGAGAATCTATGGAGTGGTCTTTTAATTATGTACATTTTCAATTTCTCATATCCTTAGAAGTTAGACAGTATGTGTGATGGTGAGAGGTCAACCTTGGGTGTAGCTCCTCAGGAGCCTGCCACCTTGGTTGTTTTTGTTATTTATTTTGTGTGCCTGAGTGTCTGTCTGTGTACCACATGTGTGTAGGAACCCTTGGAAGTCAGAAGAGGTGTGAGATCTCCTTCACCTGGAGTTTACAGATGGCTATGAGCTGCATGTGTGTGCTATGAATCAAATTCTGAGTCCTCTACAAGAGCATTAAGTACTCTTAACTGCCAAGCCATCTCTCCAGCCCTTCCCCCTGGGTTTTTTGAGACAAGGTCTTTCACCTCACTGGGGCTCACTGAGTAGTCCAGGCTAGCTGGTCTACAAGCTCCAGGGCTTACTGAGGCATTCTTCATTGTTCAGACTGTGGCTCATGTAAGACTCGTTGAGATGACTCCAGTACTCAAAATTAAACTTATTCTGCCAAATTTAAAACCCAGTATTCATCCAAATTGTAGAAACATATTTTTACCACTCATATAACAAATACCTCCCATTCTGCTATACAACAGCTTTAGGTGCTGACTCAACTTTCTCAAATTCTAAAAATATCCATACCCCATCATTGGCGTACCAGAAATTTCAAATATCACACATTTCCCAACTTTGCCATATTTTTCACATTTTTCTTTGGCTTCAACTTTGAAGTCTCCTGTACCAACCATATTCCTTAGCAGGCCCATGTTAACAGAACACACACATCAGTAGGATTTGAACACAAGTTCTAAGATGCATCCTGCATTGCATTACCTGCAATGGTCTTGCAGTCCCACTTTTTCTTGAGACAAGGTCTCTCTATGTTGTAACTCTGCTGTCCTGGAACTCACAGCAATTCACCTGTTTTTGCCCTGAGTGCTGGGCTTTAAGGGTTGCACCAGTATGCCTAAGTTAACTGTTCTTTTTTTGTTCTTTTTTTCTGGTTTTTTGAGACAGGGTTTCTCTGTGTAGCCCTGGCTGTCCTGGAACTCATTCAGTAGACTAAGCTGGCCTTGAACTCAAGAGACCCGTTTGTCTCTGCCTCCCGAGTGCTGGGATTAAAGTAAGCTTAGAGAACCTCACAAAAGCATCCTTACATCTGAATGGGTAATGTTCGCAGGTTAGACACAATGCAGAAGAAGCACCCCATCTTCTTTTCCTCAAAATTTGATGGTCACACAAGCTACAGTTCCATTTTCTTTGAGAATTTTTTATATGTGCTTATGTGCTGGTACAAATGCATACATGTACATGTGGAGTCCAGAGAGCAAAAAGAGTGCCTTCCTCTATTCTTCTCCACTTTATTTTTAGAAATAGAATCTCACATTGAACCTGAACTCAAGGATTTTGTGAGACTAGCTGGCCAGCAAGCTCCAAGGATCACCTGTCTATCTCCTCAGCATTAGGATTATAGGTGTGGACCACCACATCCAGCATTTTAGGTGGGACCCTGAGTCCTCATGACCACGACAACCATTTTGCTAACTAACCAACCCTTTCAGTCCTGCTTTGAGGACTTTGTGTGTATGTGCACACGTTTGTCCATGCCATATGTGTGGAGGTCAAAGGACAAGCTTAAGTATAGGTCCTTGACTTCCACCTTGTTTAAGACAGGGTCTCTTCGCTCACAGCTGTAGATATCAAGCAGCCCATTAGGCTTTATGTTTCCTCCTGCCTCTGTCTCCTAGCCTGCCTTAGGAGTGCTGGAGTTACAGATGGTAACATGTTATTTTGCCCAGATTTATGTAAGATTCAAATATTGGTTCCTAATCCTATAGGACTAGCAGTTGCCAACTGAGCCACATCACCAGCCCTTTTTGAGGATTCTTTGAAGACTATTTTATTGTACAAACTCTGTCTATGCACAAGTTTAAAATACTGGCCTAAAACTTACACTTACTGCACACAGTGTTTTGTTTTTTAATATTTTAAGTTAAAGAGATATTTTGTCATCAAAGTAACTATGTCCAGAAAATTTTATTTTTCATCCATCTATTTTTTTTTCTTTTTTAAAAGATTTATTATGAATACAGTGTTCTGCCTGCAGGCCAGAAGAGGGCGCCAGATCTCATTACAGATGGTTGTAAACTGCCATGTGGTTGCTGGGAATTGAACTCAGGACCTCTGGAAGAACAGTCTGTGCTCTTCACCTCTGAGTCATCTCTCCAGCCCTCCATCTATTTCTTAATGCTTGAAGATTTTAGACATGAAGTAGTCTTTACCTTTACTCTATAATTAAGTTTCTTACCCTTTAAATGATGTATGTCTGCCATCTGATACGATATGTTGTTCTGTAGCTTAACCTAAAAAAGAAATTGTTTTCATTTTAATAAAATATGTAGTTTCTTTCTTTTTTATCACAACATCCTATGTAGCTCAAACTATTCTTGAACTCCCTATGTTATTTTTGTTGTTGCTGTTTGCTTGATTTAGGCTTTTCTTTTTGAGACAGGGTCTCATGTATGTAGCTCTGGCTAGTCTGGAACTGCTATGTAGACCAGGCTGGCCTTGAACTCATACAAATCTACCTGTCTCTGCCTCCAGTGCTGAGATGAAAGGTGTGTGCCACCACGCCTGCCTCAACTCTCTGTAAAGTCAAGGTTAACCTGACTGAGTTTCATGCCACCACGTCCCTAGTGCTTACATGGATGCACTGCTTCACCTACTAAGAATATGTAGTTTCATTCATATTCACTCACAGTCACTTTGAACTCGATCATAAATGCAAATAACACTCTATTTATACTCCACCTCTATTTCAAAAGAATTAAGATATAAATTCTAATTCTGTAATGCTTTTAAAAATTGCATGGGAATGTTTACCTGATACACAGTATAACAATTTTCAAAAGTTCTTTTTAAAAATTTATTTAACTTTATGTGCATTGGTATAAAGGTGTCAGATACCCTGGAATTGGAGTTACAGACAGTTGTGAGATGCCATGTGGGTGCTGGGAATTGAACCCAGGTCTTCTGGAAGAGCAGTCGGTGCTCTTAACTGATGAGCAATCTCTCCAGCCCCAAATTTTCAAGTTTGTTTTTTTTTTCCTTTTTCGAGACAGGGTTGCTCCGTGTAGTTTTGGTGCCTGTCCTGGATCTTGCTCTGTAGAGCAGGCTGGCCTCAAACTCACAGAGATCCGCCTGGCTCTGCCTTCCGAGTGCTGGGATTAAAGGCGTACACCACCACCGCCCGGCTAAGTTTTAAAGTTTGAGTTGAACATCATTAAATGAGTGACTCTCTACCCCCAATCTTATAGAAGACCTCTCACTAACTCAATATTAAGCTAACATTAGGCGTTTGAAACATTCACTATCAAACCAAAAGTAATTTACACTTATCAGGCTTCTCCAGGGCAACACAGTGTTGGAGGTATGTGCTCAGGATTCCCAGTGGTGGTTACTGTCCTTTAGGAATCAGTATACAATGAATGCCAATGACATAGGCGTGTGTGTGTGTGTGTGTGTGTGTGTATACACACGTGTACACAGAGATCAGAGGACAATTGCAGGAATTGGTTCTTTTCTTCCATCATGTGGACCCAGGAGATCAAACTCGGGCCATCAGGTTACAGCCATCCCACCAGCTCTCACACGATCTTTTATAGCCACACACATTCCTTTCCCTACCATCTAGTGTCAACACACTGGCAAGAATATAAAACAACAGAGAAAGCATAAGAGCATTTTCAAGGAATCAGTAGGCAAGATAGTACATAAAGAGTATAATTCCTATGGTAATTCAGAGATTTTATGGAAAAGATTCTGTCTGAAATAGGAATTAAAGGCTGGGTAAAACTTGACGTAGAAAGCACTTCAGAAAAGAGAAAATAACCAAGAAATGTATAGAGTCAAGAAGGTCTGATGTATATAAGAACACTCCAGGCTGGGCGGTGGTGGCGCATGCTTTTAATCCCAGCACTCAGGAGGCAGAGGCAGGTGGATTTCTGTGAGTTCCAGGCCAGCCTGGACTACCAAGTGAGTTCCAGGAAAGGCGCAAAGCTACACAGAGAGACCCTGTCTCGAAAAACCAAAAAAAAAAAAAACAAAACCAAAAAAACAACGAACACTCCAAAGTACTATCTGGTGATACAGTAGAAAAAATAGTAGGAAAAGGAGCTAGGGGGTGGTTTAGGCAAGGAAGGGCCTTTAGAATCAAGCAGGGTCTTCAGCCTAAGTTCCAATGACTTAATACTTAAGGTGAAAGTTTATCCATAAACAAAGAGCAGATGAAACCAGAACTGTCCCAAGAGCAGGAGTCTAGCAGTCTCACTGAAGTCTTGGGGGCTTTGAAGAAGGAAGTTAAATAATAAGGCTAATACACAGTTATAAAAAAGGGATGAAGCACTAACATATGGCACAACACAGGTACACTCTGAAAACACTACACAGGCAAGTGAAAGAAGAAACCACAAAACGGCAAAAAGTTTCTGATCCCATCCATATGAAACGCACCGAAAAGGCCACTCCACAAGGACAGGAAGACAATAGCTGCCATTTGGGGAAGAAAGGTAACAGGAGTCTCTAAGGATAAACAAGGGCCTTTCACAAACATATGCGCTACACCTGAGCAGTATCCCCAGCATGCAAAGTGACTTTTTTTTTTTTTTTTTTGGAGACAGGGTTTCTCTGTGTAGTTTTGCGCCTTTCCTGGAACTCACTCTGTAGCCCAAGCTGGCCTCGAACTCACAGAGATCCGCCTGCCTCTGTCTCCTGAGTGCTGGGATTAAAAGTGTGCGCCACCACCGCCCAGCTGCAAAGTGACTTCTTATGTGCACAGGATTTCATTTTGGGAGATGAACACATTTTAGAATTAGACAGTGGTGACCAGCTGTGTTAACACTGTAAGTTTGCTTCTAAAAAACCCCCCTGAACTATATACTTTAAAAGGGTCAATTTATATCAATTGCATCTACATTTTTTTAAACATACATTTTATAATGCAAAAAAGAAAGAACCGTAAGAATACTGAGTGTGCTCTGAACAGCACACAGGAAAATGGACCCAGGACAAACACTGTGCGCTCAAGGACCTCATTATTCAGGAAAGACACTAAAGAAAACAGGCAATTACAGCATGGTAAGATAAATGATATCATGAGGTTCTACAGACATGTAGGAGAACACAGTAGAAGCAGCATGTAAATCCAGGCTCAAGAGAAAACAGAAGGCTTCTGGAGATGACAAGAATGCCTGACATGACTCCTACAGAAAGAGTAATGCTCACCCCAGGTGGAAGTAGGGGAGGTAAAGAGGAAAAACATTTAAAGATGCATCAAAACTTAGAAGCGAAAATCACTGAACCTTCTAGGAGCTGCAATCACACCCAAGGAGCTGGAATAATGAATTAAGGTAAAATAGTTAAGATGTTTCTCTTAAAAATTAATCAAGGTCTATAGCACAAGGGTCTTACAAAGAAGGTAAGCACTTCTCATGGAATCTTAAAAGGACTTTTAGGCAAGAGCACGATTCCAATTTGTAATTTTGAAGTAAATTTGGCTGCAGTATAATGAGTAGATCAGAGGGGACAAGACCAAACAGAGGACACCAGGTCATTTTATAGGTGAGTCTCTCTCTCTCTCTCTCTCTTTTTTTTTTTTTTTTGGTTTTTCGAGACAGGGTTTCTCTGTGTAGCTTTGCGCCTTTCCTGGGACTCAATTGGTAGTCCAGGCTGGCCTCGAACTCACAGAGATCCGCCTGGCTCTGCCTCCCCGAGTGCTGGGATTAAAGGCGTGTGCCACCACCGCCTGGCCCCTATACAAACTAGGCCTGTTTGTATAGGGATGACAAGCTAAGGATCATTGGTTACAATTTATTGGTTGGAGGAAAATTCCCCCAAAATATTTTATGATATTGAGTTACATAAAATTCAATTTCCAATGTCTATAAATAATTTTGTGGGAAATGAGCCACACTGCTTGTGTCTATGCCTGCCCAATAGCTGTGGTGATAGTGACAGAGACAGTATATGGCCACCAAAGCCTCAAGTACTTACTGTCCAGCTTTTTATAGGAAAGGTTCAATTACTCCTAAACTAAGAGAATAAGAATAGAAAGGCAGCACCTTGAAATGGCTGAGTGGTTAAAGGTGCTTGCCACCAAGTCTGATGACCTGGGTTTGACCCCTAGAACTCACATGGTAGAAGGAGAGAACTGACTCCTGAAGCTGTCTTCTAACGTAAGTACAGTGGCATGGGCACGTTCCCCACCCTCAATAAATAAATGTAAATGAGATACACATGGGGGGACAAGTCAGTCAAGGAACAGTCTGCAGTACAGTAAGATATGAGACGCTAACTGAGAATCGCTGGAGCTGGAGTCACAGACAGCTGGCAGCAGCTCAACATGGGTGCTGGGAACCGAACTCAGGTCCTATGGAAGAGAACAAGGTGCTCTTAATTACTGAGCCATCTGCCTAGCCCCTAATTTGGGTTCTTATCACTACTGATTAATTTTAAATTAATTAGTAATTAATTTGGGTTCACCACATAGCCACACACAGTGCTAAATTGCCGATGTTCTAGAAAGCTCTAGAAATACTTTAGCTTTTCTTCTAAATATCTTTTAGATAAGAAGCAGCACAAAAACTCAATGCATTATTTACTCCTTATCTCACAAAGGGTTCTCACAATGTGGGTTCTACGTGCCTCCTTCTTTCCTTACTAGCTTTCACAGTGATCGCTCTGTTTCTGGAACTGGGAATTAAATCCAGGGCCACAAACCAGGGAAGTGCTCTACGACTAAGATACACCCCAGCCTACTTTCAGGCTTTTTACTTAAAATATGTAAGATATTCTTACTCAAAGTACACAGGACTAAGTTTCTTTGCAGGTAAATGGTGTAGATGGGTGGATAGACAGACAACAATCACAAACATAGCTCATCTCTTGCCCAAATTACATCTAAAATCAGACACTGTGTTGGTTTGAGAAAGAATAGTCCATAAAGGCTCATATATTTGACTGCTTAGTCACTAGGGAGTGGCACTATTAGAAAGGATTAAGATGATTGGAGATGTGTCCTTGTTGGAAGAAATGTGTCACTGGGAATGGGCTTTGAGGTTTCAAAAGTCCACACCAAGCCCCAAGTTTCTCTCTACCTGCTGCCATACTCCCTGCTATGATGATAATGAACTAAATCCCTAAAACTGTAAGCAAGTTCCAATTAAATATTTTCTTCTATAAGAGCTACTTTGGTCATGGTGTCTCGTCACAGCAACAGAACAGTGACTAAGGCGGACACCAAACCAGACTTCAAAAATCTAAAATGGTGGCTAGGGATACTGGCCTTCAGTTATATAGTCTTAGAAACTGGACAGGCTGAGGCAGAAAGACTGCTTGAGCCCAAGAATTCAAGGCCAATGTGGAAAATATAGCAATATACCAAGTATAAAGAAAGAGAAAAAACTTGCTGTAATGTTGAAAACACCTTGCCTGGTTTCAGATTCTACTAAGTAATCTCCTCATAAGCAATCCATTAAAATCAACTGTTAATACTCTGATCCGCCCCTTGAAATCCCACCCCTTGGCGCCGCCCTGAGTCTTGACATAAAAACCTCATTCTAAGGAAAAACTCCTCCCCTTCCTCTCTCTTTCACTTTTCCTCTCACAAGATGTGCGCCCTCAACCTCTCTCTCTTCCTCTCTCTCTTTCCTATCTTTCTCTTCATCTCTCTATTATAATAAACTCTGCATGTGGATGCAGAGTCTGGATTATGAATTACTGGCCGCCACCACTGCTGCTGCCATGCCCGTATGGTGTGCATCTGCCCAGCATGCCAGCATGTTTCCCTGAATGCGTAGGATACCCTCAGGGGTCCCCCCATGCAATAATTCATAACATTGATGCCCAATGCTTTCTCCTGTCCGCCTGCAGTCTGAGGAGCTCTGGGATCCTGTACCACCCATCATTTTTCAGGCTGGAGCACCACCAGGTCCTCTTCACCCTACTGAATTGGTAAGATTCCTCTCTTCCCTTCTGGCCATTTTCCCACAAGTGAGAATTCATCTTGTTTCGCTCACTGGTACCATGTGTCTTTCAAGCTCTAAGCCCCTCAGCCTACCCCTGCCCCTATGTGACGGCAGGTGGAGATAGCTTGTGCCCACTCAATTTCATGGCGCACAGCCTTTATTACAATGGTCCATTGGCTATCTTTTTTTTTTTTAATTTTTTATTCATTTTACATAACCACAGATCCCCCTCTCATCCCTTCTCCCACTCCCCCCACCTCTCCTGCTTTTACTCCTTTTTTTTAAACCAGTTCTTCATTATTTTTTTTGTTCTCTTATCAGCTTGATACAGTATAAATTCTTATCCTAATAGTGAAATGTTTCACTGAAGCTTACCCAGTAATTGAGTAAAACCAAAACTTATTATAAGCCACAGTCATCCTAGGGTCCCCCCTGCTATGTATGTAGCCTCCCTGGTTCTGTGGGTTGCAGTCTGATTGTTCTTTGCTTTATATCTAGAATCCACTTATGAGTAAGTACATACCATGTTTGTCCTTCTGGTTTTGGGTTACCTCATTCAGGATGATATTTTCTAGTTCCATCCATTTGCCTGCAAATTTCATGCTGTCATTGTTTTTCTCTGCTGAGTAGTACTCCATTGTGTATATGTACCACATACCACATTTTCTTCTTCTCCTTCTTCTTCTTTTTTTTTCTAGAGCTGAGGACCGAACCCAGGGCCTTGTGCTTGCTAGGCAAGCGCTCTACCACTCAACTAAATCCCCAACCCCAATACCATATTTTCTTAATCCATTCTTCAGTTGACGGGCATCTAGGTTGTTTCCAGGTTCTGGATATTACAAATAATGCTGCTATGTTCTGCTATGAAAATAGTTGAGCATGTATCTTTGTGGTATGATTGAGCATTCCTTGGGTATATGCCCAAGAATGGTATGGCTGGGTCTTGAGGTAGATTGATTCCCAATTTTCTGAGAAACCGCCATACTGATTTCCACAGTGGTTGTACAAGCTTGCATTCCCACCAACAGTGGAGGAGTGTTCCCTTTGCTCCACATCCTCTCCAACATTGACTGTTATTAGTATTTTCGATCTTAGCCATTCTGACAGGTGTAAGGTGGTATCTCAGAGTTGTTTTGATTTGCATTTCTCTGATGATTAAGGATGCTGAGCATTTCTTTAAATGTCTTTCAGCCATTTGTGATTCTTCTGAGAATTCTCTGTTTAGCTCTTTAGCCCATTTTTAATTGGATTGTTCAGTATTTTGATGTCTAGTTTCTTGAGTTCTTTATATACTTTGGAAATCAGTCCTCTGTCAGATGTGGGGTTGGTGAAGGTCTTTTTCCATTCTGTAGGCTGTTTTTTGTCTTATTGACCATGTCTTTTGCCCTACAAAAGCTTCTCAGTTTCAAGAGGTCCCATTTATTAATTGTTGTGCTCAGTGTCTGTGCTGCTGGTGTTTTATTTAGGAAGTGATCTCCTGTGCCTCCACTGGCTATCTTGTGCCTGTCATTAGTCCTCGCTGACTCTCTGTGACCCTGGAGGTCAGATTCATCTCATTTGTTGGTACCACATCTTTCAGGTTCATAGCCCTTCGTCCCCCATCCTTATGTGACAGCATATGGAGACAACCCGTGCCCCCTCAATTCCATGGCCCATAGCCTTTGTGATGATGGTCCATTAGCTATCTTGAACCATTATCATTGGCCCTCACTAACCCTCTGGGACCAGAGGTCAGTCCACTGGGCCTTCTACCTCATTGTAGGAAAATGCGCCTATGGTCCCCAGCCCCCACCACTGCCGCCAACTCATGGCTCCTTCCCCTGCAGCTGCTTGCACTATGCTGCAGCCCTGGGGAGTCCTTCTCTCCCTTGCCCGGCTGCACTGTTATTTCTCTTTCTTTCACAAAGTCTATTTCCTATGTGTGTATGGAAATGTACGGTTGATATGGCCATCTATATTTCTTTCTGACTGACTTTTTTTTTTTTCCGAGACAGGATTTCTTTGTGTAGTTTTGGTGCCTGTCCTGGATCTCACTCTGTAGACCAGGCTGGCCTCGAACTCACAAAGATCCTCCCGGCTCTGCCTCCCCAGTGCTGGGATTAAAGGCATGCACCACCGCAGCCCGGCCTGACTGACTTTTAAAAGCTTCAATTTATCTGTTCCTTATCCGCTCAGTTTATTTTGGAAAAAAAACAAAAAACAAAAAAACAAAGCCCACATGAACACA
The DNA here is from genome assembly GCF_049852395.1 of Peromyscus maniculatus bairdii. NCBI lineage: Eukaryota > Metazoa > Chordata > Mammalia > Rodentia > Cricetidae > Peromyscus > Peromyscus maniculatus. Next base: position 99,717,119 of record NC_134855.1, on the reverse strand, counting down.
TGGTCAGGCCCCATATTTGATAGGGGTAATCATGTGATCAAGGCACTATCTTAAATAAGGGCAATCACATGGTCTAGCTGTCATCTTGGCTAGGTCAAAACAGGCAGATCATATGACCTTACCACCATCTTTACTAAGAGCAGCATGGGTGGGGCACCTGGTGCTTAGGCCATCATTATATTAAGATTTTAAATTTCAGATTTTAACATTAATACAATTCTGATACACTTTGGGTCACAAGCTCAGGATTTTATGGGTATGAGTCTACTGCTTTTCAGATATCCCATCCCTGCTCCAGTTCAGTCTTTCTCACCTGTCTATTTCTGAGGATGGCGTTTTCTCTCTCCTGGTCTCCAATTACCAAAACTACAGGCCTGAAGATTTCAAATAAATTCAATAAATTATTTTTAATAAATTTTAACTCTTTCTCTAATCTGTATCTATTTCAGTGGGCTTCCATCTGGCTGAATGACTTCAACCTGTGACACATAGACTTGGTGAAAGCTGATATGGTCCAGCCAAACATAATTATTTTCTATCTTTACAGCTAGCCAGAGTCCTGACCACCTGCACCCTGTTTCAGCTTGAAGCAGCTATAGAGACTATGTCATCCTGTGCTCCCTGTTCCCAGGACAGAAGGGCTAGGTTAGGGATGGAAACCCTGGCATAGAGTCCACCAAGAGGATCCTTTTCCTTTTCTCAGAGTTGGGCTGCACCCTGACTCACAAGTCCCTTTTCCCCCCGTTCTCATTCGGCCTTGGGATCTTTCCCCTGTCACTCTTCTTTGTCTTCCCAGGAGACAGCTTAAGAAATAATTATTTCTATATAAGTCATTCAGAATTATAATCTGGCTGTACTCAAAGAACAGAACTACAGCTATAGGGCCTTAAAAATGGTAATAGATTCAGATATCACTGCCAACAGCTTAAAGAATGTCTCTCCTTACTTAAGGTTTAACCAGGCTTAAGAAAGTGAACCTCTCTGTCCTTGCTAACTTCATTAAGCTGCAACTAACTGGGAAACCTGTATATTTAGATTTAAGTCATATATATGCTCTCAAAGTTATAAATGCATCTAACATATTTTGTTCCCCCAGTCCTTAAACACCTGTCGAGATCTGAGAATATGGCACTTAATATAAAAGCTTTTTATGATAGAGAGACATGTCATTTCCTGGCAGCATCCTGTATCTCCTCAAAGAAGATGGATGGCCACAGAAGAACTTCCACCCAGAAGCTTATGGCAAGGCTGGCCATGCAGTGAGAAGCTGACATCCTGCCCAGACTGTGAATAAGAGGAACAACAGGGGTCGGATGTCCTCTCTGCCAAGACAGGTAGGTAGGATGACCCCCCCCCCCGCCCCCAATTTCTATTACACACACACACACACACACACACACACACACACACACACACACACACACACACACACACACAAAAATCTGTCAGATCTTCTGGGCTTATCAGCTGAACAAATGCTGCCTTTAGGGCCTCTGTCCCTCAGTGACCATGGAGAGACTTGGGATTGCTGCCTAGGTAGCTGGAAAGCTGTCTCACTTCTTAAATTTATCCTTCTCAGCTCTGACGATGTTTGATGACTAGGGTATCAGTTTAATAGACCCAATCCCAAGATTATATATATATATATATGCTCTCCAATTATAGACAAGTATGCCTCACTCACAGACTTCATGGTACAGGATAGACTGATTTCAGATATAACTCCAGAGGTTCAAAGTTTTAATACTGATACATGCATCTTTGATAAATTGATAGAACACTGACTACAGAGAGTTCTTAAGAATCCTTAAATGGATTTTTAACCCTTCTGCCATGATGTAAATTCATTCCAGCTCTCTTACAGATACCTACAGGCTCCTGGGAAAAGTTTTGCTACTGCATCAAGAAATCTGACGAAAACTAATCTCCAGAGCCCACTTCTGACCCCACTTATTTTTCGAGCATATTTTGCAGATTCATTGTTTCCACCTGACCTCCAGAGAAACAGCAGATGCCATGGCTTCTATACTCCTGATTTGTCATGCAATCTCCCCCCAAGCTCCTGGAACACCACTGCTGCAACCTGCCTCCTCAGCTCCCTCAAGGAACGTTCCTGAGATCTGCTGCTGTGCGTGACTCCTGGTTTCCCCTCCCCACTTCACCCTTTGTCAGCTTGAAACAGCCTCAAAAATTCAGTGCCCTTGCTTGTTCCCCCACTTGCTCCCATAACTCACCTCTTTTTATAATAATCAAAAACAGAGGAATGTTAATGTTCTGATCCACCCTTTGAAATCCCACCCCTTGGCACCACCCTGCATCCTGACATAAAAGCCTCATTCTAAGGAAAAACTCCTCCCCTCCCTCTCTCTTCCGCTTTTCCTTTCACGAGGTGCACACTCTCGACCTCTCTCTGTTTTTCTTTCTCTCTCTTTCCTATCTTTCTCTTCATCTCTCTATTACAATAAACTTTCCATATGGATGCAGTGTCTGGGTTGTGGGTTGCTGGCTGCTGCCCAGCATGCCAGCATGTTTCCCTGCCCATGTGGAATACCCCTCAGGGGTCCCCAATGCAGTAATTCATAACAACTTTTTTTCCGCCAGGCGGTGGTGGCACATGCCTGTAATCCCAGCACTCAAAAGGCAGAGGCAGGTGGATCTCTGTGAGTTCGAGGCCAGTCTGGTCTCCAGAGCAAGTCCAGGACAGGCTCCAAAGTTACAGAGAAACCCTGTCTCAAAAAAACCAAAAAACAACTTTTTTCAAAAGTTATATAAGGTCTTACTTCCAGTGTAAATGCCACTTAAGATTTTTTTCAACCTTCAATGTTTATCAGAAGTGAGAATTCTGAGAATAAGAATTATGTCTCAGCTGAGTGGTAGAGGTACACACCTTTAATCCCAGCAAAGGCAGGTGATCTCTGAGTTTGAGGCCAGCCTGAATGTATGCTTGCTGAGTGACTCCCTAGACTTGTATGCTCCATGCTTTGTACTTTATACTCTTCCCTATAAATTATGTTCATTCATGCTTCATTCAAAATTAATTTTCATTAGTTATCAAGACTGGGGGGCAGGGGAGGCAGGGTCTGGTATCCTAGGCTGGCTTCAAACTAGGTATATAGGTGAGAATGACTTTGAAACTTTCTTCTTTTTCAAGACAGGGTTTTTCTGTGTAGCTCTGGCTGTCCTGGAACTTTCTGTGTAGACCAGGCTGGCCTTAAACTCAGAGATCAGCCTGCCTCTGCCTCCCTAATGCTGGGATTAAAGGCATGCACCATCATCACTGGGCTAACCTCGAAACTTGTAATGATCCTGCCTCCACCTCCCAAGTGCTGGGATTACAGGTTGTGCATCCATACCCAGTTTATGTAGAGCTGGGACTGAACCCTGAGTCTAGCACATGCTAGGCAAGCATTATGCCTACTAAGCTACATTCCCAATCCCTCACAGATTTTTGAACTTCCTCACTTAATTCCATCAACACTTTCATTGTCTTAAGAGTTTATTTCTCCTCTACTTTTCTGTAATACTGATCTCTAGGATTAGAGTCAATTCACTATACTCTCTCTAGCCTCTGCCATGTCAATGTCGTGTCGTGTGTGTCCCGCCCCCCCCCCCAGCTACATTTCTCACTGCTATGACAAAATAATCAACAGAGACAACCTAAGGGAATCTATAGTTATACAGTCCTGAGTCCACAATATCTCATCTGATCTTGGAAGCTAAACCAAGTGGGGCTTAGTTAGTACTTACATTAGAGAAGCAAACTAAAGGGACCAAGGTTTACTGTTGGTTTACAGTTTCAAGTGAGTGTAGTCTTGTCACCTGCCTTCATATATTTGGGCAGACTACGACGGTGGTTAAGACTGTGGAAGGAGGGAGTAGTTCTGAGGTATTTTGTTCCTGACCCCTTCCTGTCTTCCTCTATGGCCCCACCCCCAGGCACCTATTTCCTTCAGTCAAGCTCTATCTCAAGTTTCCAGCCTCTCAAATTAACACCACCCCCTGGGGACTAAGCCCCAAACACATAAGCGTTTTTTTTTTTTTTTTTTTTTGGTTTTTCGAGACAGGGTTTCTCTGTGTAGCTTTGCGCCTTTCCTGGGACTCACGTGGTAGTCCAGGCTGGCCTCGAACTCACAGAGATCCACCTGGCTCTGCCTCCCGAGTGCTGGGATTAAAGGCGTGCGCCACCACCGCCCGGCAAGCGTTTTTGAGGCCACCTCATGTCCAAATAGTAGCACTGTCTTTCCTAAGACCTCTTTTCTGAGGCACAGGTTCTTGTCTCTTCTCAGGAAGAATTACCTTCTTATAGTTCCTAGCATACTTCTTATTCATTCTTATTCATTCCCAGCTTTTTCATACATGTCCTCTAACCTTTCATCCTCTACTACCTAAAACTTTTTCTTTATTCACCTACCAGCCCTTTCTGAAATTCTTTTAATGCTTTCCCCAGCCCTTGTGGTTTGTCTAGATTAACGTTGGCAGCTGTTACCAGCTCAGCTGCTGTTTTCCTTTTCATCTGGGGACCCTGAAAATGGCTCAGCTGTGTCTGCTTCACTTTCATTATGGCTTGTTCTTGGGCAATTAGCACAGCTATGACCAATTACGACAAAGGTTACATATACTTAGCTTTTAATAAGCTACCATCATTTCTCTCTCCTTTGTCTCCAACACCAAAAAGTGTCTGCCTCCCACCCCCATTTTAAAACTCTTATCTCAGGTCACACTCAAATGATTTCTACAAACAATTCTATCTTCTTTAATATATTTGGTAGTTATATAAGCGCGCGCACGTACATATTATGTTTTTGGTTGTTTGTTTTTGTTTTTTAAACTGGGCTGGTGAGATGGCTCAGTGGGTTAAAGAACTTGCCACCAAGCCAGACAACCCAAGTTTGATTCCCCAGAACCCTCATGCTAGATAGGAGAGAACTGACTTTCACAAGTTATCCTCTGACCCCTAATATGTGCTATGACCATATATACACACAAAATAAATAAATAAATGTAATAAAAATTAAGACATTTTCTAAACTGAGAAGCAAAGGCAGGAGAATCACAAATTCAAGCCAGCTTACACTACTGTAGTTTTTGTTTTTTTCTCTTTTGGGGGGCCCGCCACCCAGCTCCCAAATAAATACATACATGGAGGCTTATACTTAATTATAAACGCCTGGCCTTAGCTTGGCTTGTTTCTAGCCAACTTTCCTTAACTTATCTCATCTATCTTTTGCCTTTGGGCTTTTATCTTTCTCTATTTCTGTGTACCTTTCATTATTTCTTACTCTGTGGCTTGCTGCATAGCTGGGTGGCTGGCCCCTGGAGTCCTCCTTCTTCTATGGCTACTTCTCTTTCCCTCCCAGATTTCTCCTTCTATATATTCTCTCCGCCTGCCAGCCCTGCCTATCCTTTCTCCTGCCTTTCTATTGGCCATTCAGTTCTTTATTAGACCATCAAGTGTTTTAGACAGACACAGTAACACAACTTACATTGTTAAACAAATGCAGGATAAACAAAAGTAACACACCTTAGAATAATATTCACCAATACAATACAAATAAAGCCAGTTATAGACTTCAAAATTCACAAAGAAACAAGCAACAAAAAAACCCATTGTCTTTCCCCTCCACCACCTAGCAAGATTCAGAAGCCTAGGGAAGATGGTACAGGAACTCAAGAAGATTCTGATAAACAGCCAGGTATATCAATTACTCATCTATACTCTTTTTGGCTAGAAAATATGCCAGCTGTCTGAAAATGGAGCACCATTAACTATGCTACCATTGATGATCGACTTATAAGGGAAAAAGATTTATTTAGGCTTTTCTTTCAAAGATTTCAGTTCACAGCCACTTGGTCCCTTTGTCCCTTGGGCCTGTAACAAGATAGCACAACATGACAGGGAATACACGGAAAAGGCCTGCTCATCTCTGCTGGGAGCAAAGAGAGGAAGCAGATGGGCTGGGATATCAATTTCTCCCTAAGGGCCTGGCCTCAAAGACTCCACTTGTTTCCACTAGGCCGTACACTAGTCCTACCAGCTCCCAATAGTACTGTGCACTGGGAACAAAGCCTTCAACACATGGACTTTCAGCAATGTTCAAGCTCTAAATTAGGGGCTGAAGAGGTAGCTCGGCAGTTAAGAGCACTTGCTGCTTTTCCAGAGGACTTGGTTTCTGTTCCTAGCATCCATATAGTAGTTCACAACTGTCTATAACTCCAAGTTTCAGAGAATCTATGCCTTCCTCTGGCCTTCGAGGAAAGAGGCACTCACATGGTACACATATATACATTTAGGCAAAACTCATACACATGAAATAAAAAAGAGCCAAGCTATAACATAGTGAATGTATATTAAATATTTATTTTATACCAGCTCCTGTGATAAATTCTCTTTCTATATATAACCTCATTTAATGCTTACAAACACCCTACAAATTAGGCATAGTAATATTCTCCATTTCACAGACGTGGACCCTGTGCCCTAAGGCATAGGCACAAATCCTGGATACTCTTTCAAGCAGTACCAATCCAAAGACTGTGCCTGTGACCACTGTGCATGTATTAGATGTAATAGGAGAGTAATCTTTTCCATTTCACATGTAAGATGCCAACAACATTTCAAATACATTTGTTTCTTTTACTTGATCCATTAAGATCTGCCTCTCTTGAAATAGTAAAGGAAACCACACTTTGCTGCCTGGGGAGTAGGATATGTAAGTCAAAGTCTTGTTATATAGCCCTGGGTGCCCTTGAACTTGTACCAATCTTCCTGCCTCTTTTTGAGTGCTGGTTTAAAAGCACTTGTCTGTGGTGATATATTGTGTCCCCAAATATATCGTGCATCCTAATAAACTTACCTGGGGTCAGAGGACAGAACAGCCGCTAGATAGACATAGAGGCCAGAAAATGGTGGCACACACACCTTTAATCCTAGCATTCTGGAGGCAGAGATCCGTCTGATCTCTGTGAGTTCAAAGCCACACTAGAAACAGCCAGGCATGATGAATCACGCCTTTAATCCCAGGAAGTGATGGCAGAAAGCAGAAAGGTATATAAGGTGTGAAAACCAGGAACTAGAGCTGGTTAAGCTTTTAGGCTTCGAGCAGCAGTTCAGCTGAGAGATTCATTCTGGATGAGGACTCAGAGGCTTCCAGTCTGAGGAAACAGGATCAGCTGAGAAGTTGGCGAGGTGAGGTTAGCTGTGGCCTGTTCTGTCTCTCTGATCTTTCAGCATTCACCCCAATACCTGGCTCTGGGTTTGTTTATTAATAAGACCTTTTAAGATGTGCTACACTTGTCTTATTATATACTTTTAAAAATAATTTTATTATATTAACTTACTTATTGCATGTTTGCATGTTTGTGTACATGGGTGGTGATCAGAAGAAAACTTGCAGGAGTTGGTTCTTTCCTTCACCATGTGGGTTCCAGAGATTGAACTGATTGAACTCAGGTCATCAGGCTTGGCCACAAGTGCATTTACCTGCTGGACCATTAGTTACCTCACTGGCCCTATTAGTTATATACTTTAAATCAGCACTCAAAGTCTTTGGTCATGATTGACTATAAAGAACCACAATTTTTTTCATTTATTCATTAATTTTTGTAGACCAGGCTGGCTTCGAACTCACAGAGATCCACCTGCCTCTGCCTCTCGAGTGTTGGGATTAAAGGTCTGCGCCACTGCCCAGCTTTCATTAATTGTATTATTTTATTGTGGTACACATTCATTATTCATTCAATTAATAATTTATAAAGTATTTACTGAGTGCACTATGTGCTAAGACTGGGCATACAAAGTATTTTGCTGGTCTGTTAAACCACTGAAATCATTCATTTCATTAGACAGTCACAAGGAAATACTGAGCACCCAGTAGGTGAAGGACACTGCAGAGATTCAAGATATAGAAACATATAGGAAGCCAGATGGTAGTGTTACAGGCCTTTAATCCCAGAACTTGGGAGGCAAAGGCAGGTGGATCTCTGTGAGTTTGAGGCCAGCCTAATCTACTGGAGGCCAGCCAAGATACACAAAGAAACCCTATCTCAAAAAACAAAAACAAAGAAAGAAACAAGAAACCGAAGGGAGTTCTGACTGGATGATACAAATTCTGGAGTCAGGGCCTGCAGAGAGTAACTGAAGTTTTGTGAGCAAATATGGTTACTTAGGAAAGAATAAAATGAAGAGGCTTCAAACTAAAATGAATGAATGATGCTAAACAATGGTAAGCAGAGATGAATCCAGCAAAGGAGAGTAAGAAACGCAAAACCATGGGCTGGAGAGATGGCTCAGAGGTTTAGAGCACTGGCTGCTCTTCCAGAGTTCCTGAGTTCAATTCCCAGCAACCACATGGTGGCTCACAACCATCTGTAATGTGATCTGGTGCCCTCTTCTGTATACATAATAAATAAATAAATCTTAAAAAAAAAAAAAGAAAGAAAAGTAAGAAACGCAAAACCAGGGAAAACTGGTATCATGGGAACCAAGAGCATAGTGAACTGAACAAAAGATGCTGAGACATGAGGAGTAGGAAAAGAAAATGCAGGCATGAGAAAAACAATTCTCTTCAAGAATATCTGACTGCAAACGGGGAAGATTCAAGTATTTGTAAATGCTACAGAGCATTTGTTTGTTTGCTTGTTTTTTGAGACAGGGATTCTCTATGTAGCCCTGGCTATTCTTGAACTCACAGAGATCCGCTGCTTGCCTCTGGTTTCAATGGTATGCTTCACAATTGTCTAGCAAGGGAGCCAATTTATAGAGAGATTTATTAAAGGTCTCCAAAGAGCAAGTAGGAAGATTGACAGAAGGACCTTCCTTTAACTAAAGACTAAACAGTGCAGATGTGAGTATGCCTGCAGATTTGGTAAAATAAGTTTTACCATACAATTCTTAAACAGGCAGGGGACAGCCTTGAGAAAGGAGAAAAGGAATTTAAATGGGGGGAAGGGTGAGAAAAAAGGAGGAGTTGGTCTGAACAGGAGAGAGATCTGAAAAGTATTCTAAAGGGCATACTGCCTAGAGAAATTTACTTACGGTGTGGCTACTTAGTTTGCGAACCAAAAATTTCTACAAGTATGGTTATATGACTTTCTCCAACAATGCTTGAAATAAGCACATGAGACAGAGCACAGCCAAGTGTAGTAGCACACGTGAACAATGCCAGTATTGCAGGGGTAGGGGGAGCCGAAGTTCAAGACTTGCTAAGTTGCATAGTAAGTCCCAGAGCAGCCTAGGGTATTTAGCAACCTACCAGAGGACAGGAAAGAGGGGAACTATGCAAACATCCTGCCAACTGAGGTACAATCTTAGCCTTCAATGCAATTTTAATATGCAAAGACTAAGAGTGCTGAGCATTTTTCATACATTTATTGACCTTTTTAATTTCTTCTTTTTTTTTTCTTTTTTTTTCTTTTTTCTTTTTCTTTTTTTCTTTTTTTTTTTTTTTTGGTTTTTCGAGACAGGGTCTCTCTGTGTAGCTTTGCGCCTTTCCTGGAACTCACTCTGTAGCCCAGGCTAGCCTCGAATTCACAGAGATCCGCTTGGCTCTGCCTCCCGAGTGCTAGGATTAGGTGAGCCACCACCACCCAGCTTCTTCTTTCTTTTTAAAAAAATAACTAATATTTACATATGTAGGTGTTTTGTCTGCATGTATGTCTGTGTACCACATGTGTACCTATTGCTCACGGAGGTCAGACAAGGGTGTCAGATCCCCTGGGACTGAGCTGCCATGTGGATTCTGGGAATTGAACCCGTGTCCTCTTTCTCTTAACCACTGAGCCATCTCTTGAGCTCCTTTTATTTCTTCTTTTGAGAATTGTTTCTTCAATTCTATTCCACCGACTTACAAGTCAGTTTGTTTCAGTGCCATGCTGGAACATGAATCTTGTTCTAATGAATGGCTCTGTAGTATAATTTGAAATCAGGTATTGGGATGTCTCCAGCAAAACTCTTTCTACCTAGGACTGCTTTGACTGTTCTGTCTTTTGTGTTTGCACACAAATTTTAGGGTTTTTTCTCTTCTAATTTTGTGAAGCATGCCACTGGAATTCTGATGGGGACTGTGTTGCATATGTATTGGTTTAAATATTAAGGCAACTTCACGTAGTTAAAAGGGAGTTTTATTTTGTGGGGTAACTTACAAGTGAAGGGATAGGTTACAGGGTCTGGGAAAGGTCTCCAGCGTTGTTCCCTGGAGAACTCTGCTCAATCTACCTCCAGCATCCAGGATCCAGGAACCAAGAGAGCTTGCCCATCCGGATCTTGGGTCTTTAGGGTCCTCTCTCGGCTCCGCCTTGTAGGCGTGACAGTTACGGAAGCCTCAAAGGGGTGGCACTTCCAGGTCAAAGCTGGAACGGCTACCCACTACACGTATGTAGATCACTTTTGGTAATATAGCCATTTTTACAATATAAATTTTGCCAAACTGAGCATGGGAGATCTTTTTTATAATGTCTTCAATATCTCTCTTCCATTTTAAAGTTTTCATTGTGGAAGTCGTTCACATCCTTGGTTAGGCTTATCTTTAGTTTTAGTTCTTTTTTGTTGTTATTTGTTTGTTTTTAAGCTACTGTGACTGTTTTCCCTTCCCCTTATTTCTTTCTCAGCAAGTTCACTACTAAAAGACAGAAAAGCAACTAATCTTCATGTGTTGGTTTAGTATCCTCTTGTACTGCTAAAAGCATTTATGAGACCTTAAGAGTTTTCTGGGACATAGCAGTAGTTCTCAACCTGTGGACAGCGACCACTTGGGGATCAAATGACCTTTTCACAGGGGTTGCATATCATATATCCTGCATATCAGACATTTACATTACAATTCATAACAGTACCAAAATTACAGTTATGAAGTTGCAACCAAAATAAGTTTATGGTTGGGGATCACCATACCATGAGGAACTGTATTGAAGGGTCACAGCATTAGGAAGGTTGAGAACTGATAGTCTCTAGGGTGTTTAAGTATAGGATCATACAAATAGGAGATAATTTGTCTTCTTCCTTCTCATTTCATTGCTTTAGCTAAGTCCTCAAACATCATACTAAGTGGAGTAGATATTATGTCTCATTTCTGATTTTAAAAGAAACGCTGTCAGTTTTTCCTGATCCAGTAGTATATTGGCTATTGGTCTATCATATTATCTTCATTATGCTGAAGTACGTTCCTTCTATTTGTTTCTTTGGGGCTTTTATCATGAAATGATGTTGAATTTTGCCAAAGGCCTTTTCATGTCTATTGGGATGATCATGTGATATATGTGTGTGTGGTGTATGAGTACACCTGTGTGTGCTTGATGTTCATGTGTGTGAAGGTCAGAGGTTGTTATCAGGCATCACCTTCTTTTCTTTTCTTTTTTCTTTTTTGGTTTTTTGGGACAGGGTTTCTCTGTGTAGCTTTGAGCCTTTCCTGGAACTCACTCTGTATCCCAGGCTGGCCTCAAACTCAAGAGATCCGCCTGGCTCTGCCTCTCAAGTGCTGGGATTAAAGGCGTGCGCCACGACTGCCCGGCCAGGCATCACCTTCTAATGAGTTTCTGTTGTATTTTTTGAGGGTCATTCACAGTTTCACCATCTTTCACTAAACCTAGACTTCACCTTTTCAGTTTCAGTGGCTGACCAAGGAGCCACTGGGATCTCTCAGTTTTCCCCCATTTCCCTCCCAGCCCCTAGTACTCAGGTCACAGGCAGGGTGCCATATCTTTCACATGGGCAATGGGAATCTCAACTCAGGTCCTCATGCTTAAGCAGCAAGAACTCTAGCCACTGAGTCATCTCCCCAGCCTGGTTTCTGTCTTTAAGCATATGTATGTGCTATATTATATTTAATGATTTGAACCATCCCTGAATGAAACTCTGGAATGAAACCAACTTGATTATAGTGTGTGGTCTTTGCAATGTGTTACTGAATTTGGTTTGCAAATACTTCACTGATAATTTTTGTTTCTATGTTCATGATGGAAATTGGTCTAAAGTTTTCTTTCTGTGTCCTTACCTAATTTTGGTATCAGGGCAATACTAGACTCATAGAATGAATGTTTGTATTCCTATGCTTTTTATTTTATATGACAGGAACATTGGTGTGAGCTCTTCTTTAAAAGTCTAACAGAATTCAGCAGTGAATCTGTCCATCCTGGGCTTTTCTTTGTTGGAACTTTTCATTGCTGCTTCAATCTCACTGCCTGTGACAGGTCTATTTACATGGCTTACATCTTCTGGATTTAAGTAGGTCACATGTGACTAAGAATTTATATCCTTATTTTCATTTTCCAGTTTTCTTTAAATGTAAAATTTCAAGGTGTTCCTTAACAACCTTGTGTCTTAGGGTTGTTATTGCTGTAAAGAGACACCATGACCATGGAAACATCTAATTGGGGAGGCTCGCTTACAGTTTCAGAATTTCGGTCCATTATTATCACGACAGGAGCATGGTGGCATGCAGGCAGTTGTGGTGATGGAGTAGTAACTGAGAGTCCTACATCTTACATGCAACAGGAAGTCTACCGAGACACTGGGCTGTATCCTAAGCATAGGCAAGCTCGAAGCCCGCCCCACAGTGACACACTTCCTCTAACAAGGCCATACCCACTCAAACAAAGCCACACCTCCTAATAGTGCCACTCCTTATGAGCTTATGGAGGCCGATTACATTCAAACTAGCACTTCTTGTAAAGTTTACAATGTTGTATGTAATGCTCTTCCTTTTAGTTCTTCACTTTCTTTTGACTACTTTTGCTAAGACTTTCTTATCTTGTTTGGTTTTCCAAAGAACTTTTTGTTTTGTTAGTTTTTTGTATTCTTTTACTTATTTATTTATTTTTTTTTTGAGACAGGGTTTTGCTATGTAGCTTTGGTGCCTGTCCTGGATCTCACTCTGTAGACCAGGTTGGCCTTGAACTCACAGAGATCCACCTGCCTCTGCCTCCTGAGTGCTGGGATTAAAGGCGTGCGCCACCACCGCCCGGCTGTATTATTCTTTTAATCTCCATTTCATTAGTTCCTGCTCTGATCTTTATTATTTCATCTACTGTTTTGGGATTTGATTTGCTCTTTTTCTTTCTTTTCTTTTGTGACTGTGAAGTGTATTATTAGGTTATTTATTTGCGATTTCTCTAATATTTCAATGTTGGCACTTACAGATAAAGACTTAGCTCTCAGACTTGCCTTAGTTGTAATCCCAAAGGGTCTGGTAAGTTGTTTTCACTTTCATTTGATTCTAGAAACTTAATTTGTTCCTGATTTTTCAATACTATCTTCAATAATACAGCAGAGTACTATTTACTCTCTGATGTTTTATATTTTCTGTGGTATCTCTTCCTATTGAGTTCTAGTTTTATTCTAGTGTGATCTGATACAAGAAATTATTTTTATTTATTTTTTTATTTGTTAAGACTTGATTTATGGCCTAAAATATGATCTATTTTAGAGAAAGTTCCATGTGCTATTAAGAGGAATATGTATCTCAGTCTTACTAGATGGGATATTCTATAAATGTCTATTAAATCCATTTAATCAATAGTACAGCTCAGCCCTTAAATTTCTTGATTTTTAGTCTGGATGACCTATGTACTGATGACAGTGAGGAACTAAAGTCATCTACTATTATTTTGTCAGGACTTATGTATACTTTGCTGTCTATTAGTTTTGTTTTATAAAGTTGAGAGCCCCAATGTTGGGTGCATAAATATTTATAATTATTATATCTTCTTTTAACAATTGTTTAATCTTAGTTTGTGGAGACATGCAAGCCACCCCACATCTGTGGAAGTCAGAGAACAACTTGTAGAAGCTGGTTCTCTCTTTTCACAATGTGAGTCCCAGGGATCAAACTCAGATCATCAGGCTTGCAATGAGTACCTTTAGCTGCTAAGCCATCTTGCCTTCATAACTGTTCTATCTTCTTGATGAACTGTTCCCTTAGTATATATGGCCTTCTTCATCTTTCCTGGCCAATTTTGGCTTGAAGTCTATTTTATAAGATAGCAGAATAGCTACACCATTTGTTTTCCATTTGCATTTGCTTGGGATATTAACTTAAATCCTTTCACTTTCACTCCACGGTTGTCTTTGGTATGGATATTTTAACAGTATTCTTTCTTCTAATCAATGATCAGGAGATAGGAGATATCTTTCCATATTCTTTTTTGGTATTCTTCAATTTCCTTCATTAGTGTTTTGTAATTTTCAATGTAGGAGCTTCTCATCCCTTTTTAAAATCCCAAGTGTTTTATTTGTTTTGTTATCAATGTGAACAGAATTGTTAATGATATGCTCCAACAGCTCACTGACTGTAAAAAGCAGCAGAACTGATTTTTTTTTTCTGTCTTGGTTCTGTAATCTGAAGTTTTACCAGATTTGTTGGCTCTACCCATTGTTTTGTTTTGTTTCGGCGGGTGTATTCCCATTTTTTTTTAATTTGTTTTAAGACAGGGTCTTACTGTGTAGGTCTGGCTGGCCTGGAACTCATTAAACCCACCAGGCTAGTTTCAAGCTTATAAACATCCACTTGCCTCTGCCTCCTAAGTGCTGAGATTAAAAGCATGTGCTGCCACATTCAGCCAATTTTCAATTCATTTTTAGTAGCTCTAAGCTAATTATATTACAAGGAAGTACATTTTGGATTATCTTCTCCTAATTACTTCAATCCTCCACTCTGAATATATAGTTAATGATTTTCCTGTGGCTATCTCCTTCAAGAGCATCAACTATGAGTCAGAAATGTTAGTGCTTGCCTTTAATCCCAGCACTCAAGAGGCAAAGGTAGGCAGATCTCTGAATTTGAGACCAGCCTGGTCTACAAAGTAAGTTCCAGGACAGCCAGAGTTGTACAAAGAGATTTGGTCTCAAAACAAAACAAAACAAAGAATATTTACTATGGGCTAGTGTGAGGAAGGGCACTTGCCCTCCAGCCTGACAATCTGAGCTTGATCCCAGAAAACCACAAACTGGAGGAAGAGAATAATCTCCACAAGTAGTCCTCTGACTTCTATGTATACACAACATAAACAATGTTAGTCAAATTCCCCCCCCCCCCCAGGAGGAGATATAAGCAATGTCTACCCTTCTCCAAAGGTCCCAACAATAGGCAGAGGCATGATTCCACCAAATTTCACTCAGAGAGCCAATGTGTTTTGTTTATTGGGCTTCCTTGCAGAGTACTGACAAGGTTTCACCTAAGGGAGGGGGTGTTGGTGCTCCTCCCTCATCAGATCACATCCAACAGAGATGAGGGCTTTCCCATAGCTGTACAGATAGAATCCTTCTCCCGAGTCTTGAGTAGCCTGTATACTCTAGTCCCCCATTTTTATGTGGCTCTGGGATCAAACTTAGGTCCTCATGATTATAAGGCAAGTACTTTACTGAAAATTATCTTAACATGAACATTATTATTATTTTATTATCATCATCATAATTATTACTTTGGTTTTTGAGACAGGGTTTCTCTGTATAGCCTTGGCTGCCCTCAAACTCACAGAGATCTGTCTGCCTCTGCCTCCCAAGTGCTGGGACTAAAGGCATGCACCCCCTCCGCCACCTGAACATTATTTGTAAAAGCTTCCATTTCCTGGGTTTACAGGTATGTGCTGCAATGCCCAGCTCTTATCTTTTCAAAATAAATTTTATTATATTATTCTTCTTACCCTTGAGGATTAAAACCCCTTAGTATGGCATTTAAAATTGTCAAGTGTCTGGCTCTAAGAGGGCCAAAACAAGTCAACACGTATACAATCAACTGATTTTCTACATAGATGCCAAGACAGTTAATGGAAAAAGAAGAGACCTGTGTCAGTTTTTCCACAATGACAGGGTACCTGCTGTAAACTTAAGAAGGAGGATTTATTTGGGTCAGTTTCAGAAGTACAGGACAGCTGGCTTCAATACTCCTGGGCCTAGCTTCGAGCAGAATAGCCTAACAAAAGAAGCGTGTGATACAGGAGCTTGTTCACCTTATGGCAGGAAGCAGAGAACAGTACAAAAATGGACCAGGGCCAAGATTTACCTTCTAAAGGAACCCTCCAGGGGCCCTCTTTCTTTCCCTCAACAGTCTAGTCAAATACTGAATCTATTAGAAGATGAAACCACTGTTTAGGTCAGAGCCCTCATAAACTCTCTGGAAACATCCTCACAGACACTTGAGACATGCTTTACTAACCCCCTAGATGTCTGTCAATCCAATCAAATTGGCAAGATTAACCATGACAAGTCTCTTCAACATGCTAGGATAACTAAATAAACCATATGCAAAGCAAGGTTGTATCATGTCATGTAGGAAAATTAACTCAAATGGAACAAAGGCCTCAATAGAAGTAGAACTGTGTAACTTTTAGAACAGGAAAAACTGTTCATGACCATGGACTTTATAATTATTTCTTAAATTTAATAACAAAAAGCAGAAAAAGACTAAAGAAAAAAATAAAACTGAACCTCATCAACATTCAAAACTTCAAACAACACTAGTGACAAACTAAAAACACAGCCTACAAAATTGAGGGAAAAAGTTACAGATCATGTCTGATTGAGTTTGACACCTAGAATACATAAAGAATGACAGCTCAGTCACAACAACGTCAGATATAAAAATGAACAAAGTGGGGTGGTGGAGAGATGGCTCAGTGGTTAAGAGCACTGGCTGCTCTTCCAGTGGTCCTGAGTTCAAATCCAAAAACCACATGGTGGCTCATAACATCTACAGTGGGGAACTGATGCCCTCTTCTGCCATAAAATTGATAGAGCACTCATACATAAATAAATCTTTTAAAAAAATGAACAAAGGGAGCCTCAATAGCGACCATGCCCTGACTGCCATGATAGCCTGATATCCCCTGAACCATGAGCTGAAGTCAAGTCTTTCTGAAGGAGGAGGAGGCCAAGGACAATGATGACATGGGGGTGGGTGCTGAAGAGATGGTCCAGTGGTTAAGAGCATTGGCTATTCTTCCAAAGAACCTGGGCTCAATTACCAGTATCTACATGGCGACTCATAACCTTCTATAACTCCAGTTCCAAGAAACCCCGCAGCCTCTTCTGATCTCTGCAGGCACTTGCACATATGTGGTACACATACATACCAGAAAACAAAACAGTCATAAATACTCCCCCCACCCCCGCCCCAAACAGGGCTTCTCTGTGTAGTGTACCAGAGCTCCAGACTTAGTAGGCTCTGAGACTTTAGCACAACTAAAGTTGTGGTAGAAGTACCATTCTGGCTGTAAAACTCAACATGTAGACAGCACTTGCCAAATGTGAAACACAGGCCTAATCCATCAAAGTCCATAGTTTGAGGACTATGAGGACAGTCTCTAAATGTACTAATCTTTCTTTTTGGCTTCTGTAGTTCTGCTTGAACTCAGGATTATAAGACCAGAGTGGGCAACATAGCAAGACTCCATCTCAAAATTAACTAACCGGAAGGGTGTATAGGAGAAAAAATATGAAGGAAACAAAAACAATATTCTTCTCATGCTAAAAAGACAATGAGTTGATGATGGATGGTTTTACATCAGAATATTTTGATCATATCTTCCAAAGGTAGTGCATTCAGAGAAGTGGGTAATCTGTGTAGGGCAGCCCAGCACATATTTACACATGCTTTGGTTCCAAAACCAGGGCAAACCGCCAAATCAATCATCAAATATTTACTGAGTCCAAACATAATTTGTAGTGCCAAATCTGTGCTTACAACACTCAGTTTTTAGTTTTCTACTTTATTTTGATATATAATATTCATACATAGGGCATATGTGATGTTTTGATACACCTATTCAATGTATATTGATCAAAGCAGAGTAATTAATGTATCCATCACCTCAAAGCTTTTCATTTCTTGCTGGTGAAACACTGAAAACCCTTACCGTTATCTTGTAACACACACACACACAGTGCATTACTGTTACCTGTAGTCAGCTGATTGTGCAAGAGAACATCCCGTCAATTAACACTGTACCTGTTGCCCAACCTCTCCCAACTGCCTACTCCCTACCAGACTGCAGTTTGTTTTGTTTTGCTGTACTAGGGATCAAACTGAGGGCTTCAGATAGAGATACAGCTTAGCAGTAGTGTGCTTATCTATATGTGCAAAGACCTGGGTTAGATTCTTTGCAACTCAAGCGCACACACACACACACACACACACACACCCTACTGCATGCTAGGCAAGCACTCTGCTACTGAGAGTACACATCCTCTACACATCCTCCCTGTGCAGACTAGATTTTCAAACTCCAGACAGAATATATTTGGGGGGGGGGGGAGAAGAGCAGGTCTAAAACAGGAACGGAGCACACCTGCAATATAAATTAAAAAACAAAACAACAAAAAACAGAACCAACTGAATACAACACAGAATTCATCTAGACCTCAAAAGAAGAATATCAACACTCCTCAAATTATTCCAAAAGAAAGTTATACTTCTAAATTCCTTTAACAAAGCCAGTATTACTCTGATACCAAAACCAGAAAAAAATCCAACAGAAAAAGAAAATTATAGATCAATCTCTCTAATGAACATATATGCAAAAATTCTCAACAACCTATGTTTTTTTAAAGATTTATTTACTGTGTATACAGTGTTCTGTCTGCGTGCACACCTGCATACCGGAATAGGGCATCAGATCTCATTATAGATGGTTATAAGCTGCCATGTGGTTGCTGGGAATGGAACTCAGGACCTCTGAAAGTGCAGCCAGTGCTCTTAACCTCTGAGTCATCTCTCCAGCCCTCAACAATGTATTTTCAAGAGCACTGACTGCTTTCCCAAAGGAGCCAGGTTCAAGTCCCAGCACCCACATGGCAGCTCACAACCATCTATAACTCCAGTTCCAGGGGATGCAACACCTTCTTGTGGCCTCACTGGGTACCAGACACACATGTGGTACACAGACATATTTGCAGCAAAACACTCAAACATATAAAATAAAAAATAAGAATAAATTAATAAATATAAAGCTGGGTTGTTTTTTTTTTTAAGTATTTTTTAAGCCAAAGTAAAAAATACATCAATAAGATCATTTAGTTCATTTTATTTTTATATGAGAAAAGCTGGAATGCTTTTTTCTACGCAGGCACAGGTAAACTCCTGAAGACGAAGTTTGTTTTACTTCAATAACAGTCATGTACAGCCAGAATCTAAGATGATGAGGCACTGGGGATGCATACACATAGGGAATGCCATGGCAGGATAAGGGAGCAAGCAGGCCATCATCTGCAGCCAAGGTGAGTGGTCTTAGAGAAAACCAGTCCTTGCCAATTCCTTGACCTGGGGCTCCCTGCCTCCGGGGCTGTGTAGAATTTAAAGTTCTATGTCTAGTCTGTGGTACTGTTGTGGCAGCCCTGGCAAACTAATAACTTCTCCAAGTTAAAATCCTTTACAGAACAGAATAAAATACAGTAAATTGGAGAGAATCTAGAGAAATGGGTCTGATTTCCCACTTTCCTGGACAGTGATTAGAACACTTTCAAGCCATCTTATTCTCCTGACAGAAATGGCACAATAAATTGAAGGAAGCAAATAATATCACCTTCCTGGTTCCAGAGCTGGGATTCCTGTATCTATGAGGTAGCTTGAATAAGAATGGTTCTTATAGGCTCACATGTTTGAATACTTGATCCCCAATTGGTAGAACTGTTTGGGAAGGATTAGGAGGTATGGCCTTGTTGAAGGAGGTGTGTCACTGGGAGCAAGTGTTGTAGAATATTAGCTTAAAGATATGTTACATTCATTTATGCTGTGGAATATTTGTTTAATGATGCAAAGATGTGCTGCATTCTTTTATGTTGCATTTGTTTAACTCTGTAAAACTGTGTTACTTTGCCTGTCTAAAACATCTGATTGGTCTAATAAAGAGCTGAACAGCCAACAGCTAGACAGGAGAAACGGGTGGGGCTGCCAAGCAGAGAGAATAAATAGGAGAGATATCTAGGCTCAAGGGAGAAGAATAGGAAGAGTTAGAAAAGGAGGAGAGGATGACACCAGGGGCCAGGCATCCAGCCAGCCATAGAGAAAGAAGGAAAGAAAGATAAATAGAATAAAGAAAGGTAAAAGCCCAGAGGCAAACTGTAAAGAGAAACAGGATAATTTAAGTAAGAAAAGCTGGCTAGAAACAAGCCAAATTAAGGCCAGGCATTCATAAATAGAAATAAGTCTCCATGTATTTATTTGGGAGGTGGGTGGCGGGCCCCCTAAAGAGTAAAAAAAATTCAACTACAGGCAGGCGTTGAGGTTTCAAAGGACTCGTGTCATTCCCAGTTTCTCTGTGCCTTTTGCAGGGGACTTGGCTTCAATTCCCAGCACTCATAAGGTGGCTCAAAACCACCTGTAACTCCAGTTCCAGGAGACCCAAAGCCTTCTTCTAGCCTCCTTGGGAACCAGATACTCATGTGGTGCATAGATAAACTCACAGACAAAACATCCGTACACATAAAATAATAAAAATTAAGCCACAAATAAAATGCATTTTTCTATACGTTGCCTTGGTCAGGGTGTGCTATCACGGCAAAAGGAGTAAAGTCCGTCAGACAGCAGAGCAAAGAACCAACGGGGAGCTCACAGTTTGATCCACAACCAGAAGGCAGAGAGAGAGAACTCAAAAGGGTGTCCTTGTCCATCTTGAAGACCTTAGTTTAACACTCCAAACTCTCACAGGTTTCTACCTACTGTATTCAAGAGTTTTTCATGCCTTAGAGTTCAGTGTGTCGAAGGTGCTAAGGCTGCTGAGCCCTAGCCCTCTCAGAGGAGGTCCATACTGTGTAAGGAAGAAAGGGTTACAACAAACATGGAGAGCCTCAGTGTTCATGAAATAAGAAGCAAGGTAGAAGTCAGAGGGGAAGAAGTTGGGAGCTCATGAAACCTCATGGAACTTGAGTTCCATCCCCAGGACCAGCATGGTAGAAGGAGAAAAATGACTCGTACAAGTTGTCCTCTGAAATCCACATGGGCGCTCTGGTGAACACACACACACACACACACACACACACACACACACACACACACACACACACAAAGACTTAATTTAAGGGCCAGCAACATAGCTCAGCAGGTAAAAACACTTGCTGCCAAGACAAGTGTTCAGCAAGACCTGAGTTCAATCCCTGGAACCTCCACAGGATGGAAGGAGAGAACTGATTCCAGAAAGCTGTCCTCTGATCTCCACACATGTACTCTGGTATGTGTGTGCAGGCATGCACACACACACACACACACACACACACACACACACACACACACACATCATAAATAAATAAATGTCAATTTAAATTGTTTTTTAAAAGCCCAGAGAAGTCATCTACTATAGTGCCCATCTAGAAATTTTCAAAATTCTGCTATACCAACTGAAGTTGCCCAAGTTATAAACTATCAATAAAATGGTGAAAACAAATATAAATAAATAGAATATAATCACAGTCGTCTTAAGCTTTTTAAATTTAAAATTTTGTAATTTCTATCTGCATTTAACACCAGCCCTAATAGCTACTTAAGTATACACAATTTTTTTTTTTTTACAAGAATAATGACCAGACCTAAGATTCTGTTCCTAAGAACTCATTTTTTTTACCATTTTGATTTTACCATTTTGGCTAATTTCATTAACAATTCAAACTGAGAAGATAAATGGATTAACGGTGCCCAAGTCACAAGTGTGGCTCATAAATGATTCCTGACTCATCTATCACACCGCTTTCAACACAAAAATAATGTTTTTTACTTAACAAAATGCATCGACTTGTAGCAATTTTAAAAAGTCATACTGTTTAAAAATATGTGTTGAGCACCAAAAGGGAAGGGAAGCCACATTCTGGAATAAAGAAATTAATAGTGATCAGTCTGCACAGAATGAGGATGAGACAATGCCCATACCATACCTGGCAGTCTGCAGATTTGTGTGCCCGCGAACGTAAGGCAGCCACACAGGCCAGATGATTACCACTGCCAGCTCAGCAGCTGAGCTCTTGGAGAAAAGGCGGCATCTACACCATAGGCCACTAGAGAACTAGAACTTACAGCCAGCCAGTCTCTCTGGAAGCGAATGGAGAATGTGGCGCCGAGACCGGGAAAGTCTTGACAGCAAACGGGCTTGCTGGGGGCTGGGGAGCTTCCAGGGCTACCTGGCTGAAGGCATACAGCAACCGCCCGTGGGCTAAGATCAACACCTCACCCCAGAGGTGAAAAGAAAAACTCCAGGGGGGCCGAGCAGAGGGCTCGACCTTACCTTGTCATCCTCGCATCTCTTCCCCAGGCCCTCCCTGGCCTGCAGCCGGCTGCTCAGGCGGCCGTAGTCGGCCTCCTTCTGGTCGATCTGCTTCTTATGCGTGTCCACCAAGAGCAGGAGGTCCGAATTGCGCTTCTCCAGGCGCCCCCGGGCCACCTCGGTGCGCTGGACTTGGCCCTGCAGCTCGGCCACCTCCTCCTGAAGCAGAACGTGGCGGGAGGAGATGCTCCAGTAGTTGAAGGCAAGGACGACGATGACCACCAGCAGCACCACCAGCACGAAGGAGGGCAGGCGGCCGGCCCGCCGGTTGGCCCCGAAACCCACCATGGGGCCGGTGGCTCCGCCGCCGCCGCCGCCGCCGCCACCTGCGGGCAGCGCCGGCCTGCGCTCCGAGCCGCCTCGGGACCGGGTCCCCCCGGAGGCGGGCCTATCGGCCGGAGCGCGGAAGGGGGCGGGGCGTCGCGGGTCCTCCCCGCCCCCTCTGCGCCCCGAGCCGCAAGCCCTCCGAGAGCCGAAGCCCGGCAAGCGCCCGCCGCAGGGGACCGGGAGACGAAGGCGCCGGTACCCGCGGCCCGACGCCTCAGGGCTGGGGGCGGGGACGCGGGCCGGAAGGGGGCGGGTTTCCTCCGTCCCCGCCCACCAGCTGGGGCCGGGGCGCCCAGGGGGCCATTTGCTCGTTTCCGCCGACGCCCCCTCTTCTCGCGAGATAGTGGGCTTGCTCTCGTCTCCCCCCCCTTCCCTCTGCGGTCCTGTCTCGCGAGGGTTCTCCGGAGGCCAGGGTGCGGTGTCGGGGTCGCGCTGCGTACCTGGGTGGGTGTGCCCGCTGCTGTTACCTGGTTGGTTCCTTGGAAGCCGGGTCTAGGGCGAGCCTGCTTTCAGCTGCCCTCTGGCAGAGTTTTGCCTGTCAGGAATTGTGGGATTGCGACGTTGCCACCAAGTAGGGAAGGCTCTAGGTGAGGTGCGACCAGAGAGGGGTGTCTCGAAAGGTTTTTCTGCTTGTTCTTGTTTGTTGCCAACGACGTGGAAAAACAAAACAGTTAACATCAGCCCACAAAACAGCGGTGCCCAGACAACACGGAAAGAAAGCAAGAGAAGCTAAGCTCTGGGATTGAGATGTGTTAGCAGCCCGGTTTCCAAGGTTACTGCTGTCACAGACAGAAAGAATTCCAGAATGCGGTGCTCCTATTTTAAAACGCTCTGCTGCTTTTTCCTCGACTGTGCTGAAGACAAAGTCCAGAAGCTGCCCTCAGTGAATGGCAGCTAATGCGCCGTTACCGACGGCTGACACATTCCGAATTAGCCATAGCAGCGCTTACAAGTTGTTCTGCATGCCTAGTTTTGTATCCCTCCTCCCCCATAACAGTTTTACAGATGAGAACGCCAGGACACAACGATATTCGGAAACTTCAAAGTCCTGTGTCTTTGCTTTGTTGCAGGTGTTGATCTATCGTTAATTTCAGTGCTCCAGAGAAGGCCCTGCCTGTTCCCACTGCATGCTTTTTTTTTTTTTTAAATACGTGTTTAAACAATTAAAAATTCCTGGGTTTCACCTGTGTAAGCAGAAGATGGATTTGCTATTATTTTTCAGACTCCGGGTCAAGAACTTCCAAGAGTATAAGCCCTCAAGAACACACACTTCAGTGTGTTTATTCAAACCGGCTGATAGTTTTGAGACAGGAAGACTTCTCATCTTTGAATAATTGTTTTCATGCTTCCTGTGTATTTCAAAAATAAAGTTTATCTGCTTCCAAAAATATTGTACCTTCACATAGAGGGATGTTTCTCATTTATTTATTTGAATGTGCATTGGTGTTTTTGCCATGGGTGTCGGGTCCCCTGAAACTGGGCTTACAGACAGTTGTGAGCCATGTGGGTGCTGGGATTGAACCCGGGTCCTCTGGAAGAGCAGTTCGTGCTCTTAACCCCAGGTTTCTCTTTTATATTGTACAGAAAAAACAGGCACACAATTGTTACTATTTAGGTCACATCAAAGTTGAACTCTTAGCCTGGAAGGTTAGCTTTGCCTGTAATTAGAGGATTTGGGAGGTTGCCACACAAGTTGGAAGCCAGTTTGGGGTGCGTACAAAGTAGATGTCTCAGAAAGTTGAGCCCTGACTTCAGAAGACCTGAGAAGTCTTCTCTACTCTCAGATATCAACCAAACGGACTTTGGCAAAAAGATGCCAAGTCAAACATGGAATTTAAAAGAAGGATTACGTTTACTTATGGGAGGGGCGCATGTGTGCCACAGCACATGTGTAGAGGTCAGAAGACAACTTGCAAGAGTGGTTTCCCTCTGCCCAAGTGGGTCCTGGGGATTAAACTCATGCTGTCCAGCTTGGCAGCAAGTGCCTTTTCCTGCGGAGTCCTCTCGCTGCCCCCAGATTGGAAATCTTAACCATTTATTCTACTAATATTAGCTACATATTATCTCAGCCAGTAGTTGAAAATCCATTAAATGATTTCTTAAAGTGTTACTCTTCCCAAGGATGTTGTCCTTTTAAAATGGGATTTTGATGATCTACATTATACAAAACACATGCACAAACTTTTTCTCAACAGGTGCGTCAAAGCACTATTTGACTAGTACTCTATTTCACAAACTCATGCGTAATTTTTCTAGAGTTATAAGCTAGGAATTGCTGAGCTGATGCTTGAAGGACTCTTCTCCTTTCCTCTTTGGGATTACCACCCCTCTCCCCCAGTGACCTCCTCAACTGTAGGCACACTTTTCTGTGTCTGGGCAAAAAAAACCACACAGAGACAATATCAATTATAAATGTTCAGCTGATAGCTTAGGCTTGTCTCCAGCCAGCTCTTACAACTTAAATTAGCTCATTTCTGTCCATCTATGTACTTCCCGGAGGCTCATTTACCTCATCTATGACCTTCCCATGTTGCCTCTTCCTAGTCTGGCTTGAGACCCTTGACTCTGCCCTTCTTCCCAGCATTTTCTCTGCCCCCCAAATCCTGCTTAACTATCGGCCAGTCAACTTTTCATTAACAATGAGAGTAACACATTTTCAGAATGTACAGCAGGATTATTCCACAGCACTCAAATTATCCCCTTAACAGTAACTGTAATTTAGAAATCACGGAGGGAGTGTATAAGTAAGTTCATATAGCCAGTTTTTAAGTTAGGCATTGACCAAATAAAGGCAAACATCAGTTCTTTAAGCCATATGATCAAGATTTACACCAATGGTGAAATATGTTGACTGTGTATCCTCAGTGTGATGTGGTGGGGAGAATGCTCTGCAGTTCTCTCAAAAACTCAACACTAGTCTGATGGTAAGAAAAACATCAGACAAATCCAAGTGGAGAGACAGTCTATAAAGTCCCGAAACAATATTTCCCAAAGCTGTCAGGTGGGCTGGAGTGTCATTTAGTGGTAAAGTACTTCTCCATGTTTGATCCCCAACACCACAAAAAAAAAAAAAAGACAACAAAAATCAAGGTCATCAAATCTAAAGAGAACCTAAGAAATTGCCACAACTGTAAGACACTAAAAGCGATGTGACGAACAAATGCAGCATGGGACCACGGAACAGGACAAGGCCACTAGGTAAAAACTAAGGAAGCCTCAGCTAAACACATACTTTAGGTAATAATGTGGCGGTTTCAATGAGAAATGTTCCCCATAGTCGAGGGCATTTGAACACTCGCTTTCCCAAGTGGTGGAGCTTGTTTGAGTAGGTTTAGGAGGTGTGGCCTTGCTGGACTGAGTGTGTCACTGCAGGGGCCATGGGAGAGCTTTTAGACTATTTCTAGTTTGCTCCCTCTGTTTCCAACCTGAGGTTCAAGATATGAGCTCTCAGCTTGAAGCTGCAGTGGTTATGCTTGTTTCTGTGCCTGATGCTTCCCTGTAATGGTCGTGGACTGCTATCCCTCGGGAACTGTAAGCCCAAATAAACCCTTCTTTCTCTAAGTTGCCTTGATCATGGTATTTTATCATAGCAACACGAAAGTAACTAATACAAATAGTGATGTTGTATTGTTCTTTTGTTTGTGTTTTTGACTGGCCTCAAACTTGTTCTGTGGCAAGGATGACCTATGACTTCTGATCTCTTTGCCTCCACCTCCTGAATGCAAGGATTACAGGCATTCAATGTGTTTAAGTAATACTGGTGACCAAATCCAGGGTTTGCCTATGCCAGGCAAGCTTCTACCACCTGAGCTATAATACTGTATTTTTTTTTTTTTTTGGTTTTTCGAGACAGGGTTTCTCTGTGTAGCTTTGCGCCTTTCCTGGAACTCACTTGGTAGCCCAGGCTGGCCTCGAACTCACAGAGATCCACCTGGCTCTGCCTCCCGAGTGCTGGGATTAAAGGCGTGCGCCACCACCGCCCGGCAATACTGTATTCTTAATAGTTCCTTGTCACAAATGCACACATAATATAGGCTGTTAACAACAGGGGAAAGTGGAGATGAAGAACTCTATACTGTCACAATTGTTCTGTAGATCTAAAACCCTTCTAAAATAGTTTTAATTAATTTAAACTAAATTTTTTGGTAATTTCATACATGAAAATGTAGATGTAACCAACCGTCTTATTAAATAAGAAACACAGAACCAATGCAAAGAAGAAAGCCAAGAGATCAGAGCTAAGAGCCTTACCCTGCAGCTAGCCTCTTCAGCCAAGAGACCTCTCCGCAAGAGAACTACTTCCTGTGTGTTTGTCTTTATATAGTCTTTCTGTTCTGCCTTCTCATTGGTTGTAAACCTAAACACATGACTACCTCATCACTGCCTGTCTGTAGAGACTTCCAGGTCTTCTATGGTATTGAGATTAAAGGCGTGTGTCTCCAATGCTGCCTGTAACCTTGAACACACAGAGATCTACCTAGCTCTGCCTACCAAGTGCTGGGGTTAAAGGCATGCACCACCACCACCATGCTCTTGCTATGGCTCTAATAGCTCTGACCCCCGGGGAACTTTATTTATTAACATACAATTAAAATCACATTTCAGTACAAATAAAATACCACCATATGAAAACATTGGCTTTGCATCATTTCCATCCTCCCCTCTCCCCCTCCAACTCCTTTTCCCACCCCCACCCCCAAATTCATAACTTTTATAATTGTCCAATTAGTGTTGCCTGTGTGTACATGGGCTTAGGTCTGACCACTTAGGCTTGGACAATGTATCAAGGGTGATGAATTTATTCTCCATCACTTAGTAACCATCTACCTCTTACTTCATCTAGGAGGGAGGCCTTGGGAACTTTTCTCCAGTCATGTTGTCATGTTGGTGGGTGCAGTCTTATGCAGGCAATTAAAAATTATTTTTAAGAAGTCAACTCTGACAGACTTGGTGGTTTATGCCTCTAATCCCAACACTCAAGAGGCAGAGGCAGGAGGATCTATATTAGTTTGAGGCCAGCCTGTTCTACATAGCAAGTTCTAGTCCAGGCAAGGCTACATAATGAGGCTCTGTCTCTAAAAAAAAAATTCAATTCCTGGGACAGAAGACATGGTCCAGTGCTTAGGAGCTCTTGCTACTCTTGAGAAGCTGAATTCAGATCCCAGCACTCACTTTGTGATTCATAACCATCATAACTCTAGTTTCAGGAGATCTGATGCCCTATTTTGACCTCTGCAGGCACCAGGCAAACATGTAGTATACATACATACATGCAGGCAAAACAAATACATGAAACAGAAATAAATCTTTTTTTGTTGTTGTTGTTTTTGTTTTTGTTTTCCAAGACAGGGTTTCTCTGCGTAGCTTTGCGCCTTTCCTGGAACTCACTTGGTAGCCCAGGCTGGCCTCGAACTCACAGAGATCCGCCTGGCTCTGCCTCCCGAGTGCTGGGATTAAAGGCGTGCATCACCATCGCCCGGCCAGAAATAAATCTTAAAGAAAAAAATTTTTAAAGAAGTCAATTCCTCGAGTACTTGGGAGGCAGAGGCATTCAGATCTCTGATTTCAAGGCAGGGCTACACAGAGAAACCCTGTCTCAAAAAACCAAATAAATAAATAAAGTTGATTATTAAATTTTTGGGATATCCTTTAATCTTTCAAGTATAGATGCTTATTGTTGGTTTTACTATTAAGTGGTGCTGTTACTGTGTGAGAAAGGTCATGAGGCATGACAAAACCCAGTATCGGAGCTTTATTAGGAGGAGGGGGGACAGAAGAGAGTGACCATGCATGCAAAGTTTGCACAATCACGTGGCGCATGGATGATGTAAGATGTATGGTCCCTTGCTTGGCTATTGAACTGCGCATGTGTGGTCATGCAGCTGGGGGACTGGCCAGGAATTCTAACATTCCAGACTTTTTGCTTATTATAAAAAAGGCAGGTGAATAGGAATAGGGGCATCGTTTCTCCTGAAAAACTGCTTCCAGCTGACTTGGTGGGCGTCGGTTGACTCTTGAAGGGGTAGGGAAGGGGGCTTCTGAGGTAAACAGGCATCCTGGGATGGTGGGCTGTTGTCTGCTGCCTTGGACCTGTCAATTATCCCTCTTGGCCTGGGACTCTGGCTGCTTGTATCTGAGAGGGTGCTGGTGAGACAGAGAAAAGTTTAGAAAAAAGAATTATTATTATTATTATTATTTTATTTTTTCCTTTGGGGGGGTCCCCAGGGTAAGAGAGGGGGTCCCAAGACCAGAAAAGTTTGGGTTGCACCTATCTGAAGCAGATCCGACCTGTCCAGATGGATTCAAACTGGTTCTGGAGCTCGCTGACCTGTCCAGGTGAATTCTCTGGAGCTGGGAAAATTTTTTAAACATATTAAGAAGCAGCCATGGGAAATTTAAAATCTTGAGCTGGTGATCATATTATTGTAATGTTTTAGTACTCTGATGTATTGGTGAGAGAGAGAGAGAGAGAGAGAGAGAGAGAGAGAGAGAGAGAGAGAGAGAGAGATTTGGAATATGCTTTTAATTTTTACCTGACATAAGTCTTATCAGAGACATATTATTTTAAGGCACCTGTTTCCTTTAGTAATTTAGCATCCAGGAGACACAGATGATCAATTGCTGAGAGCATTAACAGTAATAGATTGTTATAGTAAAGTCTGTATTTGCAGAGCCCAGACACTTTTGGGTCTGGGGGTGTAAATACCTTTGGACTGTTACTGTTCTTTACCACCTGGGTATATCTGATGGTCCTTGGACTCCAGCTCTATGGTGATCCTGTAACAATTAGCTGAGTAGTTAATTAGAAGAGGGAATCAGGAAGAGAAAAGCTTGTGGGGTGAAACTTCATTCTTCTGGAATTGGTGACAAGGTAGTGGATCCTGAGGTCCTCTGGGACTTGAGAGAGAGCTGGGCCTCTCTGTGTCACTGTGCATGGGGAGGAGAAGCACTGCTGACCGGTCTGGAGTGAGGCACATCGGAGGAGCAAATGAAACAAGAGCTCCTACCTTAGCTGGAAACTCTCTTCCCATTAAGTAACCCTGAAAATACAATTAAGTGATGGGGGTCTGGTGAGGTGGGTAAGGCTGTCCCCTTACCCTGACAATAGGGAAAAGAGGAGAGTTGGGACCCCAAAACTCCCTCAGGACTGATTAATTGGCTTGGTGTCCAACAGGAAGGAAACGGATCATCCCGTGCTGCATCCTGGGTTCCCTGTGATCCTGTGGCCAAGCCTACGAAGTCTGCTGGAGGTCTTTGATGTCCCCATGCCATGAGGTTCACGAGGGCAGTCAGCTGACCAGTATTCCTCTCTAGGTGCCCTTTTGAACAAGGCTCCATTGATGGCCAGAGGGGCATGCACTAGCCCAAGTGGCCTTTTATAGCACACATTTAAAACAGGGATGTGGAAGCTCTTTATGCAGCCTCTCAGAGAGTATGTGCCAGCATTTGGCAATTCTGTTCATGGGCTTTCTCATCTCTCCCATGGTAACTTAAATGTCACAGCTAAAACTTCCACCTGTGGAGTTAGGGGCTCTGCTCTCCAGATGCTTAAGCTTAGCCCTGATGTCAGGAAGCTCTGGGAGACATGAGACAGATTTGTTTTCCGTGTCTTGAATTCTTTTCTTTTCTTTTCTTTTCTTTTCTTTTCTTTTCTTTTCTTTTCTTTTCTTTTCTTTTCTTTTCTTTTCTTTTCTTTTCCTTTCCTTTCCTTTCCTTTCCTTTCCTTTCCTTTCCTTTCCTTTCCTTTCCTTTCCTCTTTCTTTCTTTCTTTCTTTCTTTCTTTCTTTCTTTCTTTCTTTCTTTCTTTCTTTCTTTCTTTCTTTCTTTCGCCCGTTTGCTGGCAGACGTTAGATGATTCCTGTGAAATATGGGGTTCAAGCAGCCATTACATGGCCATATTTACGTAAAATAGGGATACTTTAGGCATTTCTCAGAGGAGGAGTGGGACCAAGAGGAGGGAGCCTCTATGTCCCAGTGCAGCCAAGAGAAAAAAAATAAAAAAATTAAAATAACAAACGGGATCCCAGACTCCCATCTCGGGTGTCCCCGAGAGTAGGTTATCTGTGGACCAGCATAAATTATCAGCACAAATTACCTCACCCTTCATCAAGGGAGGGGCCAGGGCTGGGAGCGAACATACCGGAGGACCCCTTGGGAGTCCAGACAGATTCAATGCTTCATCAAGAGAGAATGAATTGTGGTAAGCAGCCCAGGACCCCCCACGTCCCCAGGGGGTGGTGGTGTCTGATGTGAGAAATATATCTCAGGCTACAGTCATGGAAAATGGCGAGGGATCGGAAAGGGAAAACTCACCAATCTGGGCAGCTGGTGTGTTGTGCATAGTAGTCCCAGCGGCTGGGCAAATAAAAAAAAAGCAGGCAGTTGCAAATCCAAGAAACCTTAGTACAGGGTCCCGGATGCAGAGCGCCAGGAGAGCCTGCTTCGTTACAGCATCAATTCTAACACTTATATTACTATATACCTGGAAAACAAGCGAATCCTAGATGCTATTTTAAGAATTAATTGGGGTATGAGGGCACACTGTAGGAGCTGGAGAGAGGGCTCAGTGAGTAAAATGCTTGCCTGGCAAGCATGAAGACCCGAGCGCAGATCCGTATCCGCCAATGTAAAAGCTGAGCACAGCAGATGTGTCTGGGAATCCAGGACAGGGCAGGGTCGGGTAAGGTGCTAGAAACAGAGCCCTAGAGCTTGCTGACTAGCCAATCTAGCCAAACTGGCCAATTCCAGGTTCAGTGAGAGACACTGTCTTAAAAAGACAAAATGGAGGAGCTGGGCAGCAGTGTGTGTGTGTGTGTGTGTGTGTGTGTGTGTGTGTGTGTGTGTGTGTGTGTGCACAGCACTCAGAAGGCAGAGCCAGGCAGATCTCTGTGAGTTCGAGGCCAGCCTGATCTACAGAACAATATCCAGGGCAGGCACCAAAAACTACACAGAGAAACCCTATCTCGAAAGACAAACAAACAAACAAAAAGACACAATGGAGAGCGACTGAGGAAGCCACTCAACATTGTCCTATGACCTTCATGCAGACATGCCCACTTGCACACCAGGTATGTACAGACATCCATGCTGGCAAAACAGTCATACTCATAAAATAATTTTTTAAAAAAATATTTCTCATAAAGACAGCTGGGAAAACTACAAGTGTGAATAATTGCTCAAGGAGAAAGTCACAGGGAAGAACCAGACTCTACAATAACAATTCCTTCAACAGCGTGTACTACTCACCATTAGCTTCTATTTATAGCTAGACTTTTACTCCTCCCAAATCAGGGCAGCCATCACTTTTCCCAAGTAGAAACTTCCATCAGCAGTGGTGATGCAAAAGTGGAACTTATGGTGGTTTGAAAGAAAATGGCCCCCAAAGGGAGTGGCACTACTAGGAGGTGTGGCTTTGTTGGAGTAGGTATGGCCTTGTTGGGAGGAAGTGTGTCACTATGGGGGTGGAATTTGAGGTTCCATATATGCTCAAGCCATGCCAAGTGTTTCAGACTACTTGTTGCCTGTGGATCAAGAAATAAGAACTTTCAGCTTCTTCTCTAGTACCATGTCTACCTGCATGCTGCCTTGCTTCCCACCATGACAATAATGGACTAAACCTCTGAACTGTAAGTAAGCCACCACAATTAAATGTTTTCCTTTATAAGAGTTGCTATGGTCATGGTGTCTC
The DNA here is from genome assembly GCF_049852395.1 of Peromyscus maniculatus bairdii. Classification (NCBI taxonomy): domain Eukaryota; kingdom Metazoa; phylum Chordata; class Mammalia; order Rodentia; family Cricetidae; genus Peromyscus; species Peromyscus maniculatus. The sequence continues at coordinate 99,684,868 of NC_134855.1, read as the reverse complement.
ATCACATCAATAGAAACCCTAACTAAGACAGAAGTTGGTACCAGGGACTGAGGTATTGCTGTGAAAGGCTTGACTATGCTTTTGTTTAGAGAATCTGGACTTTGGAAGTTTTGGTTAAGAAAGCAGTGGGGCCGGGCGGTGGTGGCGCACGCCTTTAATCCCAGCACTGGGGAGGCAGAGCCAGGCGGATCTCTGTGAGTTCGAGGCCAGCCTGGGCTACCAAGTGAGCTCCAGGAAAGGCGCAAAGCTACGCAGAGAAACCCTGTCTCGAAAAACCAAAAAAAAAAAAAAGAAAGAAAGCAGTGGGATGCTTTAAGTGCTGCTTAATGGGCTATACCAGTAGGAGCATGGAGCTGAGGATTATTTGAACTGTAGGGGGCTGGCTCAAGAGGTGTCAGAGGAGAAGAATTTTAGTATGTTACCTAGAGATCATTCTTGTGATATTTTGGTGAAGAATGTGGCTGCTTTTTGCCCTTGTCTGAAAAGTTTGCCTGAGGCTAAAGTGAAGAGTTTTGGGGGTAATTCCATTGGCAGAGGAAATCTTAAAACAACCTAGTAAAGACTCTGTTGTGTGGTTACTAGTGTTATCTCTAATGAAGATATATAATGAAAAGGAGCAAGCTGAGCAAGGGAAAATATCTGAGGAGAAAAGGAGCACCAGAAAGTGGACTGGAGCTAAGTCCTGTATTCAAGGAGATAAACAGATTAAGAAATGGAATAAAGGAAGTGGTGACTTCAGGGAAAAATCCCACCCAGCTAAATTTCCAAATTGTGAAAAGGAATGAAAGAAAAGCTTAGGGCTGGGTATAGTGGTGCATGCCTTTAATCCCAGCACCGGGAAGGCAGAGGCTGATGGCAGAGGCCAGCTTGGTCAGCCTGGAACTCACAGAGCAAGTTCCAGAACAGCCAAGCTTAGGCAGTAAAGGAAATCATCAAAAACAGAAAGCTAGTGAAGATGTAATTCAATGAGGAGGTCATGGTCCAGTCCCAGTAAGCTGCAGAATTTGGCAGCTTTGGAGTTTGTCCAACTGGTTTTCGGTCTTCCTTTGGCCCAGTATCTGTTTTGGAATGGTAATGTGTATCCTATGCCATTATGTGTTGGAAGTATGTGATCTGCTCTTTGATTTTCATTTTACAGGGGATTACAGTTAAGAGATTGTATGAATTTCAGAAGAGACTTTGAACTCTAGACTTTTAAATAAATTTGAGACTGTTATAGACTGAATTTTGAAGTTGGACTGAATGCATTTTGAATTATGATATGGCTACAAGCCTTTGGGGGCCAGGGAGTAGAATTTGATGGTTTGAAAGAAATTGGCCCCCAAGGGCGGGTAGCAGGATTAGGAAGTGTGGCATTGTTGAAGTAGGTATGGCCTTGTTGCGAGGAAGTGTGTCACTGTGGGGACAGGCTTTGAGGTCTCATATATGCTCAAGCCACACCCAATGAGACAGGATGTAAGAACTCTCAACTACCTCTCCAGCACCCTGTCTACCTGCATGCTGCCTTGCTTCCCGCCATGACGACAATAATGGACTAAACCTCTAAACTGTAAGTGAGCCACCACAATTAATTTTTTTTCCTTTTTAAGAGTTGCTGTGGTCATGGTGTCTCTTTTTTTTTTTTTTTTTTGGTGTCTCTTCATATTAATAGAAACCCTAACTAGGACAGAAATGCTTCCCAGTTAGGTCATCTGGGGTATTAAAAACAACCTACCCAGAAGTTAAAGGATAAATCGGTCTTTGCACTAAAACAACCAGTTTTTCAATGTATAGCATATCTGAGAATTGGAAGAAAATTTTCTGACATGTGAATGGACCTGTCTGTGTTTTAGTTAATGTTTCTATTGTGATAAAACATCATGACCAAAAGCAACTTGTAGAGGAAAGAGTTTATTTCAGCTTAAAGCTTACATTACAGTCCATCACTAAGGGAATTTAAGGCAGGAACCTGGACACAGGAGCTGAAGCAGAATCCACCGAGAAGTGCTGCTTACTTGCTTGTTTCCAGGCTTGGTCAACCTGCTTTCTTATAGCACCTAGAACCACCTGTCTGGGATGGCACTGCCCACAGTGGATGAAGCCTTCCTACATCAATCGTTAAACAAGGAAATGTCCTACAGACTTGTGTAGGCAGAGTTTCTCTGTGTCTTGGCAGCCACTCTCAAATAACCACAGTGAGACTTATTATTAATTATAAATGCTCAGCAGATAGCTTAGACTTATTACTAACTAGCTCTTATGACTTAAATTAATCCATATTTCTTATCTACCTTCTGCCTCGTGGTGGTACCTTCTTTCAGCATGGCACATTCATCTTCCTTTTCTCTGCGTCTCCTCACATGCACTTCTGAGACTTCTCCTCTTCCTCTTCATGTTCTCTTTTTGTCTCCAAGTCCCACCTAACCTCTACCTATCCAGTTATTTGCCAGTCAGTTTCTTTATTAACCCAATCACAGTGACATATATTCACACAGTATAAAGGGGTATTCCACATTTTCCCCTTTTTGTCTAATTGAGAAGGAATTTAAATTTTAACATAGTAAAATTGTATACAACAGCCGGGCGGTGGTGACACACGCCTTTAATCCCAGCACTGGGGAGGCAGAGGCAGGCGAATCTCTGTGAGTTCGAGGCCAGCCTGGGGCTACCAAGTGAGTTCTAGGATAGGCTCCAAAGCTACACAGAGAAACCCTGTCTCGAAAAAAGAAAATAAAACCTGAGAACATAGTAAAATTATATACAATAGCCGGGTGGTAGTGGTACATGCCTTTAACCCAAGCACTAGGGAGGCAGAGCCAGGCAGATCTCTGTGAGTTCAAGGCCAGCTTGGTCTACAGAGCAAGATCCAGGATAGGCACGAAAACTACACAGAGACATCTTGTCTTAAAAAAAAAATACAACAAAAACAGTTATCAAGTAAGAATTATAGTTACAATAGTCAGTCCATTTTTATTTGGCAAAATAGAGAAAATACTCTCAGATGTCCTCTCCTGAAGAGTCCAGAGTTTTGTACCTTTACTTTACTTTAATTTACTTTCTACTATGATCAGGGAGAACTGCAACTGTAACTATCTAATCTTCAATCCCCTCAAAGACCTGAGAAGGATATAATAGTACCTGAGTAAACAGGAAGTGCAGAATAAGAGACTTCCAAAACTATGAGAAATAACAGAAACAGTTGGTTGCCTGGACAGTCATCCCAGGGTTCCTCTGTAATGTTGAGCCATTCATCTTCAGCCTACAGGCCTAGAATATCTGTCAGACATTTCTGTGAAACAGGATGTTTTGAAGGACTGTCCTACCCTGCTTTGGCGAAGATTGGCAGCCACTTTTCTTTGTGTCCAGTTTGGACAGCATACTGTCAGCAGTCTAGGCAAGGGCAGCTTCTTGCCCATATGGTAGTTTTGCCACAAAGAAAGCAAACTCCATATATAGTTTCTTTGATGCCTATCATCCTTTTTCAAAATAGATCAGTGCCATCAGGAGCAGACATGTCTCACTGTCATGAAAAGCCTTATGTTATTACAACATTTTAAATGCAATATTCTGTAGGTCTTTGAAATATTTGAAGATCACTTATCTATCTAAAATATATCTCTGTATGACCTTGAAAACATAACTAACATGACTATAAGTTGATAGTTATGGGTGACTATTAACCTATATATTTTAATCATCCTAAATATCTATTCAAGGATTAAAACTTTACCTTGTATAATTAAATGAGCTACATAGGTACAATACCTTAAAAAATAGAAATACATGTACAGCATAACAAAAATAACCTTAAATTTGTATCAATATACAAAATATCTTAAACAAGAGTAGAAATATACACAAAAAAGTATAACACATTAACTTTAAATTTATATCAGTAAACCAAAATATATATCAATGTAAAATATTTTGAGATTAATAGTTGTTTTTTATATTAAAGTAGATTCAATAATCTACCCTTTTTCCTATCATTCCTATATCATATCCCTTTTTTCCTTTAAAAAGAAATCTCTAAATTTAACTCTTTTGTTTAGCTTTTTTTTTTTTACTATGACCAATATCTGTAACCAACAATCCTAAACAATTACAAACATTCATAATCCATTGAATAACCAAAACCCACCTATACCCTATCTCTTGGGAATGTGGGCATCATTCTCTATTGTTTGTGGGTGGGAACCTTGAGAAAATCAGCATTTTGTTAAGTCTTGACTAGAGTATTATATGAGACTGCATCATCTCAACCAGCAACCTTGAAGCTGTTTTAGATGCTGTATCACCTGGGCCATCTGTTTTTATTGGTATCTGGTCCCCTTGTTCTGAAAATACATAAACTTTTAAAGGTAACATACATACCTGTATTAATACAAGTGTAGACTGTGCATTGTACACAAGTCAGCCAAAGATGATTTTTTTTTGTTTTATGTTTGAGCAGGTAAATATACATCATGTGTCTTGTAGTTCTTCTAGGTTTATTTCTTCATGTCTGTAGCCAGGATTTTCAGGGGGTCTTCTCCAATCAAGCCTGATCCATATCAACCTGGAATCAATCTACAGTCTCTCATTTCCTGTGGAAATAAAAGCATAACCTGTTCCCAAAAGTAAAATATCTTTTGACTTTTATTTTGAAGGCAAGACATTTTTAAAATATATAGGCTGGTTTAATCCAGTAGTTTTCATAATCCAGTGTGTTTTAGCAGCTATTGTTTCTTTATTAGCAACCAGAAAATCTAAAGACAGCACAATAACATGCAGAAACCAGACTCTCTGCATATTTCCCATCTTTACATAGCTTTTTAAAACTTACTTTATTACTCTTTTAAGGACTTGATTATTTTTAAACTATTTTTTTATTTGATGACTATATATACCCTTTCTTTTTTTCTCTCCCAGGCCTATGTTTATTTTTAAATACACTGTAACTCGTTTAGAGGTTTTTTCCTCCTGTCTGGATTTATCTATCTTTACTGAGTATCTGTATTGTTCTTTGATCACATGAGACTTAAACTGCTATATTAGTTGCGCCACGACTCAGCTTAACACATGCATTGGCGCATGGTATTGGCAGCTGGCTCCTCCCCCCCTGGTTCCCTGTGAGCTTAGCCTCATGGTAGAGGTTTCAGGAAGAGCCATGTTTGCCACCCCAGCTCTGGGAAGTTGTTGGGTCCATGCTGTCACCAAGTAGTGTACCGCCCACTGCTCATAAACCCCATTTAAGTGTTTGGTAGCAGGGCCTCTTAAAAGAGTCTCACAGGTGTTTGCTGCTAGCACTGAGCCAGGAAGCCACCTCTTAAAGGAGCTGTACCTCGTTTGTCATTAGTATTGAGTCTACTGGAGAATAGATGGTTATCAGGAAGCCACATTTGGCTCTGTTTTTGTGTGCTTAGAATTTTTTTTAAAAAACTTTGTTAGGTCTTATGTGGAAATTTCTGCCTCACATTGGAATGCCATTTGTAGGCAGACTTTTCTGTCCTGCCAGCCAGTTCCCAAATAACCACATAGTGATTTATTATTAATTATAAATGTTCAGCCAGTAGCTTAGGCTTGTTTTTAGCTAGCTCTTATAACTTAAAATAACTCATTTCTATTAATCTATGTACTGCTCCAAGGCTCATTTACCTCACGTATGTACTTCCAATATCCTGCTCGCTCTGTGTCTCATGGTGTCTCCTCTGTCTCTGCCTTTCTTCTTCCCAGCATTCTCTCTGCCCTGAAAATCCAGCCTAGCCACCCACCAATTAGCTTTTTTATTAACAATGTGAGCAACACATCTTTGCAGTGTTCAGAAGGATTATCCACAGACTTGCCTACAGGCAAATCTGATGAAGGCAATTTCTCAGTTAAGGTGCCTTTTTCATAGGTGTTTCTAGGTTTGTGTCAAGTTGACAAAAACCAACCAACAAAACTTGATTACAGGAGATACATATGGTGTAGCTGGGAATATAATTGAAAAATATTATGGCATATAACTCAGGTTTAGCCAAACGTTTCATCAAGTTTTTCCATGATATGCTTGCAGATCTATGACGAAATAAAAAAGAAAGTCATGCCTGCTTTTAAATTTTTTGTAACATTAGACAGCTACCCAATATTCTAGTTTTCTCATTTCTGAAATAGCATATTAAAATTAACCTTGACTCCATATATATCAGGGAAAATACACAAAAACTAGTTAAACAACACAGAATTTATATCTCCTTCCCATAAAATATTTCAAAAGCAAGATTAGAGTTTTGTGGTAGAACTCACACTTAGTACATATGAGGTCCCTGGTTCAATCTCTGGCACCAATAACTAAATAAATAAACTCAGTCCAAAGCAGACTGTCAAGACTAGTATGAGAGGCTCCTTCTACTCCACTCTCTTAATATCCTGCAGGGTCCTCCTTATTTTTATCTCTGATCATGACATTCTTGATCTAGGAAGCAGGAGGAAGGATAACAGTCCATCCCAACTTTTAAGATCTCTTTACATATACATACATGTCTCTTTACTTCCTATTAACCACAAGTTAGTCACGCCTTGCCCCAGAGACCAAGAAGACAAGGAAATACAGTCATATGATGTTCACAGTTGAAAATAAGATTCTCCCAAACCCCTTTTTTTACACTATACAGTCTCCCTGTATAGCACAGGCTGGCCTTGAATTCACAATCCTCCTGCTTCAGCCTTCAGAGTTGTTGGAATTAGAGGTGTATTATTAACGTACTCAAGGAGACCACAATTTTTGTTTCTTTCATTTTGTTTTTTGAGATAGGGTCTCACTGTGGGCCTAAAACTAGCCTGGAACTCACTAAAATGCTCAAGCTGGCCTCAAGCTGGCCTCAAGCTCACAATTCTCTTCCCTTAGCCTTCCAAGTACTGATATTAAAAGCCTGGCCAATCGTGTCTGGCTATGACAATATTTGGGGTTAAGGATGCTTGGAATTGACACCACAGCCTCATACATGATACTCTACCACTGAGTCACATCCCCAGCTACATTTTTGTATGTCTATAACCCAGACTCTACCAAACTTCACAGCCCAATTTTTCATCATATCCATATGCCTTAGGGATACCTTATTTTCTAAGTGGCAGTATGTCTCTAACCCTTTGTTTGGCATTTTCCTCATATTAGAATACATCTCCAACTTCCTTTCATCTTTAACTACCATCTATTTGTTAATTTATTTATTCTCAATAACAGTGACATGAATTTCTTACATACCCACATGATTTTGATTATAATGTAAATATAACCATTGATTGAAAAATACTTAACTGAAAATTTATTATGAAGTAAATACCTTTAAATGAAAATTTAAAATTTTTTACATCATAACATTTTTATTAGAGACCTACTTTGTTCAAGTCTTTATATCATGAAGTATGCATGCATTAATACAAATTAACTAATCAAACACCTATTGACTGTCTACCATGTGCCAGACAGTATTGTAAATGGAAGGAAATGGAGGGAATTCAGCAGCAGAAGAAAGGTCCTGTTGTTTTTTATTTATATATTTATTCATTTGCTTATTTTGGTATTTTTGAGGAAGGGTTTCCTCTATCCCAGGTTGGCCTTGAACTCACTATGTAGCCTAGGATGACTCTGCCCTCTTGTTCCTGTTGCTTCTCCTACCAACTGCTTGGATTATAGGCATGTGCCATTATACCAGATTTCTGTTTTTATTGATTTTATTTGTCCTTTTTTTACTTACTCACTTTTTAATAAAGGTCCTTCTGGGCTGGAGAGATGGCTCAGAGGTTAAAAGCATTCACTGCTCTTGTAGAGGACTGGAGTTTGGGTCCCAGGACACATGTGAAGCAGCTCACTACTCCAGCTCCAGGGGAGCTAATGCCTTCTTCTGGCTTCCAAGGACACACGTGCACAATTGCACATGGACACATGAGTGCACACACACAAAAAACAAAAACAAAAACAAAAACAAAAAACAATTAAAAAAAAAAGAAAAGAAAGGTTTTTTAGAAGACCCAAGCTTCTATTCTAGGAACAATTCAGTTCTCTTCTAGAAAACAACTGACATCTCTCTCTCCCTGCTGCTCACCAGTAGAAGTGACCACGGTCTTTCTGTGCTTCCACCAAACAGCACCTCATATCAAATTGATGCAGATTTTTTTGTGACATATATGTCCCCAGAAAGTTCATAGCTGTTTTTCTTCAGGACCACTCACTTCTTTCCAATGTCTTTGGACATTTGTGTGTGTGTGTGTGTGTGTGTGTGTGTGTGTGTGTGTGTGTGTGTATACATAGGGATCAAACACAGAGCTTTGCACATGCTGGGCAACCACTCTATCACAGAGCTATATTGCCAGCTCTGAAGTATGTTTGAAACACTTTTTTAAACAGGACAGGAAGGGAATTTACAGGTTATTTCATCTAAAACTTCCCACTTGATAAATGAAGATCTGGAGGCATAGTGTGACTGGTCAACATTATTCTGTTTTACTACTCAAAGACAGGAGCAAGGTCAGGATATAAGCTTCTTCATGGAATGGCATTGTTTTGGAAATACTCATAGAGAACAGTACAGTAGTGTTGTTTTTTTCACACTTAACACACTGATGTGTCTTGACTCTTCATTTAGCTACAAATTCCAGAAGGTACTCTCTCTCTTTTCCCCATGTCTCACTTAGTAGGTAGATCACAGAGTAGCCTGTGATATTGTGGCACATAGTAGGGGTTAAATAAATATTTTTGACTGGTAAGTCATTGCTTTTCAACAATCTTCTCAAAAAACATGATGGTGGGGCTGGGGAGATGCTCAGTGATTGGAGTGTTTGCTGCTCTTCCAAGGAACCTGAGTTCAGTTCCCAGCACCCATGTCAGGCACCTCACAACCTCCTGTAACTCCAGTTCTAGGAGTATCCGGCATCCCCTGCTAACCTTCTTGGGCACAGCACTCATTTGCACATACTCACACACAGACACAAATCCATACCTATAATTTAAAACAAAAGAATACATCTTTGGAAAATAATGGCTCGTGCTCCTTCACATTTGCTTCTATTCCTTTACAGCTTTTAAAAACCAGACTCAGCTTCTTGGCAACCAATGAAAAGACAGCCATGCCTCTGCACAGTCTGCTGCAATGTATTTTTTTTGGACTTGGCAGGAAACCCAAGGTTTCTGCCCTATTTTTTGTTCCCTGCACTGCAGTTCATCTAATCTTCTCGTGGTGGCTTTCTCTGTGAGACATTGTTCTGTAGAGTGACCCAATTAAACATGTTCCCGTTTAATGCAATGAGACTTTACATGGACTTGGTTCCAAACAATTAGCCTATAAGTTTCCCAACTCCTTCTCTTTACCCTCCCACCCCCACTTTATTCTCCGTTAGTGTGCTTGCTACAAAAGCTAACCTGGCCTCACATTAAATCCTCCCCCATTAACTTTCAGGTGGCAGAGACAGCTGTGAGCAGAGCTGTGCGTGTGTCACACTGTGTCCCATAAGCAGAGCCTCATTTACCCATAGCTTGAGCTTTAAGCAGGAGGTAAAAGCTTTTCTTTAACCTACATAGTTTTCCACTAAATCTGTACGTTTCGGCATGCAGCTTTCAACCGTGAGATCCCCTGATGTACAGCAAGGAGACATGATGATGGATCGAGTCCATTTCCCTGTTCTTGCTCAGGTGCTGTGTTTTGATTTGTCATATCCCATCTCAAGGCCAGAGTTAGGAAGAAGGCTCTTGTAACCGAATGATAACAGCATCTTTGCAATAGTCATCCTTATTCACGTTATGTTGGAGCACACAGTGTTCTTTCTTTCGTTATCTGGACTCCACTGGGGTTATTTAACATCTGTATTAACAATTAGCAGTGCTTTAAAGAAGTCCTTTCAAAATACACAGCCAAATAAGTTGGGTCAAACTATATATGACTAGATGGCCCTGTCTGTATGCTGTGTGACTCCTTGCTCTGTGGCTTGGTATACTGTTTCTTTTCTGTAGAATACACTCCCTTTGCACTCTCTAAATCCTTTCACGCACATTTAAATGCCTCTCCTAGACTCATCTTACAGATGGGACACTCCACATTTTCTATCTAGAACACAGTTATAGTTTACATTCTTATCCTGATTATACATTATGAGCGTCTTAAAGTCAAACTTTGTTCTTATCCTTCCTTCATTTAGCACCATGGCTGGCAGTTTATTATGTTTCACAGATGATGTACCTCTTTTGGCTGCTAATTATTCATCCTTGATCTTTCTACCACATAGGAAAATCCTGACAAGATTAATTTCCCCTGTGTTTTTAAAATAGAAACAATTCCATAGCTTCTGATGCTTCTGAAAGTAATGACTACTCATGTAAAGAATCAGTGTTGGCCCAGTCCCAACTGATTTGTCTACAATGCAACTCTTGCACCTAAGGCTCAGGGATCATTGCAGAGGAGAGGCCAGAAAAGATTGTAAGAGCCAGAGGACCAGGAAGACTACTGTGAGCTTGTGTCTCTTAGGAATGTCTGAAGTTACTCCAATAAAGTCTCACCAACAGGACTATCTAAACATGAGCTGAACATGGACAACACCTTTAGGCCTGCTAATGTGATGGGGGAAAGCTCAGGAGGACTCAACACTACACAAAGAACTGCAGGCAATCAAGGGATGCCAAGAGCAGGAAAAATAACAGTCTTCCTCAGGGAAGAGCACATCAATTGGACATTCAATATCAAATGGTCGGCCATAAAAACATATACATGCAAGTAACATTATATAGACAGAACAGATAGTATTTAGTTGTGTGTGTGTGTGTGTGTGTTTGTCTGTCTGTATGCATGTATGTGTGTATGTAACTACAATTAATGAAAAAGAGGCCATGAATTTGAAAGCGAGAAAAGAGGGGATATATATATGGACTTGTAGGGAAGGAAGGAAGAGGGGAATGATCTAATCATGTGTAATCAAAAAATAGCAATTAAATTTAAAAAATAGACTTTGGTGGCTTTTCCCTCAGCTTACCAGTCTACACCTATTCTTGGGAGTTCTTTTCCTTTCTTAACAAACATCTCTAGTTCTAGTTCTAAAAAAATCAATCCAGCTCAGGTTGTAAGCAGGCAGACCTGGGTTCAATACCTAGAATCCATGTAAAAGTGCTGGGAGTAGTGGTGCATGCCTGTAATCCTAGTGTGGGAAGCAGAGACAGGAGGCTCCCTGAGGTTCACTGGTCAGCCAGGCTAGCCTAATTGGTAAGTTTCAGGCCAATAAGAGATCCTGTCCCAAAGGGTGTCAATTGCCTTTCAGAGGATGACACCTAGGGTTGTCCTTTGTCATTTACATGCATATGTGCACACATGTATCTGCATATACATACGCACATACACACCCATCTTTTAAAAGATTTATTTATTGTGTACACAGTGTTCTGCCTGCATGTATGATGCATGCCAGAAGAGGGCACCAGATCTCACTACAGATGGTTGTAAGCCACCATGTGGTTGCTGGGAGTTGAACGCAGGACCTTTGGAAGAGCAGCCAGAGCTCTTAAAGGCTGAACCATCTCTCCAGCCCCAGCATACAAACTCATTTTAAAAATTGGATAATATGAAAGGGAAAACAAAAACTGAAAATCACAGTACATTCACCGTACACAATACACATAACCTCTGCTTACAATTTTGGTATACATCTTTCCAAACTTTTTTTCCTACCTACCTCCCCTGAAATAAGCATGTTCATATGCATACCACAACATTCTTTTTATGCATACAAAAATTCTATGCCTATTTTTTCTGACTTTTTCACTTCATCTCTTATAAGTAACATCTATGTCAAATTTAAGTACGAAAGATAAGCTACATTTAAACAATCTCTTACAGATAGACACTAAGTATTCTAGATACTTTTTTTGGAGGGGGTGGTGGTGCTAGGGGAACCTAGGCCCTTCTGCCTGCTCGGTAAGCACTGGACCTCTGAGCTACACCCCCAGCCCATTAGACAGATTCTTACGGTAGCACAAAACAAAGAAGCTCTCAACATGCTTTTAAAATGCAAGAAAGCTGGTGCTTGATGGCACATGCTTTAATCTTTGCATCTGAGAGGCAGAGGCAGGAAGATCTCAGTGAGTTCAAGCACAGCCTGGTCTACAAAGAAAGCTCCAGGCCAGCAAGAGCTACTTCTTAGTGAGACCCTAACTAAGTGAGACAGAAAACCAAAGAAAATCTATTCAGATTGCCTCAAGGAAAAGGACGGTATATAACACAAATGGTTATAGAGTGAAACTTGATCCAGGAATCTGTCTGTCATGATCAAAGCTTCACAGATCAACTCTTTCTCCATGTTTCTCTAATTCTCCCTTCTTCTTCCGAGTTCTTTTTAACTTTCGCCTAGCTTACTCTGGGCTTTTAAATACACTGTTTGTCCCTTACTCTTGGTTAGAAGAAGTTTAACTTTATATATATGCCCAGAGAATGATCTTGTACACGCTACTTGGAATCCCCTGGTATAGGGACTAGAGAAGGCTGTCTAGGGATGGGGATGAAGAGGAGAGTGAGGCCCAGATTCGAGAACCCAGCCTCATTGTTTGCCCAAGAGTAATAAGAAGCCGCAGCAAATCTTGAGAAGGGAGTAGTATAACCAGATTTATGCTTTCAGAGTACTTTTTCTGGGTAAGTGGGATTATGTCTAAAGTCTGGGATGGCAGGAAGACTAGTGAGGAGACCGTTGCAATTCAGATGAAAATGGAAGAGTCAAAGAAAAATTTTCCGTCTCAGACAACTGGATCCATGCTGGGCTGCTCACTGCAACACAGAACCTGGAGGATATGGAATCAACTGGATCCATGCCGGGCTGCTCACCACAACACAGAACCTGGAGAATTCGAAATCAACTGCATCCATGCTGGGCTGCTCACCACAACACAGAACCTGGAGAATTCGAAATCAACTGCATCCATGCTGGGCTGCTCACCACAACACAGAACCTGGAGAATTCGAAATCAACTGCATCCATGCTGGGCTGCTCACCACAACAAAGAACCTGGAGAATTCAGAATCAACTGGATCCATGCTGGGCTGCTCACCACAACAAAGAACCTGGAGAATTCGGAATCAACTGGATCCTTGCTGGGCTGCTCACTACAACAAAGAACCTGGAGAATTCGGAATCAAGTTTCTCTGCCAATGAAGTTAGTCAGTTTTTGTTTTGTTTTTATTTTGTTTTGTTTTTTGAAACAAGGTTTCTCTTTGTAGCTATGTCCCCATAGCTGGGTCTGAGGACAACCCATTTAACTGCTACCCAGCGTCAAAATAATCTATGGTGGTGTGCCCTTTTTGTCTTTTTTGTGAGATAGGATTTCACTATGTAAACCAGGTGGGCTTGGAATTTGCTATGTAGACCAATCTGGCCTAGAACCCACAGTGATCCACCAGCTTCTGCCTCCCAGGTGCTAGGATTAAAAGTATGTACCACCATACCTGGCTATAAATAATATTATTTATTCAAATAGTCCCTGTGTTTTCTTCATCTTTGGATGAGAAGATCCCTTATCTTGTGAAAAGAGACCTTTATTTTGCTGATGTAAGTCTTTTAGTTTCATTCCTTTGGATCTTCTGGATGTCTTGAGGCAATTCTATTATTCAGAAGCAGCTTAATATAAGGTAGCCAAAAGGAACCACTAATCCTGACACATGCCTCGTGTGAAACATCAAACACTCTATTTATAAGAATAGCTAGCATTTCATAGTGTGTTATCAGCTGGATGGTTGATTTCTTTTAAAGACGTATTTATGTAGCTGCTGGTGGTGGTGCAGTCCTTTAATCCCAGCACTCGGGAGGAAGAAGCAAGCCGATCTCTGAATTCAAGGCCAGCCTGGTCTACAAAGGGAGTTCCAGGACAGCCCAGGCTACACAGAGAAACCCTGTCTTGAAAAACAAACAAACAAACAAATAAACAACAAAAACGATTTATTTATGTTTGTATTTTGCCTGCATGTATGTATATGTACCGTATGTATGCATGGTGCCCTCAGAGGTTGGAGGAGGTCATCAGATCTCCTGGACCTGGAGTTAAGCATGATTGTGAACCACCATGCTGGTGCTGGGTACATGAACCTGGGTCCTCTGCAAAAGCAGCAAGTGCTTTTAGTCACTGAGTCATCTCTCCTTTTGTTGTGGGAATGGAGCCTAATTGGAGATCTATCTCATTGAACCAACATTAGCAGAAGCATTTTGTCAGCAGCCCTGCACTTCAACTATGGTACAAACTTTTCTGACTAGGTTAGTTCACTACTTATCTTCCAGTCCTATTGGACTCAGTGCACCGTTAGCTAGATTCTACTTTGAGTAACTTAGTATTTCTAAGCAAATTTATTAGTGAATCCTTTATAGCATCAGCTTTGTTATTTCAAGACCACCGTATCAATACTACAATTCTTCCCACTGAGACCATCACTTTTAAGAGCAACTTTAGATAATGTGTTTTGTAGAAACCCAACTACTATGAGTAGCTGACTCATATATCTCTATTTCCTGCTCATTGAATTTGGCCACGTCATAGGTTATTGTAGATGTAATCAACTGTCTTATTAAATAAGAAACACAGAGCTAATACAGAGATGAAAGCCAAGAAAGAGGTCAGAGCAATAGCTAAGAGCTAAAAACCTTACTCTTCACTGTCGCGGTGGTCCTACCTCTCTGAAAGAGACCTACTTCCTGTGTCTGTCTTTTTTGTAGAGTTTCTGTTCTGCCTTCTCATTGGTTGTAAACCCAACCACATGACCTCCTAGTCACTGCCTGTCTGTACAGACCTCCAGGTCTTCTATGGTTGGTATTGAGATTAAAGGCGTGTGTCTCCATGCTGGCTGTATCCTTGAACACACAGAGATCCGTGTAGCTCTGCCTCCCAAGAGCTGGGATTAAAGGCATGCACCACCACCACCACCACCACCACCACCACCACCACCAGCCAGCTTCTGCTAAGGCTTGCTATTAGCTCTGACCCCTAGGCAACTTTATTTATTAACATACAAATCACATTGTGGTAGTATTCTAATTGTACTGAAATGTGATTTCAATTGTATGTTAATAAATAAAGTTGCCTGGGGGTCAGAGCTATTAGAGCCATAGAAAGAGCATGGCGGTGGTGGCACACGCCTTTAATCCCATAGATCTCTGTGTGTTCAGGGATACAGCCAGCATTGGAGACATACGCCTTTAAGACCTAGAGGGCTGTACATACAGACAGTGATGAGGCAGTCACGTGTTTGGGTTTACAACCAATGAGTAGGCAGAATGACTTTGAACCTATGGACACACAAGGAAATAGCTCTCTTTCGAGAAGCTGAGACACAGAGGAGGAAGGGTGAGATTTTAGCTCTGAGCTCTGACCTCTTGGCTTTCTCTTTTACATTGTTTCTGTGTTTCTTATTTAATAAGACGGTTGGTTACATCTACATCACATTTTAGTACAAATAAAATATCACCATATTTCCCCTTTTCTATTTTAATAAAAAGAAAAAAAGGTTATAACTAACATAAGAAAAACTATATACAAAAGTACAATAACTATATACCATATATACAAGTAATAAATACCTAAACAATGTCTAGTCCATTTGTATTTGACAAATTCAGAGAAAATAATTCCTTTAGGTTATACATCTCTATTCTCGTAAAATAAGCTTCTTGAGGGAGGAACCCTGGTCTTTACCTTTGTATCCTATTTGCTCAATACAGAAGCACTTAATCCCTTTTCCCCTGGCAGGGAGTTTGAAGAGAGATGAGATTCTGATCTTTTTTTCCCACTTTGTAAAATCTTTTTATTGTGCAATAGGACTCACAATCAGAAGATTGAGCAAGACAAAAGTAGATCATCAACAAGTTGTCACAAAGCACATATACCTTACACATTTAGTCTGGAAAAGGAACATGACTGCAGACCTCCCTGACCCTACACCCTTTTGTTCCTGAAAGCACCCATGACGTTGACTTTTCTAAGTGCACACTCTTGAACACTAGAGCCTGGTCTTCTTGCCCACTTTGTTTTAACTTTCCACAAATGAGAGGAAGCATCATGTATTCCTTTTCATCTAGTTTCTTTTTCCAGTGTTAACGTTTGTGAGGCTCAATTACAGTATCATATGTAGACGTAGCCTCTTGGTTATCGTTGTTATGTGACATTCTCTCATATGAATACATCACGTTATGTATTTATTCTTTGCGCCATTAGTGTTACATTTGGGTAATTTCTAGTCTAGAGATGTCAGTGGAGTCTTGGTTGAACTTCTTTTGATGACTGGTGTTAGGTCTCAAACTTCTTTCTTGGGCCCTCACAACTGGGTCACTAAGGTCTCTGTCAAAAGAATTTAGATGGGATACATGTGGGGATATAGAAGATAGGCAGGGTTTAATACAAAACGAAGCAGAGCACACTCTTAAGGGGTGAGAATGGACAGTCGCCAAAATTAACATTGCTCAGATCTATATTTTAGGTTGTGTTGCTAAAATTCCTTCCCCTCAGGAGACATAAGCAATGTCTACCCCTCTTCCTAAGGTCCCAACAACAAACCAATGTATAATTCTACCAAAATTCACTCAGGGGAACAAGGTTCGTTGGGCTTACTTGCAGGGCCTAGGTTGGGGTTACTTACTGGAATGCAGGTACTCCTCCCCCTCCGAGGCCCCAACAGGAATGTTGGCTTTCCCATAGCTGCATGGATGGAGCACTGCTCTCAGAGGCCACATGCAGTCAGGGCGGAGCTGCATACAGTAGGTGATAGGGAGTGGTTAGCAGTTCGGGTGAGGGTCTTCTGACACTCCTACTCCTCTGCAAAGGGAGGTATACAATCAACAAGCTAAACCGGGATGATCGGGATGATCGGTTGTAAACCAGACTAACTGAATGCCCTAAGATGGTGATTGTTCAAGCTCAGAGGATAGTCCTGTATAATACTTCCACCCCTTCCTCTGCCTCTTATAGTCTTTCCACTTCCTTCTTCTGCAAGGGCCCCTGAGCCTTGGAGAGGGTGACATGGATGTCTGACTATTCTCTTCTAATTCCAGCAATGTCTGACTTATTCTCTTCTGACTCTAACAATGTCTGACTTACTCTCCTCCGATTCCAGTGATGTCTGACGTACTCTCCTCCAACTCCAGCAAGGTACCAAATCCTCATGTGTGGTGATACAATGTTTACCCTAATAAAGCTTACCTGAGGATCAGAGGACAGAGCTAGCCACTAGACTAGACATAGAGGCCAGACAGTGGTGGCACACACCCTTAATCCCAGTACTGGGAAGCACACACACCTTTAATCCCAGGAAGTGATGGCAGGGCGGAGAAAGGTATATAAGGCATGAGGAGACAGGAACTAAAGCAGTTCAGCGGAGACCCTTTCGGGTGAGGACTCAGTGGCTTTCAGCCTGAGGATTTGTGGAAACGGGATTGGCTGAGGAGTTGGCGAGGTGAGGTTGGCTGTGATTTGCTCTGATTCTCTGGTTTTTCAGCTTTCACCCCAATATCTGGCTCTAGGTTTTTTTTTTTTTTTTTTTTTTTTTTTTTTTTTTTTTTTATTATAAGACCATCTAAGATTTGAATAACATCCATGTCCTTTCATTATGTCTCCATTTCCAGAGCACAGCTGCTGGAATATCTTTCTATTACCTCTGCTACTGCAAAACACAAGTGAAGAAATGGACAAAAAACTAGGAATTGGAAAAATATCCAAATGGGCATGGACTGTAGTAATAACCTATGACTGGAACCACAAATATGGGAAGCATTTAATCAATCGATAGTCGCCTCTCCATTGGAGCCTGTGACTTCCATGTCCACAGGTTTTGTTCCAGTACCAGTTCCTGTGACAGATTGTGACTTGTCCTCTGCAGAGCAGGCCTTAAGTCTAATAAGAAAATGGGTTCTGCCCATAACTACTTATACCACTACTACATGAGCTGGATTATTTTGCCTGGTACTTCTATATTGGGAAGCAAGCAAAATCCACTGCTGAATAATACTCTTAGTCTTCATTTAACTCGGCATCCTTAGTAGCAATTTCTATCATTACAAGAACTAGCTTACAGGAGCTAGCATTTTGGGCCCACTTTTATTTATCTATCTAGCTTTATTTCTCCAAGTTGGGCAACTAAAATTTGCAACTTCCTCAGCAACAGGGTCTTACCATTTGGTTCTTGCAATCAACAATGGTGGCAATAGGCTTTATTGTTTTAGAGGCCTCTGTGGCCAATAACTCCCTCCTAGCACAGGGATTCCCAATGAACCACCTATGGCTTCTAGGAGCAACTGTTTTTACTTTTTGTTTATCTATAAACACTTACAGGCACAGGCTATATTGCAAACTTACCCCAGCCATCTTGTAGGTATCACTTGTACCTTACCTGACCATAAAGCTCCCCAAAATTCCATGCCAATACCTGGCCTGTGCATCCTTTGAACTAATTTCTTATGCTTGCTCCTTCAGATGCACTCACGTGTCTTCTACACTGTGTAGAACAAAACCTTTATACAGAAGATGCGTAGAATGATGGTGCAGAGTCCTGAGCCACCATCCCATAATGAGCACTGGGACTGGAGAGAGAACCTTGGCAAAGCACTTTGAAAATCTGTTGTATCAGATGATCACAGACATTCGCAACTAAGTCAAATATAAGCAAGGCCCATCACCGCACAGGAAGGTCCTGTCCATTGTTAGTATCAGTTGCTTCTTCCACAGATTACTGTTGGGGACAGCAACATGAGAGAAAGCACTAACATAGAGCTTCACTATCCTGCGTCATTCTCTCTGAGTCATCCCACTTCCCTAGCCCAGAGCTCTTCCAGGGAGTTTCCCATCATTTGCCTACCCATGAAGCTGTCTCATGCTGCTCAGCCCTGCCCAGGGCCAAACAGGAATAATCCTCAGCAACCCCCAAACATGCTCTGTCCTGCTGCTCAGGCTGGTTCCCTGGGTCAGCGAGGCTCTCGGTTGGCACTATGGCTGCAGCTACAGCTGTTGTCTCTCCGTCCACCACACCTGGCTGCCTGGGGGCAGCCCTGGCTGGGCACACAGTCTCCATCTCCTATCACAGGAGAAAAAGGTGTCCTGCTTGGTCTGGAGGGATAATGGCTCACTCCTGGGACAGGAGTCATCTGCACCTGTATTATTTTATCATCAATGCCTTATGTGAACTGCGCGTCGGGCCTTCCAGCCTTCCAGAAGTTCGTTAGCCCAGAGTTTCGCTTTCTTTTAATTTTTTTCCTTAGGAACTTGGGCTTGCAAACTGTGTCACATTGGCTTTTAGTAAGCCAGATGGACTTTTTTCTGTTCTGCTTCTCTCTTATCTCTAGTTTGCTCTCCCACTTCAAGGACACCGTTCTTTAGATGTGCTGGTCTAAATCACTTAGCGTCTCCAAAGCCTTTCTGATTTCATCAAGATTGCTCTACCATAGGGCCTACCTAGCCAAGTACTCTTGGGTCCTTGCTGAATCCTGCTTTTCCTTCTAGTGAAGCCCCTCCCTCCGGCTCCTTCATCCCTCAGACCCAGTTCCCTCAGTAGTGTCTGTCCCTCCTCTATTGTCCAGCAGCCCCTGATAGCCATGGGACCTTCTACCGATGGTGACTAAGTATCATTCATGACGCGTGAGCCCCTCCATCCACCGCTGGTTCCCCTCAGAGTGCCTCAGGCTGTGTAGCGTGTGTCTCAAGGATGGATGTGTGAGTATATTGCTCAGTTCCTCCGCTTTTGCAGCACTCAGACTGATCCCATCTGCTCCCAAATCGCACAGCCTCACAAGCCAGGCTGCGAGAGAGTCTTTCATTCCTTGTTTAAAGCTTCTCCCTAATTCCAGCAATTCCAGTGTGGAATATTCTTTGGTTACCATGGACCTCACACTGGACCTTTGCTAAGACCCCTGCCTGCCTGCTAGATCATGGATTTTCCCCGTTGTCTGTATAAAAGATCAGACTCATAGACTATGTTTTGTTGCTTTCAGGTCACTCCCTTCCTCATCTACCCCTGACTCCTACCACAGGTTCCAGGCTTTGTGGTCCCCAGAAGGAAGGAATGGCTCTTTATTACTTGTCTAGTCTGGGCCCTGGGCCCCCTTCTCCCTTTGGCTCCATAGCTGCAAACTCCATGCAGGCCAACACTTCCATTTCTCCTCTTTTTGTGTGTGTGTGTTTTAATATTTATTTATTTATTATGTATACAGTGTTCTGGCTGTGTGTTTGCCTGCAGGCCAGAAGAGGGCACCATATCTCATTACAGATGGTTGTGAGCCACCATGTGGTTGCTGGGAATTGAACTCAGGACCTCTGGAAGAGCAGCCAATGCTCTTAACCGCTGAGCCATCTCTCCAGCTCTTTTTTTTTTTTTTTTTTTTTTTTTTTTTTTGAGACAGGGTTTCTTTGTGTAGCTTTGAAGCCTTTCCTGGAACTCACTCTGTAGCCCAGGCTGGCCTCGAACTCATAGAGATCCACCTGCCTCTGCCTCCCAAGTGCTGGGATTCAAGGGGTGTGCCACCACCGCCCGGCTTCATTTCTCCTCTTTTATCTAGCTAATCCTCTAAGACAAAGGCCAACAGAAAAGGCTCGGCTTCATATCCCTTTCTTGCTACAATTCCTCACCCACATCTAAGATCATCTCCCTCCAGGATGCCAGCCCAGCCTTGGATGGGTCTCTTATTACCTGCAGCAGTGGCCAGGCCACCTCTGCAGCGGCTTGGTGATAGCTCTGCCTCTGATGTGCTACTCCCAGGGCTTGCACAGTCTGCTCTAGACTTTCGGCTAGTCTCAAAGCATCTTTATACTCCCAGGGTGGACCCCACCCGTCAAGCATGGGTGTCACTCAATATCACCGAGAAGAAGACTGCCATCCTGAGACTTCTCCTACAGAGAGCGCTTGTTCAGGTGGCCTCATTTTGGTTACATGTCTCACCTACCTCCTGCACTATCCAAGGCCCAGCCACTATCCCCGCAAGCCCTACAGGACAAACTGCCATGTCCAGACCTCCTCTGTTAATACCCTTGCCTCATGCAGCTTCCCTTCAGATATTTGTATTCCCATATTAGAGACAACACTGTTGCTCTTCCCACCTCATCCTTGGCTTTGTTGTGTCCTACTGACCACAACAAGTGCCGCTAAAAAGTCCCTCTCTGGGGAAGACATTTGTTATTTTGAGACAGAGTTCCCTGGCCAGCCTGGAACTCACCATGTGGACCAGGCTGGTCTTAAACTAACATTGATCCACCTGTCTCTGCCTCCTGAGTGCTGGGATTAAAGGTGTGCACCACCATACCTGGTTAGCTGATCAGTTTTATAAAAAACAAGTTAATGAATTTCCATACATTTACTTGGACAATGGTAATGAAAATATCCACTGTATGCAGAATAAACTTTTGTAAGTAGGCTAAGCATAGAAGGGAAACTTGATAATAATATTCTTCCTTCCTCCCTTCTTCTTCCTCTCTTTCCTTTCACCCTCCCTCCCTCCCTTTCTTTCTTTCTTCCTGTGTGGATGGTTCAACGTGTTTTTCTGTTTTTCTCAATTATCTGAGAGCAAGGGCAGGTGTAAAATACTACCAGTCTTGCAGAGCCTGGTGTGCAGAGCCTGGTGTCACGGTGCACTTCAGAATGTTCGGGAGGCAGAAGCAAAGGGGTCACAAGTTTAAGGGCACCATGGGTTACATGGTAAGTTCCAGGCAAACCAGGAAGACAGAGAAAGACCCTGTCTCAAAAAACAAATAAAGACTTGGGAGGAGGCCTAGTCAATAAAGTTCAGATTTCCAGTACCCACAGAAACAGCTGGTGCACAGCTGTAAGCCCAGTGCTGGAGAGGCAGAGACAGGCTGGTCTCCAGAGCCTCTGGACAGCCAGCCTGGCTGAACTGGTAAGCTCCAGGCAGTGGGAGCCACTGGCTCCAAAAATTAGATTGAGAAGTGATCAAGGAAGATATCTGACATCAACCTCTGTCTTTCACAAGCACACACACACACACACACACACACACACACACACACACACACACGCACATATCGTTACACACAAACACAGACAGACACACATACATATACGCATGTGCACACATGGTTACACACAGACAGACTGACAGACACACGCACACATATGCATTGCGCACATGGTTACACACAGACAGACAAACACACACACACACACAAGCTTTGAACCTAAGAGCCTCCTGCCTCAGCCTCCTGAGTGGTTGAGATTGCAGGTGTGGAGTACCACATCTGTCTTAGGAACACATATTTTGAAACTTGTAAAACGTATATGTTATATATTTAACTCTGAGGTCATAATAAATACCCACAAATCTAACATCTGCTCTCCAAAGTACATTTTCCTTCTCTTCTCATGCTTGCTGGCTTATTATTTAAGCATTTTGGAAAATTTGCCATGCTTAGTTTATATTGTTTGTTTAATATTCAGCTAAAACATTTTCAAACTCAGTATCGAGAGCTGTACTCAGCTTCAATGTGTGGTTATTTTGCAGTTCATTAGTGCTATGACGTTTGCGAACATATGTATTTCGGAAAAACGGGCAAGCAGGCAATTTTGTGTCAATGATGACTTAGCTTCTGCAGATAACTGTCTGTGTCTACCTGTAAGAGGCAGATGGTCTCTTACACACATTTAGAAACAAAGTCTAGTCTCTCCCTCTGTCTCTCTCGGCACACACATACACATAAGGAAGAGGAGACAGGTGAAGAGAAGACGAAGACAGCTCCCATCTGATTCTCTCCTGTTTGTCCTTTCCTGTCTGTCATCCTGCAAGTGTGAAAAAAAAAAAAAAACCACTCTCTGGTAGTCATTTCTCTCCCATTCCCTATTCATGAAGTGGGTGTGTGAAAGTCAGGTTGCTATTTCCTGCCTACAGCACTTCCTTTTCGTCCCTCCGTGGCTGCTGTCAGCTCTCACGAGCCATCCTATGGATGCTCTTTTAGGGGCACAGGAGGAACTCTGATGGAATACTTGGGGGAAGGTGCAGCATGGGGGGGAAGTGAACTGCCTGTCAACCACCACTGCCACCTCAATCCTGTCACCAGGTGGCAGAGACAAATGTTCTCTGTCAAATGGCCCCAAAGTTCATCAGAGAAGAAAGAAATGGAAGGTTTTACAGCATCCGAGCTCATATAACATGCTCGTTTCATCCATTTCTGTATTTGGCACTTCGGTTTTTGGAACATATATGTCTGTATGATTATATTCTTTTGTTTCACTGTTTAGAACATAGATATGTGTGTATAAAGATATATATATATATATATATATATATATATATATATATATAATAGATATGTAGCATAGGGACATTCAATAGGCATTTGCTTGTATTTACTTGTCAAGCATAAAGAACACAAAGATGAACTAGACGTGGATCCTGCTCTTAAGGAGCTTGTGGCCTAATAGTATTTGTCTTTATGAAGTGACAATTTTTATTTTATTTTATTTTATTTTATTTTATTTTATTTTATTTTATTTTATTTTTTGCTTGAGACAGTGTCTCAAAAAGTAGCACATGGTGACCTTGAACTTTCTATGTAGCTGAGGCTGGCCTAGAACTCCTTTGATCTTCCTGCCTTCTCCTCCCATGAGCTGGGATTACAGGCATGTGCCATCATATCTGGTTATTAAAGTGACAATTTTAACTTTTACATTGAACTTCATTAAAGTGTGTATATGTGTGCGTTTGAGTTTAGGTGCCCATAGAAGTCAGAGGTGTTAGACCCTCTGAAGCTGGAGTTATAGGTGGTTGTGAGCCACATGATGTGGGTGCTGGGAACTAAACTCAGGTCCTCTGGGCAGAACCCCCTGGCCCAGCCTGAAAATGACAATTTTATACGTAGAGTCTATCTTAGGGTTTCTATTGCTGTGAAGAGACACCATGACCACGGCAACTCTCAAAAAGGAAAAACATTTCATTGTGGTAGCTTGCTCATGGTTCTGAGATTTAGTCCATTATTGTAACAGTGGAGAGTATGGTGGCTGGAAATATGGTGGCATGCAGGCAGACATGGTGCTGCAGAAGCAGCTGAGAGCCCTACATCTTGCAGGTAACAGGAAGTGGTCTGAGACACTGGGTGGTATCTTCAGCATACAGAGGCCTCAAAGCCCGCCTCCAACAAGACCACACTTCCTTCACAAAGCCACACCTCCTAATAGTTCCACTCTCTCTTTTTTTTTTTTTTCAGAATCAATACAGTTTTAATACAAGAATGATGACCTGTAGTAAGAATTTAGTGGTTCCTGGGCTGGAGAGATGGCTCAGAGGTTAAGAGCACTGACTGCTCTTCCAGAGGTCCTGAGTTCAATTCCCAGCAACCACATGGTGGCTCACAACCATCTGTAATGAGATCTGGCGCCCTCTTCTGTATATATAATAAATAAATAAATAAAATCTTTAAAAAAAAAAAAAGAATTTAGTGGTTCCAGCACCCTAGGAATTTCTGGTTAGACAATTATATTCACATGATGACCCTGAAGACTCCATTTCCTGTCAGCCTTCCCTCCATGTCCAACACATCCTTGTGTGCTCTGAGATCATGGCCACCAGGCAGCCTTCTGTAGACCACTTCTTTCCATGGAGGTTTGCTAGCAGGAAAAATGTACCCAGTAGAGGCAGCAATGGTTATAATACTGCTGCTACTGTGAGACAATGAAGAGGCCTGCTGGCTTCGGAGACCTTACCATGAGCCTGCTTTGCCTGCTGAGCTCCAGCTTTGCCGCACGTTATAATTCTAATGCCTGTGTCACACCTCATATCTATTAAATGCAGAGAGAAGGGGAACAGACTGCAGTGTAGTGCCACTCTCTTTTTTTTTTTGAGACAGGGTTTCTCTGTGTAGCTTTGCGCCTTTCCTGGGACTCACTTGATAGCCCAGGCTGGCCTCGAACTCACAGAGATCCACCTGGCTCTGCCTCCCGAGTGCTGGGATTAAAGGTGTGTGAGTGCCACTCTCTTTAGGGACCATTTTCTTTCAAACAAGCACATTCCACTCCCTAGCCCCCAAAGACTTGTAACCATATCATAATGCAAAATTGCATTCAGTCCAACTTCAAAAGTCTCTATAGACTATAACAGTCTCAAACTTATTTAAAAGTCTAAAGTTCAAAGTCTCTTCTGAGATTCATGCAATCTCTTAACTGTAATCATCTGTAAACTCAAAATCAAAATGAGGATCATATGCTTCCAACATGTAATGGCACAGGAAATACATTACTGTTCCAAAACATAGGAAAGGGAGCGTAGTAAGGAGATACTGGACCAAAGCAAGACTGGAAAACAGCTGGGCAAACTCCAAACTCTGCATCTCCATGTCTGATGTCAAAACTCTCTTCAGATCTCCAACTTCTTCCAGCTTTGTTGACTGTAACACACTTCCTTCTCTTGGGCTGGTTCCACTCCCTGTTAGCAGCTCTCCTTGGCAGGTATTCCACAGCTCTGGCACCTCTTACATCTCTAACATCTTACCCACTACGCCATCTCACGAACCCTTTTTTAATTTTAAAGATTTATTTTTGCTTTTATTTATGTGCCTGTGTATATGAATGTTATCTATGTTTGTGTGTGGCTGACTGAGGAGGCCAAATCTCTTGACACTGGAGTTGTAAGCCACCTGGGGTGGGTACTGGGAACTAAATTTAGGTCCTCTGGAAGAGCAGCAAATTTCCCTCCTGCTGAGCCATCTCTCCAGCTCCTTGGGTTTTTATTTGTTTTGTTTTGCTTTGCTTTGTGTTTTGTTGTTTTTAAGTCAGGATGTTGATACATAGCCTGGAGCTGGAATTCACTTTGTAGACCACAATGGCCCTGAACTGTCTTTGAACTCAAATGTTCCTTAAGTACCATACTCAGCTAATGTTCACTGTCTCTAGGCTCCCGTTATCTCGACAGTTCTTCAATCATGCCTTGTCTTTCACAACCTTGACACTTTTCAGTTTATGACTAGGAATCTAGTAGGATGTACTTCAGCTTGGACTTACCTGTTTTCTCATTATTAGATTGGTTTTACAGATTTTTTTTTCATATTTTACTTAAAAAAGAAAGGTAGTCTGTCCCTCTCATTGCTTCCAGTCAGAGGATTATGATATTGACATGTCTAATTTCTAATGATTGTTGAGCATGATCATTTGGTTAATATGGTATTGTTACAAACTTATTAGGACTCTGGCAGCCCCAACAAGCTGGGCTTGTTCTATATTATTAATTATAATCCATCTGTAAGTAATAATTGCTCCTTCCCTCCCATATTTGCTTATTTAATTGTTTCTTATTTCAAAATAAACTCATGAATATTTATTATATTCCTTGGGTTGATATAATACTATCCTTACGCCTTTGCTGATCAGATGACTACCCGATTATGTATCCTTTTCAGGCCAACCTCTGACAGAAAAAGCAATATTTTAAAGAAAGACACATGTGTCCTATCCTTTTGACTACCAGACTGTTGAAAACATTGGACCCCAAAGAATTTAAAATTCCCCAGTAATTCCATGCTGGGGGAAGGGAAAGATACCAGTCTGAGGAGGTGTTTGCTTCTCAGGAAGAGACTTCACACAGTTCTGACACCTTAAATAAACATATGTGAGGCCACCAGATGTAACAATTACCTAATTTATTCTAATATAATAAAAGCTCAAGAGTCATAAATTGAGGTAAAAACCTGATGAAAAATCCAAGGAAAGTGGAGTAATTGGCTGACCCTCTCTCCACATTTTTCCCCAACCACCGGTAGCAGAAAATCCCCTGAAACTCCTCCTCCTCTCTTCCCATCCCCTCTCACCCCCTCCTATGTCCTCCAAGAACTCTATGGTTAATCCCACCAACCAATCACTGACTCTGTCCTTTCCTCCAGGGTGGCTTTTTGGCATAGTGGATTGGCAGTATGAACAATTCTCCTGCAATATTTCACCAATTTTATCTAAATAAAAAAGAGTGGTTTTGAACCATGGAGGCTATATATATAGCATGGAGGTCCCTAGGACGACTGTGGCTTATAATAAATTTCTGTTTTACTCAATTATTGAAAAAAAAATAGCCAAATGAATGGAAACACATGAACTATGAACCAAAGGCTGAGGGGCCCCCAGCTGGATCAGGCCCTCTGAATAGGTGTGACAGTTGATTGGCTTGATCAGTTTGGGAGGCAACTAGGCAGTGGGACCAAGTCCTGTGCTCATTGCATGAGTTGGCTGTCTGAAACCTAGAGCTTATGCAGGGACACTTGGCTCAGTCTGGGAGGAAGAGACTGGACCTGCCTGGTCTGAGTGTACCAGGTTGATCGCAGTCCTCAGGGGAGGATTTGCCCTGGAGGAGGTGGGAATGGGGGGTGAGCTGGGAGTAAGGGGAGGGGGTGGGAGGGGGGAGAATAGGGGAACCCGTGACTGATATGTAGAACTGAATGGTATTGTAAAATAAAATAAATAAAATTTTTAAAAAAAGGAAAAAAAAGAGTGGTTTTAATGCTAACAATGCAAAACTAAATATGATAAAAACAATTATCATATAAAAAATACATTCACAATGTCCAGTTCATTAGTATTTGGCAATTCACAGAAAGTACTCTGTTATCTATCTTATATTGGTGAGTCCAAAGTTTTGTACCTAATTTACTTTCTATCATAACTAAGAAAAACTGTAACTATAACTATCTGTCTTCAATCCCATCAGATACCCAAGAAGGATACAATATTACCTGAGTAAACAGGAGGTGCAGAGCAAACAATTTCCAAAACTATGAGAAATGACAGAAGCAGCTGGCTGCCTGGACAGTCACCCAAGTTTCCTCTGTAATGTTGAGGCATCCATCTTTGGCCTACATGCCTAGAATATCTGACAGACTTTTCTGTGAAGCAGGAATTTTGAAGGACTGTCCTACCTTGTCTTGGCAAAGTTCAGCAGTCTTATTCCTTTGTGTCCTGCTTGTCCAGTTTATACAGTATACTGTGAGCAATCAAGGCAAGGGCAGTTTCTTGCCAATATGGCTAGCTTTTGCCACAATGAAAGCAAACTCCATAAGGAGGGTCTTCGATGCCCATCACCCATCATCCTTTTATGAAGTAGATTGGTGCTGCCAGGAGCAGATGTGTCTCATGAAAAGCCTTATGTTACCAAAACATTTTAAATATCATATTTGGCAGGTCTTTGAAGTGTTTGAAGATCACTTATCTATCTAAAATATATCTCTGTATGACCTTCAAAACATATTTAACATGATTATAAGTTTAATGTTACAGATGACTAACTATTAACATGTATTTCTTTATTATCCTAAATAGTTTTCAAGGACTAGAACTTTACATTACATTTTTCAATGAGCTGCGTAGGTACAATAACTTAAACAAGAAATAGAAACATATACTACAATAGAACCTTAAATTTGTATCAATGTATAAAAATATCTTAAATAAGATTAGAAACTTATACATAGTATAACAAAAATATTCTAAATTTGTATCAATATACAAAAATCCATACAAATGCAAAATATTTGAGACTAGTAGTTGCTTTTTTAGTTTGAAAGTAGACTCAGTAATCTATCTTTTTATCCTATCATTTCTATATCCTTCCTTTTCTTTTCAGAATGAGATCCCTGAATCTAATTTCCTTTGCTCAGTTCTTCCCTGACCATGAGCAATAACAACTTGTGACCAACTTCCCTAAGCGATGACAAACATCCATCAAATGACCCAAAACCACCCACCCCACCTCTTGGGAATATGGGCATCATGTTTTTAAAGTTACTTCCCCTGTCTGGGTGTGACAGCATCTTTTAGGGCACCCTGAATATTTGGGATAAAGATCAAGTTATGGGAGAGCTAGCTATATGCAGTCTGGGTGTGATGGGAGAGTGCAAGCCTTAGCTGAAGTCCTGACTGGAGTAGTCTATGAGGCTGGACCATCTTAGCTAATTGTTTTGAAGTTGTCCTGAGCAGTTTGCCGTCCAGAGCCTATCTACATGTGGTGTTTGTCAGCTTAGTGGTATTACCACAATCCATATGGATTCATCATTGTGGAGCCCCAACATCCTGTTGGAGACTTCAAAGGTCACTGTTAGGAATGGTCATGGTTCATTGCAGGAAACTTAAATATTTTAAAAGTCATATGCAGCAGATATTGGAGGGGTTAAAGGACCACAATTTGTTAAGTACATCTAGGGTACACAAACTTAATTCCTAACTACCTAATTTAGACTCAAACTCAAAATCACATATAGGAAGTGAGATGAAGCCTATTTCTAGAGTCAGTAGCACTCTGTGTGACTGTTAATATCATGGCAGAAGATTTAAATATATATATATATATATATACACACATATATATGTTAATCTTATACATTTTGAGATAATATTTAAAGAGTGAAAATAAGACCAAAACATTATGAGATTAATGGCAATAGAATGGTCCCTAATTTTGGTTTTTCTTCTGTCCCATACCAGGTGGCTCTTCTGACATGAGACAGAGATCTTGGATTTTGCTTTAACAAGCATGCTTTGGTTTAAAGAAGGAGAGAGCCACGCTGTAACTCCAAAGCCAGCTTTTGTTCTGGAACTCCAAAAAGCCATTTGTCTGTAGAGAACAGTAGAAACAAACATTTGGGAAGATTTATGAGATTGTATACTATTGGAAGTATGCAATACCATTAGGCCAATTTACTCTTAGGGCACTTTCTCTGGGTTATTCGTTTTTCTTTCTCGTGTGTCTCATTTGTCCGGTAGTCTTCAGATTCCTTAGTTGGATGCTTTTCTTCTCCTAGGAAGACAAAAACAAAACCCTGCCTCAACCTTAACTTTGGGGCATCTTCCTTTTGTCAGGTTGAATTGCCACACAGTTTAATTTCTAAACTCCACAAAATGAAACACATCCATTTGCCAAATTTAATTTCTTTGAGTACCCTTAGGATTACTTCCTGCAGGTAGTGGAGTTTGGCTATACAAAGAACAAGTAGGATATTTCCTTATAATTTCCTTGGCTTGTTGCCAAGTGATAGAAAAATCTTTCTTTAAATTCTTGCTATTAACATGGTTTTATTATGAAATTCGGAGGCTTCTAGAACATTTCCTACCAACAGCTGACCAATTTCATCATTACCTTGTACTAGAGGGCTTGGTAGGTCCATATAGGTTATGATATGTATTATATAAAAGGGATAGTTTCTATTTCTAATTATTTCTTGTAATTGAATAAATAACAAAGTTAATTCTGAATTATCTGGAATAAGTTCAGTGGTTTCAATATGTAAAACAACTGTTTCTGCATATTGAGAGTCAGTAACTACATTAAGAAGTTCAGGAAAATCTAATAATAACCATGAGATTAGTATATAATTTTGACTTTTGAACAGACCTATAAGGGCTTTGAGCCACTTTATTTAAATTTCCTGATTTATACCCTGCCTTTCCTGATTTATTTGGCATCAGTATAGAATGTAGGGGCACCAGAAACTGGTGTTCCTCACACAATGTGAGGAAGAATCCAATTAGTTTTTTTTTTTAAATAAACTGAAGTATCTTGCTTTGGGGGTATTTGTTGCTAATCTGTCACAAGAAATTACTGGGAGCTCTTTGCCAATGTTTGTTTTCTGCCCATAATGAGGCAATTTCATCATTAGTAAAAGTTTACTACAATTTCTACTGAGTCTATTCCTGTTAATCGATAAAGTCTTAATTTTCCTTTCAGAATCAATTCAGAAACCTTTTCTACATAGGTCTTTAATTTTTTACTCTGTTTATGTGGCAAAATATCCATTCTAAAATATTATCTTCTCAAGCCGGGCGGTGATGGCGCACGCCTTTAATCCCAGCACATGGGAGGCAGAGGCAGGCGGATCTCTGTGAGTTTGAGGCCAGCCTGGGCTACCAAGTGAGTTCCAGGAAAGGTGCAAAGCTACATAGAGAAACCCTGTCTCGAAAAAAAAATATTATCTTCTCTCTGCATAAGAATTATTGTAGGAAAAGGCATAAAGAGTAGTATGACCAGGATACAATCAAGCTCTGGATCCAAGTAATCCACATGTGCATCCTGTAGTTTATTTCTACCAAAGTCAATTCTCTCTCTGCCTCAGCTGATAATTTTGCTGGACTGTTTAAGTCCTTATCACCTTGTAAGGTTTGAAATAAATTACTTAGTTCTTGAGTTGTTAATTCAATTCTGGGCCAGAGCCAGTTAATATCTCCCAGCAATTTTTGAAAGATTATTAAGAGTTCATAATTGATATTTCCTGATTTGTACTTTTTGTGGTTGAATTTTTTGTAAACCTATTATACATCATAGGTACTTAATAGAATCTCCTCTTTGTATTTTTTCGGTAGTAATTTGTAATCCCAACAAGGCAAAATTTTCTTTGCTTCTTCAAACATTTTTTTTTTTTTTTTTTTTTTTTTTTTGGTTTTTCGAGACAGGGTTTCTCTGTGTAGTTTTGCGCCTTTCTTGGAGCTCACTTGGTAGCCCAGGCTGGCCTCGAACTCACAGCGATCCGCCTGGCTCTGCCTCCCGAGTGCTGGGATTAAAGGCGTGCGCCACCACCGCCCGGCTTTCTTCAAACATTTTTTTCTTAAGGTATTTGCATCTGAATCAGCTGGTAAGATATCATCCATATAATGATAAATTATATATTGAGGAAACTGTTTACAAATTATGTCCAATAGCTATTGTACAAAATATTGACATATGGTGGGGCTGTTTAACATCCCTTGTGAAAGAACTTTCCACTGATGCTTTTTAACAGGCTGGGAATTATAAGTAGGCACTATGAAGGCAATTTTTTCTCTATCCTGTTCTTGTAAAGATATAGTTAAAAAAAAGCAGTCTTTTAAATCAACCACTATAATAGATTATCCTTTAGGCAATAGAGAAGGCAAAAGAATTCCATGCTGTAAAGAGCCCGCTGGTTGAATCACCTTATTTATGATGATTCTTATATTTTATTTAACTTATATAAGAATATAAATATATTCTTACATATTTAAAAAATTTTTATTTATGTGCATTGGTGTTTTGTCTGAATGTATATCTGTATGAAAGTGTCAGGTACTCTGGATTTGGAGTTACAGACAGTTGTGAGCTGCCATGTAGGTACTGGGAATTGAACCTGGGTCCTCTGGAAGAACAGCCAGTGCTCTTAACCACTGAGCCATCTCTCCAGCCCCATATATTCTTGTATTTTATAACTTAAAACTGTTAACTTTCTCCATTTTCCAGATTTCTTTCTAATTACAAGTATAGGAGAATTCCAAGGACTGGTCAATTCTTCAACATGTTGAGCATTTAGCTGCTCCTGTACCAGCTGTTCTAATGCCTGTAATTTTTCTGATGTCAAAGGACATTGTTCCAACCAGACAGGTTTGTTAGTTAACCATTTTAAAGGTAGGGCTGTTGGTACCTTTGAAAGATC
This sequence comes from Peromyscus maniculatus bairdii, assembly GCF_049852395.1. Lineage (NCBI taxonomy): Eukaryota > Metazoa > Chordata > Mammalia > Rodentia > Cricetidae > Peromyscus > Peromyscus maniculatus. The sequence continues at coordinate 99,652,521 of NC_134855.1, read as the reverse complement.
ACCAACTGTTGTTCCCTGCTTATGTGCAACCTGAACAGTCTGTGACCAATCTTGATAATATGTTTTAATATTTCTCTCAGATCATTCCTTATTTTATGGTTTATTTCTGAGATTGGAGGAATGTTAATCTGTGTTTTCCATTGCAACAAATCACAATTCCATAAATTCATTGCTATGTTAGTCACGTATGGTTTTAATTTTCCTATCTGTCCTTCTGGCCCTATATGCTCAACTCACCTTGCACTTTTTTTTTTACGTGACATAAAGTTCCAGTTCCTAGGAGCTAACATTTACCTCCTGAAGAGGCCAGTTTTGATGGCAAGATTTTGGTGAAATTATTGATACATCTGAACCTCTATGTCTACCAAATCCTCAATTATTTTTTAATAAGTCTTTTTTTTAAGATTTATTTATTTATTATGTATACAGCATTCTGTCTGCATGTTCACCTGCAGACCAGAAGAGGGCGCCAGATCTCGTTGCAGATGGTTATGAACCACCATGTGATTCCTGGAAATTGAACTCAGGACCTCTGAAAGAACACCCAGTGCTCTTAACCTCTGAGCCATCTCTCCAGTCCCCAAATCCTCAATTTTGATGCCATTTACATATATTTTTACCTTTGGTCTCTGATCACTTACAGAAGTTTTCCAAAATACTTGTTTTCTAGTCTCTCCTGAAAATTTTGTTTTGTCTACTGAAGCTGTTCTGTCATCAAGAGCAGTGTGGTTTTAACAACAGGCATTAGGTCTTTAAATTGCTCTGTGGAGGAGTTCTCCCATGTTGACAGGGAATGATTGAACCAAACTTGACACTGGAGCCTTGGAGTGGCTCCCCAAGGTGTTTCCCGATGGCAAAGGGTTATCTTGCCTTTCCCTTGTTGATCTGCATTCATCTGTTCAATGTCGGCCTTTGCCATACCTTTTGCATACTCCAGAAGGCTGAGGCCTTCTGTTTGGATTATCTCTGGAAAAAACATTGTTTCTAGGAATGCCTTGCCTAGAACCCTTCTTATATGACCTTGTTTACCACAATTAAAACATCTGACATTTTGATCTTAAAATTTCTAGAAATTACTTCTCCTATCAAAGCAGCATCATAAGCATGAGATCCGATATCAGCTGCATTTTGGATCTATTCATCTATGGATGATATGCCGATCTTTGCCTTAAAGGCTTAATCACCCTTTTGCATTCTGAATTAGCATTTTCAAAAGTGAAAGATTCAATTAATAGTTCTCTAACTTCTTGATCTGATATCATTCTGTTTATAGCTGAATTTAATCTTTGTAAAAAAAAAATCAGTGAAGGCTTCTTTTGGGCCTTGTATAATATTAGTAAATGACTCAGCTCTTTTTCCTGATTCTTCAACCCTGCCCCAAGCATTCAAAGCTGCTGTACAGCCTAGGGCCAAGGTGTGATCATCAAATGTAGACTGTCTTTGCAAATCAGCATATTGTCTTGAGAAATTTCAATACCTCTATCCCTGCTTTGTTGTTCTGTGATCCTAGCTTCCTTTCTCCACCACGTTTTCCATTGTAACTGAGGACCAGCTTCTAATATTGATGTAACTAAATCTTTCCAGTCTTGTGGAATAATCCTGTTCCAAGTTGCTCAATTTAACATTTGTTTCACAAAAGGTGAATGCATACCATATGAAATGACTGCTTCCTTAAATCTTGCATTTCTAATAACCTTAGGCTGTTCCTCTTCAGTTTCATAATTTAATGGTGTGGTAGGTTCTGCTCTAATTTCCTCTGTGTCTGAGTATCTTTCTTATTTTCATTAGTAGGTCTTTCTAAGACTTGTACTTTATCAGTAGTAAGTTTTTCTCAGGCTTATATCTTATCAGTAGTAAATTTTTCTAAAACTTGTATCTTATCAATAGCAAGTTTTTCTAAGACTTGTGTCTTGTTAATAGTAAGTCTTTCTAAGGTCTATATCTTGTTAGTGAAACTACCACATTTGGCACAGTTATCAGACCATTTTAAGAATAAAATATGAATTACCAAACTGATAATAATTATGATCAATATCATGTCAATTCCAGATAAATTGTTTATCCTCTCATTTATTTTTTCCATTTGCAAGTAATTCATAGTAGCACTAAACAGGGTCCTAGTTCCCTGCATTGTGATATTTCCAATTCTTAACATGGGAAAGATCCTACCCCCCTTTATTACATCCTAATTCCCCATTTAAAATTTCTCAAGTGTCTTACCACCTCTGATGACACTGACAGCATAGGCAGGGATGTGTGAGGGTGGGGGGTGGGGGGTGGGTGTCCAGCTGCTGTAGTGGCAGCACTGTGGACGGAGGAGGTGTTGTGGTGCCGTGAGCTGTGCCATTTCCACACTTGGGCTGGGGGCCAGTGTGGATGCTTATGCGCCACGTCTGAAGGGGCTGAACTGTCTGAAGAGCTAATGTAAGGAACCTGGTAGAAGAAATCTACATGGTTGGTACGCAGAGTGTGATAGGACCACCTGCTTGCTGCTAGCAGTGGTGGAACAGCTGGTCAGGAGTATACTTCTCTTGTAGCTGCTGCACTGCAAGGCTGGGCATGGCCAGGCCACTCAGCAGCAGCTCAGTGTTTGCCTTAGTTGTTTTTCTGTTGCTATGATAAAGTACCATGACAACTTATAGAAGGAAAGTTTATTTTAACTAACGTTTCCAGAGTCTGTAACAGTGGGGGAGGCATAGCAGTACGAAGGCATGGCAACCTGAGGAGGAAGTTTGCTGATCACCTTTTATACACACACAGGAAGCGGAGAGAGCAAGCAGGAAGTAGAGCGAAGCTATAACCCTCGAAGCCCACCACCAGTGATGTATTGTGAGGGCTAAAGTTATGTTTTATGTTTAAGTTACGAAACTTGAGAGATCAATAAAACAAAAATGCCTCTAACCTGTCAGCCCCACTTGCCCACGGACAGATAACTTCCTAGAGTGCTGAGGGCTGTTGTTCACATAAGATAACAAGCCATGTGTTTCTACCTTTGTAAACAAGTTTGCTTGCCCCAACTGTACCGCATGTGCTTGATCTCATGTAGGAGTGATGCATAGGCAGGAATTACATCAGGATGGATGCTTGCCCCCCATTGGATGGAGGTAGAAAGTATGGGGTTTGCCTTTAGAAGCACTGGACTAACATAATTCATGGCCATTCTCTGGGAATCTCAGGTATGGACTTGGCCAGTATATACCATCCTGGCCAGTATTTAATAAAGCTTACTTCAAATTTGGCTAAAAAATTGTGGTAGTGGTATTATTCTCATGTGATGGAATTAACAGTACTTCTTCCAGCAAGGCTGCACCTCCTAAAGACTCCATAACCTTTCAAAACAGCACCACCAACTGGGGACTAAGTGTTTGAACATATGAGCTTCTGGGTGATGTTTCTCATTCAAACCACCACATTTGGACCCCTGGATCCATTGTCTCACAGCCATCTCATGAGGCAAAATGCATTTAGTCCAATTTCAAAAGTCCCTATAGTCTTCAACAGTTTCAACACTATTCAGAAATCCAAAGTCTCATTGAAATTCAAGGCAACCTCTTAACTGTGACCCCTCTATAAAATCAGAATATGAATTATACACTATCAATTTATAGTGACACAGAGTATACATTCCCATTCTAAAATGGAAGAATGGGGACACAGGGAGGAAAGATTGGACCAAAGTGAGATGGAAACCCAGTGGGGAAAATGCCAATCTTGTAGTTCTATTTCTGGTATCAGGGCTTCCAGTCCAAAGGGCTTAGAGTGCTCCTCCATCCTTCTGAGCTTTGTCATCAGCAGCCTCCCCTCCCCACCTCCTGTGTGAATCTCTCTTCTACAGATGTCTCTCAGCTCTACAGTTTCCAACATCCTGAGTCTCCACCACTGATGGGTGATGTCATTCTGTAGGCTGTGAATATGTGTTGCTCTGATTGGTTGATAGATAAAGCTGTTTGGATAAAGCTGGTGAGGCAGAATAAAGTTAGGTGGGGCATTCTAACAAGAGAGAGAGGAAGGAGAAAGACAGAACAGAGGAGATGCTGCTAGCTGCCACCAGGAGAAGCAAGATGTAAGGTACTGGTAAGCTACGAGCCACGTGGCAAAGTATATATTCATAAAAATGGGTTAATTTAAGGTGTAAGAGCTAGCTAGCGAGAAGCCCAAGCCATTGGGCCATATTTTAAAAATAATATAAGCCTCTGTGTGTTTACTTGGGTCTGAACAGCTGCAGGACCATGGGGCTGCGGGTGCCAGGCAGGACCAGGAAAACTTCAGCTACACACCACAACCCAGATGTCACCTTTAGTTCTTTATACAATGATTTTTCAGGGCCTCTTTACAGGTACTCCAGCCCTACCACATGTTACTAACTTACCTAGCTTCAGCAGCTCTCTGAAACTATGGAGGAAGAATCCACGACTCTCACTCTTGGATCTTTCATGCCTCTAAAGCCAGTACTATGTAGCTGTTACTGTGAAGTTTGGCTGTCAGTTTAGGATGGACCCTTGCCCTCTTGAATCATATTAGCAGCAATTTTTATATGCTATTGGTTTCTAGGAACAGGAAACCCCTTAGGTGCTCTTTCACAATCTAGAGGCTTAGCCAAGTGGAGTCCTGCCCTGAGAGTCCTCTTCCCCTTGTTCAGGTGCAGAGAAGGAGGTCTCTTTAATCATGCAAGTCTCCTTAACAACTACAGCCTTTCTTTCAGCAAGCATTTTGATTGCAACACTAAGCTTTCTAGTGTCCTTCTCCTCTCTAAACTATACATTTTGTATTTCTTCCTTCTCCAGTTGCTCTTTTTCATTGTAGACCTACATAATCATTATTAGTAATAACCACACCATAGATTCAATCTTATGCTGTCTTGAAATCTCCTCTACCAAAGAAATTATGCTTTTACTTTTAAATTTAGTTGCAGGAAAGTTCTTGGGACATGGGCAGAAAGCAGCGAGAGTCTAATAGGTTTTCTGCCCTCCCCCATAATAGGTTTCTGTGCTGACATAGTAAGCCAGATCAAGCTGAACTGAAAAAGTATAACATTTATTTGAGCAAAGCAGCTTCCAGGCAGGTTCTCTAGTCCCAAGATCGAGGCTGGAGAAGCTACGCTCACAAACAAACGAGGGGAGACTTTATAGGTTGTAGGCAAGGATTGATGATGTGTCTGCTACAAGCTGGGTTTGTGCCTGAGTATGGTCAAAAGCTGAGCGCTTTAGGCAGGGACTTGGGTGGCCAGCAACTTCAGAGGAGGAAGTTGAAGTAGCCGCCAAGAATTTGGAACTGGGCTTTTTGGCGTCTTTCCTTTCTTTGAAGACTGAGTGGAGGAGGTGTGGGCTTGGGGGGGGGGAGAGAGAGAGAGAGAGAGAGAGAGAGAGAGAGAGAGAGAGAGAGAGAGAGAGAGAGAGAGAGAGAGATGAGGCTTCCCAGATCATATAGGGGTGACTTGGAAGTTCCAACCAAAGTCTTTGCCAAAATATCACACAAAAGGTCTCTAGCCTAGTTGATAGTATTGTTCCCTTTGGAAACTTCTTGAGCCTGGCTTCCACAGTCTGCATTGCTCTCAGCAACTCTGTCTTCCAGGTTTCTACCAGAATGGCCCTTTAAACTCTGCTTACAGTATTCAACCACTTTTCTAGTCCAAAGTTCCAAAATTTTCACATTCCTCAAAACCCCAAAATGGTCAGGTTTTCACAGCAGCCGTCCCCCTCCCCTGGGCCTGGTACCGATTTCTATATTGGTTACTTTTCTGTTGTTGTGATAAGACAGCATGACCAGAAGCAGCTTGTAGAAGCAAGAGTTTGGGCTTAGAGCTCCAGAGGAAGAGTCCATAATGGCCAGGAAGGTATGGCAGCAGGCAGCTGGAGCAGAAGCTAAAAGATTATATTTCCTTTTTTTTTTTTTTTTTTTTGAGCTGAGGACGGAACCCAGGGCCTTGTGCTTGCTAGGCAAGCGCTCTACCACTGAGCTAAATCCCCAACCGAGATTATATTTCCACCAACACATAGGAAGCAGAGAGAAGAAACTAGACGTGGGCCACACCTATGGGCTCTCAAAGCCCCCCTCCCAGTAACACACTTCCTTCAGCACGTCTGTGCCTCCTCAGAACTGCCACAAACAGCACCACCAAGTGTTCAAATATCTAAGTCCATGGGGGCAGGGGCATTTCTTATTCAAAGCACCATAGGCTGTATTGAAATTTCCTTTGACAAAGGAATTAGTCCATTACTTTAAAATGTTATCCTCAAGCAAGCCCTGGTGCAGGCAGATGTGGTCAGATTCTTTGCTAAGATGTCACCGGCATGTCCTCTCGGCTACTTTAAGAGCCCTTGCTCCCCTTTGAAACCTCACGAACGAGGCCTCCACAGTATGTATTCCTCTCAACACTACTATCTCTCAGGCCCTGTTAATACCTGGCGAGATTAAGACCACTCACTACCACAATTTTGAGTCAAATTTGAAGCAAGCTTTAATTAAATACTGGCCCGGGTGATGGACTCTGGCCAGGACCATTCTGGGGTTCCCAGTGGCAATGACTCACATTTTGCAGAGGCTTATGAAGGCAAACCCATAAGGCTGTGTATTTCCCACCAGGTCCAGTCAGAGGCACGTATATATCCTGATGTACTTCCTGCCTGCGTACCTCCTGCCTACATGATCAGCACATCCAGCGTATCTGAGTCAAACACACTTGTTTAGGGGAGTGAAAACATGTGGCTTGTTATCTCCCGTAAACAACAGCCTCCAGCATTTCAGGAAGTAGCTGCTCTTGGGCAAGGGGCTTACAGGTTAGAGTCGTTTTGTTTTATGGATCTCTTAGGCACAGCAATTAAAACTTAAAACACAGCTTTGGCTCTCATGGTTCCTACTAGAACAGCCTGTTAAGCTCTGCTTACAGCAGTCAATGGTTTTTTTCAGTTCGAAAGTTCCTAAGCCATCTTTCAAAACCCAGCATGGTTACTTTCTTCACAACCTCAGTCTTCTGGGATCCACTTCAGAATTCATTACTTTTCTGTCTCTGTGATACAATACCATGACCAACTTATAGAAGGGAGGGTTTATTTTGGGTTACTGTTCCTAAGAGGGAATTCATACCGGTGGGGAAGGTGTGGCAACAACAGGCTTTGTGGGAGGAACAAGAGGCTTACTAATCACATCTTAGGGTGCTCAGAGGAAGCAGAAAGGAAGTAGGGTGAGGCCATAAGCCCTCAAAGCCCTACCCCAAGTGACATACTTCCCCCAGCAAGGTTCCACCTCCCAAAGGTTCCATAGCCTTGCAAAACAGCACCACCAACTAGGGACCAAGTGTTTAACTGTGTGGACCTATAGGGGCACATGCCTTATTCAAATCACCACAGTGTCATACAATGAAAAAGATTCTAGTTAATAGTAAAGTTGTATGTGGATGGAATAGAACCATCTCTGTATCATCACACGAGTCCTGTATCCTTTCCTTTTATTTGATGTAGTGATATTGCGTCTTCCAAACAGATGATGGCATCCCACAATGAAGATGCCACACGAACTATGATAAAGCCATTAAGCTGATTAACACCACCCAAAGATGGCTAGTTGAGATGATCCAGATTCACAGACAACTCCAGCAAAGACCTGAGACAAGTCCTGCACTTTTGCATTATCCAGAGACTAGATAACAAATGATACAGTTACCTCTCCTGGGACTTGACAATTAACCCAAAAAATTTCTTTTCAGGGTCCCCTAAAGATGTCTTTGCTCCCAGAATGTAGGAAGTAATTTTAAGAAAACAATGCCCACATTCCCAAGAGATGGGGTGGGTGGTTTTTGGTTGGTCAATGGCTTATCGATAATTGTCATTCTTAAGGAAGGTTGGTCACAAGTTGTTATTGTTAATGGCCAGAAAAAAAAATTAAAAAAAGGAGATTAGATTCAGGGTTCTTGTTTAAAAAAAAAGAAAGAAAAAAAAAAAGAGGATATAGATAATAGGTACATTTGAATCTACTCTGAAAAATAAAAGAGATATAGAAAAAATAGGATAAAAGGGTTGATTATTGAATCTATTCTGGAAAAAAGGAAGATATAGAAATGAAAAGATAAAAGGCAGATTATTGAATCTACTATTATAAAGAAACTTCTTGTTTTAAATATTTTACATTGGATTGGATTTTTGTATATTATATACAAATTTTGTATTGTACTCACCAAAATAGGATGAATAATAAATTTTTTTTGTCTGAATTTGTCAAATGTTAATGGACTGGGCCGGGCGGCAGTGGCACATGCCTTTAATCTGAGCACTTGGGAGGCAGAGGCAGGCAGATCTCTGTGAGTTCAAGGCCAACCTGGATTACAGAGTGAGTTCCAGGAAAGGGACAAAGCTACACAGAGAAACCCTGTCTCAAAAAAAAAAAAAAAAAAAAAAAAAAAAAAAAAAAAAAAAAAAAAAAAAAGAAAAGAAAAGAAAAGAAAAAATGTAAAAATGTTAATGGACTGGACATTGTTAATTTATATAATGGAGTTTTTTGTCTGAATTTGTCAAATGTCAATGGACTAGACATTGTTAATGTAATTCTTGACTGTGTATATTGTATATACTTTTTTCTTGTATTAGTTATAACTTTTTTATTTTAAACAAAAAAGGGAAATGTAGTGATATTGTGTTCCCCAATATGTTGTGCACCCTAATAAACTTATCTGGGGTCAGAGAACAGAACAGCCACTAGATAGACATAGAGGCCAGAAAATGGTGGCACACACACATCCTAGCCTTCTGGAGGCAGAGATCTGTCTGGATCTCTGTGAGATCAAGGCCACACTGAAAACAGGTAGGCATGGTGACACATGCCTTTAATGCCAGGAAGTGATGGCAGGAAGTAGAAAGGTATATAAAGTGTGAGGATTAGGAACTAGAGGCTTTTTAAGTTTTTAGGCTTTTAGCAGCAGTTCAGCTAAGATCCATTTGGATGAGGACTCAGAGGCTTCCAGTCTGAGGAAACAAGATCAACTGAGAAGTTGGCAAGGTGAGGTTGGATGTGGCTTGTTCTGCTTCTCTGATCTTTCAGTATTCACCCCAATACCTGGCTCCAGGTTTGTTTTTATTAATAAGACCTCTTAAGATTCGTCTACAATTTGATAATTTATTTTAGGAAATGTTTTCATGGCTATATAGAAAGGCCTGTGCAAAGAAGAACAATGAGCAATTGAAATGTGCAAGTCGGAAATAATGAACTTACAACCAGATTAATGTATTTCCTCGGATGTATTCTCATTTCTAAACCTCTATTCATTCAGGAAACACAAGGATTGTGTTGGTAGTAAGCATGGCCTTCTGTTTTGTTTTCCTGTCATAAAATGAAAGCTCTGTCTCTATTAAAACAAAAATTTGGCAGAATCACATTATTTTTCTCGAAAGCCATGCAACATTTCTTAAACTACAGAAACTATCATGTAACAACCATTCAAGTTGCAGAGTCTGCTGGTTACTTAGAGGGGTTATTTGCCTTTTCATCAGTGGGATTAATAACTTTTTCATCAATGGCATTAATGGAGTAGGTGTCAAAGATCAAGAGACTCACCTGCCTTGTGTAACGAGACAGATCTCATCATTTCAGAAAACTATTTCTTCCTAAAGAAGGGAATACGTTTTCAAGTGACTTCTTCAGATCCACCTGAGTCTAAAGTTTAAGTGAAGCATATAATAGTAAATGGAAATGTGTCTTGGATCCACAAAGGGGCAGAGTGAATGAACCCAGGAATGAATGGTCCTTTGGAGGGGCAGCCAGTGCTGTGACTGGCTGAGCCAGTTCTCCAGCCCCTCACTCGTGACTTTCTTATCCACAAATGCTCACTGAGTTCTATCAATTCTGCGTTTGCCTGGATTGGAGCCTAGTATATGCCAGCCACTTAACAAATGTGAAATAATGCATGAAACAAAATAAGAATTATGGGGTTGGAGACAGCTCGGTGGTAGAGCATGCATTAGTATGTGTGAGGCCTAAGAGTTTGCTCCTCTTTAAATCCTATGAGAATGATCTCTCTACCACTTATAGCATCCACGGCTCCTTTTCAAGATCATCCACAGTTTGGTCTCTGCTTATCCAATATTTCTTCTAAGTAATACTTCTCAGAAACTCTATGTTCCACTCAAATTTCTTAGACATCTCTCACACATACTCCTGTTCTCACCGTAAGTCCTATTTTAATCATAGTCTCAATCACGCAATACTTGTATCTTCTTCATTTCAGAGTGTTCCCAATATAAAATATCCCAAACCAAGTGTTCCCAGACTGACGGGATAAGCTTTCAGTCATGTTCTCTTATGGCTTTATACTGCTCTCTACATGTATAAAACCTTAGCGTTCCAGTTAGTGCTGGTTTCAGGTGGCTTTCTATTGCTGTGATGAAACAGTGCTGACCAAAAGCAGTGTGGGGAGGAAAGGACTTGTCAGCTTCCAGTGAGTTGTCATCCATCATGAAGGGTGCAGGAACCCGGAGTGTGGAGCTGAAGCATCGACCAGCCATGGAGGAATGCTGCTTACCGGCTTGCTCCTCATGGCTTGCTCTACCTGCATTCTATAGCACCCACAACCATCTGCCCAAGGATGGCACTGACCCCAGTGGGCTGGGCCCCCATCTATCAATTTAGCAATCATGAAATGCCACCCCCCACCCCACAGGCTTGCCTCCAGGCAATTTGATGGAGGCATTTCCTCATTTGAGCTTCCTCTTGACTCTAGGCTGTGTCAAGCTGACAAAAATTAACTGGGACAGTATGTATTTACTTCAGTCATTATGTCTAATTATCTTACCTGAGTCCATTCGTATAGTCTAGTTCTCTAGCCATGCACAAGTTGAGGGACAGTCCATGAGCTGCAATTCTTTGCATACCATCCAGTATCTAGGTGAGCTAACTGAGGACAACTGTTCGACCTTGTAACTTTGAATTATGCTCCAAAAGGGTTCTGACATCCTCTTCTGGCCTCCATGGGTACTAGGCATGTAAAAAGGTGCACAGACATATGTTCAGGCAAACCACCCATACACATACAGTTTTTAAAAATCCATTAATGAAAAATAACTATGGGGTTAGAATGACCCTACCTTGCCTTTTAAAATATTCTTATTAAATTTTAGAGAATTTCACACAATTTATTTTGATCATATTCACCCTTAACTCCTCCATATCACTCTTCCCAGATCTTTCCCCTACCTCCCCCCATTTCTCCTTCTCCTCTTCTTCTAAATAACCCATTGAGTCCAATTTGGGCTGATCATATACTCTTATGTGTGGTGCCAACACACATAACCAACACAGGTTAACCTCCTGGGGACCACATAATCAAAGAAGATTGGCTCTCTCTCCTCCAGGACCCCCAAATATCAGTTAGGGGTGGGGGCTCACGAATCCGTTCCCTTCCCATGCTACAAGGTTGACTGGCTTGATCTTGGGTCTTTAATTTTTTTAAAACTAGATTTATTCTTTTTTTCATTGTATGTGTGTTTTGCCTACATGTATGTCTGTGCGCCACATGTGTGCCTGGTGCCTCCATAGCAGTCAGAGAGACTATTGCATTCCCTGGAACTGGACTCCTATCTGGTTGAGAGCTACCATGTGATAGGAATCGAGCTGGTCCTCTGGAAGAGAAAGAGTGTTCTTAATTGCTGAGTCATTTTTTCCAACCTTTGTGCAGGCAACAACAGCTGTTGTGAGTTCATGAGTGCAGCTCTCTTGTGGTGACCAGAGGACATCGTTTCCTCTGGAACCCTGCCTCAGTTCAAAGTTCACTGCTAAAATCTGCCGTTTGTTTTCTGTTGGATAGTTATCTATTGAAGAGGTAAGAGTTTCTGTATCTGATAAAGAAGGTTGGGCAAAAATTAATGGAAAGATAATAGAGAAATAATTATCATTTAAATATCATCACAGCCTACATTTTACCAACAAGGAAACAGATTTGAATTATGAAAATTATATAGCTAATTCCAGGTGGAGCCAGGACAAATGTTAACTTAATCAGATATCTTAAAAACCTTGAGTGTGTGTGTGTGTGTGTGGGGGGGGGGTTCTCTTTAAAATTTCATTTATTTATTAATGGAATAAATTTACTTTAAAATGGGATTCATTCATACAAGTGACAGAAAGTCAAACCACACAAGTTACAAAGTAAGTACATTTCTGAGCCCGACTGCAATCCCCACTCAAGTTCTTTTTTGTTATCTTTGCGAGCCATTTCTGCCTCAAAGGCTGTAACTGCTGCTTTCCACAAGGTGGCAGCATTGCTTACTCCTCAGCAGCCTCTCCCCAAGGCCTGCGCGGTCCTGACAGTTCAGGGGCACTGACGAAGATGGAAGCTGTCATCTTGATGTCACAGTCAGTTCCTGGGACTGAAAGGCCAGGTCAAAGCCAGATGCCCAACTCATGCAGGGAAACAGGAAGTCAGAGCTGTGTCTGTGGAGAGAGACTTCAGGAACTGGGTCAAGGACAGGAAAGGAAGCAGTGGGTAGTGAGCAACCCGGAGACCTAGCTACCTCCTGTCCCCGTGGAGGTCCTGGAAGATCTGATGTCCAGTTTCATGAAAATGTGTGTCTGTCTGTCACACCACGCATCCTCCCTTCACAGCAGACTGGTCCCAACCGAGAGTCTGTCTGCACGGGATTCCTCATGAAACCTCAGGGGTTTGGGGGCTAGGAAGTCAGGCTGGAGAGCGCCTGTCTTTTCTTTTTTCTTTCGTCTGTTGTCCTTTTCTATGTTTCCTCTTTCTTTTATTTCCTTTCTCACCTGTGGTGGTTTGAGTGAAAATGGCCCCATAGACCCATAGGGAGGGACACTGTTAGGAGATGTGGCTTTGTTGGAGGAAGTGTGTCTCTGGGGGTGGACTTCGAGATTTCAGATGCTCAAGCCAGGCTCAGTCTCTCTCTCTCTCTCTCTCTCTCTCTCTCTCTCTCTCTCTCTCTCTCTCTCTCTCTCTCTCTCTCTCTCTCTCTCTCTCTCTCTCCTGCCTGCAGATGTAGATGCAGATCTCTCAGCTACCCCTCCAGCATCATATCTGCCTGCATGCTCCCATGTTCCCACCATGAACCTCTGAACAGGAAGCCACCCCAATTAAGTGTTTTCCTTTATATGAGTTGCTGCGGTCATGGTTTCTTCACAGCAATAAAACCCTAACTAACACACCACTCTTTCATTTTTTTCTCTTTTTTCCATTCATTCTTTCTTTCTGTGGTTCCTGAGGATTGGCCCTGGGGCTACCTAAACAACAAAACAAGGCCTGGATCCTCTGTACGCATACAGAGAGACAGAGAGAGTCAGACAGAGACAGAGACACAGACAGAGGGGAAATCCAACTACAGGGTTTTAGGAAGTTGTAAGCAGGCTGATGTAGGTGTCAGAATCTGAACTCAGGCCCTCTTCAGAGCAATACAGGCTCTTAACCACTGGCCTGCCTCTCCTGTTATCATGTCTCTTTTAAAATCACAGTGGACAGACCTGAGAAGATTGCCTGCTCTGGCAGCCTGCTCATTAATATCTAGAAAAGCAGTTCTCAACCTGTGGGTTGTGACCTCTTTGGGGGTTGAATGACCTTTCACAGGGCTCATCTAAGAACTTCTGCATATCAGGTGTTTGCATTGTGATTCACAACAGTAGCACAATCAGTTAGGAAGTAGCAACAAAAATCATTTTATGGTTGGGGGTCACCACACTATGAGGGTCACAGCCTAGGAAGGTTGAGAACCACTGCTCTAGAAGATCACACCCATCTTTATTAAGCTCTTCTCTTATCATGTGACTTGCTTTGTTTTGTGAAAGGTGACTGACATCTCTGGAGGGTCCTGTGGCCAAAGCTTTGAGAGGAAGAATGTGCTCTTTTGTGTGTCCTCACTTCTGGGCTTGCTTTTCATTTGGTTTTGGTTTGTTCTTGAGACAATGCCGTGTTACATAGTCCAAGCCTGCACTTGCTACCCCCCTATTTTAGTGTCCTGAGTGCTGGGACTTCTGTCCCCCTTTGCCTCTGTTCTCACAGTCTGGTGATGACCCAGCAGTCTGGAAGACAACTCAGAATAACTCTGCTGATCAGTGCACATGCTGCGCAGGTGAAATGTAAACCTCTGTGTTCTAAACTGCTGACATGGGAGTTGTCGCTGCAGTTCAAACACACATACATTTTAGTGGGCTCAATATCACTCCCGTGGGGGAAAACTGCTCCTCAGAGGGTGAAAGCCATATCTTCATATGTCCAAAGCATGGGTATCTGTACACTACACAACCAGATACATATCTGCATTCAACTATTGGGGGAGATGAAGGAGAAAAGTCTAACCAGGCTCCTTTAGGAGATGATAGTGAGATAAAGATTCAGAAGCGTTGATCTATAATGAGCAGGTTATTAAATCTGGGGTGCAAGGGTGTTAAGTCTGGTGGTTCGTCCAAATCTCCTGGAGTGGTTTTTAAAACAGTGATATTCAACCCTGCTTCTCAGATCCTAAGTTCATTGGTGGAATCTACATGTCTTTTTTTTTTTTTAAAGATTTATTTATTATAGGGCTGGAAAGATAGTTTGGTGTTTAATAGCATTTGCTGTTCTCTAAGAGCATCCAAGTTTGGTTCCCAGTACCCACATGGCAGCCCCCAACCTTCTGAAACACTGGTTCTGGGGGATCCAACGCCTTCTACTGGCCTCTGTGGGTATCCATACATATGTGGTGTATACTCACATAATCACATACACAGAGATGCATAAAAGATGTACATAAGGAAAGATATATATATATATATATATATATATATATATATATATATAATTTTTATGTGTATGTGTCTTCATGAGATTATGTACACCATGTGTACAGGAACCTGCAGAGACCAGAAGAGGCTGTTGGATCCCCTAGAACTGGAGTTACAGGCAGTTGTGAGCCACTATGTGGTTGCTGGGAATCAAACCTGCATCCCTTAAACCTGGATCCTTTGTAAGAATAGTAAGTGCTCTTAACTGCTGAGCCATCTCTCCAGCCCCAACACACTTTTTGCTTTTTAAAGCCCCCGTGTGGTTCTAATCTCCAGGAGGGCTAAGAAGCACTGTATCCAGTGTTCTAAAGGCTAGCAGCACTGTTTTGGCGAGGTTGAGGATCCACGTGAAAAGCAGAGACATAGCCCAGAGCTCCAGGAGTGCCTGGCATGGAGCAGACTCATTTCTCCTTTCTGCCAATTATCCAGCCCTCACAAAAGACACTAAAGAGCTGGCTTCATCAAGAAGAGACAGCAGTGTCCGTTTTCCATCTTTCATCGCTCCCATTTCATGACACACTGTTGGAATGCACTGCATCTTTCATGACTCATTTGGAAAACATAAGAAGGAAAAAAATAAATGGCTGTGGTTATTCCTGGCCTAGAACCCACAGTCAGCATTTTCTGCACAGACGCAATTTGGAAGTCATCTCTGTCTTCAGCTGCTGAGTTCTGAGTTCTTATTGGATGAGTTTGAGCTATTTAACAGCATTCTTTATCTTCTGTATCCAGAGATGCCTGAGATGCCAGAGGGAGACTTTCACATGTATTGTAAAGGTTAAAAACTATGGAACTGAAAACAAACAAAAAACCAACTATGGGACTGGAGCATTGGCTCAGCAGTTAAAAGCACTGGATGCTTTTTCATAGGTCCAGGGTTCAGCTCCCAGCACCCAAATGATGGCTTCCAACCATCAGTTACTCCAGTCCCAAGGGATCCAATCCCCTCTTCTGACCTCTGAGGGTACCAGCGTGCAAGTGGTGCACCTACACACATACACATAAAATAAATAGTTTTTTTTTTTCCTCAAGACAGGTTTTCTCTGTGTAGTTTTGGTGCCTGTCCTAGAACTCACTCTGTAGACCAGACTGGCCTCGAACTCATAGAGATCCGCCTGCCTCTGCTTCCCAAGTGCTGGGATTAAAGGAGCGTGCCACTGTTGCCCAGCTGAAATTTATTTTTGAAAAATTAAAAATTAAACATTAAGAACTATTAAGAGGTCATTTTCTCCTCAGCATTGAAAGAGGTCCTGGCCTGGGCAAATCACAATAACAAGAGCTTATCATGGCTGAAGCTGGTATTAGATGGATCATTTTTTTTTCCCCTGAAATGTCACTTGCAATGGACAATGACATGGCTGTATGTTAATGAAGTGACTCCATTTTCAGTTAGTATGTCAAAACTGTAATGTGCTCATTAACCAAGATATCACTCTTGATTTGCCTTTTATGCGTGTTCACGGTAAAGTGTCTTTGAGAGTGCTTGTTTTCCTGAAAACACTTCCTTAAAGGTGTACATCAGGTGTCCTGATGTTATTTTGGTCACTGAGCACCTAACTTAAGGGCAAGTGTGGAGATATTTGTAGACAATGTGTGAAATTTCTTGAAGCAGTGATGAGAAAATTTCCAGGAAATTCTCTCCATAAAGTAGAGAGTCGGTGTCAGCTGTACAAGTTGACAGTTGCTCACAACTAGCCCACGTTTACTTTGCTGATGATTTTTGGCAGATAAAATAATTAAAAAGAATTTAACCTTATCAGTAGAGGCAAGGGTAGATTTGAGATGCAGAGATGCACAAAATATGGGGCTTGGAGAACGTAAATGCAAGTTCATCTGTAGCTCATTATCTCTAATTTCTTTTTCTATTTAATTGACAAATAAAAAGTATACACTTATCATGTGTAACATGCTTTGCAGTACACATGCTTTGTGGGTTGGCTCAATTGAACTAGTTGGTATAAATTGCCTCTCATTTGGAAGAATAACAAAATGCTGAGAAACTTTATCAGATTGCTTACAAGCCCGGTTTCTTTCTTTCTTTCTTTTTTTAAAGTGTTTTATTTTATTTATTTATTTATTTTAATTTAATTTAATTTTATTTTACAATACCATTCAGTTCTACATAACAGCCACAGATTCCCTTGTTCTCCCCCTTCCTGCCCCCCTCCCCTTCCCCCCACCCCCACCCCCATTCCCACCTCCTCCAGGGCAAAGCCTCCCCCCCGAGGACTGAGATGGACCTGGTAGACCCAGTCCAGCAAGCCCGGTTTCTTACCTGGGAAAAGTAACCCAGTGTCCATATAATTGACTGAGAGGTAGATGTACATCTGACTTAAGCTAAGTTAATTACATTTTCTTTCCTGGGAATTTAACACTGGAATGTGGAGTCCTGGGCTAGTTCCTGTTAGGCAGGGGAGTCAGAAAGTGTGAAGGGTTCAGATGGGGTTACCATTTTCCCCCAAGGAGAGAAGCAGAAGCTGAGGAAGTAAATCTCCAGAGAAGTCAGAAGACGTCACAGGGCCCAGAAGGGATGGAAACAGCATTTTCAGTCTTGCCTTAAGTCCCATGTCAAGTCCCTTGTGAAACCAGGCTGTCCTGAAGCTTTGTTGTCTCAGATACACCCTTCTTTGAAACAAGAGCGGCATCCTTCCACGCTCATGCAAGTTTGTGTGGGATTTTGTTCCTTACAAGCAATTGTCCCTGATTAAGAGAGCTGCCCCCGACAGGGCTAAACTCTGAAGGACGTAGGCCATATTTCCTGCAGGTGTCTGGCTTCTGAAAAATTTCCTAGAGTTCTCTAGATCAGCCTTCCAGGAGTTGAATTGGTTGTTTAGTACAACAGACTCCACAGGCTTTGTGGGCAAATGGTTCCTAAAGAAATGCTGAATGGCGTGAAAACTTCGCAGCAATGGGCACACCTGGTTAACCATGCACAGTCTAAACAACAATGAAAAGGTCTAAACATGTAGAAACTTGTGGGATTTTCTCTGGTTAACCGAACTCCAGCCTACTCGTATAGGCAGACTTAGAGGAGGTGTGCACAACAATGAAATATCCCACCCTAAAAGGATATGAAGATGGACAGAATAATCACAGCCATCCAGCTCTAACCCCTTTGCTTCTGCTTTAGACCCTTGACACCAATTATGTGAATGTGCTCACTCAGTACTGGGTAGCTTTTGCATTATAATTTGAACGTAGACGCCACAGGAAAACAAAAGGAAATGTACTGTCCCTTTCAGAATTCAGAATGTGAACTGATTTGCTGAGTTGTTTCTCTGGAATTACCAGGCAGCTGGAGAAACAGCTGGACCAGTTTCTGAACATCATCAACAAGGAAAAAAAGAATCCTTCCGGTCTGAATTACAATAAGGGTTTTCATCCGAATTTTATAGTATTGTTTAATAAATACAAAACATGATTTACTGGAAATTGGCAGCTTTCCTGTTACGTTATCAAGTGTCTTATGGAGCCGAGGCCAAATGAGTCAGAAGTTTCTGGATTCACTGAGAGTGATCGGTTTGGATTTTATTTTAAGGACTACAAAACCCAGTTTAAAGGAGATGAAGATTAGAGGCTGGATACATAGTGCATCTCTAGATGTGGTCTGAGTAGATCTCGAATGTCCAAAAAAGCCCAGCACTATAGATAAGAAGGACTGGAAAGGTTGGGAGTAAAGGAAGAAATGAATACCAGCATGTCTCCTGGGAAGGGAAGTGCTTTTTCTGGCAGCTTCTTTGGTCTTGATATTAATCATAGAAACTACACTGGACTCCATTCTCTTCATGTACAAACGGGGTCTGAAATGCTTCCTGTCAATCCTAGAGACATCTCTGAGGCACAGGAGGAAAGAAAAACTTACATTCCAAAGAGCAAATGTTTAATACCCCTGCCCATAAACTCCGAGACAGTGAATATTTTCTCTCTCTAATCTGTGTCCTTAAATACTTTTCTCTCTAACAGGGATAGAAAAAAACTGGTCTTATTAAGACAAAGTTTTATAATCCAAGGTTTAGTCCCAGTTTAAAACCTTATAACACAAGGCTTTTAGTCCCAAGGCTAGTGGAGCAGCTCAGAGACCTTGTGTAGCAGCATTCAGGTTCTGGGTTCTGTTGGACTTTGGAGCACAGAGTAGAGTCAAAAGACAGAAAACAGAGCCTGACCTCAACAGATGAGACTGTTCATTCATCTCAAACAGTGAAGAACAGTCAACTTCCTGACGGGATGGAGGTCCTGCGAAGGGAAAAAGTTGGCGACCTTTTATGGAGGTGAACTTGGGAATGGGTAAGCTGATGTAGCTTCAGGGGTCTACACGTGGGTCTTCAGCCTCTCCTTCCCGATACTGTTTTCCCAAACCGGACAGATTATCTTGAGAGACAGGCTGTCTGTCTCTGGTCTGACCAATAAAGGCTGAGCAAGGATAGCTGTAACTTCATAGAGATTCTGTTTTCACAGCTGAGACAGTCTATCAGGTTCGGTCTTTAGCATAAAAAAAGACTTATTTTGAAAAATCAAATGACCGTATTAGAGGGTTTATGTGTTTATTATCAGAATTGTTCTAGTTGCAGGAGACAGTCCTCTTCTGTGAGAACTGTGAGCTGTCCAGGGTATCTGAGGCTGTGCTCAGGAGGTTGAGTCTCTTTATCCAGCACTGCTCATGACTACAAGTGAAAACTCCTTTTGTTTTCTGCAGTCTTAATCTGTTATCTAAATCATGTAAGTGGGTCAGCTGAGCATACGAGAGCCAGAGACTAAAAGAATTGCATTAGTTATTTTGTATTTGCCGAACTGATGAGATACTTAGGATGCATGAAAATGATATTGACAGAGCTGGATTAATAGTTCAGCCGTTAAGAGCGAGTCCTGCTCTTCCAGAGGTCCTGGGTTCAATTCTCAGCATCCACATCAGGTGGCTCACAATTGCTTCTACCTCCAGCTCTAGGGGACCCAATACCTCTGGACTCCATGGGCACTGGCACTCATGTGCACATACCTAACCCCCACACACAACTAAAAAGAATAAAGCTAAACTATGATACTGACAACGATGGTTAAGATGAAGGTGGTAAAGGAAAGGAAATAGAACAAAGAATGGAAGAAACAGTTGAATGTTGTGGCATATTTGTACACCGTGTGAGGATGTATTACTGTGCTTGGTTTAATAAAGAGCTGAATGGCCAATAGCTAGGCAGGAGGTATAGTCAGGACTTCCGGGCAGAGAGAGAGAGAGGAAGTTGGAGGTGAATCTGGGTGCACATCACATCAGACGCTAACGAGACATGGAGGAAGTCAGGTATACAGAATGAAAGAAAAGTAAAAAGTCATGGAGCAAAACGTAGATTAATAGAAACAGGTTAACTTAAGTTATAAGAACTTGGTGAGACAAGCCTAAGCTGAAGGCCAAGCTTTCATAACTAGTAAGTCTCCATGTCGTTATTGGTGAGCTGGTGGCCGACAATAAAGCTTGCTGCAGTTGAAGCCCCAAGGCACTGGCTTGCAGACTCTAGCTGCTGAGGTGGCTGCAGCAGCCGTGAGTTTTGAACTACAGAGGTCAAGGATGGGGAGTCGGTTGAGTGACAGAGCACTTGGTCAAGGCCCTGTGTTTGATCTCCTGAACTGAAGGAAGAGAAAATTATTTACAGTCTGGACTTCCGGTTTGTATAATAACCTGGATTTTTTCCTTTAGCGCCCTCCCCCCATCTATTGACTGTTTCAGTCATCCGTTAACGTAACAGGGAAGATGAGGAAATGAAGTTAATAGTCGAGGCTGTATGTGCACCTTTTTCTTTGTACAAGCGCTTGTCTGCTTAAGTGCATTCTCACAGCAACCCCTCTATTATTACAAAGAAGGAAGTCAAGCTGGAAAGATGGCTCAGTGGATAAGAATGTTGACTGTTCTTCCAGAGGACTTTGGTTCGGATCCCGGCAGCCACATTGCCGCTCATGACTGTCTAGTTTTTTGGTCTGAGTTTATCAGATGTTAACGGACTGGACATTGTTAATATATATAATGGAGTTTTTTATCTGAAAAATGTTAATGGACTAGACATCATTAATGTAATTTTGGCTGTATATATTGTATATGCTTATTGGATAGTTTTTCTTGTATTAGTTATAAGCTTTTTTAATTTTAGACAAAAAGAGAGGAGATGTAGTGATATTGTGTTCACCAAAATATTATGTACCTTAATAAACTTATGGTGCACAGACATACATCCAGATGTATAAAACAAAAATAAAGCAAATTGCATTTAGTGGTGGTTCATGCCGTCAGTCCCAACACTTGGGAGGCAGAGGCAGGTGGATCTCTGAGTTCGAGGCCAGCCTGGTCTACAGAGCAAGTTTCAGGACCTCCAGAGATACACAGAGAAACCTTGTCTCAGAAAAGAAAAAGAAAAAAATTAAAGAAGAAAGTCAAGGCCTGGCAATAGGCCTGAAAACACAGTGTTGGCACATTCCATAGTGAGAGGACAAACTCTGGGTTATTTGAACCTGGAGCCCAGGCTTTGACTCAATATGTTCTCCTGTTTCCAGGCTCCTCTTAATTTGTGCCTAGTATCCTATAGCTTACAAAAGTCCTTTCTGACTCCCTCTTCTTTGTGGGTTGTAGAAAGGTATCCTGCTTTGCTTTATTATTATATTGTTCTTTTGGCATCTTTCCTATCAAAAAGTTTTTAGATTCCATTTCTATTTATTGTGTGTATGTATACATATATAGAGGCCAGAGGATAACATGCAGATATCACTCCTCTCTCGGGGACTGAACTCAGGTCTTCAGGTTTGGTAGCAAGCTCCTTTACCTGCTGAGGCATCTCACCAGCCCACCTTTTCCATTTCTGTTGCTAGGTGCTCTCGTGCTGCTGTGTTTTATTCATGTATTTACTTTTCTGTTTATGGTACGAAGGGTTTAACCTGGGTCTCACATCTGTAGGGCAAACATTAAGGGTTCTTGTTTTTTATATTTGCTTCTGTGTGAGTGTGTGTGTGTGTGTGTGTGTGTGTGTGTGTGTGTGTGTGTGTGCATATGTGCGTGTGTGCCAGTTTGTGTGTGTGTGTGTGTACCTGTTTGTGTGTGTGTGTGTGTGTGTGTGTGTGTGTGTGTGTGTGTGTGTGTGTGTGTATGTGTAGTGTTGGCTCACAGGCATGCACTATGAAAGGTATATTATTTCTTTCAGCCACCCCAACTGACAGTCTAGTTCAACTGCATATGTATACATACTTCTGTCCATCTTCCCCAAACTGGTTTTATAATGTTGCATTTACAACATTTATAATGTTGTAATTTGTATTACCATGGCTATGTAGATGCTAACAGACTATGATGGTTTCTTTTCCTGTCTTAGGTGAGTTTTGTTTTTTATAGAGTTACTGAAGTTTTGTTTTTGTTTTTGACTTACTTTGTTTTAATAAAGTTACTGTTAACCCATGACAGAAGCTGCTGTTCCTTTTAGGTGCATTTCTTCCCAAGACAGTCAGACATGTAAGGTGGTCGACCAGTTTCTTCTTCTGGGAAACTCCCAAGGGTCATCTGACCATCTCCATTCTGACTTTGCTTCTTCTTCACACTAGCATGCAGCAATTATTCTGTGTCAAACTTCACATTGGAGGATTTACATCACCCCACTCTGTGTTAGATCCTATTTCTAGGATCCTGTGTGTTAGTCTGTTTTTAACCCCCACCCCCAGTAATGACTCTGAAATACCAGTGACTTTAACAGAAACTCCTTTCTTACTTTTAGACATCCTCTGAGTTGCTACTCAGATTCATTTTGGCTTCTTCCCAGGATATGGAAGTGATCCTCCTTAACATATTGGTCTGTTGGTTAAGAAAAGAACAATACAGTGGTCCGTGTT
The DNA here is from genome assembly GCF_049852395.1 of Peromyscus maniculatus bairdii. Classification (NCBI taxonomy): domain Eukaryota; kingdom Metazoa; phylum Chordata; class Mammalia; order Rodentia; family Cricetidae; genus Peromyscus; species Peromyscus maniculatus. The sequence continues at coordinate 99,629,919 of NC_134855.1, read as the reverse complement.
TGTCATCTTGGCAACGGAGTCCGAGACAAGTGGTTTGTAGAAGTTCAAGACCAGGCCAGCAGGACTAGAGAACCAGATCCTGTCAAAACAAACAACCTAAACCCTGAAGCTAAAAGGAAGGGGCTGGAGAGATGCCTCTGTGGGTAAGAATACTTGCTTTGTGTTGGGGGCACAAAGATCTTTGCACCCACAGATCACTAGGGAAACCAAGAGTGTTAAACGCACAGGGGTGTCTCCTCATTGAAGGAGATAAAACACCTACTTTTCTGCCCAGAAAGCTGGGCGTGGATGTTGTTAAGGACCTAGTGACCTTTTTCTCTCTGTAGGGCCAGACCCCTCCCAAGACTCTCAATCCCTAGACCTTTATCTTTACCCAGTTAATAGGACCCATCCTGAGGGGAGATGTCGCATGTGCTTTATAGCCTGCTGATTTCTATGCTATCCTGGTCAGAGACCACTCCAGATCCTAGGCCCTTGAGCTGGAGAACCCATCTTCATGGTCACATGTACTTCACAAAGGAGTAGTCATGCCTTAAGCTTTACTGTGCACCTGGAATTGGAATGATTGTTGCCTGGAAATCTCTTTCCAAATTTTATTGTGTTTAAATATGCCTACAATCAACTGCCTGGCATCAGACTCCCCAAAGTTTGATCCAGGTTGACGAAGTCAATATGAACCAAGTTTTCATTCTTATCTCTTTGAAGTCTGTTTCTCTGCCTATGGTGCTACTTGTAGGGTCCTCCTCAACTTCACAGCATGAGGACCTGAGTTCAGATTCCAGCACCTAAGTACAAAGCTGAGTGTGGCTGCCCTCACAACTGTAGGCTTGTGTGTGCTGGGGCAAGTGGAGACAGGTGGATGGCTGGGATTTGCTCCAGGTTCAGTGAGAGGCCCTGTCTCAATGGGATGAGGTGGAGAGTGATTGAACAGGATGCCTGATGTTCTCCTCTGGCCTGTGCATAGGAACACACATCTGCACATACAAGTGCATGTGCAACACATACACACACAATAGAAGCTGAGACACAGCTAGGCAAGCCTGAGGCCCTAGGTTCAATTCCCAGTACTATTTTCCAAAAAGAAAGGAAAAGAAAAAAGGCCAAAGAAAAGAAAAGGATACATCTACCATTTCCGTCTTTATTCTATTGTTCAAAACAACCAGTCACACATGGTGTTATTGGAGGAAAGGAAGTAACACTCCAGCTCTGAGAGAAAGGAGCAGTAACTATCTGAAGACACAAAATAATCCACTGCACATTCTTTTCTTTTAGTTTGTGCTGATGATTTTGGTAAGCTCACCATTCAGACAGAAACTTCCCGAGGAAGGAAGGGTATGGATGAGTTAAATTACTTTTGAGATCTTACACATCAACACAGTTGTGCTTGTGGGCACAGCCTTTTGGGAGGAATGTTTTCTCCTTAGAGCCAGAGGATGTTGCTTCCCCATAATGCTGCTTCTGAGAAGTTAAAATCTTTAATCCTTGTTCCTAATACTATTTCCATTCTGGAAAAAAATGTTGTGTCTGTTCCCAGTACTCTGAAATTTTCCAGTGTTGTCAGGGTGTAGATTTGTTTCTAGCCACTGTGCAGGACACTTGGCATACTCCATAAATTTGAAAATTCATGTTCTTCATTTTGAGACCTTTTCATGAGCTATGCCTTTGATAATTTTTTTTTACATTTTATTTTCCTCCTGTTTTTACCCAGTTTTATTTGCCATTTCCCTTATTTTATTTCTGTTAGGTCCTTTTTTTTTTCTTCCAGACAGGGTCTCATGTAGGCCAGACTGTCCTTGAATTCATCATCCTCCTGTCTCAGCTCCCTGAGTGCTGAGATTATAGATATGACACTATGTCCAGTTCTGAATGCTTACTAATAAATTGTTCCCCTCTTTTTTCTGGGGGTCAGACACAGGTTCTTATGCTTACCATGTGTGTTACCCAGATTTCCATGAAAGAACAGAACTGACAGAGTGAATACACATCCAAGAGGGATTTATTAGATTGGCTTATGTGATGTGATCTAGATAGTCCAACAATTGCCGTCTTCACACTACCAAGTCTGAGAGCCTGGTAGCTCTTCAGCCCACCAGGCTGGCTACCTCAGCAGTCCCAGTGCAGTGCTGAAGGCCTGGAGGATTCCTGGTGTTGAAAGGCTGAAGCAGCTGACTTCTGATGTTAGGGAGGGATGGCGGCAGCAACAGGGTGGATGAACTTGTGAGCAGGGTGGATGAGGTCAGCAGCAAGATGACAGCAGGGTAGATGAGCTTGCTGTTGAAGTTCGGAAGGCAAGCAGGCAAAAAACAACCTTTCCTGTCAGGAACTTCCTTTTCCTTGGCCGCCGATGAAAGGTGCTGCTCACGTTAGGGTGGATCCTCTCTCTTCAAACAACTTGATCAATACCATCCCTTACTCATACATCCAGTTGCTTTATCCCTGAGTTAATTCCAGATCTAGTCAAATTGACAACCAAGAATCACCATTGTACTAGACACTCAGCCACCCCCCAACACTCAGATTTATTCTTTGAGATTTTTTTTCTGGCTTAGTGCCTGTTTCCCTTTTGTTTTTGAGACAGTATCTTGCTACATAGTCCTGATTGTCCTAGAACTTTCTACACAGAACAGGCTGTCTTCCAACTTATAGTAACCCACCTGCCTCTGACTCCCAAGTGCCGGGATTATAAGTATGTAGCCACCACACCCAACTTGGTCTATGTTATATGTTAGATGTATTTCTTTTTTAAAAGGATATATTTATAACATGGTAATTATATATTTTTAGGGGGCATGATGCCACATTTAAGTACAGATCTGAGTAATGGACATAGTTGTAACCTCAGACATTTTCTATTTTGGGTAGAGAATATTAATTGTCCTTAGAGGTATTTCTTCTCTAAATTTTAAAAATCCATTTTTAACCATTTTATACAACATGTAATATATTTTGATCATATCCACCCCCAAACTCCTCCCTCTCCCTTTCCTCAGACCTCCTTAGATTGTGCTCATCCCACCTTCATGTCTTCATGAACTCACGCCTCCCCTTCCTCCTCCTCCTCCTCTTCTTCCTATAACCCACCGAGTCCAATCATCACTACTTGAAGGAGTATGGGCAAATTGCCAGTAGCCACATCCCTGAAGACAAATGGCTCCCCTGCTCCCGCAGCCATCCATGGCTAAGAGTGTCTCACTAGGAGTGGGACCCTTGCCCCTCCCCCATCCATGCCGGGATTGTTGAGTAGCTTAATCTCCTGTGGCACTAGCGCAGGTAACCACAGCTGGGAAGCCATGTGTGCCACAGCTGTGTCACGTCCTGTAGACCTTTCACAGCCCTCCTCCCCACCCTACCCCCTCCCGTTCTTGCTGCCTTCTCCTCTCTAGTGCCCTCTGGGCCTTGCAGACATTTCCGTAGTTGTCCCGTTTAGGACTGAACACTCAGCAGTTATTTATTCTCAGCACGTTGACCCGTTAGGAGTCTGCATTGACTGCTGCTGACTGCAAAGAGCAGCTCCCCCCGAGGTGTTTCATATTTGTTTACTTACTTATTGTCTCCTGGTGCACAGTTTGGGTCAGAAGGCAAAGACAGTTGGTCCTTCCATCCCACCTTCCCTTGCATTCCAGGGACTGGACACAGATTATTAGTTTTGCGCAACAAGTGCCGTTTACCTGCTGAGTAGTCTCACTGGCCCCAAGGTGTTTATTAAATGCATGGTGACCCCACCCTGTATCCCGCAGTCTCACCACTGAAGGAGGCAGCTTTATTTGCCGTGTGAAGTCCGGGGTGGGACTGTTTTAGTGAATTTAGTATGACGTTAGAAGTAGGCGCTCAATCTGTCCCTCTCTTCTGTTTTTTCGGGTACTGGGGATTAAACACAGAGTCCTGCATGTGGCCAGTGCTTTACCACTGAGCGTACACCGGCCTTTGACTCTGCTCTTCCCCTTACAGCTGGGGTGGCAGGTGCATGCCGCCACACCTGACTTCCACGCTGGCGTTGGGGACCCAATCTCAGGACCCAATCAGCAGTTCTCAACCTGTGGGTCACAGCCCCTTTGGCAAACCTCTATCTCCAAAAATATTTACATTATGATTCACAACAGTAGCAAAATTACAGTTACAAAGTAGCAACAAAAATAATTTTATGGTTGGGAGGTCACCACAACATGAGGAATTGTATTAAAGGGTTGCAGCGTTAGGAAGGTCGAGATCCACTGCTCTAAGCTGTCTTCCCTGTCTCTAAATCTGCAGTTTTAAGCATAAGTCTTAGGACATTCAGAACAATCCAGGAAGCCCTTGTCACATCAGTTTTACAAGTGAGCAATAAAATTCAATTACTTGCAAGGTTGCCTAGCATATAATGCTGAAACCAGCACTTAATTCCAACTTTTGCCTACAAGTCCAGTATTCTTTCTATTAAGTTCTTGAAAAAGAAGGCTCAATAATTTGGCTGTTAAAAATACCATCCCGTGCTGGCTAGTTTAATATCAACTTGTCACAAGCTAGGATCGTCTAGGAAGACAGAACCTTCACTGAGAAGATGCCCCCACCAGACTGTGGACAAGCCTAGGTGGCGCTTTCATAGTTAGGGATTGATGTGGGAGTGCCCAGCTCACCGTGTAGTGCCACCCCTGGACAGGCAGCTCTGCAGTCTAGAAGAAAGCAGGTTCCGCAAGCCTTGGGAGCAAGCAAGTAAACAGAACTCCTCCATGGCCCCTTCATCAGTTCCTGCCCCCAGGTCTCTGTCCTGACCTCCCTGAACGATGGACTGCAAGCTGTAAGATGAAATAAACCCTTTCCTCCCCAGGTTATTTTTGGTCATGTGTTTTATCACAGCAATAGAACTAAGACTAAGAACTAAGAACTAAGACACCGTATTTGGTGCCAGAGTCCAGGTTTTACCTCATGAGAGCTGTAGTCTTTCGATGAGTTGCATAGTCTCATTATGTTGAAAGTTCTTCATCTGTAAAAGCGGGAAAATGGGCAATGGACCTAGCTCAGTGGTAGAGCACTCTTCTAAATGTGTGAGGCCCTGGGTATGAGCCCGGATCACAAGGAAAGGGTGACAACAGTGCAGCCTTACCACAGTATTGTAAGAATTCGATTCGGTAATGTGTGTGAAGCACTCAGCCCAAGCTCTGGTATTGGTGAGAGCTCTCTTATTACCATAATGGAAAAATTGAAATGATAAGATGTAATAACAACTTACAATTTTAGTGAACTGAACCATGACGAGGGAAACTTTCAAATTAATTTTGAAGACATTTATTGAATAATTAGTATGTATAGCGTGGAATGTTTATTCTTCCTTTCTCTTCCATTTGGACCTCTTTATGAACATACCTTTGATAAACAACTATAGTATTTCAAATTCAGTGGAGCTGAGTGGAGTGACTTGCAAGTATGGATCGAAGAATTAGACCAGGTCCCAGCCACTCTATCCACGGATGCCCAGTGAAATGTAAACAGGGCACTTGACAAAGCCAAAATCCAGTGAGGTTTTAAAGCAAAACTCGCCAGGTGTGTTGGTACAAGCCTATAATCCCAGGCTACAGAGGCAGGAGGATTGCTGTAAGTTTAAGACTAACTTGGCCTACATAGTGAGTTCCAAGCCAACCTGGACATAAAAATTATACATATTTATGGGCTATGAGTCTTTTATTGTGTGTGTTCACATGTGCTGGGCACACATGTGTGGGTGAACACACAGGTAGGTGTGCATGTAGGTGGAGTCCTGGAGTCATGAAGTTAATGTTAGATATCTTCCTCAACTGTTCTCTATTTTATTTATTTTTAAAAGTTTTTTTTAGAGTAGATTTGTTTTATGTGTATTAATGTTTTGATTCCACATATGTGCACCACCTATGTGCTTGGCGCCTGCAGAGGCCAGAAGAGGGAGTCAGATACTTGTAGCTGGTTATGGATGGCTGTGAGGCACCATGTGGGTGTGGGAACTGAACCCGTGTCCTCGGTAAGAGCAACAAGTGCTCTCTAACCATGGAGCCATCATTCCAGCACAACTACATTTTATTTTTTGAAACAGGGTCTCTCATCAAACTTGAACCTTACCAAGTGCAGCTGGTCTAGCTTGACAAGTTATCCCAGAGATGCCCTGTCTCTGCCTCTGGAGTACCAGGGTTACAGGCAGCTGTCACATCTACCCAGATTTTTAAGTACTTTCTGGGGATCTGAACTCTGCTCCCCAAGCTCGCAAAACAAGTGCTTTATTCGTGGAGCCACCTCCCCAGTCCTCTCCCAACATGATGCATATATCATGTAATGTTTAAGTTATATATTTTTAAGATTTATTTATTTTTATTTAATTTGTATAAGTGTTTTGTCTGCATGTATGTCTGTGCACCACATACGTCCCTGGTGCCTATGGAGGTAGGAAGAGGGTGTCAGATCTCCTGGGCCTGGAGCTACCTGCTTTCTCTGGAAGAGCAACCAGTGCTCCTAATCCTGAGCCATCTCTCCAGTCCCTTTTTTTTTTTTTTTTTTTTTTTTTGGTTTTTTGAGACAGGGTTTCTCTATGTAGCTTTGTGTCTTTCCTGGATCTCGCTCTGTAGACCAGGCTGGCCTCGAACTCACAGAGATCCACCTGCCTCTGCCTCCCGAGTGCTGGGATTAAAGTCATGCACCACCACCGCCTGGCTCCATATTTAGCATTTTTCCTTTCCTTTCCTTTCCTTTCCTTTCCTTTCCTTTCCTTTCCTTTCCTTTCCTTTCCTTTCCTTTCCTTTCCTTTCCTTTCCTTTCCTTTCCTTTCCTTTCCTTTCCTTTCCTTTCCTCTCCTCTCCTCTCCTCTCCTCTCCTCTCCTCTCCTCTCCTCTCCTCTCCTCTCCTCTCCTCTCCTCTCCTCTCCTCTCCTCTCCTTCCTTCCTCCCCCCACCCCAACAGGATCTCTCTACATAGCCCTGGCTGTCCTAGAACTCACTATGTAGACCAAGCTGGCTTCAAATTCAGAGATCCGCCTGCCTCTGCTTCCTGCGTGCTGGGATTAAAAGCGCGCACTACTGTTGAGGGTGCAACCAGCTCTGCCATCTGGGCCTGGATCCAGCTCTCTGAGTTGGTCCACCCCAACATTTACTCCATCTACAAACTGCTGGAGGGCTTGTGGGAGCTGGTCCTGCAGAACCAGACATCATCACTGAAGGGGGCTGGTCCTGAACCAGCTGTGGGCCCCCCAGCTTGGAGCTGCTAATGCTGCAGCCTGAGGGGTGCTGGCTCTGCTTGGGGGATGGAGGTGGGGTGGGCAGTGGTGCTGCCTGCAGGCTACAATCGCAAGGGTAGAGCCTGGCAAGCCTCAGGGTGGAGGCCAGCATCGAGGGTGGAGAGGTGTGTAGCAGCCTGGAGCTCACGTGGAACCTGACCCGGATGCCCTGCCTAGCGGCAACATCACCCTGACTCTGGGCAACAGCAGGATATCCAAGATGAGTCCTGGCAATGGTCAAGTATTTACAGTGCATCAGAAACCAGAGACCTTGAGCCGGACCAGCCACTCGTTGCAGTGAATATTTTTGCATGTAAAGCTGTTTGGACAAAAAGATGTATTGTATGACACACTGCAGTTTCCAATGCAATGAGTGAATATGTGCTGGAGAGGTGGGAAAGATGGAGGAATGGAGAGATGTGTGCACAGTGGAGAGAGGCAGAGCTAGAGACTCAGTGGCGATGACAGGTTTGAGAGAAGGCTGCATGTTACCACCAAGGGCCATGTGGGTTTCAGGCTGCCACCTGGAGCCATGTTGATATGAATGGTCTGTGCAACCATCTGAGGCCATGTTTATGTCCATGGTCAGTGATGCTTCTGAGGGCTATGTATGGGTTGGTGATCCTGCTGCAGCTGGTAGCTGTGTTGGTGTCCGTGGTCTGTACTGCCACAGGAGTCCATGCTGAGGTCTGAGGCACGTGCTGATGCCGGAGACCATGTGGATATCCTTGGTCTGTACTGTCACCAGAAACCATTTGGAAGCCTGTGGGCTATGCTCCTTTTAACTGTAAAGGGCAAGGAAGCTACTTTTGCAGTGACATTGATGACTTCAGACTCACAGTAGAGAAAGAGGGACATTGAAGGTTTTGGTAACAACCCCTTAACCACCCCCCACCCCCCAAAAATTAACAGCCTAGGCAGGAAACCATCTAAGAGAACTCTTAAAAATTGTGACAATGAGCCGGGCAACAGTGGCACATAGCTTTAATCCCAGCACTTTGGGAGGCAGAGGCAGGCAGATCCCTGAGTTTGAGGTCAGTCTGGTCTCCAGAGTGAGTTCCTTCTCCTCCTTCTTCTTTCTGTCATCATTGTCTTCTTCTTATTCCTCTTCTTCTTCTCCTCCTCCTCCTTTCTCCTCCTCCTCTTTTTCTTTTTTTGAAGAGGAAGTCAAAGGGGTCGGGGATGGACCTGGGAGGACTGGGAAGTGTGATTGGATGCTTGGATGTGAAATTTCCAAATAATCAATAAAAATATTATGTTGGAAAATAACAGCATTATGTTGGAAAAATCATGCACCACCACACCTGGCAAAGATTTATTTTTATGTGTATGCATATGTGTCTGTATGAATTTATGTGTGCCACGTTCATGCAGCTGCCCATGGAGGCCAGTGGGCAGCCACTGGATCCCTTGGAACTAGAGTTTCAGATGGTTTTGGGTCACTAGATGTGGGTGTTGGGAAGTGAAACCAGGGTCCTCTGCCACAGCAGTGAATGCTCCCACCACTGAGCCATCTCTCCTGCCTATAATTTCTTGATGAAGGCACTCAAACTCTTCCCCGGCCTTTGAAACCCTCCTCCTTCTCCTTTTCCTCTGTCTCTTCTTTCTTCTTTTCCTTCTCCTTCTCCCCACTCCTCTCCCTCCTCCCTCCTCCTCCTCCTCTTCACCTGTAGCCGTCCTTCTGTGCAATTGCACACCAGAACTCCTTGATCCCATAGAACTGTCACTTACTGCCTAAGGATCAACCTTTCTCCACCCCTCCTTACCCACAGCCTCCTCATCCCCAGAATCACCATTTTATTCTCAACATCTAGGAGATCATGCTGGGGATGCTGTGAATGTGTTGCTCTGATTGACTGATAAATAAAATGCTGATTGGCCAGTAGCCAGGCAGGATGTATAGGCAGGACAAATATAGAGGAGAATTCTGGGAAGAGGCAGGCTGAGTCAGCGGACACTGCCAGCCACCACCATGAGTACCAACATGTAAGAAACTGGTAAGCCACGAGCCATGTGGCAAGGTATAGATTTATAGAAATGGGTTAATTGAAGATGTAAGAACTAGATAACAAGAAGCCTGAGTCATTAGGCCAAACAGTTTAAATAATATAAGAGTCTGTGTGTTTATTTGAATCTGAGTGACTGCGGGCCCCAGGAGAGACTGGATAACTCCAGCTACAAGATTAGCTCTAAATGCTTCATGTGAGTGAGATCTTGTGGTACTTGTCTTTCTGTGCCTTATTCATTTCACTTAATGTGGAGATCTCCATTCTCATCTATGCTAGTACAGGAAAGGATTTTGTTCTGTGATGGCTAAATAACCTATTGAGCCTATGCTGCACATTTCCTTTATCCATCCGTCCATTGATGGCCATTTAAGTAATCTCCATTTCTTAGTTATTGTACATAGTGCTGCAGGGAGTACAGGAGTGCAGTTGTCTTTTTAACACATGATTTCATTCCCTTCATGAGTACACATAGTGTGAGGACTGCTGGATCATATGGTCATTCTAGTTTTGACTTTTCAGTATCTCTCCATGTATACTGGCTGTACTAATTCGCACTTCAACTAACAGTGTAGGAGAGTTCTCTCTCTCTCTCTCTCTCTCTCTCTCTCTCTCTCTCTCTCTCTCTCCCCCCAGGATTTCTCTGTGTAGCTTTTGGAGCTTATCCTGGAACTCTCTCTGTAGACCAGGCTGGCCTCAAACTCACAGAGATCCACTTGCCTCTGCTGGGATTAAAGGTATGCACTACCACCACCCTGTGAGAGTTCTCTTTTTCCACATTCCCACCAACTTTTATTTTTTGTTGATTTGATTAATAGTCATTCTTACTGGAACTAAATTCATTGTAGTTTTGACCTGAGGAATTTCTCTTATTTTTTTCCTCCTAGTAACTTTACTGTAGCTGGGGTTATTTCCTGGTCCTGCCTGGCCCACGGTCAGGACAAATCTCTCTCACCTGCAGTTGCTCGGACCCAAATAAACACACAGATGCTTATATTATTTATAAACTGTATGCCTGTGTGGCTCAGGCTTCTTGCTATCTAGTTCTTATCTCTTAAATTAACCCATTTTGATAAATCTATACCTTGCCACGTGGATTGTGGCTTACCGGTACTTTACATCCTGCTCCTCATGGTGGTGGCTGGCAGCGACTCCTGACTCAGCCTTCCACTTCCCAGAATTCTCCTCTCTCCTTGTCCTGCCCATAGTTCTTGCCTGGCTACTGGCCAATCAGCATTTTATTTATCAATCAGTCATCCACAGCAGTTATGTTGCTAGAATAATAGCTGAAGACTAGGTAGAAATATAAGAAGAATGCACCACCATTTGAGAACAGACAAAGGCTACTGCACAGACTAGAGAGCCAGTGCAGACACTTCTGGGACCTGTATAAAAACATTATATTGGTTTTACAATTCATTTTTCTGAAGTAAATAAATTTTTCATATTCTAATTTAGTTATTTACACTGCCCTAAACATAGCTATTAACAAATACAGATCTAGTACCTTTTCTCCCCTGCTAAAATAGCCTTTAAGTCTTTAATCCTGTCAGGTTGATTGACTACCTCCTGACTATTCAGTCAGAGCTGAAGGTCCTTAGTGATCTAGCCTCAGTTCACTTCTAATAGCCATGGCACCCTCCACACTATCGGGGCTCCTTGTGGTTTGGGAATATGGCATACAAATTTGTGCTTCTTTATCTTTGCCCATACTGTTTCTCAGATGTCACACTTACTAGGTGCATCGTCAAACCCTGTAGTTCCAGCTATTCAGAACCCTGAGGGAAGATTGTCTAAGCCAAGGACTTGGAGACCAGCCTGGGCAACACAATGAGATCCACACAAGACAGACTAACAAAGATCTGCCACTCACCCCCAATCCAGCACCTGTTTTCTACACCCATCACGACACTCCATCCTTCAGGGTCCAAGTCAAATCATTTTTCTGCAAGTCTTTCTCTCTTAAGTTTAAATCACTGTGTAGTTTTTTTCCCTCCTGAAATAGTTAGGATCTTCTCTAAAAGAGATGATGTTTCCATTCTCCATGTATTCCAGGTAATTGTACATGGGAAATAAACTGAAAGCATCTTAGAACAAACTGAGTCATAGGCAATCATGTTGTGGCTAATTGTATATACATCTAAGATTCTTTCCTACAGTGAGAACTTCCTGATTTATGTTTTCTCATATTTGAACTATATCTTATATACTCTAGAAAGTTATCACAGTGCCTGGCATTAAATGTTTGTCAAATATACTTCGAATAAAAAGGCACAATGATGCTTACATCTTCATGTAAAGGAAGAAATTCTCAGTATAAGAGAGGCTGGATGGAACCTGAAAAGCATAACGATCTGTAAAAGGTGAAAACTCTATCTCTTAAGTGGTAGGTGGTAATCTGTCCTGACAACAGAGAATACTATTCAAGGAAAATGATATCAATTGTTTAACGACTCATATTAGAGCAATTCTCCATCTAACACACTCAGAAAATGTGAAGCAGCCTTTATTCTGAGTGTAGATGCTTTAGATAGAAGAACGATGATCCATTTGAGTGGGTAAATCCCTGTGTGGAGCAGGAGTCCTCCTGCAGACACTGATGGGGAAGACAGGCATACAAGAGCTTGCCTCTTTCTTCTTGGTGGATTTCGAGCATAGAGAAATGTGAATGTCCTTGTTGGAGAGCCTGTTCTTAGGAAAGTAGAAGCTGAGATATAAGGGGGACAAGAAATCAGAGACAGATGTGCTCCTTATTGCTTTCTGGGGAGATGACTACACCAAGGGACTGGCCTGGCTTTGATGAAGTTCTTCCTGGACCTACTCATAAAGACTGAATAACTCAGTCTTTGTAGGAACTGTTGTTAGACTGTACGTTTGTGTGGATGCATGTGTGTGCACATGATGATGCCAGAGGACAACCTCAGGCATCATCCTTGGGAACTTCGTCCACTTCCTTTGAGACAGGGCCTCTCATTAGCCTGGAACTCATCAATTAGTCTAGACCAGCTGGCTGTTGAACCCCGGGGATCCTTCTGTCTCTACCTTGTCAGTTCTGGGATTACAAGCATGTGTCACTTTCAACTTGCTTCCTGCCTTCGTGAGCGACTACCATCAGTTAAACTATTATTTTAGAAAGTGTTGTCTTGCACTGTGAGTGCTGGCACATTCTTGTAATGCTGAGCTATCTCCCCAGTCTTTAAACTATTTTTTTTTATTTTCTTTTGTATTTTATTACATTTTCATTGAGTGGGGCAAATGCCATAGCATGGGTGTGGATGTCAGAGGAAAGAAAGGAAAGGAAAGAAGAAGAGAGAAAGAAAAAGAAAAGGCAACCCTCCTTCCTGCCAAAACCTAGGGCAAAGATGTATTGGTTGGAGAGAGAGACCAGCAGGGTATGGTGATGGGGCGGGGTGTGGGGTGGGCATCTGAAATAAAGGCATCCAGGTATTTCAGGCATATCTGGGAGGTGGTACCTCTCCTGGTGTCAACTTGATGAAATCTAGAATCACCTGACAGGAATGTCTCAAAGAGGAATTGGCTAGGTTCTGCTTGACTGTGGTACATCTGTGAGGATTGTCTTGATTACATTAATAGAAGTGGGAAGGCCTGCACATCTGTGAGAGGTACAAGGTAAATTCCTTGAGTTTGGGTCTTGGACTGTATAGAAATGGAGAAGGTGAGCTGAGTACAAGCATGTATGCATTTATTCCCCCTCAGCTTGACTGTGGCTGTGAATGGCTGCTTCCAAGTTCTGATGATTTGAGTCACAACGATGGACTGTAACCTAGAATTAAAATTAAACCCTTTCCCCCTACATTGCTTTTGTCAGGAAACAGGAAACGAAACTAGGACACCTGGGGACCACTTTACAATGGAGAAGGGAGCCAGCATACTGATAACTTGGAAGGTGGGGTTCACAACCATTGTAATTTGCAATTTTGTTTTAAATATAGCTTCCTTATACTTCAAGACATGAAAGCAGGACATTGTGGTTCTCAAAGGCACAAGAAGCTTTGTGTTTTGTTTTTTTTTGAAACAGGGTTTTAGCATAGGATGGCCTAAAATCCACTTTGTAGCAGAAAGGTGACCTTGAACTTTCTGATCCTTTTGCCTCTACCTTCTGAGTGCCGGGATCATAGCTGTACACCAAAACACCCTATTCTATGTGCTTCTGGAATAAGACCCAGAGTTTTTGTACAAGCCAAGCAGGCCCTTGACCAGCTGAACTATTTCCTCAGCCCCACATGCAGCCTTTTAGTGAACTAACCTTCTCCGTACTGGGCTCAACAAATGAGAAAAAAAAAAAAACAGCAAAGTATTTTTTGTTCACCTTTATTGGAACCCCATCTTTCCAGTTTCCCATGAACTTCTGCCCATGATCTTGTTTTCGAGGCATATACTAGATTCTTTTTATTTTTTTATTTATTTTTGTTTTCCACCCTCTGTTCTGTATCAGAGAGGAGAGGACAGTTTGCATATGTATCTTATGCACAAACATGGGTGAATCTTGAACTGGGGAGCTTCCAGGCAGATGTGACTTTCTTAGACTAAGCAGAGATGCTACTTAAAACGCTGGCACAGCAGCCACCATCTCACCCTTCTCGATTGCATCTATGGTCCCACTTTGAAGACAGCATTCAGTTCTTTGCAGCTTTTCTGGATTCATGGGGCTTTTCTTTTTATTCTAACAGCTGCTTGTTTGCATAACCTGTTAAAGACACGTCCCCATCATCACACTAATGGGTTTCCTCTAGTTCCTTCTTGGACATTTTCCCTTCCTTGTTTAGATTTTTATAACAAATAGCTACTTTTGCCTTCTACAAAAGTGCTTCCTGCTTGAAAATTTCCATTCTTTCCCAGTTATACAACAAGGCTGGACTTAATAGACTATCCTTTTTAACATAGTAGTGATTATACTTGTCTACAAGACCTTCCTGAAGTTCCTAGTTTCTTTATGGATCTCCCTTGGAGTTGTAGATATAGTAGACTGCCTGTTAATTCCATTTTTCAGTTCATCGTTTATAGAATGTCTACATCTGTATTCTAGGCCCCAAGTTACTTCCCAGGTTATAAAGTAGACCGCATTTGAATCTTTGGTTTCGTTTTGTAACTATGTCAGGATTACATTGAAAAGAGGAACCTCTTCCCATGCCTATTAAATGCAGCAAGGGAGCAGTCCACGTTACTAAGGTGATGGGGGTGGGGGTTATTGGAATCTAAAGACACTGGTGAAGCATGCTGTAAAGGTCAAGAGCCAGCTAGGTGCCACATGCCTCTAATCCAAACACTGGAGAACTTGAAGGGGGGTACATTTGGAGGACATCTGAGCTACATAGTGAAACTTGTCTTAAAAACGCAAAGGTTGGGGATGTAGCTCAATATTAGAGCTACCCCAAGCCCTTAACTAGCAAATGCAAGGTTCTGGATTTGATCCCCAAGTCCAGGCAAGTAAGTAGACAAGTAAGTTGATTAAATTAAAATCAAAATAGGTCAATTTTTTTCTAGTCTGGTATAGGGGTTTTAATATTGTGTTTTGAAGATATCAGAAGAGCATACAGGTAATAGGAAATTATTAATAATTCATTATTTTAAACGGATATATTTCTCATAGCACTAACGTTCTGCATTGACATTGTTTCAGAGCTGGATCTTGTCACCCGCTAGGCCAGTGTTCTACCACTGAATTACATCTCTATTCTAGCTTGATTCCTTTATGACATTTCCTTCCATTGAAATCTTTGAGGGTGGAGCTAGTGAGATGGTTCAGTGGGTAAAGGTGCTTGCCACGCTAGTCTGGCGACACGAGCTTAACCACTGCAAACCACATAAAAGTGGAAGGAGAGAACTGATTCAACAAAGTTGTTCTCTGACCTCCACACTTGTGCGTGGCCCCTGGGTGTTCATATTCCCCGCACGCGCACATGCTAATATTACTAATCATAAAATCTTTGAGGGTGAATATGTCTCTGAGTGAAGTTCTGGGAAGGAACTTTAAGTCTGCAGATGTGGAGAACACAAAGGAGAGAAAGCATTTCCCCCGTTTCTTTGTGTGCTGTACAGCTCCTGACCTATTGTGTTTTGCTGAGGAAGTCTGAAGATGCAGTAAATCTTTCTGAAAGTGCAAGGAAGGGTCCATCACTTCCTGTTCCTAGCCCAGCGATGGAGCACACCTCAGGCTCCTTTTGTCTTCTGATAATAAAAGGAGGGCTAGAGCGCAGGGATTTCTAGGCGCTAAATCCGGGCGCTTACAAGCTTCTGTGGTCGCAGCGGTGGAAGTAGCTATTGTAAGACAGATGTTCACCAAATTAAGGGTGCGCGAGAACAGGGGCCCATGGAGCAGACTTAGGGTAGCGCACAGGTGGGGGCAGCCGCCTGGTCTGGAGTCGTGGGCGCCTGTTTTCTGCAGGTGCTGCCTCCTCGCCTTGGTTTCCAAGAGGGCAGGAACCTCGCGTTGCAGGGTGCAGGACTTGACTCCTGAAACAGTTCAAATGTTATTCCAGGTAGCAGACACCGATCTTGTCAAGTGTCCACACATGGCCCAGCCGAGGCAAACAGCATTCATACCAACCACCGCCCGCGAAGGGAGCGAGCGAGGGCTTGGGACGCTAGAGGGCTGGTCCGACTGGGTTCGGTACTGCTGTTTTGCGATGATTGCTTCCTCAGCCCGCTCATCATCCCTATTCCCTATCGTGATTGGCTCTTCCTCCTGCCAATCGGTTCCGCCGCGCTGACCTCCATTGGCCCCCTAACTAGGCCCCGCCCCATGAGCTGGGCACGGGCACTGGGGCGCCCGGGAGAGAACCCAGCTTGCTTGGGGCTTGGGGGGGAGGCGGTGGTGGCTCTGGAGAAGGAAGAAGAGTGGGGCGGGAGGAGGCAGCGGCGGCGATCCGGCCAGGGTGATGGTACAGGTGCCAGGGCCCGGCGCGGAGCTGCCGCGCTGAAGGGCGACGGGTCCGGAGTCCGCAGCGCCGCCGCGTCGCTCCCGGGGACGGGCGAGCGGGCGGGAAGATGCTGAGCAGGTTGATGAGCGGCAGCAGCAGGAGTCTGGAGCGCGAGTACAGCTGCACCGTGCGGCTGCTGGACGACAGCGAGTACACCTGCACCATCCAGGTCAGCGCCGCGCCGCCCGCCCGCCCGCTCGCGGGGTCCCGCTCCCTAGACTCGGCCAAGTTGGCGGGGGGCCGCCGCCCGGGGTCGCCCCAGCTCTAGCCCCGGCGCAGCGCTTTGTCCGCCCCGCAGCCGCACCGCCCGACGCGCGGCATCCCTGCCCGAGCTCAGCCGGGGGCTGGTACCACGCGCCGCGCGCCCCTGCGGGGTGAGTCGCGTCCCGCACCCGCAACTCCTCTGCTCTGCGCCCTCCCGGGCGGAGGACCCCGGGTCTTGGCTCCTCCAGCCGGCGGATAGGTAGCACCTTTGGGCGGGCGTCCGGAGCTAGGCGGGCAGGGCAGGAGACGCCTGCCTGGGTCGCCCCGTCGGGACGCGGGCTGAGGTTCCCCCCGGCCCCGCCAGGCCCGCCAGCCAGCCTTTATCTCCCTGGTTGGAAGGATAAAGGTTTATGTCATAATTTCTCTCGAGCGTTTGTGAGTCAGACGGAACGCGCAGCCCATGCAGAGTGGCCTATTGAAGGCGACCAGCCCTCTGTGCTTTGAGGGGTTAGCTCCCTTCCTCGTCTTTTGATCCCCAAATCTCAACGTGTTGGTTATTTCTGGGGGTGGGGGGCGTGAGGCAAAGATTTAGCAACAAGTCCCAGAGATTTGGAGATTGGCAGTGGCTGGAAAGAATCGGAGACTTATAGAAAAGCCAACAATGCAATAATGCCGCACAGCATTTCTTTCAGATCCTGGCGTTTTGAAAGGATTTTTTTTTTTTTTTACAACCCCTGGCTTGTGTCCCTTCACTACTGCTGTGTGGCGCGTCAGGAGTCATATAGTGTTTTCCCCAGGAATGCAGTCTCTCCTTTATAAAGTCAGAGATTGAAAGCACCGATAATGCTCTCGTGTTTAATTCTTCTACCAGAGGACCGACCCTGCGCTCCCTGCCAGAAACTGCTCTTTGTGGAGAAGCAAATTGAGTTAGACCCGGGAGGGTCTCACCTGATCCCTTTCCTTTCCCGCAAGAATCTGGAGGAGGCTTCTAGGCTCAGATGTGACAAAAACTGCCTGCCTAGACCTTACCCGCAGGATGCCCCCATCCATCCATCCATCCATCCATCCATCCATCCATCCATCCATCCATCCATCCATCCATCCATCCATCCATCCATCTTGCCGACAATGCTCAATAGCATAAAATAGAGACGTGTGAGAAAGACGCTCCAGTGTCTGCTTAATGCTGACTGTGCTTAGTTCAGCCTGCCCCCTTCCAAGGACTCCCCCTCCCCAAGCCCTGAGCTTAAGTGCTGACTGCTGCCAAAGATCCAGGAGAGCAGAGACAGAGCACAGACTATCTTTTGAAGGCTACTTAATACAGATTAAACGCCCATAAAGATGCTAGCCATTAAGTGAAAGGGTTTTTGTAATTGGCTATGACGGAGAGATGGTATGTATTATTTCCCTACTCGATGGCGTGCTACTTTTTGTTTCTATGGTGTCATTGTTTCTATGTACAGTTTTCTCCCTGTTTTGTTTTAATGGAGGAGGAGAAAACATGGAATTGACACCTTCGCAGTTTGAGTACACTGTCAAGAGCTTTTAAAGTCTTTTCGTTTAAAAATTTAACAAATGTGTACAATAGCCTGCCGAGGGCAGTGTGAGGTTTAGACTTCATAAACCTTAAGAATACTTCTGTGGTATGTAGTGACATAAAATTTCTCCAGGAGATCATTAACTCTTGCCAACGTGTAGAGATCTAAGGAAACATCACTCCTTGAAAAATGTTTATAATCTTCTGGTTTCAGGTATCAGGAAAGGCAACTTTTGATTCTCCCTTGTCCTCAGAGCCGGTGAGGTTGATTAATATTGTAATTGTGGATGGTTCTTATTGTCACTGAGAAAACATATTTTAAAGTTAAATTGGACTTATTGGAGTAATGTTTACTGTGTTCTACTGTTCGTGTTCATTTTTTGTTGCTCTTATTTTTATAATTTAACGTTATAAAAATTAGTCATGGCCCCTGTACACAGGCTAGATGTGTTAATCATTGTACGTGGTGATTCTGGTGCCAACTCTAAAACAGAGGAATTGTAGCATATTTGCCATTTTTTACACCACTATTTAGATAGTATTTTGCCTTTATTTTTATCCATATGAGAAAAGGTTTGAAAAAAAGACAATTATCCACAGGACTCTAATATTTTTCTATATGCAGCTTTTTAAACAAAGCATTTAACTTTTCTTAGCAACTTTCCCATTTTATATTTCTACTGTGTGTGTGTATGTGTGCGTGTGTCTGTAATGTGTGTATGTGTGTGTCCACATGTGCTTACTTGTTAAGTACTCGGTGCAGTTTTAACATGGGAAAGAGGGATGGGCTTCTTATTTAGCTAAGCATTATTTTCAATACTTTAAGAATAGCAATACTGTATATTTTAAATCTTTTGTCGATGGTTTGGACTCCTTTCTTCTTGAGGTGTTATACTTTCATTTAGATATGGTGTCTATTTTAGAAATATTTTTATGGCTTTTAAAATAGCCAGAGACCATGTAGGGCAATACAGAATTAGAAATATACCAGTGGGTTGGTGTCATGAAAACCATGTTTGGTAAATTCCAGTTGTACAGCAATTCTGTCAAGGTATTGCTTTAGCGGCATTTCATAATGCAGTTCTAGTGAGCTGGCCTTCAGGATGTGATTATTAAGGTAACCAGAATGTCTTCTATCTTTTCGAAGAAGGTTCTCCCAGGCACAGGCCTACTCTTTCATCCTTTCTGATATGGAAATGCATCTGTAGACCAGGAGAAATGAAAGTATACATAGGAGGATTGTAGGATAATTGCTCCCCTGTGAAGAACATTGTTAATAGCCAGTTTTGAAGGTCATTGCCTCAGACATTCAGATCTGATCCACATTTTTGACTCTTCTGTTTTTAATTTTTGCAAATCTGTATTTATTTTCCCCTTTTACTACCTGACTTTTTATTTGGGAGGAAATAGAAAAAAATGAAATATTAAAATACTAGCTAGTATCGCTGAAGTCAACCTGAATGGAATAATTTAAATGTCTAGACATGCTTTGTCCTAAGGAACACACTTTTAATAGTT
Source organism: Peromyscus maniculatus bairdii (assembly GCF_049852395.1). Classification (NCBI taxonomy): domain Eukaryota; kingdom Metazoa; phylum Chordata; class Mammalia; order Rodentia; family Cricetidae; genus Peromyscus; species Peromyscus maniculatus. Next base: position 99,610,503 of record NC_134855.1, on the reverse strand, counting down.
TATGTATTATTTAGGACATAGTGCAGACGTTTGAGAGCAATAGCTATTGGACAAATCAGTATTTTCAAAAGAGGCATTATAATATTTGGGGGGTGATAACTGAAAGATGAAACCACCTTAGAAATGAGTTAGATTTTATTTGGGACACATGAAAACCACAGATGAAGCAGCCAGGTTAAGCAGATTTTTCAGTTATAAACAAGCTGTGTGTGCAGAGGCAGTTCTGTAGGGGGGCCAATGCTTGGATTTGATTGTGGCTCAACTACCTAGTCATTTTGAGACCTAGAGTGAGGGAGGGAGGGAGGGGGGAGCACATGAGTGGGGTTCTGGGCTTGCCAGGGATCTCTGCGTTCATTGTACCTCATTTCCCTCACAATGGCATTATGGACTGATTATATATCCATTGTACTAAATGAGGAAAATGGGATGGTGGATTGGTGGGTGGGCCCTGTGCTGAATGGCTGATTACATGCTAAGCATTCTGTTAGACACTTGGTTTGTGCCTTACAGGAAAGAGATGGGTAGTATTGTTTTGATTTTATAGATGAAAAGGCAGGTCCCAGAGGTCAAAGGAATTTATTTATTGTTAGTAAGTGGCCTTACTGTATTTAAACCAATGTCTTTCTAATTCTTAATCTTATTCACTATTTTGACTCCCTAAATTGATTTCTATTTTCCTACCTTAATTTTCTCATATATACAATGGAAATATTAATGCTTATTTCATAGCAAAAAGAAAATTAATTGGAAATATTACAAATAAACAAGGAACATTAAAACACAAAACAGAATTGAGAATTTTTTTTTTTTTTTTTTTTTTTTTGAGACAGGGTTTCTCTGTGTTGTTTTGGTGCCTGTCCTGGTGGCTCTGTAGACCAGGCTGGCCTTGAACTCACAGAAATCCATCTGGCTCTGCCTTCTGAGTGTTGGGATTAGAGGCGTGGGCCACCACTGCCTGGTGCATTGAGAAATTCTTACTTGAAAAAAAAAGAAAAATAAGTCAGGTTAAATCATAACTTGCCTTCAAATGATTTCTAGTTAGTCTCAATGAAGTTGTGAAATTCCATCCTGGGATAGTATAACTCATTAGACCTTTTCTTTAAAATTTAAGAACTTGGGCTGATGAGATAGCTCATCAGCTTGCTGCCAAGGCTGATGACCTGAGTTTGATCCCAGGAGTCCCCACGGCAGAGGGACAGAACCAACTCCTACAAGCTGTTCTTTGACGCCCCAGCCCATAAATAAAAACCCCACGAGTTCCCATTTCTCTCCCTCTGTCTTACCTATGCCTTTGGCTTTAGGAGGATGCTTATTCTTGGACTATGGGTTGCCTTTTCCAAGAATTTCTGCTTCATATTTTATAAGTGGAGCCCTTGGTTTCATTAATGCAGAAGTTGGTAGAAAATTAGGATAATTTTATTCACAGAGAAAAACACAAAGATGTTGTATTTTCATGAATATTGATTTTTAAAAAAAATTACTTAACAGGTAATTATGCTGTCTCAGGATCTGTTACAATAGCAAGTCAGTTAGTCTTTAGTTCTTGAAATTAAGATAAGTATAAAATTAGCCTCCCAGGGATGTGGGGATGCGGGGTGGCTTGGGAAAGAAGGCTGGGAGTGGGTGGGAGGAGGGAGGAGGGATCTGTGGATAGTATGTGGAGTGAGTAGAAATTTTCTTAATAAAGACAAATGAAAGAAAAAAAAATTAGCCTCCCAGAATCCTAAAAACACTTGTATTGCTTCTTAACTTCAGTATTAAATATTGTATAAAACTAATTAGATATTGTATAAAATATATCTTCTTGGCACAGAAGATAAATTCTGGATCCTTGACTGTCTCCTCATTCTTTCTGTTTATGGGGTAGCAGCAGCGCTCCGGGAATCCAGAAACATGCACCACAACAGATTTTACTTATGGGTATTTGTATGAATTTGCATTCTGTTAAACGCTTGGCATGAATGTGCTAGATGAGGCAATTCAGCAAACCATGTAATAAAAGAACATGAAATTTTGAGTTAACTTTGTAGCCCAGAGACTCATTTATCATAGCTGTCCTATCAGCTGCAGCACCCGTTATAAACAGACTTTTGTTTGTTTGTTTGAGATAGAGTCTCTCTGTCATGTAGCTCTGGCTGTCCTGGAACTCACCATACCGACCAGGCTGATAGCGAATTCCCAGAGATCCACCTGCCTCTGCCTCCCAAGTGCTGGGATTATGGGAGTGCAGCCACCACACAGGCAAACAGACATTTTTGTTATGGATTTGCAGTGGTTTATGCACAGGTTTGCATATGTGATGTAGTATCAGAAGCAAGGAATTAATTTTTGGAAGAACTTTAATGATAATATAATTTATTGCTGTACTAAATTGATCAAAAAGCGTTTTTTTTTTTGAGAATTATATGTTGGAACTTATAAAGGATGAAATTAAGAGCAAGCTGTAAGGTTGTGAGCCTAAAAATTATAGCACCTAGCTTGAGGCCTCTACCGTTCTAGATTAAAAACAAAACAAAAACAAAAACAAAAAACAAAAAACAAAAACAAAAACAACAACAAAAAACCCCCAAACCATTTGTTTTGATTTGTGCTGTATGATTGCAGTGGTGATACCCCCAAATTTCATGTACCTGAAAACAATAAACATCTCCTAACTCTATAACTCCTTTTAACCCATCTCTCCCAGACCAGTTTTCTAAGGTCAGGTGTGTAAATGTGGTACGTATGGGGCCTTTGGCATCTCCGATAACGCAGCACTTGTCCCTTGTTGAGTGCATGGTACCCAGTCAGTAAGCACCGTCGGGTTTTTCTCGTGTCCTTCAGGGCTTCTTCCCCATTCCTGCAGGCATAGAGAGCCATAGCAAATGAGCACTGTCTCAGTGATGTGCTTCATGGAACCTTCGTGGCCTGCCGGCATTAGCGCTTTGAATGCAGCATCCCTCACAGCTGCATAAAACTCTTTGGCTCCTATCGCCAAAATCATTACTCCACAGAATAGGATGTGGACCTCCAAGTAAACCATGCTGCCCGGCTGTCCTAGTGAGGGCTATGTCAAGGTGAAGTCATCTTCGACAGACAACCTAGTCTATAACACGCTGTCTGAACTAGCAGACCCTGGTTCGTGGAGCAGCTCCCTGTGGGTCACTCTTCATTAGGTGTGCCTTGCCAGGGCTCATACAACACAGGTGAATTTGGCGAGGATTGACGATACCCTGCAACTCTCTCATCTGTGTGGTGCTCAGAGTGGTAGTGATGATCATCTGGTGGCCTGATAGTCATTGTCCCTCTTGCCTTCTGGCTTTGATCCTTCAAACTCAGGTCATCTTTGTGTGTTTTTTTGTTTGTTTAGTTTGATTTTTATGCAGCTGAGCAATTTGAGGAGCACTAAGCCATTTTCATTCCCATGTTGCTGGTGAGTGTTCCCCCTAAGGTCAAAATACCCAGTCATATGTCCATTCTAGCACTGAAACAGGTCTTCTATTCATTTAAGACTCTGGTGTAGTGACCAATACCTTAAATACTACCTTAAATATAGGGAAGGTCAAAGATGGACCATGGAGAACAGAATGGAAGAGTACTTACTTCTCCCATGCACCCGCCCCCCCCACCACCGTGTGTGTGTGTGTGTGTGTGTGTGTGTGTGTGTGCTTAGATTGAACTTAGATTCCTTAATTGTTCTCCACTTTATTTTTTGACAGAGGGTCATTCTCTTATCCTGGAGTTCACCAGTTTAGCTGGATTGATCGGACAGTGAGCTCTGGGAACCCCGTCTCTGCCTCCCCAGACAGGTGCTGCCATGCCCAGCTTTTTATGGGGGTGCTCGGGATGCAAACTCGGGTCCTCATGCGTGCACAGCAAGCCCTTTGCTGACTTAGCCACCTCACCAAGTCCCTTGAACTCCAGTTTTTCTGAGACTGATCCCTAGAGGTAAATCATGGCCTCTTCCAAGGCTGCTGTGTGATTGGCCCTCACTGATGCGAGTATTCTGACCGGTGTAGACCAGTGTGCTTGTCTTTCACCAGCTGAAATGATTTTTCTTTATTTCTACAGATGGTGTTTATGATCTTCCCAACTTACTTATGTTTTAGGTTTGAAAGACAGGAACTTGGTGAAAATCTCTAGGCTTTTGCCTGTGGATACAAGACAAAAAAAAGCAAACAAAAACAATCAAAAAACCCCCACAAACGTGAATCAAGTTTTCTAAGGAGACCCTTCCGTGCCATGCTCATACGGGCAAAATAATTGGGCCACATGCTTGGCACCCATTGAGTTTTTGTACAATAGTGCCATTCACTCGTCTACAGAAAACAGCCCATTGACAGTGATGGTGGCTGTCACCCCCCTACCCCCGCCTTCTGACTACTTGCATGACCGTGACCTCATCTACTGATTTGTATGGAGAAGTGCTCTGGACCACTCCAGAAGTGCTTTAAGACTCACTCTGAGTGCCAGTGATCATTTCAAAGCCCCAGAAAACTATTGCCTACTAAGGGAACCCATTCAAGAGCAGAACAGATTTAGCTGTCTCATGCATCATTCAGAGCATCTTCCTATTTTATAACTCATAGCTCCCACTCCTTTTGTAGAAACTGTGAGCCCTGTCAAAAGCATGGAGGATGGAGTAACGTAAGGAATGGATAAAGCCAGTGGGTTTCAAAGTATGATCGCTGGACCACAAAATTACCATGTACTCAACGGGGTACTCACTAGAAAGGTAAATTCTTGGCTCCACCTCAGCCCTGGTGAATCAGAAACTGGAGATCAAGCTCCAAAACCTTACGTATGTGTGTGTGTATGTGTGTATGTATGCACGCTCATATGTGTTAGGGGTGTGCATACATGTGTGTGCTCATGCATGTGGAGGCCAGGGGAACAACCTCTGATGTTCTTCAGGACCACCTACCATTTCTGAGGCACAGTCTGTCACTGGCTTAGAGGTCACAGAGTAGGCCAAGCCAGGGATCTCCCTGTCTCTTCTTTCTCACCGCCGAGATGACAAGTGTGTGCCACATGCCAGGCATTTCTTTTGTCAGAGGGGTTCTCTGGATCAAGCTCTGGTCTTTGTGCTTGAAAGGCAGGCACTTGGCCAACTGAGCAACTGAGCCATCTTTCTACCGTGGAAGCCCTTTAGAACAAGATTTCCAGGTGGTTCTCATGCGGCCTAGGTTTGAGAGGCCCTGCCTGACTATGGAGGCCTCATGGGCAAGATTAACAAGTCTTGTTTATTGGATATGATTTCTAATTTTTATTCTTGGATGATCTTACTCTCTCACTTTGTTTGCACATATGCAGACCTATCTTCAGGTTGGCGAGATTCTGGAGATTTTGTTCATCATACCACTTTGATGTTACATTTATCAGTTTTGTGTTCTTCATCTCCTCTCTTAAAAATGATTTGATCATTGCATACTTATTTACTCTATATGGGTGTTTTACCTGTATGTATGCAGTGCCTGTGGAGGCCAGAAGAGGGCATCAGATTCCCTGGAACTGGAATTATAGACAGTTATCAGCCATGTGGGTGCTAGGACTCGAACCCAGGTCCTTGGAAGAGCAGCCAGAGCTCTTAGCCACTGAGCCCATCTCTCCAGCCCTTGCTCATTGCATATTTATGTATTGTTTTTCAAACACATATTCTCCATAACTTAGGGAGCACAGGGAGAAAGACATAGTAAATTTAATTTAATTTGTCATTTAATTTAACAAATTACAATTCATAAGCTATAATCATCATGGATTGGGGGCTCAGGCAGCTGATATACTTTGACAGTGCAAATGGGGGAGGGGGTTGGGAGAGGCGGAGGGACTGCAAGTTAGTAAATAGTTCGCAGCGGAGGTGAAATTTGATCTAGGTTGTGAAAGATTGCCAAAGCAGAAAATGAGACTTGGGAATGGATGGAGGGCATTCCAGGCTGAGTTAAGAAGCTACTTCAGATAGAAAAGCTGAAGATGTCAAGTGTTTAGCTTTTCTTTTACTGTGTTTGTCTCACGTACTCTGGTATGGTTGAGTCAAACAACAGAAATAATACTTGCTGAGAGAGAATTACTGTCAGCAAAATTTCAATCATATTTGACAGGCTGAGAGGAATCAGTCCAAACTAAAAATAAATGCATAAAGCTTGTGGTAAATGATGTCTAATTCTAAGACTGTATAACACAAATTAAGATTCCTCACAAAATGATGGTCGTGCATTTCAATCTTAATCCTGTAGCTGTAGCAACTACTTATGAATTTTATTTCCAAGAATCCTCTTCTCTTGGGCATCAGTGTAATGATCAAATTCCAACTTTTAGCTGATGTTTAAAAAACTCCTGATGGACTCAGCTCTGCGTTGGCTGTGCAGTAGCAGTTAAGAAATGTGACGCATGAAGCCCTAAAAAGCCACATTTGAGCATCTCTGTCCCTAAACCTGTGCCCACCAAAAATAGCTTCTGTAGATCACCAGGACATACTTCCCTGGATTCCCCAGGGAACCCCTCCCTGCCAGCTCTGAAGTTGCCAGCCCAACCCAGGGTGCACTTTTAGCGCTGACTACAGTGCCAGGCCACAGCTTTGGAGATGGGAACCTCCAAGAAAGGAGCGCCTGGCATTTGGGCAATCAGCGTTCGGCAGATTGCCAATGCTAATAGGTTATTTTGCTCTGGAAAAAGAAGGGATCTTCTAAAGTCCGATGCATGGGGGATAGCTGACACTCTTCTGTTGGAAAGATTAAGGGAGTTTGCTGAGAAGTGGTATTATGGGAGCCAAAAATTTAGCGAAGGCACTTAGGCCCAAGACTTGAAAAAACTGATAGTGGTATATCAAAACAGCATGCCCCAGTGCACATGCAAATGTCTGGCTACTTCTATTGAACTTGAACCCACACAGTCTGGCACGTCATAGTCAGAGAATTGTCTGTTGTCACTAGGCTAGTATAGAGCCCTTTTCCCCTTGCACCCGATCTAACTTACACGTTTCTAATCTGGGCTCCTACCTCATCTTGGGATCACCTAAATGGAGGCGCTGCCTTCAGCATTCCCTGAGGGTTTCCAGTGCTCTAGGCAGGTGCCATTAAAACTCATGTTTTGTTACACGTGAGCTAGGCAGATAAGAACATTGATCAGAGTACTAGAGAGCAGAATTAATCAATTCACTGAAGGATGCCGTGTATTTCCAGGGATAATTTAGCAGGTGGAAGCACCCACCCAGCCTGCTTTCTTTCAGACTTTTGTCTCTAGAGATATCCAAACCCCAAAGTTAATGTGGATTGGAGTTCTGAAGGTCAGAAGGACTCATGGGCCAGCAAAGATGCCTAGGGTATTTTATGTAACAGTGAACCTGGCATTTCACAGTACACAGTCTATGCAACAGGCTAGACCGACCACCAGCTTTTTGGGACCCTACTGAGAAGTTATTCTATGAAAGGCGCTTGGCTGCTGAGAGATAACTTCAAATTACGCTCAGCCTCAGATTCCAGTATATGCGGACTATGTTGGGGAAAAGAAAGTAGTTTGTGTGATGTAACTGAAGAACTCTGGCAGTGCCAGATTTTATAAGCAGTGGAGATACCCTGAAAGCTAACACTCTTCTTTGCTTACCTTTTTATATGTACAAGTGTTTTATCTGGATCTACGGATGTGCACTGCCTGTGTGTCTGGTACCTGTGGAGGCCTGAAGAGAGCATTGGATCCCGTAGAACCGGAGTTACAGTTGTGAGCCACCATGTGGGTGCTGGGAACCGAACCCACATCCTCTGCAAGATACCAAGTGCTCTTAACTGCTGAACCATCTCTCCAGCCCCTGCCTAACTTTTTAATACATATGGGGTGATTTAAACAAGCTTGTTTAAAATGAATAGCCATATAACAGAAATCACATCTAGGAACTGTTTTCTAATAATTGCTATGGTAAAGAAGACATTACTCATATTCTAATTTTAATATTGGCTACATTTGACAGTCTGATTATTTTTTAAGAGACAGATATAATGATATACTGTCTTGCTGCAAATTAGATCTCCCAGCATGTCATTATAAAATATTATGGACTATTTTTATTAATAATATATCTTATATTAGATACCTTTACTTGGTGGTTGAAGGAGCGTGTCAAGAGAAGTAGGAAAACTATTTTCTCTTCCTCAAATTCCATCCCTCCCCGCTGGTGTTGAGGTCTAGCCAAGGGTTTTGTGCAAGCTGGGTCAGCAATTCCCCTCTGCACTGTGCTTGCAGATCCCGCAGTCGTCTATTTTCTAACTCTTTCCTGATGTGATGGTTTTTCTGCTCATCCCTTATCACTCTCTTTGCTTTATGCTAATTTGTACTTTCGGCCACTCGTTTACTGTGACCTCTCTCATTTATTTGGTGCTGGGGATCAAGCCGAAGGCCTTGTTTATGCTAGCCTCATGCACAGAGGACTATGCAACGACCTCGCTGCCATCTCTAAATTCAGACGCAGGTTCGCCTTTGCTGGTGTCAAGGCTCTACGTGTGTGCTTGTGCCTTCTTTTGCCGGAGGTGGGAGGAATTGAAAAACAGTAAGCCTGGCGAGATGGCTCAGTGGGGAAAGGTGTTTGTCTCCAAAGCTGGTGGCCTCAGTTTTATCTCTGGAGCTAACAAGATAGGAAAGAGCTAACTAACTCCCCAAAGATGTCTTTTAACGTCCACACATGTGCCATGGTGCCCCTCAAATCCCCAATGTAGGTTAATATACAAAAAGGCAGAGCATGATATATGGTGATATGTGCCCTTAAAGTTCATTATTAAACATAAAAGTCTTGCATATTTTAGTTAACTGGAACTTGAGACAGTAAGAATAGAAATCTGCCTCGAATAAAGTGACACACCGAGGTTCCAATCTATAAACTTTTGAAAACTTTTGGCTTTGGCTGGATTAGGTGTTAAATGGAGAATTTTCTATTAACTTTTTTTTCTTCTTTTCCAACATGACCCCGTGTCTCTTGTTGAATTTGAACTCAGGTCTGCGTGAGTTCACAGCTGTTCTCATGGCTTTCTGATAAAATAAGCAGGGAGTTCAATAGTTATTGGTGAAAACTTGAGATCTGTGTTAAATGTGTGACTCTTAAGTGATTTTGAGACCCTGGGCAGGCAACCCGACCTCCAAGATGCAATGTGATTCCTCCTTTGCAGAAAAGAAGGCTCAGATGGAAGGTCCCGCTGGTCTCTTTTAGCGCCAGGCCATTCTGTAGTTCGCAAGAGATTTGTTCATAGCCCAGTGGGTGTTCCTCTGTCTTTCCCTGGATGAAGGATGTTGTGTAGAGCTGCCATTATTCTTAGAGTGAGATGTCAAAGGGAGAGCCTGGAGCCTCTCCTATCTGTGATCTGATCTTAGTTCTGCAGAACACAAAGTAACAATTTAATCTCCTGTCTAATACAAGTTACATTTTGGGGGATTGACTCATGTTAGTTAAAAATCCTAAGAGCTCTTTTAAAAATTAATGCAGAATCTGAATTGGTTATATTTGGATTAATGACTACTGGTTTCTGCTACCGGAGGCCATGATTTTAGCATCAAAGGTGTTGGACAAATACATTAGAAAGTTGTTTGGAATTCATATGGTTTTGAGGGATAGTCTTGCAGGTTGTATGACGTTCTCAGAAGCAGTCCCTTTGCACAGCAGTGGTTTAGTAACTATGTATCCAGGAGACTGCAGGCCTTTCTCCCTGAACAGCATATCAGTGAACACTGAGAAGTCTGTAGCTCGTTCCTTTCCACTTTATCATAAAAACTCTTATTCTAACATCTATCAGGTATGACTTAAATGTGTTTGTGCTTTTTTCCAAACAGGTTAATTTTTCTGTTTCTTTTCCTTTTTTAAAAAAGGTCTAGACAGGCTGGTGAGATGACTCTGGATAAAAAGCCCTGCCTCAAAAGTACGAGGGCCTGAGTTCGAGCCCCGTAAAGGTGGAACCAGTGTAAAGGTGGAAGCAGAGAAAGTTGCCATCTGGTTTCCATACACATGCCATGGCATATACATTACTACACACCCACGCACTCACGTGGGCATGGACACACACACACACACACACACACACACACACACACACATACACGGAGGAAGGGAGGGAGGGAGGGGAAGAGAGAGAGAGAGAGAGAGAGAGAGAGAGAGAGAGAGAGAGAGAGAGAGAGAGAGAGAGAAAGAGAGAGAGAGAGAATAAGTAAAAGAAAAATATTACTAAGGCCTACACAGGGGATGTGATCTGTTTAGTTTAACTAGGTAACTAGGTTTGGGAGTTTCTTAGGACTTATTTGTCAATACAGTTCCCCCCTTAAATTAATGAACTTAGCTAGATTACTTAAATTTTTATGTTGACTTTTATTAGTTTATCTTTTACAAGGAGATTGTTTTCTTTTTTAACTAATTATTATTATTTTTTTTAATTTTGTGTGCATTGGTGTTTTGCCTGCATTTATGTCTGTCTGAGGGTGTCGGATCCTCTGGAACAGGAGTTACAGACAATTGTGAGCTGCCATATGGGTGCTGAGAATAGAACCCAGGTCCTCTGGAAGAGCAGTCAGTGCGCTTCACCGTGGAGCCATCTCTCCAGACCAGGAGATTGTTTTCTGACTTTGACTTTAAATCTCAAAGGAGAGGCTTCTGACCTGGCCCTCACAGTTATGTCATTAACGGTGTCGTAGGTAATGTTTGCCTCTTCCCGCCTTTCGTTCTCTGACCGGTTCGCACTCCAGTTCAGGGTATCCTGGAATTCACCAGGTAGCCCACGTTGGCCTTGAACTCATGGCGATTCTCCTGTCTTACCCTTAGTACTGGAATCGCAGACCTAAGCATCCCATCACCGGCAGCATTCCGATCTCCCCACTGCTGTGACTTCTTGGTTTGGTTTTCAGTACTGGGGATTGAAGCTAGGGTACTCTGCAGGTCAGGCAAGTGCTCTACCACTGAGCTGCCGACTTGCTCCTCATGATGGCACGCAGAGGAGACGTTCTCGTTTGCTCCAGAACCTGGTGAGGAGGGATTCAGGACTGCTCTAAAGATAGTTGTTCTTCTGCTTTCAAGCTTCCCAATACTGTTTGGTGGTTGTTGTTTTCACTTCGATAGTGTAAATAAAATGTCACATTTTTGCTCGGTGGCAGGAGAATACTTGAGTCCAGTCTACCCTGGGCAACACAGTATAACCTTGTCTGGGAAAAAAAAAGTCAGTTTTTTGGGGGGTTGGTGGGGGAAGATATACATTTACTTAGAATAAAGTTTGTACCCTTTCCAGATTTATACTTGTCAGAATTCTGACAATGAACACATGTAGCAATTGTGTGGTTTCCTGGGCTCCCGTGAGGTCTGTCTTTTCCTCCTTCTCCAGTGTCTGGCAACTGTGATTCTGATTTATCTCCTTAGACTTTTGCCTTTTCTATAGTGTCATAATTGTGGTTATGAAGTATGAGTCTGGTTTCTTGCATTTGGCATAGTGCATTTTTTTAAAAATCAGTTTGTATTCCATAAAGTTATTGTTTAAGGCCTCCCAAGTGCTGGGATTAAAGGTGTGCACCACCACCGCCCAGCGCATACTAGTTTTGAGGTTTATTCACATAGTCATTTTTTTCTTTGAGGTAGGCTCTTGTTATATAGCCCAGGCTGGCCTCAAACTTGTAATCTTTCTACTTCAGCCTCTGGAGTGCTAGGATGATGGCCGTATCTCACAGTGCTTGGCTTAGCGCTTTATTATTTTTTTGTTGTCTAATAATTTTTCATTGTATGAATGTACCACATCTTATTTAGCCAGTTATCAGTTGTTAGACTTTTGGGATGTTTCTACATGTTTTGACTATTATGGATAATACTACCTAAATGTTCAGAATATTTTTTATTTTCCTTGGGGTCCATGCCTAGGAGTAGTATTGTTGGATCATTTGCTAACTGTTTAGCTTTATTTTTCTTAAAAAAAAAATTGTGTTTCATTGATCAATTGATAATTGTGTGTGTGTGTGTGTGTGTGTGTGTGTGTGTGTGCTGTGCCTACATGTGCACATGTATGGAGGTAAGAAGACAAGTGACCGGAGTCTGTTCTCTCCTTCCATCTCTGGGTTCTGAGATTAATTAAACGCAGGCTATCAAGTTTGCTTGCAATAGCCTTTACCCCATGAGTTACCTCAGCAGTCCCCCTCTTTTTTCTTGAGATAATATTGCCATTGAGTCCTGGCTGATGTCACGGTCAGTATGCAGTGCAGGGCAGTCTTGAATTCACGGATTAGTGAATTCTGCTTTAGTTTCCTGAGTGCTGGGATTGCAGGCATGTGCTACCATGCCTGGCATGTGTTTAGTATTTTGAGGAACAGTGAAGTGGTTTTCACAGTATGTGCCTGAGGGTTCCAGTCTCTTCTGTTGAGTCTTCACTCTTGTTTGTACTTTTGACTAAAGCATTCTAATGTATGACGTGCTATCTCATTGTGGTTTTCATTTGCATTTCCTTGACAATTAAATGTTCAGAATATTTTTTAATCCCTTTATATTTACTTTGGGAAGAACTACATATTAAAATCCTTTGCTACTTTATGTGTATATGTTACGTATGCATTTTTTATGGTACTGGGGATTGAGCCCAGTACCATGCTTGTGCGTGCTAAGCAAGTGCTCTACCACTGAGGTATATCCTCAGCTCTTTTCACTGTTTGTTTAGACACAAGATCTTACTAAGTTGCTCAGGCTAGCCTTGAATTCATTTTCTATCTCAGATAAGCCTTGAATTTGTGTTGTGTGATATTTTGATCATATTCTGACAATTGCTTGCTCGGAGTCAGAGGGCAGAGTTAGACTAGCTAACCAAAATTAACCCTAGAGGTCATGGATTGAGGACAGTAGGAGACAGGTGGTAAGTAGTAAGGCAGAGCTGAGGGAGGGTCTCAGGCCCTTTGGATTGAGGAATGGAAGAGAGAGGAAGTGGCTGGTGGCTTCTCTGCTTCTCTGATCATTCAGGATCTTACACTGATATCTGACTCCCAATTTTTTACTGATAAAGAATAATTAGATAAATGCATCAAATTTGTGATTCCCCTGCCTTAGTCTCCTAGTAGCTGGAATTACAGGCTTGTGCCCTCTGGACTGGCATGCACATTTTAAACTGGATTATTGTCTTCTCATTGAGTTAGAATTCACTATGTATTCTGGATATAAAATCTTTATCTGATACTTTAAAGTATTGTCTTTTGTCCTGTGGACTATCTTTACATTTTTCAAAGATTTTATTTTATTTATGTGTATGTATGTGTGTGTGTGGGGTATGTGCACATGAGTGCAGTTGTATGTGGAGGCCAGAAGATGGCATCACATATTCTTGAGCTGGTGTTAACAGGTGGTTGTGAACTAATGTAGGTGTTGGGAACCGAGATAGTGGTCTAGATATTTTTGCATGAGGATATATGGAAAGCTCATACTTATGAGTTTTAAAAAAATTCTTTCTCCCATTGAATTGTCTTGGTCCATTTTCCTGAAGATCAACTGATCATAAATATATGGACTTAAATATAAATAAAAAATTAAAAAATAGAAATATATATATTATTTCTGACTCTTAGTGTTGTTCCATTCATCTTTCTACCTTCATTCTAGTACCATACTCCTTGATTAATTTAGCTTTTCAGGAAGTGTGAATTCACTAACTTTGCTCTCTTTTTAAAAAAGATTGTGTATGTGTGTGTGTGTGTGTGTGTGTGTCTGTCTGTCTGTCTATCTATCTGTATGTGAATATGTGCACGTGTGAGTGCATGTGTCTATGGAGTCCAGAAGGGGGCACCAGATCTCTTGGAACTGAAGTTACAGACAGTTTTGTGTTGTCTGATGTGAGCGCTGGGAACTGAACTCAGGTCCTCTGCAAGAGCGAAATGGGCCATCTCCCTGGCTTCCTAACTTTGTTCTTTTGAAAATGTATTTTTATTTATGTGCATGTGTGTCTGTGTAAGTAAATGCCATATGGGTGCCTGTAGATCTGAGAAGATGATGTCTGCTATCTTGGAGTTGGAGTTACAGGCAGTTGTGATCTGCCTGTGTGGGTGCTGGGAATTGAATTTAGGTCCTCTGGAAGAGCAGCAAGTACTCTTAACCATTGATCCAGCTCCCCAGCTCCCAACTTTGTTCATTTTTAAGACTGTTGGGGTTAGTTTTGCTGTGTTGCATTTCCATATGAATTTTAGGTGCTCAGATGCCGCTAGGTGGTCAATACTTGCCTAGCATGCCTAAGGCCCTGTTTTATTCCCTAGTATCAGAGAGTGGGGGAGGGGTGGAGGAGGCAGAGGAGACATTGCATTGCCCCCAGCCCTAGGTCTGGAATTTGGAATTGACTCAGCGCTCCTTGCTCTTGATGTGGTGTTTTGTGTCATGTGCAGCTTTATTTAGTTGATAACCACTGAACAATGATATTGAAAAGCCCACTCATTAATATTAAAAGTTTCCTTGACGGTAAAAGGTAGTAACAGAAGCTAAGTCATCTCTCATGCTCTGAAAAGTGAGGGTTGTCTTTCCTTGGGAAACCGATTTCTAGTACACAGCCTTCCAGAAGGACTGTACTGGGAATGTGGCATGGCTTGTCAGAGGTTATAAATGACAATGCGTTAGGAAAGCAGGTGAGGGGACAAGCAGGGATTTGCTGTGGGGAAACAGACATACATTCTGTGATCCGTTTTGACAAACACCGGCCGTGGCCTGTCAGTGCGGAAAGGGTAAAATCGAATTCACTAACTGTCATCATAATGGTTAAAATAAGTTATTTTTTTGTAAGAAGGAAGTGGTTTTGAAATCTTTACTGGGGTTTTTCAGTTCTGCACTGATGACTCTGAGGTTGGCTGGAGGGCTGAGGAGTGAGCCATGCATGCTTAGGCTGAGTAGATTTCAGTAGTTTTATGTGATAATGGTATAGGGGGAAGACCATCCCCTTGGTACTTAGAAAACTTGAAGTCAGCCTCGGGTTTGTTGCGTGTCACCTGTACCACCCTGAGTGAGAATGAAGTGTCATAACTCGGGTGCCCTTTATGTATGTGTTTCCCCAAAAGTAAGAAAAGATAATAGGTATATCTACCTGACCTACTTCAAAGAGTTGCATGAAGCTGAAGGCAGAGAGACACAGAGAAACACAGAGAGACAGGAGCAGGGCCGAGGGAGGGAGGAGATGTGATAGCGTTTTGTAAATTTTTAAAACTTAAAATAACATTTTAAATGTTATCCAGTAAAGTATTATTCTTTTAAATTATTTTTCTTTTAGCATGTTTTTATATTTCATATATGTGTATGATGCATTTGGTCATTTTCTCCTCCCTTACCCCTGCTCTTCCCCTGCCCAGGCTTCTTCCCAACAAGTCCAGCTCCTGCTGTCATCTTAAAATAAGATTTATTTATCGTCATTTGCCTATGTACACGTGCCTTCATGAGTCCATGCGCACTGTGTGAGTGCAGGCGCCCGATGAGCAGAGCCTAGCGGCATTGTGTTTCCTGGAGCTGGACTTCTGGTCCGTTGTGAGCCATCGGATGCAAGTGCTGTGACCCAAATCTGGGTCATCCGCAAGATCAACAAGAAGTCTCAACCACTGAGCCACACCTTTGTGTGTGTGTGTGTGTGTGTGTGTGTGTGTGTGTGTGTGTGTGTGTGTCCCACTGAGTTTAATTAGGGTTGCTTGTGTGGCCCCCCTCCCCCCACCTGCAGCAGCCATTAACTTCCAGTAGCTCTTCAGTGAGGGGTGGAAGCTCACAAGGCCCTTCCCCAACAGTTATCTTCTTAACAATAATCTTTGAACTGGGATGTGTTCTTTTTTTCTCAATGTGTTTTCCTCCCACAGCTGTCCTAGTTTCGTTGCTCTAATAAAACACTGACAAAAGCAACTTAGAGGAGAAGGGAGCTGCTTATTTGCCTTACAATCCCAGGGTATAGTCCACCGAGACAGACAAGTCCCAGTGACAGGAGGCTGAAGCAGCCGGTCACATCACATCCACAGTCAAGAGCAGAGAGAAATCAATGCGTGTAGGCCTGTTTGCTTGGTTCCTTTCTCCTTTCTCCTACAGTTGCGGGCCCCTGGCCTAGGGGATGGTGTCATCCACAGTGGTCTGGGCCCTCCTCCCACATTAGTTGTTACTCAATACCATCCCCAAGATGCACCCGTAGGTCAAGCTAATGTAGCAGTTAAGACTTCCCAGGCCGTTCTAGGCTGTGTCAAGTTGACAGGTCAGCACGAGTGACCACACTCATGTCTTGGCTGTAATTTCTTTGTAGTCTTTTGGCATCTGTCCCACAACTCTACTTACTTGGGAAAAACTTTGCTTGGACCCGGGTCCCCCTCCTCTTCTGACACTTTGTTGTTTTTGTCCACCCCCCCCCCAAAAAAAAAAAAAAGATATGTGTACTTGAGACGTCTCCGATGGAACAGATAGCAGGCTGGTTTGATTTTGTCTAGATGTTTAGTTTAACAAGCACGGTGGAGGCACTAAACCTGTCAGTAGCACAGATTTTCTTCTGCCTTGAAGCTCCCTTTCCATTGTTTTCCCACAGCCTCTTCTCTTAGCTTCTTGCTCCTTTAAGATGTGTTTGAAATCTACTACTCTTCTGCCTTGTCCAGACTCACTTGTTGGTCTGGAATAGATTTCACGATACCTTATCACTACACGCTTTGCGGGTTGGAATGGCCGGGTCACGCGTTTCAACTCCCGCAGTTCTGAGAAGAAGAGATTTTACTTGCTGATCCTTCTCCTCAGTCTAGCCTGGAGTAAAACGCCCTCAGTCTTCAGCAGCTGCAACACTGGGGCCAGCTTTCTCCTCACTGGTGAAGTGGAGTAGCTTCCGTTCTGATCCCTGGGCTGATAGGGAGCCATTTCGAGTGTAACTCCTTTTCTTGATTGTTGAGGGAAAAGGTTTTTTTTTTTTTTTCTTAACATGAGGGGTTTCAAAGTCCTTTTGAGTGGTCACTGTCTATATTACCAATTTCTTCTCTCTTCCTCCCTTGCTTTTTGCTTTTCTGTTTTTTGAGACAGGATCTTACTGTGTAGTTGCTGGCTGGCCTGGAACGCATTATGTAGATCAGATTATACTCACAGAGATCCACCTGTCTCTGAGATAAAAGGCATGCACCACTACATCCGGCCTTTTCAACTTCTTTTAAATATATTCATTAATTTGTTCATTTATTTATTCATGTATATGTGTGTCTGTGGGAATGTATGTGCATGTGTGAATGGGTATGCTTGCTCTTTCATGCACAGGACACAAGAGGGGGTCAGGTGTCCCCTGCTATCACTTTCCACCTACTTCTTTGAGTCTGGGACCTCCCTGAACCCAAGGCTTGTGTCTCAGCCACACTGGAATCCAGCGAGACCCAGTGATCCTCTGTCCCCGGCTTACTAGGACTAGGGTTCCAGACCTCTGCTCGGATGCTTGGCTTCTTATGTGGGGTCTGAAATCTAGTCTTCAGGATTGCCAAGTTAATGCTCTTAACTACTGAGCTATCTCTCCAGCCCCTCAACTTCTTTTTATTCAAATTTATATTTAAAACTAAAATTATATATTTTGAGTAGTACGGAAATGAATGTGTATTTTGGAGAGTAATTCTATCTAGCATAAAATATCGCTGCATTCTTACAAGATTTATTTAGCTTTTTGTTGGTGTTGTTGTATCTGCCTTCATTGTTTGGAGCAATGTTTGAAAAACAGCATGTTCCATTTTTTGAAATTACAGAGTACTTTTGAAAAAGTCATTGAATTTAATTCTAAATTAAAGTAAAGGAAATAGAAATTCTGATGTGTTAGTAATTTACTTATAAACAGTTTTGAGGTATATGTCTTATTTTAGAAACAGATTGTGTAGCTAAATAAAAATGATACATACACAATGATACTGCGTTAAAAGCTTGAATGTAATCTGAATGTTTTCTCTCTAGTAGGGACACAGCAGCCCTCCTGAGGGTGGGAAATGGAGCCTAGCATGGGGAAGGCAATGGTGTCTGTGCCAGCTGAGTTACGCATTGGCATTTGAAATTTTTCAAAAGATTTTATTTTATTTGTGATTGTAGGGAGGAAGGGCACACTGAACTGCTGCTATGGAGGTCACAGGACAACTTTGTGGAGTCAACTCCTCCCCTTCCGCCTTCATGAGGATCCTGGGGATTGAACCTGGGTCTTTAGGCTTGCCCAGCAAATATTTGTGTTCACTGAGCCATTTCACTGGCCCTGGAAAGGAAAATCATGTTTTTACTTAAAAAATGTCATCTGTGTTACAAAGATATTATAGGGAAAGCATTCTCTGTATATGTTATTGTGTGTTTCCTATTATACTGAAAATAAAAAATCCCAAGTTCTAAGTACAGCCTTGAAATAATAACCCAAAGCCCATAATGTATATGAATACTCAGTAGACCAGAGAGACTCATTACCAGTGAACTGGGTAATCTGATCAGTTGGATGGATGATTTGATTGGAAGTAGAATGGCTTCCCTAGAATACCACCTGGACTTGATTATGGCAGCAGTTATAATTTGTCTCTTATTCCTCAGGCTTCTTTTCTCCCTCTGAAAACTCTACCCAAGGCCTCAAACGTGCTCAGCAAGTGTCCCACCCCTGAGATACCTCCCTCTCCCCCACTCGTGTATTTTAATAATATGTTCATTAAGTGATATTCTAAACTTCCTGTCATCCTAATAACAGTGTATTTTCTATTTAGAATATTGTTACATAAAAAATGTGAACCAACATAGACTTTACAAAGTTTTGTCTGCTCAGCATTCTTGGACTTCTTTTGGGCCTTCAAAATGTTGACTTATGTGTACATGCCTTATCACTAAGTAATAATTGTTTTAAGTTTGTAGGTTTGTGTGTGTATCTTTTGTTTTTATGTTTTTTGAGACAGGGTCTCACTATGTTCCCTGTCCTGGAGCTCACTATGTAGATCAGGCTGACCTTGAACTCACAAATCCACCTGCCTCTGTCTCCTAAGCCATGTACCACCATGCGCAGCATGTATATACATTTTTAAATGTAGCAAAAGGAATAGACTATGTGAAAGCATGGTAAACTAGAGTAATATAGGTCTATCTTATAGATGACTCTCTAAAAAATTATTGTAAGTAGAAGTATTTTAAAAATTATTGTAAGTAGAAGTATGTTTATAAAAGTATATCATTTAAATAAAAGATAATAGAAAACTAAAGAAATACATAAATCAATCTAGAGTTTTCAAGTTTATAGGGATTAGATGTTTGTGGACTCATTGACAAAAGCCATTTAGCAAGAATGTAGATGTTCTTACCATACAAAGATATGGTAAGTGCTTCAGATGATGGACTTACCAGTCACTGATTTGATCATTATACTGTGTATTTATGTGTCAGACTATCATACTGCAACACATAAATACATAGAATTATTGTGTGCAAATCAAACATTTTTTTAAAGTGGCTATCACACACTAGAAACTTGACTTGCTTTGTCTGCATGAGACTCCTGGCCTAGGAATGTGTGAGGTCCGCTAATAGGAAACTAGTACTAAGTATAGTTAAGTTCACAACTGTACTCAGTAGGGAAACATCTTGGGAAAAGGGGATTTCATTCTGTGTACATAGTAGCATGTGAAACATTGAATGTATTTTTAAAAGTTTTATTTTATGTGTCTGGCTGTTTGGCCGGCTTGTATGCCAGTGCCTGCCTCTTCCCCCTGGAAGCCAGAAGAGGGTGTCAGACCCCCTGGATCTGGAGTTACAGATGGTTGTGTGCCGTCCTGTGGGTGCTGGGAATTGAACTCAAGTCCTCTAGAAGAGCAGTCAGTACTTTCTCTCCCTGAGCCGTCGATCTCTCCAGCCTCCACTGAAAGTAGCTTTAAGTGGCCAACCAGATACTTAACAGCAGCCACAACAAAACAACAAACAAACAAAACCCAAACCCATGGAAAGCATACTAGGGAAACCTATGTTTGACAGAAAAACTTCAACAGTTGTGTTTAAGATCCAGGCATGGTAGTATACTACTGGAATCCCAGCACTCTGGGAGGCTGAGTTTTGAGGCCAGCTTGGGCTACATTGTGAGTTTGAAGCAAGCCTGGGCTATATCTTAAACAAACAAACAAACAAAGAAAAGATGTCACATTTAAGAATCAAATGGATGGAATAGGGTGGTTCATGCCTGTAACCCCAGATTTGCAAGAGGCTGAGGCAGGACGAGTGCAAGTTCAGCACCTGTCTGGGCTGAAGTTCAAGGCCAGCTGGCGGTTCCCTGAGGCCCTGTGTGAAAATAGTGAAGGCTGGAGATGTAGCTCCGTCATAGCAGAACCCAGTGTCCCTGTGCCCCAGACTGGGGGGCGGGGGAATTCCCTCAACAGTTTATGTACTGATACCATCTCATTTCTGGGGACAAAAGGGCTTGTAAAGCTCAGCACACAAGACAGTATTCAAAGACTGAATATTGTATTCTACCTCTGAATAGATATTTAAAAATTGAAGTTGACAATAATTGTCTTTGTCTAGATATGTTCAAACAAGGGAAGTACTTTTTTTTTCTATGATATTGAAAGGAATTTTAGTAGTACAGTATTCAAACATGGAAGTCATTATGGTTTTATCACAATTTTAAAAAATTACATTCAGATAGCTTAACAGAGTTTGGGATTCTCAGAAATTATGTATAAATAGGTACCATAGCTGAAGCTAAAATCTTCGTTTTTGTCTGTGTCATATTGGACTTTTTCTAATGAGAGACGAAACAGGGCCCCCAGAAGTCTACACTGTTGGGTAAATATGAAGTCTGCTCAAGCAGGCTTCAGCAACCACTGGCATTTCCAGGGAAAGAGGAGTGCTCTGCATGCTTGGCTATTTCCAATGGGTTCTGTGTTCTCTCCTGTGTTTCTTCCTCCTGTTTCCCACCCCCACTATGGAAATTCTCTTCTCTCCACTTTTCTGCTCTCCCCTTTTCACTGGTGATTTTGCATCTCACCCCCAACCCTGGGATTTTTCTTCTTCTTTTTTATTTTTATTTTTTTGGTTTTTTTGAGACAGAATTTCTCTGTATAGCTTTGGAGCCTGTCCTGGAACTCCCTCTGTAGACCAGGCTGGCCTCAAACTCACAGAGATCCACCTGCCTCTGCCTCCCAAGTGCTGGGATTACAGGCGTGTGCCACGACCATCTGGCTTTTCTTCTTCTTTAAAAAGCTGTTCTCAAGGTACTTTTTGGAATACCAGTTCCAAAGGACTCATTTGGTTGAGGCTAAACCTCAATTAAGAACAGGAAGAATCTGGGGTCTGCTCTAGGTGGAAGACAGAGGGTATGACCTGAAAGGTTACATGTTAGGTGAAAGTGATCAGACCCTTTCAGGAAGCCAGGAATAGATGAGGGAGGGGAAGAGAACAAACCCAAGTGTGGTGCACAAGCCAGATACGTGTGATTTATTCCATTATTCCATTTACCAGCTTCTACAGAGTGAAACTCACAGTGGGCCTGTGATTTCTCTTGTGAATTCCTTGAGGCCAGTACTTGCTGTGAGCACACAGGAGAGCAGGGATAGCCAGATCTGAAGTAGTAATCGATGGGGAGGAGTAGCCTTGGTGATCCCGAAATGATATTGATTAAGAACAACGGGGAGAGAAGAAATGTTTGAAGTAGAGGAGGCCAGGAGCTGCAGGACAGCCTTTCGGGTGGGATATCGGTTAGTCAGCTCAGCAGACCTCCTGGAAAGTCTGACAAGCTCAATCCTCAACATTACTCCAAGAGAATTATTAAAAATAGGAGAAAATAGTTTTCTATGAGCACATTCAATAAAATGTTATAATGGTAAAAAATTAAACATGTATAAAATAGAATGATTAAGTATGAGGTATCAAATGATAGAATACACAAATGTAAAAAGCAGCTAATTCAAAAGATACTTTTAGGGGCTGCAGAGATGGCTCAGTGGTTAAAGAGCACTGGCTATTCTTTTAGAGGACCCAGGTTCGATCCCACCACCCACATGACAGCTCACAACCATTTGTAACAACAGTGCCAGGGGATCCTATGCCCTCTTCAGGCTTCTGCAGGTACCAGGCACATACATACACGCAAGGAAAATACACACATAAATCGGTCAGTCAATCAATCAATCAATCTAAACAAAACAAACTCACCCAAAACATGCCCTAAGGTTAAAAATTAAACCGTATGTTAAAAGATCATGTACAACTGTATTAGCAAATTGTCCTGTCAGAAGGTCACATGAGAAAGTCCCTAGCATGCCATGTTGACATGTGCTGGGCTCACTGGGTGTGGTAAGTTTAAGTAGGATGTTCAAGCAAACGAAGCTGATCTGATGTGGGGTAGATACTGTCTGGATGGGAGTGAAGGAAAGGCATAGGGGGATAGCCTGAGTTGCAAGCACCTGGGTGGGGGCGTGAGCTTCCAGAAGCCTGGGCAGCCTGTCTCTCTGCTGCTTGCCCTGCTTTCTTGAGAGCCCGCAGAGCTGCCTGGAAGTCAGGAACGTGGAGCTCAGCCTTGCAAGACTTTCTTGCTGGACAGTTACTGTCTGCTAACATTTTTTTTTTTTTTTTTTTTTTTTTTTTTTTTTTTTGGTTTTTTCGAGACAGGGTTTCTCTGTGTAGCTTTGCGCCTTTCCTGGGACTCACTTGGTAGCCCAGGCTGGCCTCGAACTCACAGAGATCCGCCTGGCTCTGCCTCCCGAGTGCTGGGATTAAAGGCGTGCGCCACCAACGCCCGGCTATCTGCTAACATTTAATCTGGTTCGCAGCAGCAGTGGAGGCACTTAGAAGGCG
Source organism: Peromyscus maniculatus bairdii (assembly GCF_049852395.1). Taxonomy (NCBI): domain Eukaryota; kingdom Metazoa; phylum Chordata; class Mammalia; order Rodentia; family Cricetidae; genus Peromyscus; species Peromyscus maniculatus. Next base: position 99,587,789 of record NC_134855.1, on the reverse strand, counting down.
GACTCCTGGGCGCTAATCAGCAGTGCGCACTTCCGAGGCCATGGGAGAAGCGGGGACGGAACGGGCGCAGAGGCTCGCAGACGGCAGCTGCTTACCTTTGCTCAAGACCCCGTCCAGCCCGCCTCTCTCCCTTCTTTCATATATGGTGAAGAATGAGTGAGGGCTTGGATATTTTGCTTCCTCTGGGCTTAGTTAGCAGTCTAACAGCTGGTAGCATGTCCAGATCTTCAGCGCAGCTTTGATAGTCTCCTGAGGATGGTGAATAATTGATAGAATACAGAGCTGTTATCAACTTGATATCAGTGGGAGAGAAATTTGATAGGAAGTGATCGAAAGAAACAATGTAATGAACCTGTTAGATTCATTATGTTAGGACCAAGATTATTACTTATTCAGTGTTCTTTAAAAAGTATCATCTCGAGTGCCTGACCACTTTGCTCCAGGGTACTCAGGAAGGCACACGGACCTGCTTCCTGCCTTTGAGGTGTTTATGGTCTGTTGGAGAGGTAGCTGAACTGAGGAGCTTGCTCACCATTTTCCTAAAATCCTGAGAGTCAAGCTTAAGATAAAAAGCTTTTGAAGATGGGGAGTTGGGGCTTTCCATTGGTATCTTAAGACAGAGAGATAATTAACTTCTTAGCCTGAAGGTAGGAAAAAACCATAAGGCTAGAAGAAATAACAAACCCAAAATCGGCACTCCAATGAAAAGAAAGATAGCTGAGAGAAATCAAGTGTTAGGCAGAGCAATATAAATAAATATAAAGACAAATGTTAAGAAAGGAGGGGGGAGAGGGAGGGGGAGGGATGTGTCTATTATGCGGACACTGATTTATAGTTAGGGGTATAGCTAAGAGACGGGTGTGAGTTGCCCAACAGGGTGACCACAATAATGAGAATAGACAGTACTTGTAAAAAAAAAAAAAAGAATTTTGAATCATTTTGCTGTCAAGAAATTGTAAATGTTTCAGTAGATAGATTTGCGTAACTTGTTTTCTTAGGTTACATTTTATTGATTATTTGGGAATCTCACATCATGCACCCCATCAGGATCACCTCCCAGTCTTCCCATGTCTTCACCCCCCTCCTCTGTGACCTCCCTACCCAAAAAGAGGTAACGCCATTTGTGTTGTCTCCATATTCACTGGAGCATAGTCACATTCCTAGTGGCCAGGCCCCCAAGGGAGGAGGAGTCGTTCTCTGATAGCATCCCCGCCATGCGGTGGTTGGAATGGGGCGGAACTAGTTCTCCCATGCCCACACTACTACCTGCACCTTGGTGCTGTGGGCCGGTGAGGGGTGGACCAGTTCTCCTGTGCTCATGGATATTAACATGGCTTCAGGCATGAGTCCCAACCTCATACCTTCATTGGCTTTGATGATAACACAGGTCATAGACATCTACATGGCCATCAGCAGCTGAGAGGACCATGATCTTCAGCATGGTCTCAGGTGGTTACTAATGTCACTCACATCAGCATGGCTCTCTGAGGCAACAAAGCCTGAGGACATTACATAGACTACATATGTCCACATGGATATCAGGCTTCATCATGGCCTGGGGCAGCAGCATGGACCACTGATACCAACATGGCCTCCTGTGGTATTGCAGAACAGGGTGGTATTTTGAGGGGGTTCAATCCAGAAAGTGAACCTTTCCTCATCTCCAACCTCCAGTGTTGCCCAGAACCAGGGGGATCCTGTGGCCAGGCAGCAAGTTCAGGAGCTGTGTTGTTTATTTTTGCTTTTTTGGAGGCCTGATACCCAGCTCCCAAATAAATCACTCACACAGAAGGTTATTCTTAATTATAAATGCCTGGCCTTAGCTTGGCTTGTTTCTTTTCAGCTTTTTTTTTTAACTTAAATTATCCTGTCTATCTTTTTCCTCTGGACTTTTCCTATTCTTTTCTGTGAATCTTACTCTTACTCTGTGGCTTGCTGTGTGGCTGGGTGGCTAGCCCTTGATGTCCTCCTCCTTCTCTGGCTCCTTCTTTTCTACTTCTCCCAGATTTCCCCTTCTATTTATTCTTTCTGCCTGCCAGCCCCACCTATCCTGCCTTGCTATTGGCTGTTCAGTTTATTAGACCATCAGGCATTTTACACAGGCACAGTAACACAGTGTCACAGAGTTAAACAAATGCAATATAAACAAAAGTAACACACCTTAAAATAATACTCTACAACTGGTCTGAGTCTGCATCTGCATAAGCTCCAGGCTATTGCACACCATCCTACCAACCCTACAGGGCAGTAAAAGCATGTAGACCTTAGCCCTCCCACTCCAGTTCTGACTCCCTAACTCACGCACCACTCCATTTTTCTACCTTTCCCATCTCTCCATCACATATTTGTTCTTTGTAGTGGCATGCCCCAGCTTTTGGCTGCCCAGGACCATGGGCCCAGCCAGTGCTTGCTTGGGTGGCTTCAGATTAACTCATTTTTAAACATCGTAGAGTGCACACATTTATTTGTCAAAGCATCATATGCACTCCATAAGTAATTTTCATATGTCAATCAAAAATTAATTGAAGAATTTTGGGCTTACCTCACTATCATGTATGGGGCCCTGGGTTCAGTCCCTGGCACTGAAAATAATTAAATAAAAAAATATAAAGGGGGCTACAGCAATGGCTCAGTAGTTGAGAACACTTGCTGTTTTTCCATAGGATGTGAGTTTGATTCTCAGCAGCCATTTAAGGTGGCATACAACTGCTTCTAACTACAGCTCCAGGAGGTCAGATGCTCTCTTCTGGCCTCCATGGGTACCTGCACTCATCTCTTTCTTTTTTCTCTCTCTTTCTCTGTCTGTCTGTCTCTCACACATAATGAATCTCTAAAAAGGTATAAAAAATAAATAATTAAGTATAACAAAGAATGTAAAATGCTAGGAAAAAGAAATGTTAAAATACTAGGATTTTGTTTTGTTTTGTTTGTGTTTTGTGATAGGGTCTCATTACCTATCTCTGGCTCGCCTGAAATTCACTATGTAGACTAGACTGGCCTCCAATCACAGAGATCCACTTGCTTCTGTCTGCCAAGTGCTGGGATAAAAGGTGTTCACCACCACCACCACCAACCCTGGGTAATTTTATATATATATATATATATATATATATATATATATATATATATACACAAACTACGACATCTCCCATCTCTTTATTTTATTTTTTTATTTTTGTAGGCATTAGAAGAAGAAAGGAAAGAGAGAAGTCTGTGGTTTATAATCCTTTAAGGAAATGTCTCTCCCTAAAACCTCTTGGGAGGAATGCAGAAGAAAGGAAGAGGGAATCTGAAGTTTATAATCCTTTAAGGAAATGTCTCTTCCTAAAACCTCTTGGGAGGAATGCAGACCATCAGGCTCATAAAAATGACAGACAGTTCACATAAAAGTGGAGGAAGAAGTCACTCAGCTGAACCCAATTCCTGTGAAAATAATTTTAGTGGGGTGTCCTTGGTAGGAGGGAATGGTGATGGTGGAGTAAGAGGCTGTTTTGGAACTTAGAACATTTAGATAAATGGAGACAGGGAGATGAGGCCGGTCCCATTACAGATGGAAGCAGAAGTTGGTTGCCATACACCACTCCCTGAGTTCCTGGGAATTACCACAGTAACAGTGCATTCAAATCAGTTATTAATTATGCATCGCTCATCACATTAGTGATTACCATGGCACTGTGGGGGCACAAGAGATTAAATGCATCTGCCAAAAATGAGCCACGTACTCTCTGTCAACAGGAGCATAACTGGCCTCCTTGAGTTTGCTGTAGATGTAGACAAAGAGGCCCCGTCTGCCTGTCTCCTGCTGTTCTTTCCAGCCAGATGGCCCTCACCTCTCTCCCTCAGCTTAGTCCAACCACCTTCTTCTTGCCCCTTGTTACTTCTTTCAGAAGCCTTCCGAATTGTCGTCATCCTGAGCCAAGTATTCCCAGTGTGTCTGTCTTGTCCCTCTGAGTAGAACACACAGTTAATAGAGTTGGTAACTTGATATTTACCCACCAAATTGAAAGCCTGTTCACAGGCACAGGTGAGGGATTCTTCACATATATCTGTTACTAATTCAAGAAAAGAGCAGTGAGCATCCACGGATATAACATAGCAGAGTTGATCCTGCTGCCTACAGAGTGTGGTTCATTCTTAGGAGATGCATCTAACATTTTGTGCCACCACAGTGATAGTTAATGAATTACTTGCCTCTTCTATGTGGCGTGCTTGGCTTGATAAAATTAATATATCCCCAACCAGTGAGTAATATATTTTCTTCCTATAAAATCAGGACAGGTAAGTTTGCTGTAATTCAATTGGCTATGGCCGGAGTTTTATGACAAGAATTCAAATGAAATATATAGGTGTCACCATGAAAATGTGATTATTTTGGGATGATGGACTTAATGCTTAAAATTAGCTTGAAGCTGAGCATAGTGGTATATGTCTGTAATCCTAGCCCTTGGGGAGCAGAGGAAAGATGGATCCAAGTTTGAGATCATCCTAGACTACATTGAAAGATCCTGTCTCAGAAAAAAAATCCATAATATATATATATATATATATATATATATGTATATATATATATCATAATCAAATTGCTTTTCATCCCAGGGATGCAACATGAGTTCAATATATGCAAATCAGCAAATGTAGTATACCATATGAGTAGTCTTAAGGACAGAAATTACATGATATCTCAAAAGATGGCATTTGACAGTGTTCCAAAAGTCCTTGCTGGAGAAGTCTATCAGTCTACCAAAGCCTCTCCTTTTCTTAGTGATTGGAAGTGTTGGATTTTTTCAAAGATGGAAAATATGTCTTTCTCCTTGGATCTATTCTTTGTTTTAGAGGCCCTGAAGTAGCACTGAGTCAACAGACCCACTGAAGAAATCACCTGTTTGCTGTTGATCTTTGTCCTCTATTCACAAGGCGTCAAACTTGGCAGGTCGGAGCAGAAACCACATACTTTTGATATCAGGGAGTAGCACTCTCATGAACCCTGAGAGGCATCTCGGGCTCTTCCCGTCCCTCACAGTCAAGCTCTGTTCTAACTTGGGTTTTGTTGCTGTGATAATCACCATGACCAAAGGCAAATTGGCGAGGAAAGGATTTATTTTGGCTTACTGGTTACAGCTCACCACCAAGGGAGGCCAATCCAGGAACTCAAGTGTGGAAGCAGGCACTGAAGCAGAGACCGTGGAGCACTGCTTCTCGGCTTTCTCCTCCTGGCTCGCTCAGCTACCTGCCTAGGGATGGCACTGCCCACAGCAGGCTGGGCTAGCCTACATCGATTAGCAGTTAAGAAAATGCCCCACAGACATGGCCGCAGGCCAGTCTAACCAAGGTGATTCTTTGGCTGCGGTTCCCTCTTCCTAGGTGACTGTTGGTTTGTTATTGAGTTGACCGCTGAAACTAATGATGATAGGCTCCTTTGTTCTTCTTTCTTGTTATCTCAGAACTCTGTTCATTCTTTTCATTGACACTCGCTCTCAGAATTCAGATCTTCAGCTCTCATCTGGAGCATATTAACACTCAGCTAATCACTCCTGCACCTTCCAGGCTTTCTTCCCTGTGGCTTATCTTCCACAGTCCTTGAACATGGAATGCAGATCTCTTTATTGTCTAGCTTGAGGCACCTCAGTCCTTCTTCTTGCTATTCAGTCTTTTTCATAGATATCCTGGTGATGTTTTCACACTCATAGACATCTGTATGTGTGTGTGGTCATATGTATATATAATCAAACTTACCGTCTAAATGGCATAATTTAGGGCTATTAAATAAAAACTAAGCATTGTAAATATTTGAGGTGAGAAAGCTATGGTGGACATTTTATGCACACATGGTCAACATTTGCAGCAGGAAGGCCCTGCCATTTTCCTGAGTCTAGCCTGGGGAAGGCTAGACTCAGGACAACCATAACATATTTGCAGAGGACCTAGTGCAGGCCCGTTCAAGCTCCATGATTGCTGCTTCAGTCTCTGTGAGTCCCTATAAGCCCTGCTTAATTGATCTGTGGGCCATGTTCTTCTGGTGTCTGACCCTCTTGGCTTCTACAATCCATCCCCTTCTTCCATGGGCTTCCCTGCGCTCGGAGGGGAGGGACCTGATGGAGATCTCCAGTTTGGGCTCGCTCTCCACCTAACGGCTGGCTGTGGGTCTCTGTATCTGCTCCCATCAGCTGCTGGAGGAAGCCTATCTGATGATGATTGGGCTGGGCCCTGGTGCGTATTTCTTTTTTTTTTTTTTGTTTGTTTGTTATATTGTTTGTTTGTTTTTTTAATTCTTTTTTTAATATATATATATATATATTATTTTACAATACCATTCAGTTCTACATATAGCCATGGGTTCCCCTATTCTCCCCCCTCCCACCCCTCCCCTTACAAGCATTATGTAAATGTGCCTTCTAGATCTGGATGTATACCATAATCTACCTCCTTGTTTATCTGAATTAATTAATAAGCCCACCTCCTGGTTCAGCTGTTTGTAATCACCCAGCCTCTCTGTTCAGCTGTACAAAAGAAACACACTGAACTGCGGGCTGCCGTGGTTTCTCCACCAAAGAGCCCAGACCACTCAATCCCAGCGTGTGTCCATCTGTTTGTCTTGTCTTCATTCTCTCCCCGGCACCTCAAGTCCCTGAAGCCATGCAAGGACATGGCAAAGTGGCACCTGAACAGGGACAGGAAGACGGACACTGGCTATGAAGAACTCTCATTGGTCAGATGAGTGAATGTTCCCAAGAGATACATGTTCATCTGGGTTTAAAAAAAAAATAGTGAACAAGGAAGAAACAAAAGTAAAGAAAGAAGGTAAAAGAACAAATAAAGGGGTGTACAGTTCTAAGAAGCAATTAGATGTTGGTGCTTTGGGGGGAGGTTTGGGGAAACCTCGGAAGTGAGCTAGAGGTATTGCGGGTTCATTGGTTCTTGAACTGTGTTTCGGGGGCATGCCCTTGGTTTCAGGAAAGGGGTAAGGAATTGGGCTAAAAAATAAAAAATCTGAGGAATGGATACACAGCCAAAAAAAAAAAAAACAAAAAAAAAAACAAAAAAAAAACCCTAAGCATTGCTGCTGTATTTCCAGAACATTCTTATGATCACAGGCAGGACATCCATGTCTTTGACTCCTGTGTGGAATGCTCTGCCCCTCCACTCCCATCCCTACCCATGTCTCCTAAGGCTTTCTCCAGACTTGATTCTGATACTTGTTTAAGAAGCCATCCCTCACCTTCGCAGATTTGAGTTAAATGTATCCCTTTGCATCCTCCTGTGCCAGTCTAGACTCACTCCTGTCCAAAACAGTGTGACTCTAGGTTGTTGGGGCTCTGTCTTCCTGTGGACTTTGGGGTTGTTAAATGAAGAATTTGATTTCATCTTTTATCTCTGCATCTTTAGCTTCCAGCACTGTGAGTAAATGATTAGACTCAACTTCCTATCAGCTATGCAAATGAATACTTGCTCACATGCTAGCCTCGAATGAAAACTCAGGTAGCAGGTATAAAGAAATGTCATAAATATAGGCTCTTTCCTCCTTGCACTAGATTTTCATGAAAATTTGTCTTTGCAGGCTGCTTTGAATATGGAATTTCTCAGGCCGTTGCACACCATCTCCATGTGTTCATATTTTAGCGGGCAATAGGTTGAGTCAGAGTAACTGGGGAAGAGGACAAGGATTAAGGAGGGTAAATTTTTTTTTTTTATGAAATATTTGAAAGCTTATATGGTCTTAAATACCCACAACAGTCAGTTTCCAAGACTGCTTCATTTTTTTGGTTATGAGGCACGACCCAAGGAAATGGAAGTCTCGTTATTTTTGATGCTGTTGGTGAGGGCATTGGGGGAGGGACGCTGGTGGGCTCAGAGGAGCATGGCATGAGGGCGATGCCATTTATCTTTCCCTCTTCTGTTTCTTTCTTTCTTCCTGGGGACAGGAAAAGAAATGGGAACAATTCTTAGAAGCCAGAGCCAGCACTCAGGCTGTTTGGGAGCCTCTGACTTTTCACAGTAATTCAGTGTTTCACTGCTGATATTTCTGTCATGAGATGGTGAATTTGGCAAAGGGTGGGACAAAGGCCAGTGAGATGGCTCAGCCAGTAAAGGTGCTCGTTGCCAAGGTTGGTGACCTGAGTTTGATCCCTGGGATTCACATGCTGGAAAGAGAGAACTCCGAAAACTGCCCTCTGACCTCTATGTGTGCCCTGTGTCACGTGTGTGAGCATGGCCGCACCATTGAAGCGAATGTCTCTGCCTTTGCGCATCCATGAACTTTATATTGCTTCCTTTTGCCTTAAATCAAGTTGAAGTAAAATCCTAAGCATACTATTTAAAATCCTGCTCAGCCCGCAGCTCAGCTAAAAAGGTCAGGCTTCATGACTCCATTTACACTGAACAAACAGAGATCTGGATCCAGGGGATGTAGCCTAGTTAAGTGATTCACTTGTCTGATCAGTATCTGACTCAAGACTCAAACTTAATCTGAAGGGTTCTTGAGTTTCCTTTCTTTCTTTCTTTTCTTTCCTTTTTTTTTTTTTTTTTTTTTTTTAAGGTTTGAAATAAAAAATTTCCAGCTGCCAAAACATGAGTCACATGGATTTGATTGAAGTCGTTAGGTTTTCTTTTTCTGTCTCAACTTCTGAATTCCGCTTCTGAATTGTACTCCTTAATTTTCTCTCCTATTTGGAGTCTGATGAAGGAATGAGAAGAATTTATCTGAAATTAGATTGTCCATTTGCATATGGCAGAGCTAGTGCTAGTTTGGATTTACAGTTTTGGATATAAATGACTTAGCAAGAGTCAGTTTTAATTTAAAATTTATTTATTCATAGTTGTGTGTGTGTGTGTGTGTGTGTGTGTGTGTGTGTGTGTGTGTGTGTGTGTGTGTGCCTGTGGAAGTCAGAGAACAACCTTCATGAGTTGGTTCTCTCCTGTGGGTTCTGTGCATGGAATTCCGGGCGTCCAGCTTGCCTGGTGGCTGCTTTCACTCACCCAGCCGTCCCCCCAGCCTAATAGTTTTCACCCAATACATTTTGAAATTTCTGGTTCAATATACTGAACAAACAGCAGCTTGGGATGCGACTTACCTGACCAGGACTTCCCAAGTCATCACTGTTATTTAATATAAAATGAAAATTGAGATAGTGATAAAACAGTTGATTGCCATATACAGACATTTGCTGGCTTTCGCTTGGTTTAGCTCCTTTGCCCTGATGTAGGGCAATGTTGCTTTGCTTCTCAAAATGTGTCATTTAAAAAAAAAAAAAAGCTAGTCATGGTGGCTCATGCTTATAATCTCAGCACTTGAGAGACTGAGGCAGGAGAACTGCTATGAGTTAAAGGTCAGCTTGTACTATATAGTAATAGTTTGTTTTTAAAAAAAGTAAGCAGTACTTAATAGAAGGTTGTTCAACATGGAGTTTTTTTTTTCTGCCATGTTCAGCAAAAACATTTAGTTTAAGGATATTTCTTTTTACATTTATTTATTTTCATTTTATGTGTGTGAGTATTTGCCTGCATGTATGCCTGTGCACCATATGCATGCCTGATACCCAGGGAGGCCAGAAGAGGACATTGGATTCCTTGGACCTGGAGTTACAGATGGTTGTGAGCTGCCATGTGGGTTCTGGGAATCGAATCCCAGGCCTCTGGAAGAGCAGCCAGTGCTCTTAACCACTGAGCCATCTCTCCAGCCACGTCCCAGAATGAAAACAAGTAGGATTTTTTTTGAAAAGGTACTAAACTAAAAATATCTCAAAAATCTGTTAAAAATCCTAGTGTATTCATTCTGGGACATGTTTTTTTTTTTTTTTTTTTTTTTTTTTTTTTTTTGGTTTTTTTTTTTTTGGTTTTTTGAGACAGGGTTTCTCTGTGTAGCTTTGCGCCTTTTCCTGGAACTCACTTGGTAGCCCAGGCTGGCCTCGAACTCACAGAGATCCGCCTGGCTCTGCCTCCCGAGTGCTGGGATTAAAGGCGTGCGCCACCACCGCCCGGCGGGACATGTTTTTTTAAGTGTACATATATGGTGCATGTGTGTGACCCAGTACACACACACACACACACACACACACACACACACACACTCATTTTGCTTGTTTGTTTGAAATAGGGTTTTAGTATATATGCCAGTGGGCTGGTCTCAAACTCATAATCCTGCCTAGGTTTACAGGCCTGTGTTACCATTCCCGGCTTATATTCTACTTTAATAGATGTTACCAAATAGCTTTCCAAAGTAGCCATACAACTTTTGTTCTTATTAATACTGTATGAATGCTGTACTAGATCCTTACCACACATTATCATCACTTTTTCAGATTTTAGCTCTCTTGGTAACCGTATGATACTATCTTCTTTTGATATTAAATTTCTCTGACACCTAAAAGAGTTGAAGATCATCTGTATCTGTCATTTCCAGTGAAGTACCTGTTTTAATGCCTATTTTTGTTTTAAAAATAAGTTTCTTGAGAAATAATTCACATACCATATGGTTCACACATAGAGTGTAAGATTCATTGGCTTTTTATCCAGAGAGCTGCGTATCTAACTGCAATCAATTTAAAAACATTTTGATTAGACTAGGTTGAGACCTTGAACCCTGTAGCCATCATCTCCTAACTTTCACTACTCTTGTGTGTGTGTGTGTGTGTGTGTGTGTGTGTGTGTGTGTTTGTTTATAGATTTTCCTATTTTTGAAACTCCGTCTAGGTAGAGTTCCACAGTGAAGTTTTTTGTGTCTGTCCAGGTATAAAGGACATTATATAGGGATTACAATAAGGCTCTGTGCATAAAATGTCGCATATTTTGTCATGAAAACAGTTTGCTCAAACCTAACAATTTTTCTCAGGCAGTTTTCACTTCAAATATCTTACAAATGTGTGCTGATATTTAATAAATAAGAAATAATGGTTTTAAATCATTAAGTATGATTAAAAACCAAATTAATGTCAAAGAGAAGTCTTTGGTCCCCTTAGCAACCAAAGGTGTAAGCAAGTAAGTTAACATGGAGATTAGCAGCAAATACTAGTGCTTGTGTCTGTTTGATGTTGGTAGCTGCTTTCATTTCTTTAAGAGAGTTTTAAAATTTTAATTGTACTTTTAGAAAGTGGATATAACAGGATTTATAATCCAGTGGCTGAAGAGATGCCTCAGTGATCAAGAATGCTTAATGCTGTATCAGAGGTCCAGAGCTGGGATTCCAGAACCTGCCCTAGGCTGCTCATAAATCCCCGCCCTTCAGCGAGCACCGCGTCTTTAGCGAGCACCCTGTCTCCAATGCACTCCACTCCCCCTTTTCTTTTCTTTCCTTGAAAATGGTGGGTTTTTTTGTTTTTTGTTTTTGTTTTTGTTTTTTTTGCTTTTTAGAACTTTATTTCAATGTAACTATATGCATAAGAAATACACTCATATTGGTTAATAGAATGCAATTATGTTTAACTTATCCTACACAATCTTGACCAGAAACTTGGTACATGGTTTAAATTTTCAAAAAAAGAAAAACAAAAACTGCAATCTGGTTTATTTCTATCTATTACAAATGTATAAAGATCCTCCATCAATGCTGCTGATAGCAGCAGAACCTTGAGAAATATACCTTTGGTTTGCCTCAGAAAAGGAACACATATTGCACTGTAAAGTTTATAAAATTGGCGCAAAACATTGTGGTAATGTTACAATACCAGTTTTAAGAGTTCAGTAACTAATGGGGAGCCGATGGGATACATGCAGAACTGTGAAAGCGATCTCACTTAGCCAGCTGTACACGTAGACTGTAAATCTACATTCAGATCATTTCTGAACTAAGACTATCAGCTCAGTTTATCTGTTGAGGTCAACCAGGAAACCCTAGAATATACCTTGATTTTTGCAAAAAACAAAATAGGGGGAGGGGTTTCTTCAGCATTTCAGTCCACGAGTAACAGTATCCTAACAGGCAAAGTGTTCTCTCACTGTCAACATAGAATGAACTGCTGCTGGAGGTCAACTTGGGCTTTAATTTGCATTAGCACTTACATGCATAGTAGGAAAATGGTGTTTTGCACTGCCCTGTTTTCAAACGTTGAACCCTCCTTGCACTGCAGGGGAGAAATACCTCACTTGCTCTTGCATAGAAACCTTGTACCATAGTTTGCTCGTGTTTTGTTGAAATTTTTTTGCGTCAGTGTTCATATTGTTCAGTGTAGTCTGTATAGCTTAGTTTGTAGACTTTGTGTGCGTATGTGTTTATGTGTCTGTATTTTTTACCTTGGTTGGCCTCATAGAGCAAGACAGGAGAGTTACTTCAAGTCTGTCCATTTTGCTTTGTGTATTCTGACTGTCTATTAAATGTGCAAATGTTCATAATTATTGTATGTTTTTGCTATACTGAAACATTTGAAAGTATATGTTGCCATTTGTTTTGTTTCTTGGACCCTTTTTTAGTTGAGAGTATGTTTGCTCTTGACATTAGTATAGCCTCCTTTGCTATGCTTTTTTAAATGTGGCTTTTTTGATATAGCTTTCATGACAATTTTTTTTAATCTTTTCTCTTTCAATCAATTGATGTCTTAGGATTTAATCTGAGTCTCTTCTAGACAGCATATAGTTGGATAATGTGTTTTAAATATATTCTTTAATATTTAAAGTAATTTGTTGGGCCTGGTGGGATGGCTCAGTGGGTAAAGACACTTGTCACCAAGCCTGACAGCCTGTGTTGGGTCCCTAGGACCCACATTGCCGAAGAAAACTGATTCCCACAAGCAAGCTGTTCTCTGACTTTGATGAATATTTTGTGGCACACACACACACACACACACACGCACACACGCACGCACGCACACACACACACACACACAAATAAGTAAATATAATAAGTAAATGTAACAAAAATTTAAGTTCCCCACCTTCAGTGAGGCAAGTACTCTCTCTACCATTGGGCTGTATTTCCAGCCCTATGACTGTTTCTTTATGTTCCCAAGCTTTCAGGTTGTTGACTATCATGAAATCACAGCCTTATATATTATAGTCCCTAAAATGTAAACTAACAAATGCTTTTAAATACATTAGTCTCTTTACTTATAAATGTGTCTCTTAAGCCACATAGAAAGCAGTGGATTACAAACTGTTGTTACAATAACATTTTTATTGTCACCAGTGTATCTGCCTCATGAAGATCTTTAGTTCTTCATTCTCTCTGGGGTTCCTGTCTCTGTCTTCCTGAATTACTGCCTAGGTGTCCTTTCCTGTCATCTGCAGGACTCCCTTAAACATATCTCTTAGGGCAGATCTAGTAGTAATGTATATCCAAGCTTTTATTTATCTGGGACTATCAATATCTCCTGTACCTTTGAACAACAGCATGCCCCGATATTGGGTTTTTTAAAAAAAGAAGCTGGTTGTAAAGATTGAACCTGGGTTCTTGTATTTGCTAGGTCAGCATTCTTCCATCAAGTTAACCCATCACCACCACCACCACCACCCCTTTTTTTCTTTTGGAAATTTGAATATAAGAGCTCTGTATGTTTAGACCCATGAAGTTGTCATAAAAAAATAATAACTGATAATCTGATTGAAGATCCCTTGTATGTGACAAATCATTTGTTCTTGTTTTCAAGACTTCTTCTGTCTTCAGCTTCTAAGGTTTGGTGACGATGTCTTGCAATGTGTCTCTGAGTTCATCTTCCCTGGAATTCACTGAGCTTCTTGGAGGTTTAGATTCATGTATTTCATCAAATTTGGGAATTTTTGTCATTATTTTGACAAATATTCTTTCTTCCCCCCTCTCTTCTTCCATTGGGGTCTCCACAGTGTGGAAGTTGATTCAGATGGTAGTGTCTCACATGCCTTTGGTCAGTTTTCTTTTTTCTTTCTATTTTTAAAAAAGATTTATTTGTTCTTATGGTATGCATATGAGCATTTGCCTGCATGTATGTCTCTGCATCATGTCTGTGCCTGGTATGTGTACATGCCAGAAAAGGGCGTCACACCCCCTGGATCTATAGGTACAGATGTCAGTGAGTGGGCATGTGGGTGCTGGGATCGAACCTAGGTCCTCTGAAAGAACAGCCTATGCTGTTTTTTATCCCCCCCCCACTGGAAATTGAACCAGGGCCTTGTTAATGTTAGGCAAGTGCTCCACCCCTGACTTACACCCCAGCCTGACATGAGGTTCACCTGTTACTGTTCAAATCTGCGTTTCAATCTCTCTAGTGAATTAAAAACTTGTCAGTAATTATGTATTTTGGTTTGTTTTTAGGATTTCTGTTGCTTTATACTTGTTTCTTAGTCTATCTCATAAATTTTTTTTTTGAAAACTAGACATTTGAATATAACCACTTAACATCTCCTTATCAGAAATCCTCTCCTTCTCCAGCACTTGCTGTTTGTTACTGTTTTTACTTTTACTCTCTGGAGGCTGTGTATTTGCCAGGGGTCAGCCTGTCTTCCCCCGGCCTTTTGAAAGACATGCCCCTTTCCACCAGGGTGGGTGGTCACTTTCTAATGCGTTCTCTGGTAGTTGCTGCTTTTGAATGTTGTCATCTTTAGTGTCTGGCTTCTGAAAAGGGGGGAAGGGAAGAAGAAAGAGAGGGAACTATAAAGAGTGTTGGCTCCTTTAAGGCCTTTGAAACCCGCTTCAGCTGGAAGAGAGGCTTGTAACAATGGTGTAACAATCATGGCCGCCGGCCTGTCTGCGCCCTTGTCGTCAGAAGCGACAACCCGTGATCCCATTTTGGTGGAGCTGGTTCCTTTTGCCTTTCCTGGCTTCTGAAAACTATCAGCTGCTTCCAGAGCAGGTGCACAGCTGTCTGCCCTGGGGCTGACAGGTGGGAATGGGTAGCTGTTACTATGCTAGGAAGTGAAATCGACTAAAATTAGCCATGTTTTCCCATCCACGCCTTCCTATGGAAGTTGGGAGCCCTTAATAGAATCTGGTTTCACAGTTACAGCAGACAGACTTTGCCAATGTAGCTGTGCTGGAGGTGAGGAAGCAGGTACCTCAAACTTCTTCCCAGACTGCTGACTTCTATCAGCCTGTTCTGCATTCCCATTTTCTAAGTCACGTGGAAAAGCTTTCAGTGTACACTTACCCCAGAGTGAAAGTTATCTTCTCTGCATGCAAAGCCACAGGTGTTGGTTTTCTGCATAGCAATAGAATATGCGATTTAAGTTTTCCATATGGGAAACTTCTTTGGTATGCAGTATTTTTTTTTCTTCTAATAAAGATGATTAAAATGAAAGACAAGGGGCCAATTATATTTTATCAGTGGCCAAATGTGCTCATGAAATTACATGTTTTAAATCTTGAACTTTCTCATTCAGTTTGGCAGGACTATCTCTGGTAACCATGTGTCCCCGCTGCTTGTTAAACATAATTGGATGCTAGAGTGCGATCAGAATTGTATCTGAGGGTTATCTGCTAACACATTGCGGATCCCGGGCAGCCGTCTCTGCAGCTGGGGTTTTTTGAGTTGGAGGTCTGCTCAAAATCAGTTTTCCACTGAAATGGATTTGTCTCTCAGATATTCCATTTTGAAATAAATATTTTATATAAGCTTTCATTAATGTGTCCCTGTCAAACCTGATTTTCAGAACCCTAACTCCCCCGCTCACCCCACTTAGTTCTCCCTCAGATACCAGCAGTTAATCGCTGTGTATGTGTGTGTCTCGCTGTGTAAGTGTGTGTTACGTGTGAGAACACTTCCTTTATGAAACAGTGTACAAGCAGATAGAGTAGCGAAGAGTAAGATGTCACTTGAAATGGGGACTTTGAGAGACGCTGGGTTTACAATTGAGTGTTGACGGAATGCTCAGTGGCTGGTGTCACAACAGATGATGGCTTCCCGCTCTTGTTTGGCCTCGTGTGGGTAGCCAGTGCACTTGCTTTCTTTGCTATCTGCCAGCTCCCTAATGGCCTGGAGCACAAGGACCTCGGGACAAGCGCTTGCAGGAGACCTTTAAAGGCAGGCCTGTCGAGCAGAATCAGCAGAGTAAGAGCAAAGCCAGAGAGATAGACCTACTGCAAGTTATTCATTCCCCACGGGATTCTACTCTAGAAAATTGTATTTTAAATCTTGGTAAACTGAAAAGGAAACCTGTTTTGTCTCTCAGAACACTTTATCAAGATCAGGCCAATAATAACTCTGTGATTCTGGGTCTCCCAGTGGGTTCCAACCATGACCCTTTCCTCTTCTGCCTGAATACCAATCAGACCTCAGAAAGGGAATAAACTCATTATTAGTTGTTGATAACCAATGGACTTCTTCTAGAAAGATGTCATTTGGAGGAAATGAGTGGGAACTCTTAAGCATAATAATGACATTTATGAGTTATAGGAATGTTCATTTGGAGTGTTCAGCTTATTACAGTAAGGTGCATTTGAATAACATTTTTAAACTGAGATCTATGGGATCTATGGGATTCATTTGGCTCAGGGGCTCCTTGCAGAGAAGTGGTTGTAGTTTAGAGTTAGTATCTTTTGGGGGCTCTGAACTGGAAAGTCCTTTCTGGGTCCAAGACAGTAAACATTACATCACATGGAATGGGTGGAGTGGATAGAGATTCTTCCCCTTAGTAAGTCACTACCAGAGTTTGCTCCCCTGTGTCCTTCATCCTGCTCACCATCCAAGTCTCGATGTTACCCAGTGAATAAGAGAAAGGCAGGGGACAGTCAGTTCATGGGTTAATAGAATCGGGCACTGAGTATGCCCTAATTATTTACAAGCTTTTCCCAGAGTCATTCACAATTGCAATGATAAAGAAAAATTTATCAAAGTAATATGTCCTTTAGCTTATAAAGCTCTTCATTTTAAGCGAAAGCTATTATGATGCTGGGTGAAAGAAAAAAGATGGAAGTCTGGTAATGAAGTGAAAAACTCAATTCTTCTCTCCCTCCCTTTCTTCTGGTGCTGGGAATTGAACTCCAGGTCTTACATAGACAGTTCTTAATTCTGACTTTGTGCTTCACATTGGGTGTTTGTGCAGACCTCTCAGAAGTCTCTCATACGTAAGAGGCAGCATGCTGGCTAGGTTTTTGTCGTCTCAACACAGGCTAGTGTTATTTGGGAAGAGGAGAACCTCAATTAAAAAAAAAATGCCTCCACCAGATTGGACCGTGGGCAAGTCTGTGGTGCATTTTCTTGATTAGTGGTTTATGTGGGAGGATCCAGCCCACTGTGGATGGTACCCACTTCTGGACTGTGGTCCTGGATTGTATAAGAAAGCAGGCTGAGTAAGCCACAAGGAGCAAGCCAGTCAGCCGCACCCTTCCACATCTTCTGCCTCAGTTCCTGCCTCTAGGTCCTTGCCTTGAGTTCCTGTCCTGACTTTCTTCAGTGATGGACTGTGATGTGGAACTGTAAGCTGAAACAATCCCCACACCCCCAAGCTGCTTTTCGTTATGGTGTTTTATCACAGCAGTAGAAAGTCCAGGGCAGACAGTATCAAAAGACTCTTCCAATTCCACAGTCCCGTGACTGTAGGAGTCCTGTGCTTCTTTAACCTGGCTGCGGCTGTAAGGCTTTGTAAAATGCCTTTTCAGTGTCTGATGATGATCAGGGGTCTAAAATGATGAAGAAAAACAAAACAGAATGAAAAGAACAAGTCCTACTTGGGAGAGCAATCCCAGCGAAGAATGGAGACTCTCGACCCATTCTGGTTCTGCCTTGGCTAGGCTGAAGCCTAGGGTTCTCTTTGGGCCTGTCTTTCCCTCCGTACAGGATGTTTGCTTATCCTTCAGTTCTCCGACTGGACTCTGGGTTCTTAGAGGACAACACAGAAACATAACACCTATGTGGTTTACTCATCTTTGCTCAGTTCTTCATGGAAGAGAAACAGTGTAGCGCGGCAGACGGAAACAGGTGCTGCATCACACTGAAGTGCTTCCGGACTTTCATAGTCACCCCTAGTAGCTGCTCACTGTTTTTAGCTTTTAATTTCATATCCCAGTTTCTCACTTGCAATTGGAAATGATCGGGACAGGAGTGGAGTGGAGCCCCGTGATGACACCCACTTGCCCAGCATGTACAAGGCCCTGTGTTTGATCCTGGAACCTTAAAAAGATAAGAGCTTCACACTTACAATCTGCTATCCAGTAATATATTTAATAATGTGTTCTGATCCACCTACTGTAGTTTATTGAGAAACAAAATGTTTCTTTGGTCTCTGAATTAAATTCTGATGGTAACCGAGTCATAAAGATGATTTTGTGATCAAATACTTAAAAATTTGCTTCTTAATGGGGAAGTAGTTTATCCTAGAAATTTTTTTTTGTGGCCAATGAAAAAGTTTGGCTATGTGCTCATTCTTGTAATATACAGTATCTTTGTAGGTAGCCGGCCCCTCCCTCCCTCCCTCCCTCCCTTCCTCCCTTCCTTCCTTCACATGTATGGGTGTTTTGCTACATGTCTGTGTGTCTATTATGTGTGTGCCTGGTGCCTGTGGAGGTCGGAAGAGGGCATCAGGTCTCCTGGGACTGGAACTGTGAACTGCCGTGTGGACACTGGAAATCGAACCAGTGTCCTCTTTAAAAGCAGCAGCCATTGGGCCATTTCCCCAGCTCTGAGAGCTGATTTCTTAGTTCCAGGGCGAACAGTTCCTGTTTATAGAACACCAAGAATAGAGAGCAGTACATCCTGGGCCAGTAGGACATGGCTCAGCAGGTGGAGGCACCTGCTGCTGCCACGTTCCATAACTTGAGTTCAATCTCCAGGGCCCATATGAGGCACTTCATTCCTGCAGGTTGTCCCCTGACCTTCCCAAGTGTCCCGTATGTCCCAAGCGCCATCCTCTCCAAATAAATGTTATAAAATTTTGTTTTTTAAAGAATGAAGTCTTATAATGCTGGTAAACTCAACGGGAAGATCAAACAGGCTGACTTCATGTAGATGGCAGAATATTTTCTGCCTTCCAGTATTAGGGCTTGGGTGTGCTATGTGGTGAACGTCCCTTGTGGCCGGGCAGATAACTCATCATCTTTGGAGCTGAGTATTAAAACTCCACCAGTATTTAGAACACATTGTTTACCTCCTTTTTTTTTTTTTTGTTTGTTTCTTTTGTGCTTTTGGTTGTTTGAGACAGGGTTTCTTTGTGTAGTTTTGCTATCTGTCCTGTAAACCAGGCTGGCCTCAAACTCACAGAGATCCGCCTGGCTCTGCCTCCCAAGTGCTGGGATTAAAGGCGTGCGCCACCACCGCCCGGCTGTTTACCTCCCTTTATGAGTATCCTAGGCTACCTTCTTTTAATTTTAACCATCAGAGTAAAAAAACAATTTTTTTCACCCCTGGAAGTTAAACCCAGGGATGTGCTATATCACTGAACCTCATTCCTAACCCTTACATTTTTATTTTGAGACAAAGTCTCTCTGAGTTGTTCAGGCTGATCTTGAACTTGGGATCCTCCTGCATTAACTCCATGAGTAGCTGATATTATAGGGCACTATCAACTTAACTTTCTTCCTTTTTTTTCTTTTCTTTTTTTTTTTTTTTATGGGGGCGGCGGGGGCAGACCAGAGGCTCACTATATAGTCCTGGCTGGTCTGGAACTCCCCATGTAGATTAGGCTAGCCTCAAACTCAGAGATCCACTGACCTCTGCCTCCTGAGTACTAAAAGTGTGTACTACCAAACCTGGCTTCATCAAAGTAATTTGTATGACTCAGTTATAGTCTTAACATTTATTTCCCTCTCAATTTATTTTTCACTCCAGAGGAGGCCATTTTTTAGATTTACCACTTCTTTTCAGAAATAATGGATTTTTAAGAAAATTTCATTGTGAAGAGACATATTTTCATAATTATATGTCCCCAGTAGAGGCTGTAGTAATTAAGTTACAAAAATGTAGAGTCCCTATAATTTTGTCTCTGTAAATTGTGCTAATTTTTCATAAATGTACTTAAAATTGTTATTAAGTGGTTTGTGAGCATTTAAGGTGAGACGTTTGAGTTCTTCAATGTTTCTGTGAATCTACTAGAACCAAGTTATGTCAGACTCATTTCAGTTCTTAGACAGGTTTAGTAGCCATCTAGCAGACCCTGGAAATGTAATAAGCAAAGGTAAGTCAAGATGAAGCAGAACACAATCCATGGTAGTTTTGGAGGACAGAAGGAAAACTCTAGACACAGTGCTGATGTAATTAAGTGAATTGGTACTGAGTCAATGGAGGAAGCTTTCTGTTATGCCCTAGGGTTTTCTGATCATTTTTAAATCAGTTTTTCAGATAATCCTTTGATAGGAAGCATGCTTATTGATTTTGTGAATGACTTGGTGTAATGAAATACATTTGATGACATGAGGTGATAATGGGCAAGGTCACTACCAACTAGAACAACAGGCCTAACTTAACAGAGAAGTGAATAATTGGAAGACTGGGGGGTTGGGATTTAGCTCAGTGGTAGAGTGCTTGCCTAGCAAACACAAGGCCCTGGGTTCGGGCCTCAGCTCTGAAAAAAAAAGTCTAGTTTGATAATTGGAAGACTGAAGACCTTCCTTACACATGGAGGAGGTAAAAAGACCAGAATGTGAATGGTTTGACATGTGTATAATGGATATAAAAATGACTTAGCTCTTTTGAAGATATATTTTGTTTATTTAGTGTGTTGGGGGTGGTATGTGTGTGTCATGGCATGCTTGTGGAGCTCAGAGAACAACTTTTGGGAGTTGGCCCTTACCTTCCTCCTTGCTGAGGTGGGGTCTTTGTTTCTGCTGCCCCATTCTGGGTAGCCGGCCCTAGCTTCCAGCCAATTCTCCTGTCTCCACCGCCCGTCACACCACAGGAGTGCTAGGATTTCAAGGTGTGCACTGCTGCCCCAGCTTTTTATGTGGGTCTCAGGGACCCATCCTTTGCCATGATGCCACTTCCCTGACAGCCAGCAAGCGCAGTGGTCATCGGTCAATTTAATATTAGGCAGACTGTGTTACCAGAAGTCTAATAACAAGGTAGAAAGTGATGTTCCCACTCTGTTCTGCAGCTTTCAAATTATGAGGAGAATTCAGTGCTGGGTACAGGATGCCCTTGAGGAGAACAAGGAGGATTGTTGAGAATCAAGAAATTGTACCAAGAAAAAAAAAGTCAAAGCACTACAGTGTTTCATTTCTTTTGGAAAGTTTTTCTTTCTTCTCTCACTTTTACTTTGTTATGGGGTAGAGATCTCATCTGCCTTGTGTGTAGCCACTTATCCTGGATCCTTGTTGGACAGTTTGTTCCTCCCTTTACCTTGTCCTGCCACACTACAGCATCCGACTTCGGCATAAGTTCCTTCTGTCCCATTGTTCTGCTCGTCTTCCTTTATGCTAGGACTACACCATTTAAATTACTCTGCTGCTTTCTTCAGACCTGTCTGTTTATAATTCTTTATTCACCCAGGTGAGATTTAGAATGACCTTATCAAGTTCCATATCCACTGTAAGATTTTTTCTTTTTCTTTTTTTTTTTTTTATGGTGAGCTAGAGAGGAGTGATCCAGTATTAGTCTTTATCCAAGGGACAGTTGTGAGCTGCCTTGTGGGTGCTGGGAAATGAACCCAGGTCTACTAGAAGAGCAGCCAAGGCTCCCAACCACTGAACCATCTCTCCAGCCCTTTTCTTTTTTTTTCTTCTTTTTTTTTTTTTTTTGGTTTTTCGAGACAGGGTTTCTTTGTGTAGCTTTGCGCCTTTCCTGGAACTCAATTGGTAGACCAGGCTGGCCTCGAACTCACAGAGATCCGCCTGGCTCTGCCTCCCGAGTGCTGGGATTAAAGGCATGTGCCACCACCGCCCGGCCACTGTAAGATTTTTATTGTTGAGTTTTCAGGGGTAATTTGAAGAGAACTGAAGTTATTCTATCAAGTATTTCTATTATGAACAACAAGCTGTTATACTTTGTCTGGCAACTGTGTGCACACACTCCCCCGGATGCTGTTTTCACCTTGGTTACCCTGCAGTGTTTATAGCTGTTGAAATTAGTTTCATTTTTCTATTAGTTGGACCCAGTGGCACGTGCTTGTGATTTCAGCACGTGGGAGGCTGAGACTGGGGGACTTTGAGTTTGAGCCAGCTGGGTTTGCTAATTTATTTGGTGGTAGTAGGGACTGAATCCAAGACCACTGAGCTACAACCTCAGCAGTCTCTACAATTTTATTTAAATGTGTGTTGCCCAGGCTGGCCTTGAACCTCCCCCCGACCCTTGCTCGGATTATAGGTGTGCACCACCATGCCCATCTCTCTTTTGGATTTTAAAAGTTAGATTAGTGACAGCATATAAAGAACAAGAGCTTTGATAGTTCCTTGTAATTCTTACGCCTTGAGTTTCTAGCTGCAGACATCTTCATTACGTTTTCACTGGCCCCCTTTGTTACTTCAGTTGCATATTTACAGTGTTTGAGATTTGCTACTTCTATTGTTCAATTTTAGTATTTCATCATATTTTGTTTTATTCTCAGTTATTTTTAGTACATTACTTTCCAAATATGTGGCTGCTTTTATTTATTTTTTATTACTTATTTTTAATTATTTGCAGAGTACATAAAGGATGACTGAGATTAGTTGATACTACCCCTGAGAACTGCTATATAGTAAATTTTTATACATGTCTTATGTGTGCTTAAAATGTCTTTGTTTAGTAACAGGATTTATTTCTATCTATACACATCTTATATATGCTTATGTACATATAGATTTGAGCTGCCTAAGAAACTTTTTGGTTAGTGATGGTGATCTCATAAGCTTATAGTGGGGCTTAAAAGTTCTTATTCCCTGGTGATTTGCTGTCATAATGTCAGAGTGAGAAACATTACGTGTCTTTGTGCAGTGCTGCTTTAAACAGATCTGGCTGCAGCTGTAGAAAAGCATAGTGCATGCATTCATGTACAGTCTCTAGCATTGATAACAAATGGCTATCTGAATTGGCTCATATTTTGAATGCGATGTACTTTTCTACATCATTTTCAAGTGTACTCCTACTTACGAAAAGATTTATTGTGAAGCAAGGTGGCACACACTGTGTAGCAACAGGCTCTTATATCTTGTGTTTTTATTGTCCCGTGGTTGGATTGTGTGTGTGTGTGTGTGTGTGTGTGTGTGTGTGTGTGTGTTTGGTTTAATCTTGTGTTGTTTTGCTCATCATGGCCCCAAAGTATATACAATCTACTATTAACATGACCAGAAGAGGCCATGTTGAGTGACTGGACCAGGAAATTAGAAGTGCTGAAGGACCAGGATCATGGAAATCAGTGCTAGCTAACTATTGCTGATTAGCCAGCCATGTCCCATTCTACCCTACCTGTGATCCTCAGGAAGATCAGAGTGCTGGGATCTGTGGTGGATCTGCTTCACCAAACACAGCAAGACCACCGGAAGCTCAAGAAGGCCCTATATCTGATACTGAGAAATGTCTGATGACCTTAAGATTAGACACCAAAGCATCCACCTTGCAGCACTGAGAGGACCACAGCCAGAACAAAAAGGCTGTGATGTTACAGGAAAAGACTGGACCCAGCCATATTGTTGAATATAAGGCTAGCTCTGGGTGATGTAAGGATTCGAGAGTCTATTCATTACATAATGTGAAAGTGAGCTGAGAGTCCGTGAGGCTGCTGTAAAGGGTTTTCCGGAAACTCTACAAAGCTGACAGTGGAGGAAGATCCCTTGCCAGAGCAAATCTTCAGCGTGGATGAAAGCTCTAGACACGGACACTTGAAAGGACCCAAGTCCGTAAGGAAGCCACATCAATGTCAGGTCTCAAGGCTTTTGGATAGGATATCAGTTTTGCTTAGGGGTAGTGTTGTAAGTTATAAAGTCCTTCATGAGTTGGCTCATCAAGAATCTGGGCCTTGGCACGTCAGTAAGCATAAACTGCCTGCTGCAAGAGAGATAAGAAGCTGCATGTGATCTAGATCCTTTTCCAAGAGCCTCCCCACCTCAACCCCCGACACA
This sequence comes from Peromyscus maniculatus bairdii, assembly GCF_049852395.1. Classification (NCBI taxonomy): domain Eukaryota; kingdom Metazoa; phylum Chordata; class Mammalia; order Rodentia; family Cricetidae; genus Peromyscus; species Peromyscus maniculatus. Next base: position 99,563,929 of record NC_134855.1, on the reverse strand, counting down.
CACACACACACACACACACACACACACACACACACACACACACACACACACAATTGCTGCGCCAAATGTCAAGGAGTTAAGCAGCATTTACAAGCTGCTCTTGAGGAGACCTTTACCAAGGTGCTGCATCCGAGGAGGCTGTGGGAAGACACTGAAGTGATTCGGGAAAGATTACACCATGTGCAACTTCATTAAAGACTTACTTGTCCCGAAGTGATTTCATCAGGGAACACGTAAATGACATCTGAAAGAGGACCTTTAAGACCCTCACCCATGACTTGAGAGCATTTGCCAGCAGTGAGGAGGCTGTAGGAGTCAGGGCTGTGTTTGGGATGACAAACAGCTTTGAGCTGGGTGTGGATGAGGATGGCAGGCACTAAGGAGCCATAGGCAGTTCCTGCCTGGTGTATAGTTAGGGAAGGAGTGCCAAGCTGGAGATGAGGGCAGAGAAAGGAGCCTGAAGGCGAATAGGAAAGGAGACCCTGCAAGGGAATTCGTACAAAAGGCAGAAGCGGCTACAGGCCTTAAAATGTTTGAACCTGTGGATGCCAGCACTCCCGTTTTCCTTCAAAGAGTACTTACTGTTCATTGTCCATTACCTACCTGTAACTAGTGAATCTATATGAGAAAAGAAACAGACAAGCAAACCACGGTGGGCGTAGTTCTTAAGAATGACCCCTCTTCAGGAGCATTGGGGAGTGATTCCAGAGAGGGTCACTGTTACCATAAGCCACACACAGCTCCTGCCCTGATGACTCATTCCTTAAGGTCTAGCATAACATCTGCCCTCCACCCTTCCCGATTCAAGTGTTAGCAGCTACATATTCAATCCGATTCTGCTTTAGATGCTAAAGTTATTTAAAAGTCTTGCAATTAGAATCTGGCAAACATAGCTGCTAATACTTTGTTTATGTATCTGCCAGCACTCTGTGAATGGTTCAGGACTGTGTGTAGAGTGTGGCCTTCCTTTTGGGAGTCTTGTGTGTGAGCAAGGGCACTTCATGAGGAATGCCGTGGCTGGCGTTGTGAAACAGACAGAGAGGACCTTGGTTGACCTTTCCCAGACTGTTGTTTTCTAGAGAACACTTGTTTCAGAAGTTTACTGACTCTCTTACTTTTCTCCTGTGTCACTTGCTTCTTCTAGAAGTCGGTCATTTGGAGGGTCCTGGTTATGAGACAGGAATTCTGCAGACCAAAGGTCTCAGAGTGACTCCTGCTGGAAAAGCATGGTGGCTGTGAATGTTGGATAAGAAAAGGCCCTTGCTTCCGCTGTGGGCTCGCGTTTGGTCTATTTCATGGCATGGATTGGTGTGCACACTTCACTCTGGAAGTTTCTCCTACAGCATCTCTTGCTACTCTTGGAAATGGCTTTAAGCTGTCTTTCCTTGTTTGGCGTTAATGGGACACTGTTACAGAAACTGAGTTATAATGTTGTCTGAGCCCTTTGGGGATCTCAAAGGATTACTTCCACATTTTGTTTATTTGAAATTAAAAAATGCCTTTGAGGTATGAATGATGAGTAAAGACACAAGCCTCGCAAGTGCTCTCACTTCTCAGTGGAGTCTTCAGAAACGGAACAAAGCTGTTGCTCCAGCTCACTGGCCCCATGGAGGAGAGATAGATTTATTTGCTTATTGCCTTTTCCAGATGATCCTGTAGGATCGAATTCCAGTGAATCAAAATGGGCAGGCTTCAGCTTTTCAGATGTTCATGAAACCCAGTATAAAAACTGGGTTTTGAGTTTAGAGCAATTTTTTTTTTCTTTACCAGATCCTCTCTCCTTCTCTTCCCCCTCCTCCTTCTTTTAGGAAGGTGGGTACCGTAGATGGAACCCAGGGCCTCACACACACTTAGCATAAGCTATACCCCAGCCCACTGGAGCTTATTGAATTAACCTTTTAACATGGCACATAGGGAAGGACCTCTTTGTTCGTCTTTCTTCCTTTCTTTCTTTTTCTTTCTTTCTTTCTTTCTTTCTTTCTTTCTTTCTTTCTTTCTTTCTTTCTTTCTTTCTTTCTTTCTTTCTTTCTTTCTTTCTTTCTCTCTCTCTCTTTCTCTCTCTCTCTCTCTCTCTCTCTCTCTCTCTCTCCCTCCCTCCCTCCCTCCCTCCCTCCCTCCCTCTCTTCCTTCCTTCCTTCCTTCCTTCCTCCTTTCTTCTTTCTCTTTCTTTAATTATGCTTATTTTAGAGTGTGTGTTAGCATGATGTGTATGTGGAGGCATGTGTGCCATGGCATGTGTGTAGCAGTCATTTTATGAAGCCAGTTCTCTCCTTTCACCTTGGTATGGGTTCTAGAGATTAAACGTGGGTTCCCAGGCTTGCCTGGCAAGCATCTTTACCCAATTAGCCAACTTGCAAGCCCTTGTTGTTCATTTATAGATTGGGCAAAGGTAAGAGCATCTCATACATATTCCCAATATAATTAATGCTGGTGCTTGAGGGCTGCTGGGATTAAAGTGAGTTTGTCTTGGTCTTTATATTGTTGTCTCTTTCAAAGTAGGGCTGACCCGGGATTCTAAAGCGTGGACATACTGGATAGTCAGCACTGGTGACTTTGTTCAGAGCTCCGTTCTCCACGCTTCTGCTCCTTCCTGCTGCTTGGTTAACACTGTCTCTCTTCTCCTAAGATAACTCTGATGCTTGGAGAGTCCCCACCAGTTTCCCCTGTTCCTGTTGAGGTTCTGCTTGGTTAACGCTGTCTCTCTTCTCCTAGGATAACTCTGACGCTTGGAGAGTCCACACCACTTTCCCCTGGTCGTGTTGAGGTTCTGCTTGGTCAAGCTGCTCCCTTTTCTTTCTCCACCCTCACCTCCATCTTAAAAGCAAATCAGCTTCAAGTTAGTTCCAGTTGATTCCTATCAAAGAGTGTGGGCGATGGTGGCAGAGGCCCAGGGCAGTCATGTCACCTGCCATCCAACTACTTCTGGGCTCTTGTTGGGTGACGACAACAGTTTGCTAAAGTACACACACTCAGGAGTGCCCCTCGGCTCCTCAGTGAGTGGCTTTGTTGAAACCCTATTTGCAGACCCCAGGTGTGTGCCCGCATGCATGGCAGACCCCAGGTGTGTGCCCGCATGCATGGTAGACCCCAGGTGTGTGCCCGCATGCATGGTAGACCCCAGGTGTGTGCCCGCATGCCCCAGGTGTGTGCCTGCATGCATGGTAGACCCCAGGTGTGTGCCCACATGCCCTAGGTATGTGCCTGCATGCATGGCAGACCCCAGGTGTGTGCCCACATGCCCCAGGTGTGTGCCCACATGCCCCAGGTGTGTGCCCACACACCCCAGGTGTGTGCCAGCATGCATGGCAGACCCCGGGTGTGGGCCCGCATGCCCCGGGTGTGTGCCAGCATGCATGGCAGACCCCAGGTGTGTGCCAGCGTGCATCATAATCCTGCTTGTTGTTGATTCTTCTTTTTGAACTTAATTTTGTGACTTCTGAATACTAAAGAATAACATAAAAACAGTTGTCCATAATGTTTTGTTTTTGTTTTCTCTGAGAATTTTCTTTCCTTTTTCATAATAATCATTGAAATGTGACAGCCATGGTTCCATCCTCAGAGCAAGAGTGCCCTTTGACCATTTGACCTTTGTAGACTGAACTTTCTCGGTCCTGCCTGGTCCTGCCTAGGCAGCAGCCATTTTTTATAAAATAATCATTCAGAGGCTTAATATTCATTACACACTGTTTGGTCTATGGCTCAGGCTTATTGCTAGCTAGCTATTATATCTTAAAATAACCCATATCTATTAATCTGTGTATTCCCACGTGTCTCGTGGCTTTACCTGTGTTCTAGTGCATCTTGCTCCCCTGGCGGCTCCCTGACTCCGCCTTTCTTCTCCCTGTATTTCTCTTGGATTTCCCGCCTGGCTATATCCTGTGTTGCCATAGGCCAAAGCAGCCTCTTTATTAATCAATAATAGCGACACATATTTACAGCATACAGAAAGACCATCCCGCAGCAGATGTTTGACTTTTCCTCTGCCTTCACATAGTTGGTAGACAAGTTTAGTAATTATGATGAAAGGGTACAAAAGCTAAGTTGTTTTTATTAATGAGAATGAGGGAGGGGAAAGGCAGCCAACAATAATCAAAGTGAGATTTTTCAGTAGTCATGGCAAGGCTGAGTAGTGGTGACCATGTTTTTCTGATTCTGAAGTGAGCACTGAGGACTCTGTCTTGAAATTTGGGTGTATGTCTCCTGTGATCTCATAATGAAGAAGCTTTATTAAATGGACATGTTCTGCCCTATACTGTATCTGGGATGTGTGCGTGTGTATGTGTGTGCGTGTGCGTGTGCGTGTGTGTGTGTGTGTGTGTGTGCGTGTGTGTGTGTGTGTGTGTGTGTGTGTGTTCCCTCTCAGTGTTTGCTATTTAAGATGAGCAATCACAGAATGAATGTTCATTAGGGCCAAACAGATGCTTTAAGTATATGTACATGAATGTAATAGTTCACAATGATTGATATGGAAAGATGTATTAGCTTTATTATTAACTAGTTTTTAAATGTTGATTTATTTATTTTTATGTGTATTTGTGTGTTTGCCAAGTGTGTGCACCATGTGTGTGCAGGAGACCCCAGAGGCTGTAAGAGGGCATCAGATCCCCTGGAGATAGACTCATAGATGGGTATGAGCTGCCACATGGGTGCCGGGACCGGAACCTGCATTCTGTTCCAGAGCAGCCAGTGCTCTTCACTGCTGAGCCATCTCCCCAGTCCCATTATTAGCTAAACTCTTGCAGCTAGGCTGTCCTGTCTATGTTTCCACTTCGGAAGGATTTATGAAGGAGACTGATAGAAACGTGACTTAAATGATGGTGGTTCGGAAGGCCGCTCGGCTGAGAGTCTGAGAACGGCAAAAAGAATGGGGTGTAATGATTGGCTGGTGAAGAGAGGAGAGACCCGGTCTAACCAGGTCCAGGGAGCACAGGGTTGGCAAGAGGGGAAGCGTCTGGGGTCACTGTTTGCAGTGATGGGAATGTGGAACTCAGGCTGAGGTAGCGATGGCTCTTGGTCTGTAGGATAATGTGATACTTTTGGAAAGGTTTGTGACAAGATCACAACACTGTGGAAGGTAGAGAAGTGGGTGTTGCTAGGTAGAAGCCCAGATTTTGTTAGGAACAACATGATACTCATTTAAACATACCATAGTCTGTAAACTGTGGTATGTTTCAGCAGATACATTTACAGTACTCCTGTATTTATGAAATTTAGTTTTTTTTTTAAATGGGGTTTGACTTAAAATAGTTACTATGGCTGGGAGGTGGTGGCACATGCCTTTTATCCCAGCACTTAGGAGGCAGAGGCAGGTGAATCTCTGTAAGTTCGAGTCCAGCCTAGTTTACAGAGTGAGTTCTAGGACAGCCAAGGCTACACAAATAAACCCTGTCTCAAAAAACAAACAAACAAACAAAAAAAACCCACAACAAAACAGATAGGGACTTTTATTTCATCTGAAGGTCATATCAAAAGTGTTATTCACCAGACCTCTCTTTTTCCTTCTAATGCCTAAGAATTTCAACAGTTCAGAAGTTGCAGTGAAACATTATACTCAATTCTAAAGGACCTGAAACCAAGTAAGGACTTTAAAAATCAGAGGACCCCAGTACTTAGAATGGGATGTAGCAACCAACTGATGCATAGCCTTGTGTTTAGAGCACATAGTACTAGGGCAGAGAAGTCAGTTACTCTGTGAAGGTTAGTCATGCTGCGTCCATTTCCTATTCCTTGTGTGGCAGAATGAGAGAGAGAGAGCCATGAAACACTAAGTTACTATTTCTTAACCTGCTGATTTGACCCGAGTACCATTGTCACTGAGAAGTGAGAACACTGTTTTCATGAATTCAAGCAACTTCGAAGAAAAGAGTATATACCAAAGCAAACTACCCTGGCTTTCGATTTGGGTTGTTGCTCTTGGTCACCGGGTGTGTTTCTAATGGCCGTGTTGGAATATGTTCTTGATGAATCCTGATTTTTATCTTCATTCTCTAGTATAAATAGCACATCTGAGATCATCTTTCTGTATTTGCATAGAGAATTTTTTTTTTTTTTTCCGAGACAGGGTTTCTCTGTTCACCAGACTGGTCTTGAACTCACAGAGTGCTGGGATTAAAGGTATGCGCCACCACTGCCTCGAGAGGAAAATCTTTATGTGATTTTCCTATTTCCTTTTATCTTTCTTTCCCTCATTTCATCCTTTTCCCCCCTTTTTGGGGTACTGAATATTTTCTCACATTGCCAGGTGGGATTGTTGTTCAAAATATAGAAGCAATCTCACAGTCCTGGGTGTGTGTTAGTGATGAGTCCTCAGGAAGAGTAGATCTGCTAACAGTTTGGCTAAGAAGTACAGCCACTCAACACCAGAATTTTAGAATTTATGTCCTATATAATTTATATCTTCTCTAATATATACCAAACATATTTATTATATGTAATAGATTAAATATATATTAAATGTATATATATTTAAAGAAAAAGAAGCCATTAATTTGAGAGAAAGCAAGAAAGGTGTATACATGGAAGGGGTTGGAGGGAAGGAAGGGAAGAGAGAAATGATGTAATTAGATTCTAATTTAAAAAATTATATTGGGATTTTAAAAGTTTGTGTGTGTGTGTGTGTGTGTGTGTGTGTGTGTGTGTGTGTGTGTGTGTACACATAGTTCTGAGTACAACTTGTGGGACTCAGTACTCTCCTTCTACCATGTGAGTTCTGGGATTGAACTCAGGTCATCGGGTGGCAAGCACATTTACTCACTGAGCCGTCTTGTGGGCCCTAGGCTGCTTTTCACTATACATTTTTTCAGTATTAACATTATCTGAGGTGTCTGGATTAAACAGAAAAACACACGCTTACAAAATCACCAGCCAGCATACGCTCTGACGGAGCACCCCCACGGACCTGAGGAAGGGCAGGTTTGCGTGGCTTCAACAGGGAGAAAGGAAGGAGGGAGAAGAGCAAGGATGAGTTAGTTACAGCCTTCAAGGAAGGTGGCTGCGGGAGAGGAGAGGGGCATGGGAACAGGGATGTTCGTGAAGTGGGGAAGGCCCTGCATGAGACTGCTGTGGAGGTGCTGGGGCATTGATCTGAATTCTGTCTCAAACCAGGGGTCACTGGCCCACGTGTGCCGTGAATAATAAGAGTCCTCAATGGATGGGCAGTCCAACTACCAATTCACCAAGATGTCTTTAAAAAACAAAAAACTTCTCATTCCTTCCTTTTTCCTTCCCTCCAGACCCTTTCTCGGAGAGTTCTATAGTTCAATGGCTCTTCACACATAGCCACAGGCTTAAGGGGGACATTTGAAAGACACTCCTTGCACAACGATTGTCAGGTCCAGAGGGACAGAAAGTCTGCTGTGAGGTTGTAGCTCCTAGAAGTGACAGGGAAACTCTCACCAGCATGGCTGCCTGAACAAGACCTGAACGAGGATGACGTGGGTAGACGTGCTAACATAGAAAGAGGAAATCTCATGATCCCCCCACCCCGTATTCTAGACAAACAGCCACGAGCAACTAAAGAATGCTTAGGGTGAAGGAAAAAAAAAAAAGAATGCTCAGTGTGGGAGAAATAGTCTTCCCCAGGGAAGAGCACATCAATTATCCAATAACTAGTAGACAGCTCTGAAATCAGTATTATACAGACTGAGCAGCTTGTACACACACACACACACACACACACACACACAGAGAGAGAGAGAGAGAGAGAGAGAGAGAGAGAGAGAGAGAGAGAGAGAGAGAGAGAGAGAGAGAAGGTGCAAATTGAGTGGGTAAAGGGAAGAGACGATTAGCCGTCTCCTCCTTTCCCTGGGTTGGTGCAATCAAACTTTAGTCAAGTTTGTCATGGTTACATAAGGTTGCTTCAAGGAGCCAAGAATTCCATTTCCTTGGCTCAGAGGAGGAAGAGTGTGCACAAAAAGAGGTCAGCAGCATCACTTGAGAGCCAAGCACAAAGGTGAGTGCTAATCTTTCTCCCTGGCTTCCAAACCCGATCAGTTGCAAGCAGCTGGTTCCTTCTTTATCCGTTATCCAGGTCGTGAGAATATGTTGTTCTGGCAACCGCATGCCATCTGCCATCTTTGTCTGCCCTTGACAGATTTGAAAGGGAGCCTCGCAGCCGTGATAGGTACAGGTGCCGACTGAGGAAGAACGGTGTCTTACAACATCCTTTTATCTCCCCTGGTTGTCTTCTCTTCCTACCATTTCTAGTGAGCACTCGCCCCAAGCCACGGTCACAATGAGGAGGGCTGGGGGTCAGATGGAATGGATGGGGCAGGGCTCCTCTCTGTAAGTACGAGCTTGCGGGGGGCACTCCCACCCCGACTGGCTGATTTCCAGAGAGCCCTCATCTGCACCTCATTCAGCTGCACTTGGAGCTCGGTGAAGCTTCCCAACCCAGAAGGTTTTTTGCCAGCAGTGTTTAGAGCTCAGGTCTTCTCTCATTTTTCACTCAGATCTGATTTCATCTGCCTTTCTTCCTTTGAGAAGTTCTGAGGTTTTGTAATCTGCTTGGCATTTGCCTTTGTTTCCACTAAAATTTGAATATGAATTACTTCCCTTGATTCCATCTGGGACAGGAAAAGGTTGGGGTATGTGCAGTCTCTCCCAATGCCATCTTAGCTTTTATTACTTTATGTATATTGCATATCTCTCTTCGACATATGATTGAACCAGAATGTTATTAAAGGCCTGAACACATTGGCAGCGTGAGCATATTAAGACCTGGAGTTTGTTAAGTTGATTTTATGTCAGCCCTAGATGTAAAAGAACGAAATTAATTGTGACATAAATTCCTGAGTCCTGAAGATGACTACTGTTTCTGGATGTTGGTAACAAAATTTATTACCGGGTTATGTTACACATAACACACCTGGATACTTTTGATATATCTCCGTTTATGAGAAGAATATGTCGTGTTTGTATAATTGGAATTGTATTGCAGTTTTTCTGTTTTTGAAAGTAATAAGTATTTTCAAATTGCATATCAGAATTCAAACTGATATGAATTTCACACTAAATTTAAGCTACAAACAGCTTTTTGTTTGGCTAGTTAACATTAGTCTATTCTGTTTTCACTTTTTATTAAAAAATAGATTTTTTTTCAGTCCTGGCTACCACCTCTGGGCTCATCTGTTTAATATTTTTGTTTAGGCATGTGCAGTATTAGGGTGCACTATGACACTTTCGGACAGTACCTGTGTGCTGTTGATTATCCTCCCGCATCTCCCCGTCTCCCTAACCCCTTCATAGTCTTCTCCACGTTCACGCCATGCATTGCCCTCCCCTTCCTCAACGCCTCTCTTCCTTCCTCTTGTCTTCTCCTTGCCAGGTTCAAGTCTGTGTCCACACCGATTCCCACATATACTCGTGTATATTGACCTTATAAGCTAGATCCCCATAGGAGAGAGAACACGCACTTCTGTCTTTTGGGTCTGAGTTACCTCACCTAATGTAATACTTTGCAGCTCCACATGTGGAAGTCCTGTTTTCACTTTCTGAGAAGCTTGCACACACTGATGTTCAGGAAGCTGTAGTCGTCTTTCCAGCAGTGATAAAGGACTCCTCTTTCCCCACATCCTCAAACAGTGCTTGCTGGTGTCTTTGTTCTTGATAGGAGTTCTGAGTGGGATGAGATAGAATCGCAAATGTACTTTTAATTTGCATTTCCCTGATGGCCAAGAGTGTTAAATATTTCCTAGATATATTTGCTATTTGGGTTTCTGCTTATTTCATTAACCCATTTGTTTTCTGACAGTTTTACTTTCGTCTTCAGTTTTTGTAATTCTTTGTATTTTCTAGATTTTAGCCTTATTTCTGAAGCAGAGCTGGCAAAGAATTTCTCCCATTCTGTAAGTTATCACCCTGCTAATAATTTCATTTGCTGTGGAATACTTCTCTTAAATTCTTTCTCAACAATTTTGTTATTGGTATATGTAAAAGCTATGATTTTTTTTTATTTGTTCATTTTGTATTTTTTAATTTTTTTTTTTTTCCTGGAGCTGAGGACCGAACCCAGGACCTTGCGCTTGCTAGGCAATCGCTCTACCACTGAGCTAAATCCCCAGCCTTCATTTTGTATTTTTTAACTTTACTGAAAATGTTTATTAAATCTAAGAGTTTTTTGGTAGAATATATGGGATATATTAAGTATAGAATCATGTCATCTGCAAACAGGGATATTGAATTTCTTTGTATTTTTATCCCTTTGATATTTTTCGTATGTCTCACTGCTTTGTTGAGCACTCTATTGAATGAAAGTGGAGAGAGTGGGCATCCTTGTCTCCTTCCTGGTTTTAGAGGACATGCTCCAGTTTTCTCCACTTGTTAGTAACATGTTGGCTCTACATTGTTGTGTATAACCTATGTTGTTTTGAGGTATGATCCATCTTTGTTAGTTATTGTTCTATTCCTATGAAGAGACACCCTGACCAAAGCAACACTTATAAAAAGAAAGCATTTAATTGGGGGACTTGTTTACACTTTGGGGACAGTTAATCTATTATCATCATACTGGGAAGCAGACAGGCATGGCATTAGAACAGTAGCTGAGGCTTTTACATCCTGATCTGAAGGTAGAGAGAGACACTGGGCTGGGTATGGGCTTTTGAAACCTTAAAGCCCACTCTCAGTGACCTCCAACAAGGTCACACCTACTCTAACAAGGCCACTCCTAATCCTTCCCAAACTGTTCCACTACCTGGGGACCAACTATTCAAACATGAGCCTATGAGGGCCATTTCATTCAAACCATCATACCACCTACTCCTAATTTCTCCAAAACTTTTATCATGAAGGCATGTTGAACTTTGTCAAATGCATTTTCTGTATCTATAAAGATGATCATATGATTTTTGTCCTTAAGCTTATTTATATTATTTCATCAGTTTGCATATGTTGGCTTATCTCCCTGTGATGAAGCCTATCTGGCCAGGATGTGTGATCATCTTAATATGCTCTTAAATCCAGTTTGCAACAGTTTTGTTGAGAATTTTTGTATCTGCATTCAGCAGGGAAACTGGTCTGTAGTTTTCATTTTTTTTTTTTGTTGTGTCTTTACCTGTTTTGGTTATCTGGATAATTAATATCAGCTTCATAATGTTTTCAGTAGTGTTCCTTCCTTTTATAGTTTGTGAAGCAGTTTGAGAAGAATTGGTATTAGGTCTCCCTTCAAAGTTTGATAGAATTAAGCAGCAGATCCATCTGGTCTTAGACTTTTGTTTGTGGGGAGACTTTGAATTATAGCTTCAGTCTCATTGCTTATAGTGGGTCTGTTTAAGTTACTTTCATTCAAAAATTTAAAAATGCAATGTAATTGCTAATACTTAAATGCCAAGATATTTCATAGAGATGGCATGAATAGTAGCTTCTCTTGAAAAACATCTGATAATTTAATAACTTTGGGTCTCCCTTCCTCTGGGGCACTAAATGGCTAGAGCTCGGTAGTGGCTGCCAGTGCACCCAGGCTTCATCACACCCCTGATGCCACTTGAGCTGATCTGCTCTTTGTATTGGATTCTTTCCTGATCCTGTAGCCACCTGAGTTCATGATCTACACTATGTAGCTTTTGCAACCTTTATTTTCAATTATAACAGTATTCAATCAGCTTTTTTTTGGAAAAGGGTATATGTAATTTTGTGATTTTTTTTCAATTTTGTAAATATATCCTTCTATATTGATATTGTAACCCAGAAGAAGTATAGAGTTGAAACATGAGACTAATACCTGGCCCTTAACGACTATGCCAAGTGTTTTCTAAGTAGCTAATGCTGAAGTTAGACCAGAGAGTCCAGAAGAGATGGTGACCTTTGTGTATCGGAGTCTTACAGTGTCCCCGTGGGGGTCCATCAGTTTAGGTCTGCCTTTGTTTTTTCTGTGAAGTATTTTGATTACCAGAGAATCAGAGTAGGATGTAGCCAAAGATACTAAAAGAGATGGATGTCATGGTAACCTCAGTGAACAGACATTTTAAGGTAGCTTTCTAATGGAGAACCTCTACCTCTGACCATCGTCATTGATGCCTGTACATCAATATCCATGTTCCTCGGACACTGCTGAGTAACTGTTGCCAAATTCTTCTCTGTAACTTGCTCCCTCTGTCTAGACGATACACTCTGCATCGTCTCCACTGATATACTTCAGCATCGTTAAGTTGTAGCGTTAAGTAAATCCTTTTTACTGAGATACCTCATCACCTTCCCAGGTATGATGTAACCCACCAGGCCTTTTTAGGTGGAAGACTTACAAAGGTAAACATTTTAAGCATTGGATGTTTATGTTCTCCAGATCTGTATTTAGTTCTGGCCTCCCAACTCCGGTTATACTTCATTCTCATGTGTTGATCAGACTGGCATCTAGCATTTCACAGTTTCTCAAATAAAGAACACAAAAACCATGTGATTTTACCCCATTTAGTGTCTGTATTTGTCACTTGAAAAGTTATTAGGATTGTCCGATTTTTAAAAGTAATGAAATTCCTTTTAGACATAATTAGGATGTGGAAACGGTTTGTTTAAGGTCAAAATCTAATCAGTAGTAGGGTTGGGAATTTTAGAGGTTTTCTGAATTCAAGGCCCACCTTCCTAAGGTAAGGAGTTGCCTGGAGTCTAGAAGTGAGGTAGAAGCGGAGTGCTGGCAGTGGGTAGGGACTGGAAGGGAGGATGACCCTAAGGCAAAGGTGGCTTCTTTAGTGCTTCTGCTGGGAAAGCAAGGTTGCCTAATTAGGCATTAGTGCTACAGAATCTTTCAAGAGGCCTTCTCCAGGATGTAGTTGTAGCATCTGATAGTGGTTATCTAAACGCTATTGGACAATGAATTTTTGTTAATGAATCTTGCAAATGGGATAGATATCCTCTGGACTTGTCTGAGGAAACTGCGGGGGATGAGGGGTGAGGTGGGTGGGGGTGGGGTGGGGCTCAAGTTAAAAAGAGATTTGATTTTTTTTTTTTTCCACACAGCCATTCATGCAAGGCCCTCTTATCTGGCTAAACATGAGGATACTCACTAATGATACTAAACTTGTCAACGGACCCTTTTCATTTTAAGGGAAAAGGCAGTGAGGGTGAGGTGGATGGTAAGGAGGGGATTCCTTTCCTGCTGTTTTTTTTTTTTTTTCTTTTTTAGCATTTCTTCAAAACATTGGAAAGGTTGAGTTCAAATTTTGAGCGAATGAACAAAATACCATAGTTCCTCCAGTCCCTACAGGCTTTTAGTCCCATTTGAAATGTTTTATAAGGACATAAGACAGAAAAACTTTGGATAAAATTACCTTTATTAGAAGTTATAATTCCCCTACATTTAAGCAGGGAAGCACCCTTGGGAGGAATAAAAAATACAGTCTACGTCTGTATTCAGGAATTTTCTGCCACTCTTGTGTAAAGAGAAAGAAATAGTCAACAAATCATCTTTCTGGCATATTGGTTCTGTCTTGTTGACTTCTAAAATACCAGTTGGTGAATTTTCTTTGCCTGCCAGCTGCTCTTGCTATGGCTGAGAATGGAGACTGGACCAGAAGTAGCCATTTTCTCTTTCAGGAAGATTAGAAACCAGATCTTATCTTCTGCTTCTTCAAAAGATTAAGAGCAACTCTAAATGTTTTGGAATTGAAATTGAAATCTAACTCTTCCCTGCCCAAAGACAATGAGATTTATAGAGGTGGAAAGGAACCATGGACGCCTTGATTTGGGGCATCTATTTGGAATCTTAAAAGGTGTTGGTGCATTTTAGCTGAATTAATAGATTTCTCTCTCTCTCTCTCTCTCTCTCTCTCTCTCTCTCTCTCTCTCTCCCTCCCTCCCTCCCTCCCTCCCTCCCTCCCTCCCTCTCTCCACTCCATACACCCCTCTCTCTCTCTGTGTAATTAGAATTTCACTCTGTTACAGAAAATTCAGCTGTCTCATTTTAATGGTTTAAAGCAATTTAGGATAAGAAAAGTGTTTACCATGAAGCCTAAAATGAACATTGCATTTGTACAGTACATGCTTTAGTTAGCACTAATATACAGTAATTACTATCCTAAAACTTGATTTTAATTTTCAAAAATATGAGAGTAGCATCTGATATGTGGTTATCTAAATGCTATTGGACAAGCAGACATGTCTTCATGTGGAAGAAGTGTCCTGTGGATGTTAAAAATGGTTCATGTCTTTTGATCCAAAACTGTCTTTGTCTTGTTTGCCCTGATGATTACTTTAACAAAGGGATGCATACCCTGTCAGCATCCCAAAAATGTTAATAGTTGCTGTACTAGAATATTCTCTGGGCTTGTGTTTATAGACAGGGTGAAACCTGAAGACGAAGAGAAATAAAATGATTAAGCCCCAGAAGAAGCAATTTATCACTCTGCAATAACTTTGGCAATTGCTGAAAATGCATGCTGGTAGAGAGTGTTTTAATTACTAAAACCATCAGATCGTTTGCTTGGTTCTTTTAGAGTTAGTGAAATATATGAGTGGGTAATAGAGTCTCTCCAAGAAAAAAAAAATGAGCTAAGCATTATGCCTGGCACTGTCCCTGCTGCAGATGGAAGGCCAGATGTGCTGACGCAGTCACCAATCACGGTGCTCATATATATAGCAACACACGTAGACATACATACATATGTGTTCTACATATATATGTGCACATGAAAATTAAAATAAGAAAGAAAAAGTATTTTGTCGTGCATGGGAGGACCTCAAAATTACATCCAGCTTTATTCCTGGAAAAGATATTTTGAGTGGAAATGATTTTTAAGTTTAAATTGGTTTTCCTTTGGAAGTATCATTATAATAGAGGTTATATGCTTGACTTGGAAACTGATACGTGAGTCTTTCTACAACTGGCTATAAATATAATATTTAATTAGCTATTAATGATACAAAACGACAGTGATAGCCAACCACTTTTCAAAGATAATACATTTCCACTTAATTTCTCACACTTTTATTTTCACTTTGCAAATGGGGATATTGAAGTTAGAGCTATTCCGTAGTCCGAGGGAGATCAGATGGCCAGAGAGCACGGAGTGTGCCTTTGTGAAAGATATTAGTGCTAACCTTCAAATGTCAGGGTTAGGAATATGAGGAGAAATAAAAACACAGAGTCTAGAGAAGGATAATAGAAAAGGTGTTTGTGCCCACAGTGGTGGCACATGCCTTTAGTCCTAGCACTTAGAAGGCAGAATCTATGAGTTTAAGGCCAGCCTTGTCTACAGAGCTAGTTCACATTTGTAAAATTCATGAAGTCTTGCATAAAGAAAGCAATAATAAATTGTCTGAGTAACAATGGTAGCAACTTCAAAATAACTTGGGACACCATAATTGATAAATACCTGTTTATTAGGATATGTACTCCAAAATCCAAATTTGTTCTTTATGTATGATAGCACTGGGTATAAAAAATCTCTAAAACAGATGGGAAGAGCACAGGAAATTATTTAATATTTATGAAATAGTAACACCTACCATATTCAGAAATAGTCTAGTAAGGACACATTTACTCCTGGACTGAAGAAATCTGGAAGAAATGTTGCTCTTATATCACAAACCAGAAAAAGTCAGATGTTAGTGGACCTATCAGAGCAATCAACTAACTAGATAAAACTCCAGAAAATAGAGTAACTTCCAACAAGAATAGGGAGCTAGCTCTCACTCACAAGTGGTAGAACATGGGATTTAGAAGAGACCACCATACAAACAAGAATTCAGCTAAAACTTAAAGAAACCTTTTCTTTCTTTCTTTTCTTTTCTTTTTTGTGTATGTATTTTGCCTACATGTGCACTGTGTGTGTGCAATGCTCACGGAGGCCAGAAGAAAGCATTGTACCCTCCCCCAACATCTGGAGTTATGGATGTTTATGAGCCTATATGTGAGTGCTGGAATCAGACCTGGGTCCTTTGGAAGAGCAGCAAGTGTTCCTAATTGCTGAGCCATATCTCTAGTCCCCAGCTAAAACTTTCAATTTTTTTAAGTTTGAATTGATCTAAGAATATAGGATATGTAGGAGATTAAGACACAAAGGGAGCCTATACCTAGCTATAGTTTTATATTAGGAACCTCTGTATGGGAAAGAGCTGGGTACAGGGTGGGAATTCAGAGAGCTCTTGGTTCTGCACCGTGGGAGAGGAAACATTTGCTGTTGTTGGGAAGAATCTCTCCACCTGTACCTTGCCCTTGTGGGAAAGACCATATACCGTTAGTGGGATGGCAGAGAGCATTGATGAAATCAGTTGGTGCAAAGCCATTGTTGTTAGATGAACAGCAAATAAAATACACATTTCCTATAAGTGTGAGACTGGAAACTACCCAGGGCTTAGGTCGTTGGAAGTCTCCTATGTGATGGTTGGTGTTCGATATAAAGGTGCTGAGACACACAAAAAATCATCAAAGAAAAACTACACCAGAGGACATTACAGTTCTTAACATTCATGCATCAAACATAAAGGCACCCAAACTCGTAAAAGAATCATTACTATAGCTTAAATAACATATTGACGCTCACACACTGACAATGGGAGACTTTAAGACCCCATCCTGACCACTAGAGAGGTCATCCAGACAAAAACTAAACAAAGAAATGCTGGAGTTGACACTATAAACCAAATGGACTTAACAAATATTTACAGAACATTTCACCCAAACACAAAATACTATATCTTCTTCTCTACACTTCTTGGAATTTTCTCCAAAATTGGACACATACTTGGACACAAAGGCAAGTCTCAACAGATACAAGAAAAACTGAAATAACACCCTGCATCCTATCTAACCACCATGGATTAAAACTGGATCTCAACAACTGTAGAAACAACAGAAAGCTTACAAACTCATAGAAACTGAACAGCCCACTACTGTATGAAAATGGGTCAAGACAAAAATTAAGAAAAAAATTAAAAACTTTCTAGAATTGAAAGAGAATGAAAACACATCACACCCAAACTTATGGGACACGATGAAGGTGATTCTAAGAGGCAAGTTCATGGCACTAAAGGCCTATTTAAAAATAACTGGAGAGATCTCATACTAGTAACTTAACAGCACACCTGAAAGCGCCAGAACAAAAAGAAGAAATCACACCCAAGAGGAGTAGATGGCAGGAAATAATCAAACTCAGGGCTGATATCAATAAAATAGAAACAAACAAACAAACAAAAACAATACAAAGAATGAACCAAAGAGTTGGTTCTTTGAAAAGATCAGTAATATTTACAACCCTTATCCAAATTAACCAAAAGGCAGAGAGAAAATATGCAAATTAACAAAATTGGGACTGAAAAAGGAGACATGACAACGGACACTGAGGCAATCCAGAGAATCCTAAGAACATATTCTAAAAACTCAAACTCCATCATATTGGAAAATCTAAAAGAAATCTATAATTTTCTCAGTACATACCACTAACCAAAGTTAAATCAAGATCAGATGAGCAATTTAAACCCAGGATAACTAAAACAATACTGAACAATAAAAGAACTGCTGGAGGTATCCCCCAATTTCAAGTTGTACTATACAGCTATAATAATAAAAACAGCATGGTATTGGTACACAGACAGACATGTTGCTCAATGGAATTGAATTGAAGACCCATACATAAATCCACACACCTACAGACACCAGATTTCTGATAAAGAAACCAGAAATACACACTAGAAAAAAGACAGCATCTTCAGCAAATGGTGCTGGTCAAACTGGATGGCTGCATTTAGAAGAATCCAAATAGATCCATACTTCTCACCCTGCACAAGACTGAACTGCAGTTGAATCAAAGACCTCAATGTAAGCCAGACACACTGAACCTGATAGAAGAGAAAGTGGGGGATAGCCTTGAACTCAGTGACACAGGAAGGCTGTCTAAACAGAACACCATTAGCACAGGCACTAATATCAACAATTAATAATTGGGACCTTGTGAAACTGAAAAGTTTCTGCATGGCAACGGACATTGTCATTCAGACAAAGTGGCAGCCTGCAGAATAGGAAAACATTTTTGCCAACTACACATCTGATAGACGGCTATGATCCAAAGTCTGTGAAGAACTTAAGAAACCAGATATCAAGAAAATAAACCAATTAAAAAAAAGACTACAGATATAAACAGAATTCTCAATAGAAGAAATTCAAATGGCTGAGAAACACTTAAAGAAATATTCAACATCCTTAGCCATCAAGGAAATGCAAATCAAAACTATTTTGAAATTGTATCTTATACTGGCCAAAAATATCTAAGATCAATAAAACAAGTGACAGCTCATGCTGGTGAGGATGTGGAATAAGGGGAATGCTCGTCCATTGCTGGTGGAAGTATAGTCACTGTGGAAATCAGTGCCTCAGGAAGATGGGAATCAATGTACCACAAGATCCGGCATATACCCACTCTTGAGCATATACCCAAAAGATGCTTCATCCTGTCACAGAAACACTTTTCAGCCTTGTTCACTGTTGCTCCCTTAATAATAGCCAGAAACTGGAAACAACCTAGCTGTCCCTCAACTGAAGAATGGATAAAGAAAATGTGGTGCATACACACAATGGAGTAGTACTCAGGCGTTGAAAACAATGACATCATGAAATTTGCAGGCAAATGAATGAACTTACAAAAAAAAATCTTTAATAAGTATCCCAGAGCCAGAAAGATAAATACGACATGTATTCACTTATATGTGGATGTTAGCTGTTAAGTCAATGATAATCAAGCTACAACCCATAAAACCACAAAGGTTAGGTATAGAGTAAAGGACAAGGTGGAATGGCTAAATCTTGTTAGGAAAGGGAACTAGAGTAGACAGTCATGGGTTGATGGGGGGCGGGAACAGAAGGATCAATTCGGGAGAATGAAAGAAGAGGAGGACAAGGGAGAGAATATGGGGAGAGATAGCTAACATTAAGGGCCACTTGAGGTATAGTTAGCAGAACCAATACACTAGAAGAGTCCTAAATAATATATGAAAACGGTTCAACTGAGATCCCCAAATAATGGTGGAGGCAGAGCCCCAATTGGACATCTTTTGTCACCAAACGAAGCTTCCAGTCCCCAAATTGGGTTACATCTAGTTGAGTCATTGGCCAAAAGGGTCCCATGGGAATCCCCAAACAACCCAGGCTGTTGCCAAGACTGTAGGTTGCTCTCCACAAGCTACTGGCAAGTGCCCATTGCTGAAGGCGATACCTACACAACTCATTGAACATGGAGAAGTCAAGCTGGCATCTATTTAGAGATTTCACCCCTATGTTCTAGCATCCTTAGTACATGAAGGTACTCTGCACACTACCAAAGAGAAACATAAACAAGCCAGCCACAAACCCTTGAACTGGCCAGAGTGTCCTGCCTGGCACAAAGCTTGTGGGAGTAACCAACCAATATTTGATTTGATTTAAGGCTCACTACACAAGATTGAACCCATATGCAATACTATACTGCTTGTGTGACCAAAAACCTGAGGCTAGATAGCCCAAGGACCTAGGATCAAATCGAATACTACAGTTCTTCTTCTTCTTTTTAAGTAGCAATAAAATGACTCCTAATGACATTCTGCTACACTCAATGATCAGTACCTTGCTCAGCCATTATCATCAGAGAAGCTTCCTCCTGCAGCAGGGAACAAATACAGAGATCCACAGCCAGACATTATGCAGAAAATGAGAGACCTTGGAACACTCAGACCTAAATGGGATGTCTCTGTCAATCTTTCCCTTCAGGGCTCAGGGAATCCAGAAAGTATAGGAGCCAGAGGGGATGGAGGACATTTAAAAAAGCCCTCTAAATCAACATGATCGAAGCACAAATGAACTCACAGAGGCTCAGGCAGCATGCACATGGCCTGCATGGGTCTGTACCAGGGCCTCTGTGTATGTATTATGGCTTCTAGTTTAGTGTTTTTATGGGATTCCTGAGTGTGCAGATGAGTGAGTCTCTGTTTCTTGTGCCTTTTCTTGGGCTCTTTTTCTTTTGTTTGTTTTGTCCAATTCCAATGTTTTGGTTTTACTTTACTATTTATTTTATTTTAATTATCCCTTAGGAGCCTGTTTGTTTTCTAGTGAGAGACAAAAGGGGAGTGGATCTAGGGAGTGGATCTGGGTGGAGGGGAGGTGGGAAGGGAATGGGAGGAGTAGAGGGGGCAGAAATATACCAGGATATATTATATGAGGGGGAGAAATGTACTAGGATATATATGTGTGTGTGTGTGTGTGTGTGTGTGTGTGTGTGTGTGTGTGTGTGTGTGTATTATTTGGTTTTTCAAGACAGGGTTTCTCCGTGTAGCTTTGCGCCTTTCCTGGAACTCACTTTGGAGACCAAGCTGGCCTCGAACTCACAGAGATCTGCCTGGCTCTGCCTCCCAAGTGCTGGGATTAAAGGCATGTGCCACCACCACCCGGCCACCAGGATATATTATATGAGGGTGAGAAATGTACCAGTATATATTATATGAGGGGAAAATCTATTTTCAATAAAAGGAAAAAAGAAATTTTGAATGAAATAATAGCTGGGAGTTTAAAAAGCAAATGACAAGCCACAGAATATAGATATAATGGAGTATTGTTTACAAAGAAAAATGGTGTCATTGGAGGAAAGTGCATGACCTGAAGGTCGTCACAATAAGCAAAAAAGCAGTCACAGAAAGACAATTATAAGTTTTCTTGCATGTGTGGAAGTGACAGAAAAGAGGAAAGGAAGACAGACAGACAGATATGAAAATATAAAAAGAATTCTTGCAGAGGAGAAAGAGTACTTGGGGGAGAGAAGAAGCATGAATGAGTCTAGACAGGGTAAGGGGGAGATGGACATAACCAAAGAATATTTACATGTATGGAAACATCTCAGTGAAATCCATCAGTCTGTATAATTAATAAGTGTTCATCCTAATGAAACATGAGATAACAAATCACAGATCTAAGAAGTTCAGAAAAATCTAAAGATAAATGCCAATGTGTAGCTCCAGCCCATACCCGTACCTAGAGACGTCATATTCAGATTTCTGAGAAGCAAAGATAGTGTGAAAAACTTGAATGTAGGGGTTGGACATTTAGCTCAGTGGTAGAGTGCTTGCCTAGCAAGCGCAAGGCCCTGGGTTTGGTCTTCAGCTCCAGAAGGAAGGAAGGAAGGAAGGAAGGAAGGAAGGAAGGAAGGAAGGAAGGAAGGGAGGAAGGAAGGAAGGAAGGAAGGGAAAGAAAGAAAGGAAGGGAAAGAAAGAAAGAAAGAAAGAAAGAAAGAAAGAAAGAAAGAAAGAAAGAAAGAAAGAAAGAAAGAAAGAAAGAAAGAAAGAAAGAAAGAAAGAAAGAAAGAAAAACTTGAATGTAGCCATGAAACATTGACACTTGGCACACACAGGTGCAAAGATGGGACTCACAGTAGAAGTCTCATCAGAAACCTTGCAGGCTGACGGTGACGGTTGTCTTGGTTACACATTTGCATCGCTGTGACAGAATGTATGACGGAAGCCACGGAAGGGGGGAGAGGATCATTTTGCATAGCCGTTTCGGTGCCTCGCGGCAGGGAAGTCAGAGGAGGGCAACTCAGTTAACGGTGATGGGAACATGTGGAGCACCATAGAAACCAGGCGCCCGGTATGACCTCCAAGTCTTACTTCTAGTGACCTGCTTCTGACCGCCACGATGCCACCTCCTACCTAAAGGTCCCACAGCCTTCCGAAATAGCAGCAGCAGCTGGGGACAAGCCCTCAAGCATGAGCCTGTCATCTCAGATTCAAACCATATCAGTGAGTGACAGCTTTACAGTCACGAAAGAAAATAAAAAGCATCGTATCCAGGATTCTGTAAGCAGTGAAGATGCTTTTCAAAAGTAAACAAAACGGAAGAGCCCTGCCCGCTGCTTTGGTGAAGACCACATACTCAAAGGCTCTGTCTAGACCTATTTGCTCCCAGCGAGCATAATGCCTGGGAGGCTTCAGTCCCACTCATCTTGCCAGTGAATTCAGCTGGGCCAAATGGCTCCAGCCCACCGGCTGTGCTAATAAGGACTGCATGCTCAGAAGGGCTCCAGTCTCAACCCATCTGCTAGTCCTTGGTGAAGCATAGCATTTCCCACAAGGTCCAGCCCCACCCATTGTCCACCTTGAGATCGGCAAGCCAGGGAGGCTCCAGTCCTGCCTATCACTCTGGTGAGCATAATTGTGCCTAGCAGGCTGCATCCCTGCACGTTGTACCAGTGAGGTCATTGTGTCCGTTCGAGTTCAGCCCCTAACCCCCACTTCATCCCAGGAATAAAATGGACTCCACTCTGAGGCTTCAGCCTTGCCCATTGTCTGAGGTCAGTGCAACTATAAGGCTTCAGCCCTGACTCCCCCACCCACTTGCCTGGGTGGGCATGGTCTTCAGTCTAGACAGGACTCAGCCCTGTCAGTCTCCTTGGTGAAGTTAGTATATTCTTACATCTCTGAGATTTTGGCCTCACCCATCATTCCTGTGAGCTGGCATGCATGGAGTGAGGTCAGCATGTCCACCAAGGCTCTAGATCCTTACCCCTACCCTTCCAGGTGGTAACAACAACCCAGTACCTTATGAGCAGTGTAAGCACTAACTCTGAAGGAAGAAAGTTAAGTAAGAAGTAAATTCAACCAGTGACCTAGCTCCAACGCATAACCAAAATAACCTGAAAATCAAGGCAAGCAAAGCTTCCAAAACTTATGAATCCTAGGTCAGATGGGTATGGTGGTCCACACCTTTAATTCCAGCACTTGGGAGGTAGAAGCAGGCCTGGTCTAAATAGCAAGTTCTAAGATAGACAGGGCTGCATAGAGACCTTGTTTCCACCCCCCCCCAAAAGTCTCATAGTGACAGTGTGAGATATACCTACTCATGTATACCTATTCCTTGTAAGCCCTAGTGATAAACCCAAGTTCACTGTGGGGAACCAGTGAATTTATTGGGTTTGGCTTACTTGCAGAACACAGGTGACCCCAAATCAGCAGCACTGGAATGGCTTCACTCATCATGGATGATGGCTTCACGACACTTGGCAGAGTCAGCAGGATCATATAAAACCAAAAGGTGAGTTCTGCGGTGGTTTGAAAGAAAATGCCCTCCAAAAGAAGTGGCACTATTAGGAGGTGTGGCCTTATTGAAGGTAGGTGTGGTCTTGTGGGAGGAAGTGTGTTACTGTGGAGGTGGGCTTTGAGGTCTCATATATACTCAAGCCACGCCAGTGAGACAGACCACTTCCTGTTGCCTGCAAGCCAAGATGTAGGACACTCGACTACTTTTCCAGCACCGTGTCTGCCTGCACGCCACCATGTCGCACTGAGATGATACATGACTGAACCTCTGAAAATGTAAGCCACCCCAATTGAATGTTTTTCCCCTTTGTAAGAGTTGCCGTGGTCATAGTGTCTCTTCACAGCAGTAGAAACCCTGACTAAGACAAGTTCAGGAAGAGCAATGGTGGTATTGCGATGAGATATGCAGCTAACGCTAAGTTGTCTAAGCAGTGGAGCATCCACAAAGGGGAATCCTGGCATGGATGTCCTCCCCCATGTAGTGGGGGGACGTGCCTCCCTACTGTCATAGCCGTTGGGTTGTCCGTGCTATGAGTAATAAGATGTTTAAATGAGGCTGAGCCTCAGGAGGTGGAATTTCCATTAAGGGACCCCAGGGCAGTAGCTGTCTTCTTTGAGAGATGAAGAGGCATGACTGTTTGATGAGTGGGGTCCACCATGTGAGTATGGAGACGTCCTGAGAATGGTTGAAAGTCTAAAGCAAACATTATGGTCTGTAAGTAGCTTGTAAAGGACAGAAATATTGGTAAACTGCTATGGAGGTTTCCTGACCACTGCTGTGTGTCATAAGAAGCCGGCTGAGGCCAGATAACTGCCCAGGAAGAAGTTGTTCGTGTATAGAAAGAATTACAATGGAAAAGGGATGTATGGCTAGCATCCTCTATATTAACCTCCAAATTGGCAGGGAATTTTGGTAAAAGAGAGAGCGAGATGGAGGTGTTGGCTTACTCCTTCTCACCATGGGGGACCCAGGAGAACATGAATCAGATCCGTATCCAAGAGGCCTTCCTGGAATACCCAAAAACTGAAACTCAGAGAGAGGAGTTGGGCAGAGAAGAGGAACAGAGATTAAAGTGACAGAAGACACCCCTCAGGACAGACCTTTACTACATAGAAATGGAAATTCCGTGAGTCAGCATGTGGGTGGGTCTTAAACAATAATCTTCTGGGGAGACTTCAGTATCAGAACTGCCTGAACTGATAAAAACCTTTAAATAATGAAAGAACTCTCATGGACTTATTCATAAAGCTGTGGGAGATGTGGGCAGATGGAATCAGTCTGGGTACTGCAGAAGCAGGAAAATTAAGTTATAAACTTCCCATCCCTCCTTAGGACAAAAGATGAACAACCTGATGACTGGCTTATACGAGCCATAGTGACACTTAGTTATTGCCTCCTAAGGTCCCCATAAAGAATGGCCAGGCACCGTTGAGAGAATGAGGTAGAAGCAGTGTATGGCTCCCAGGTATCTGGGCTGGGTGATTCTGTGTCTACCATGGAGCTGCGTTAAGGAAGATCTTGATTTAGCAGGGACCTTCAGATCTATATGAAGCACCAGTGGCTTTTCTGAGCTCCTTGATAGGGCAGGGTCTTTGTGAAGTACAAAGGCTTTGGTGGATCTAAGTGACTTTGACCAGCATGCCAGTCATGTCTGTAGAGTGGTAAAGGAACCTCCAGGAGATAAGAGAAAGGCAAAGCAGAGAAAGACATATGCAAGGTTTGTATGAAGCCCAGGCTCCTAAGGAAAAAGTTGACCAAGTCAGATTCTGCGCTAATTCCTTTCTGGAAGTCTGTACAACCTAAAGAACGGTTCCCAGGAGCGTCAATGATGAAACAATACAAGTGAGGAAGATTAAGCCTGTCCCCAGGGAGAGTAGTTATCCCCCAGAGTAAGTAGTATACCTTCTCCCCTGTTGCGATGTGAACTGTTTGCCCATCCAGGGACCCCCTTGGCAGCCAGGTGTGGTGGATAGAGGCCACAGGTGTAGCTACAGCCACAGTGCAAACCCAGGGCCTCTCAGACACAGGGAACCAACTTGATTATCAGATGCAGCAGGGAAGAGCAGGGCTTCATTCTCCCTTGGCTGTTGTATTGGCTAATTTTATGTAAACTTGACACAAGCCAGAGTCATCGGAGAGAAGGGAACCCCAATTGAGAAAATGCCTCCACAAGATTGGGCTGTAGGCAAGCCTTGGAGACCATTTTCTTAGTTAGTGATTGATGGGGGAGGGTCCAGCCCATTGTAGGTGGGGCCATCCCTGAACTGGTGGTCCTGGGTTCAAAAGAAAGCAGGCTGAGCAAGCCAGTAAACAGCACTCCTCCAGGGTCTCTGCATCAGCTCCTGCTTCCAGGTTCCTGCCCTGTTTGAGTTCCTGCCCTGACTTCCCTCAGTGATAGACTGTTATATTACCTAGAAATGTAAGCTGAAATAAACGCTTTCCTCCCCAAGTTGCTTTACTCAGGTATGTTTTATCATAGCAATAGTAACCCTAACTAGGGCAGCTGTGAATGGAGCCAAGCTGCTGGAGCCAGACCCACTGAGCTCCTGAAGGGTGAGAGAATGCATGGAGGCCCCATGGAAGCACCGCAGGATACGGAAGTGGGATGGATCAGAGAGAAAGGCAGACGATCATGGAGAGCTGTCAGCACCTGCTGTCTATGCCACAGGACCCAACATCTTGCCGATTCTTAGGATCAACTGACACTTGCTTAGAATGGAGAACAACAGACTTTCAGAGCCCTTCCTCAAGGCTATCTTTACAGCCCCACTCTCCGTCATGGGAAAGTAGCCTGGGACCTGACTTTGTTATCTTGCCCATCCTCTGTAAAAAGTTTTCGTTACATAGATCTCAAAAGGCTACCCACTAGATTTGGAAAACCACTTAGAGCGGGAGACGAGGGAAAGGATGGGAGATCAGTTCACAAAGTGCAAAAGGGCCAGACACAGCGGAGAAACTGCTCGAGTGTTATGGTTCGGTAGGGCACAGATGATCATCACCAAAGAGACCGAGAGAAGTCTACCATAGTCTCTGTAAATGTTAAATATGGTTAAAGAGAGACTAAAAGTGCTCTGTATTCCAGAAGCTGTCAAGTAATTGGCTGTAAATCCCAGTGTTAGATGTGAGCCACCTCCCTATGAGTTTTCTGACAAAGAGTCCCCAGATCTCCCCAAAACCATGGAGGACATTGCCATTGTTCTTGGTTTCGTGCCAGAATTAGATGGTCAGACCTGTTTGTTGAAAGTATTGCATGATATGGCTGCAGGACTTGGAGGAAGCAAAGTACTGGAAGCATTTTCTCCCACTGGCTAGCCTCTATAGCGCTGGAAGGTGCTGGGAAGAATTATAGCCAAAAGTTGTCTTCCGCTGTGGGACCTGAATTCTGTGCTGTGGGAGTGCCAGGCAGGATGTGCTGACTGCTGCAATGATGCCACCGACCGTAAGGGTTCAACCAACCTTTTTATTGGACTTAAGGCCCACTCCATAGAGAGAATTCACATCTGACGCTCTGAACTCAGACAGAAATCTGTGATTTTGTAAGTCAGGCCTGAGGGGGAAATGACTGTGATTGTTTTGTTATATGAATGTGATAAGCTGGCTATGGTGCCTTCCTGACATTTACACCCATTGTTATTACCGAAGTCAGCTTCCATTCAGATATTTTCCCATTCTTGTTTCCTTTTGCCCTGTTCCTACTTGTGTTCTGTAGTAGAGTGACTGTCTCTGAGAGTCACCACCAGCCCTGCTCCAGAGGCAGAAGGATGGTGGAGAGATCACAGGGGCTTAGGACTGTCGTGGTCACGGTTCAACTGCTGTGAAGAGACACCATGACCACGGCAACTCTCATAAAGGAAAACACTTAATTGGAGCTGGCTTTCAGTTTCGGAGGTTTGTTCCATTGTCATCTGGTGGGCAGCCTAGCAGCGTGCAGGCAGACATGGTGCTGGAGAAGTCGCGGAGACCTCTCCATCCAGATCCACAGGCAGCAGGAAGAGAAAGAGGCACTGGGCCTGGCTTGGGTTTCTGAAAACCCCAAAGCCCCGCCCCCAGTGACACACTTCCTCCAACAAGGCCACACCTACTCCAACAAGGTCACATCTCCTAATACCTCTCAAGTAGTGCCACTTCCTGATGACTAATTATTCAAATATGTGAGCCTGTGGGGGCTCTTCCTATTCAGCCACCACAAGCGCCTCACCAGAGTTGAAGGAGAATAATCAGACATCTTATGTTAACTTCCTCCAAATCTCAGGGGTCATGCAAGAGGGAGTCAGAAGATTTTAGGATCAGCTTGGGCGTGGTGGCCAGAATCACAGGGCAGGGCTCAGGAGGCAGAGAACTCTGGAACCAGAAGTGGAGACCACTTTCGGGACCGTCTTCTTTCAGTACTGTTCCACAGCCTCCCCAAACTGCGCCTCCAGCTAAAGACCATGCAGAGCACAGGAGCCCGAGGCAGTCTCCCATTCCGACCACACGTCCTGACAGCACACTGGTAGTGTTGTAGTGTTGTTGGGCTGGCATTAGTAGTAGTTATTGAATTCACTGAGACATATCACCGACTAGGGACTAAGCTACGCGCTCTGTCTCTGGCATCAGTAAACGTTAAAGAAAATAAATGATAGGATAGGGTTTTGTTGTTTTGTTTTGTTTTGTTTTACAGCCTAAGTACAATATCTTTTCTTTTCTCCTTATATTTCCATGACTTTTGTTCCTGTAAAAAAAAAAAAAAAAAAAAAAGATGTGAAATTAGTGAAATAATTTAAACCCTTTCTATTTCTACCATCCCAGCACAGTAGTCAAATCCATATTACTGTCCAGTCCTGCTCATGAAGCAGATTTTAAAGGCATTAATTTTAAATGTGCTTCCAGCATATAAAAATAACTTCAGTGTTCCTATTTTAAAATCTCATTAACATTTTTATACTCTAATCGAGTGTTGAAAATGTACCATTTGAATTCAGTCACAGCTTCATCAGAACTACCCCCTCCCTCCCTCCCTCTCTCTAATCACATCGTATTGTGCGGCATTTTCTGCCAATGACGGCAGAGCCAGAGGAAATGGAGATCCAGGTGAGGAGGGAGAGGGCCCGGGAAGAAACACTCCGAGGGTTGGAATGGGAAACGATGTGTGGGGACTGGCCAGGACTCGTCAGCGTGGCACGTTTCGTACCAAAGATCAGTTTCTATTTGAGGTTTCCCTTAAACTTTCGGCCTTTGTATCATCCTTGGCTTCCTTTTGGGGGTGTCTGTTTCCTTAAGAAATTGTATGACCTTTCTGTGTGTGGGTGTACCTGCACATGACCGCAGGGGCACATGGAGGTCAAGAGGACAACTTCGGGAGTGGGCACTCTCAGGTCATGGGGCCAGGCAACAAGCGCCTTACCCACTTGCCAGCTCACCTGCCCTCCTTCTTGGCTTTGGTTTTGTTTGAGCAAAATTGCTTTTGGCTTCTTTGTTATTTTCTCAGGATGATGATTTTTTTCCTTTTTTTTCCTTGCCTCCTTGTACCTAGCAGTCTTCCTTAGCTATGACTAAACTCCCCTTTCCTCCCTTCTTTGGTCTTTTCATTTGTCCAGCAACTTCATCAGATGTGTTAACTTTGTATATGAATGCAAAATACATTTGGTAATTTAAAGAAAGCGGACAAGTTCCCACTTATATCGTCATGTTGTGGAATGGGTTCTTTGTAGATCCTGAGATGTGTTGCATTCCTGGAATTGTGGTTGCTAATTTTCTTAAGGCTTACTGTACAACTTTCGAAATTTAACATTCTAATGGTAAATACTAAACACACAGACACAAACAGACAACCCACGTGAGTCACATAAACAACATTTTAGCTTATGTGTGTGTGTGTGTGTGTGTGTGTGTGTGTGTGTGTGTGTGTGTGTGTATGTGTGTGAATGAGGCACACATGTGCTATGGAGGAAAGAGAAGAACTTTCAGGAGTCCGTTCTTTTTTCTACCTTGGCTCTCCCACTCTGCACTCCAGGCTAGCTGGCCCTCAGACTCCCGTGTGATGCTAATGTCTCTGCCTCCCATCTCACATAGGAGATTCTGGGATTACAGACAGGAGCCACACTGAGTGCAGCTGTTTAAAAAGCCCAGGTTCTGGGATTCAAACTCAGGTTGTTGGGCCTGTGTGGCAGGTGTCTTTACCTGCTGAGCCATCTTACTGGTCCATAAATAGAAACTGCTGACGTCCTTGTTGTTAGGGGTTCTGAGACCAGAATGTTTGAGGATGGCTGATGTGTCCATCAGTAAACAAAAAACATTCATGGAGGGTCTTCGTATTCTCGGACACCGTACTGGTGGCACGCCCCCCCCCCCTCACAGTTTAGAGAGGAAGGCATACTCCTTTAAGTACTTGAAGTCCTTGTGGAGATGTCATGGCGTCTAGAAGGAAAAATACCCAACTGGTCGTGATCACAGTGCTGGTGATAGAGGTGATGAGTGAGGGGCTGGAGCCATATTCACTAAGCCTCACAAAGAGATGGCCAGAGAGCCAATGATTGTAGAGATCAGGATGAGCTGGCCAGGTGACCGACTGTGGGGAGAGGTGTTCTGGAAGGGGGAAGCAAGGCATGGAAGCAAAGAATGCTGCCTGTCTCAGAAGCAGATGCATCTGCAGGCGGGGAGGTGTTTGGGCTCTGTGTTTAAAAGGAGAGGATGTATGCTGTTGACTGCTTCTATATATGAAAATTTTGATTTATTAAAAAACATTGAGTGTCTAATACTTCTAGACTTTTTACATGTGCCAACAATTTGCATACATCTTTTTTTTTAATTGAGAAATATTTTATTCATTCTACATACCAACCACAGATCCCCCTCTCTTCCCTCCTCCTGCCTCTCCAGCCTTCCCCTCCTCAACTCACCCCCCATTCCCTCCTCCGGAAAGGTAAGGCCTCCCATGGGGAGTCAGCAGAGCCTGGTATATTCAGTTGAGGCAGGTCCAAGCCCCTTCCCCTGCATCAAGGCTGTGCGAGGTGTCCCACCATAGGTAGTGGGCTCCAAAAAGCCCGCTCATGCAGCAGGGATGGATCCTGATGCTACTGCCAGGGGCCTCTTAAGCAGATCCAGCTACCCAGCTGTCGCGCTTACTTTGCATACATCTTTATTTTGGTGAGGAGACAGTGTAAGCTCAAAGAGGTTAAGGTGAGGTGGTACTGGAGTCTAAAGCGTTGCTTCAGTATCAGTACCGGTGTGCTGTGGGGCCCATCCTGAGAGAAGGGAAGGAAACACAGGAGAAAGATAGATGGAGTGAGTTATTGAAAACTTTACAAAAGTGAAAGCATCTCTATGTATAGACGTAAAGCTATTGAGCTGTGTATTTTAAAAACATTATTAATTCATTTTATGTGTATGAGTGTTTTGCTTTTGCATATACCTGTGTACCTTAGCCTGGTTCTAAGGAAACCAGAAAAAGGTGTTGCATCCCCTGGAACTGGAGTCACAGACAGTTGTATGCCACCATGTGGGTACTGGAAATTGAAACCTGGTTCTCTAGAAAAGGGGTTACTGCTTTTAACTTTGGAACCATCTCTCCAGCCCCCCTGAGTTGTGTGCATTTTAAAGAGTCGGAATTTCTACTGTTAGCTGTGTCTCAGCAAAGCTGTGCATTTTCGGGAAATCACATAATTGTAAGATCCTTTGATGCCATGCTTTATGTAAGTCCCATATGAGTGGGTCTCTGCTCTGCCTGCCAGTAGACCTATTGTGTTAGCATTTGTTGATGGACAGTTAGCAAATGAGCTCTAAATAGACTTCTGTGAGAACCCTCCTGAGAGCTTCTAGCTCAGGTCATGAGGCACATGTGTAAATTAGGTCAAAGCCCTTTCCTTGGATATAGGTAGAAATGCAAAGATTTGTGCAGTGAATATGTGGAA
The DNA here is from genome assembly GCF_049852395.1 of Peromyscus maniculatus bairdii. NCBI lineage: Eukaryota > Metazoa > Chordata > Mammalia > Rodentia > Cricetidae > Peromyscus > Peromyscus maniculatus. Next base: position 99,533,056 of record NC_134855.1, on the reverse strand, counting down.
AATAAGTGTGTTTCATTTTGTAACAGGACTTTCACTTTCTGTCTACTTTTTACCACTGACCTCACTACATTCTCCACGTTTTAAAAGTCAATATGTGGAGTCATATTTTTTGCTTTACAGTCAAAAGATTAATTTCCTTCAATGTGTACATATAAATTTCACCTTCTCTCAGGCTCCTAACGTGCTCTGTGATATCATGAAATATACGGAGGAAAGAAACAAACATTTTACGTAGTTTGTTACTTTGGATTGAGAAACATTTTTGCAAATTTGCAATCTCCTTAGGAAGACAGTTAAATTGATTTTTTTATGAAACTGAATGTAACAGTTTTTTTTTTCCCAAACCATAATACTAAGCTTAATAGCAAGGGCATGGTAAATACTTACCATCCATTTAGTTCTAATGGGCGGTGATGATTATGGGTTCTCTTGTTAAAGCTAATGATGTAAAAAAATGTTTTCATAGTTTGAAAGGCTAAGTTGAAAATGACTAGAACTAAAAGCATATAGAGAAGAAAGGAAGAATGGCAGGAGATGACGAGGAGAAAGACAAATCCTGAGCTTCACTTCTCTGTTCAGTCGTGAGTGACACAGATGTTACCAAATCCTCAGGCTTTGGCAGCCACTGAAATCAGACTGACAGCTCCTTACAACAGAAATTTTGCTTTCTAGACTTTTGGAATGATTTTGATAGAATCTTCACTACTATGTGTGAATGTTTATCAGCATTATTGATAATATTATTTATAATCACTCCAAAGTGGAAACAAGTGTCTTTTGAGAAATAAGTAAATAAAATGGCCATAAACCCATAGAGTAGACTATTATTCATTAATGAGAAGAACTAGATGTGGTAACACAGATGAGCTTTAAGCATTGTGTTAAATAAAACGAATCAGTACAAACAACAAGATATTGTGTCATTCTGTTTATATGAAATGTCTAGAGAAGCAAATCCATGGTGACAGTACATTAATGGTTGTCTAGAGCTGAAGGCAGTTGGGAGGTGGGGAAGGACATCTAATGAGTGGGGGAATTCATCCAGGGGTAGTGAAAAGTTCTGAAATTAATTGTGGCAGAGTTTAATATATATTATACACATATGTACACATATATGCGTACATATATACATTAAAACTACAGCACTGTTTAAATGGGTAAATTGTAAAATGTAAAATGGCTTGTGATTTATGTATCACTAGAGCTATCTGACCTGTTTGTATCACCAGAGGCAGTAATAACCTGAATATCGAAAGCTTGAAAATGAATGTTGTGAGGGAGGTAAAAAGCCAAGAATGTGTTCTATAATGTATATTCAAATGAAAGCATTCCGTGAAAAACTGTGCTGTGATTTGAGTGCAATGAATGTCTTCGTCAGGAGACAAGAATGTCCTGCCTCTCCTGCCACTCTTGTTCCTATATGACTCCTCTCACTCCCTTTCTGGAGAATTTTGGACTTGGGCCGAGCCCCTTCTGTACGGACCTGACAAGGTCTTGGAGTTCAGCCCTGTGATGGCCGATGAGTCCAGAGAGACCCTGGCTGGCCAGCCCCCAAGGCTGTTCTCACAGAATCGCATGGCCTGAGGACAGCACATGCGGTGTGTCAGGTACAGGGGTCTTTCTTCCTCATTGGCACGAGTGTCTCAGCTGTCTGTCTTCCTCCAGGAAGGAAATCTCCCAACTTCCGCAGCTGAAGTACTCCTTTCCCTGCGTTAACGGTTGGGGTGACTTTGTTTCTCGAGTGTAGGCGAGATTGTTTCCTTGTACAGATGCCTGCTTTTAATCTACTTCCTTATTCGCTCTAGTCAGGCCTTCAAACTCAGAGCAAAAAGTAAGGCCTGACTTTTCTGATGACTCGGGCACCTTAGGGGACACTGGGGGGTAGAGCCTATTCCTTCGTTCTGCTGCTTGTTTAAGGGACCCTGCCCCCCCACAACCACCAAGGGAGTCAGTCGAACTTCAGGTGAAATGTTGGCCATCGTTGGTTAGTGGGGTAGATGGCAGATGGACTGGGAAACCTCCTAAGTTACATCCCGTTCTATAGGCCAGAATGGACATCTTCTTGGGAGATTTGAAAGGACTCCTAGCTACAGGGAAACAAGCACACTACATTCCAAATTAGGTTAATTGTTTTCCTTATTTTCTTGTTAAAAATAGTCTGTTGATGAGAAAAGAATGTCTTCATTTCTCTTACCTTATTTCTGCCGGGTTCTTTTATTTCCTCAAATTTCATTTCCATAACTTGACAGGTATGAGATCTGAAGTATATTCTTAAAGATTGAAGACCTCCTTCATGCCAGAACCTGCAGTCATTCTGGTCTGTTTGTTTGTTTGTTTGTTTCTGCCTCTTCCCCCCCCCCTTTCTGTGATAACATTCATGACAACTCCTTCCTTCTCAGAACGCTCATTCCCTTGGATTTGAACTGCTGATACAGGATTTGACTGTAGTTGCTTACACTGCTGCATCCAGGCCCACATCTTCCCTTAGCATCTTTGTTCTCACAGCGAAGTGTGTTGTCTTCCCACCCTCTAACTGGAGTGTTCTCAAAATGCTCCACAGGCCAGTCATGACCAGTTGCATCTTGTTTGTGGTCAGGAGGTGAAGGTGTCCAGGAGATTCAATCACTGCAAAGAATCCATAGTGGTGTCTTCGAATGTGATGAGGTGATCATCACAAAAATCAGTTATGACTCTTTCTTCTTTCTATGTTTCGAGACAGGGTTTCTCTTTGTAGCCCTGGCTGGCCTGAAGCCCACTCTGTAGACCAGGCTGGCCTCGAACTCACAGAGATCCGCCTGCCTCTGCCTCCTGAGTGCTGGGACTAAAGGAGTGTGCCACCACGCCAGGCAGATATGACTCACTGTCAGCGCGCCAAAAGTTTTCAGTCACAAATTTCCTTAAGCAGATGCTTCTAGACTTTAGAGAGCTCAGAATCACTAAGGGTGATTGATGGTTTGAAGTAGGTTTCTGAACCCCTCCTCTAAATCCATAATTTAGATTCTCTTGATATAGGAATCAAGATCTCCATTTTTAAAAAAATCACCCAAGTGTTTCCAATGCATCTGGTTGTGGCTTCATTCTTAAAGGAAGCAAAGCTGTAGCGGCCCTTCCTTTAGTTACACCTTACATCTCTAGAAAATTAAGGAACCGATTGTTATTTGCAAATGTATAGTATAGGTTGCCTGCGATGGGATGTGTCTCCTCTCGGGGTCACAGCAGCATCTTGCCACCCTATGTTTGTTCATCGACACCCTGGGGACAAAGTTTTCTTTGCACCCTTTACAGTGACAGTTGAGAGGAGGCAGGCTCACAGTTCTCACCATCAATCTAATTCCATCTTCAGAAAGGTTTCAAGTCATCTGAGAGACCTGGAATCCGAAGACACTCCAGGGAATTAGTGAGAAGAAATACACAGTAAGTAGGTTAGCTAATGAGGTTAGAATATTAATTTTCTTACATTGTTTAAGGTACTCCAGTATGTCCTTTGGGGGAAAACAGTGCCTTGGAATACTTTTAGCTGGTTTGGGTTGGATTTCCTACACCCTCCACAGCTTTCTTCTTGCTCCCCTAGAGGGGAGCACCCTACAGAATCACGTGAGTAGCTGCCGGCATGCCTTGTTGGCCATTTCCGCTGGGCACTGCAAATCTGGACTCGGGGGGTGTTTCTAGCCATAGGAGCGAGTTCTCTTGGCCAGGCCGTTTAATCCAGTGTTTAAAAAAGAGTGCAGAGAAAGTAGAGTCTTTCCATACAGCAGCTTCTTCTGGGGGTGGAGAAGACTCTTAGGCTCAGAAGTCAGGCTGTTGGTGGGACTGGAGGTGCAGCTCAGTAGTAGAGCCATGTTTTTTTTTTTTTTTTTTTGTTTTTTTTGTTTTTTTTTTTTGTTTGTTTGTTTTTTTTTTTTTTTTTTTTTTGCGTGTTCGAAGCCTGAGGTTCAATCCCTAGTACCGAGGGAGAGGAGAGAAAAGATAAAATTTAAAGAGTTTGGATCCAGTATGATGTCACTGATTCTAATAATGTGGAACTGATTTTAGTTCTGACCAACTTGTGAGCTGCACAGTCGTAAAAATGTTGTTCTAGGAGGAAGTATATTGTAGTCATCAAACATGGTGCTTCTTACTGGTGACTGCAGTGCATCTGTGGGTGGCTTGATGTGCCCTAATTACTTCTACCATACGGATTCCATTTGCTGCTAGGTGACAGTGTAGGTGATTTGGATGCAATATTATGATCCAGGCATTACCGGATATGATCTGGATGAGTAGGCTTCAGCTCTAGTGAATACAGTTTAAACAGTTCCCTGCTGTTTTCCACCTTTCAATATGAAACCCTTTTGAATACGCTGTGACACCCCTCCTGCTGTGGGTCGGCTCGGAAGTTCAGCATGTTCTTCAGGATGCTACTTCAATGCTCTAAGTCAGGGAGAAAAGGCAGAAAAAAATAATAGTTTAGTTAAACTCAGACATGATTATTTTTTAAGATGTTGTGGAGCCCTCGAATCCAGTATCATTTAGATATGTTTTTAATCCCAGAGACAACTTTGCAGCCGCCTCTGCAGGAAGCCAGAAGCTCTCCTTAGGCTGGCTTCTGGAAGGTTGTCCTATCAAACGATAAAGATAATGCTTTTGTACCTTGGATACTGCTGGATATTGGCAGCAAGAAGACTCTGTCTCCCTCGAGGGAGTCAGGATGCCAAACCAGTTTTGAGGAAAGGAGAATAGAATGATGGTGCAAGTTAAAATTGGGACCAAGATTCCTGAATTTGCATTTTCCTCCAAATCTCCAGAAGGGAAGAGGGCAATCTCCTTGTATTTCAGTATGTTTCCTTTAACAATGTCTGTGTCTGCTTTCCTCTTATGATGGGATGGGAATTTTATGTGACAGAAAGAGTACTTTGGACTCCCAGGAGAGGTCATGGTAGGTGGTCTCTCTATGAAAATGGAGTCCACAGACATCAGCATCATCTGGGAGCTTGTTAGGGTCTCGCAGTCTCAGGCCCTCACCAAGAACTACTGAATCCAAGTTTGTGTTTTAATGAGACCCCAAGGTGTTTGTATGCATGTTAAATGTTGAGCATGCCTGGCTTAGGACTTGTGGCTGTGCATTTTCCTGGTCGTAAGCACATGAATTCCCCTTTGTTTCTCTTCGTTTGTTTGTGTTTTCAGTGCAGTCCCAGAGCCTTGCACGTTCAATGCAACCTCTGAGTTGCATTGCCAACCCCTCTCAACATCATTAAAATGGCTGTGCATTTGCCAGAATCATGACATGCTGGTGTGAAGAGGTGTTGACGTGTAGGGGTGACTGGCTGGCTTTCATGCAGCAACCATCAGTGTCTGGATAAATGGTTTCTGGTGGTACTTTTCTTACCCTGGGAGCTGGAGGACAGTGTGGCCATAGTCTTGCAGTGCTGCTGTCCTGATGAATACTTCAGTGCTCTGCATTTGCAAGGCAAGCATCTTACTGTAAGTCGTAAATACTTGACTCCAGAAAAACTCTGTAGGTGCTAGAAAAAAGGCGGCTCCAATTATGCCTAGTGTGCACAGCCATATATAAAATTTTTTTAGGTAGAGTTTTGTTATGCTTCTCAGGCTGGTCACTCCTGGGCTCAAGTGATCCTCAGTGATTCCCAAGTAGCTGAGACAATGGGCATGCCCCACCCTGCCCAGTGAAGTATCTAACTATTCTAACACATGAGGCTTGAAAGAAGTAAATGGATGTAGATACCGATGGTGGAGTGTAGAGTCTTCTGGTCTTAGCTGGGACATGGTCTCGGGGAGGCATCTAAAGTGTCAGATGACTACTGTGAGGACGCTGTACCTTGTGGTCAGTGTTCATAGCTTTCCAATGCTATGGATAAAGAAGGATAATCAAGCCTCCCTCCTATTTAATGCAGTATTAAGTGGGCCTTGGAGGCACTGTTTTTTGTTTTTGTTGTTGTTGTTGTTGTTGTTGTGTTTTGTCACTATGAGCTTTGGGGAGTATGGCATTTCTTTTCTGGCTACTTTAAGAATCTGGCTCCTGCTGATGCACACACCACAGGGTCAGGCCAGGTCTGCGGCTGCCCTGGTCCTCTCTCCTGTACTTTTAGAAGATGACATTTTACATTGGGATACAGGTCACGTGTCACCCGAAGGTCTTCCTGTAGCTCTTGGCGCACAAGGATGTGCTGAGTTTGCCAGGATTGCACACCAATTTCTGAAAAGTCAGATTCATGTGAAAAACAGTTTGTCAGGCTGGTGTGTTGGTGGAAAACAAGGACAAGTGAAATCATTTGTTTGGGAGGAATATTTTGGCATGGCTTCTCTGAAGTTGGGTAAACATAATTTTTCCATGGACCCATCTGGACACACAGTAGCAGCCCTTCTGCCCACAGAAGGAGTTTGCACACATTAGTCGAGTTACTAGTCTGAATTTCTCGGGCACAGATAGATGGTTCCCGTGTGTGTGTGTGTGTGTGTGTGTGTGTGTGTGTGTGTGTGTGTGTGTTGTGTGTATACATCACTATGTATTATCTCTGTGTATAGTGTTGAAGGCACAGCCTCCATCTGGGATGCTGCTTCTTTCAAGCCTGCCTGTATCTCTTGTGGTGATGCCTTCTGCCTACTCCGAGGCTAGTACAGGCATCAGACCGATAGGTGTTATGCTTATCACCTGCCTGACCGGGACACTCCAGATTCTGGGTAAGTCTTACGGACCAGACTGTTCTCTCAAAGCCTCCCAAGAGCAGTTATACAGCAAGGTGAAACCCTGCCGAAGGCCTTTCATGCGCTCGTTTGTTGGTAGTTACAGTTCCTCCCAGTTGGAGGCAGTTGGTCTTCTCACCCTTGGTTCTTTATTCTCGCCCTTCAACTCTGGTGGGCTGTGACTATCAGATGCATTCGTTTGTTTATTTCAGAAAGCAAAGTGGTTTCTGTCAGACTCCTTTGACCCTGAGAGAAACACACACTCTATATGTCCTGTGAGTTGAAACACTAGTGTTATTTTTGTATCCTTACATCACCGGTTCGCTGAGGGCCGGTGGCCATCTTCCTTCCTTCTCCTGCCCCCCCCCCCCCCCCCCCCCCCCCCCCGTGCTCACTTCTGGTGTTTCCCAGGGAGTGTGAGAGCCGGAATACACAGGGGAGCCTGTCTGTGCATTAACCTTAGCAACACATCTGTGGTTTATGGCATGGGCTGGCCAACGACTTCCCCCTTGTAAGTTCCTTTCTCCAGGATATATTTCAAAGACGCACACTACTAGATCTAGCCCTTAGCAATGTTCTGGGGAGCTTGTGTCAGATTGTGAAATAGATAGCATTATACCACTTCAGTTGCTTTAAAGTGTTTAAACAGCAGAAGTACTTCAAATGTTATCAACTCAGTTGGCCTGAGTTAGAATCATGGGCCAGGCATGGTTGCACACACCTTCAACCCCAGCACTCAGGGCCAGAAGCTGGAGGATTTCTGTGAGTTCAAGGCTAGCCTGGTCTGCACAGCCTGTTTCAGGACAGCCAGGGCTGCATAGAGAGCTGCTTTCTCAGTAAATAAAACAAACAAACGTGTGCATAATTTACTCTGGTACTTCTTGAAGCTGCCTGGGCCAGCCTTTCTAAAGTGACTGTTCTGTACTGAGACGGGCCATCAAGGTCAGGCAATTCCATCAGGGATGCCTTTGAGTTCATTCAGTGGCTGGAAGGGCTAGGGCAAGAATCGGGAGAAATAGAAATGTATGTGTTTTATCGCTGAGCCTCTGTTTGGAGGCTATAGGAAGGGACAAGAGAGCTAACCCGGAAAAGCTAGGGAACCTGGCTTCATGTGTTTGTCTGAAGAGGAACCAGGTAGTTTAGTGGAAGTCATAAAACACAAACCAGAGCGAAGAGGTGCAGTGAGCAAAAGCCATCAACAGCATGTGCTCTCTGGGTGTGAAACTCAAGGTCATTCTTAAGACTTGTTAAATGGGAACTGAATCTCCCGGGGATGCTTGTCACACATACAGAGTGCCCAAGGCTTGTTTCTTAGATTCTGATTCATTAGGTGAGCTCTTAACTTGAGTATATTTCCAAGTGCTGCCGGTGAGTCTTGTGCTGGGTAGTTTGGGGGAATGCTCTACAGTTAGTGTAATTCTTTTGTTAGGTAGCTCCTTGGAGGTCTCATGAGTAACACAAGTAAAGTACTGCATCATGGTGTAGTATATCTTATGGATATATCCACTGGTGCTCTCCAAGGAGGCCACTTGAATGGACCCCCTAGTGCATTTTCCTGGAACTGTTTATCAATACACTTGGAATTAGCTGGATGACCTGAGTCTGAGATGAACAAGTTCTCTGAATTTAACTGCCTCTGTCTTCCCATGTGCCTTTCAGAACGCTGATGTACATTATTAGAAATTAAGAGTAAATATGGGCTACAAAATGAACAAGAAGCACCAGCCTCAGATTTACATTATAGGCATACAGCTTTTAAATATATGAGGTCTAAACTGGGCATTGGTGGCACTCACTTTAATCCCAGCACTCGGGAGGAAGAGGCAGAGACAGGGAATCTCTAAGTGTGAGGTCAGCCTGGTCTATAGAGCAAGTTCCAAACTATGTAGAGAAACCCTATCTTGGGAGTGTGGTGGGACATACGAAAATATGTAAAGTCTAAAATAATTTGTTCTGTGATCAAAAGAAGTTACGTGGAAAATAAAACTCTTAGACAAGACGGACAGTAATTTGTGCATTGCAGGGGCTGGGTAAACACTCGAGGGTTTCCAACACACATCTAAGTGGGGCTTTTTGTCACCTGTAACTAGAACTAACTAGTTTGAGGTGTTTGAGAGGAATTTGGACTAGCCTGAGCAGAATGGAGGTCTACTCATGACTTGACTGATTGCTGAAACAACATACCCAACAAAAGCAACATGAGGCAATGGGACCCCCAGTTCCAGGGAGTGCTTTGGAGGCAGGGAGTTTGCAGCAGGAGCAGGAGGTGGCTGGACACGTCATGTGTTCACAATCAAGAAGCTGAGAGCAGTGCATGCTTATGATCAGCTCCTTTTCTTCTTTTCCTTTAGTCCAGTCCATGGAACGGTGCTGCCCACCTTTAGGGTGGGTCTTCCCACCTTAATTAATCTAATCCAGATTGTCCCTCACAGACAGGCCCAAAGATGTTTCCATGGTGCTCCCAAATCGCATCCAGTTGACACTCAAGATTAGCCACAGCAGGAGGGCTTGTTATAATGATAGAAATGTTGCCAGACCCAAGAACCAGAGAGCAGCTGGGCCTCAGATAGGAACTAGGCAACGTGAGCGCCTCCCTCTGCTTTTGTTTGTGCATCTGCTTCTTTTCTAGGAGGTACAGACAGACCAGGCTCCTCTGTCCCACTGTTTGTTATAGAGCAACAACCCGGCACTACCTGGGTAGCCCATGAATTCACTCCCTTGGCAGATGCCACAGTTTCAATTCCAGACTCTTAGCGGAGGCAAGGCGACGGGTCTGGCTGAGTCGGTGTGCACACTGGGCTTATGGAAAGCACAAGGCTACCCAGAAGGTTCTGTGTGCATCTGGAGAAAATGAGATGTGATGTGGAGGTGAGTTGTTGAGAAGGACCCTTGTAAGACGATCACTTACCTCAAAAATGCGACGACTATAATAAACATTGCTATTATTTTTGTGATTTTCATTGCCTAGGTGGTATTTCCCCATAAAGATATTATATTAACATAGTTTCAGTGTCTTGTAAAATACTGCATCTCTTCTGTGTGTTTCTATAAGCTAGAGATTCAGTTGTCCTAACTTGTCACCTGACTAATCCCTGGTCATGTTGAAGTTTTACATCAGCCTCTGCAGACAGGGAACCCATCAGTCACCTTTCTTGTTCGTCCATGTCCTTCCTTTCTATATCTAATGAGATCAAGGGATTTTTTTTTTTTTTTGGGTCCAAAGGAGGGAGAGTTTAGAGAGTGTGTGTATAGCTGGAAATGAGCTATAATCATGTATTCCTTACCTAATTTATGTAAGTTTCAGTGCCAGTTCTTAAAGAGAGAGAGAGAGAGAGAGAGAGAGAGAGAGAGAGAGAGAGAGAGAGAGAGAGAGATCACGATGGAGAATAGGACAAAAACATAATTACTATAACACGAAGTAAAATGGACGTTCAGTGTGAGCAGAGATAATATTAGGGTGTGAGTTAACTAAGAGTTTTTGGGAAACATTTCTCCTGCGTAAGCCTTAAAATGGAAATCAGGGGGCCAGGGATCTCACTCGGTCGGTAGAGTGTGCTTGCCGCGCAAGCACAAGGATCCGAGTCCGACCTGCAAAAACCGTGTTAAAGAGGAAAGAAAGGAAACTGCCCATGGCGACAAGTGCTGTAATACCCTCGCTGGGGAGAGAGAGACGGGGCGACGCTGTGGCCAGCCCAGCCTATGAGGTGAGCTCTAGACCAACAAGAGACACCCCAAAGTCAAGGTGAACAGTGCCTGAGGAACAATATCTAACATGGTTCCCTGGCCCCTGCACACATCCAAAGACACACACATGCACGCACATGAACATACACAGGCAGGTGCCTCAGCTTTACCCTAAATTTCTTGATTAAATTATTTCTACATTTAGCACTGGTCTACAGTATCATTTAAAAAAAAATGATTTGGGGGCAAGAGAGATGGCTTGGAGGTGAAGAGCATACTGGCTACTCTTAGAGAGAACCCAGGTTTGGTTCCCAGCACCCACATGGCAGCTCACAGCTGCTTGTAACTCCAGTTCCAGGGGATCCAACAGTGACACAGGGTGCACATGAACTCAAGTAGGCACATATGTATACATACAAATAAAAGAAATACATCTTTAAAAACACAGGCGGTGCACATGAACTCAAGTAGGCACATATGTATACATACAAATAAAACAAGTAAATCTTTTTTTAAAACTTTGTGAAAAGTGAACATTTAATGAAATAGCCACCATATTTGTAACAGTATTGCTTGGGTACCTCTTCTAGAACTTGGCGATGTTGAACTCTTTTGTCACTGGTTTCCTTTTTTTTTCATCACAAAATCTTGTTCACATTAATGGTCTGCAATTTATCTTCCTCCAGAGTCTCCCCTGCTTAGGAGACAAGAGCTAAATCAGGAAAGATTTCATTAAAGATAATATCATAAGCACTCTGCACTGGGCACTGGTGATAAGGAGTCTTACAGATTATTGATATTTTTTGCTTTTGAGGAATTTATAATCATGGCTGAAAAAACTGGCCATATAAATTCATGTATGTATATACTCGTATACATATATCTCTGTATATGTTTGAAATAAATATTATGAACATATGCCAAGTACCAAATAAGCCTTATTTTATACTGTTTATTTCATAAATGATTAAATGCACCAGCCAAGTGCAATGGTTTAATTAGATTTATCATTTTCTTCTCCTGAGGAAAAACACTTAAGGATTTTCTAAATATCTCACTGAGAGAGAAAAATCATGTTTACAAATTAAATATAACAATTATTAATAGCTGCTCTAAATTGATCTCCATTGTCAGGCATTGAGTTCTTTGATTTGTGATGTGTCTCCGTTTTCAAATGTTTCCATAGCTACATTACTCTTGGCGTTTGTCCCCAAGCTGGATGTATGGAGTAGTCTCAAGTTGCCCATTTTCGTGTAAATATTGGGCTTTTCATTTCAGTTGTATATTTACACACACACACACAAATTAGAAGTTTCTGTCCCAGAACACTAGCATTTTATTTCTAAAGATCACTTAGTCTTTGTTCCCGGTCTGTGATAGTATTGATGATAGCTTTGTGTGGGCTATTTTCTGTCAACTTGATACAAGTTAGAGTCATCAGGGAGGAGGGAACCTCAACTGAGGAAATGCCTCCACAAAACCAGGCTGTGGGCAGGCCTGTGGGACATTTTCTTAGTTAGCAATTGATGGAGGAAAGCCCAGCCCATTGTGGGTGGTGCCACCCCTGAGCTGGTGGTCCTGGGTTCTATAAGGAAGCAAGCTGAGCAAGCCATGAGGAACAAGCCAGTAAGTAGCATTCCTCCATGGGCTCTGCATCAGCTCCTGCCTCCAGGTTCCTGCCCTGACTTTCCTCAGTGATGGACTGTTACCTGAAAGTCTAAGTGAAAGAAATTCCTTCTTCCCAAAGTTGCTGTTTGGTCATGGTGTTTCATCACAGCAATAATAACCCCAACTAGGACAAGTTTATACTGAGTATGCTTGCTCTACATCCCAGATGCTTATCTAAACATTTTATATGTCAAGGATGGAATCTCATGGTATATTCCAGGCTAGCCTCAAGTCTCAGCCTCCTGAATACCAGGATCACTGGCACATGCCGCCGTGACTCATTTGAATGTTTGTTAATGCAATCTTCTCAACAACTCTGGGATAAGTTGTATAATTCTTAATTTTAAGATGAAGAAAGGGAAGGAAAGTAAGTTACAGAGGGTCCTGCAGGTGGAAGGTGATAGAGCTGAGTACACCATGACTCCTGACACAGGCTGTCTTGGTGGTAGAGCTGAGTACACCATGACTCCTGACACTCACTAACTACTGCCCAGGCTGTCTTGGTAGAGCTGAGTACACCATGACTCCTAATACACACTAACTACTGCCCAGGCTGTCTTGGTGGTAGAGCTGAATGTAACATGACTCCTGACACACACTAACTACTGCCCAGGCTGTCTTGGTGGTAGAACGGAGTACACCATGACTCCTGACACTCACTAACTACTGCACAGACTGTCTTGGTGGTAGAATGGAGTGCACCATGACTCCTGACACTCACTAACTACTGCCCAGGCTGTCTTGGTGGTAGAGCTGAGTACACTCTGACTCCTAATACACAGTAACTACTGCCCAGGCTGTCTTGGTGGTAGAGCTGAGTACACCATGACTCCTGACACAGGCTGTCTTGGTGGTAGAGCTGAGTACACCATGACTCCTGACACAGGCTGTCTTGGTGGTAGAGCTGAGTACACCATGACTCCTGACACACACTAACTACTGCCCAGGCTGTCTTGGTGGTAGAATGGAGTACACCATGACTCCTGACACTCACTAACTACTGCCCAGGCTGTCTTGGTGGTAGAGCTGAGTACACCATGACTCCTGACACACACTAACTACTGCACAGGCTGTCTTGGTGGTAGAGCTGAGTACACCATGACTCCTGACACACACTAACTACTGTCCAGATTGCTTTCCTTTTGTTTCATGTATTGCAAGGACTCTGCCCTGACTGCTCTTTTCTGAATTCACAGCGTACATTGATTGCATGTATCCTAAATTTTCATCTTATATTTTATTTTGTTGGGCTTCCTTTGTGTCCTGTTTACTCCCCTTGACTTTTAGCCCCTGTAAAGGTGGGACTAGCTGTGACTCTTTCCTCTTGCTCTTGTCTCACATTGCCCTTTGTATTTTCAAGAACATGAATGCTCTTTTGTAGCAGATAGATAATCGTCATAGTAGTGATTTATTGAGTCTAACACTCCCTTTATTATAGAAAGATTTTTATAAAAGATAGAATTGGTGCTTTTTAATGATAGAGGAGGTTCGACCCTCTAAGTATCACTGTAAAACTCTTTTGTCAATAGGCCAATATCCCATCTTAAAGACTTGTGGAACAGACTGGAGCGATGACTCAGAGTTAAGAACACTGGCTGCTCTTCCAGAGGACCTGGGTTCAATTCCTAGTACCCACATGGCGGCTCACAACTGTCTGTAACTCCAATTTCAGGGAGTTGACACTGTCACATAGATACACATGCAGACAAAACACCAATGCACATATAGAAATAAAATAAATCACTAAAGTTGATAGCACAAATCTTAAAAGGTCTTATTAATAAAAACAAACCCAGAGCCAGATATTGGGATGAACACTGAAAGATCAGAGAAACAGAACAAGCCACAGCCAACCTCACCTTGCCAACTTCTCAGCTGATCCTGTTTCCTCAAACTGGGAGCCTCTGAATCCTCATCCAAATGGATTTCAGCTGTACTGCTGCTAAAAGCCTAAAAGCTTAAAAAGCTTCTAGTTCCTGGTCCTCATGCCTTATATACCTTTCTGCTTCCTGCCATCACTTCCTGGGATTAAAGGCGTGTGACTTTCCCAAGCAATCTCAAGTGCTGTGATTAAAGGCATGTGTCACCATGCCTGGCTGTTTCCAGTGTGGCCTTGAACTCACAGAGATCCAGATGGATCTCTGCCTCCGGAATGCTAGGATTAAAGGCATGTGCTACCACTGCCTAATGTCTTTGTTTAATATAGTGGCTGTTCTGTTCTCTGACCCCCAGATAAATTTATTGAGTTGCACAATATATCAACCACAGTTTTTAGAAAAACATTGTTAAAAAACTTGTGGAAAAACACGTGTAACATAAAATGCCAGTATAGCCATTTTAAATCAGACAATTCAGGGTCAAACACATTCATAACCACAGCTGTGACCACTAATCTAAATCCAAGATATTTCCTCAACAGGAAGCCCACTTAGGGGAGCTGGCAGGATGGCTCAGTGATTAATAAAAGCATTGCCACAGAAGCCTAGTTATCTGAGCCCCACCGCTGGCACCCAGGTAAGGGTAGAGAGAGAACTAGCTTCACAGTTGTTCTCTGGCCTTCCCAGGCACACTGTAGCATATGCCCACGCACATGTGCATGCATACACACACACACACACACACACACACACACACACACACACACACACACACACAGAACATGTACAAAAGAAAGTCCATTAAACCATTTCGCCTAATTCTTTTTTACCTTGCCCCTGGCAAACACTAATCGCCTCTGTTTTTGAGTATTTGCCTTTTTGGGATGTTTCGTTTAAATGGAGCCATATGATATATGGTCTTTGGAGCCTGGCATCTTTCACTTAGTGTTATTTTTCACAATTCATCCACATTGTATACTGTATCAGTGTTTTATTCTTTTTTTTATTTTTCAATGATATTCCTCAGTATGAATATATTGCATTTTTGATTCTCCAGTTCATTTGTTGATAGATTTTTGGATGCTTTCTACACGTTGGCTGTTGTTAATGGAGCTGCTATGAAAATTTGTGTACAAATAGGTATTTGAACTGTTGGTAATTCTTTTGCATTTATTCCTAGGAGTGGAACTCAGTGCCATGCAGTAAGTCTATATTTAGATTAAGGAACTCCAATATCTTTTTTTTTATCATGTTATTTAGGTTGTATGACACATGCAGACATTACTCTGTCCTTTCTGCCATTCCTGGAGCTCTATCTGCTCATCTGGCCCTGTAAGTTTGACCTTCTAAGACGTGACCCCTTTTCCCAGTTCTCAAGTCAACCAGCAGACTCTCGGTGTCTCACCTAGCCAATAGCCAACTGTTTAGCCTCTCTGAGCCTTGGTTTCCTTACTGAACTACAGCCACGGCTGTGTCGAGCTGGAGGAACGGTGGGAGCGGGGCGATGAAATCCAAGCTCTCAGGGCCGCAGGCCTCAAATGTTGTTTTATTTTTGGTTTTTGTTTGTTTGCTTTGGGCTTTGAACATGGAAAACACATGCTTCTGCTGCTGGGCTGCATACCAACCTGACTAACTGTTATTGACATTTTCTAACATCTCATCTGCCTCATGTTTGGGCATCTTAAACCCACCATGTTGCTACCAGAATAACTTGAAAAATGCAGATCTGGTCCTACTGTCTCCCTCCTTTATATCCCTGCTGTGCGTCTCCATGACTACAGGATGAAGCCCGAATTCCTTAACTTGGTTGGAGGCCTCTTTCTCTGGCTTCTGCTGACCTGTAAGGCCCCTGAACAAGATGGATGCCTGTACATACACACATAAGAACACGCGGGCGCTCGGGCACACGTGCCACTGGGTAATCGCGTTTCAAGTCACTTGCTGAATCTACTGATTTTCATAAACACTTAGCTGCCTGTTTAAAGGAACATTCACTTGGTATATTTTAATGAGTTTTTTTTTCTCCTGAGTTTTGTTGAGGGAGACTTTTTAAAGTTATCTGGTCTACCCCATTGTCAGAAATAAAAAGATTTATATTTCTTTTCTTGTCTCTGTTCTATTCCTTGTCTCATCTCCTGTTTTTTCTTGTTTCCTCTTAGACAAGTCTCCTGTAGGAATAGCATTGGGTCTAATTCTTCTTTATATTACTAGGCTGTGTGACATAGTAATTTATATAATATCCATTTAATGAATATGCTCCAAGTCATGTGTTTATTTGGATTATTTGTTCACCTTAAAAAATTCACAACAAACTAATTGCTGTAGTTATTAAATAAGAATCTATGCAGATGCCAGCTGCTGAGTAATGCTATTGCATATGGGAACTTTTCCCAGTGGCTATGTTTATGTTGCCATGGATACAGCCCCCTGTGCTCAGATCACAAGTGTCTTTGTATCCTGTCCCTACATGTGGTTTATACATGCTGCTTTCCCAGATTGTAGATTGTAGAGTGTAGATTGTAGTCATACGTTGTAACACGAATTTCCAAAGGTCTTAATAAGAACCCGGGGCCAGATATTGGGGTAAATGCTGAAAGATCAGAGAGACAAAGGAACAAGCCGCTGCTACGTCTTACCTCTAGGACTCCTCAGGGTGAAGAGGTCTTAGTTCCTGTCTCCTCGAGCCTTATATACCTTTCTCTGCCCAGCTTTCTTAGTACTGGGATTAAAGTGTGTGCTTCCCTTAGCATTGGGATTAAGGTGTGTGCCACCACTGCCTGGCTCTGTTTCTCTCCTAGACCGAGTCAATCTCATGTAGTCCAGGGTGGCTTTAAACTCACAGAGATCCAGATGGACCTCTGCCTCCCAAGTGCTAGGATTAAAGGTGTGTACCACCACTGCCTGGCATCTATGTTTAATCTAGTGGCTTGTTCTGTTCTCTGATCTTCAGCCAAAGTTTATTAGGTTACACAATATATCACCACAGTAATCTTTCAGCAGGATTGTGCACATAATTTCCTATGAGAATGGTGGGCTCTGGCCTTTATTTTTGATGTTATTATTTTGCTCTTTTGAGGCCATGTCTCACATATCCCAGGCTGACCTCGAGCTCTCTCAGTAGCCGAGGATGGCCTTGAGCTTCTGATGCTTTTGTGTCCACCTCCCTAGTGCCAGAATTACAAGTATGGGCCTCAATGCCCAGTTTATTTAAAAAAATTTGCTTTAATCCCTGCCACTTCCCCAGACTGAGGACTGAACCCAGACCCTCATACACAGTAGGCAAGCACCCCAGCACTAAGCTGTAAGCAATGAGTCCATCAGTGGGCTATCACTAAGTCTCTCTAGCAAAGGAACCCAAGCAGAGAGTCTGTTTTTGTAACTCCAGGGAGTATTTTTAGGATTGCTGTCATTTCTTCACTATGGACATGGCAATTTAAATGTCTTACATTTCTATATAAAATTCTTTAAAAAAAATACAACACTTTGAGATATAGCACATACCAAAATTCAGCCATCTGTAGTGCATAGATCAGTGGCGGGGGGGGGGGGGGCGGGGGGGGAAGGCTAAAGAATAATTAACATAGGAAAAAGAAAACTTGGTGGAATGTGATGGCTCCCTCCAGCGCTCTTAGACCATCCATCACGTGATCGTGGAGAAAAAGGTCCAGATCTGTTTTACACTGCATGCTAGAGAAGAGTGGCGAAGTTGTGAGGAGCTGGACAGGAGACTGATTTATATCTGTTCTTACCAGAAGAGTTTCAGACAGTCGGTGTGAACTGAAAACCAAGTGGGCTGTCTTAGGAGTTCCTGCACCTCTCTATCAACCATACTGTCCAAAAGAAGCAAGAAGCCTGCTAGCCAGGAGTTCTGTAGTGATGCCTCAGCATCCACTGGTGGTTGTTTTTATTTCTGATCTTCTCAAAGTTTATTCATAGGCGCAAACACACACACACACACACACACACACACACACACACACACACACACACATCCCTTTTGGTTTTGGCCTTAGAGTTGCTTAGGTTTCCTTCACAGTTTGAGACCACAACCTACCACAGCAGAGAGAGCATGGTGGCAGGTGCCTGGGGCAGCTGATCACATTGTGTTTGCAGTCAGGAAGCAGAGAGATGGATGCTGGGCACTCCCTCTGGGGTGTATTAAATGATCTTTGAGTTCTCTTTCAACCGTGAGAAACAGGTCTAGACACAGCAAAGGTAGAGGGCATTAACATACGCCTGTATAATATAAGGTTACCTTGTTTAAATTTGATGATCACTTTGTAGGATTTTAGAGCAGCAGGAAATATCGTAGATGGCTCTGCTTGTGTCACACATTATATCAGTGGTGACATTTCAGATACAAGAGGTTATCTGTGTCACCCCAGATCAAGTAGTCTATTAGAGGCAGAGTTGGGATGAGAATCCATATAGTTTTTAAACAAATAAATTAGTCATTCTAAAAGCTCCTACTGGTTCCTTCACCCAGCCTTGATGTGAGGGTTTGTGCCTGGTCTCAAGGTCTCTTGTGCCGTGTTCAAGTGATATCACTGGGAAGCCTGCTCTTTTGGGGGGAAGACAGGTCTGGGGGAGAGAGGAGGTGGGAGGAACTGGGAGGAAGAGAGAGAGGGGAAGCTGTAGACAAGATGTATTGTATAAGAGATAAATAAATAAATAAATAAATAAATAAATAAATATGAATTACTCATTTTAACAACTAAAAAAATAAGAACAGCTTATTGGATAAAATAATGACAGGCTCAAGACTAGGTCATGTCTAGACCCATTATGGATTATTAATTAGTAAAAGCTAGGTAGCTCAGGACACTTAGGGGCCCAGTAGGCCTGGGAGTTCCTGAAATTCCCCATGAATAATAGCATCTAGACACCTGCCAAGTGCTTATCATGATGGGAATTATGCTTGTTCCAAGGAGACGCTATCCTTCATCTCAACTGCTTCTGCTTTATTCCAAGTCTGGGTTCATCTCGGTGTCTTGAATGATGAATACAAACAACAAATGCATCAAAACAGCACAGCATTCAGAACTTACACCAGCAGCAGCATTAAAAACAGTAGAAGATTCCAGAACAATGAAGTGAAGCGATGGGACAAGGATGCTGGGTTCAGCAGAAGCTTGGCTAGCCGCAGATGAGGTGGATAAAGCCCGGGGCCATACGCCTGAGGTGCTCATATTGGGTTTCCTGTGGACAAACAGCAACTCTGCCCTTCAAGGAACTATGTGACTCAGCTGAGCAGATAAAGTCTAATCTTCATCATCCCTGTGACTGTGTGTGTGCATGGGGTGCTGGGGACTGAACCCAGTTCCTTGTGTGTACTTGGCAGACTACCATTGAGCTACACTCCTAGCCCCTGTTTCTAACATTTTAAAATTTCATGAGGTCAAAGCCAGGTGGTGGTGGCGCACGCCTTTAATCCCAGCACTTGGGAGGCAGAGCCAGGCAGATCTCTGTGAGTTCGAGGCCAGCCTGGTCTACAGAGTGAGATCCAGGACAGGCATTAAAACTACACAAAGAAACCCTGTCTTGAAAAAAAATTTTTTTTTCATGAGGTCAATTTTCTTGCATAAATAAAATGGATGCATTGTTTTGATTGGAGCATCTGAATTTGCCTTCATAGGTTGAAGGTCTCCATCTTCGCTGGAGCATCCCAAGGAAGTAAGATATTTTGTGTGACTGCCAGTTCTGTCTCCACTGTTTTATTATTATATAAAATATCCTGTTTGTTTGTGTCCACTGAGGCCCAAAGGTAAAAGAAGAGCATTTTATTCTGTCATTTGTAGCACACAGAACATTTTTGAGAATCCTGTCATGAAGTATGAATAGTTTCAGTGAGTCTTTTTACAGAATATCTTCAGCCACAAAATCCTGTGAAATTTAGTTTCATAATTGCATCACACTCCTTTGGTGCCATCATGGAGTCAGAATTCACTTGGGAAAATACTAACTTAATTGCCCAACTTTATCTCTCCTTCCCTCAGTACACCTGCAAAGTGCTTATCAGAATGGGAATTACGCTTGTTCCAAGGAGAAGCTATCCTTGCGAATTACCCAATTAGCCAGTGTTCCATAGCTTATCTTTCATTTCCAAGCCTATGAATTTCTTCCTCTAACTACTGACACTTATTTGTAAGCTTACAAATTGAAATGTATGTGTCCCTTTGCCTCACATCTCGCCGCTGCATAATATGACCTTCAGCTATGCTTTTGGGAAATGATTTATATATGTCTGGGTTGTTTTTTTTTTTTTAAAAACAAAACAAAACAAAAAAACAAAAACCTCTGTATTGTATGTGGAAACTGATTTAAACGTTTTAAAGAACTCTATCTCATAGTGGGTTTTTGGCATATGAAACAATGTAGTTGTCAACAGAAATAAAAGAACAATGGAAAGATAGTTCTACAGAGCCCCGCATAATTGCCTGTCATTATGGCAAAGCCACCAGCATTAAGACACTTTGTCCTTCCAGAGAGGAAGATTGACTGTCACACATCTGACCTAGTGAGGTTCAGTGTGGGGAGAGTTATGCTATTCCTTTGATTGGCCTTGCAGACTTATTCTTGGTTCCTGAGGAGCACAGAGGATCTGCTGCGACCGTGAGCCTCATTTTCTATCTGTGTCTGATGTGGGTTCTGTCTGTGTGAGGTGGAGAGGGAAGAGGATCTTTCTCTGCTTTATAGAGGTAATATGATATCAGACTTCGTATTGCCCAGGAAAACAACGAAAAGAAAGACTTCTAAATTCGGGCTCATGGTTTTAGAGGTTCAGGCCATTCTGGGGGTCACACTGGCCTGGGTGGAACAGCTCCTATCATTATGGGCAGGAAGTAGACAGAAAATGCCTAGACTCTTGGGCTTTCTCCTTTCTCCCTTTATTCTGCTCAGCTTCCTAGCACCTGGAGTAGTGCAGCCTGCAGTTAGGGCAGGAATCCCTTCTTTTGTTTCCTCTCTAAAAACACTCAATAGACACCTCAAGGTGTGCTTCTCAATCCAGTCAAGCTTACTATACACGTGAATGGAAGGTAATCTGTGTGGGACTGAACAGCTTTAAGAATAGCAGTTTTTGGAAATAGATTGCAATCTCCCCAAAGTACCAAGAAAAATTTAAAAGCTCATGAGAAAAACTGGTTTCCACACAGTTTCAAAGCCTATTGCCATTTCTTGGATCATAGAAGCCTCCGGAGATTGGTGTTGACATTTTGGGTTCACTGTCTTCCCGCATTGTCCCTGAGCCGTCTATATGTAGCAGATGGACCCGCCTGTGGCAGATGACCTGCTCATTCTCACTGCTTCCATTATTAGAAACCTTCATCGGTGACGTGGCAATTCACATCAGCCACAAAATGGTCAAAATTAATGGATTTTAAAATTGCCTTATAAACCATTTATTTATGGTCCTAACACTTGGAACAGAATGCCAGTTTAGTGTATCATTTGGATGGGGGGGATATCAGTCAGCTTGAACAATAATTTTTAAATACAGGCTAATAATTATTTTTATTAATGCTCTGAGTTTCTAAGCACACAGAATCTTATGGGATCTCAGTAAATATGAAATGCATTGTAAGTAGAGAAATGGATCTTAGTTCATTTTAGGGCATAAAGGGAGGTGACTAGGGCTTTGGAGTATTTTATTATCTGTTTCCTCCTGGACTCCACACTATGGTCTCTTCATTTTCTGGGGTAAATAGTCTCAGATTACTTCCAAGCATCACAGTATTTTTGTAGGGGGCGGGGCTGGTGTATGTATGGCTGGACTACAGTGAGCTCTATTAGTAACACATACACTTTCCCAAGTTCATAGTTGAGGGTTTTAAGCAGTCAGGAAAGACACAAAATTAAAGGAGAGAAAATCCAGAGCAGGCTGTTTAAAACTAATCAGTAGGAAATTATGTAAACTTAATTAACCAGGGCACCAAGGGAAGGGCTATGGAGTGTAATGAAATATTGTAGAGACAAGACAAAGCGGCCCCAGTCAAACAGGGCTAGCTGAAGTTTTCAAAGGAAGGGGAGCGTACCCTCCCAGGAGAAGGAGTGCTGCCTGACCCGCAGTCTTTCGGCTGTTAAGCTCTGTGCCAGGGAGCTCAGAGGACAGGGATGCAAGGGAAGTCTGCAGCTGAATGAAGAGAGAGGGAAGAAAGAGATTTCATCTGGCTTGCACTGTTGGTGGACAGTGCTCATGTGATAAAATGGGCACCGAAATACAACCAGATGCAAACCTCTGACCTTCCACCAGGAAATAAGCCAAAGCAAACAGCTGGCACCTAGAGGAAATGTGTACATTTCAAATGTAGGTGGGCCAGCTGCAGAGAGACTTGAGAGTTCTGTCTGGAACTTAGATTCGATCGATTTGAACACCTGGGTTTTTTGTTTGTTTGTTTGTTTGTTTGTTTTTTAAAGTTCTGTGTTGTTGATGTTGCATGGAACAAACAGTGTGTGAAAGCATCCCCTTGCCCTTCAGGAGTTTATAATCTATGGAGAGAGAGGCAAGACCATAAATGACAGCCATGTCAGGCAGTGATACAAATGATTCTTCTATGTCGAAGATTCCCAAGGATCTGTCTCCAATCCCCTTGTTTCTCTCGCACCCTGGATCTGAATAATGACCTCTGGACCTCTCTTGTCACCTTTGAGCAGAGAAAGAAATGTACACTTTCTGTCTCTGGTTATTTCAAAGGTAGAGTTAAAAACCAGTGTGTGCATGTGAGCATACACACACACACACACACACACACACACACACAGTGCTTCCTCAAAACAAATGTATAATTTACATGTTTTATAAGTTTATGAGGAATGTTTGTTACATGTACATACACATATACAGCTCCATATACATACAGATCATTATGAAGAGAGCAAATTCCCTAAAATATAGTACTGTCAATTTTGGAAGAATATATATATATATATATATATATATATATATATATATATATATATATATGAATTTTTTGTTTAAAAAATTGGGTTTGGAAAGCCTGACAGAATTTTCTAAGTAAGTGTAAGAACTTTTTAAACAGCAACATTTTTATTTAACCTTTTGAACAACAACCATTTTATTTTATTTATTTTTGTGTATAGGTGTTTTGCCTGCAGGTATGTGTACCTTATGTGTGCAGTGCCCACAGAAGCCAGAAGAGGGCATCAGATTCCCCTGGGACTGGTATTGTAGGTGGTTGTGAGCCACCATGTAGGTGCTGGGAATCAAAAACGAGGTCCTCTGGAAGAGCAGCGGTGTACTTGATCACTGAGTCACTTCTCCAGCCAACAGTGACCTCTGTAAACAGCAATCATTTGTTATTTAAGGATGCATTCATAAGTCATGATAGCTTTTAGACAAATTCTCATTTTCATGACCTTCAGGAAATGTAGCAAATTATCTTCCCTAGTAGATATTTAATAATTACATTTTTTTTTATTTTTTTCTTTCTTTGTGTGCGTGTGTATGCTCATGGATGTGTATATATGTATGGAGGTGCATGCAGAAGCCAGATGTCTATAATGTATGTCTTCCTCAGTCACTCTTTTCCTTGTTTTTTGAGGCAGGTTCTCTCAGTAGACCTGGCAGACTCGCTTAGACTGGATAGCCAGCAAGCCCACCTCCACCGCTCCAGTCCTGAGGTTATGGGCAGACCCTGCTGTGTCTGATGTTTTATGTAGTCTGAACGCAAGTCCTCATGCTTGCTCAGCAAGCACTTTAATGATTTAATCATTTCTGAGACCAATAACTGTTTTACCATTAAATTTATTTATTTATTTATTTATTTATTTGGTTTTTTCAAGACAGGGTTTCTCTGTGTAGTTTTGGTGCCTGTCCTAGATCTTGCTCTGTAGACCAGGCTGGCCTTGAACTCACAGATATCTGCCTGGCTCTGCCTCCTGAGTGCTGGGATTAAAGGCATGCGTCACCACTGCCCAGCTTATCATGAAAATTTAAACCTAAGAAACTTAATAAAACACTGATTGATCAGTAGCCAGGCAGAAAGTATGGGCAGGGTGATCAAACTAAGGATGATGGAAAAGAGAAAGGCAGAGTCAGAGGTTGACAGCCAGACACAGAGGGAGCAGGAGATGAATGTGCCATGCTAATAAAGATACCTCCATGTGATATAAATATGGGTTAATTTAAATGTAAGAGTCAAGCCTGAGCTACCAGCCGAGCATTTATAATTCATATTCAGCCTTTGAGTTGGTTATTTGGGATCAGGCAGTTGGGACAGAAAACATCTATTTACACCTATTTTTCTCCCTAATCTACTCAAAGGAAAGGTGCTTACTAAATTTGTTTAATGATTATCACTTGTTAGGCAGATCTGAGATTTTCTTTTCCTTTCAAGCCACAGTGTCCTTCACCCTTGGATTAAGCCTCACCAAGCACACATCTCATTATTAAACAAGTTAATTCTTTGTAGAGTTTGGTGGGAAGTGTAGATCTGGTCAGCATGCCTTCAAAAGTTAGTCACCAGTACACTGTACAGCGTCATTCGCTTATAAAAGGGAGCCATCTTGTCCATTTATCTCCTCTCAGTATTCAATCAGTCCCAAATTATGAGCTTATTCACAATGCTATCTACTTGACATATGTAAGATAGGCTGTCCATAATGCTTAATTCAGTTAAATAATCAAAAGAGCTGTGAGCTCCTTTCTTCTTTGTCTGCTTTGGTTATAATAGCAGTAGGGAAAAGCTTTAAAAAGGCATGAGAAATGGTTAATTTGCCATGTTATAAAGTTATGAACTCGGCACAACAAGCATACCATTTTTAAAAAATAAAAGGACATGTTTGAGTACTTAGCATTGTTTTTTTTTTGTTTGTTTGTTTTACTTTATTTTGTTTAACTTTGAGAAAGGGCCTTTTTAAAATAATATTTTCATTCTTTGTGACTTTTATGCATTCATGCAATGTATTTTGGTCATATTTACCTCTAATTCTTCCTGGCTCTACCTCTTCCCCAAGTTTCATGTTTCATGTTTTTTTTAATAACCCATTGTGGGCCGGGCGGTGGTGGCGCACGCCTTTAATCCCAGCACTCGGGAGGCAGAGCCAGGCGGATCTCTGTGAGTTCGAGGCCAGCCTGGGCTACCAAGTGAGTTCCAGGAAAGGCGCAAAACTACACAGAGAAACCCTGTCTCGAAAAACCACAAAAAAAAAAAAAAAAAAAATAACCCATTGTGTCCAGTTTGTGCTACCCATGTTCACATGGGTAGAGAACTACCCACTGGAGCATGGTCAACCTGCCAGGGATCAAGTCCCTAAAGAAAACCATCTCTCCTCCGCCTGGCAGCCATCAGTAGCTGTCAATTACTCCTCAGTTAGGGCTGGGGGCCTCAAGAACCTCTTCCCATTCCATGCTAGAATGTTGAGTGTTTGTGTTCAGAAGACACTGTTTCACTCTGTTCCTCTCTACCCTCTGGCTCTTACAGCCTCTCCACCCCCTCTTCTGTGATGACCCCTGAGCCTTACTGGGGAGATGGTATGGTATATGTTCCATTTAGGGATGAGTAACTGCACAGACACTTGAGACAGGCTCTTACTATGTTTATCACCCAGTCTGGCCTCAGACTTGTAATCTTCAGCCTCTTGAGTACTGGGATTATAAGGGTAAACTACCATACTTGAATTCATATAAATTTACTTAATCTATTTATTTTTGTGTTTGTGTGTACGTATGAGTGTAGGTATGTGCATGCCATGTCATACATGTGCAGGTCAGAGGACAGCTTCAGAAGTGGAATCTCACCTTCCTTCATAAGGCAGAGTCTCTTATTTCTGCTGCTACATTGAGTACTTTAGGCTAGCTGGCCCATGGACTTCCTTCTGGGTAATTCTCCTCCTCTATTTTGTTGTAGGAATTCTGAGATTACAGCCGTGTACCATTGCACCCAAGCTTTTATATGGATTCTGGGCATTGAACTTGGATCATCAGGCACTTTGACCTGCTGAACCATCTCCTTAGCCCACATGAATGTATTTTTAATGTAGATTTTAAAATTTTTTGAAAGATCAACACATAAAATTTTTGAAGATGGGCTGGAGAGATGGCTCAGAGGTTAAGAGCACTGACTGTTCTTCCAGATGTCCTGAGTTCAATTCCCAGCAACCACATGGTGGCTCACAACCATCTGTAATGAGATTTGGTGCCCTCTTCTGGCCTGCAGTCATACATGCTGTATACATAAATAAATAAATAAATAAATCTAAAAAAAAAAAGAATTGATTAAAAAAAATGTTTTTGAAGACATGAATGCCTCCTTCAAAACATGTGTTTATATGTATATGTATATATGTATACATATACATATATACATATATATATATATATATATATATATATATATATATATATATATATATATATATCTTGGTGGTTGTAGCACATGCCTTTAATCCAACACTCAGACACTCAGGAGGCAGAAAAAGGCAGACCTCTGAGTTTAAAGCCAACCTGGTCTACAGAGTGAGTTCCAGAACAGCCAGGGCTACACAGAGAAACCCTGTTTCAAAAGACAAACAAGCCACACACAAAACAAAACAAAACATGTTAGTCCAATAAGGTTCATGTTTTAGATGTCTGAGGATGATTTATCTGTGTAAAAATATGTTCTCTCCCCCCAGTAGAGGCCGTAGGGACATATAAGCACTGAGCTGCTATCTGAGGCTAACATTCTGTTTTAGTAAAACCCAAGTAACTGAGGTTTGGGTCATTAAAGTGTGTTATTAAGTGCCAAATAGCACCTAGCACCGTAGAGAGCTTTATTGCATGGAGACTTGAGATCGGGGGTTACTTGATGAATTTAGATCATGAGTGTCTGCCTGGCCCTGGACTTACAGAAACAGCAGGCTTCCTAAATTGCAGCTGCAAGTGGAGCCATAAGGGATGCTCTGTTCTAGCACAGAGTGACTCCTAACGCTTTATCTGCTACTTTTCTCTTTCTAGCCGAGACTCCTGGGTGTGATCATGGTTCTTGGGAATCTTATTTCTAGGAAGTAACTTGGAGAGCTTTGATGTGTCTTAGTGGCCGAGAGTGGCTGAGGGCACACCAAGTCTCTGGAAGTGGACCTATAATCAAGTCCCAGCTCTGCCACTCCTAGTTTAAAAGTGGGCATTTTCAGAGTCCCCAGCTTCACAAGAATACAGTGAAAATTAAATGAGAAACAACTTCCATGTAGTGTTCATGTGTTCCGTGTGGCACAAAGCAATTACTTATTAAACATTGCAGTTATTATTATAAATGTTATGTGCACAGAGTAAGTGCTCACTATTAATTCATTGAGTGATAAAAAAGAGTCAAAGCATTGTTTCATGGACATACCACAAGTTATTCAGAAAACTCTTCTGAGACCGTGAGGTTTTATTTTCTATAAAAATAGATTGTTTTTCTGGACTGGAGAGATGCTTCAGTGGGTAAAGTGTTTGCTTCATAAGCAGGGAGACCTGAGTTCAGATCCCCAGCACCCATAGAAAAGGTGAGTGTGGTAGCACATGCCTGTAACCCCAGACATGTGCGTCCTGCGTGTTCACTGGCCAGTCAGTCTGGCTGAAGCCATGAAATTCAGGTCCAATGAAGAGACTTTGTCTCAAAAGATAAAATGGAGAATGATAGAGGGAGGTATCCAAAGTCATCCTCCGGGCTCCACATGCACACATGCAGACAAGCACATCTGTACACACACACACACACACACACACACACACACACACACACACACACACAGGCAAGCACATCTGTACACACACACAGATACAGATAAGGACATCTGTACTCACAGACACAGACACACACATGAGAGGAGAGAGTTTTTTCTATTTTGAATAAATTTGACAGGAATGTGTATATTTTATAAACATTATTATTTCTTTAAATAAATGCCCTTACAAAGAGTTATCAGGTCAGAGGTTGTCGGCATTGCTAGGTCCTGGCGTACTGTCAGGAAGCCCCATGTAAAGCATGCCTGATACAGTAGAATTGCCTTTTTGACTTCACCAACTTGACAAATGGAAATGTTCTCTGTGGTTTCTTTCCTTCTGTAATTTTTTAAAATCTGGATTCACAGCACTGGAGAGGTAGAGGCCAAAGGATCAAGAAGTTGAGGCCTGACTGGTTTATATAGTAAGACTGAATCTCAAATGAAAGAATTTGGGTTTTGTTTGTTTGGTTCTTCCCCTCGACCCTCACTTGCGTGGAACTCTCTTTGTAGACAAGGCTGGCTTCAAACTCACAGAGATCTGTCTGCCTCTGTCTCCCAAATGCTGGGATTAAAGGCCAGTGCCTCCATGCCTAGCACATGAATTTTTTGTTTGTTTTTTCGAGATGGGGTTTCTCTGTGTAGGTTTGCGCCTTTCCTGGAACTCACTTGGTAGCCCAGGCTGGCCTCGAACTCACAGAGATCCACCTGGCTCTGCCTCCCGAGTGCTGGGATAAAAGGCGTGCGCCGCCGCCGCCGCCGCCGCCGCCGCCGCCACCGCCGCCGCCGCCACCACCCGGCCGAAATATTTTTTGATCACTAATGCAGTTGAATATTTCTGCCATGTATTTAAGAATATGTTAAAGAAATGCGTATCTCTTTATAATGATTCTTCCCCCAAACAAATAGAACCTGAAGTTAACTACTAATATTCTTATCAAGCAGTAGCCATCATAGTTCACGAGAAGAACAGATAGCTCACTAGAGTGTCTAAGTGGGTGGTAGTTTGTTTGATTTACATGAACATTAATAGGCATGATAGGTAGTAACAGTTAATTTCTAAAATGTGTTCAGTTTCCCATTTGCATGGACCTACCAAATCTGTTTTTCTTGGCTTCAAAATTGCCCTAGGAAAAAAATGTTCTAAGAGATTAGACAGAAGAAATGATTTCTGGGTGAAATTATTAGGGCCCAAACACTGTGACTTCAGACCTCTCATTTCTCTGTGGCACTTGATGTCTGTGTGCAAATCTGTGCCAGGCAAGCAGATGTGTCTGGCGCTTCTGTGGACGCAAGAGATAGCTGCATCAAGACTTCTGGCAACAACTGTGGGCTGCCCCGTGATGCCCCTCTCTAGACATCTCAGCGGACAGAAGCCTTTAAGGGGGGTCAGGTTGGAATCTCTGCATTGTTCATGGAGCCTTTCCAAATCTCTTGTGTTTTCCCCATCCTGTCAAGACTTGTGTTTTCACACGTTCCTACTTCCACATCAGAAGCGAGAATAACTGAATATGGGAAGGGGAAGAGGAATCAGACAATTTCTTCCTGTTTGAAACTTGTTCAAGAAATGGGTCAAGCCGGGCGGTGGTGGCGCACGCCTTTAATCCCAGCACTCGGGAGGCAGAGGCAGGCAGATCTCTGTGAGTTTGAGGCCAGCCTGGGCTATAGAGTGAGTTCCAGAAAAGGTGCAAAGCTACACAGAGAAACCCTGTCTCAAAAAACAAACAACAACGAGAGAAAGAGAGAGAGAAAGAGAGAGAGAGAGAGAGAGAGAGAGAGAGAGAGAGAGAGAGAGAGAGAGAGAGAGAGAGAAATGGGTCAAATAGAGTAAATAACAGGAGGACATGGGAGGAAAGGCTGAGGCTTCTGTGGATGCGTGCACATTTGTGGTTTTGATATGCTGGATTGTAAGGAAAGAAAAGCACTGTCTAAAATAAGGAGATAGACTTCTATATTTGTCCTATCTTTGAGTCTCTGTATGGAGTGATTCTTACTATGCTGTAAATGAGGTTGAGGCAGCGCACCCTTAAATTAGGAGGGGAAACACGTGCTTTAGGGTAGAAATAGAGGCTTAAGAATCGAATCCTTCTTTAATAACTGTAACGAACTGGCCAATCAGTAGGCCAGGATCCTTTTGCTGGCAACAGTCTGTTTGTTTTCCATTAAAACTGACACCACTTTAGAGCTTGCAGTTGAGGTCTGGTTGGCTGAGAGCTGATTTCCTCCCTAGCACTGTCTGGGAGTCAGGGGACTGTGGCTCACTAGTGATGGCTTTTTCTCAGACCAGCAATGTCGAGGAAACCTCAAAGCCTGCCTGCATTGTTTCTTTTTGTTTTTGTTTTTGTTTTTTGTTTTTTGGTAGCAATCTACTACATAGAAGGAAAAAGCAAACATTCATTTTGTGTCCTTCAGACCAAAGAATCTCCTTGTCTCTTCAGGAGTCCCATCTACTGAGCTGGCCTGTGACAAGCACAGGCCTCCGGTGGCTGCTTAGCCTCTCTAAGCCTCCAGCCCCGGCCTCAGCCTGTAGCTGAAAAGACTCCAGTGCTCCATTTCCTCAGAGCCTGATGTACACTAGCCGCCTGAAATGTAGACCTGTGACGTGCCAGCGGCAATACCAAAGCTGACGTCCCCCCGAAGAGCAGGCCGAAGGCATCATGATGCTCCACCAGGAAATTTAAACATTTCCTACGTGAAAGAGCTCCCCCATGAACAGAGACACAGAGACCTCCCAGATATCATCTGGAAGGCACCTATGAGACCATCCCCTTGACTAGCTGGTGGCCATGGACTTCTCAGCAGTGTCCTTGCAACCCTCAAGTCTTTTGAAGAACAGGGACGTTCACAGTATTCATTAGCTGAAAGGACACTATGATTCCCATTTGTCCCCTACCAAAGATCTTGCTGATTTTTTTTCTGTTTTCATGTCCTTGGTGTTTTGAAAGATTTATAGTTCTGCATTGATTAATAACTCATTTGTTTCCTAATTTTATTGATTAAAACTAGCTAGGATGACTGATCAATATAGGAAAATCATGACTGATTAGCACGGTAATTCCAGTGCAGAAAAAAAAATGTATCTTTTTACTTAGATTGTGTAGCAAGCCTGCTTTCCAGGCTTTTTGAGGTGCTCAACCACTACTTTTTGAGGGGCTCCTTTGACTCTGAGCACTGAGACTAAAAATGAATGACCTTCTATAAACTGTTCATTGTGCATAAAAACAGACTAATGATTAAGAGTGGGATGGCTTAACTGCAAAGTTAAAATAAGTTACTCCCATTGCCATCTACCATTAGTGAATTTGGGTGTGCGGGATAGGGTTTGGAGAGGATGTTCTAGAATGAAACATTGGATCACTGGCTCCTTTTAAAGAATAGATAGTGTTTGAATTAGCACTGACAGGGTTTTGTAAGTACATTTGAATCCTAACAAATACTTTATCTCACATATAATTGTTTATGGGATCACTGTATAGTGCTCATGATCTAGATTGGTTTAGTGCTGTAGACTGCAAACTTCTACCAGATTTAAGGTTCTTTAGATGGATAAATGTCCATTTGATAAAGAGGACCTGTTTTTCTCTAGGAAGGCTGTCCCAAGAGAGGGAATGTCCTCAAAGGGTGCATGCCATCACCCTGACACCTGGCTAATGGCAGCCCTCAAAAAGTGACCCCTGTGCACTCAGCCTTTGTGAGACCTCTAAGGGGGGAGGGGAAACAGGGATAGATCTGTAGTGTGACAGCAAGGTAAGGATTTGAAGTAGATTCAGATTCTCACATCTATGATGCTCTCCTGTGGTGATATTTTTCCCCCTGTGGTGATATTTTATTTGTGCTTTAATAAATAAAGCTTGCCTGGAGATCAGAGGAAAACCAAGCCATTATACGTAAACACAAAAGTCATGCAATATTAGCACACACCTTTAATCCTATCACTTGGCAGGCAAAGATCTGTCTGGATCTCTATGAGTTCAAGGCCACACTGGAAACAGCCAGATATGGTAGCACACACCTTAAATTCCAACACTAGTTAACCATGGAGGTCTGAAGGTCTGTACAGACAGACAGGAAGTGACAGAGCTGGACAGGAAAAGGAAATGATGTAGCTGAACAGAGAGAGCAAATCAAATGGCAGAACAGCAAGGCATGTAGGCGTGGGTAGACAGAAGTATCTCTCATTTGGAAGCTGAGGTATCGGTGAGGTGAGGTTAGCTTGTGGCTGTTCCTATTCCTCTGATCTCTCTCAGGCTTTAACCTGGCTTCATGTTTTTTATTTAATAAGACCATTTAGAAATTCGTCTACACTCTCCACTGCTGAATATTGTATCAGCATAGTAATAGGTGATTCATGGAATATGATTGCTCCAAAAAGAATCAGTCCTGTGTGTACATTTGGCAGATAGATTTCAAATTGATGAGTGAGTCCCTTTCTGTGGCAGCAGCATCAGCAGCATTACCCAGACACTGATACCAACCACTGTTGGTATTAGTGAGGTGTTTGTCAGAATACTAATTTTTTTTTAATTTTTTTGAGACAAGTTCTCACTATGTAGCCCAACCTAGCCTCAAATTTAAGATCTTCCTGGCTCTGCCTCCCAAGTCCTGGATGTGTGCCATCACACCTGGCTTGTGTTTGATTTTAGGCATATGTTGTTGGGTGGAAAGTAACCCCAAACATTGGAGCAGGCAGATATGAGGAAATCATGCACTGGGGAGGTAAATACTATGATTTATATAAAAGATGAATCTTTTATTTAAAATTTCTGTGGTATACTTTATAGGAGATTAAAGTTTTTTATAGCAAAAATTGGGAAATTTTTTTTATTCATGAGAGAGACAATTTCTACCATCTAGAATCAAAATCTAGTTAATAGAATGAACTGCTTCTAATCAGAACACTCATCATATGGACATTGATGCAACGTAAAGCAACAGAGCATTGCAAATTTTGATATCAGAGTTTTAGAAATATGTTTATGTACATATATAGATGTAACAACGAACTTCCATCATCTTCTTTAATTTTTCTTTTATCTTGCTAGGGAAAGAATAGTCTGGCTGTGTTTCAAAAATCTCCTAATTAACAAGGAAACTCATCCAGCCACCATTGTGAGAAGTAGTAGAAAGGTGTGAACATTGGCAGGCAGTGTGAAGGCTCTCCCGTAGCAGACAGCTAGCCCCAGAACACTGAGAGCTGTATCTTCTTCTTCTTGTTGACTGTATTAGGTTGCACTTAGGACTGTTAGGTCTTATGATCTTCAAAATATAACAGATGAGGAAATACATTTTTTTTGTCTGTGCATTTAAGGAAACTTTTAAAATGAAAAACAAACCAGTAGTATAAGGAAGCATTTCTTTTCATATAAGCAACATGTGCATCAGTAGGAGAGCAGGGCTTTAAAAGATTCTGATTATTAAAAATATTACCAGCCAGGTAGTGATGGTTCATACCTTTAATTCCAGCACTTGGGAGGCAGAGGCAGGTGGATCTCAGTGAGTTCGAGGCCAGCCTGGTCTACAGAGTGAGTTCTAGGACAGGCACCAAAATTATGCAGAGAAACCCTGTCATGGAAAAAAAAAAAAAAAGATCACCAATATGTTTTGACCAATACATGGCACAAAATTTGTAGATTCATAGACTGAAACAATGTAACAGAGCTAACAGATGACAATAAACAGAAATAAATATGAAGTACTGAACTTCATTTCTAAAAATCAGCTCTGGGTCATGTAAGATGAGGAAGAGGACTCAGAGTCTAGCCCAGTGTAGAGTTCTTGGCCAGCAGGCCCATGACCCTGGGTCCAAGCCCCTCATCACAAAAACAACAATAAAAAAGTCAAATTAGAGAAAAACAAAACAAAACCCACAACAAAATCTAGGATGAACTAAAATAGCATTTTATGAGAAAAGACCCAGATGGTACGTACATACAATCTATAAGCTTACCTTAAAGTGAGGTTTTAAAATCTTAGCCTCAAATGCTTCATTAAATTGAATTTGAAACATCAAAAGTTTTTTAAAAAGAAATACAAATTTTAAAAGTACTTACAAAAAACACCCAGCCATCAAGTTTTTTTAAAAATGAAATGCAAATGTTAAAAGTACTTCATAACAAAACAAACAAACCAAAAATAAATAAAACCAGCCACACACCCCACACACCGAAAGTTAAAAAAAAAAAAAAGGAGGGTTGAGAATATAGCTTAACGTAGACTACTTGACTAGTATTGGTGGATAGACAAAATAAATAAAAATAAAAGGACCAAGGTGATGTCTAAGCAACAGCCAACTCAGTTTATAAATCCAGAAACTTCTACCTATGTTGGACTCGCAGATTTTCCCAATGAAGCACAGCAAAAATCAGTGAAAAGGGATTGGAGTTCACACCTCATGGTGCTTGGTGAACTGGGTCTGGGAAAATCAGCTCTCATAAACAGCCTCTTCCTGACTGATCTCTACTCAGAATCATACCTGGAGCCACAGAGAAAAGGGAAGAATTGGCCAAGCTAAAGCTTCAGCTGCTGAGATCGAGGGGGCTGGGGTGTCAAGCCGATGCGTACGGAGTGGACACCCCAGGCTGTGGGGATGCCATGCACCAAGAGGATCGCTTTAATCGTTATCTCCTGCCTTGCTGAGCAGTTTAAATGCCACCTACGCGATGAGAGGACGCTGAGTGGGATGCACATCTCCGATGACGGGGTGCACAGCTTCTTCTACTCCATCTCACCGCTGGACGTGGATAGAAGTCCTTGGATGTTGCATTTATGAAAGTGACACACGGTCAGGTGGATGATGTGCCTGTCATCGTGAAAGCCGGCATATTCTCACTCTGCGGGAACATGAGCAGCTGGAGAATAGGATTTGGGATGAACCTGAATCACAAAGTGTCAAAACCTGTCACTTACCTGATGCAGAACCCGATGAAGACTGAAAGAGCAGACTGGACTCCTCAAGGCCAGGGTCCCAGTTCTTTCTGGTTGACTGAAACCAAAGCAAGGTCAGAGGTCACCTCTGCCCCTGGGATGTTGTGGATGTCAGGAACCCAGAAACTGTCACTCTCTGAACTGTAAGTGATGCCTATCATTCAAGTTGAGAACCTCCAGGGAGTAACCCAGGACCTGTTCCTGGGATAACGTATGTTCCAGAAAGCTGAAGAGAGGCTGAGTGAGCTCCACCACACACAGGAGATGGTCTCCAGGATGCAGGCCCAGATGCCAGTGCAGGGTGATGACAGGGACGGGGGACCCTCTGGCATCATGTGCCACGTGAAGTTTGCGTGTTAAAAGCACTCTTGGATAAAAAGAAAACATTCCAGATGAATGTCATAGCTTGAGTTTTCTTAAGTTTGGATGTGTTCCCACCCGCATTTGAGTAACTGTGTCTGAGATCATTAAAAAAAAAAAACCAAAAAAAACAACTTTTGTGTGTATGTGTGTGTGTGTGTGTGTGTGTGTGATGAAGTACTTTTAACATTTGTGTGTCATTTGCTATATTACAGTTTCTATTTTGTGAGGTAAACTATCATTTTCTTCTTCCTTAACCACTAACGTTGGGATTTATTTCTAAGAGTGGGTCCACATGTCTACTTAGTAAATTCCCTTGATTTAGCTGTCCTAACTGACTAATCATTGAGGGGCACTCTTGGTTTCTATCTATGACAATTTGATTTGCTCCGAGTTGCTCGTGTGTGGTGGCCTTGTGCCTGTGACAGAGAAAGCTGTGCGTGCTTGGCAGCGGGGTATTTGCTTATTATAAGGAAGTCACAGTTTGGAGACTCCTAACTTTATAATTGTGCAGACCACCTAAAACCAATTTTGCTGCTGGAGTTAATAACCTGTTCATTCGCACATTACCGTTAACGAGGCAGAGCAGGGGAGACCTAGCCAATGAGATGCATATTTACACTTAAGTAGCTTTTCATAGCAGGCTGGGGTTGAATTTCAAGGCCTCTGGAGTCCGGTGCTAGATCAACTTAAACTCTTTGTGTAGAGAACTCACCACAAGGACATTTGTAATGCGGCTGCTGATTATGTTATGCTGTGGAGAAAATCAAAGCAGCTTCACACTAATAAGACTCTTTATACAATAAGGGTCAATAAACTATTTTTACTCAACTGAAAAAGCAATTTAAAGAAAAACTAAGCTTTTTGAATTTTATACTGCATCTTGATGCACATTCTGTAACTGCAGGAGCAAAGATCTGCCATGGACGTGAGACTCACAGTCCTTGGCTAGCATAGCTCCAAAGCCAGGCTTCTCACTGGGCATTGCTTCCGCACAAACAGCCCCTTGAAGCCCAAATGCCTGCCAGGTTTTCCTGTATCTCTTCCCTTTTTTGAATGATTTTCTGTTGAGAGGGAAACAGCGGTGCCGATGTTTTTATGCTCAGGCCGCCTGTCTGTTTGCAGCCATGGCCGTCCCCTTTGGTGTTTGGAGTATAAATGTCTCTGTGTCCTGGAAGACCACAGGCAGGTGATGGGAGCCACACTGGGCCTAGGTTCTGGCACTCTGGCCTCCTTGCCCCTGCCCCGCCGTCTTCCTGCCCTCCTATCTCCCAAGGTCAGTTAATGACTACAGAGCGGGGCCCCGGGAGGGAGACAGGTGTGGAGGGCGCGGGTGCCGTCTTGTGCTTTAATTCCACTGCAGCTGTGGAGTTCAGTAGAAGAAGGTACTTGATTTATGAGGAAACCAGGATCTGGTTTGTTGCCTTTATTTTTTTCCAATTTAGGCCAAAAATAATAGTACTAATAAAGTGAAACTTAAAAAGTTACTTATAAAGATGTGCAACAGACATTAATCTCTTTCTCGTTTTGAAGACATTTAGGTGTGGAGAAGAGGCTTCGTGTGTAAGAGCCTGTCTGCTCTTGCCGGGGCTCTGTTCGTTTCCAGCACTCAGAGGTGACTGAAAGCCGCCGCGTGTCGATTGTGATTGTCTGGCCTCCCTATCAACTTAGGCTGTTTTTAAAACAAATTACACTTAAAAAATTTTTTTAGCTGTTTATAGATTTGTAAGCATTTGTAAGAATCATTCAAAAAGATCCTACTACGTACCATTTACCCAGTTTCCTCTATGGGAACATTTTACAAATCCATAGTCCATTATCACAACCAAGATGCTGTCATTGACACAAGATACAGGGCATTCATTGCTGGTACTACATGCGTCTTCCTACCGTCCCTTCAGAGTCCTCTTCCTCTCTCTCGCCCTTCTAGCCTCAATAGTTAGTATCTGTTTTCAACCTCTGTAATATTTTCTTTTAAAGGATGTTATATAAATGAGCCATTCCATATATAGACCATTGGAATTTTTTTCCACTCAAAAACATCCTCCAGGAGTTCATTTAGGCTATCGAGTAGTTATTTCTCTTTATTGGCAAGCAGTACTCCATTGGTTTAAGTATTATCTATTAAAGGGTGCCTGGGTTGTTTGTATTTTTTAGCTACTGTCTCTAAGGCTGTTGTAAGGATCTGTATAAAGGCATTTTGTGAAAATAAGACTTCATCTCTCTCAGGGGATCTGCTAGGTTATGTAGCAGTTGCATGTTTAGTTTTACAAGAAACCAACAACAACAAAAAAAACCTCCCACGGTGTCTGTACCTTTGTCCATTCCCCCCAGCAGTGTGAACACCCCAGCAGTGTGAACACCCCAGCAGTGTGAACACCCCAGCAGTGTGAACAAACACCCCAGCAGTGTGAACAAACACCCCAGCAGTGTGAACATCCCAGCAGTGTGAACAAACATCCCAGCAGCGTGAACACCCCAGCAGTGTGAACAAACAACACCCCAGCAGTGTGAACATCCCAGCAGTGTGAACACCCCAGCAGTGTGAACAAACACCCCAGCAGTGTGAACAAACACCCCAGCAGTGTGAACACCCCAGCAGTGTGAACAAACATCCCAGCAGTGTGAACATCTCAGCAATGTGAACATCCCAGCAGTGTGAACGCCCCAGCAGTGTGAACATTCCAGTTTCTTTGCATCTTTGCCAGCATTTTGTATTGTCGCTGTTTTTATTTTTGTCATCTGATAGGTGTGTGAAAGTAACTTCTGCCTTTGGGGATTAAACTTATGGCCTCTCGAATATGAGGCAAGTGTTCTCCCACTGAGCTACAGCCCCAGCCCTAGCCCTAGCCAGGCTTTAACTCACATTCCCTAATGCTTAATGGTGTTGACCATCTTTTGATGAACCTATCTGCCGGCTGTGTATCCTTGTTGGTGAAATAGCTACCCCTGAGCTTTGCCCATTTTCTAATTAGCTTGTCTTTGTATTTACCGTTGGGTTTTGAACAAACCTGGGCTCATTTTTAGCAGTGTGCTGTTTGTTGTTTTGACTCTGCTGTTTCTGCTTTCTTGATGCCCTGCTTGTCTGAACTCCCACAACCTTATTTATGTGACTTATTGTAGCTTGGGAAGTCCTGTTCTGTTCTGAATAGTTCTAGAACAAAATGAAGGTTCCCTAAACTCACTGATACTTAAAAATTCTTTCAAAGACATTATAAAATTTACCTGTTTGAAGTGTGAAAAATAGTAATATAAATATATCAGTATTTTAATATATTCACAAAGTTATGTAATCATCACCAATGTGTAAATTTAGAATATTTTCATTTTTTCCCTCCAAAAGAAATTGCGTGTCTATTAGCATTCACTTCTCATCCCCCAACTCTCCCAATTCCCCAGCTCCTGGAAACCACAAATGTACATGCTGTCTTTATGAACCCACCTATATTCCAGGGCATTTTGTAAAGTTTCATCATGCCATGCGTGACCCTTCACATCTGGCTTCTTTCACTTGGCGCGTTTTAAAGAATCTCCCATGTTATATAATAATTAGTCTTCATTTATCTCGTGACTGTGTAAGTACTCAATTCTGTGTGTAACCTGAATTTTGTTTCCCTATTTATCAGCTGATGGACATTGTTTATACTCTTTTCTGACTGTTAATAATGCTGCCATGCACATTTGTGTCCAGGGTTGCTTCTGGATGTTTGTTTCTGTGGTGCTGGGGATCAAACCCAGGGCTGTGGGCATGGTAGGTAAATGTTCTTCCTTCCACTTAGAGGTTCCCGGGCCCTTAGAAATAGTTTAGTTTTGCTTTGGTTTTGTTTTTCTTGGTGCATGTGTTCTCTTTCCTCTTGGGTGTGTACTAGGAACAAAATTAGTTGCTGGGTGAGATGGTAACTGTGCAGAGCACTTGCAAGCTGTCTCCTAATACTACTGTACATTTTATATCCCACCAGCAATGTGCAGGAGTTCTGACACCCACGTCCCCACAATTCTTGGTATTTTATATTGTGGCTGCTTGTTATTTTGTTTTGAGCATCCTAGAGAAATGACACATCTCTTTAGTTTTGATTCCTAATGCCATTGACTGATGATGTTGAGGGTTATTATATGTGCTGACTGGCCACTTGAATTTCTCTGGAGAAATAGCTACTTAAATCCCTTATCTATTTTTAGATTGGATAGTCTTTTGTTTGTTCATGCCTTGTATTTTCACTTTCTTAATGGCATCTACTATGGTATGAACATTGTTATTCCTCCATGATTCCTATGTTAGAAATTAATTATTAATTAATGATTAATTTAACTAACAATTGATTTAATTTCTAGTGTTACTGTATCAGAAGATGGGGACTTTGGGGTGTGATTAGGTACTGAGGCTCCGCCCTTATGCTAGAGACTCGGGGGCACTCAGGGAGAGTAAAGGTACCAAGAACAAAGACCTGTCTTCGAGAAACTGCCCACTGGTGTTTTGATCCTGGACTTCTCAGCCTTTGGAACTGCAGAGTGTATTTATTCTGTTAGAAATTGTACAGACTTGGGTATTTTTGTAGCAGCCTAACCGGAATAAGATAGTGTCTTTTCAAGCACAAATGTTTGCCACATTTTAATCTGACCCTGTCCATTTTTCTAAGCTTTTCCTGTGGAGGAATACCTAGTCTCTCCCCCTAGTTCCCTTAGTCTGTATGGATGAATGAATGTGCCCTCTTTCCTGGGAAAGTTGAGGTTCTTTATTATAAATTGCTTAACTTGTCTCAGTTTGCTAAGTTTCTGGGTATTTTTACTTTCCTTTCTGAACCCTACTCTGAAATAAAAAGGAGGGGGGAGAGGAAGAAAAGGAGGGGGGAGGAAGAGGAGGAGGGGGAGGAAGAGGAGGAGGAGTTGGTGAAGGAGAAGCCACCGCAGCAACAGCAGCGGCAGCGGCAGCGGCAGCAGCGCCCAGCACAGTAGAACGCGCCTGTGATGCTAGCAGTTGGGAGGCTGGAGCCAGGGGGACTGTGAGTTTGGGAGCAGTCCAAAATACACAGCAAGATCCTTCTTAGAACAAACAAAAAAGTGAACCCAACGTTTTGCTTGGGTGATCTCTTCTACCTGATTCCTCCTACCCCTTTCTTGAACTTTAATGCCAAGACTGATTTATCTCCCTCCTGCAACAGCTCCATCCTTTCCAGCTGTTCTTACTTTCGGACCTCTCTATAACCTCAAGTCTTTGTTGCCTGTTCAAGAAAGGACAGGGCACCAGGCAGTGGTGGCGCACGCCTTTAATCGCAGCACTCGGGAGGCAGAGGCAGGTGGATCTCTGTGAGTTCGATGCAAGCCTGGTCTACAAAGTGTGTTCCAGGACAAGCTCCAAAGCTACACAGAAAAACCCTGCGCCGTGCCCAACTTTGTTTTTGCTTATGGTATCAAATGCTTTGGTGGCTTCTCTTTGCTGTCAACCTCCGGGGAGCTGTTTTACTCTGAGTTATCTCAACCCTCTCAGTAGTCTCCAAACCCCTGGACTCTCACTTTAAATCGGTTACACGGTTTTCATTGTGGGGAAGTCTTGTCATCTAACTTACCTGTCCACAAACTTCTGGTGACTCATTTAGCTATCCATAGGACTTTCCACTCTAATATCCAAAGCCTCTTCTGACCCCTGTTCCCTGGCTTCTTACCAGACTAGTTTGCTCCCAGAATGCCTATCTTCCTTCTATCTTCCTATGGAAAGTCTGTATAAAATTCTCCCTCCCCTTCCACCAGAGGGCGCTCTCCAATCTCTAAATTCTATTTGTGGCCCCTATTAGTCTGTGTGGTTTGTGTTACTCTATCCTACATTGTAGCTGTTTAAAATAGATTTTCATATAGAGACTAGAGGCTTATCCATCCCTTGGTCCTCTCTAGCAAGTGACCCAAGGCTTTAGCTCTCAGGTATTTCTTGGGTTTTTTTGTTTGTTTGTAAGGAGAGTTATTGATTCGATATGGAGTGAAAAAAAGAACCCAGGCACCCACATCCATGGAAAAAAAAATCTGGAAAAGATTAGGCAGAAAACATAGGTAAGCTGTAGAAGGTGAGTCAGAGAAAGTACTTTCATGCTGTAGCTGTGAGGTGAGCAAGAGAGCCCAGGGTTTAAAACCTCGTTTTTGTTTTTTTGGAATGTCAGTATCGCCTTTGAAAAGCAATCAGTGAACATCGGATCTACTGCTGAGTGTTAAAATGGTAAGGGTTAAAAATGCGGACGGGGTGGAGTAAAAGGCAAAGTCACCTTAGCTGCCAGGCTGAATCGCCTCTTCTGAAGGCTGGCCCAGAATCGCTGTGAAGGGCGCTGTGTTTGCCTTCCGGGTGCAGAGCAGGAGAGGCGAATTGCAGAGAAACCCTGTCTCGAAAAACCAAAAAAAAAAAAAAAAAAAAAAAAAGAATTTGTAAACTAGAAAGCACCACATGTGAGTTGACCTTTACGGTTTAAAAATCTTTCCAAATGTAGGTCGGCCTACAGCTTACATCCCATTGACACTGCCCAGGTGGACTCTTCCATGGCTTTTATGCTATTAGTGAATAACCCACCCAGATCATGAAAATCTGTCATGGTCCTGGAGAGATGGCTCAGTAGTTAGGAGCACATGCTGCTCTTGCAGAGGACCTGGGTTCAGTTCCCAGAACCCACACAGTGGCTCACAACCATGGGTAACTGCAGCTCCAGGTGACCCAAAGCCCTCTTCAGACCTCCATGGGCACCAGGCAGTGGTGCACTTACATGCACAGAAGCAAGACACAATAAAATAAAATACATAAATCTAAAGAACATTTTTAAAATAAGTATCGTGACCAAAATACAGGTAGGGTTAAGGATAGATGGAGTTATGAGTTTGCATTAAAAAACCTTAAGTCCACCTGTTTATAAGACTTTATTCACTGTATGATTCATATTCTTTACTCTATTGGGTGTTCAAATAAGGAAAATTGTTTAAATATTTACCTGTTTTGGTTGGGTGACTGAGGAATAATTTTGCTTTATTACTTCTTCAGTCTGAGCAGAAAAGTCATATTCTTTATCATTTTATCTTTCCTTTTGAGTCATTTGGATTGACTTTTAAATATAAGCTGTTGAAAACTGACACATCATTCTCTATGTATTTCTACAACTTTATATACATTTGAATACTTAATATATCATATGGATATATCTTTATATCACACATTTTAAACTCTAGTCCTAATAGGACTCCTTTATTTGTAATAATAACTGCTTGATAACACTAGTACTGATAGTCCCTGTGCATTTTTAATGTTAATGAAGGGGTAGACATTGCCCTAAACACTGTATACTCATCATTTCCTTTAACTCCCATGGAAACGTTGTGGTGCATATCAAAGGAGAAAATGAGACTTTAGTGGTTTGCTCAAGGCACACATTCCTAGGTAGCTGAGCCAAGGCTGGACCCCAGGCGGTCTGCCTCCGGGTCTGGCTCTTAGCCACTGTCCCACCATCTTCCATAACTATGTGTCTTCAGTGATGCCGATTAGAACCAAGCTGTGCACATGGTGTGTGTGCGGTGACATCCTGTCTCTGTTTTTAGTGTGCAGTGTGCCCAGAATGTTGTACCCCACAGCTGGTGTCCGTTAATTATCATGATGTGGGAATTCAAAGACCATTTCCAGAGCCTCCTGTGTGCGAGGAATTACATAATTGTCATTACTTGGTGATCTTGAAATTCTGGGACTTAAAAGGGATTTGTTATTTGGATATTCAGTGTAGTTATTTCTTATTCTAAAAGTTAGATCTGAAATAGAAGCAATGGGAGACTACAGTATATTTTCAGGAAGATTTTTTCCATATTTAATTTTATGGTCCTCTAAAAGGAGGTAAGGAAGCGGTGTCCTTTTCTTTAAGCTTTTCTTTATATGGAAACATCATCATATTTATTGGGTGAGAAAAATAAATATGATTTTAAAGACTTTCTAAGAAAACTTTATTTTCAGATTTTTCAATTTATTGTATTTATTTATTTATTTATTTATTTATTTATTTATTTATTTATTTAGAGAGAGTGTGTGTGTGTGTGTGTGTGTGTGTGTGTGTGTATCATTGCTCTTCCCTCACATTTGCTGTCCCTCCTTAAGATGACTTTCAAAGTCAACAAAGTCATAGGAAGAGCCACAGAGTTATCCTGATCTGAGGGAGTGGGCGGTACCTACATCAATGATATAATTTATCTTCTTCTCACTTTTAACAGGTTGAATTTTTATTTCAATGTATTTCTGGACTATTGAGGAGAGAAACCAGGGCTTCATGCATTCTAGAGAGGCAGGTGCTCTACTGCTGAGCTATGCCCACAGCCAACCTTTCACTTTTAAAAGCAAAACTCTCTAGATAACATTATTTAATTTCCAGGTATTTACTTCCTGGCCGAAAATGGCTTTTATACATTTTTTGGGCTTTATAAGACTGCTTTTAGTGTTATAATATATGAATATATGCCAGTAAGTTTTGATAACCTAAATGAAATGTGATTACTTTGAGAGACTAAATAAGCAGCTCTCACTCAGGAAGAAAAAGATAAGTGGAGTGGTCAGATATCTTTTTTAAATGTTTATCTTTTTTATACTGGCCACTACAGCAGTATGAAATGATAGCTCATTGTGCATTAATTTACATTCTCTGATGATGGTTTACATTTTCCCATCTATCTCTAAACTGGTTTTATGTTTTTAAAGAAATGTCTCTTGAGGTCATGTCCCTTACCCATTTTAGAATCAAGTTGCGTCTTGCTGTTGAGTTGTTTACGGCACTCATCTGTTATGAGATGGATGCCTTGCACATAGGTGTTCCCGTTCTGTGCACTGAAGCCTTCAGTACGATGTTCTATTTGCCCAGATTGGTAACATGGCATTTCCTCCTGTGTGTTCTTAATAGATTTACAGATTGAGATCTGAAGTTTCAGTGTTAAAAATACTTTGAGTTAATCATTCAATATGGAGGTAAAATACTGATATCTTTGGCTCTAATCCAGTACTACAGGGCTCATTCTAGCCTGTTTTTTCTTTTAACAGTAATAGGGCTCTCGTCACCCAGCAGCCATTTTCTATTTGCTTGAATCTCCTCTATACATGTGGCTACTGCCTTTTGAAGTAGATATTCTCCTTCTTCAGAAACATTGCATTTTCTAGTTTTAACGTGGACAGTGATACCTCCATGTTCCCCCATGGGATAGGGAAATTGTGAACAAATATTTTGTGTAGTCTACAAGTTTCTAATTAACTTCCCGGAAGAAGAAATTTTGGAATTTTCTTTAGGCATGTACATGTTGAGCATGATGCCCAAGAGCTTTCTTGAAAAAATGAAAAAGAATTTGCAAACAAGAAAAAATCTTTATCTGCACTAATAAAATCAGCAATGAACTCACTACAGCACAATGACAAGGCTGGGTGTTTTATAGTAGGACTATATAAACTCTATTTGCTGCATACATATCTAACCCATTCTCCTATACTTCCCATGGACCCTACAACCTGGCATCCTGGCAGCTGTATTCCTTCC
The DNA here is from genome assembly GCF_049852395.1 of Peromyscus maniculatus bairdii. Classification (NCBI taxonomy): domain Eukaryota; kingdom Metazoa; phylum Chordata; class Mammalia; order Rodentia; family Cricetidae; genus Peromyscus; species Peromyscus maniculatus. The sequence continues at coordinate 99,488,637 of NC_134855.1, read as the reverse complement.
TCTCTGTCCCTAGACACTTGTGTTCATATACATGTCATTTCATCAGTGAGTGCTTCGCATGCTACCTTTCAAATGAGGGTTTCAATTATTTGTATCAGAAGTGGGGTTGGGGAGCGCTTGCTAGATACAAACCTGTCTCATCATTAGACAAGACCTTGGCAAAGGCTGGAAGTCTAAAGCAAAAGCCTTCAGCATGCCTCTCAGCTTATTCTAGTACAACAAGTGACAGTGCTTTTGGAAAAGTAAATAATCTAGTTCAAGCATCAAACTTTATGGAATTCCCCGCTGGCAGGTATAACTGTATTGGCATCATAGGCTGAGATGACTGTGTATTTATGGCCTACAAGAAGCCCTAAATAATTCAGAGTACGAGTCTAAATGATGATAATCTAGCTAACGGGTCAGACCAATAGTCACAAACATTAGTCCTGATTTTACTTTACTGATTTTATTTTAATGAAGCCTGGGACCACCCTTGTGGGGGGCCATCCCTCACCCCCACATTTCCCCAGAGTACTCAAGTAGAAGCAGCAGGAAGTATTAGTTAGAAGAATAGAGGGGAGAGAAAAAGATAGAAATTAGGGGATGGCTTTGAGAGGGCCTGGATCCTTATCTATCAGGCCCTGTCTCTGCCAAAGGGTTTTTAAAGGAATGCCAGGGGGTGGAGCTAAAGACCTCCCCCCAGCACAGCCAAGGGCAGACATCTCAGACACCTGGTACTCAAGCCCATGGTCCTGAGTACCATCATCCTCTTTATGCAGACCTGCTGGGCAAAGCCTAAATGGACGCCAACACACACCACAGCCTTTTAAAGAATGGGCCTCTAGGGGCACCTGTGGGCATCTGGGTGCATACAAGCCTGTACCAAAATCACAGTGGCTTCCAAGTGATTCGAAACTTGTCACACAAATCTGTCCCAGGACTTGGCTAGAAGGGAGTGGAAGTATATAGTAACTGAAACCAAGAGAATATCATGGCATGCCTAGGTTGTGAATAGCGAATAGTAAACTCACCTATCACAAGAAGTACAGAGTATAAAGGTAAAGAGTAAAATCTGTGTCCTTTGGTGTCTTTGTCAAGAGCTGAAAAATGTAGGAGGATACTACTGTTGGACTCTTCTGAGCTCATCAAAGCCCTGCTAGTGCCTAGTGACAGATTTAGTTGTGAAATGCAGGAAGGACATTGCAGTTTGAAAGGTTATACTGTAGACCAGATCTTTGTCTTAAGTACCCAGGAGCATGAAGTAGTTCCTTCCTGAGCATATATGTTTTTAAAACGTATTCTTTTTCCCTCAAGTCTTCCTCCTCCTTTTTGTTTGTGGCCCACAACATCTAGCTGGGGGTTGCCTGCAGAAGCATGGGTTGGGGGTTATATGCTTGAACCAGGCCGGTACACCAGTGGCTACCTCAGTGTGGAATGTGCTCCCCATAACCTTGAGCTACCTATAGCTCCTCAGGGCGGGGGTGTCTTAGGAGACCCTCCCCCACCAATGGCGGCATGCCCATGGGCCCAGCCTTGTGTGGGCAGGAATGCTGCTGTGACCTCAGAGACAGCAGCCATGTCCTAGCCAGGAGACAGCCTTCCTCAGCACTCGCCCCCCATCCTCCAGCTCCTCCCTTCTTCCTAACAGCCCTTCTGTGAGGTCCCCTGAGTCTCGGAGGGCTGATGTAACTGTCCGATTTAGGGCTGAGCGCTCCACGGTCCCTTTTTTTTCAGCACCGTGACCAGTTGTGAGTCTCTTCATTAACCATCACCCACTACAAGCAGAAGCGTCTCTGAAAAGGCCGAGAGCACTAATTTGGTGTCATATTCGGAGGGCAGTTTGACATCATGTTCATTTAGCGATACAACAGTAAGGAGTCATGACACCCCACCCCAACCTGCGTGCGCGCGCGCCCCGAGAAAACCCAATATAAGCTCTCATGTCATTTATTTTGCTTGCCACGCCCCCAGAACTAGGTGCTGCCCTTCTGCTGCAGACAGTACAGTTTGGTTGCAATAGAGAGATAAAGCTGAAGCTGTGCTGTCAGCGCTGTCTGTTGGCCGGCTTTCGCGGTGACAGACGGTGCTGAGAAAGAACACTTCTTGGTCAGGAAAGTCATTCCCGCCTCATCCAGCTGTGAGCCCTGTGCACTGCGGCACCAGCCTGCCAGGCAGGTGTGCCCACTGCTAAGGGGGTCAGCCAACTGCTTTCTGGTTGTATTTTAGGCCCATTCCACAGGAGAAACCCAAATCTTGTCAAAGCCCGGGCTGTCGAGGTCACAGGCCCTGCAGGTAACCTGCCTCTGTGGGTGAGGCTGCATTTTAAAAGTGAAATACTCCCTCCTTGTGGGGTCTGTTTCAGTTCTGTCTCAGCTCAGGCTCTATCGAAGCCTCCTCAGATTCAGGTTTGAAGGAAAGTTTATAGGTTCCAGTGATGATGCCCTCCTCTTCCTCCTTGGCTCCTCCTCCTCCTCCTCCTCTTTCTCTTCATTCTTTCTTGCAACTAAATGACCCCTGATTTTGTTCTCCTTGGGTGGCCTTCATAAAATTGTTATTTCTACCTTCATGTCATCCTCCTGTCCCATCATGGAATGAAATTTCTAGTGGTCTAGATAATCAGGAAATAAATCTTTTTGGTCAAATAAAATGTAGTTGTGATTTGAATTTTTTAATGTAAATGTGTCTGTGCAGTTATGGACTTGATTGTTTAATCCCTTGGGTATTTTGACTTGAAGTTTAAAAGACATTTAAAAATCCAAAAACATTTGTCCTAGTTTGATCTTTTCTTAATCCAAGGGTGCCTGGGAAAATCAGTGTTCAGTATGGTTAAGTGTATATGGTGCAGACCAGGAAGCTGACTGATTTAGTTTGTCACCGCAGAGTCCCACACTGTCACAGCCCCTTCTCCCCTGGGCTCTTGCATTGCTCAGTCGACAAGCTTCTGAGTATCTATCAACTGTCCTTAGGCATTCTTATGTGCGCTAGCGCTCTCTTCCGCCCTCCCCCCTCCCCCCTTCCCTCTCTCCCTCCCTGGATTTGAAGAGCTGTGGTTCACTCTTTGTTAGACTGTAGAATGAGTTTCTTTTTTCCTGTTTTGTAACTGGCTTTCTTCTGTACCAGTGTCCACCACTTGGAGCCTGGCTTGTTTATCTTGTCACAGTTTCCGATCTGCTTCTGCAGCCAGCCTCTCTCGCTGCTGACAGCTCTCTGTTTACATTCTTGTCTCTTCCTCCTTTTTCCTCTCCTGTGTGCTTCTAGATGTTGTCATCAAGTCGGTGTGGTGTGTGCTAGCTAGTCTTTTGTCAACCTGACACAAGCTTGAGTCATTTAGGAAGAGAGAATCTCAATTGAAAAAAAAAAAGTCTAAGACTGCCTATAGGCAAGTCTGTGGGGCCTTTTCTTGATTGATGATTGAGGGGGGAGGGCCCAACTCACTATAAGGTTGTATAAGAAAGGTTGTCCTGTATATAGATTGCATAAGAAAGCAAGCTGAGCAAGGCATGGGAAGCAAGCCAATAAGCAACACTCCTCCATGAGTTGTGTGCATCAGCTCCTGCCTCCAGCTTCCTGCTCTGCTTGAGATCCTGACCTGACTTCCCTCAGTGATGGATTGTGATAGGGAACTGTAAGCTCAAACAAACCTGATCTTCTCTAGCTTGCTTTAGGTCATGTTTTATCACAGCACTAGAAATCCTATGACAGAAATTGGTACCAGGTCATGACGTCTCACTGTGACAGACCTGACCATGTTGTTTTGGGAGAACAGTGGACAGACTTTGGAACTTTGGGCTAGAAAATCCATTGAGTATTGAAAGCTCAGTAGGCTGTTCTGTAGGAGCTTAGAAGATAAGAAGGTTGAGAGCAGGGTAGACGCTGCAGGCCTGGCTTGTGATGTTTCAGAGGGAGTTTGAGAGTCCCTTGAAGATTCTACAAGGGCTGTTGAACGTTTTGAATTAAGATTCTGTGGTTAGCTGGGGCTGAAAAATCTGCTGTAATTAACAGAAATCAGCACCACTGAAGGAAAAACCTTCATTTTACTGAGACAATTGTTGCTGGCTAGCTGGAGCTGAGAAATTAGCCATGATTTAAAAGAGACCAGTATCCTTGAGGATAATAAACCTGGGACTGTTTCCTCAAGATCAACAAACAAAAGCTGTGATACAGAGGGGGTCAAGGCTGCCTCTCATGATGGCCGCTGAACTTGGTAATGGGGTAAGAGTCACCCAGGTGGTGCTGGTTTTGAAGGCATAAAGGGATCATGGAGAGTAGCTGAGGCTCAATTGTGTGGTAGAGCTCTAGTCCCTCAGGAGATGCCATTGGTGGAGGCACAGCTTCAGTAGTAGTGGAAGGCCCAGAATTGAGGGGATCCTGGAGGGAAGTTGAGGATTGGACACCATGTGACAGGGTCAGCATTCCTGAAGAGAGCTGAGGTGAAGCTGTTGGTGAAAGTGCAGCCCAGCTGTAGCGCGCATGCACACACACACACACACACACACACACACACACACACACACACACACTTTGGAGATTATGGTACTATGGGATGACCACCAAGGCAAGCAGCAGGTGTGGAAGAAAGCTAGTCTGCACCTAGAAGACAAGCAGTGTATGCTAACAATGGCAGAGCCAGAGAAATGGAGCCCTTTAGAGGAGGCCAGAAGATGGTGAGGAAATCCAGAGGGCTGACCCTGAGCCTTTTGCTTGGGTTTTGCTTTGATTTAATTGTGACTTTTCCCTGGTTATTTCCTCTTAGGATAAGAAAGCATTTAACTTATTCATGATTTTACAGGGACCCACAGTTAAGAGACTTTGGAATTTTAGGGAGATTTTTGATATTTTAGAGAGGATTTGCACATTGAAAGAGACTGGGTATTTTAAGGAGACTGAACTTTTCCTGGGTCTGGAACTTGTAAAGTTATTTATGTTTTATATTGTGGTGTTAATATTAACATGAGATCTTGGGGATTAACAAGAAAGGAAAGGTGTTTGTCAAATTGACAAGGGATCGATTTGCTAGCTAGCTTTTTGTCAGATTGACATAAGCTAAAGTCATTTGGGGAAAAGAACTATCAACTGAAAAATGTCTCCATAAAATTGGTTTGTAGGCACATCTGTAGGGCATTTTCTTGACTGATGATTACTGGTTGATGTGAGAGGGTCCTATAAGCATCTGTAAGCACACAGAGAAAGCTTGCTGTGAGTAGGGCCATACCTGGACAGGAGGTCTTGGGTTCTATAAGAAAGCAGGCTGAGAAAGCCAGTAAGCAGCACCCCTCCATGGCCTCTGCATCAGCTCTTGACTTCAGGTTCCTGTCCTGTTTGAGTTCCTGTCCTGACTTCCCTCCATAATGGGCTATGATGTGAAAGTGTAAGCTAAAATAAATCCTATCTTTACCAACTTATTTTTGGTCATGATATTTATCACATCAATAGAAACCCTAACTATGACACTGTAGCTTTTCCTTCAAACAGCCATCTGGTCAACCTGTAGTTCTTCAGTACCTTTGGATGTTATTGTAGGCCAGTATTCAGGGACTGTCTCTGAACCATAGTCTCAAGGAAAAGGTGCTTCTGAATTTGAGCCAGGGATATGTCTGGAGATTTAACCTCTACACACGCTTTACCTTATCTCTCATGACCAATACTAAGAATATCTCTTATTTTAAATAATGGGAGGCAATTTCCTATATTTACATCCTCTTAAAGGGTTACAGTCATTTTGTTGATCTTCCAGGGGTATTCAATTGATAGTCCCAGATATTTGAGGCCTAAAGAAAATTCAAGTTCTTCTATGACATCTTTAATCTGATAACTATTCAGAGCCATCATCACATCTGTTCATCTAGTGTTGCCGTAGACATGTCCGCTCTTTCTTTTACTAGAATAGATGTTCTCGATGTTGCAGGGGGAGTGGGGATCTATGTGTCATCTTCACATTCTCCTTTTTCTCTAGTGCCCATAAGACATGCCTTGTATGGTTGCCTCCAAAATAATTCTGTTAAATGAAATGACCTGCTTTTGCCCAGGCCCCTCAGGTCCCTTTTGTAGCTGGTGACTGATGTTACTTGAGAGCCCCGCCAGAGGTGTCCCTTTGTACCTGTTCACATTAAACTCTGGTCCCGCAAAACTTCCTAAATTCCCCTGCAGTTTGACCCCCAAAAAAGTCTAGCTATTGCTGCATGGGAGAATTTATTGTCAAGCGGAAACCCTATGAAGTTATTGTATAGTTTTCTTTTCAGGGTCTTTTAAAAGTATATAATTTAGAGGCCGAGGTGGGTGGATCTCTGAGTTTGAGGCCAGCCTGATCTACAGAATGAATTCCAAGACAGCCAGGGCTATACAGAGAAACCCTGTCTCAAAAAAAAAAAAACAACTATATATATATATATATATATATATATATAATTTACAATAGATAATTTTTACTCCACACTTAGGGAAAATACTCACTTCTTTCTCACATATTTTTTCCTCTGAGTCAGTTCATGCCTCATAATGAAACAGCCCTAGTATTTTTAAAGTGATTTTCCTTACTTTTTAAAATTAATGCACAAAATAATGGATTTTGTTATAGCTGTTTATGTATGTGTGCATCATTGTACCTTGCACATATTATCCCCCATTAACCTCTCTTGCACTCCCCCAACTAGTCTCTTCCCTTCCCACAAATAATCCTCTTTTGCTTTCACATATATATGTACATAGTTAAGTCTAGATTCTACCTGTGAGAAAACATTCAATAGTTGTTTCTTTTAAAAACAACTTTTTTTTTTTGAGACAGTGTCTCACTATACAACTCTGCCTGTCCTGGAACTCACTGTGTAGACCAAGCTGGTCTGGAACTCACTGTGTAGACCAGGTTGGTCTGGAACTCATAGAGATCCTCCTGCTTCTGCCTTCTGAGTGCTGGGATTAAAGTCATGTGCCACTACACCAGCTAAAAACAGCTTTCTACAGACATAATTCACATATCATGCAGTTTATCCATTTAAAGTATGTAATTAAATGGTTTTTATTGTCTTCACAGAGCTGTGCAGCAATCACCACAATCTAATTTGAGACCATTTCCTTTCTGCCCAAAGAAGCCCAGTGCCCACTGGTATTTGCTCTCCATTTCCCCCGGCCAGTCAAGGCAGCCACCAACCTACTTTCTGTGTTACCAATGCTGAACATTTCCTGTAAACGAAATCATTCCATGTGATTTTGAAAATGACTTCCTTCACTCAATACTACAGATTTTTAAATACTTGATATTTATAGCATCCCCTCAGAATAGATGCAGCTTCCAGCTCTCAAGTTCCTCTGTGGCCTGGTTTCATTGTAATATTTGATTAAGTTGCAAAACATATGATCACATCTCAAATAACATTATCTGCCAGTAAAAATGCATATGGCTCTGTTTCAGGATTAAGAGAATTTTGCCCAAGATACGGTAATAGTTTTATAGTCCATAATGCTGATCAAAATGTGGCCAAATAAACTGGGATAGAACAGAATTTCAGAGTATTTATGCTGTCTTATATTGGGTTATTTGAAGCTTTGAGCTATTTAATTCCTGAAGTGGTCATGTAGTTTAATTGCTGTCCTTTTACAGGCTGTAGACTGTTGGTTGCTCAAGGTCAAATAGCTAGTTAATGACTGAGCCAGTTATAGCAAGATGAGAATCTCTATTCCTAATCCAAGGTGTTTCACTTCTTTTTATCCCTGGGTCTTGTAGTTGCCTGAGTTCCTTAAACAGAGATAGGGACTCAGTTACATTTATGGGAGAGAAAATTCCAGAAGAGTGAAAATGAAAGAAAGCAGGTGAGCTGTGAGCAACTCTAAGAAGAGGAGGGATGGAAGAGTGGGTAGAATATCGTTCCAGCATGAGGGGCTGGTGCACGTGCTTGGCCAGGTAGAGAGACGAAGGCCCCCAGGAAAGGAAGCTTACTTGCTTGGTGATCTTCGCCCCCATTATCGATGAGCAGCCATCTTGGAGAGTTAACCCATCCATGGTTCTGAGTTGCATCACCATGATTCATACTTGGAGAGACCAGAGACCCATTTCAAGTCCTGAAAGATTTCAGCTAAACTTGCAAGTAGTGGGAGAGAATCCAGAAAGTTTCAGAATGTAAGTAATTTGCAATCGATAGGCAGGATCTTTCACTCTCTCTATGATATTTCTTGCTGGTCTCAGCCATGACACAGTAGTTAAGTAAACAAAGAAGAAATAGGTAGATTTTCTAATTCTCCTGTAGAGACATATATATGAACATGCTGACTCTGTTCTTTGGAGAACAACCTTGGAAATAGCATCTAGCTGATGACTGTAATCAATCAAATGGTAGTTTGTATTTTGTTTTATCGTTCGAGTGTCATTTTCTGGAATAAAGATGTTACTGTATCATTTAATTAGTTGCTATGCATTTGAAGATTCTGGAAAACCTGGTAGTTTTTGGATTTTTGTGGTTTTAGAGACTTGTTCCGTATGCCTTGGGGGTAAGATTAGAGAATCACAAGGACGGAAATGCAGTGGAAGATGGGCGCCTCATTTTCTACCAACATCTGGAAGAACAAGGCAGCAGCAAGAGAATGTGGTGTTTCATCTCTTTCACAGCTGTGAGTCCTTCTCTAATGCCAGAGTTTTTGCATTTTGTGAGAAGTGTACAATTGTGTCTAGACAGTGGTGTTAAACAGCTGAATATGAAAATAATCGATCATGAACATACTTCATAGGCACTGTTATAAATGCATGGTTAGTAGTAATAACCCACAGATTTGATGCCTACAATTTGCCATTTGCTTTTGCATATGTGACTCTTTGTCCTGACAAAGGTTTCAATCAATTAGCGTGGCTTGCACAGCCTTCCATGTTATTAGCTCCCCAGCCATCAATCTCTAGATTTTTATATCTAATGATTTTATTGACTTTTCCATATGCATATCTGAGAAATATCAAATTCAATAAAAATGAAACTGCTCACATGGCCTTTCTGATTGAGCCTGGTTCTCATCCAGTGCTCTCTTACTTGGTGAATGATTCTGTCCTTCAGCAGCCATCTGCTGTGCCAAACCAGAAGCCTAGGTCTTGCCCTCAAACCATCCTTTCCCTTTCCCCATAAGAAATATGGCAACGTCGCTGGGCGGTCGTGGCGCACGCCTTTAATCCCAGCACTCGGGAGGCAGAGCCAGGCGGATCTCTGTGAGTTCGAGGCCAGCCTGGGCTACCAAGTGAGTTCCAGGAAAGGCGCAAAGCTACACAGAGAAACCCTGTCTCGAAAAAAACAAAACAAAACAAAAAAAAAACAAACAAACAAAGAAATATGGCAACGTCATCTCAATTTTACTTCTTATGTAGCTCTGAGTTCATCTGCTTCCATCTTCCTCCACCACTCTTGTACAAGCTCTCTAGCATCATCAGTTCGTACTGCTCTAAAATGAGCATGCACACAGCGAGCAAGTTCATAGGAAAGCCAAAAGATGTTGATTAGGCGTTGTCCAATACCAATGAACAGTGGAAGCGATTACTCCCTTCTGAAGGACCCCAGGAAGGCATCCTGGAAAGAACAGGCTGAATGTCCCTTTTCTGAATGCTTACTATTGGATGTGTTCTAATTTAAGTTTCCTACACACCTGTGCACACGTGTACCCACACATGTGTAAACACATACACATATGTACCCATCTCCACACATGTACACATGCAAAAAATTTTCTGGGGGTCTTTAGAATATTTGCACAGACTGGAGAGCTCTCAAACAGTGTGAATAAGGGGATATTTTGGATTTCAGATTTTATTTTAAACATAATTCTTTATTGATTCTTTGGAAAGTTCACATCATGCACCTCAATCCTGCTCACCTCCCAGTCCCTCTGTATCCACCACTCACCCTGGCTGTATGTCCCACAAAAAAAGTTAATTAAAAACAAAACAAATAAACAAACAAAAAACCCACCTCCCTCCTCCATCTTCAACACCTCTTCATTCATCCTAGTGGCATCATGAGCTGTAGTGTGTCACGCAGTATACCCTTTTGTCCAATCAGCTCCACCTGCAAAATGTTCATTGCAGTAAGTCACTGGTCTGGTTCAAGGCCTCTGGTTTCTGGCTCACCATCATCACTGGGTCCTCATGGAAATGCCTCTCAGATATCCTGTTGTTGCCCGAGTCATGGAGATCCTGCTATTATCAGTCCACAGGACTAGTCCCTTTGCAGACTCCAGTAGGTCATAGATGGGGCAACTGTTAGGGTGGACCAACCCAAGGCCCAGGATGTGGTTCTGGGTGGTAGCTGAGCTGGTCTGTCTGGGCCATTGGGACCACCCCCTCAGGTGAGGATTTCAGATTTTTAACTAGGGTGTTCAACTTGTAATTGATTTACCTGCTTTTAAATGACTAAACTAAACCCATAGTCTGGTAATTATTGATCTCTGTACCTCTAGCACATAGTAGGTTTTAACATGTGTTGAATGACTCAAGGAGCTGCCAGTTTAGAGATGAGAAGGAAGAAAGACGGTTTAATCTTGTTTTTAACAATGCACGGTGTCAACTCTGTCTATTTCCCCTTTCCCTAGTTGACTCCTCAGTTGCAAAACTTAATTTGGTCGTGTCACATTCTGCTATTGCAACTCAAAAACTATGTTATTTATAAATATGAAGGCATTTACCTTGCCTTCCCAATGCTGACGTATGCAGTGGGGGAACAGAGCCAGCCCTTTGTTCACCGGGGTATCCATACTATTCTAGGAGCCTACTGACAAGCTTGGGGTTGGCTGGGGCTCCTTGTGTTTTCTATGGGTTTTTGTTTTTGTTTTTTTAACTTTTTGAGCTACTTCTGGAATTGTGGAAATCTCCACCAAAGAGTGATAAAGGTCAGGGAGAGGAAGTAAACACATTTAAATACGCAAGCTGCTTCTGAGCAACCCTGACAAAGGTGTGGTTAGGAAGATTAGAATTGTGTTTAAAAAAAGAAAAGAAAAATGTGCATTTGGGTCAGGGGAGATGGCTCAGCAGTAAAAAAGAGAAGCCCACATAAGTGGGAGAAAACACTCAGCTATCATGTAACTGATAAGGGACCTGTATCCAGAATATGTAAGAGTTCTTGGGCCAGTGCACTAGCTCAGCGGGTAAGGGCAAGTTCATGGCAGCATTGTTCCTTCTAACTTCAAGTGCAAACAGCTCACATTGCTTATCCACTGAGTCCCGGATTCATAGTATTGTCAATCCATATTATAGAATTGCATTTGGCAATAAAATATTGATGCATACTGTAATATGGATGAAGCCTGAAAACATTATGGTAAGTGAAAAGGACAACATATCACCTTATTGTATGTTCCACTCATATGAAATGTTAAGAATAGAAAAATTTATAGACACAAAAAGTAGATTGACTGCCAAGAGCCGGTGAGGGTGGGAAGCTAAGGAGGAATTGGAATTAGCTGCCATTAGTAATAGTCTTTCTTCATAGGAGGGATAAAACATTCAAGATTAAATTGTTATGATGGTTGTTTAGCCCTGGAACTATAACAGAAGCCACTGAGGCATCTATTTAAATGGTAGTTTTTATACTGTATCTCAATAAAGCTGTTTTGGGTTTTGTGTGTTTGGGGATCTTACTATGTAGCTCTGGCTGGCCTAGGGCTTGTTATGTAGGCCAGTCTGGCTTCAGTCTCAAATTTCTTGCTTTTGCCCTCCCTCCATCCTTGGTAGTGGGAGTAAAGGCCTATGCTGTCACACCCGGCTCAATAAAGCTATTCTGATATATATATATATATATATATATATATATATATATATATATATATATATATATATAAAGGAATAGATGTGTGATAAAACGTATCTGTCTTTATGGTAGGAAAAGGGTCACCTTTCTAACACATAACATTCAACTAGGTATATTGTTGTAGTTTGGGTCTAGACTATCCCCCAAACTCATGAATTAAAAGCCTAATTCCCACTCTGTTGCTTTGGAAAGGTAGTGGGAACTTGAAGAGGTGAGGCCTTTGGGTCATCGGGGGATTGTCACAAGGGATTATGGGACTTTGGTATTTTTCTTGTTCTCTTTCTCCCTTTTTTTCCACGAAGTATTTTGTTTTGCCTGGTGCTCCCTCTGTGGTATACTGCCACTCAGCAGGTCCAATAGCCACAGGCCAATCGAGCATGGACCAGAACTGCTGAAATGCTGAGCCAAAATCAACCTTCTTATTGTAGGCTGATTATCTCAGTTACTTATTTTAATAACCAAGAGCTGGCTAACTGGCATTAATCTAAAGGGGTTATCAGATCAGGCTACTGCTGTGCTTATCTGGATCTGGTAATTATGGTCTTTGTATATGTGTGTGCTGTGCTGGGCTAGTCTCATGGCTTAAATGGTGTGAGCAAGTTAGACATCAGTGGTAAACTAGAGAGGTCTCCTAAGATGCCCAGCTGGTATTGGTGTGGAACACTGTAGGATAACCTTGCCACAGGGTATGTGGGTGCTCTAGCTCTTTTTATTTTAGAATTAGTGAGAATCGAACTTGGCTAACCTTAATAAAACTTCCAGGTGTATTAAACTTACCTGTTTTGTTCTTTCCAAGAATTTTCAAAGACCAAAAGTGTTCAGAGGTTAGGAACTGCTAAGAAAAACTATAGTGACCATTGCTATTTTTAGAAAAAATAATCACACAACATCATGTTTCAGTTCAAAGGCCAACAGAGTGAGTGTGGGAGTGCACCAGCCTACACCAGGAAGGCTGTTTCTACAGAGGGAGCCTGGACATGTAAATTCAGAATGGCCTCGTGCATCAGTGTGTTTGTCTGTGGACCATATGATATGCCCGCCTTAATTAGCTAGCATTGGTAATTAGATGCTGGGTTAACATTAAAGAAATAGGGGAAAGTGTGTACTATATGGAAATGTCCGGTTAGCAAAGAAACCCGTGATGCGCCCCGTTGTCTGTCTTCACAGTCGGTTTTTGCAGATTGTGGGATTTATCTACTTCTATCTGTAATGTGCTGTGCTCGAATATCTGTAGCTACTTATTGCTTCCCCTTTTTGTTTTCCTAGGACTTCCTCCCCATTTGTTCTCTATTCTGAGCTCAATCAAAGATCCCAAATTTTTTTCTTTGTGAAACATTTAGGAATAGGAGAATGAGCCGCCTTCCCTTCTTAGTGAGAGGAGAGCTCATTCATTCATCCGTGGGTTGTAAGTGTTTCCTCTGCCAGGCATCATGCTAGGTGTTAGTGTTTCTAAAATAATTAAGGAGGTGGCTGCAAGGCTGATCTGTGAATACAGTGAGGTGTGACATTTCAGTACTCTTTAATGATGCTGGCAGAGTCTATGCTGTTGTAGATAAGAAGAAATACAGTAGCTCCACTGACCCCTCTGCGACGGAATGACAAATGACAGCAGACATGTTCAACCTCGATGCTGAGCTGAAGGGAGAACTGTAGTTCCCATTAGTGAAATGCTGCTTTGACCCAATACTAAAGCCAGCTGTTCTCTTCAGTCTAGAACAACGCCGTGTGTACCTACTTGAGTGGGTGACAACCTGTATAATCCTCTTTGTAGACTGTCCATTCCTTATAACTCCGAATGTCCTCCTGATCATTACTATCCCCCATGGAATTTCCTCTCACTCTCAGAACTGTTGGCAAACAGAGAGTGGCTACGGGGGCTGGGTTTGCAGCTCAGTTGGTGGAGTACTTTAAGTATGCAGTGAGCACTGGGATTGATCATCCAGCACTGCATAAGCTACGCGTGGATGTCCACACCTGTGATCCTAGTCCTGGGGAGGGGAAGACAAGAGAATCGCAAGTTTAAGGTCATCCTCAGCTACGTAACAAGTTTGTGGTCAGCCTGGGCTATATATGGTTCTGTCTCAAAAACAAGAAATATCGTTATTGCTAGTTTGGTTGCCACTGATGCTGAGCTTTACAGGGGTGTGTGCTGTATGTGTACATAGGTACTGCAAACTGTCTGTTCCACATTCTCCACTTTAAATGAGTGGCCTGCTGTTGATAGAGTCTGATAAGCCATTTGGTATGAATCATTTAAGGATGATCAGGAATATAAGATAAACCGGGTGGGGGGGGATGGATATCATAACTTACTAGGCATTTCTTTTGTTAGAAAAGACAGCATGGCAAAGAAATGAGTCCTTGCCATCAATGCCACATCCCAAACACTAAGGCTAAACATCTAGGATGAACAAAAATTCATGGAGTGGTCAATCAAGCCACTTGCAGTCACCTTGGGAGGGAACAGATGTCTTCCTGGATACCCTTACTTAGTAATCAGGAGCAACTCTTAAGTAGATAGGAGTTTGTAAATTACTGAGCTTGCACTTTGCACCAGACCAGAGAATTCTCTATTTTTTCTTGCTACCCAGTGGGTATGAGCTTAGGCAGAGAATCGGATTAGTTCTACCCAACACAAAGGAGTTTTTTTCCCCATGCCCGAGTTTAATTTTGTGTTACAGATATATTTAGAGGGCCCTCAGAGGAAGTGTAGTCCTCAAAGGAGCCTGAGACAGAATGTTCAGAGAAGTGGGGGAGAAACATGATGAATATGGAGTGTGAGGTATTAGGAAAGTATAAGGGATGAGAACTCCAGAGAGAGAGAGAGAGAGAGAGAGAGAGAGAGAGAGAGAGAGAGAGAGAGAGAGAGAGAGAGAGAGAGAGAGAGAGAGAAGCCGTAGAGTTCGAGTTCAGCACTGCCTGCATGTGTCAGCTGTCCACCCCTGTAACAAAAGCCAGATGTGGTTGACTTCGAAAGGGGGAAAGGCTCTCTTGCCTCCTGGTTTTAGGAGTCCAAGTCCACGATGCTGGTCCTGTTGCCTTGGGCCTGTGGTAAGGCAGCACATGTGGTGTGGAGCATGGAGGGAAGCCGAAGTGTTCAGCTCATGGCAGAACCAAAGGAGGAAGGGCAAGAGGCTAGATCTCGAAGTTTCTGAGTTCACCTTTTCAGTGACCAAACACTCAACCCCAAAGCCCTACTTCCTGAAGTTTCTACTGCCTCCCAGTAGCCTCAACCTTGGGACCCCTCTTTAACATATAGGCCTTTGGGGGCATAGTCCAAATCCAGACTAGAGCACTGCCAAACAACCCTTCCCCCCAGAAAAGGATTGAAATGAATTGATCAGATTCACCTAGAATGTCGCTGGTAGGTTTTCCCAGAGCCTTCCACTGACCTATTTGGGGAGAAGGGCTGATGAAAACAGAGGAATGAATGTAAGAGTCAGGACGAAGACAAGGACAGTCCCCAACACTTTCTGTCACTGCCACCCTGGAAGCCCAAGTGTAGAGCCAAACGCAAGATAAGAGCTAAACATGCTATTGCCTGCAGATTATATGGTTTACAATTTGCTATAGAACAATCCAAGGGGCTCTACCCAGCTGTTGGGCACTGGAATATTTAAAACTCAGAGTTTGGTTATTGTTCTGAGTACTTGACACATGTGACCTAACTTCAGGCTCTTAGCTATGATGAGATTGTCAACCCCACTTTATTGGGTAAGTAACACAGTCAACACAGCTCTCTGGGTAGCGATACAGTAGCTTGAAGCCAGACAGTGCAGCTGTAAGGGCCTGTTCTCTAACCACTGCTCTCCACTGTCTTCAAAGGCCAGAAGACCAAAGATACAAGAAGTGTGTTTTACTTTTCCCTTTCTTTCTTTCTTTCTTTCTTTCTTTCTTTCTTTCTTTCTTTCTTTCTTTCTTTCTTTCTTTCTTTCTTTCCTTCTTTCCTTCTTTCCTTCTTTCCTTCCTTCCTTCCTCCCTCCCTCCTTCCCTCCCTCCCTCCCTCCCTTCCTTTAAGCTAGGAGGATGCTGATCAGGGAAATGAATGATCAAGAAGAGAGTGACTGATGAAATTTCTCTCTGAAAGAGGCAAAAGAAAAGGAAATCAGAACTTCATAGGAGTTCAACCTTGGCTGTGAGGAATGACCCCTTTTCCTATGACATTAGCTTCAGGGGAGTTCATCTAAAATGAGCCACTGATCTCAGGGAAGGCATGTCTGCTGGCGTTCTGTTTCTGTTAGCAACTGCCACTGACTACATGTTACAAGCAGTGCTGCTTTAGGAGCTGTCCCTTTCATTTTTGTGACATGTGATGCAGTTTCTCTGGCTAGAGGACTCTTTTCGGTCAGCATCCATTTTTCACTTAGTTCATCCAAGTAGTGCCTTTATGTGGATGGGGGAGACTATTGGGGAGATCTGTCGGGTGCATGTGGGCAACATTTTTGAGTCTGTCTACTTAGTTAACTTAGCTGTAGGACAGAAAAAAAATACCTCTCAGCTAATGAATAAAAAGTGCTTGGCTGACTTCATCATCATCAATTGCCTTAGAATAGCCACAGGGCTGCTCATGTTTAACGATGTATAGGTAGAAAAGAGAAGACATTATATAATATATATATATACTGTTCAATTGGCAGTAGGTACACAGAAAAACATAGGTACCAAACTCTAGTACGATAAGCACCCACATAATGGCCCCTCATTGACAAATCCACAGCTGCCACCAAATTTCACTACTTCTGTAGCACCTAACAACACTGGTAGGCATATCATAATCAACAGACATTTCTTGGACAAGAAAATCAAATATTCTTTGGGGTGCAAAACACATTTGATGCCTTTAAACAAATTCCAGAAGAATTTGGCAAAAGACCGTCTAGTAAACGCCAAAGTAGCAGCCAGCTAGTGTACTGTGTGCTAGGCTCACAGCCAGCCAGGAATGTGCAAGATCTTTACGTCTATGCTCTAAATAGGAAACGTGTTCAAAACTTGAATTCGGAGCAGGAGAAGTATGTAAGCCTACAACTTCTTCCAAGAGCTGTTTGATTCTCTAATGGTTTTGGATTGTTTAAGAGTCACAACAGCCTTTTGTCAGGGTGGACTTGTGAAGAAAAAGAAAACAAATTCTAAAATCATGTTGCGATGCATAACACCTTGTGGTGATGGATGACAAACATCCTTTACAGCTTCAATCCTAGAAGAGTCAGCTCTGACGGCATGGCTGCAGGACCTCTGAGGTGTGTGCTACACCAGAAATGTTCCTGTAATCTTAGCAATCAGGAAGCTGAGGCAGGAGAAGCTCAGCAAGTGTTTTATCTAGAATGGGCTACATGGAGAGTTCAGAACCAGCCTGGGCTGTGTAGTACGACCTTGTCTCAAAACAAAGCAAAAATCAAACAAAAATACATTCTAGATGTAGGACAAGGTCTTCACAGATACAGAAATGGCCAAGAGTGAGACTCTAACAAGAATTATAGCCATACCAATGAAAATGGAGACTCCTAGGAGCAAAGGAGTTTCCTGAAGTCAGCTTAGGGAGTAACAGAGAGAGAGAGAGAGAGAGAGAGAGAGAGAGAGAGAGAGAGAGAGAGAGAGAGAGAGAGAGAGAGAGAGAGAGAAAGGAAAAGTGGAGATACAGTCCTCTAGCTGGGGAAGGAAATGAATTCCAAATAAAAGCCAGTGCCCATTGTAGCAAGTTTTTTCTTTTGGGCCACCAATCAACTCCCAAATCATGACATGGAGACATATTAGTTATGAATGCTTGGCCTTAGCTTATGCTCATTTCTGGCTAGCTTTTTTTCTTTAATTTAAATTAATCTGTTTCATTTCATCTACGTTTTGTCTCGGGGCTTTTTTATCTTTCTGTGTGTCCTACTCTGTGTCTGCTGGCATCTCCCTCTTTTTCTCCCTCGTTCTCTCCTCTCTTCTGTCTCCTATTTATTCTCTCTGCCCGCCAGCCCCACCTATTCTTCCCCTTCCTAGCTATTGGCTGTTCAACTCTTTATTAGGCCAATCAGGTGCCTTAGGCAGGCAAGGTGAAACAACAACACATCTTTCCATAATTAAACAAGGGCAGCAGAAACAAATGTAACACACCTTTACATAGTTAAAATAATATTCCACAACAGCCCATTGCTAAATTAGAGCTGACTGGATGCAGCCAGTTACAGAACTCACCAGATTTGAGAAAGCCTTTTCTATTCCTTTTTCCTCAAGTTTCAGACCACCCCAAAGCCTGGAGGAAATGCTGAATCTGAAGTTAGCTAATGTGGCCTAGGACTCAGCATGGATTAGAGCTAAGAAGTAGGCACGCCTCACATCTCCCCGCTTCAGGCAAACAAGGAGGGAAATGTTCTCCTAGAATGGATGGGCACATAAACCCATTAACCCCAAACAACTGCTTTCTCTCCTGAGCCTCTTACTGTAAAATTAACTGATGCAGAGATGGGCATGGACGTCAGTGGCATGAAAGTAACACAACACAATTTCCTGGTCTTTAGAAGTCTGTCAAGTTGAGTATAGGCCTAGTGGATCTTCAAGGAAAATGCATAGTTATTATTTGGTTATGGTAACAAACCATATATGTTAAGTAGTGTATAATTCTAACTAGAATGACTGAAAAAATTCTAACTTCTGAAAACAGAAGCTGAGTAAATGGTAGTTATCCCTCTGGGACCAGTCACCTTTTAAGGTCCTCTCCTAATAAATTATATCATTGTACTTTGCAGGCAGACAAAATTCAATTAGACACCTGCCAGGAGAGCATATATTTTCATTGACTTTTGATTATCAAAACTGGGATCTTTTTCACTCGCAGAGACTATTGACAAGAAGAATGAAGAATGTCAGTTCTGGGCCTGGTTAATTTTCAGAACCCTGTGTGGGCAGGCACACTTCCTGACTGTCCATATTAGATGTGCTATGGCCGTGACCTAATGTGCTTTCCTGTAGAAGCACTACATGGGAAAATTTATACCCTAGACAGATAGTTAAGAATGACTAAAAAGCATTGTTTATTGGATACTGGATAAGCATCAGACATTTACAAGGTTCCAGGCATAAGTAATCATATTTAATTTTCATAGATCTTAATGGAAAATGTCTTCTTACACATCTTATAGGAGCAGCTAGGCCGAGGGAATTCAAACAAGTTGTTCAAAGTCATCCAGTGAGTGCCAGAGCCCAGGATTTGAACTCCCAAGAATTTGATTATGATACTATCATTTCTTCTGCTTCTTATAGGATTTGAACTCCCAAGAATTTGATTATGATACTATCATTTCTTCTGCTTCTTATACTCTTCATTTTGAAAATTTACTCAAACCTAAAATTTTTTTTGAAATTTTAGAATTGTTGACTGGTATAATTTTCTAAGGAGCAAGATCTTACCAAGCAATCATAGATTATAGGGTAAATGGAAGTCTCAGTTGAATGTATACAATGATAACTACATGAATATATTAAGCAGAGCTCCTTCCTGCCATATTAAGAAAGAGAAGGTGATAGATAGATAAACAGGTGTAGATACCGATATTGCATTATCAGTTTGAAAAGGCCTAATGTTCTAATTCTGTTCTGCTTGAATATCAACATAGCTTCCAAGAATGATGATCAATTAAGGTTCACATCTGGTTATCCATTCTGTAGAGCTGGGTTAGAGTGATTATTTGAGAGGGAAAAAATGCCCACATCCCTGCTGTTTCTAATACCTTTGACACATTCAGGTAGTATCACAGAAATTGCCACCTAGTACTGGAGCACATGAAACCAGGCCACAGAGCATTGACGCTGCTATGGGTCAAATGTTCTATGGATCTTAAAGTTATTCTATTGAAGCCTTGATCCCTCTGTGATGGTATTAGGAGATGGGGTCTTCAGGGAATGGTCAGGATTGAGAGTGGAGCCATCAGGCTTGGGTTAATAGCTTTCTGAGACCTAAGGAGTCCAAATTTCCCCCCTATCACCATGTGATGTCATAATGAGATGCCACCTGTAGAGCAATCAGAGCATTGGTGTCAAAGTGTGCTCTCCTTCCTGCTGCATCGTCTAGGTCCCAGCCTGCAGAGCTATGAGACATAAGCTTCCTATTGATAATAATCTACCAGATTGTGATCGTTTATTGTAATCAGTCCCCCAAATTGTATAACCCTTACTAATTCTGTTGGTATTTTTCCATAGAAAAATAACATAATAGCTATAATATCCATGGTTATTGGCTTTTTTATTTTAACCACAGAAGACCATGGCAAGAACCGTATATTCTTGCTCTTTTCAAGTTCTAAGTGACCTTCTTTATGTGACCTAATAATCGCTTTTGTCATCCAGAGTGGGTGGGTGAGTGTCAGCCCCATCCAGGCAGGAGTCGGCTCTCCTCTCTGGAGCTGTGGAGCTTGTAGGCTGTGATCACGCCGCCACAGTCTCCTCTGCTTAGGAGACTCTCTCACTAAATCCCTCCTGCCCTGCTCAGAGCTTCTCCTTTCTTCATTTTCGTCCCGCTCTCATTAAGAAAACGTGCTTTAGTGACCTCTTCCTGCTTTAATAGAGACTAGATTTCTTTCTCCCTAGTTAGTTCCCAGTCATTATTCCTCTCCCACCTGCCTCATACTCGACACTCTGGTTCAGGATCTCTCAAGCAGCTCTTCACTCTGCTCTGCTTCCATCTGACCTCAAGTGCCAGTGGGGCAAAGAAACCGTAGTCTCCCTTGGACTCTCCCCAACATGGGACATGTAGATCCTTCATTATCCTCCATACCTTCTCTTTGTGAGTGGCACCAGATGTCACTGAGCTCTGCTTAGAGCTGGAGTTGACTTTGATGATAGCATTTAAGTGACAAGACTTAGAAAATGGCATGTGCTTGCTTTTCCTCAGCTCAGGATCTGTTTTCATACTTAAGAATAAAGCTTATGGGCTGGGCCATTGGGATGGCTCACCGGATTACCTGAGTTAGGTCCCTGGACCCACGTGGTAAGAGGAGAGAACCATCTCCCACAAGGTATCCTGACTTTCACATGCACACTGTGGTTCTCTCTCTCTCTCTCTCTCTCTCTCTCTCTCTCTCTCTCTCTCTCTCTCTCTCTCTCTCTCTCACACACACACACACACACACACACACACACACACTCTATTTTTTCTCTCTCAAATAAATCTTAATAAATATTATAGCTCATATTAGAGATTTCCAGGCATAGCACCTCAAGCAAAAATAAATATAAAAATGAACAGGGCCTGGCATGTGGCTCAGTGTTAGAGCATGTGCCTAGCATGCATGAGGTCCTGGGTTCAATCCTTACCACTCACTCATTCCAGAACAGTTGGAAGGCCGAGTGGAATCAGGATTTTTAAATGCGCAGCCCTGTTTCTGCTCTTCTTACCTTTCTGACTGGTGATATGGGATTTTATTGTATAAATCTTACTAGAGCACCAATTTTTCTCTTCTGTCTTCTCTCTCCCACCACAGTCCAAAAAATAATTTCACTTCAATTTTTAAAAAATTGGTGTTGTGATGATCACATATGTTCATTTTTATGTAACCTACCTGAAGATATGCTAGGATTTCCTTTAAGGAAGAACAGACCTAAAGCTGTATTACCTATCAATATTTTTGTTTATTTCCCATGTTCAGATTTCTTCAGAGCATCAGCCTACTGAAACAGAATACTTCCAGTTCATTCATTATTTATTATTTATTTTTATTCATGATATTGTTATTATATATTATTATTATTTACTCATTATAAGAAGTATTAGAGGCTTAAGTACAAAAATGAGTGAACAGTCCATGTACCTGAATAGCCTGTCATCCAGAGGAAACTTTCCCTTCATTAATTCACTCAGAAGAGAACTGATTGTGTCATTCAGAGGAAGCTTTCCCTTCATTAATTCACTCAGAAGAGAACTGATTATGCTCAGGACTTCTCAGAATGCACTGGCTCCATATTTGAATTATTTGTCAAGTTTTTCAAAATGAGCATTGCTCAGTTCTCCCCAGACCTCCAGAATTAGACTCTGCAAGCATCTGTTTATTTTACATTGTCCCAGGTAGCCTGGCACAGTACTGGGGTGTGGAGAAGCAGTTACCCTGGGAAAGGTGCAGTGATTCCGTCAGCAAACGTCCTTGATCCTGGGTACCGGATGTTTATTTCATTGTTGTGATGCCGGTAGTTAAACCTAGGACCTTAAGCCTGGGAGGCAAGCATTGTACCATTATGGACAACCTCCTTAAGTCTGTTTCACCGTCCCGTTCCCTGTGGTCTTCTGTTTGCTAATCCTAACCACTTAAAACACCTACAGACTCAACACTGTCAACACTGAAGTTGTCCTAGGGCAGATGGAGATCAAGTTGCCACTAAATGCCACAGTCAGTTTATTGGTTCAGACATCATCCTTTCTGCTTCCATAGCTCTCACTGCTTTCCTATCATGACCGCAATGCTGAAATCCTGAACAGCCGTTTATATTTTTCCCCTTGAGGCAAAGGGATCTAGCGATATTATCTCAAAGGGCTTTAAAATAGAACCAAATGTAAGTGAGACACAGCAATGGGAGCCATTTCATAAAAGTTACAAGCTTGATTTAGAAGTGAGGCGGGGACGGTAATTGGCATCATGCCAGGAAGAAGCTGGGATCTTCAATCTACCCGCTGCTTCTGTCATGGCTGGGCCAGTTGAAATATTTCCTCCTGTTATGACCCCTCATTCCTTTTCCACTCAGGAAATTTCATTACATACACACTTATACCAGGAGTTGTGGACCATCGTAAATAGAATGGTCCCATGATTCTTCAGGGGCTCCCTTAAAGAGATGTAGTCTCTATGTTCAGTTAGCATCCTAATGGCCTTCTTCCTGCCCTTCCATCCCGCTGGTCACCTGAATACCCAATCTAAAATTTAAATTGAGGGCTGGAGAGATGGCTCAGTGGTTAAGAGCACTTAACTCAGTGGTTAAGTGCTCAGTGACAGGGACTTAGGTTCCTTTCCCAACACCATGTCAGGTGACTTACAAATGCCTCTAACTCCAGCACCAAGGATCTGATGGCCTCTTCCGCCCTCTGGGGGATTTCACGCACATGTGCACATACATGCACACAGACAAATAACACACACATGCATAAAACAAGTCTTCAAAAATGTTTAAATTAGTCCAACAACTCAAGCAATCAACATTCTCAAAAGAGAATGTATACCATTGAGATCTGAGGTAGTTACTCCAACAAAGGAGAAAGCCATGGTTGCTGAACCTTGGTATCTCCTGGTCTCGGGGGCAGTATCTCTCATCCACCGGAGCACAGCCTGTTCTGGCATTCTTGATCACGGTCTCTGGCTGTTTTCTGCCTGTTCAGAACCCAGTATCACTCTGGCCATCCGGGATCTGGACCACTGGACCCCAGCAGGTTGTACCCCGAGTCTCTGCTGTACCTTTTATCTAGCTACCACCGTCTCTGAATCTTTAAGTGTCCATGCTTCATGGAAACTCTGGGAGCGCATGGAACCCAAACTCAGACTCCTCTCTACCAGCCTTGCTACAACATCACGCGACAGTGTCTGTGCCCTGCATTGTGGTTGAAGGCTCTAAAACTTGTTTCTGTCTGGAGTTCCAGCTCAGCCTTTGACTTTATTCTTCTTGCAGCGTGAGGAAATCAGGAAACTGTATTCCCATCATCGTCTGGAGTCTGGGAGAACTGGACTTTGTCCTGCCTTTCTCTGTCTTCCTCCTCTCAGAGTCCTAGTCTGGCTCTCAGGGTTGGATAGGGCAGCTTTTCTATGCTCCTGTGTAGAATGCATATTTGCTTTGTGTGGGCTCATTGGCTGGTAAAGCAGAGCGAGTAACGGATTTTGGAAACCGTACCCCCGGCCCCTGCAAGAGAAGAACTTCTTTGCAAACCTTGTAGCTTCTGCATGTTGCCAGTCATTCATTTCCCATTGTGACTTGCAATGCCTCCTAGGAGCGCTCGTCTTTTCTTAAATTAACATAATTTTCTATTGATGGGAATTTCACATCATGCGCCCAATCCCACTCACTTCCTGGTCCTTCCAGGTCCTCCCTCCACCCTTGTAGCCTCCTCCCAAAAGAAAATTTAAAAATTAAAAAAAATAATAATAATAAAAATAATTTAAAAAAACAACCCATTTTCATCTTCCATCTTTCCATCACATATCCATTTGTTGTGGTGGCCTTGGGCGCTGTGCTGTGTCATATAGTGTACCCTTTTGTCAAAACCACTTTACTTGCAAATGTTCATTGCAGTGGTTTGTTGGTCTGGTTCAAGGCCTCTGGCTTTTGCTTCACCATCAATACTGGGCCCTCACCAAAACTTCTCTCAAATATCCTGCTGTTGCCTGAGTCATGGAGATCTTGCCGCTGTGGTTCCACCAGACCAATCCCTTTGCATGCTTCAGCATGTAATAGATTGGGTAGATTTTGGGGTGCACCTACTCAAAGCCCTAGATGTGGGCTTTGGTGGTAGCTGAGTTGTCAGTCCCAGACTCTACCGGGACCGCCCCACTCAGGCTAGAGTCAGGGCCGGCTCTTCCACATGCATGGTAAGGGTGGGGCCAGCTCTCCCAGTGCAGGCCAGCTCTCCTGTTTCAGCAGGTAGCAAAGCGGTGTGTGTGTGTGTGTGTGTGTGTGTGTGTGTGTGTGTGTGTGTGTCCACCCGAGCCAGCTCTCCCATGGTGTTAACATGGGCCACAGACAATTCAGATGGTATGACTGGTGACAACATGACCCTCGGACACCAGTGTAGCCTCAGGTGGTGGCCCAGACCCTGGGCATCCATACTGCCTTTGGGGCCAATACTGACCACAAACATCAACACAGACCCTGGCTGCTGTAGGACCACAGACTCAGACATGGCCCTCGGCTGCAGAGGAGCACACACACATCTTTGCCCTGTTATGCTTTGGACTTAGATATGTAACTCTCTTTGGCAGGTGTCATGGGGAAAGATGTAATACAGGCTGTGCATGAGCACGAGTTTTTAAAGTCAACTGACTTCCGCTAACCCTCTTGCTCTGTTCCTTCTTCCTTGAGTATTATGACTGAAATAGGGGCTGTTTCTTCAGCATGGGACACAGAATGAGAAGATGTGGGCAGTAGCCAGACTGCCATTGACCCTGAGAAATAAAATTTTATGATTATAGACCACTGACATTAGAGGTCGCTTGTTACTACAGCAAAGCTGACTAGTATATTCCATAGCATTTTACACTCCAAAACCAAATGTTACTTTCTTCTTTTCATTTCCTTTAAAAAAAAATTATCTCTCTCCAGAAGATGGATGCCCTTGGCCAAATGGTTTACTCATTCAGAAAAGCAAAAGAGCGAAGCATCTTGATTATTTTTCCAAATATTGTCATGTTATATAATAAGAGGAACTTGACAAGGAAAATATTCTGACCTCTAGCTTTTGTTTTGGTGTGTGTTTATTAGTGTATGTATATGTGAGTGTGTGAGTGTGTGTGTGTGTGTGCGTGTGTGTGAGAGAGCATGTGTGTTTGTGACTATGAGTGTATGACTGTATGAGTGTGTATGTGAGTATGAGAAAGGGTGTGTGTGTATATGTGTCAAGTGTATGTGTATGAGTGTATATGTGTGAGTGTGTGTTTAATATTTGCTCTAAAAAAAAGTCATTCTGTGAGTAAGTGATGGTGTCTGCTTTGCATAGAGCACATCCAGGTGAAATTTAGGAAGTGGCCATGAAGGGATAGAAAGTATTATTTTAAGATACTGGCATTATTATAGAACCATAAAAGAAAAAAACACTACCATTATTCAGCAGCAAAGCAGATTCTGGGTTGTAATCCCAGGGACAGAGTCCACTGTCTGTGTGCAATCATAGGGTCCTTTCTGTCCTTAGTTATGGATGAAAGTGACTTAGTTAAGATTCCAACAAACACCCTAAGGACTCTTTTCTGCAGTGTGTTGTCTGTTATAGTTTATGACTTTGCAAGCGTGTAAGATTTACTTCGTGGTGAATACACCTGCTGTTTGTTTACTTGTGCCAGAGGCACACGAAAGAGCTAGTAGACAATGAGGAAGGAACTGCTGGCCCCACAGCAGCCATGTTAGCTACATCTGTGCACATGTGGCAACCATCATACACAGAATAAACTTTGGAAACAGAAAAATATAGAAGCTCCCCGCCCCCTGTTAAAATGCTTATGATTCCTACGGATTTTGAGTGGAATTTCCTGGCTGAAATGGAATTCCAATTTTGTTTTTATGCATAAAACTCTTCTGTTGAGAAAAGCAACCAGGCTCAAACGTGGGATTTATTAAGAAAAAAATGACAAATTTAATTTCAGATCCTTGGTTATGGTGGGCAAGGTTTGCAATTGGGTCTAATAACAGATTTGTAACTCCTATTGTGAATAAATAAATTATAGGCTAATAAAAACAATAACATCAGCTCTAATAATTTTTAAAGTAATTGATCATATGCAATTGCATGTGTGACAAGAAAAAAAACTTGCTAGAGTATGAGAAATTTGCTAATATATAGTGATATTATAATAAATGCAATTTAAAATTTTCTATTTATAAAATTTTTACTATGTTTATGTATGTGTGCCCACATGAGTTTATGTACATTACGTGCATGCTGGTGCCTGTAGAGACTAAAGGCATATGATCCCCTGGAGATGGAGTTACAGACATTTGTGAGCCACTGTGTGGGTGCTAAAAACCAAACCCAGGTCCTCTGGAAGAGCAGCGAGTGCTCTTAACCACTGAGCTATCTCTCTAGTCCCTCACACGCAATTTTAAATTATTGAAATGACAGGGTAGAAAATAAATGGAAGAAATTCCATGAAACAGTTTTTGATTAAGGTGTTACACGCTAAATGAAATCTTTGTTTTTCAAAAATGGGAGGAAAATAAGAAATTATGCTGGTCAAGGTTGCTGCTGGGAACCATGTGAGCTAGGCCAGTGAGAAAGGTGTGCTTTTAGGGGTGAGACTCCAGAACCAGTCTGTTTAACAGAGAAAGCCACACCTCTCGGATTCTGAGAAAGGCAGTATAGGAGCATTGGACCTCACTAGCTCTGCAGAGAAGCAGGCCCTCGCCTCTCACGCAGTGGGCATCTACCTGCGTCTGTATTCACTGTGCCAGTCCCGGGCAATACCTTCTATTCTCTTAACACACTCCGAGCGTTGTATAATTCTTACATATCAGATTTTATTTCAAAGCCAACAACAGTCCATGTTTACATGTAGAGTACTAATTAGGTCATGAGCTAATTAGTGTATAGAATATGCTGTTAACGTAAACAAAACAATAGAGTGCATGCTTCTAATTCTAGGGGGTTTTATATTTAGTTTTCTTAATGTGATTTTTTTCTCTTTAATTGACATAGTAATTGTACATATTTGTGGGGTACAGAGATAATTCAGTACATGTGTACAGTGTATAATTATCAAATCAGTATAATTAGCATTTATATCATCATTTCATTGTGTTTAGGGCCTTTAACTCTCTCTCTCTCTCTCCTTCCTTCATAAAATACATAATAGGCTTTTGTAAACCTTAGTCACACCAGTAGAATACAAAAAACAAGAACTTATTTCTTCTAGTTAACAGTAGTTCGGTATTCATTATCTAACCTCCCCTGTTCTTCTCCCACCCCCTACCCAACACCCCACCCCACCCACATCCTTCCCGCCCTCCCTAGCATCTAGTGATCACTACTCCACCCTCCTCCTCCCTCTTCCTCTTCCTGTATTCTCCCTTCCTCTCTCTTTCTCCTTCTTTTGTGGGTACTGAGGGAATCATGAAGGGCCTGGAGCTATATCAGCTCTCTCTCTATTCCCAAGCCACATCCCCAGCCTGGCTTGTCGCACAGATGAAGCTGCACAGCTCCTCAGTACCTCGGTTTTTCATCTGTCAGTTGAGGACTGTAGACTTGAGCTGCTGCTGTGCAAATCAAAAGTCATAGGTGGAAGCAATTGAGCAAATGTAAGGTGTGCTTACTAAGACACATTACGGTATAATACAACCACAAGTGTTGATTGTTGAAGGTTTTTTCCTGTGTTGAAAGACTCTTTCATAAGATTTTTTAAAATTTAGATGATTTGTTTCACCCAAAGAAAACATAAATTCAAAGTATATTCTGTTCATAATGATAATTTAAAATATTTAGAGAACAGAAAATACTATCGAGTCAATATTTAGTGTTAGACACCGTGTCAAGGATTTTGTTCTTTTTGTTTAATAGGCTGTGAAAAATATTTTTGACTAGCCTTCCTGATTATTAAAACCTGGCCCTCAGCCATCAACATGGCCTCAGGTGGCAGCCTAGACCTTGGGCCATCCACACTGCCTTTGGTGATAATACAGACCACAGACATGAACACAGACCCTGGCTGCTGGAGGGCCACAGACCCAGCATGGCCCTCGGCTGCAGAGGAGCACACACACATCTTTGCCCTGTTATGCTTTGGGCTTAGATATGTAACTCTCTGTGGCTGGTGTCCTGGGGATCGTTCTGATCCCTTTAAAATACCTGAGATTGTTTCCCCAGGGCATCTCTGATGGCATCATATCAGCATCAGTGAGCACCCAGTACATGCCAGTTGTATGCACTAGCTAGAATACCACCACAAGCTATGCTGAACATCGACTCTAGAACCTTCAAGTTTGGGTGACATATAGCCCATCCTGGGACAAACAGTGACAATGTATCTCCTCAAACATGGTTTATAACAGCTCTCGGCCGTTCCATTCTCTTAAGAACCTACTTTAATGTGCCAGTGTTCCCTGCAGAGGAGCCGTATTAGTAA
The DNA here is from genome assembly GCF_049852395.1 of Peromyscus maniculatus bairdii. Classification (NCBI taxonomy): domain Eukaryota; kingdom Metazoa; phylum Chordata; class Mammalia; order Rodentia; family Cricetidae; genus Peromyscus; species Peromyscus maniculatus. Next base: position 99,460,112 of record NC_134855.1, on the reverse strand, counting down.
GACCCAAAGATGGAAGACCAGTGGAGAGTGCTCAATTGGGATTTCAAGAGCAATGGCTTTTTTATTTTAATTGAGTCTCATGTAGCCCAGGCTGGCCTCTAGCTCTCTATACAGCCAAGGATGACCTTGGCCTTCTCATCTTGTCCCCACCTCCCAAGATGTGTGTCACTATGCTTGTTTTAAGCAAAAAGTTTTATTGATCTATGTGAGAAAAAAAGGAAAAAGAAAAGCTTTTGGAAGACTTCCCCCACCCTGTATCTGTGTGAGACTATACTTCTTTTTAAACTATTGCACTGGGGAGAGGCATGCCACAGAGCCTGTGTGGAGGTCGGAAGACAGCTTGCAAGGATTCTGTTTTCTTGCTCCATCATGTGGCCCCTGGGGCTCATACTCAGATCATGTCTTGGAGGCAAGTGCCTTTACCTACTGAACCATCTCTCAGCTAGTCAGACTGGCGTTCCTAAAGGTTCAGTCACTAATGTGTGCCTATACACTTCGAATTAAACAGTGCCTGACAGGATGTTTTAAATCCATATGCTCCAAAGTGGTGTTCAGTTTTGTTTCTGTTTTTTTTCCCAGAGCTCCATATGCAAAAGCTCCATCAGATTCCCTTGCTTCAGGTGAAATTGTACACATACCCATGCTTCTCCAGCTACTTCTCATCACTTTATGCAGACAGCCATTGAGTTGTTCTATGCTTTATTAAGAGTGTTCTCCCTTTTTTAGTCCCTAGATCCCACTGAGACCTAGAAATCCATGTCTGCTGCTTAACTGTTTCTCTGACAAAAATGATATTATATATAGATATACACATATATAATTTTATTGGTGTTTTGCCTGCATGCATGCCTGTGTGAAGGTGGCGGATCCCCTGGAACTGGAATTACAGTTGTGAGCTGTCATGTGGGTGCTGGGTATTGAACCTAGGTCTTCTGGAAGAGCAGCCAGTGCTCTTAACTGCTGAGCCATCTCTCCAGCCCTTATGAATTTTTAAATTGTATGTATAGGGGTGTTTTGCCTGCATGTATGTCTCTGTTTTCCATGTGTGTGCCTGGTGCCTCCAGAGGACAGAAGAGGGCGTTAGATCCCCTGGAACTGGAGTTACAGACAGTTGTAAACTGTTAATGTGGGTGCTGGGAATTCAATGAACCTAGGTCCTCTGGAAGAGCAGTCAGTGCTCTTAACCACTGATTCATCTCTCTCTAGTCCCTATAGTTTATATTTACTTATCCCACTTATATTATCATTTGGCAAAGATGACTTTTGAAGTTTATTTCCATTAAGCTTCAAAGTCTAATCCTGTGATTTAAACAATATTAAATCCTTTAATGCCAGCCTGCACTCTGAGCACATATTTCCAGTAGATAACATTCATCTAAATAACCCTGCTGCATAATATATTCTTAACATATTGATTTCAGTGCTAATACAGACATGCCATGGTTCCACATACTCCTCTTTCCTTATACACATAAACAGATAAGCATTCAGCCTTTCCTAGATAGTGGACCTTGCCCTATAGACTGTAGCTGGGTTTGGAAGCCATATTTAACTTCCCTAGAATTTTATGTGATTTGGATAGATGAGTTACCCACAGTAGCACAGCACATGTATAATTGATCCATTAGAATACTCTGTTTTAAGACCATAATGAATGATGTACCAAACAGTAAATGATGTCGTGATAACACAAGACAGAAGCTGGGGCTGGAGAGATGGCTCTGTGGTTCAGAGGAGCCAGGTTCAGTTTCCAGCACCCACCTGACAGCTCTCAGCCACCTGTAACTCCAGATCCAGGGAATCTGACGCCTTCTCCTGGTCTATGTAAGGCATTGTGTGCACATGGTGCACAGGACATACATGCAGGCAAAAACCCATGCACGTGAAATAAAAATAAGTGTTTTTAAAAAATAAAAACAACCCAGAAGCTGAAGTTAGGTATGATAACATACATACAGTCCCAGTGACTCAGGAGTCTGAGACAGGAGGATCACTTGAGGTTAGGAGTTTGGGGTCAGCATGGGCAACGTAGTGAGATTCTGTGACAACAATAATAATACTTTTTAAACTTAGAATCTAGAAGGACATAATAGTTTACAAAACATTTGTAGTGCATGAACTTATTTGATCCTTTCAGAATCTCTATGCAATAAAACAGATATTAACAAGACTCCTTGTTTTGATTTGTAAAATAACAGAGCTGGATTTGAGCCCAGGGGCTTATATTGTAAGAGTCTGCGATGCCATGGGTTTATGGCCTGTGTATAATGAAGAAATGCATAATTTGCATGTATAAATAGTAACTGTGCTTTAGGGACTCCTGTGGCTTCTTGGAAACACTTCAGGAGTGTAACATTCCTGCTGGATTTTTCCTTCTCTCGCCCCAGACATTCTGGTACTTTTAGATGTTAGTAGTTTTCCACTCTCTGGCCTAGCGTAACCCACTTGTCACCTCTCTGGGTTTGCAGATGCTACTGTTTCATTAGATGGCTCTGTAGAGGATGTGAGAACGGGGAAGCTCATTAGCATAGCCAATAAGCCACTTGAGTTAGAAGCCAAAGAGAACAAACAACTGGCTTTCGGTCCTGTGGGCTGATGGGAAACCGAAATGTTAGTCTCTTCTGTAAACAGGGACCTTCTGCATAGCACTCTCTAGATCTGAATTCTGTATTCCAAGCCTTCCTCTGGACTCCAGCGAGATAATAAGGATAATGCACATACAGATCAATCTTTCATTTTCTTAATAATCCTGCGGCAAAGGAGGAAATGACAGCTCCTTGATCTTGAATCCTGAGGCCACGGCTAACCGTCTCTCAGCTCAAGTCCTTCAATATGATGTAGCCTTTCTCATTTAACAAATGTTTTCCCCGAGTAGCTCTTTGTGCTGGCAAGCCATGAAAGGAAGCGTGTAGACTTGGCAGCTCAGCCCTGAAGTTTGTGTCTAAAAAATTATTGCAATTTATGCACCAAAGGTCCACATGACATTTGTCATTTGTCTGGGCAAAGACATTTCTGAAATTAAAAAGGGTGACCTTGTCTCACTTAGTGAAATGACATGTGCTCTTTAATGGAACTCATTCTGAATAGTTTATAGGGCAGTGCTGTTAAAAAAAAGAAAAAGAGCCGGGCGGTGGTGGCGCACGCCTTTAATCCCAGCACTTGGGAGGCAGAGCCAGGCGGATCTCTGTGAGTTCGAGGCCAGCCTGGGCTACCAAGTTAGTCCCAGGAAAGGCGCAAAGCTACACAGAGAAACCCTGTCTCGAAAAAACCAAAAAAAAAAAAAAAAAAAAAAAAAAAGAAAAAGAAAGAAAGATGTATTTTACATTCTCATTATCAGCAATATATATATATTCCTAAAATATTTTCAGTAAGACTTGCCTGTTTCTCACAGAACCATTTAAGAATTCCTATTGTGAGGTGGTGATTTAGCACAAAGATTAGGAATAATTTGTCTTTTTTAGAGGTGAAAACTGGTCACAAGATGATTGAAGACAGCATTCTGGTTTTTAGTTATTATTTTATATGGATGAGTATTTTGCCTGAATGTGTGTCTTGCACCATATACATGGCTGGTGTCCACAGAGGATGGAAGAGGGCATCAGATCCCCTGGAACTGGAGCTACAGCTATTGTGAGGCACCTTGTGAGTACTGGGAATTGAACTCAGGACCTCTGCAAGAGCAGCCAGTGCTCGTAACCACTGAAGCATCTCTCCAGCCTTTTATTGCTACCCAATAAACAATCACCCATCTGACTCCTTAGTCCTTACAGAAGCCTGCAGTTTTCAAAGTTAAACCCGTGTTTAGTCATCACATACATAATATGTAATGGGCAATTGATGTGCATCTAATGTGTTTGGTTAACATTTACATATTCCTAGCACTGTTCAATTATTTAATCGTGCTAACATTGTTTTGCAGGGTTAGAGGTAGTCTGGGCCAGAGTTCTACTATGTAGCCCAGGCTGACCTCAACTTTTCCGAGTTTCTCTGGCCCAGCCTCCCAAATGCTGGGCTAACAGGCATGTGCCACCATGCCCAGTGTGAGGCAGACATTTTGTGATCCCCATTTGGCTGGGCTACAGAGAGGTCAAATACCTAGGCTGACATCACATTACTCATAAGTGAGGTTCTGGGACTTGGACTCCATACTTTACATTTAGGTGAATGGCAACCTCACATAAAGCTGCCCAAAAAGACTCTGCAGTTTCTCTTTCATTCACTCCTATCTCCTGTAACTAGAGTTTTCCTGCCTTGCCCACAGTCAGAACAAATCTTTGTCACCCGCCAGTTCCACAGCCGCTCAGACCCAACCAAGTAAACACAGAGACTTATATTGCTTACCAACTGTATGGCCATGGCAGGCTTCTTGCTAACTGTTCTTATAGCTTAAATTAATCCATTTCCATAAATCTATACCTCGCCACGTGGCTTGTGGCTTACCAGCATCTTCACATGCTGCTTGTCATGGCGGCGGCTGGCAGTGACTCCCTCCGCCTTCCTGTTTTCTCTGTTCTCCTCTCTGTTAGTCCCACCTATACTTCCTGCCTGTCCACTGGCCAATCAGTGTTTTATTTATTGACCAATCAGAGCATTTGACATACAGACCATCCCACAGCACTTCCCCTTTTCTTTCTTTCTTTTTTTTTTTTTAAGAGGAAAGTTTTAACTTTTACACATCTCTAAAGCCAGCTTGGTATATTTGGAAATTTGGGCGTAGCTTCTCTTACTACTTCCTGCTGGAGGGGGGGTGCTGTATCTTATGGGGACACAAAGAAAATTTTAGGATTATGGAGTAGTCCGTGAGGCTGTATCATCTGAGCCAGTTGCCTTGAAATGATTCTGGATGTTGGATCATCTGGGCCATGGTGTCATCAGAGACCTTTCAGGTGGTCTTGGCTGGTCAAACCTGATATATCTTAATCTGGAACAAATCCATAGCCTCTGACTTTCTGTGGAAACAAAAGCAGAGCCTCCTTTCCAAAGCAACATATCCTTACATCCAAATTTTGAAGTCAAGGTACCTTTAAAATATACATTTTGGCATAACTCAACAGCTTTTGTAATCAAATGTTTTTCTTCAGTTACGAATATCAAAGAGAACATAATCCAGATTCTCTGTATGATAGCCATCTTTATGTGGCTTACTTTTTATATTACCTTGAGCCTATTGCTTCAAGCTTGTTCCTTCAGGCCAACTTTGAACATGCAATGACAGGATTGACTGGACCAACCGTAATGATGGTTTCTGTTGATGGCATCCCAGATCACTGCCTCATTCCTCCCCATCATCATCCCCTCTGACTTTCTTTTTTTTTTTTTTTTTATAAAAGCCTCCTAGTGGAAGTAAGAAAATGTCAATGATTATTGATACTTTATTTGAAGTTTCTTTCATAGTCCCATTCAGCCAACAAAGCTAAGAGTATAAACTATAAGAGAGATTGTTCCTGGTAACCAAGCTGGAATTCAGAAGACATTTTCCATTTAAAATGGGAGGGGGAAGGAAGGAAGGAAGGAAGAGAAACTTTATGTATGCTGATTACATTTTCATTAATGATTTACTTTGAGGATAGCATAACCTTATATTTGGCTTATTGGATGATTTATTTCATATAGCTGACTTTTAAAGGCTATAAGCAGCCATCACAGAACTTAGAAACATGCTAAATGGATTTCTGGGTACATAAGTTATTGGGGAACTTAGAGAATATGTCTTTTGAATGGCTTCAGTGTTGATATTCTTGTTTGATTTTGTTTTCTGATACTAGGGGTTGAACCCAGGGCCCCACACATACCAGGCAAGTACTTGACCATTGAGCGACAGTCTCAACCCCTGGTACTGCCATTCTTGACTTCTGATATCTGAAACAAGTTTAAAGGTTAGATAGCAAACTAAATACATTATTGAAAATATTAATGTTTAAATATCAATGTGTGTTTTTATCACGAGAATGAGCTGTTAGCAAATATAATAACTTGCCTGCAGCCAGTAGTATTTTAGGTAAACCGAAAAGATTATTATGTTAAACCTGGATTATACTTATATGCCCTGTAAATATATCCTATTAATTGAGATCAGCAAATAAGAGTTGGCACATCCTGTAATCCAGCCCGGTATTTCTTAATATCCTATCTGTTCAGAACAGCTGTTTGGGATGCTGGTCACCAGTTTTTAAAGAGGCATATCAAATGTGTTTTTTCTTTTATCTGTGAATAGAATGGTTAGACTCATTTAATTTGGTAAGGGAACTTTATCACTTAATGCCATATTTTGCTAGTGACTTGAAATGGCTGAATACACCCGAGTTTTAAGAAGGCTTCTCACTAAATGCAATTAGACTATGTAATTCTACAAAGTGTAGAAGCGTCATAGGAATGATGCTATCGGAGAGTGTTTAGGAAGGTCCAGACTCTGCAATCCCCAGGAAGATGTTGCAAATGTCACTCACTCACTGGTGCACATGTACGTTCCTGATGTGTGGCTGACCCCTTCCTGTGCTATTTCTGCTCTGGTCCCCGTGATGCTCTGCTTTATCTAAAGGCCAAGATCCAGGCCCAGGGGCTCATTAGGATCAAGTTACCTGGCTATAACCTGTCTTGCCATAGGCCAAAGCAGCTTCTTTATTAACCAGTGGTAGCAACACATACTCACAGCATACAGAAAGACCATCCCACAGCAATCCTCTGTGCCCTGTGTGGCATTCCCTCTTGTGACCTTACACACATTGTTATCATCATCTTATTCTCTGGTCATTTCTCTGACCAGCCTTCTTGTGTGGGGCTTTGTCTTGTACTAAATGCCAGCATCCCCAGGGTTTCCACCCTTGACCCATTTCCACCCACCCATTCCTCTGTCCTTCCTTCATTCTTGCCCTTGGCAATTTCATCCTTGCTCATAGTTCCAGTTCTCATCTGCGTGCCAAATGTTCTCACACCGATGACTTTGGCAATCCTCTTCCATGGCTTCCCTCCATGGTTCCCGCAGGCTCTTGGGTAGTGTATCCAAACTGCAAGTCGTAGGTTTCGTCAGACCCCCTCCTCTTTTCTTCCTGTTCTCCAAAGGCATCAGTCTTCTTCCAGTGACCCTTGACCCATCCCCCTGATAATCCCAGCAACAGTCAGCAGTTGCCTGGCCCTGTTGCTTTTTGACCTAAAAATCTGCTGGTTCTGTCTCTCAATTCCACGCTACCTGACTCATCTTTCCAGAGACCATTATGACCTTTGATCCTCAACTCTAAACTTTTAAGGATGCAAATTGTTTAGAAGGAAACTAGGGAGTGTCGGCAGCAATAAGTTTGCTGCCTTAATTTTAAATGCCCTTTTTTGTCCTGTCCCAGTTAAGTTGTTTGTGTGAAAAATGTGCAGCTGGGTTCCGGTGGGTGCTGGGGATCAGTTCCCCTGTGGTTTTTTCTGTTTGGAAACCAGTGTCTGGCTTGCCTCCAGATACAGAGTAACCATTCCTTGACCCCTGCTGTTAGAGGGGTATATAGGCCCATGTTGGTACAAATAAAGAGAGCTGCTTCCCTGACGAGCTGAAACTGGGTGTCTAGAGTGCTGTTTAACCTCGGCGTCCCTCGCCAGATTTCGTGCTCCAGCTGCGCGGGTCATGGCAGGGAGGAAGGGGAAGGGGAAAAGATATCCTGTGCTAGAGATCCAAGGCTCCACCATGGTGTCTTGTTCAGTGTGGCACCCCACTGCGTCCAGCCAGCTCTATTCTCAACTTCATCGTGTATCCGAGGCAGTATTTCTTTAGTGTCGAATAGTGAAGTGTGAACTTAGCAACTCCTTTCCAAAGCTGGGTGCTCTTTTGCTCAAAACAAAAGGGTAGAGATGAAATTTCCCTCTGCGTTCATGTCTGTGTGGCTTCCTTTCCTCGTATCTCTGTGTCTCAGGTGTCTGCCATCTTCTGTCAGGAATGTGAGTTGTGGGGTATGGTTTGGGGAAGAGGCTCCTGCAGGGCCCCATCTCTGAAGTTAATCATGGCCTTGGCCTTCTGGAACTTCTGCATGCTGGCTGTTTCTGGGCAACTCGCCGTATCCTGTGATGACTTGGTTCTTCGCTGAGTGGGGACAGAAGGCAGCTTGCTGCTCTCTTGAGTATTTCTGGTAATTCACAGCCAAGCCATCCATGGCAGAACGTTCCCTCAGCAGAACAGATGTAGCCAATTTCAGAGATGGAATCTGTCCTCAGCCATAGCCTGATCAGTCTTAGTGGATAGTTCCATATAAATAGAAATGATTCCTTATGGCTAACACAGTGTAGAGATGGAGTGATAAAATTTCCACAATCCCTGTGAGGTTCAGGGTGTGCTGCTAGGAACAGGCGCCTCTGCACTTTTTAATATACTCAGGTTCCTGAAGGATTCGAATAAATCGACACTATTCCTAGACAGGGCTCTCATTTAAATTTCTTTTCTGTTTTCTCTCTCTCTCTTTTTTTTTTAACTATGAAGCCCTTGCCATCCTGAACCTTGCTGTGCAGTGCAAACTGCCTTTGACCTTGCTGCTTGCTCCTCCTCCCTTGACTCCTGAGTGCCAGGACTGCGGGCATGCGCCGCCATTTGAGTTTCTGTCTCATTGCCCTGTCCTGGTGAGTTAGCTTGGAAAACTAAGAAGGGGACCCTAAGGCAAAGTTACTTCACCCACAAACTTAGAGTGAGAGCCTGCACTCTGGAACCCTCCCTTAATACCAAGAAACACAAAGCCTCAAAGACACACCTCAGACACTCCAGAAAGAGAGGCTGGGGGATGGCTCCATTGGTAAAGGGCTTGCCACACAAGCGTAAAGACTTGAGTTTGGATCACCCCTCTCTTTAAAAATGAGCACCTATAATCCCAGTGCTGGACTATGGAGGCAAGAAGGACACTGGAGTTTGCTGGTCAGCCAGTCCAGCTGAATCAGTAAGCTCCAGGTTCAGGGAGAGACCATGTTTTACAAAAGAAGGTGGAGAGCAATTGAGGAAGACACTCAGTGTTGAGCATGTGCACACACACACACACACACACACACACACACACACACAAAGACACACAAAGACACAAAGACACATATGCACATACCATTTTAGATAGAGATTTTGTTTTAGTTTTGAGCTAGGATCAGGCTGAATTATCCAGGCTAGCCTCTGACTCCTAGGTCCAACTGATTCTCTCACATCTGATTCCAAGAAGTTGGGGCGTATTGACAGATGTTTTGTAGAAAGCCAGAAGTCTTTCCTGTTGCAAACACTTCTTTCAGTGCAGGTTACACAGCTCACCTGTGTCTAGTGATTATTTCATTAAACAGTTCCTACTCCCCCTCCGAATTATCAGTCACAGTTGCCACCGTAGCACATCCCTTGGAAAGCTGGAGGAGTGTGAGGTAGGAATAAACCCACACGTACATGGCTAAGCGATCTGACAAGACACGAGAATACACAGCAGGTTAGAAGACAGTCTTTTCAGTAATGACGTTGAGAGACTTAGAGAGCCACTGGGGAAAGAATGAAATTGGATTTCTCTCTTATGCCCACCTCAAAGTGGATTAAAGATTTCAACTTAGGCCTGAAGGGATGCCTCATCTCAAACGGGGGAAACTCCATGACACTGGTCTTGGTGCTCTTCAGATGTGACACACCCGAAGCACCTGTTCCAAAGGAAAAATAAACAAATGGGATGCCATCAGTTAAGGAACAAAGGAAGTGATCAACAAAATGAAAAGGCATCCCATGGGGTGACAGAAAATATGTCAGCTATACATATAATAAGGTGTTAAACCCTTATTATATATATAAAATATAATAATATATTATATAATTGTATATAATATTAATATATAAGAAGCCCATCAATTTAACAAAAAAAGTCAAAAGAGGGAGAATGAGGGGAGGGGAGAGGAGGGGAGGGGAGGAGAGGGGAAGGAAGGGGAGGGGAGAGGAGCAGAGGAGAGGGGAGGGGAGGGAGGTGCATAGACATGTAGGCAAAACATTCAGGCAAAATACACATACACATAAAAATGTTGAAAATAAAGACTATTTTGATGTTGTGAAAATGTCACCAAATCATGAAAGACAAAGATAGTGTGGGCCTGTTAGGACTGAGGAGGCCTGACTCCTAAATGCAACTTGTGGTTATGAACTGTCTGGACCCTGAATCAGAAAGGTTAATAGATGTGACCCTGTAAGGCAGAATCAAGGGACAGTTAGCTTAAATCTAGCGACAGCGGTGAATCAGTGTTAACTTCTTAATTTATCTCTCATGCCTAGTTATGGGAGAGAGTGGTACTGTTCCTTCTGGTATATGAGGATCTAGAGAATGAAGGGTCAGCATATGACAGTGTACTACAATGGCTGTGAAGTTACCTGTGTGTATGTATATATAGACTCCTATGGGAGGAAACTGATTAAGTAAGTATAAGAAAATGTTAACAATTAAGGAATCCAGTGGGGAGATGGCCTAGTAAGTAAAGGTACTTCCCACAAGCTGAAGACCTGAGTTGGAACTCTGGGACCCACATAGTGGAGAGAGAGAGCCAGCTCCCACAAGTTGTCCTCTGACCTCTGTACACGTACACACAGACAGAAGACGGGTAAGCAGAGAGGGCGAGAAAGACAGAGAGATAATAAATGCAATTTTAAAAAACAAGGAGTCTAGGTGGAGGCAATACAGAGGTTTTGTGCCTTTATTTTTCCCTCCGGAGCTGAGGACAGAACCCAGGGCCTTGCGCTTGCTAGGCGAGCGCTCTACCACTGAGCTAAATCCCCAACCCTGGTTTTGTGCCTTTTTTCATTTATTTTATTTGAAATGTCCATACTCACACAGTGTAACTAACTCTTAGAGGCAATGGCTGGCCTTAGTGTAGGAGATCTCAGTTTATTATATAGCGGAGGCATGAAGATTATTCACAACATGAAACATTTCAGAGCTTCAGTGGGAAGGGAGGGAAGCTTGCGCCATGTCATTCTCCTGCAGTGTCCGTCCACAGGCTTTCCAAGAGTACCACCATCTTTAAACAAGAAATAACATTGTTGTCTAGAGCTATTTGGTGCCTCCATGATCTGGGAAAATTCTATCTCCAACTTTTGCACTAACTGACTTAATTGATGCCCTTTCCTGGAGGGCCTGATCCCATGACGAGGACTACTGCTTGTAGACTTCCTCCTGAGATTTTTCTGGAAGAGGCTAATGCTGCCTTTGGGTACAGTTTTGGCTGCGTTCAGCCAGACAACGGTAGACTTTCTAAGTGTTTGTCCTGCTGTGAACTGGAGCACTGGAAGGAGAGGCTGCAGTCTGGCCTCGGGATACTTGAAAAGTTTTCCATTTTTTTGTAAATCTGAAATTATTTCAAAACAAGAACAGATTGCAAAAAGGAGTTCAATCTTAGACACGTGGAATTAAAGAGTCTACTAAAACCTGAAGCAGTGGTTCTCAACCTTCCTAATGCTGTGACTCTTATTTATGTTGTGGTGACCCCCCCCCAACTATAAAACTTGCTACTTCATAACTGTACGTTTGCTACGGTTAGGAATTGTAATGTAAGTATCTGTGTTTTCTGATGGTCTTAGGCGACGTCTCTGAAAGGATCGGTCAACCCCCCCAGGGTTGTGACCCCAGGTTGAGAACCACTGACCTCAATGGAGGTGCAAACAGATGAAGGTGTGCACTTCTGGAACTGGGGGTAAAAGTTTAGGCTGAAGATATGGAATTAGGAGCTTATTTAAATGTCACTTAATTCAGAAAACTAGAAGCATTACTTTAGTTAGAATAATGCTAGGGACTGAACCTAGAACAGGCCAACATGCCAGCACCGACTGCATTTAGATCTCCTTCAATAATGCTCTTCATTTCAATTTTCGTCATGTGTCCAAGGATTTGGGATGAGGAATTAGGATGTACTTGCAAGCAAATTGTGAAGAAAGAAAGAAAGAAAGAAAGAAAGAAAGAAAGAAAGAAAGAAAGAAAGAAAGAAAGAAAGAAAGATTATTCATAGCGGAGCAGGAGAATTATGTTTCCTGTGTCCAGCATTCCATGACTCTAGCTCATTTTATTTTTCTCAAAGTTTTGTATCCATTTGCCAACAATCACAGAGATTGTATTCTAGAAAGTGAAGTCATCTTGCCTGGTGGATAGCAGCTGGGTAGAAACAGGCCTGCCTATCTCAAGGCGGGATAGGACCCAAGATGCAAGGTCTTCCACTCAAATCAGAGCCCTCAGATCACAAGCTTATCTCACCGGCTTCCTTATAGAAAGCCGAGGGCTGCCAGGGGTAGAAATCTCTGACAGCCATTGTTAGATCCACAAGGATGTGCTCTCTTTTCCAGCTGGTCCTCATGCCTTCCTGTCTTCCAGCACGAATGGCAGTGGCAGTCACACGAACTGTGAGTGGGGCAGAGTCCAACAGCTGTGACAGAATGGCAAAGCTCCTCCTCACAGAATGGTGGAATTGAGTGTGTTGCCTCTGCTTGGGCTGCTCGTCTGAAGCTGATGTCAGAGTCAGTGTGTGGTGTTGGCTTTTACCATTACTAAGAAACCAGAACTAGGACCCACATCCCCTTTACAGTTTGACATCAGAGGATGCCATCTCTTGTTGGTACCTTCACTGTGCTGTGGAAATTGTTTCTCTACTCAGCTTCCAAGGAACTGCATACTCTCTCCCAACACATAACAAACATAACTAGGTCTTGCAGAGTGCTTTGCAATTTATAAGCACTTGTATTTGTTATCTCATTTAATGTTGATAACAGAAAGGGAGCATGGTCTAAGATCATGTCCTTCCAGTGAGGAACTGTGTGGGACTTGTTTTTGCCCTGATGAATTTGTGTGGTTAGTATTTGAATCCCACACTGAGCCAGTAGAAGAAATGTAGCTTTAATAATCAATCATACCATCTGTACTAGTCAGGATTCTCTAGAGGAACAGAACCAATAGAATGGATGAGTGTGTGTGTGTGTGTGTGTGTGTGTGTGTGTGTGTGTGTGTGTGTGTGTGTGTTAAGGGGATTTAGTAGGATGGCTTACAGGTCTGGCTAGTCCAACAATGGCTGTCTCCAGCTGGAAAGGCCAAGAATAAGTCCATGAGGCTAGATGTCTCAGCTGGTCTTCAGTCTATGTTGGAATCTCAAAGAAGTATGTTCTAGTACCAGGAATGCCTCAGTGGCAGGATAGATGAACTTGCCAGAGAGAGTGAGGGCAAGCAGGCAAAAAGCAAGAGTTTCCTTCTGCTGTGTCCTTTTATGTAGATTGCCACCAGAAGGCATGACCCAGACTTAGAGAAAGAGTTCCCGCCTCAAACGATCCAGTTTTAGGGTGGGTCTTCTCACCTCAAATGATCCACTCAACGAAAGTTCCTCACAGGTGTGCCAGCTGCTTGGGTTTTAGTTGATTCCAGATGTAGTCAAGTTGACCACCAAGATCAACAAAATGTCTTCAGCATCTTATGGGAGAGGCCTCACACACAAAAGATGGAGGAAGGAAATTTGAAAGCCCTACAAGATGTAGATGGTAGAGCCTAAATTTCATTAGCTTTAAAGAACAATTCCCTTATGTTGTTGTCAGAGCTGTGGTGGTGTTTGTAATTGTTTAAAAGTAAGTTGTGGGGACCGAAACTGTGACCTGCTGGGCTCATTCTGGCTTTCTGTAGAGAGTAGAGAAAGAGGGTTGTTTCCTCATCGTTGCTGGTAAACATCTGTTCTACATTGTGGGAAGGAACTGTCGCTTAATACTTCAGTAGTATAAAGACCGAACAGTAGAACTCAAGCACAGGGAAGGAATTTTGTCATGAGAACCACAGCAAGAAAGCTCAGGGGAGAGCAATAATAGGCAAGGAGACAGTTTCTTAGATGGAAAAAGACAAGACTCTGTCAACAGTTCTGACTTCTTGGTCAGTGCTGCCAGGCTCCCTGAAGGGATGCCGGGAGACATGAGCATGCATTGGTTGTTCCCACCTTTGCAGCGTTACTGCAGACTGGGAAATCTCTCTTGGGCTTCATCTGTCCTTTAGAACAGAAATATGTTTTCTTGAGGACTGCAGGGTAGACTCTGTGGGTGTGGTCTGGGGGGAGAGTAAACAAGAAGAAGATAACAGAGGCTAGCGTTAGCAACCGAGAGCAGAGATGCTGAAGGCCTCACAGTTGGAGTGAGGTGAAAGCCAGTAAAGCTTGAGAGACCCTTGAGGATCTATCACTCTAGTGCTACTTTCCTTCAGATGCAGGAGCAGTCTCCTGGCAGGGTACGTGCTCTCTGCCCCTCCGAAAGTTAGGCCTTCCTCTTTGCACTTACCATACCCTGGAAAGTTAGGCCTTCCTCTTTGCACTTACCATACCCTGGAAAAGTTAGGCCTTCCTCTTTGCAGATTTGCCATGCCCTGGAAAGCTGGGCCTGCCTCTTTGCAGACTTATCATGCCCTGGAAAGTTGGGCCTTCCTCTTTGCACTTACCATGCCCAGAAAAGTTAGGCTTCCTCTTTGCAGACTTACCATGCCCTGGAAAGTTAGGCTTCCTCTTTGCAGACTTGCCATGCCCTGGAAAGTTAGGCTTCCTCTTTGCAGACTTACCATGCCCTGGAAAGTTAGGCCTTCCTCTTTGCAGACTTATCATGCCCTGGAAAGTTGGGCCTTCCTCTTTGCAGACTTGCCATGCCCTGGAAAGTTAGGCCTTCCTCTTTGCAGACTTGCCATGCCCTGGAAAGCTGGGCCTGCCTCTTTGCAGACTTATCATGCCCTGGAAAGTTGGGCCTTCCTTTTTGCAGACTTACCATGCCCTGGAAAATTAGGCTTCCTCTTTGCAGACTTACCATGCCCTGGAAAGTTGGGCCTTCCTCTTTGCAGACTTACCATGCCCTGGAAAGCTGGGCCTGCCTCTTTGCAGACTTGCCATGCCCTGGAAAGCTGGGCCTGCCTCTTTGCAGACTTATCATGCCCTGGAAAGTTGGGCCTTCCTTTTTGCAGACTTACCATGCCCTGGAAAGTTAGGCTTCCTCTTTGCAGACTTACCATGCCCTGGAAAGTTGGGCCTTCCTCTTTGCAGACTTACCATGCCCTGGAAAGTTGGGCCTGCCTCTTTGCAGATTTACCATGCCCTGGAAAGCTGGGCCTTCCTCTTTGCAGACTTACCATGCCTTGGAAAATTAGGCTTCCTCTTTGCAGACTTACCATGCCTTGGAAAGTTAGGCTTCCTCTTTGCACTTACCATGCCCTGGAAGGTTAGGCTTCCTCTTTGCAGACTTACCATGCCTGGAGTATTCCTGAGCAGTTGTTCTGTATGTCTGCAGATTCTTGCTGAGTGATGTTTATTTTGGTTCCATACTAAACTCATTGGGAAACTCTTACCTGATGCATCTAACAGTTTGTTTTGGGTTTTTTTGGTTTTGTTTTAAGTTTTCCATGTGCTTCTCATATATAACTAAGATTGATGATGTTCAAGAATGGTGTTTCTCAAACTTTCATGTGTTAATTAGTCATTGGGGAAAATTGGTAAAAGATAGATTCTGGTTTCGGTAGGTCTGGATGGAGCCCAAGGTTCTGTATTTTCAACATGTTGAACACTATAGAAAAAAATACTAGATAACAATGTTTCTCAAACTTTGATAGTAAAATAAATCACTTGGGGAGGTAAAAAACAAAACAAAACAAAAATCCAGTGGTGGTCTCATGAAAAAGTTCAGGACTACACTCTGTAGCCCTAGTCTCCAAGGTAGTCCCCTATGGACCCAGAACCCAGGCTTGCCATGAGAGAGTCAGCTTCAGGGTCCAACCAAGTCAGCTCCTGTGGATCTATGCTTCTAGCCATTACTTACAGATACAGACTGAACCCCAACCCTGTGGACCCAAGCATTGGCCCTGCACATTTGATAACCCAGGCACTAGTCCAACCTACTAGCAGCCCTCAGCAACAAGCCATCCATGGACCACACCAGATACTCTGTCCATAATCTCATGATAGGATGGCTGGTAAAGAACTCTCCCAGAAAAACTAGTCTACAGAAACTAAAATAAAAGGTTCCTACTTCTTCAAATGAACAGTCACCAATGCCTGGCCACACAGAACAAGAACAATGAAAGGAAAATGGGAGAATCAAAAAAACCATAATCAATCACTAGTAGTTAGTCCTAAAGAAATGGAGATTTATGAACTTCTGACAAAGAATTCAAAGTAATTATTTTAAAGAGGCTCAGGTTAACCTCAAGAAAATACAGAGGACAATCACAGCAAAATCAGAAAAACAAAAAATGACCAAAAAGAGAAATTTATCAAAGAGATTGAAATTACTTTTTAAAATCAAACACAAGTTCAGCTGATAAGGACAGTGCATGAAATGAAGCACACACGCACAGCGTCGAAATCAATCAAGAAGTTAGGAGCTTTGGACTCAAAGACAGGACACTAAAAAACAAGCTGTCATTGAATGAGGGAACCGGAAATGAATAAAGAGGTCTGCTAGACTATGTGGAATAGCACCCACGAGCCGTATTTGAATAACAGTGCATATTGAAGAAGAGAGGGACAAAGAGGTCAAGAGGTTCTGTGGGAAATATTTTCAAAATTTAGACAAAGATAAGCATTCAGGTGTAGGAAGACCATATGTCTCCAATCAGATTCAACCCAATAGGATACCCCAAAACATAATTAAACTATCAGAAACAAAGACAAAGAGAAAATCCTGAACACAGCAGTAAACGGGGTACAGTGACACCTGACTGTTCTCTCAGCATGTAGGAGGCTGACACAGAATTGCTGTGAGTTCGTATGGATGAACTCTGAACTCCTGTGGTCTCCTGAGGATGCCACTGTTGTAGTTAAACAGTTGGTGCCAATCCTTTCCAATGTCTTGCCCCAGGCTGGCGAGGTGCCTGGCAGGTGAGAGCACTTGCTGCCCTTGCAGAGGAACTGGATTTGATTCCTAGCACCCACATCGTGCAGATCACATCTGTGTCTAACTCCAGTTCCAGAGGAGTCATGACCTCTTCTGGCCTTTGCAGGCAGCGCATGCACGTGTGCATACAGGAACACACACATAAGCATAAATAAAAATTTTAATTTGTTCACAAATACTGAAGAAGAGCAAAAACTTCCAGACTCATTTTAAAAAGACCAGAATTAACTGGTTATCAATGCCATACAAGAAAATTATTTTAAAAAGGAAAAAGAAAAAGAAAATTGCAGACTAATCTCCCTGATGAATATAGATTCAAATATCCTCAGTGAAATACATGCAAACCAAATTTAGCATTACATTAAAAGGATCCTTCACTACAATCAGGCTTATTCCAGCAATATAAGACATTGCTATTCTTTTTTTTAAATGTTTTTATACTTTTTTGAGATTATAATATAGTTTATATCATTATATTTTCCTCTTATTGTTCCTCCCTCCAAACCCTCCCAAATACTCCTCCTTACTCCCTTTCAAATTCATGACCTCTTTGTTTACTGATTGTGTGTGTGTGTATTTCTAAATATGTAAATATGGCCTGCTCAGTCTGTATAGTGTTACTTCTATGGCTGTGTTTTCAGGATGGATCATTTGGAATTGGAAAACTAACTGCTGTGCTCTTCCCTGGAGAAGACTATTTCTTCCGTTCTAAGCATTCCTTGGCATAGCTGTTCTTTAGGCCCCCAGGGTAGTTCTCTTCTATAGCTAAGTTTAGGGACCTTTGATTTATATCTGTACTCTATCTACTAACCACATATGTATATTAAATAAAAAATAAGACTGACCTGGAGAGATGGCTCAGCAGTTAAAGTGTGCATACCACTCTTGTAGAGGACCTGAGTTCGGTTCCCAGCACCCACTTGGAAGCACACAGCTGCTGTAACTTCAGTGGCAGGAGACCCATGCCTCTGGCCTCTGAGGGCATTTGCACTCATGTGCACACACCCACACATGCACATAATTAAAGAAGACTGAAAATTCAGTTCTTTGATTGTGTTAGCAGCTTCAAGTGAGCTGCAAGTGGGAAGCAGCTTTCCAGTGAGACAAAGAAGACGAAGAATATTTCATTAGCAGAAAGAAAGGGTTGTCAGCCAACCTGGTAAGATCCAGAGAAGCTCTATGCAAGAAAAAAGCATGCTTTTTAATACTTATCCTCGAGGAACATGCTTCAAAGAGTCCCGATGTCTTTCATGCTTCCTCTCATTGGGAACAATGGGCAATGTTTGGGACAGATTAAAAGCTACAAGACTACACTGTTCAGAGATGAGAGCATTAAGTCCATCTGATGCTGGGCCGAGCTTCAGTTTCAGCAGAGCTCATACATAGCTAGATGTGAGAGAAGAGCAGAGAGGAGAATGAGCCAAGTGCTCGGTTTAGAAATACCACGTAGTTCCTCTTGTGGTAGGCCTGATGATTCCTCATAAAGAAGAGATTGGGGTGTGTGTGTGTGTGTGTCTGTGTCTGTGTCTGTGTGTGTAGAATTGTGAGTACTGGAGAGAAGCTCAAAAGGTCCGTGTTTGTCTTTCCTGTTTATACCTTTTCCTGGGGGTAGCTACTAATAAGCCTGGATTGGCAGCATGGATTTTTTTTTTAAATACAAATGTATAATTGAAAAAGAAAAAAAAAAACCACTAATCGATCATAGACTGCTAAAAATCTTCCCTAAGGACCTTAAGTGGCTAGTCATGTTCCACAGTAGGTGTGTAGGAGGTAAGATAAGACCACTGGTGTCGATGTCTCAAGTAATGAGTTTTTAGCATGATTATCCATGTTTCAAACCCAAGCAGTTAGCTGTGGAGCAGTGGTCTGACACTACAGCCCCAGGTCCTGAGGCTCATTGGTATAGCCACACTGGCACTGTGGGAGCCGCACGCATCAAAGCCACTGCGGTCCCCTTTGGGGCTCATTGGTATAGCCACACTGGCACTGTGGGAGCCACACGCATCAAAGCCACTGCTGGCCCCTTTGGGGCTCATTGGTATAGCCACACTGGCGCTGTGGGAGCCGCACACATCAAAGCCACTGCAGTCCCCTTTGGGGCTCATTGGTATAGCCACACTGGCTGGGAGCTGCACGCATCAAAGCCACTGCTGGCCCCTTTGGGACTCATTGGTATAGCCACACTGGCTGGGAGCCGCACGCCTCAAAGCCACTGCGATCCCCTTTGGGGCTCATTGGTATAGCCACACTGGCGCTGTGGGAGCCGCATGCATCAAAGCCGCTGTGGTCCCCTTTGGGGCTCATTGGTATAGCCACACTGGCACTGTGGGAGCCACACGCCTCAAAGCCACTGCGATCCCCTTTGGGGCTCATTGGTATAGCCACACTGGCGCTGTGAGAGCCGCACAAAGCCACTGCAGTCCCCATCACAGCTTGCCTAGAAGCAAGATTGTTCTGCAGTTCTGCTTCCTCACCTCAGCCCCAGTCCGTAACCTAATGCCCTTTAAGAGAAGAGGGCTGGGGAGGAAGAGCGCTTGACGCACAAAGCAAAGAACCATCAAAGTACAGTGCTCAGAAATAATTGGCAGCTTAGAGTAAGATAAAATTTCATAAAGATAAAAGATCGCACAGCATCTTCACTCTGGCAGAGACCTTGACAGGTCACACAGTCCACCTTCCCTTGCCAGTTTTCAAAACTTAAACTATTCCTGGTAGATGATAAGTACTGATTCTATGTGTTTGGACAACCTGGAAAAAAATTCTGCAGCTTTCTTTAAAAGCTGTTCTGATATATAATTCCTCTTCCACTGTAAGACTTTCTTTTACAGTGTGTGTGTGTGTGTGTGTGTGTGTGTGTGTGTGTGTGTGTGTGAGAGCGCACGCGCGTACATGTACACATGTGTACTCAGATGTCACAGCATGCATGTGGCAGCCATAGGACAACTTGAGGGAATTGCTTCTGTCCTCCACATGGGCTCTGAGGATTGAACTGAGGTCAGCAGCATCAGTAGCAAAGGCCTCTCTACCTTCTGAGCCAGCTGGCCAGCCTTGAAAGCTTATTTTAAAATTAGTTCATATATGCAGCCAGGCATGATGGCCCATGCCTTTAGTCCCAGCACTAGGGCGGCAGATTTCTGTGAATCAGAGGCCAGCCTGGTCTAAATAGCAAGTTTCAGGCCATCTAGAGTTACATAGTGAGACACAGTCCAAAAAAAAAAAAAATTCAGATTCGTCTTTTTGCAGTTAAAACTGACTTTTTTCTTTTCAATCTTTAGTAAGTCTATATAAAGGCTAATTGGTGTACCATACATAAAATAAAAGTCACAGAAGATCAGTCAGAAATTGCCACCTCATTTTCTCACAGACTGAAATGTTTTTCCTCACACATTTTTTTCTCTGGCCAGATGTCTTGCATTTGATTTGTTTCTGCTGCTTCAGCTTCAGCATCCAGGTCTCGGTGTCAATCTTCAGTGCCGAAGCATCGGCAGTTGAGATGCTGTGGAGTACTTGGCACAGTAAGCTTGCTTTACACACCTAAATGCCAGCAGTTTCTGCTTTTCGGTGAAGCTACAAAGCCCCTGTAAACGGAACTTATAGCGTGATCTTGGAAATCAGTAGAATCATTGTGTTGTATAAATGTGTGCCGGGCCATGGAAGCCTCATTTTTGTTGGCTGTAAATGAGAAGAGATGTGAAAAGAGCATATTAAAGCTAATGTTAGTGTGCTAGCGCTTAAAACAGGGCAAATATCGAGAGCTGGAGTTGTGTTTCTTTGTGGGAAACCTCATCCAGGGGGATGGGAACAGCTCTTGCCTTCTGTCAGACAGTATGATCCCGAGCAATCATTTTCGCCTGCGCCCTGGTGACTTGTCACTGTCGGGCCTAAGTTTGGATCTGTTCCCAGCACCACGCCCTTTACTCTAGTTCCATCATCACGCCCTGAGACTCTTCGTACTTTTTGCCATGGTCACTTTCCTCGTTTTCATTGATGAGTTCACTAATTTTTTTTCCTGTCTGGGACTCTTTGCTCTTTTGCTCTTCGCTTTAAAAAGACACAGGGTCTTGGAATGATGCTAGGCTTAAACAATCCTCCAAAGTAGCTGGACCCATAGATGTGTGCCACTGCGACCAGCTACTCCAGTCTCCTGAGTGGCAGCTTGTCAAAACCCTACTTTGCAAGCACGTTCACCTGGGGGGGTTCTTGTTGCAGTTTTCATCTCTGTTGGCCAGTTATCCGTTTTGAACGTTTGTCTTCGGGACACAAGGAAGCAAGCCTATATGTACACTGAATTGTTTGGGTACACACTGATGCATATGATCAGTCTCTGACGCTGTGAAAGCGGTGCCATAACTGGTTGCTGGTCCCGATGCGCATCTGGTATTTACATTGTGATTTTTCAACTGGAGAGCTGGCCAGTACATTTATGTAATTATGGTTAGTAATCCATAGAAACGGAAATGCCGCCGGGCGTTGGTGGCGCACGCCTTTAATCCCAGCACTCGGGAGGCAGAGCCAGGTGGATCTCTGTGAGTTCGAGGCCAGCCTGGGCTACCAAGTGAGTTCCAGGAAAGGCGCAAAACTACACAGAGAAACCCTGTCTCAAAAAACCAAAAAAAAAAAAAAAAAAAAAAGAAACGGAAATGCCAGCGCTGTTGAGATCTGGCATTGTAGACCATGCAAAGTAGGGACAGTCTTACTCGATTTCTACATCTCCCTCTGCATCTGGGGCTGAGTCTGGCTCCTGGTCAGTTTGTTAGCTGCTCTCACATGTGGGCCTCCCCAAGCTCATAGTGGGCTGGATCTCTCCTCATTGACCTTTGTAGTGTTGGTTTCTGACCGCTCCTTCGACCTCTAACAATAGTAACAAATAATCTACCAAGTTTGTTATTATTTACAAATTAGGTAGACAGTGTTCCTGTTCCTTCACAACATGTCGCTTACTGACTGCCTGCACATCCAGTTCATCTTTAGCCTTTTGTGGTCATCCAGCTGGGCTAACTAACATCAGTTGTTCTGGGTCATCATCAGTTTCATCATTTCCCAAGCTTCCTAAGAATCCTGGAATCCCCACATCTGAATGCTCACCATATATGATAGCTAGGTTTGCTTTGTGCTATAAGCATGTTTTCCTAGTTGTTGGTATTCTTACCAGTATAATTCTAGAACTGAAAAAGACCTTAGAGAGTGTCTGTCAAGCCACTTCCCTTTATAAATTCAGCAACTAAGGCCCAGACCAGTCCAGTGACACGTCCGTGGACTCAGAAGCAGGAAGAGCACTTACAGCCCGTGTTTTCAAAGCCCTGTTCTGCCTGATTTCCATCGTACAAACATAAAGCCATTGACTAGCGTCTTTAAACTCTACGGGTGTGTGTGGGAACGCATGTGAGGAGAGATGCTCAAGCAGGGTCCTCTGTGCTGAGTAGGAAAGCACGTGTGGTGTGATTTTTTTTTTAAATGATTTGTTTTTGTTTTATGTGCATTGGTGTTTTGCCTGCATGTGTGTCTGTGTAAGGGTGTTGGATCCCCTGGAGCTGAAGTTACAAACAGTTATGAACTGTTAGGTGTGTGCTGGGAATTGAACCCAGGTCCTCTAGAAAAGCAGCTAATGCTCTTAACGGCTGAACCATCTCTCCAGCCCCTTATAGTGTTTTATTTGCTTGCTTGTTTGGTTGGTTTTTGTTTTGTTTTGTTTTGTTTTGCATGTAGGGTGGAGCTTTGAGCCCTAAGCAACTGTGGGAGTCTCAGTCCCATCCAGCTCCAGGGCTTGCCCACTGATGTGCACGTTAATGTTCAGCCCACCAATGCCCGGGTTAATGTCCATTGTGCTTTGATATGTATTTGGCTTGGGTGCATGCTGCTTGTCGCCAAAGACCAGGTGCTGTCAGTCACGAGGAGAGGGAGGTGAGGAGGGGTGTGCTGTTCTGTAAAGCCTTCTCTATTACCATGAGATATTCGTTTAACTAAGGACTTGAGCCTTCAGGTTTGCTGACAGAGTGAAATGAGTCTGTCTGCAGTTCTGAAGAAGCGTAAGGAGTAGAGCATCCATCCCTTTGATATGTTGTGTGAGTTCATGAAAAATGAATGGGAATATTGAATAATATGCACTAACAGTTAATGTTTACATACTGAGCCTGGCTCGAAGGGAGGAAAATGGGAAATTTTGCTCTCTTAATCTCTCTGAGCTCACCTGTCACAGGCGGTGTTTGAAATGCTAATGTGCTTGTAGCTATTTTAAGACTGAAAAGCTTCATCATGAAGGGAAACTGGGATCAAGGGATTTTCTTATAAATTGTTTTTACCGTCTCTCAAGCACATGTGGCCCCTGCCCTTGGTTCCCACTAGGCCCCCCAAAATGGAGAACAGTATTTCTGCCAGTTGTGGTGACACCTGCCTATCATTCCAGCACTCAGGAGGCTGAGGCGGGAGGGATCCCAAGTTTGAAGCCAGCCTGGGCTACCCAATGAGATCCTGTCTCCAGAGACTAAGGCCTGGGAATGTAGGAATGGGAGAATACTTGAAGCACGTGTTCGGAGACCTTGGATCAATCCCATGGAATTTTCCCTCATAGAATCAGGGCATTTTCAAACTGGAAAAGAGTGTAGTACTTTTCCAGTGTCTCCTCTGAAATCCATCATGTTCAAGCAAACTAGTTTGGGGTGTACTTCAGCTAGAACACAAGTTTCCTGGCTCCCGGGCCAGGCTCCGACTGCAGTGTACTAGACATGGCAACATTTAAATGGGATACGAAGTCCTCGTGATTTGGTGGTTGTAAGTCTTGCTAATTGCACAGACTTTCCAAGAAGATAAAACTGCATTCTTGTAGCTGGAGAAACCGGATCAATACTCCGTTACGAAAAGGGAGATGGGAATTAAGAGTGTGTCCTCCCTGGTGACAGTGAGATAGCTCCTGTGAGCTGCTTAATGAGGACCTGAGCTTGCCTTTAGCCAGTGGGTAGAGAAAGTGACTGCCCAGTCTCATAAGGGTCTGCCTGCTTTCCAGGAAACAAGAAACAAAGTTAGGCAACGTGTCTGGAAGTGACTGAAGATTAATCATTGAAAAACTCCATGAGTCCCAGGTTGAGCCACACCGGGGCTGGCGTCCAGGCTCATATGGCTTGTCAAATCCAGACACTTCAAGCTCCCCAGGCATTGTGGCTTATGTCATCTCAGCACTTAAGAGGCTGATGCAGGAGGATTGCTATGAATTTCAAACTAGCCCGGGCTACAGAGTGAGACCCTGTCTCCAAAACAAACAAACCTAAGAGAGATTTCCCAAGCCAAGGAAACTCATGAGAATACTGATCAAGGGGCTGAATTTTAAAGAGAGACAGAGAGAGAGAGAGAGAGAGAGAGAGAGAGAGAGAGAGCCTCATTGCCACCCAATCGTTAACTTTGGCACCAGAGAAAGTCTGGCAGAAAGCAGTTTCCATCTAACATAAGCTCTCCAGGGGCAGGCCATGTGAAACCATTCCTAGACCCTCAGGCAATGGAACAATCTAAAGAAGCTGCAGAATAAGCAGTTTGCTGTGTTCGCAAGGGAAGGGCGGGAAGGTCTGTGAATAGAAGCCCGGGAAGGGTTTTTCCTTATCCAGCTGATTCTCAGCAGGGGCATCTGCCTCAAATGTAATGTTTCAGGGACTGGTGTAAGCCCCTCGACAGTTGCTCGGTGGTAGTTATTTTTAAATAGTTTTTCCTGTTCTTAACTTCACCAGAGCGGATGAATGAACAGGTTCATCTTCTTCCAAAAGCACAGCCAATCCTCCGCGGACCATTCCCTGTACCGCCTGTCATTGCCTTCGCTCAAGTCTAGGAAGAATCGATCCTACCGCGCCATCTCTCTCTCCCTGGGATGTTCTAACCTCTAACCTCATCTGACCTTTCCAACTAGTTATTAGTATAAGCCAGTGCTCTGAAACTATGGAGGCCTTTTGCTACATGTTGGCTCTTAAGTGAGCCCCAAAGGGCTTTGTGTTTTTGTTTATGTGTGTTTGAAGTTTATTCCCAGGATGGTGCTATTGGAAGGTGATGGGACTCTGTTTGTTTGTGGTTTTTCAAGACACAGTTTCTCTGTGTAGTTTTGGTGCCTGTCCTGGATCTCACTCTGTAGGCCAGGCTGGCCTCGAACTCACAGAGATCTGCCTGACTCTGCCTTCCGAGTGCTGGGATTAAAGGTGTGACCCACCATCACCCAGCGGTGATGGGACTCTTAAGAGGTGGAACCTAGTAGAACATCTGTGTCATCGGGGACTCTGACCCTGTCTCTTTGTCTGCCTTTTGGCCATGGCTGTTTTTGCTCCACCGTGCACTACCATCCCCGAGCGCTGCCTCAATGACAGACTCTGAAAGCAACAGGTTCGCCCACCTCCCAAGCTGTGAGCCAAAATAAACCTCTACTCCTTATAAAGCAGCTGAGATGTTTGTTACAGTAGGGAATCTGACTGGTACACGCTCCCCTGCCTACTTTTTTCCATGATTCAGGTTTAGCAGTTCTCTTAAGAGTCCGAGACTCTGCCCGCTACAGGCGGGAAGTGGAACGAGCCATCTCAGGTGCCTTCCCGCTCACAAACTGCTTTTCAAACTTCCACAATCCTGCTGTGGAAACCAGAAATGCTCCATTGCTGGTTTAAGCTCCAGTTTACACTAGAAGCTAGGACCAAGACAGCCTAAGAAGTCTGTTCTGTGTATAGGCACAATGAGAAGGAAAAGTGGCTATTAAAAAATAATAATTTAAAAACAGGAGCCTGGGGGAATTCAGTTTTCAAATAAGTGCCCAGCTTTTCCAGTGACGGTTCAGATTAACATCACTATATTTTAAGTATTAAATCCTATTCCATGGGAAACAAATTTACCTTTTTTTTTTTTTTTTTTTTTGGAAAACATACCAGAAGCCTACTTTAAGAAAATTGTTTTATTATTATTTTCCCATTGTTGTTCCTTTATAAAATTTTAAAAATGTAATTTATAAAGACCCAAAGTGTTTTTTAGGATAGAGGCTAGAGAGATAGCTGGGTCATTAAAGCATCTGCCCCCAGGCATAAGGATTCAAGTTCTGAGCCTTAACCCTGCCCCGCCCCCATGGAAAGCCAGGAGCATTGGTGCCATCTGTAACCCCTGCTCTGGGTCAGAAAGAGACAGGAGGACCCCAGGGACTCACTAGCTGGCTAGTTTTGCTGAATCAAGGAGCTCCGAGGTTCAGTGAGAAACACTGTCTCAAAAACTAAGCTAGGGGCTTGGATTTAGCTCAGTGGTAGAGTGCTTGCCTAGCAAGTGTAAGGCCCTGGGTTCGGTCCTCAGCTCAAAAAAAAAAAAAAAAAACCCTAAGCTAGGGGCTAGAGAGATGGCTCAGAGGTTAAGAGCACTGACTGGCTGCTCTTCCAGAGATCCTGAGTTCAATTCCCAGCACCCACATGGTGGCTCACAACCATCTGTAATGAGATCTGGTGCCCTCTTCTGGCTTGCAGGTGTACATGCAAGCAGAATACTGTATAGATAATAAATTAATTAATCAATTAAAAAAAACTAAGCTAGGGAGTGATTGTCTTCTTCACATGCATGCACATACATATCCCCACACACGTGCAGATACCTTCATGAACACATACACATGCCCCACATACACATGCACACACTTTTTTCTCTGTAGCAGTGAAGGGTAGAAGTTGATTCCTCCAAGAATCCTGGCAGGTGCCTCTTGTACTAAACCAAACACCTTCCTTCCTCCCCTCTGTCTTTGCCCTCTCCTCTCCTCTCTTTCACCCTCTCTCCCCCGTTCCTTCCCTTTCCTGCTTCATGAATCCTCTCTCAACTGCTCCCCGCTCTGCGTACTGTTTGGACGCCTGCACTTTGTACCCGGCATAGTGCGTCCCCGGGTTACCGAAGTGGAGGCCATGACTGAGACCACGTGGTACTTCCAGCTGGTCACTGGTTCGAGAGTTAGGAAAGTCAGCCAGGCATGGTGGCGTACACCTTTAATCCCAGCACTCGGGAGGCAAAGGCAAGCGGATCTCTGAGTTCAAGGCCAGCCTGGTCTACAGAGAGAGTTCCAAGACAGCCAGGGCTCTTGCAACAGAGAAACCCTGTCTCAAAAACCAAAACCAAAACAAACCAACCAAGTTGTCTGACGGAGGCTTTCTTCATAACCCTTGGGGAGGACTACCTGGTTTTACTAGTTCTGCCTCTATAAGACTTAAGATTTAAGAAGACTCCAGACTCTCGGCGCTGTACTTGGGAGGCTGAGGCAGGAGAAGGTGAGTTCTAGGCCATCCTGGGCTACATGTCAGAGCCCATCTCAAAAAAGGAAAGGTCTGCCAGTGCTTCCTTAACCTTTTCTCTAAGGAAAGTAATAATCATCCAAAGAAGGGGCTGAAAGCTGCCATGCTGTGCCCGGGCTTTATTTATTCCATGTGAGAAAGCTTATCTTTTTAAATCTATTTTAATTAATTCTTTGAGAACTTTGATCATATTCACCCCTAACTCCTCCCAGAAAGCATTCGCTTTTGTTGTGAGCAAAACCATCTCTCACTACATTAAACTCTTGTGGTCTGTGCGGTCTTAACCGGGCAGGTGAGAAGTAGTCTCCAGTTCTGACAGTCCCAGCACTTCCCATAATCAAGATGATTATAAGCGCTCCCGTCTCCTGTTAGCATAGAAACCTGACACTCTTGTTATATAAGCATTGTTGGGCAGTTTCATCCCTGAAAGGTTTGAAGATGCGAGGGAGCGTTTTTACCCTCTCTGTTGTTCATAGAAGTGTTCTTACACAAAACCAGTACAAATCTGTCAACAGATCCGTACCCAACAGACAAGCCAGAAGCCCCATGTCTCCACGCCTTCCTCTTCACTCCCTCAGGACTTCCAGGTCCTGGTCCTTGTACTTCCTAAAGAGCTATGGAGTCCATCCAGGACCTCTGAACAAGCCTCACTGGACTCAGCCACCAAGGCTTGTTCCCTTGCAGTGACTCACTCCTCTGTGTGGGCTGGAGAGATGGCTCAGCCGTTAAAAGTCAGGCTGCCCTGGCAGAGGACTTGAGTTTGCTTCCCAGCACCTTGGCCAGGCAGCTCCCAGCCACCTATCATATCAGCTCCGGGGGACCTGTGGCCGCTGCTCTTTGCGGGCACTTTGCCTTCCCTAACCCAGGGTGAGTCCTTGCATTTTTCTTCATAGCCCTCCCATGGATTTGCAGAAATTTAGAAAGCAGTGACAGTCCCACTCTCTGTCCTCCCTGTCTCCTCACAGGTGCTCAGTAACGACTTTTAACAGGTGAGCTAACTGACGGTCCTAACGTGGGGTGCGTAGAGAATATGAGAAAATGAACTGAGTCCACAACCTGGGGGTGTAACAGGGAGGAGCCCGGCTTTAATGTCACAGAAATTCTGCCCATTAAAGCAACAGGCATAGTCAGCTTCAACTTGCTTCTAAGTGGGGCAACTTTAAAATTTAAAATAACAACAACAAAAAAAAAATGTGGTTTCAGATGTATGGTTTTGTTTCTTATGTGCAGGAAAGTAGTCAAAAGACCAAGGGGTGTCAGAGTAGAAAGATGAACTAGCATTATCTAGGGGCTGGGTTTAAATTAAAGCCAAAGACGAAGAAGCATTCTTAAATGATCAATGACTTCAATGCAGAGACAGGAGGTGATCGGGAAGTCCTCGTTTGAACACTTACTGAAGAGGGCTGTTACAGACACTGTTCTCCTGAACGCCAGCTCTAACGAGAGGAGGATTTGCTTGTATACTGGCATTGATGTTCTCTCTCATCCCAGCCGGCATTGTCCACTGTCTGGACGTCTGCAGGATTAGGAGGAAAGCCCTGTATCACAGGGGCAGAGGGTAGTTAAGGTTCCTTTATACCAAGCAGAGGTGGATGGTACTGACTCAGAGAGACACTCGTGTTCAATGTAGTGAGTTAGCTTTTGATTTTTGGAAGCATATTCTGTAGAGCCTGGCTGTCTTATTAAAAGCAATATGATGCTACAGTGAGAGGGTAAACAAGCATCTTGGGAGTTTATACTCATAACCAATTAAATTTATGGACTAGGATTTCGAAGTGGCACCTGGAGGAATTCAAATGGACCATGTGGGATGCTGAGCAGTGCACTGGGTATAGATCAACTGTAATCTATTACGCACTCGCTCTAGGAGGTGCCTCAGTATTCTAGTCTCCAGCTGGAGACTGGGTCTGTTCTTTAAGGCTTGATTTTTATACAATGTGCTCAGAGTCTATGTTACTTTTTCATTAGTCCTAAATAAGAAAGATTCTGCCTCACCTCATTCTTTGTCCATGCCAGGATACTTCACAGTTTCATCTACTGTTTGAGGGGGGTAAATTAGCAAGTTGGGATTAAGGGTACAGATTCAAGAATTCAAGAGGCTGAGGCTTAGAGGGTCTGAAGTTCAAGGTCAGACAGGGCTACATAGAATGTTCGAGGCCAGCCTGGGCTGTACAGGCTCAGAATAGTAGGGAAGAGCTGGAGAAATTATCCAATAGCTTTTTGTGTCACTTTCTACGTTTCTTATATTTTTTAATTAAAAAGTACATGCATGCCTATAATGTGATAAAGTTTACCCCGTTCCCTCTCTTTTAATCCTTCCCTTATCTTCTCACTCTCCCCCAGTCTGCGCACACGCACACGCACACACACACGCACACACACACGCACACACACACACACACACACACCCAATGTACGATCACCTCTTGATGTCTCCTGGCTTCTTTGTGCTACAGCCCTCACCCAATCAAAAGGGGGTAAAATATTTTGTATCTCAGGGAAGACTGGCACCTTTATGCCTTGGAAAGCTGAGTCTGAGTCCTGGCTCCTTCACGCAACGCCTGCCTCTGGTGGCCTCGCTCTACCTCCGAGTAATTGTGTGTGAGTGTTTACCTGCAAGAGCCTCTGGGCATCAGAGCCCAACGTGTCCTGGGAAGCAAACCAAACCCTCTGCATAAGTGAGCAGTTTCTACATTGCAAGAAATAAAGCCTGTTCTCCTCAAAAGGTAAAGGCCTATTCACTGTAGATTTAGGAGATGGTATTCTGTCAGCACAGCTACATTTTTAATGCAAACTTAACTTGAAAAGTTGATATTTATGTGAGGGCCAAACAGTGTTTTCTTGTTAAAAGCTGATGATGTATGTATGCTTCATTTAAAAACAAAACTTGCTGGGTTATTTTTTTTAATCTTTAAAATGCTATTATAAAGACACACTCAGAGATAGAAAAGTACATAAACCAAATATATAGTTTAATCATTATAAGGTAAACATTACCATGAAATAGAGTGCTTCCACCCTCCCTGGGGGCCCAGGCTGTGTGCCCCAATTCAGCTGCACCCCCTTCCCTCTGCTCCTCTGGCTTTATTGGCATCTGAGAGTTCTGGATCCCACACAACCTCTCCAGCACTCTTCCCTGTAGCCAGTCTGGTAGGGGCCTCTCCTTTGTGGCTGTGGTAGGGTGTCAGCTGCCTGGTTTTTGCTGAGTTCTTTTTTGGGGAGTAGGAGGGGGGCCACAGATCATAGAATTTTAAGAAGTTGTTCTTTGTTCTTTAACCTGGAGGCAAATCAGAGAAATGCTTGACATTTTTAAAAACTACTCCATGGTTTGCCTTGTTGTTTTCCTGCTAAGTATCTTTTAGAATCGAAAGATTTAAATTTTGATGACATTCAGTGTGTCCATTCATTTTATGGGTAGATTTTCCTCCTTGCTGCAGAGAGACCCCTGGCCTTGCACATGCTAGACGAGAGGCTCTACCAGAACCTGTGTATAAAAGGCTTCCTTTCTCGGCTGTGCCTTTATACCTGTCTGAAAATGGACATGTGTGGGTCTATTTATAGGTTCTTTAGTCTGCTCTTGATCTGGTTGTCTTTCTTTGTGGAATACCACACTATACTGTCTGGGTTACTACAGCTTTATAATAAGTCATAAAAATAGACAGCATCCGTGCTCCAGATTTATTATGCTTTGCAAAAGTCATTTTTCTCATTGTGCTTCCTTTGTTATTGCCAGGTGGATTTTGGAATCCATTTGTTAATTTCTACCAAAATAAAAATCCTTGGAATTTGATTGTTATTGTGTTGGATCGATAGATCAATTGGATGAGGATTGCCAACATTATTGAGTTTAGAAACCATGAACACAGCATAGCCCCACATCTGCCTTAGCAACGTTTTATGGTGGTCATTATATTGTCAGCATTCTTAATATTTGCTAGCCACGGCAGGCACAGTAGTGTTTCTTTGTGGCTTTAGCGCCGGCCCCTGATCATCAGTGAGGCTCTCTCTCGTTAGCCCTTCAGGATTCTTCTCCTCATCTTTTATGATCAATCTCTGTTCAGTTTCTAAAGTGGACATTTAAATACTGAAGCAAATACCTCTTCATATCATTCCAGTCCTTGTTAATTTTAGCCTCTCTGTTTTCTCCCCGTAGGAAGTCCTGATCTTTGTAGTGTGCCCTGACATGTTCTGGCTTAGATGAATTTTGAGAACTTTGATTTGAGAGCAAAGCATGAGGTCACCTCACTTGTCAGTGTCCCCTGGGCGATGCCCAGTTTATCTCTCTGCTCATCTAATGTGCTCTTGTTCCTCGTGGTTCACTGCTCTGCTCCTTCTGCAGTTCTCTCCCAGCTGAGCACATTAGGAGAGAGAGGCAACTCCACATCCCCAGGCA
The DNA here is from genome assembly GCF_049852395.1 of Peromyscus maniculatus bairdii. Classification (NCBI taxonomy): domain Eukaryota; kingdom Metazoa; phylum Chordata; class Mammalia; order Rodentia; family Cricetidae; genus Peromyscus; species Peromyscus maniculatus. The sequence goes on along the minus strand of NC_134855.1, from coordinate 99,428,605 downwards.
GAGCTTGAGGGGGCTGGGGTTCTCAGCTGTGAGCCAGTGGGCACCTGGGCAAACTGCCAGGCGATGCCTGGGCACGGTTATCAGAAGTCCAAGAGCCTTGGTGGCTGGGGTATGGTAGCAACCTGCTTGGCGAAGTAAGGATCCAGCGGTAATAAATTCTCAAGAAGAAAATAGATTTTGATTGAAAAGTAAGCCTTTGGCTATGGCGCAGGCACTCTGGGACTTCTAAGTCAGAGCCTCACGCATCTGTAAGACATATTCTTATACATATTCTTATAAGCATATTCTTCATACATATTAGAATTTGTGAACAGTGAAATTTTGCTTTGAAGTATTTTAACTCTTCGTTGAACATCAACTCCATAGCAAGTGCAGTATCAGGAATATGGAGCATAAAGATGGCTACAGTATGGCCAGGAAGAGCAGAGGCAGCGGGTTGAGTACCTGCAGTCCTGTGGTGCATCCTTTCTCAGCAGGTTGAGTACCTGTAGTCCTGTGGTACATCCTTTCTCAGCGGGTTGAGTACCCGCAGTCCTGTGGTACATCCTTTCTCAGCGGGTTGAGTACCCGCAGTCCTGTGGTACATCCTTTCTCAGCGGGTTGAGTACCCGCAGTCCTGTGGTACATCCTTTCTCAGTGGGTTGAGTACCCGCAGTCCTGTGGTACATCCTTTCTCAGCGGGTTGAGTACCTGCAGTCCTGTGGTACATCCTTTCTCAGAGGGTTGAGTACCCGCAGTCCTGTGGTACATCCTTTCTCAGCAACTTTGTAGGAAACCTCCATCCTCCCTTTAAAAAAACTCTATGTTCTGAGAGTTTTCAGACCCCAACCTTCGTTCTTATCATTCTCTTTCTAGAATGCTGCCATGGCCAGCCCATCTGTCTCCCTATCTATCCCTGTCTGTGTCTCTCTCTCCCTCTCTCCCCTCCCTCCCTTTTTCCCTTCCCTCCCTCCCTCTTTTATGCGTGTGTTTTGTGCCATATGCCTCTTGAGGCAAGAAGTCAGCATCAGGGTCTTCTGTTGCTCTCCACTTTCATGTTTTGAGACGGGGTCTCTCATTGAACTGGAGCTTTCTGCTTCTGCTTAACTCTACCTGGCTAAGGAGCTCTGGGGTCTGCCTTCCTCTGCCTCCTCAGTACTGGGATTACAAACGTGTGGAGCCATGCCTGGCTTCATTTACGTGGGTCTGGGGAACCAAAGTCAGGTCCTTATTCTTGAACACCTTATCTACTGAGCCATCTCTCCAAACCCTCGACGGCCCTTTCTGTATAGTCCGTTCCCACAAACCCGTAAAGACTTTGGTTAGCTTTTACCTCAGCCTTCTTGGGTCCCGTTTTAGCTGGGGCATTCTCTGGTGGGCTTTCATAGCCCCCTACCACTTAGCCTAACTGTTCCATTTACTGTATTGTGTTGAAAGGACATCTTTTCTGCCTCCTCTTCATATTCTTGGGAACTTATCTTGTTCACCTTTCTGCTCACATACATGGTGTGTGGTAAGCTCCCAAGAAGCACCTGACGAATCAGGTTAGAGAGAAGGTTCAGCAGGTAAGAGCACATGCTGCTCTTACAGAGGACCTGGGTTCAGTTCCTAGCACCCACGTTGGTTAGCTCTCTACGACCTACAACTCCCGTGCCAGGGGATCCCATGCCCTATGGCCTCTGTGGGAACCTAAACCTCGCATGCACATACCCCTACACAGACTCATACATGTATCACATAATTTAAAATACATCTTTTTAAAAAACACCTGAGGAATAAATAGTGAAATATCTGATAACTTAATGAAAAAGAAATAAGCTAACTGAAATGGGATTTGTCAAAAGAAATAAGAGAGCGAAGTCTGAAAATAAGGCTGACGGCTCTGAGACTTCATGGAAAAATAAATGCCTGTCGGTGAGGGAGCAGCTGTGATTGGCAGAGCATCGTGCCTCTGTGCTGCTGAGTATTGTTGGTCTGTCTCCTCCACGGCTCAAGCTAGCAAGAGAGCTACAGAAATAATACAGAAGTGATCGGGTTCCCGGTTGTTTTCTGGGTGCCCTGGGAATTATGGTCTGCCTCCACAGACTGCAAAGGATCAGTCTACTTTCTCATAGTTGTCTGGGTGAAGGGACCTCTGAGCCAAGCAGTGTCCAGACAGACCCTTCTCCACTGAATTGCTCTGTTAGGCAACATGCCCCTGAAATAGCTGTTCCAAGTCAAACTCACCCAAGAATGATTCTCCAGCTAAGGGAAATGACTTTCTCTGGGGTGACCTCATGTTTTTTTAATTTGATGCATTTCAACAGGATCCTAACACACAAACAAGGGGCTAAAATCAGCAGAGTATACCAGACATAAGGAATCTTGCATTTCTCTCCAGTGGTTCCTCTGACAAGGGAAGCCTGACTTTGGAGAATGTTTGAGGCGGGGTTCTAGATATTACACCTTAAATAAAGCCAGCAGTGTGAATTTTTCAAAGACCCATTGTATTTTGGTTTATGTTGCATTAGGAAAAGATGGCATTCAGATCGGGATTTGATAATTTTGCTATAGGATAAAAACTGTGCTCCAAGTCTCCAAGTTAAAAAATATTAGCAAATAAAAGAATAACTTGGGGCATTGACTAGATTTAGAAATAAGTTGTGTTAAGATCTAGTTGTGAGCAGTAGCCTTCAGCCTGAGGAAGGAAAGAAGACTTGAGAGATAAGGACTGCGTAGTATCACATATCTGAAGGGCAGGCATGTAGAAGCCTGAGTAGAGGTCACCCGCTGTGAGTTACCTGGAAGACATTTCTTCTCATTATTCTAAACAGGGTGCAGAGATGAAATGGGCTCTTGTTGTGAGTTCTCTGTCACTCAGGAGACTGGAAAGCCATGGCCACAAGGTATGGCTGTACAGTTACATCATTTGATTGTTGTGTCCGGTTACCTGGCCCAACTCGGGCTGAAATCTAGCCAGTGCCACAGCAGTATATCATAGATTCTAGCACTGGTTGTCAGGACAGGAGTGATTTCATAGGAGCTTAAGAAGCCTGGGGACTAGTAGGTTAGAAGGATCAGGTAAGGAATCAGCTCAATGAGTGCTAACTTCCAGTGGTGCTTCCTCCATGTTAGCCTGGGGTCACAGCTGCCGTTAATTAAAGCAAGAGACTAAGGGGAAGGAAATCCAAGGGGAGAGATTGCACTTGGCAAGGAGAAAAGTTTGCACGCACACTTCAGTGTGCTGATGCCTTGGAAGGCCTCTCTAGCTCTGCACCCAGCAATGTCCTGTGACGTAGCCACAGGAGATGATGCCACAGGAGATGATGCCACAGGAGATGATGCCACAGGAATCTTTTTTTTTTTTTTTTAAGATAGGGTCTCATTGCATGGCTGTATGCCTGGAACTTGCTCCGGAGACCAGGCTGGCCTCGAACTCACAGAGATCCACCTGCCTCTGCCTCCTGAGTGCTGGGATTAAAAGCTTCCATGCTTGATCTTGATGAAATTCCTAAAAACAGAGCAGGAGCCCCGCTAGCCCTGAGGCACAGTCAGTACCTGTCATGTCTTCTTCCTTCCAGACAAAACGTCAAAACAGCATGGAGAGAAATATTGAGACTTACGCATTTTTATAAATAGGAAATATTTTTAAGCAATCATCTTTTCACCTTGAAATACACACATTTTGAAAGCTTAATTTTGTGTTGTATGTCTACATGTAATACAGGAAGAAAAAAATGTTTTGTTTTTTTTTTACTTTGCAAGAACTAAACTTGGCTCGAATGCTGAGTGAATGGTCGTTTGGGAAGTTGTCCCTAGTGTGTCCAGGCTGACAGTTGAAGTACCGTAGTATCCTAGAGAGGAGCTGGGATTTCTAAAGGACCAGATTTTGCCCTCTGGCCTGGTTGGTCATCAGCTCACTTGCTGATGGAATGTTCTCGTTTTCCATTCTCACTTACCAGACTATTCTGCTATGCTGCCAACTGCAGGCAACTCAATTCTTTTTAGGGAAAAGGGCACCTCAGTTACTGGAGATGTGTTCCTGGAAGTGAACTTTGGGGATGGAGGGGGTGAGGTGCTGCACCTGAGAGGCATGGGCCTCCCTAGGCATCACTCCTGTGGCCACGGGAGACAGCCAGGCCACAGACAAACACCTGAGGCACAGCTCTCAGCTCGGAAGAGCTCTGGAGGGGAACATTCCAAAACTGGACTATAGATGTGAGGAGAGAGAGTCGGTTGTCACAGGTGCTGGCAGGAGCTAGGTCATCAGGGTCAGTGAGCAGCCTGACCTTTGATCCCAGCACTCGGGAAGCAGAGGCAGGTGGTTCTCTGTGAGTTCAAGGCCAGGCTGGTCTACATGGAGAGTTCCAGAACAGCCAGGGCTATTACAGAGAGACCCTGCCTCAAAAAAACAAAAACAAAAACAAAAATCTACGTGATTCCAGTTTTAATTTTAGAACTCTCTTTACCTAGTTTGTCAGTCATATCACAATATAGTAATTTTTTTAATTAAGCACAGAACCTCATCCTGCCCCTTCCTCTGCCCTCCTTTTGTGATTTCCGGTTTGTCATTCAGTCTGTGGCTCAGCCAGGATACCTTGGTGACTCTCTCTGTGTGGCAGTCTGCTTTCACGCCACTTTTCCATACTGTATGGTCCAGGTACCTCACCAGCTGAAAGGAATGTTGCAGCTGCTGAGACATTGCCAGTACCACATATTGCCACAAATTCTCACAGGATCCCCCTGGAAAAGGACCCCTCTCTAAGGAGAGGGCATAAAAAATGGCAATAATGACAGCCTGAAGGAAGATGATTCTGTTTTAAGATTGTAATCACGGTGTGTGTGTGTGTGTGTGTGTGTGTGTGTGTGTGTGTGTGTGTGTGTGAGAGAGAGAGAGAGAGAGAGAGAGAGAGACAGAGAGAGACAGAGAGAGACAGAGAGAGAGACAGAGAGAGACAGAGAGAGAGACAGAGAGACAGAGAGAGAGAGACAGGGAGAGACAGAGAGAGAGATTATAAGTATGTGAATGTGTACATGTGTATGTGTGTGTGTGATTATAAGCGTGTGTGCATGTCCATGTAAATGTGTGTGAGGATGTGTTTGTGAATGTGTACATGTGTGAGTATTGTATGAGTGTGTGAGGATGTGTGTGTGTGTGTGTGTGTGTGTGTGTGTGTGTGTGTGTGTGTGCATGCACACGCACACATAGCACTCATGTAGAGGTCACAGGATGACTTTCAGGAGTCAGTTCTTTTCTACCATATGGATCCCAGGGATCAAACTCAGTTCATCAGGCTTGGCAGCAAGTGCCCTCCCGGCAGAGCCATCTCGCCAGCCCCAGGAAGAGGATCGTTACACAAGAAAGCAGAAGAAATGCAATTATACAGCTCCGACACACAGTTAGGCATAGTGGTGCATGGCTAACATCTCAGCTAGAGAAAGCTGAGGGGAGAGGATCATGCAAGTTAGAGACCAATGTGACCACGTAGCGAGACTTCATCTCTAAAACAAGTATATGTGAAAACATAGTACTGCCTCCTGAAAAATCTTGGTCTCTTTCCTCTTTTCCTCTTTTCCTCCTTCCATCCTACCTCTTTCTCTCTGTCACACAGGGCTTACGGTGTAGCCTGCAACCAGACTGTGTAGACTAGACTGCCCTTGAACTCACAGCCTTCCTCTGCACCCCAAGTGTTAAAAATAGGCATCCGCCACCACACCCAGGAAACCTCCCTGAATGGTATATGTTCTGTCTGGGAAGTCAAATGGATTTGATTATAGGCAACATGCAGTCCTCTGAGGGCTGTTATTTATTGGCTGAAATGTTTGAAATGAGTCTTATTTTACCTTCCACTGTTTTTGGACCATGACAGTTTTCAGGAATCAAAAGATGACAATATCTACATGGCAAAGTTCCACTTGTAGCAGTGGGACCGTATCTTTCTTATTCAGCATTGTATCCTTGGAACAACTGGGGATAGTAGGTGTTGAGTAAATATTTGTTGAATGAGTCATCAAATGAATGAATGAATCTGTATGCCTAAAAAATTCTCAATGTAATTAAAGAATCACACAGTCTAAGCCTCTCTTTGGGGTCAAACTATATTCCTTCTTCTAAACATGTATCAGAGCCTCTGGAAGTAATCAGTCCTCAGTCACAAAATCTTGTCTGACACTATGAAACATAATATTTCATATGTAGATATAGTCTTAGAACAAAAAATTAAAGGATTTTGATGAAAACAAAGGTTTTTCACTATCTTTCAGTATTAACTTTACAGCTGTAGTTTGCATCCCTATGAAAAGTAAGGATAAATGATTGTGAAATAACAATGTTCTTAACAAAGAGGTGTTTTTATGGTGAAGGAAAAGCTTGCTAAATACATGAACATCTCTCTCAGGGTGCTGGCTAGTTTTATGTCAACTTGATACAAGCTGCGGTCATCTAGGGGAGGAAACCTCAATTGAGAAAATGCCTCCAGATGATCAGGCTGTAGGCAGACAAGCCTGTAGGGTATTTTCTTAATTAGTGATAGAGGTGCATAGGGCCATCCCTGGACGGGTGGACCTGGTTCTATAAGAAATCAGGCTGAGCAAGCCATGAGGAACAAGCCCATAAGCAGCACCCCTCCATGGCCTCTGCATCAGCTCCTGCTTCCAGGTTCCTGCCCTGTTTGAGTTCCCGTCCTGATTTTCTTCAGTGATGAACAGCGATGTGGAAGTGTAAGCCAAACAAACCCTTTCCTCCCCAAGATGCTACTGCTGTGTTTCATCCCAGAAATAGTACCACTAAGACATTCAGGATGCCTAGAGAAATGGTCCTTCGGACTAGCCACTCATGTTGCCCTGCACATTCCACACACATTCAGACTTAGGAGAATAAAGCAGGCTGCTTTGAGCCATCCCATTAAAGCCACATTCAGGAAATCTGCTCCTGATTCATGTGTAATAAATAACTGTAAATCTTCCAGCTTGGAAAATAAATGTAGAACAGGAATTCAGAGAACAAAAGAAATGTGTATTTAGTTTGTCATGTACCAAAGGTATCTTTTTAAAAAAATGTTTTTCTCAGGGAAGTCTTCTGGGAAAGGGGTCAATTGTTTTTCTCTTCACTTCCCCACATCTTGGCAAGAAAAGGAGTGCTCTTCAAGCCAGCATCCATCCTCCTCAGTTTTCCAATTAAAGCGAAAAGCACGATGTAGCCACTTGGGACAGGCAGAGACAATTTCACAAAAGATCATCTTGGCCTTAAACTTCAAAGAGCCAGTGTATGATTTGAAGGATATACTTCAATAATTGAATTGGGGAGGATGAAACAGATTGATTGTAGGGTTATTGTTTTTGAAACTGAGTGATATTTATATGAGAATTTCTTAAACTGATTTCTCCATTTTTTGTGTGTATGTTTGAAATTTTCCCCACATACAAAATGACAAGAAGCTGAAAATGATGCCCTCCTGTTTTCTGAGATTGGTGTATACAGCAGATGCATGGAACATGGAATCAGAAACCCATTTCCTATGTGCAGGGTGCAGTCCTAACAATATAGTAATAGTGTGACCTCCTGTTAGTTACCACAGGTCTTTAAACCTGTCTTAACATTTGAACAGGGGAAGCAACGCCCAGCTTACTCATTTTGCAGGTGTGTCGGCCAGTTTTATGTCAACTTGACATAAATCTGGGACGAGGGAACCTCAAAGAGAAAATACTTCCATCCGGGGCTTGTGGGCAAACCTATGGCACATTTCCATGATTAGACATTGATGTGGGAAGGCCTCGTTCACTGTGGGTGGTGTCACCACTGAGCAGGTGGTCCTGGGCTGTATAAGAAAGCAGGCTGAGCAAGCCGTGCAGAGCAAGCCAGTGAGCAGCATGCTTCATGGCCTTTGCATCAGTTCCTGCCTCCAGCACGGACTTCCCTTCATGAAAGACTATAATCCATAAGGTGAAGTAAATCCTTTTCTCCCCAGGTTGGCCTTTTGGTCATGGTGTTTATCACAGTAGACCGAGACAGTGAGTGTTATGAGGATAAATGAATGAATGAATGAATGTTTATATAAGTACTATGTAACCTATAAAATTGCACAAACCCATAAAACAAGGTAATTTTAATTGACTTGTAAACCAGAATTCTTTATGCTCTATTTTCCCCAAATTTACACTTAAATAAAGCTGTTCCAAGCATAAGCAAATTCATATTGTGTGGCTAGTTTCATGTCAACTCAATACAAGCTGAAGTTATTTTGGAAAAAGGAAGTTCAATTGAGGAAATGCCCCCACCAGATTGGCCTGTGGGTAAGCCTCTGGTGCATTTCCTTGATTGATGTAGGAGGGCCCAGCTCACTGTGGGCGGTGCCACCCATGGGCAGGTGGTCCTGGATGGTATAAGTACGCAGGTTGAGCAAGCCGTGAGGAGCAAGCCAGTAAGCAGCAGCTCTCTGTTTGACCTAAAACAATGGTATAGAAGGATTTCAGTTGTTAAGGACATAAACCCACGCAGAATGCAAAAGTGAGGAGATGATCATCGTCTGGAGTTAGTTGGCATTTAGGTAAAATCTTCTCTCTTTAGATCTGATGGAAGGGGCAAGCACTAAATAAATGCAAATACTTCGAAGGCTCTTGTGTATAATGGTAATATTTATATGGACCTTTTGTGACTAAGCTTAAACTTGATCTATTACTAATGACAAGTTTTTGTTTGTTAGTTTACTGAGACAGAGCCTCACTATATAGTCCTGGCTGACCTGGAATTCACTATGTAAACCAAGATGGTCTTGAACTTGCATATTGCATAGATCTTTCTGCCTCTGCCTCTTCAGTCCTGGAATAACTAGACATCTGTCTTATTAATCTATGACTATAATAAAAGTTACATCCACAAATGCCTTTAATTTTTGAAAGTGAGCATGGGGGGAGGGAGAGCATTGGCAAGCACGTACCGCAGCACAAGTGTGGGAGTCGGAAGGCAGATTGGGAAGTCAGTTCTCGCCTTCCAGCTCGTTAAGACGGGGTCTCTAGTGTTTCCATCACTGCCACAAACTCCAGCTGACCTGTGAGTTTTGAGTGATTCCCATCCCTGCCTCCCATCTTGAAATGCAGAGATCACAAATTGTACAATTTAAGCTTTGAAATCAGGTTTCTGTGGTGAGATTTTATTTGTGCTCTGATAAATAAAGCTTACTTGGCGATCAGAGGAAAAAGTCAGTCACTATATTAAACATAGAAGTCAGGCAGTGGTAGCACATGCCTTTAATCCCAGTGCTAGTTAACCATAGAGGTCTGGAGGTCTGTTCAGACAGACAGGAAGTGGTAGAGCTGGGCAGAGAGAGGAAGTGAGATGGCAGAGCACAGAAAGGATACAGACATGAGTATACAGGAAGTACCTCTCTTGGGCTGAGGATTTCCTAGCGGTAAGAATGTGGCTGGCTTCTTTCTGCTTCTCTGATCTCTCAGTTTTCACCCCAATATCCCCAGCCCCATAAATGCTTTAAAAAGCACATTTCTCTACAGGTTAGGGTTTGGTTTTGTTTGTGCAAATGACATGAGAATTTATCTAATTTTGCTCCTCACCCTAAAGTCACAAAAGGGATCCCATTTATATTACATTTGTTTTTCCATTTTTCATTATTGCCAAGCTATTTCTTATTTATCTTTTAGTGATTATAAAATGGACTTAAGAAGGCCTGTGGGTTTCCATTATACAGTCAGATTTTAAAACTAATCATCTCACAGGGGAAGTGTTGTGAACATCGATGCAGATCCCGATCGCCGTAGTCCTCACAGTTGACCCATCACAGGGAAGAGAGCATGGACCCGGTCCACTCACGGTGTTTGCTTGTCCTTGAACAAACAAGATGTCCAGAAGAAACTCTCAGAGATGCCGTGAGTCTCAACACAGAAAACAGTCTTTTCAGTGATAGCCACATGGAATCAGAAAGGCTCCATGTGTGAGGTCTAAACCATGCCCTCGGGAAAGGATTGGGCAGTCCCCCGGCCGAAGAGTTGACTCCAGCTCAGCCGGCTCCTGTGTCTCATCTCCCACCTTGTTCACCACTCCATTTACCGTCTTCTCCATCAACTCCTCAGACCAATTGCGATTATTTCCGAGCACACAATGTCAGCTTTGCCGACTGCCTCGGTTCCATTTGATGTTTTTGGAACTACCGGGACCGTGTTTGGTTTCTTTTTAAAGGCAAGCAGTTTTCTAAAGCTTAAAATATTTCCATTTTGAAAGCAAAAAGACTCTTTCTTTAGTCCGTGATGAATATTTGAGTAGTGTTAAATTTATCATTCTGGCAGTACTCACATTGTACTTGTCATTAATTGTGACTCATCAAAGAATGTTTTGCTGGTGAGTCCGTGGGTAGCAGATGGTTCTGTTTAGGGGAATGGAGGCAGCAGACTCTGAGGCCCGAGGAGAGAGACTTCTTACATCATCACTAGAGGCTCATGTGTGAGAAAGCACAGAAATGGGGTGGGGGCAGGGCAAGACTGGGCTTCTCTGGAGGTCAACAAGGCTCTTAGGTTTGGATTATGGGTAGGTGGGTTGACGTCAGTGTTGCTGACATGTCAGGTGTGAGGCGAAATGAAGCAATGGCCAGAAGAGGTACACAGTGGAAAACCAGAATGTGTCTGTTTCTATGGAACCCATCATCCTGGTAACTATAGTGACAGAGACCACCACACAGGAGAGAGGGACTGCTCCAGCAATGGTGGTATCAATAGGAACTCCGAGGTCTGCAGTACTCCCTCCTTAAAGAAGCCTCACCTCAGAAGTGGGAGAAATGGCCGCGCCCTTCTCTTCTTTTTCCTCCTTCCTCTTTTTCTTTTCTCTCTCTCCCTCCTTCCTCCCTCCTTCCCCCTCCCTGCTTTCCGGGTGGTAATGCTTCCACCCCTCCTGAATTCTGTTTTCCTGCCCTTTAAACAGCGGCCCATGCACGGCACGTGAAGTACAGCACTCAGGCATGAGTGAGCCTGCAGGACTAGTCTACACCATTCTGACATTTGCGTTTTACCCATCAATCCAGTCACGTGAATGGCTTTTCTGAGAGTCTGCATCCTAGTATGGACACACATGCATCATTCTTTGGCAAGACGTTTAGCGAGTTGTTGATTTTCTATTAAGAAAAGAGGGCCATACTTGTGTCATTAACAGAGATAGGAGAAACCTGAAAGGCAAAATTAAAATTCTCTCAGGTATACTTCACAAATAATCACAAATGGTTTTGTAGATGTCATGTGCTTGGCCTTTCCAGACCTCGGTGTCTTCAGCTGTAGAACAGACTCCCAACCATGCGTAGTTTCTGGAGCTAGAGGAGAACGAGATGAGCTGAGACAAGCCCAGAGGGTCTCTGTTAGAAAGGAGGAGAGGAGGCAGGATGTGATGACGTGCTTGCCAAAACTAAGAAACTCGGGGGGGAGCGCCTAGGAATTAAAGACACATGAGCACTGGATTAGTAATTAGGTGTTATGTTTTGTTGTTGCCTTTGTTTATGGTGTGAGAGACCCACTCAAGGCCTTGAGAATGTGCTTCATGACGGAGGCATAAACCCTGCCAAGAAGAGACTGTGGAAAAAGCCATTTTTAGGAGCACAGTGTTCATGCCAAGTGGTGGTACTGCACGCCTTTAATCTCGGGAGGCTGAGGCAGGTGGATCTCTGTGAGTTCGAGGCCAGCCTGGTCTACAGAGTGAGTTCCAGGACAGCCTAAGTTATCTAGTGAGATCGTGTCTGGTGGGGGTGGGGAGTATATTTATTTCATTTTGCGGTGTCTTAGTTAGGGTTTGTGATGAAACTATTACCAAAGCAACTTGGGGAAGAAAGATTTATTTGGCTTACACTTCCACATCACAGTTCATCATCAAAGGAAGTCAGGACAGGAACTCAAGCAGGGCAGGAACCTGGAGGCAGGACCTGAAGCAGAGGCCATGGAAGAGTGCTGCTTACTGGCTTGCTGCTCATGGTTTCCTTGGCCTTCCTTTCTTATAGAACCCAGGACCACCAGCCCACAATGGGCTGGACCCTTCCCCATCGGTCACTAATTAAGAAAAAGCCTTGCAGGCTTGCCCACAGCCTGATCTTAAGGAGGCATTTTCTCAAGCGAGGCTTCCTCCTCTGATGACTCTAGTCTGTGTCAGGTTGACATAAAACTAGTTAGCTCAGGAAGTTATATGACTGTGAAGCATGGAAAGGAAACCCAAGCTCATACAATGGAGTAACCTTGACCCCAGTGGAGAGAAGGGAGGATTTCAGTGCAGAACGTGGGGTTGAACATGAGCTTCTCATTCTCTGACCACCTCGCCAGAATGACCAGATACTGCATTTTCACATCGCTAGACGTCTGAGGTTTTTGTGGAATATGCACTTTACAAATTACAAACTATCACATGAGTCATCTTCTGAAGAGAGAGCCATTTACTACCCTTAAAAGACTGTCTCTCGTTATTAGAGATAAAAGGATAAATAAAGGAAGTGGCAATAATTCTTCACTTCTGCAGAATTAGAAGATAGAGATGGAATTAGAAAAATGGGAGGTACAGTGCATCCGTGTTGCAGAGACTAAGGCCTAAGCTTTAAGTTGTATAAACAATGGTAAGCTCTAGGGCCAGCAGATGACTCAGGTAATAATGCATGACGACCTGAATTTGAATCATTCACACCCACATCAAAAGCTAGATATTAGAGAGAGGCAAGAGGCTCCCTGGCCACCTGAGACCCTTTCTTAAGACATAAGGAGGAGAGCGATCAAGTCATGCAATGTCAGCCCCTGGCCTCCACCTGCTTGTGTGTACACATACACCCTTACACACATGTTCATATACACAAACATGTACACATATATGCCACACAGGCACAAATTAAAATAGATTCATCAAAATACATTTTTTTTTTGGTTTTTTTTTTTTTTTAGACAGGGTTTCTCTGTGTAGCTTTGCACCTTTCCTGGAACTCACTCTGTAGACCATGCTGGCCTTGAACTCACAGAGATCTGCCTGCCTCTGCCTCCGGAGTGCTGGGATTAAAGGCGTGCGCCACTACTGCCCGGCTCAAAATACATTTTTTAAACACTAGTTGGCTCTTAGTGAACATTAGTCACCCCCTCCTTGCTTGTTCCTTTTCTGAAACTCGTGAACCCACAATTTCTAGCCTTTTGGACAGACACACACACATAAGGAAAGGGCCATGTGGCATCTTTTATAGACAAAAACGATCTAAGCTGGGCATGGTGGCTCGTGCCTCTACTTCCAACACTCGGGAGGCAGAAAAGTTTTTGCAAATTCAAAGCCAGCCTGCTCTATATAGGGATTTCTCGGCTACAGAGTGATTGACCCTGTCTTTAAAAAAAATTTTTTTTATTCATTTTGCTTGATGATCCTGGGTGTTTGTTCCAAAGCAGAGGTGGAGGCACATGGATATAGGCGGTTACGTTTGGGAGATGGTTTTGGCACATGACCCGGGAGCTGCACCAGAATCTTTTAAGATTTCTCTCTTCTGTCTATTTTATCTTGTTGAGTAGATGTTTATAAGATGTTGAAAACTTTGGAACCCCAATAAAAGATGTTATATCATGTGTATTTTATTTAAATTTTAATCAATTAGATTTTAATTTTAATATTTTTTAACATCTTCCTACAAAAGACAATTTGAAGGAAGTCTGAAGGAAAATTCTTGCTTCCCTTGTGGTGAGCTTTCATATGGGAACTGATTTATGCCTTTGATGCTTGAAGGGACTTAAGGGGGGAAAATGTGTCTGGATTAAAACATTAAAAATAGAACCATAAATTCCAAGATTAAGTCCCTTGAGTTCCTTGACATTTGAAGTAATTTCCCCAAAGTAACTTCCTTTGTAAAAGCTCATAAATTTCTGAGAAAGTTCCCTGGAAGTGTAGTGGTTAGAATAAATTTATGAGAAATAAAACCTTATCTACTCTAGAGATTATTGTGTCAATAAAAAAATAGGATTAGATAAAAGCAAGCATTAGTTGGAAAATGGATCTATTCTAAGCGTGATGAAGTCATATTCAAATTAGTCTGTAAAGTAGTGAAGACATGCCCTTCACATCCAGGGCCGGCTGAGTGCAGCCACGGATAATTTTCTAAATGATCCCGTTTGCGTGTATTTAGCATTACATCTTTGACTTATCCATAGCTGAACCCCAAAAGGATTCCCAATCCCCCCATTTGAAATACTGAAAACTGGTTCCTTTGGACCACCATGCCTAGAAGGAACTAGTCTCTGAAACTGTTGACTTATTCTTGATTTTAATCAGAGTAGGGACATGTAGAAGAGTCATTGTTCCTTTATTGGAAAATGTATCTCCCTCAGAGACAGATTACTCATGAAAATGTGTTAGGAGTTTGTGTATTAGCCAAACATGGTGGTGTAGGCCAGAAGACTGAGGCAGGAGGGTTGAAACAAGTCTGAGGTAGCAAAAGCCTGCCTCAAAAATAAGGAAGTGTGTTTGACTAAGTTCATTCAGGTATGAAAACTGATGACACACATCACACACACACACACACACACACACACACACACACACACACACACACACACACACACCAAAAAAGGTCCTTTTTCACACAGCAGGTCATCTCTTTTCTCTCTAACACTATTCATGCTTACAAACCAGACTTTCAGATACTCACTGTTGAAACCTACAAGATCAACAAGAAGTCCCTCATAGTAACTGGATCTCCATTGGCTGTCTTTTCTTGGTCAAATGCTGAGTATTTTTGGTTTGTGATGATAACTTCATTTCAAGCCTGAGAGAGCAGTTGACCTGCCCTTGGTCTAATCATACCTAACAGCTGCCAAAACTATTTCACATCCAGGGAGAAGAGTGTCCCTGGAGAGGGGACATAGAGCCATGCATGTTTCTTTCAAGATGTCTCTTTGGCTACCACAACAAGAAATATTCTCCCAATCGTGGTGGGAGGAGGGTGTAGTTGACATTTTTATTACATCTCTATGCACAAAAGAGGGCCAGTGTTAAAGAGCTGAGACTTTGAGGGGGAAAAAAATCTTATTTAATTTGCATCTGCAGGGCACCTAAAGCTGAGGAAAATTTTGATTTAGTTTTGCTTTTGCAAAAATATGCTAAGAGCAAGCATATATTCATGTGTGTAGTAGAACACCATTGCTTTTGCTAAGATCTGGAATCCAAAGAGGCCTGGTTTACAGCAGAGGGATGTAAGAACAGGAGATGGCATTTAGATAATAATTATACTAGCTTCCACTTTCTGGCTACTTACTGTGTGAAATGCTTGCCTTATAATCTAGTGCACAGAAGCCCTCAGTAAGCAGCAATTATAGGAAGAGAGCTGTATGCTCTAAAAACATCTTGTATGATTTACTTCATTTAATCTCACATGGAGGTGCTTGTCTGATGTCACACAGCTAAGCATGACACCAGTGGTACAAACTAACTATCCTAACACCCCCACCCCCATTCCAAAGCCTGCATGTTAAGTTCACGTGTGCTCACAGCTGTGACTACAATTACTATAACTACAGTTACAGTACACAGACATTCATGCAGGCAAAATACTCATACAGATTTTTTAAAAATTAATTTAATAAAACCATGGAGGAACTTCAGCTCACTGTCTCTTCGAGTTAGCAATTGCTTCAGACCGTCTCATTGCACTGTTCTTCATGTCAGAGTCACTCAACGGTGTACTCACTTGAACTGGACACTCCCTCAACCTCACCCTGTTGTCACAAAGGTATGCCAATTCATCTAGGATATCTTAGGACATCTTAAGTTACGTCGTCCTCAGAAAGCCTCCCCGAATATTTTCTCTGAAACTATACACACCCAACTGCCTTTTCCTTTATTCACTATTTCAATAGTTATTATTCTCCTTCCACGATCTCTCACCTTATTTTCATTTCACCATATACTTTAGAATAGGTGATGCCTAAACAACTTGGTCTCCTAGCCAGTTTGTCCAGCTTTCTTTGTACTACACTTTTGAGTACAAAGAAAGATGTACTCTTGAGAGATGAAGACTTTGTCTCTCCATTGAGATGGGTACTCACTGTAATGAATAGCCTAAGGGAATGCCAGAGATGCCCTGCAAGAGACCTAACCTAGCCCACAGAAGGAAAGCATCTGAGATCTGTTTAGCCAGGGTTTAAGAATGGCCAGGTTCATTAACAGGGCTTGAGTGGGTAAACAATGGGTGAACAGACCCAAAAAGGAGGGAATGAGCCAATTGCACAAATATCTGTTCCCAAGAAAGTTCTATGAGTGGGAATGCCTGTCGTTTAGAAGACAGAAGCGGGAAGATCACAGAAGTCCAGGCTAGTCTGATCTGCATAGCAAGTTCCAGGCCAACTTGGGATATATAGTGTGAAACCATCTAAAAAGGGCAGGCAGTGGATGGGGGGAGGCTGGGGAGGTGGCTCAGTCAGTACAGTGCTTGCTGCACAAACATGACCTGTGTGTAAAAGTGAGGCACAGTGCATCTGGGATTCCATTTCTGGGGAGGTGGAGACAAGCAGATCCCTGGATATAGGTATACCGTATACCTTTATTTGGTATATAAAGGTAGCTCATTGGCGGGCCAGCCTAGCTGGATTTGTGAGCTCTGGGTTTGTGAGAGACCTTGTCTCAAAAATAAGGTAGAGAGCAATTGAAAAAACACCCAGTGAGTGGCCTCTGGCCTCCAGGCATGGACACATATGTTCATGCGCACCCACATGCACATATGTGTGTACACATATACACACAAGCATGAACTTAGAGATGAATGTTTTGAGGACTTATAGGAAAGAAATTCAACTACTTGGAAAAAATCGAAAAAGTGGATCATCCTGGATAACATAGCAAGAGCCTGTCTCCAAAAAAAAAAAAAAAAGACTTTATGGCTTTATGGGGGGCAGGGAGTCACCTTTCTCTTAGGCTTAGGCCCCATAGGATGGTGGTAATAGTCTCTTTAAGGGCCTGGAATGTCCTCTCTCATCCCTCATTAGACAAGGCTATTTCCAGAAAAGGTAGATGTGGCAAGTGCCGAGCTATATAGAAGGGATCGCTAGAAAAATGAATGTTAAGTGAAATGTCATAGCAGTTGTTCCGAGGTGGCAAACCAGGATGAGTCAGCCCCTTCCCCTACACACACCATCACCTACACATTTGGGGATGGTGTCAGTGCGCAGAAAGAGCAGCCCCATCTACCCCTGTTGAATCATCTTATGCCTCCTCCTGACGTCACTCATCCAACACCCCCACTTCTCATTGGCCCTCTCAGTCTGTATGTTAGGGGGAGGGAAGCACATAGAGGCCACTGGATAGTCTGGGGTCTGTAAATATATAACCAGAGTCTCTGTCTCATGGCACCTCCTGGCCAGGGACAGGAGCAAGTACACGGAAGAGCTTGGGATCTGCTTCCACCGACACTCCCGCAGAGACTTCCAGCTTTGGGTAATTTACAGGCAGAGGCGTCTGGCCCAAAACACACTGGATCGCAGCCTTGTGGATCCATGCCAGTCCCCAGGGACGGCCAGCAAGCAGAAAGGAACGCAAAGGTCACAAACTGAGTCGCCCTTTTCTTGATGATATTTCACTGATTCTAGGCACTGACAGGGAACAACAGAGTAGCTTGTCTTGATGTCACCCCCACCCCCAACCCCACCCCACTCCTCTCTGCCACATTTCCTCTTAATGACCATTCTACCCAGGTAGCCCAGAATTTTTCCATAGGATAAAAGCTTCAGCAAGTCATCTAGCGTCTGTGAGTTATATAAGGAAGCGGGAGAGTAGCGAGGTGGTCCCTGCGGTAAAGTTCTGTGGTGAGCAAGCATGGGGACCCGAGTTCGGATCCCCTGCACTCACATCAAAAGCTGGAGAGGCAGAGAAAAGAGAAAGCCTAGGATTCACTGGCCCGCCAGTCTAGCTCAGTCAGTGACTCCAGGTTCAGTGAGAAACCCTATCTCAAAAGATGAAGAGGAGGACAATTGAGGATGTCACCTAGTGTCACCTCTGGGCTCCACACTCATGTGCCTTCATGCACATGCACCCTGAGGCACACACGTGAACAATACACACATATACTACATACTAACAATGATAATAAACAATAGTAATTATCATAAATTAAAATAGGAAGAGCATATGTTCCACTGGTCTCTGGATTTTTTTTTTTTTTTGGTCTATGACTGTAAAAATCATAGAAGAGTTCAGAATACCTTTTGAAGGGTTCAAATGTGATGAATACCTTTATTACTAGGATTTCACTATTCACACACCTAGGTGCAAATAGCACCCATGGAGCTAACAAATGAAAAGTATAATGTAGAGCACCTGCTAAGTGCTCTATTTACACAAAGAGTGTGAATTATAGCTGTGGTGAAAGGTTGCCATTTGTGAGGAGAGAGGGTGTGGGGGCGGAAGCCATAGGGCAAAGGATCTGCAGGCTTGATAAACAATGCAGCCTGTGGAAGTCCACCCCTGAGGCCCACGTTGACAGCAGGAGCATGTAAGACTGGGAATTCCCCACGTGGGTTTTCCTGGTGACATCTGACCAAAATCCCTTCTCTTCATTAAATGTTTGGTTATAGTACAGGAGTGACACTTTTCTCTTTAATTCTGCTCCCCCCCCAACCCCCCATGACCTTACTCTACCACCAAGGGTTGGGCTATGCTTGAAAGATGGCTTCTTGGTTTTTAAAAAACTTAATTTAGCTCATTATCCTGAAGTTCAAGTGTGAAGACCTCATGCTGCTGCTGTATGTTTGGTGGGAAAGCCTACAGAGGATGGGTATGCATCAAAGGAGGTGCACTCTATGAGAAACTGAAGGTAGGTGTCTTAGTCGGTGTCCTATTGCTGTGAAGAGGTTCCAGGACCACGGCAACTCTTAGAAAGGAAAGCATTTAATTGGGACTGGCTTACAGGTTCGGAGGTTTAGTCCATGGTCATCATGGAGGAGAGCGTGGTAGCATGCAGACAGACATGGTACCAGAGGAGCTGAGAGCTCTACATCCAGATCTGCAGGCAGGAAGAGAGACAGACAGACAGACAGACAGACAGACAGACAGACAGACAGACAGACAGACAGACACTGGGCCTGGCTTGAGCATTTGAAACCTTAAAGCCCACCCCCAGGGTCACACTTCCTCCAGCAAGGACATGCCTTCTAATAGTTCCACACCCTGGCTACCAAGCATCCAAATCTGTGAACCTATAGGGGCCATTCTTTTTTTTTTTTTTAAAGATTTATTTATTATGTATACAGAAGAGGGCGCCAGATCTCATTACAGATGGTTGTGAGCCACCATGTGGGTGCTGGGAATTGAACTCAGGACCTCTGGAGGAGCAGTTGGTGCTCTTAACCTCTGAGCCATCTCTCCAGCCCTAGGGGCCATTCTTATTCAAACAACCACATTCCACACCCCCTGGCCCTCATAGGCTTGTAGCCATATCCTAATGCAAAACTGTATTCAGTCCAACTTCCACAGTCCCCATAGTCTATAACAGTTTCAACACTTTTTAAAAGTCTAAAATGCAAAGTCTCTTCTGAGATTCATGGCAATCTCTTAACTGTAACCCCCTGTAAAATCAAAATCAAAAAGCATAGCACATACTTTCAACATACAATGGCACAGGATATACATTACCATTCCAAAGGGGAGGAAAGGGAGCGTAGTGAGGAAACACTGGACCAAAGCAAACTCCAAACTCTGCATCTCCTTGTCAGATGTCAAAGCACTCTTCAGATCTCCAACTCCTTTCAGCTTTGTTGACTACAACACACTTCTTTCTCTTGGGCTCGTTCCACTCCCTGTTAGCAGCTCTCTTTGGCGGGTATCCCATGACTTTGGCATCTCCAACATCTTGTGGTCTCCAAGGCAATCCAGGCTTCACCTTCACAGCTTCATGCAATGGCCTCTCTGGGCCTCCATTCAGGAACACCCCTGACACATGCCTGACCTGAGTAGCTTTCCTTAGCCATGGAAGATTTCATAAACCCTTTCTTGTATCCAGGACTCTAAAGCCAGAACCACATGGTCAAATCTTCCAAGTTCTTCTGCTTGCTGGGGCTAGAACATGGCTCCCTTGTTCAAATAGTTTTCACCAACTTTCTGTTTTTAATGCTTTCTTTTACTGCTTAAGCTTGGCTATCCTAGAGCTCAATCTGTAGACCAGGCCAGCCTCAGACTCAGAGATCTACCTGCCTCTGCCTTCTGAGTGCTGTAATTAAAGCACCATGCCTAGCCATTTCTTTAATTCCTTTTCCCAAGTTAGATGGGTGGGGTCTTGCCCTGAGGTCACCACTCCCTTTATCCCATTTAGCATCAGGCTTTTCTTTAAACTTTTTTTAAAGATTTTATTCAATTTTATTTTATGTGCATTTGGTGTTTTTACTGCATTCATTTCTATGTGAGGGTGTTGGATCCCCTGGAACTGTAGTTACAGGAAGTTGTAAGCTGCCATGTAGGTGTTGGGAATTGAACCCAGGTTCTCTGGAAAAGCAGCCAGTGCTCTTAACTGCTGAGCCATCTCTCCAGCCCCTTCTTTAAACATTTTATCTCTTTGAACATAGGACTTAACTATTCTACTTCGTGGTGCCCCTTTCCTCCTCAAACTGTACATTTTGTATTTTTCCTTGCTCGGCTTGCTCCTTTTCATTCTAGGTCTGCCTAAGACTGACTACTAATGACAATGTGACACAGTCAATACTAGATTGTTTTGAAATCTTCTCTGCCAACACTGTTAATCCAAAACTCTTCAATTTATCCTCAGGCATATATTTTGGACAAAAGCAGAAGTCAGCCACATTCTTCACCAAAATATCCAACAAGGCCACACATCCTAATAGTGCCACTCCCTGGTGGCCAAGCATACAAATCTGAGCCTATTCTTATTCAAACCACCACATTAGGCTTACCCACTGTATTCACACAGTGGCAGATGGGTGTGCTTCCACAGGGAATGCCAAAGAAGCAGCCAGGAAGGTTTCTGTGAGGTGTGGTCCTTCCTCAAGTTCTGTCTGGCAGGTTCTGTGCAGTTAGGCTTCCTTAGGAAAGCCCTGGGCCTCCTTATCATTATAGCAAGACCATGTGGTTGTGTCTGCCTAGCTCCTTCCTCACTCAGGCCTGTCAGGGAAGGCCCTGGGCTGTGGTTTCAAATGTCAGAGCCCTTGGGGACAGCTAAGAGCATCTTCCCCTCAAAGTCTAAAACAAAGTTGCTGGTAGAGAAGAAAATCATTCTTAGAAAACTGCCGAACGAAGGACCCACAGCAGGAGGGCAGAGACCCTTTCTAGTTGTACAGCGTCTCAAGCCCAGCTTTCGCCTTTCTCTGCTGTGAATTTTTTTTCCTTTATTCTAATTTCTGTTGACTTACAGTTATCCTTAAGGTACAAAACTATTCTGCCTCCATCCCTATTCTCTGGCTCACTTCCCTTCCTAGGTGAACTATCCTAATAATAGCCAAGCCATCCTCCAGGAGCCCCTGACAAGCTACAGCAAGCTGGCCACATGTACAACTAACTGCACATGTCCCACCAGCCATCTCAGCTAAAGAGGGACCCAAATCAGACGCTGCAGGCTCCCTTTCTTTTCATGTGGCACTTTCTCGATCCTGGGAAACAATAATGCTCATCCCCGAAAGCCAGTGTGCATTGCCAAAGCTCTGTCGCAAACCCTCTGCATGATGGCTCCCAAACTCTCCAGAACTCAGCAGTGCCCCCAGGGAAAGGGACTGCTGAGGTGCTGGCTGGTTTGCAATACCTGGATAAGGAGATTGCATTCCCTCCTTGCTGACGGAGTTATGCAGGGTAATTACATCGGTACCCCTGTGTGACACTGGGCGGAATCTCATTAAAATGGTATAAGAGAAAATTGGGTTGTGGTAGAGAATAATCATTTCATTAGAGCTGAACTGTAATCCATACACCAGAACGCTGGCCTGAGTATAGGTGCCAGGGTTGCTCTGTCTTCCTGATAACAGTGCATGTGGGATGTATATTTAGTGTGGCATTTGCTTATGTGGGGCACGGTGACAAGTCAGTATGAGGCTGCTCCAGATTCTCCCCCCTGGTGAGGAGGTTGATGGCTGTGCAGAGAAGGGTTGCTGCTTGATTAGGACCCATCCTGGGAAAGCAGCATCGCCACCTTTGATAAGGACCTCTGGCAGTTTCACCACACAGCAGTTTGGAAGCACACAGGTACATGTATAGACCAGAGCCCAAGAGGAGGTGCTCCGTGGAATCCGTTTAGTATGGTCTCCATCCAAGATGGGAGACAGGCCTGGGCAAAGCAGATGTCATGGGCTGTCATTCCTTTATTTTCAAAGGGGTGGCAGGCATATGCCTTCAGCCACGCACCACAATAGAGAAGAGTCATTCTGAACACTTTGCTCATACAGCCCAATCATCAGAAGCACAGAGAGGTGATAGCGTCTCCTGGCATTTCACTGTTGGAGGTGCTTTAACACATTATCTCATCTGGTAGATGGGAATTCAGAAACCTGTTTTTAATTATCCAGAGCATGAACTGTTTACTATTTGAGTATAAGAGCACTGTAAATGATTTTAGGTATAAAGTATTTTTACTCTTAAAAAAAAAATCTCACGGGGGCTGGAGAGATGGCTCAGAGGTTAAGAGCACTGACTGCTCTTCCAGAGGTCCTGAGTTCAATTCCCAGCACCCATCTGGTGGCTCACAACCATCTGTAATGAGATCTGGTGCCCTCTTCTGGCCTGCTGTCATATATGCTGTATACATAATAAAAAAATAAAATCTTAAAAAAAAAATCTCACACTGGCCAATAAGATGTTTTAATAGGTAAAGGCACTTGCCATGTAAGTAAGTCTAGGACCTGAGTTCAATCCCAGAACCCACATAAGGGTGGAAGGAGAGAATTCACAAAGTTGTCCTTTAAATTCCATCTGTGGGCTGTGGCATGCAGGCACGCATGCATGCACATACCATAAGACAAACAAAAATATCATGCCATGCATAGAGCATTTAGAAACTAAGGGAAAAAAACTTTTGACCTAACTTTCGCACCTTAGTATGCTGATGTTTGACTTTTTTTTCTTCTAGTTTTCTTCATGCAGTCTTACATGTTACCAGAATACCCCCTACTTTTAAAGTGCCATCAACTTCTGTTTATATGAAGGACATTATATCAAGATATATGTTTGTATGTATGTATGCATGTATGTCCCCGTTTTAAAAGTCAATCGCACTTTGCCTGTAATCAAAGTACTGAAATGATGGAGAGAGAAGCCTTTGGCTGTTACACACTTAGGCTTCTCTCTCAGCCTTCTGAGCATCTGGAGGTTGCTCTAAGATGTCCACCTGTACCCAGTAGTTGGTTTTCTCTTCACCATCTCAATCTGCCACATCCTAGGCCGTGCTCACACTGGGCTTGGGTTTATCCAGTGAACACTTGACCTTGGTCTGTGTCATTTAGATAAAACTATCATTTAGAGGCTTAACTGATAATGCTCTTAATTTGACTCTGCCCAAAGGAGTAACTGCATCTGTATTCAAGTATGCCTGCCTCGGCTGAGAGGTGTGTGGAATCAGCATCTCTAAGAACCTGGCACCAACTTTTTTTTTAATTACATTTCTTGTGTGTGTGTGTGTGTGTGTGTGTGTGTCTCGTCAGGCTTGGTAGCAAGCGCTTTTACCCACTGAGCCTCTCTCCTGGCCCTGGTCACATTGTGTTCCCTCCCTCACCTCTCTCACCCACCCCCAAGTCTAGAAGCACGTCTTTCACACGTGGCTGCCCTAGCCCTGGAAGAGGAGAGACCCCCCCCTAGGCATGGAGCCTGCATTTGTAGCCAGAGCCTGCCGGGAACAGTATAGAAGTCCCTAGCCTTCCTGTTTACTATGAAGGAAAAGGGACACAGCTGGACACAGCTGAAAACACTAAGGGATGCTTGTGTTGGGCAGCACATCCATCATGATGACCAGTAAAGTCCAAAGCGCCTGGCTACCTAGCAAGTGTTTCTCCTAAGCCTTGGAGCCTAGGGAGCATACAAATACCTTCTCTTTTCTCTTCCAGCCTCTCTTTTTTTTTAAAGTAAGCATAGCTCCCTGGAGTGCACTTACTCTCCCGATATGTACACAGGCAGGACGTGAGAGACCACTTCCATCTGTAATGGATGCCTTGTGTCCAAGGTATTTTCCTGAGCACTGTGCTATTCATCCTAGGACTTGTAATGCATGATTAATGTGTGTTTAAATAGTCATTGCCTAATCGGACTGCTTCACCTTAGGGATGCTAGTGAGTACACAAAGCAGACTTACTCAAAAACACCATCACATGTGCACAGCCATCTGACAGTTCCAGTGGTGTGCAAATAATGAGCCGCCGCCGCCGCCGAGGTGCAGATGCGCCCGTGCAGGCCTATGTGTTCCACTGAGCTGCAGACAGCATTCCGAGACCCCATTCTGGAAGCACCTTAAGTCTCTTATGTGAGCATCCACCTGCAAGGCTCCGTGAGGACTGGCTGTTCATCTGACCTGAAGGGAGCTTTCAGTCTAGTGGGAATAATGAGAGCTAAAGGTGCCTGGAGACTGGGTTAGAAAAGAGAGGGGAAATCCAGGCGACTGAGGAAGGGGGCTCGGGTGAACCCTGAGTGTAAGTGGGAGGGAGGAAAAGGGGGAGCTAAGGAGCTTGCAGTTACCCTGGGGATGTCATGAAGCTTTGCAAGGGGGACAGCATCCACACAGACCACCCAAGTGGCACGCTTAGATGCCTGTGACAATCCTTGTGTGAGCCCTGCTGAGCTCTCTGCCTGTGGGTAGGTGAAGCTCTGACTCCCATGTGCTACTGCTTCTGGCCTGGCTGGCTGCAAAGCAAAGTGTCCCATGAAAAGGTCCCAAAATTCTAGATTTTTACCCACCCACCCGCAGTGTGATTTGAGCCAAGAGACTAAGGTAGCAGACTGTGGACATTCTTAGCATTTCCCCCCTCATCCGCTGTTTGCAGCCTACTGGGTCCCTTAGAAGATCTGCCTGTGACTCATGGAACCTGAACCTTTAAAGTGGGTCATGCCTAAAAACCGAATGAGAACTTTCGCTCTACAGGATGTTAGTTGGGGGACAGTATAGGCCTGTCCTTTTCCGAGACGTCTTAGAGCTGGTTGCATATAAATCTTCCCTAAAAATGGGAGCCTAGCTTGGAGACACCTATATGGAGAATATTGCTTTATATGTGTATCTATATATACTTTGAAAAAAAAATCCCCCTTCCTTCTGGAAACTGCTTTAGAAGTTACACTTGTAATTGCTACATGATTCAGCCACCAAGTTACTGAAATGTTCCCCTCAAGGAGTGTTTGACATTCAGTGGAAATTTTAATATAATGGAGTGAACATGTCAGAAATCCAAACCGATTTTTAACTCTTTGGCTTGTTCATATTTGAAAGGATAGCTTCTGGTAGGACTTTTTTCTTTCCCCTCTATGGCTTAAAAATAAGGGTGAGTGGCAGAGACTAGCACTGATGCCCCTCAGGGCCTCTTCTGATGAATCCTAACACATTTCTCAGGCAGCAGCCCGCTACACATATAGTTTCAGCCCCTTACCCCGGTTGACTTTGGGAAATGTCTTATAACACAGTGATGAGGTATTCGGGTCTGTAGTTAGCCAGCTCAGCCACTTACTGGGAAAACCAACCATCGTTTCTATTCCTTCTCACCCATCAAGTAGTCCTGACGAAAGCACCTGGCGCGTAAGGATGTTGTAACAGTTAAGTAACACGGCACAGCGCTGGATGCGTAGTTATACTCACCAGTAAGGGATTAGCTCTTCTTCCCTCCCACCCCTCTTGAGCATGTCCACCTGGGGAAGGAGAAGCCCAAGGAGAGAGAGCTATTTTATAAATGGTAGCACAACCATGTGTTTGTTAGCTGTTGCCTTCTAGGGTAGAAAGTTGTATATACTGGGAGAGTTTTAGACAGGGAAGGGCTTGATACGTGTTAATTTGAGTGTATTTCAGCTGCCTCTGCCTCAGTCATTAGTGAAATCGACTTTAGGAAAAGCAAAGCCTTTCCCAGGGCTCCATGCTCTCTCTTAATGTGCAACTGTGCTCCCTTTCCAAGTGGCCATCCTCCCTCCTCTGATTGTCGGCCTCGGCCAGTGATGTAAATTACTCGTTCCCTCCTCCATCTTTTTCCCTCGTTCTTCTGTGTGGTGGTGGTGGTGGTGTTTCCTGGAGGGGGTGTTTTTTTGAGACCTGGTTTCTCTGCGTAGTCTTGGCTGTCATGGAACTCTCTCTGTTTAGGAACCAGGCTAGCCTTGAACTCAGAAATCCATCTGCCTGCCTCTGCCTCCCAAGTGCTGGGATGAAAAACATGGGCCACCACATCCAGCTTTCTTTCTGTTTTTAACAGCTCTCCATTCCTTGAAATTTTCTTTTTCTTTTTTTTTTTTAAGATTTATTTATTTATTATGTATACAGCATGTATGACCAGAATAGGGCACCAGATCTCATTACAGATGGTTGTGAGCCACCATGTGGTTGCTGGGAATTGAACTCAGGACCTCTGGAAGAGCAGCCAGTGCTCTTAACCTCTGAGCCATTTCTCCAGCCCCCCCTTGAAATTTTCTTAAAGCCAGTGTCTTAGTTAAGATTTCTATTGCTGTGAAGAGACACCAATGACCACAGCAACTCTTATAAAGGAAAACATTTCATTGGGGCTGGCTTACAGTTTCAAGGTTTAGTCCATTGTCATCATGGCAAGAGCATGGTGCTGTGCAGGCAGACATGGTGCTGGAGAGGTAGCTGGAAGTTCTACACCTTGATCTGTAGGCAGCAGAAAGTGCACTGGCTTGAGCTTCTAAGACCTCAAAGCCTACCCACTAATGACTCACCTCCTCCAACAAGGCCACAACCTACTCCAACAAAGCCACACCTCCTCCAACAAGGCCACACCTCCTCCGACAAGGCCACGCCTACTCCAACAAAGCCACACCTCCTCCGACAAGGCCACACCTTCTCCAACAAGGCCACACCTACTCCAATAAAGCCATACTATCTACAAATAGTGCCACTCCCTATGGGCTTGTGGGGACCATTTTTTCTTTTCAGACTACCACTGCCAGGGATCACAAACACTATGCTTTTAAAATCAAACTTAGAGCTAAGTGTGATGGCACACGTCTTTAACCCCAGCACTGGAGGCAGAGGCAGGTGGATCTGTGTGAATTTGTAGCCAGCTTGGTTTCATAGTGAGACCATGTCTTTAAAAATAAAAATTCGTTAAAATAAATTTAGAATTCCAAGTGGATTTTTCGTTTGTAAATTGTTTTTTCTATAAACAATTTACCATGCATAAACCATATAGGAAGACAGTTTCAAATGTCAGATTTTTGTCTAACTTCAGTTGACCAGAGTGAAATGGAGATCACAGTTTCTGAATATGTGGAGTTGGAAACAAAGTATACATGGAAAGATTTTTAATCCATGCACAGGTTTTTGTAATCTTCCAAAAGTATGCTTCTTAACTAGTATTCTTTACATACATTCTTAGATCCAGTGTAAATATCCACCAGCCAGACCTAGGTAATGTTAGCTAAAAGTAAACCATTTAAGATTTCATGCTTTTAAGGTTGTCAGAAAATGAAACCAGTTACTTAAATATAAGTATTTGTTAAGTCACATCCTACTTGGTTTTAACTGTCAACTTGACACAGCCTGGAATCACCTGAGAAGAGATACAATTGGAAGGTTGCCCAGATCAGACTGGCCTATGGGCACATCTGGGGGGGATTGTCTTGATTACTGATTGATGTAGGAGGGCCCAGCCTACTTTGGGCAGCATCATTCCCCAGGCAGGTGGTCTTGGACTGTATTAAAAAGCTAGCTGAGCATGAATGATCTAGCAAGCCAGCAAGCAGCATTCCTCTGTGGTTTCTGCTTCAAGTGCCTGCTTGAGTTCCTGCCCTGACTTCCTTTAGTGATGGACCATGACCTGGAAGTAGAAGGTGTAATAAACCTCCCCCGCCCCCAAGTTGCTTTTGGTCATGGTGTTTGTCATAGCAACATAAGGTAAGTTAGAATAAGTAATAACTTTAAATGGAGTTACTTCTACAGGTGTAAGAAGGGTTTCTTTTCCCATTGGACCAAATTCAGGGAATGTCAAAGCTTGTCCATTTCTAGCTTATAAGTAAACAGAGAGGAGTGGGTTAGTGTTTGAAACTGTGTTACTCAAGGTTTAAAGACGGAATTGCCTGCAGGACTTCCAACATAGCTGCCTTAATTAACTTTAGTAAACGAATTAACCAAGCCAGCATTCGGAGAGTCTATCTTTAAAATGAGCTTGGGGTATTTGAGGAACGGACAGGATGCTGTGAGACTGCATTGGAGGAGGAGGGGGTTGAGAGAGCGAGATGAAGTCTGAGATCACGTCTGTCTGTAGATCTCCTCAAGCCACCGGCCACACTTAGCAGGACTCTCCCTTTACACCCCTCCCTTCAGCCAGTTCACCCCCAAAGCCTCCTCTCCTGAGCACGTAGCACGATCCAGCTTCCTCTTCTAGTATGCCCAGACCTCTTCGTCATGATTCTAAAGCAGTTTACATTACTATATTAGACGTGCCACAGAGGCTGCGTGTTGGGGTGAAAACAGTGAACAGCGACTCTGAACCTGTCCCCATCTGAAAAATGGAGACACACAGAGATGATGTGTATAATAAAATGCCTGGCACACACAGCTCAGATTCTGCCAGCTTTAGGCATGCTTTCCTTCCTGTATGATTTCCACATGTGTGTGAATTCCTCAGTGTGACAGGAGAAATGGTTAGATCTAGGCCCTTACACTCATGCTGCACATGAGGACACACGCACTCGATACTGAGAGGAGGCAGACACCCCGGAGGCACTGCTCTATGAGGCCACCCTGGTCATAAGGGGCAGAATAGATACACAGTCATATCTCCAGCAGTCACAAGCTTTGTATTTACGAAAGAGAACAGTGTGGGCAAGGTACTTGCAGCCAAGCCTGATGGCCTGAGTTCAATCCCCAGGACCATGCGGTGGAAGGAGGACAGAGCTGTTTACATTAATACCTTATTAATGACCTGCACGTGGGTGTCATGGCACACATGCATGCACACACATATAAATAAATGTAATAAAGAAAACTTAAAAAAAAAAAACAGCCTGGTATGGTAGTATACACCTGCAATTACTGGGGTGTGGAAACAGGAGGGTCAGGAGTTCAAGGTCATCCTCAACTACATCCCAGGCCAGCCTGGGCTACCTGAAGCCCTCTCTGAAAAAGCCACTAGTAATAATAATAATGGTGATGAAGAGAACTAGAGCGTTGAAAGAGTAGAGGAAGAGAGTCAGTCAGAGGAAGGGTGACCTTGGGAAAGATATCGAAGAGGCAGGCGGAAGCTTTGCTGTCTGCAGTGACCCACCCGACTGTCAGTGTCATGAGAAGTCATCATTGCGCAGTTCAGCACACTCAAAGTGCAAGCCTGTGCTGTGGATCCACCACGTTCTGTGGTTCTCCTGTTAGCTTATCCACAGTGAGTCGAGAGTGTGAACATGGCAGCCATTAAAATGCGCAGGTATCCAGCGTCCACCCATTTGTAAGCATGTTCCCATGCAATAGGCAAAAGCAATGTCCTTATTCTTTTAACTAGTCGGTAGTAGAAACCACCCCCTCCATTTACAGCTGACTGTGGCTTTGGCATTTGTTTAATACACTTTCTAGTTCTTTGTATTTGGCGGGAAAAAGCATTTCTCCAATGACATCCGGCATTTTAGCCAAGACAGCTTCTACTTTCTGTAATGACCGAGTCTTTCGTGTTGAAACCAGCTTCCCCACCAATGACGATAATTACTAATAAGATATTAAAAGGCCCTCACACAGGTCCATCTCGCACCTCTGGGGTTTAATAGAACGCAGGCAGAAACTGAAGTTGGGTCTGTCTTTGAAGAAAGAGGTGGCAGGGCTCAGTTTCCCTTTTGTGGCTACTGGCTTAAAGACAGACCCTATCTGGTGTCATTATAGGGAATCCAGTTTCTGTCAAACCCATAGAGGCCAAGCGTAGGGACAAGTGTAACAGCTGAGAAGTGGAGGGAAATCCTGCGGGGATGAGGTGGCAGAGGACCCTCGAGGCCTATGTGTGAATCCTGCCCGGATCCCTAAGCTGACCCCGATACATACTTGAGGCAAGCTCCACCTCAGCTGTATGAAGAATTTAAATATCAATGGAGTGAATGCACACATACATGAAACCATTAAATAACACAAGGCCACATTCAGTGCCAAAAGGACCTTTAGACATAGTACATGCCAGGAATTAAGTCAAGATATATATTTAGTGACTACTAAAATAGCAAGAGAAAATAGTCCTGGCCCTTAAGGCCTTTATAGAGTTTAAGAGCTCAAATAGTGACCTAGAACAAAACAGGATATTGCAAATGGCAGAATAATATACAAATAAAGGAAAAATAATTCTGGCAAGAGTCAGTATTACTTTGCCTAAGTGTTTGTGTTTGGCTGTAATTTGAACAAATAGAATCAGAAGAGAATATTCCAGGCATGTCCAAAGGTGTAGAAATGGGAAATTAGGGAGATCATTTTGATAATATCAAGAATCAGCTTTCTTTAAAGCAATGAGTGTCTGGCTGCTTGGGATTGGGAAGGGAAGTGACCAATGGGACATGGCATTGAAAAATGAGGGCATGTTGCCAGGCAGCGATGGCGCACACCTTTAATCCCAGCACTTAGGAGGCAGAGGCAGGCGGATCTCTGAGTTCAAGGCCAGCCTGGTCTACAGGGGAAGTCAGGGCTACACAGAGAAACCCTGTCTTGAAAAACAAAATGAGGAGGAGGAGGAAATAAAGGAAAGAGAGGGAGGGAGGGGAAAATGTCAATCATGGAGAAGGAAGAGGAAGGAGAAAGAAAAGAAAGAAGGAAAGAGGCAACAATGCTACTCAGCAGAGAAAAACAATGAAAGCATGAAATTTGCGGGCAAATGGATGGAACTAGAAAATATCATCCTGAGTGAGGTAACCCAAAACCAGAAAGACAGTTATGGTATGTACTCACTCATTGGTGGATTCTAGATATAAAATAAAGAACAATCAGACCACAACCCATAGAACCATGGAGGCTATATATATAGCATGGAGGTCCCTAGGACGACTGTGGCTTATAATAAATTTCAGTTTTACTCAATTATTGAAAAAAAATAGCCAAATGAATGGAAACATATGAACTATGAACCAAAGGCTGAGGGGCCCCCAGCTGGATCAGGCCCTCTGAATAGGTGAGACAGTTGATTGGCTTGATCAGTTTGGGAGGCAACTAGGCAGTGGGACCAAGTCCTGTGCTCATTGCATGAGTTGGCTGTTTGAAACCTGGAACTTATGCAGGGACACTTGGCTCAGTCTGGGAGGAAGGGACTGGACCTCCCTGGACTGAGTCTACCAAATTGATCACAGTCCTCGGGGGAGGACTTGTCCTGAAGGAGGTGGGAATGGAGGGTGGGCTGGGGGTAAGGGGAGGGGGTGGGAGGGGGGAGAATAGGGGAACCCATGGCTGATATGTAGAACTGAATGGTATTGTAAAATAAAAACAAACAAACAAACAAACAAAAAAAAACCTAGGACCTCACATATGCTAGGCACACACTCTAGCATTCAGTTATATCCCCAGCCCAATTCTTAATATTTTGGTACTCTCTTTTATGGAGCACTGTTATTCATAAATATATGCTGTATGTCTTCATTAATGCCTAATTACTCATGACTAATTTAAACTTAAATACACACACACATACATATATAGAGTCACTGAAAGTAGAAAATACTTCATTTCATTATAAATAGTTAAGATGTACTAACTAATCCTGGTCCCCTCTGCCCCATTGTTCCAGATGAGTAAAGTATTTGACGGGGGAGCGCATTTCAGATTTGCAACAAAAATGTTTTCTAAAGCAAAGCCGCTCCATTAAGCAAGCCTAAATTTAGATTGTCAAAGCCCCATGGACTCTGGAAAGCAAGTTGTTGGGTCTCATAAGGAGTCTTAAGCCACTGCAGTTGGAAGCGCCCTTGTCTCAGTGGGAGCCTTTGTACTAGATTGCTGTCTGGGAGGGAGGGGTGTTTGTCTGGAGACTCCGGTCCTAAGGCTGTCAGTTCAGATTTTAGTTGAAATTCCATATTCTTGACCTTTACACACTCTAAAATCACGAATTCCGAGCAGCTATTATTTGTAAAACTCAATCAGTGAATAAATATATGTGAACACATTTCCCAGTGTCCCTTAGCTAATAAAAACGTAAATGAATTGGGAGGAATTCAGCTTAAAAGTGAAAACAAATGTCTGAGCACGGGCAATTCTCTTTAATGTACTTCTTTTTGCTGTTCTGTGTGGAGACAGATTCTCACTGCCTGTGGAGCCCTGTCAGGCCTTGACCTTCACGCTCCTGCCTCCGTCCTGAGTGCTGGGATTCAGCTGTGCACCACCACCCCTGGCTTTTTAATCCAGCCCCTGACTACCAGTCCTAAGGTGGAAGCCCTTTTTACATAGCTCCTGGTGGGCTGGCTCCCCCTGGTGGACTGGCCCCTCGGAGGCATGGCTTCCTGCACAGAGTTCTCTTTAGTATGGAACTTATCACTAACCCATAGAAGGTTATCGCTGAGAAGACTCCAGCTCAGTTCCAATCCTGTTTGTCACTCTGGGAAAAGGGAACTTAGAATTGTATTTGTTAGATCTAATTCATTACATTCGTATGTGTGTGTGTGTGTGTGTGTGTGTGTGTGTGTGTGTGTTACTCAGAATCAGACCCAGGGTGTCGCACGAATCCTAAATGGTCTTATAATAAAAACCCAGAGCCGGATATTGGGGTAAATGCTGAAAGATCAGAGGACACAAACCGCAGCCTCTTCTCACCTCTCCAGCTCCTCAGCCGATCCTGTCTGTCTCCAGGAATCCTCAGACTGAATGCCTGAGTCCTCAGCCGAAAGGCTCTCTAGTTCCTATCTCCTCACGCCTTATAGGCCTTTCTCTGCCCAGCCATCTCACTTCCTATCTCAGCCTTCCCAACGCTGGGATTAATGGTGTGTATGCTTCCAGAATACTGAGGTTAGAGGTGTGGGCCACCACTGCCTGGCTCTGTTCCTCTCCTAGACAGGATCAATCTCATGTAGCCCAGTGTGGCCTTGAACTCACAGAAATCCAGACAGATCTCTGCCTCCTAAGTGCTAGGATTAAAGGTGTGTGCCACCACTGCCTGACCTCTGTGTTTAATCCAGTGGCTTCTTCTGTTCTCTGATCTTCAGGCATTCAGTCTGAGGATTCCTGGAGACTGACAGGATCAGCTGAGGAGCTGGCGAGGTGAGAAGGGGCCGTGGCTTGTTTCCTCTGATCTTCCAGCATTAACCCCAATATCTGGCTCTGGGTTTTTACTATAAGACCATTTAGGATTTGTGCAATACCAGGGCCTTGTAAATGCTGGGTAAGCACTCTTCCACTGAGCTACAATTTAATTTACTACATTAAAAAAAAATGAGCTGGACATGGTGGCGCACATCTTTAATCCCAGCACTTGGGAAGCAGAAGCAGGAGGATCTCTGTGAGTTTGAGGCCAGCCTGGTCTACATAGTAAGTTCCAGGCCAACCAGAGCTCTATAGTGAGACCTTACTCTGCTCTACAGAGATGTCTAGGTCTTTATTTATATAAACATGGTTTCTATGCTTCAATAATTAGCTACAATATTAGTAACTTCAAGAAGGAAATGTATTCTAGCAAACACTTTTCAAAGATAGGGCTTGGCAAAAAATAAATAAGTCAATGATCTAAGAAATCTTAATTGTTTCCTTAATTAAGTCAGTATTCAATGACCCATTCATCAAAGTCTTTGTGCTAATGCTCAATTTAAAGGCAGTTTCTCAACCTGTTCTCCCAGCCTCCTTGCAGAGATGAAATCATTCTCCATTCCTGATTTTTCTGTAACTCCTCTTCTCAGTAAATACTTTATATTCTGCTGCCTATATTCTTTATCCATACTACTCATAGCCTCGTTGAAAGAATTCTACTGTCTATAATTCACACAAATCCATACAAGTAACTTCCCTGCTTAAATCCTTCCACCGTTACCGTCACTTGCAATACAATGATCACAGCCCACATCACCCTCCACCACCTCACCTTTCTCTACCCCTCCAAAATGATCTGCCATAGACCTTGCTGCCCCATAACATTTAGCTTAAACTCTTAGAATGTGTCCTGCTCTTGAGGTATGGTTCCCTGGGCTGTTCATCCACTCTTAAGCCAACAGATCCCTGTGCCCCCTCAGTGCTCAGCCTATGAATCACTTCCTTTGTGAGTTCTTTTAGGTAGCATCACCCCTCCTCCATAATCCTGCTATGGCAACTTCCATCCCCTGGCCTTTTTCCTCTGATCTCCAGGCAAGCTTTATTTATGAAAGCCCAGATAAAATATTACCACATTTGAGCACAAATAAAATATCACCACATTGATCCTCTACTCAATGGGAAATGAAGGGAATGGTGCCATCAGGCCTCATCTCTGGGTCTATCTGGCAGAAAGAATTCTTTCCTGGAGTCTGATGGTGTCTATGGTGCAGCCTGGATGCTGTGCCAGAATCAGTCTGTCCACTTGACATCTTACCGGTTTGAGGTCACTGCTTTTCTAAGCATCTTTGACACCTTAAAAAGAGCATGCCTGAGAACAACGTGGAAGATACTCCAGGAGAGGAACTTACTCCTAGAGCAACTCAGCGCTGTGTCTCTCTGCTAAGGCTTGTCTTGAGCTGATAACTGCCTTTGGCCCATACAGGCAGTGCTGAAGGTGAGCAAGATGTGCAGGTGTACAAGAAGAAAGTTAAGAACAACTCTTGGGTTGTGTGAGAGGATTGTGTATAGCTCCATGTTAATCTGCCTCCTTGGCTCCCCAGACTGGGAGATTCAGGACTGGTAATAGCTAATATCTATTCTCCATAACTTAAAATTTTTTGTTTGAAAAACATCTCCCCACCAGAAAAGCTGGGAAGATGGCCCTGCAGATAAAGGTATAAACTCCTTTCTCAGATGACCTCAGTTTGGTTACAGCATTCACATGGGAAAGAAGCTCACAGCCACCAATAACTCCAGCTCCAGGGGATCCAGCACCCTCTTCTGGCCTCCAGAAGCAACTGCCTTCACATGCACATACTCCACACAGTGTCGGTCTGTCTGTCTGTCTGTCTGTCTGTCTCTCTCTCTCTCTCTCTCACACACACACACACACACACTCACACACACACTTTTAAAAAGTAAGCAATTTGGCTTCAAATGCTACATATTTCTTAGTTTAAAAATCTTCAAACACTTTTGCCTGAATAACTGGGTTTTTTATTAGCTTTTGTTTGTTTGTTTGTTTTTTGAGACAGGGTTTCTCTGTGTAGCTTTGGAGCCCTCCTGGAACTCACTCTGTAGACCAGGCTGACCCCGAACTTGGAGAGATTCACCTGCCTCTGCCTCCCAAGTGCTGGGATTAAAGGCGTGCGCCACCACCGCCCGGCCACACCTGCCTTTTTAGTTAGCTTTTGAAGGCTTTCTCCACTTGTGTGATTGTGATGGTTAATACTGACTGTCAACTTGACAGGGTCTAGAATTCTAGAATCACCAAAGAGAATGTCTGTGAGGGAAATTTTAAATTACATCATTGAAGTGGGAAGGTAGGCCCTAAATATGGATGGTACCATTCCATGGCATGGGCTTCTAACCAAATAAGAGGAAGAATCAAGCTGAGTGCCAGCATTGGTCTCATCCGGGGATACAGTGTGCCCAGTTGCCTCATGCCCCCGCCACCATGCTTGCCTTTCCATGCTTCCGTTGTTGGCAGGTATGTTTGCCACAGAAAAGAGAAAAGAAACTAATACCGTACATTCACAGAGAAGCCCAGTGTCTTCCTGCCTCCAGCAAAAATGGTTCTCCAGTTGACATGGGTCAGTAGTGCTCGGGTCCAAAAGAGTGAACAAGTTCAGAAAAGACTTCAGTAAATGGCCGTATATGTATGGCTCTGTGATCAGAGACCCAGAGGACAGTAAAGCCAATTCAAGCTGCACGGACAGATGGAGCTATAGGTTGCTTCTGCGGGCCATATGAAGAACTATCAGGATTCACTATTTGAGATCAATGTGTGCCTTGGAACTCAGATTTGAGCCCCACATACTGGTTGTATACTCTTAGGTATTTCACTTTGCTGTGCCTCAGTTTCCCCCTTTATAAAGTGGAATTAATAGAAACCTCCCTTGGAAATAATGCTTACAGAATAATAATGCTTACAGAATGCTTTTAACACACTTGGCTCCTAAGAGAAGGTGGTGACAATTTAGGTTTTCTGGGATAAGTGACATGATGGACTTTGTTTCACCCACATGCCCCCAGTGACTGCTCGAGGAGAATATGTAAAAGGCCTGCTTTCTTGACTTAAAGCAAGACAACCAAAGGGCCCCCCAGGTCCAGGGCCAGGTCAGTGGAAGGGTTACACAGCAGCTAGCATTTCCCTTTGGTCCCTTGGTGTCCTTTCTGTTCCTTCCATGGACACTGATCCCAAAAATACTTCTCTCCTGCTAAACCCTGTCTCAGTCTCTTCCAAAGCAACCTGACCTGTGATGGCTAATGGTGCTGGGTTGTCACTGATCTCCTGTTGATCTGAGATGGTATGGCACTCAGACCCTGTGTACCTTGGCCAGGTGTCAGGAATATGCTTGAGAAAGTTGGATAAAACATCAGATAAAGGAGAAGTCCCAAGATACATGTGCAACTTGCCCATTAAGAGGCATTGGACGGATGGCGTGCGCCTTTGATCCAGCACTTGGGAGGCAGAGGCAGACAGATCTCTGTGAGTTCAAGGCCAGCCTGGTCTACAGAGTGAGTTCGAGGACAACCAGCGTGGTTACATGGAAAAGCCCTGTTTCAAAAAAACCAAAAAGAAAAAAAAAATGACATTTGACTATTTCCAGGAGCATCCTAACACCAGTCCACACGAGAGCCTGGGAGCACTGAAGTGGTTTTCCTGTTCCTCTGAAATAGCTTGGCTATAAAGTTTACATCAATATCATTAAGCAAATGTAGTCATTAGTCTTTTCCAATATTGAGCGTTTAATAACCTCTCAATGGCAAAGGCCCAGCTAGAGGCCTTTCTGGAAGCAGAACTGTTCTCCTTGCCTGTGTCTGGGCATTGGTGGCGTTAGGGGGTGGGCTTTGAGGTTTCAAAAACCCCACCTACCTCTCTCTCTCTCTCTCTCTCTCTCTCTCTCTGCCTGGGGATCAGGATGTAAAGCTCTCAGTGCCCTGTCTGCCCTGCTTGCTTCCTGGCATGATAATAATGGATTAACCCTCTAAAACTATAAGCAAGCCCCCAATTAAATGCTTTCTTTTGTAAGAGTTGCCTTGGCCATGGTGTCTTGGCACAACAGTAGAACAGTGACTGAGACACTGTGTTCATGTCAAGTTAAGTCAGACTTGGATTTGTACCGGGACAGCATCTCCCAAAACAGCCTTACCCCGGCTTGCCCTTTCTCTGTCCTTTCCTGTACTGAGTTTACCAGGTAATAGAGTTGAAGACCCTGGAGAAGTAGCTCGTCTAGAAAGATCAGCTATTGCCAATTAGCCTGGCCCGGTTCACTTATTAACTAATCAAAAAAATACTTCCCGAAGATCATGGACAAGGGCCTAGACTGTGACCTGTGCTGGCGGCACTCACTGGATGCCAGACTTCACGTCTCTCGGAGAAAGGTGAACACGAACACGATGAGGCCAGCAGCAGGACAGTGGTACACCGAGTGCCATGAGACCAAAGAGAAATTCCCTTCCCCAAGCCACTTTTGCCTGTGTCGAAACCCTGGATCCGTGTAACCTTGTGGTCACTTCAGAGCTTTGCTCCGGGAAGCCCTCAGAACCCAACAGTTGGGTGTTTCTCCTAATGGCTTCCAACCACTTTGTGGACTTGAAATAACGTAATCTTCAATTGGCAACACGAGGTGGCAGAGACCTTCAGCAGTGACATCTCAGCCAGGGTGGCTAGGCAGGCCTGAGCAGATCTGGGCCACGGAGTTTGTAAACTTGCTGGGCAGATGCACAGGTGTGACATGAATGTTCCAAGGACCTTGCTGGGCAGGGGATCGTGCACTCACCCCACTGCCCAGACCTAGCAAGAGGAACAGCCACACGTTTGCAGAACCAGGATCCTCTAGGTACTCTCTGCATCCCACTATGAAGGCTGGGCCATGGATATACCTGGAGCCCCGAAGACGGAGGCATCCTGCCCCCTCCTCTAGTGCATATTAGGAAATACATTTCCAGGCCCAAGAATTGTTTCTAGACCGAGAGACACCTCTTGTGCCTCGCACTGGATCCATCTGTCACACTGAAATGAGCATCCCTAGTAGGATAGGAGCTGCACATGACAGTGCTCCCTGCCTTAGGCCTACCTGAGAGGCAGTTTCTAGAATTGAGTAAATTTTAATTGTTCTTTCTGTTTTCTTTGAGCAATGGCCCTGAGGTTTTGTTTTTTGTTTCCAATTACATAACCTAGTAATAAATATCTTAAACATCTACATTGTTAAAGGCACTTTATCACCCTTAAAAAAAAATTAAGCCGGGCAGCGGCGGTATATGCCTTTAATCCCAGCACTCAAGAGGCAGAGCCAGGAGGATCTCTGTGAGTTCGAGGACAGCCTGGTCTACAGAGTGAGATCCTGGACAGGCACCAAAACTACACGGAGAAACCCTGTCTCGGGGGGAAAAAAAAATAGTCAAGCATGGTATCTCATGCCTGGAGCTGGAGGTAGGAGGATCAGGAGTTTGAGTCCAGCCTCTGCTACAAAGGGGATTTGAGACCAGCCTGGGCTACGTAAGACCCTATATCCAAAACAATTAATTAATTAAAATTAATTTTAAAACAAACTTTTTGAAGTCCTGTCTTAGGAGATGAACATAGAATATGATAACTGGCATCACCTAGGCTTTGGGCATGTTTGTGGATCCTCTCCAAGGAACCAGGTGGGGAAAGGAAAGGCTGGACATGATGCTAAGACATCAGTGTAACTGTGAAGCCTTGAGGAGTCCATCTCCATCCTCACCTAGAAACCAGAGTCCAAAGACCAGGACAAGTGTTCTGGAACAGACACCCTGCTACAGCAGAACTGGGTGAGAGGCAAGCCGGTCTTGTGCCTTGGGTTTGACGATACCTGCAGCCTGTGCTCTGACGGCCAGGGTCATAGCAAAAGTGTAATGAGTTAAATGGGGTTTTCACGCTCTGCATGCACATCCTCCGCACCCACATGCGTGCCAGTGACCTAAGCCAGTTCTCTGACCTGAGCAACGATTGCCAACAGGGCTTCTGCGGCATGAACCTGGCATATGAACCTACCCAGATGAGTGTGCCATGGTGAAAATCAACCCCAGCCCTTGACATTTTCATACAGAATGGTGATTGTGGAGGCAAAGGGGCTTCTGTGTTTATGAAGGATAGGTGATAGGTGAGAACAATGTCTAAAGGAACACCAGTCTTCTCTCCCTCTGAAGTCCTGATTTCCCTCCACACCAGACTTTCCACTCTGCCAGGAGCCACATGGACCCCATGGCAGCCTATGGAAAACAGTAGGTCCAGCAGATGGTCCTCACTGGTTCTCCCCTGGCTTCCTGGTGAACCAGCTGCTTATCTAGCTGCAGCCTCCGAAGTTCCTAGACAGAACTTTGTTGGTTAATAGCAAAGCAGAAAAAGTGAGCTCCTGAGTCCAGAGCTCAGCAAGAGTTCCCTGCTTCAAAGAAAATGGACAAGAGTATATGCCAAGGTTAGGATGTCCGTTAGGATGTCCGTGGCCCTGCTATCGGCATGTTCGGCCCTCAAACTCGCTTCGCCTCAGAAAGCTGGGCTGAGTGCAGTGTGGAACTACAGGGCAGAAAGCAGAACAGGCCCCAGGAATTGCCCCACTTTCTG
The DNA here is from genome assembly GCF_049852395.1 of Peromyscus maniculatus bairdii. Lineage (NCBI taxonomy): Eukaryota > Metazoa > Chordata > Mammalia > Rodentia > Cricetidae > Peromyscus > Peromyscus maniculatus. Next base: position 99,388,720 of record NC_134855.1, on the reverse strand, counting down.
CTCCACTGATTTGAGCCTGACCCTGAGAAGGTGAGCTGATGTGTTGGCTCCTCTGTGGCAATACCAAGCTTTCACACAGTGTGCGGGCCCGAACCCCAGACACGCAGGCCCTGACACTGACCAAGAATCCTCAATTGCAGAAAATTTCAATGTAAGCTGGAATGGTGGCCAGAAGCCGTCCCATCCCTGGTGCTGTCCTTCCCCAGCCAGGCCTTGTCCAGCTCTTCTTTTCCAGGAAGCCCCGTAGTCTGCGTGTGGCGTTTCCCATGCCTGGACTCTGGTACTTTGGAATCACAGGGCCCTCTTCTATAAACCCTCCATCTTGCCCCGCCTCCTCCCTCCATCTTGCCCCGCCTCCTCCTTCCATCTTACCCCACCTCTTCCCTGTATCCCCCCTCTGTAAGGTCCCATAAAGGTTCTCATTTAACCCCATGTGGCCCAGAATGGAGAAAGTCATGGTTATTCATCCTCATGAAGCCTCGTTTAGTTTGGACTTCAAATCTCCGTGCCTCTGAGCTTGGCAGGATTGAGCAAGGTTAATGATGGGGCTTTCTGCATGCTGCTCCCCCACCAGGGTGCACCATGCCTGATTCCATCCGGGATGGGTTAAAATGAAGTGCTCTCTCGCCCAAGGCTGTTTATTATGAGGCAGAAAATGCAATTAACCTTAAGTGGTTTGGGTCACTGGTCCAAGCTTGCTTTCTCCTCGCTACCTCTGTCCCCTTGCCAAAGAATAGTCAAAACAGAGACCCAGAATCCGGCATGGCACGGAGCAAAAACATAAATGTTCCCATCATTCTGTGCACCATGCAGAGAGAATGAATGCCTTCACTTACATGCACTGTTATTTTCAATATGTGTGTACTGTTAGATTCATTTTAAATGAGTGCTTAGTAAGTTACTATGACCCAGTAACGTCTTTGGGAAGAGAACAGCCTCCAAGTTTGGGGGGGGTGGGATAGGGGCTTGGGTGCTCTGCCTCCGCTTCCTTGTCCTGAAGATAAACAGACGCAGGCTGGGAGCTGTGACTAAATGATAATCACCTAGAGCACACTGCCTGTTTCTCCAGGGTAACCAGTGACACAGCGTTGGTCTCACACTTTCCCCAGGTTTCTGTGTGGTTGGAAATTAGCTTCAGCCTTTAAAACTCACGCTAGCTGTTCACAAGGCAGTGACTACCGTGGTGTGAATAGCGTTTGTAGAGGAAACCCCACCCCACCCCGCCAATGTCTTCTCCTCTTCTGTTCCACTGCTCTGAGGGAAGTGCTCGCTCGCTCGCTTGCTCGCATAGGGCATGCTGCAGACTGAGTTGAACACATTTTCTCCCCTCCCAGAGGACTCTAATTAGGAGTGTAAGCTCATATTCTGCAGCAGCAACAAGGAAGGAGTGGACAGACCCCGCCCCAAGAGACCATTGCTGCTGGGGGAGTCCTTCTAAAGACTTGGCTTGGGACCCACCAGCCAGCAGTCTCAGGAGGACTCCCAGTCTCTGTCCTGTTTCTGCGGGAGAGCAGAGTGCAGGATTAGGGCTGCTGCTTCAGGAATGTGCTGTAAGAGGGAGGGGGCACTGGCCAGCAGAAGGGGAGGGAGGGCACCTTCACATGGCTTCCTCCTTTAATTTGGCCATGCGGCACTCGTCTTTCAGCCTCTGCAAGAACAAACTCCTTAAGATACTTGCTGAAAGACTTCCCTGGCATCCTGCCCGAGTTCTTCCATAGTATAGGGTAAGCCGGCAGAGGAGAGGAGGTAAAGAATGAAACTTTCGTGAAAATCTTCATGATATACCTGTTGCTGGAGGAGGGCCAGGCCCTTCCGTGATTGCCCGTGGACCTGGCCATTTCACGGAGTAAGGTCTTTGGCTCTTAGAAGACATTGACAATTGGCTGCAAAGTTCCACATAAGCTTACCAAAGGGCATCTGAGCTGAGCTGCAGAGCAAGTTGGGACAGCTGCAGAGACACAGGGCTTGCAGGGCTCCAGGTGTCTAATGGTCCCCTGCAAATCGCTCTCCTCCTGGCTCAGGAAGGGTACCCAGGCAGGTCCGGGAAGTACAAGGTCTGTTGTATTTTATGTAACTTTTCAGCCAACCTACCTTCTCTTTATTGAGTAGTTTATTCAACAGATACTGTGAAGTCCTGCCCGTCTTGGGTAAGACGTTGTGCTAAGTTCTGGGGAAGGCCTGCTCAAAAGAAGCAGAGGAGAGAGAAACAGGGGAGAAGCCAGCAAGACAACTGAGTGCTGTGTCGTGAGGGATGTAACCAGGAAAGCGAGATGCAGAATTGGGGCAGCCAGCCGGTCTGTAGACCTTTGCAAGAGGAGCTCCAGGAATTGTGTTCCGGGCAGGAATGCAGAGACACAGAAGCAGAAGAGCATTAGCATGTTCAGGAGCAGAAAGGCTGTTGCCGGAGTGCAGGACAGAGAGTGATTTGGGATATGTTCGGAGAGAGGCAAGAGCTGGGCTCTGTAGGGCATCACAGACCCTGACCAGTCTTAGGACTTTATTCTGAGAATGTGGGAAGACACTGACTGTGTTAAGCAGACGTGAGTAGTGTAATTAAAGATCGCTGCCACATTGCTTGTAATAGATTAGGAACCGTTGTTTCCACGAGTGTGGACCTGGGTAAATAACATTAGGCTCATTGGACTGTATACAGTGGTTTAAAACTCTGAGACATAGCCATGTACACTACTATATAAGGATTTGCTAAATAGCTCCAGTAGAAGACAAAACAAAACAAACAAAAGCAAGGAGCAGTGTGTATAATTGTGGAGGTTTAAAATGAAGCTCGGGGGAAGAGCACTTGTGAGCCCCTGGATCCCGTACTGAGGGGAAATGTGTTATGTATTTTAAGGGCTAGCAAAATGGCTCAACAGATAAGAGGGTCTGACACCAAACCTGATTGGATAATCCGCGTTTCAGTCCTCGGGTTTATGTGATGGGAAGAGAGAACTGACTCCTGAAGGTTGTCTTCTGACCTCCACACATTCACCACGGTATGCACATAGACAGACAGACAGACAGACACACACACACACACACACACACACACACTATAAATATATATATATATATATATATATATTAAATACATATTTTTAGTTTTTTAATTTTTTAAAAGGTGACATCCATGTGTATAGATGGACCAATATATAGAGACTATTACTTAGCAATCTGTTTGCAGGCTGCCCCTAGGAAGACCATGGGGCCTAGGAGAGGATGGAAACTAACTTTGTAGCATAATCTTTTGTACATTTGAATAGCTTATCCTGTGCTTATCTTACTTATTCAGCAAACAAGACGTGATGTCTAAGAGAATGTCTAAGTTGTGATCACTCTGGTTGCTGGTAGAGAAGGATGAAGAGGGCGAGGGTGGGAAGAGAGTGTACTAGAAGGCGCAGGAAGCAGTCCACCTGCGAGACAGGTGTGGTTTGACCTATGGGATTGGCAATGGAGACGAAGAGCAGTGGATGAATTCGCGAGTTCTGGTATCTCTGTGGTGGGAAGCTATTGAGTTTCTCCCAGGTGCTCAGAGCCTCCAAATGCCAGAGACTGTGAAGCATCGCACTGTGGAAGACGGTTATGCGTGTACACTTCCTTTATATCCAAATGCAGTGCCTAAATCATTCTTACAAGTATTAAACCAAAATCAAAAGCAAGGCATGGCAGTGCTGGAGAATCTTGCTGCCCAGCCAGTCTGGCCAAGTCAATGAGCTTCAGATTCAGGGAGAGGAGCTCTAGGCTCGATGTGTGCACACATGCACTCGATACACAGATGCACTCACACACACACAATACATACATGCACACATACACGCACACGATACACACATGCACACACACACAATTCACCCTCAAGAGTTGCATACAAATACATATGTGCACATACGCATGCACATACCTCTTATAACACACACACACACACACACACACACACACACACACACACACACACACGTCAGCCCAAAGAGTATGCATTTCTCAATGGAGCTTGCTTTCTTTGCAGAGAGATGCCAAAGGCCAGTACCTGTTTGACCTCCTTTGCCACCACCTGAACCTACTTGAGAAAGACTACTTTGGGATTCGTTTTGTGGACCCAGATAAGCAGCGGGTAAGTCAAAATTCAAAGCAGAGATGGAGCACAGGGTTAGTTACTAGGCCTAAATCTTTGGTTGTATGTGACTCATATTCAAAGTTTAGCCTCAGGAGTCAGGAGCCAGCCAGACCCTGTAGTTGGCATCATCACATCAAATCATAGCACTGAGCCTGAAAGTCACTTGAACCAGAGTTCAGCTGAGGAAACCCGGCATTTCACAGATGTCAAAAAGGCAGCCTCAAGAGCTTAAGCAAATTGCCCATGGATGCCTACGAGAGGTGTAGCTGGTAGGCTAGTGCTGAGGTCATGGAGCCCGGTGCACAAAGGGGGCATCTCTTGCTTCCTCTCTAGTAAATGGGCTGACCTGCATTTCAGGCAATCTTGCCCTGGTTAGGTAGAGCCTTCCTGGGCAATGCCAGACTGGTCTAGGCAGGACAGAGTGAGCCAAACGGACATAAGCCCTGGAGCACCTTGCAAAGCCTGTAGTCCTTTCTCTGCTCTGTGCAGTGAAGACAGTTGCAGGCCGCGGGCCTTGACGAAGACCGGTGTCTCAAACAGGAGTAAGTCCACTTCCCTTGGGCCCCTGCGTCACCCCCAACATCACTTTCCCATCCCACCTTCTCCCTTCTGTGGTCTCGCCGGATATTGTGAACTCTGACAAGCCTGCCTCCCGTTTTAGACCTCAGTCCTTCAGTTCCCCTGCCTGGAGCATGCTTCTCCTTCTCCTCACTTTCCACACTCCATAGTTTTCTCCTGACTATCCCCCTTTCTTCCTGTCTGTCTGTCTTTTTTCCTTTCTTTCTTCTTCTTTTTTTTTTTTTGTTTTTTTCATTTTGTTTTGTTTTTGTTTTTCAAGACAGGGTTTCTCTGTGTAACAGTTCTGGCTATCCTGAAACTTGCTTTGTAGAGCAGGCTGGCCCTGAACTCACAGTGAGCCACCTGCCTCTGCTAGGATCACAGGCATGTGCTACCACTGCCCACCCCACCCCCTTTCTTTTTTGAAGATGTATGTTTTATTTTATTCATGTGTATGTGTGTTCATCTGTGTGTGTGCATGCCATGTGTACGCCCATGCCCTCAGCAGCCAGAAGAGCATGGTGGATTCCCTGGAGCTGGAGTTACAGGCAGTTGTAAGCTTTGATGGGGGTACTAGGAACTTAACCTGGGTCCTCTACAAAAGCAACAAGCACTTAACCACTGAGTCATCTCTCCAGCCCCAAAGCTGCCTTCTTGTCATGCTTACGGTCTTCCTGACCCTGTTGTATATCCCCCTCTGCCCCTTTGTTCTCTAATATCTGCCCATCATAGCACCTCCTGCACTGTGGTACGAAAGCCTTTGTTCCAAGAGGGAACATGCAGACTGCATCTCATCCATCATTGTCTCCCATGGAGCCCGTGCAGGGCCTAGAATTCAGCTGGCGTTCAATACGCATTTGCTGAAAGAATGAGTTAATGATTTGTGGTGCCTTGATGTTCACCTTCGTCCTCCCAGCCTGTAGACACCCTGCATTTCTGCAGCTTCGATTCCTCATCCCTTTGCTGACCGTGAGGCTGTGTTATCTGGCATCCCTCAGAAGTGGGAAAATTTGCAGGCACATGCAGGCTGTGTGTCCCTGCTTACCCACCACCCATGCACATCTGCCACTCTCCAAAGATACCATCACAAATCCTGCAGAGCTTCGTAAATCCCATAGGGCCCTCCTTCTCAGGTCCAGGATTTCCTTCACAGCTCCAGATAGGACTGTCTCCGCTATTATCAGGGGCCTTGGAAGACTTGTAGGGTACAGCATCCCAGCACTACCCAGAATGACGGGTGCTGGGTGGATATGCCCTTCACCGTGGGATCTCAAATGCTGCTTGTCCTTTGGCCTTCTGAGTCACTGTGTCCTCCAGGTCATGTTTAGGGTTGTGTGCTAAAGATAGGTGTTTTAGCAAAGACTCTAAGACACCTACCATGCGGGTTTCCTCTGCCTAGCCCTGCCTCCACTCCTAATGTACGTATCCCTCCCTGCCTGGCAGGGAGGAGCAGCATCAGTGTTTGGAGATTTCCCCTCCAAGTTTGTCCCTTGCTCTGCTCTGTTGACACGCTGCACTGCGCTTAGCTCTGACCTTAGTGTGAGGCCACAAAGTGCCTGGAGAGCAAGAAACTGTCCTTGCTACTATATGTGCCCATTCTCTAGAAAGTAATGAGCCCTCCCACCCCACCCTACCCCAGTGTTTATTTGTACTAAGCTTTCCCTCCTTAAAAAAAGAAAAAAAAAAAAAGAGGGCCATATGCACCAAGATCTCTTCATCTGCCCCAGAGATAGCGATATAGAAAGTAAAAGGGCAAGATGTGTTCCGTTGATCATTTTTCAGTTAGGTCAGAATGTGCTTGAGGAGAAAAAGGATGTATGTGGAGTTGATCAAGATTAAAGGACTATGGCCGGGCGTTGGTGGCGAATGCCTTTAATCCCAGCACTCAGGAGGCAGAGCCAGGTGGATCTCTGTGAGTTCGAGGCCAGCCTGGGCTACAGAGTGAGATCCAGGAAAGGCGCAAAAGCTACACAGAGAAACCCTGTCTCGAAAAAAAAAAAATTAAAGGAGTATGAACAAGAGAAGATTGGGAAAGAAGAGCATAGCCTTTATGAAGAGTCTGCTGTATGCTAAGCTCGGCAGCAGGCTCATGGAGACAGAACACCAAGTGTGCCTGGTGCTGAGCCAAGAGCTCCACGCATGTCCCATCATGCAGTCCTTAAGGCACGTGATGAGACTCCAATAGATTAAGCCAGGTTGTCCAACCAAAGAAAGTGGCGAGGCCAGTCCGGAGCCAGGGCAGTCTGGTTCTGTAGCCTGTGTGGTTTCTGAGGCTGCATGCTGAAGTCACATGGTAGCCCAAGAATGAGGTGACTCTCCTCAGAAAAGGAGCGTGGAGTACAGAGGCCCGTGAGAGTCCTGGAGAAGTCTTAAATGCCTTCTTCAATGTGATGATGCTATTCTAAACCCACTAATTCATGGTAGAGGTACAGGAAGTGAATTCCCCACTCCCAAGGGTGCAAGGCAGACAGCAACCTCCTCCCCTGGGCTCCACCATGGTCTCAACAGCTCCTGGCTGCTTGCTCACTGAGTGTCCTGGGGCTCCTTCCTCCCCGCCCTTCTCTTCCGGAGCAGCTACCTCCCGGCGTGCCCTGCCGTTCCACTCAGCCTGAGCCTCTGCCCTTTTTCCACCTCTGTTTGTGCCCTTTCAAGCCTCAGAGTGTGAAGATGGCTCCCCTCTGACTTGATCCCCTCTGAATCTGCCTCTGTCCCTGATCTCACCTCATGTTATCCGTGTGAGTTAGTTCTGGGACTCAATCTACTACAAGAAGCTGTCACCACATTGCTGGGACAATCTCAAGCTTTCTCCCCTAAAATCCCTCAGACAAGCTGTGACAGCTTGTCCAACTCTTCCTAAGGTTCCCCAACTCCAGTCCTCTCCTGAGCCCCTCACTGCGGTCCAAACGAAAACAGTCTCTTGCCACGGCCAAGGGAAGGCACCTTTTCTGTAACTCAGCTCATCTTCCCTTTGCAGACCGCATGTCTCCATCAGTCCCTATCATTTCTGTCTTCTTTTTCCGACCTGTCAGTCTAGGCTTCCGTTTGCTGCCTCCCCGACGTCCGCTGTGTTCTCACTATTCGGGCCTGTTACGCTCTGAACCGGACAGGCCTCCTGCACCTTCCCAGGCAAGGCTGCAGCTCCCGTGGCTCCCCTGCGAAGCAGAGCTGCGGTGGGCCGTGTAATGTGAGAAGGGCCTCTTAACCACGCTGAGTGGCTTTAATAAGTTGCCAGCCTCGTGGGAGCCCAGATCAGAGGAAGCAAGAGAGCAGAATGTCAGCCCAGATTATCCATGTGGAGCTGACAGAGCTGGCTCTTAGTGAGTCCATTAACTACATGACCCACAGCCCAGCCCAGAAGGCGAGAGCTGGGAACCGAGGGAAGCCAGGAGGCTGTCGGCATGGCCTGGCTACTTTCCTGCAGAAGAAGATCTCTGCCAAGACTAAGCAGAAGTAGCCAGAAAAGAGAGCACTGAGGAACCCATCCCTTGGCCCATTCCATACAAGTAGCCCATGTACTAGGCCCTGGCAATTATTTGGTAAACAAGTCAGTTCCTGTCCTCAGCGAAGTTACAGCTAGCATCTTTAAGCTACCTCCAAAGCAGTCAACCCCCAAATAATAGCAGTTTTAGCTGTCTGTTGGCAGGTTACTTGCTTAATGCAAAAGCAACAAGCATCAGCAATGAATTTTATAAAGTACCCACAGAGATTTGAGAAACTGATGTATGATGAGCTAAGCTGGGAAGAGATGCTCAGCTGTTAGGAGCACTTCCTGCTCCTCCAGACAACCCAAGTTCTAATCTCAGCACCCACATTGGGCAGCTGACAACCACCATTAACTCTAGCTTTCAGCTTCCTGACACTCTCTTCTGGCCTCTGTGGACACATGCACTCACATGGCACACACACACACACACACACACACACACACACACACACACACGCACACGCACACGCACACACGCACGCACCAAATAAATAAATATCTTTAAAAGAGAGAGGGAGAGAGATTAGAATAATCTCATTGCTGCCTTCCCCCAAGCTTAAGAGGCATGAGGGAGAATGAGAAATGTAGGGTTACTGTATTCTAGCTATAAAACACCATGGGAGACAGGATACTATTCTACACATTGGTTGCAGATGACAATCACAGGAAACTAAGACTTTAAATATCCTCGTGTGCCAGGAAAGCCCGAGTAACACAAGGATTGCCTACCTGTGTTACTCAGGAAAAAATGGACGTACACACCAGCCATCTCTAGCTCCTCTTCACTCTGAAATCTCTTCTTGTCATTACTTTTTAGAGTCGCCACCAACACCCTCCACCCAACTCCTCAGCCAAAAGAAGTGGTAGTTACTACAATGCACACCAAACATTAAGCCGGCAGCTCCCACTCAAGCCAAGCCCACTGTACAGACATGCGTGGTTATCTGTGCCTGTGGGCCTGCCGGGAACAGGGCTCGAAGCTGGGGCACCCTGCTTTGGGGGGGGTGTCACCAGGAACCCTGGGAATGGCACCTGAAGCAGGGACGACTTTCCCCTTTCACAGCTGGCCCATCATTGGTGCTTATTTCAGAACACGACTTTCCTCTCCAAACTTCTATTCATACATAAGCTTTGGGGCTGCTTTTACCCCGGGCAGACTGCATTCTGTCTCGCCATTTCCGTTGGCTAAAACAGTTTTCCTGTTATGTCACTTCTCACGAGGGTTGTCCTGTCTTGTGCTCTCTGTTTTCAGCACTGGTTGGAGTTTACAAAGTCCGTGGTGAAGCAGCTGAGATGTGAGTATTCATAAAGAATCCAAGCTTTGCCATTGGGGAGACGGGAGGAGACCCCCAGGGTAGTAAGATTTGGTCTATGTGTGTAATTTTCCACTGCTCTAGTATATGATGGCCCTATCCACAAAAGGTTTTTTCTTTTTTAGTTTACCTTGCATGTATGTATGTATGTATGTATGTATGTGCACCATATGTGTGCCTGATACCCTGGAGGCCAGAAGAGGACATCTGGAGTTACAGATGGTTGCAAGCTACCATGTGGGTGCCGGGAATTGAACTTGGGTCCTCAGCTAGCACTCCCAATGCTGAGCCTTCTGTCCAGCCCCACAAAGGGATTTTTTTTCCTTATGGTTCAGGGGCTTGTGCATGCCAGGAGGGGAACCCGATCGTCTCCTGGAGAGGGCCTCTCCTAACAGGCTCCTTTTCCTGCAGCCCAGCCTCCGTTCACCATGTGCTTCCGTGTGAAGTTCTACCCTGCAGACCCTGCTGCCCTGAAAGAAGAAATAACCAGGTGAGGCTGGCACGCGACTCCCGGCCACTGTGGCCTGTGGGGAGGGTGGGAACTTTGGAAGTGCCCGCCTCTCTTTGGAGGAACACTTCCTAGATAGAACCTGTTCTGTGTTTCCTGGCCTCCCACTTTCTTTGTTCCTGGTCTCTGGAGGTGGAGCAGCCGGAACTTTCCTCTTTTGAGTCTCCAATTGCTCACTCTACAAGGGCTCTGGAGTCACTAATTGCTGAACCGCCCGCAGGTTTTTCTCTTGCCTATAAGGTGGCTCTGTTGATGGCTTTGGAGACACAGCTGCTTGATTTCAGGCTTGGAAATAGACTCCAGTGGCCCAAAGGATATACTTGGGAAATACCAAGGTGGGAAGGCAGGGTGGAAAACACGGAGATTCTAGATCAAACGAGTAGATCCCAGCATGCTGTTTGAAAAGTGCGTGAAGCTCTCTTCATTATGGGAAGCATGTTCTGGGGTAGGCATGCCATGAGCCCTGTCTCTTCCACTGGAGAAAGAGAAAGAGCCTCTAGCCTACAGCCACCCTGCCAGAGGGTCAGTGAACAGGATCGGCTTTGTGCGTCTAAACCAGACTCGTCCTAAGCCTTGCCTCTGAGATTCAGAAGTTCTGGGTTGCTGGGATCCCTTATTTTGTCTTCAGCAAAACTGATGTTCACCTGTGGCAGGTGGGACCATTGGGGAAGAAATGGCACTGTTAATTCTAATCCCCTCTCCACTGCCTTGGAGAAAGCAAAGTCAGAAAAGAGGTAACTGGCCGGGTGGTGTTGGTGCATGCTTTTAATCCCAGCACTCAGGATGCAGAGGCAGGCGGATCTCTGTGAGTTCGAGGCCAACCTGGTCTACAAAGCGAGTTCCAGGACAAGCACAAAGCTACACAGAGAAACCCTGTCTCGAAAAACCAAAAAAAGAAAGAAAGAAAAGAAAAGAGGTAACTGCCGTCATATAGAGGCAACTTGTCCCATACAACCTTGAGATCTGTTCTGGATCCTGAACTACTTTGTAAAAATTCCAAAGGCACAAAAGAAGAGAGAATGCAGAATCCTTTCCATTACTGTGGAAGAGCATGTTGCTGGCTTTATATTGGGTGAAAGGGACGGAGGGTTGTCTCAGAAGGGAAATCAGGAAAGGGAGAGAGGATGAGAATCAGGAAATAGTGCAGAAAAAAACAGGAAATATGGAGAGAAACCAAGGAAGGTGGAGGAGTCAGGGAGGAGGGCAAGTGGCTTCACGTGGAGCCCAGTGTGGGTTGAGGAGAATCTTCTGGAGTCAAGACCGGGAAGGCTGCCTCCTGGACATGGATAGAGCTGTATGCACCTGCCAACTATAAAGCACAGAGGACATCGATGCAAATGTGAGCACTGTGATTTCTGCGCACCTTCATGGGACTGAAAGTGACTGCCGCCATCTTAATGAGCAGCCCAGTAGCTTCAGACAGGTCCATGGGGACAGGATCGCTATGTTTACCAAGGAGAGGTGTTTGTTCAAAGCACTACTGCCCCTCATGACCTGAGCCCCCTTCTCCCTGCTGAGAATGCTAGAGCAGACCCTGTCCACTCTTGTCCAGGTCAGGCCAAACCTAACACTTGTTGGTTGGTTGATTGGTTGGTTGATTGGTTGGTTGGTTGGTTGGTTGGTTAGTTGTTGGTTGGTTGATTGGCTGGTTTGGCTTGTTTTTTGAGACAGGGTTTCTCTGTGTAGCCCTGGCTGTCCTGGAACTCACTCTGTAGACCAGGCTGGCCTCAAACTCAGAGATCTGCCTGCCTCTTTTCTGAGTGCTGGATTAAAGGCGTGCACCACCACCACCCAACCAAACTTAAACCTTGTTAAAGCCAGCTCCTTGCCTCTACCACCAGCACTGCCTGCTCTCCGTGTCCTTGGCCCCCCAGGAGGGCTGAGAGGAACTGGTCTAGCGATTTGGTGACTGCTTTTAGACACAGGGCTTCCAAATGGTTTTTCTTGGCTATTAGGAGCTCATCATCCAATTTCTTTTATTAACTTGCTGGCCCTCCTACCAAGAAGCAACATAGACCTGGTAGCACAAGTCCAGTTCATGTTACTTCCTGACTGCAGGGCTTGGCCGTACACTATTCAACCTCATTGACCTTTGGACAACTCACAGAATGAGGATAGCAATAGCTAATTCTGCAAATTATTGGGATGCTTAACCAGTTTACTAGCTTCTTTTTTGTTTGTTTTAATTAGTGTGTGTGTGTACATGAGTATATATACAAGCGTGTGGGTGGGTACATGCTTGTTCACATGCAGAGGCCAGAAGAGGTCACCAGATCTTTCAGTGCTAAAGTTACAAGCATGCTGGCTTGTAATATGAGTGCTGGGATCTAAATGCCAGTTTTCGTGATTGTGTAACTTGTACTCTCAACCAGTGAGTCATCTCTTCAACCCTTATCATCATCTTCTTCTCCTCCTCCTTCTTCTTCCTCCTCTTCCTCTCCTTCTCCTTCTTGTCCTTCCTCCTCCTCCTTTTTGTCATCATCATAGTCATCCTCCTCCTCCTTATTCTTTGTTTAAAAAACAAACATTTCAGGCCCGGTGTGGTAGCTCATGCCTATAACCCCCCGCAGTTGGGAGATGGAGGATCAGGACTCATCCTGACTCAGAAAAATTGAGGCCAGAGCTAAAGAGATCGTGCAGAGGTTAAGAGAACACATTGCCATTGCAGAGACCCGAATCTGATTCCCAGCATCCACATTAGGTGGCTCGAAACTGCCTGTAACTTCAGGTCCTGGGGATCTGACGCCTCTGTCTTTCAGAGACACCTGGACACACATGTGCCTGCATACACACACATTCGTAGAAAGAGGGAAGAAAGGAGGAAAAGAGAGAAAATATAAAAATAAATATTTTTTAAAGAAAATTTGAGGGCTAGAGAGCTGGCTCAGTGTTAAGAGCAGCACTGGTTACTCTTCCAGAGGGCCCAGGTTCGATTCCTAGCCCCGACGTTAGTGACTTACAACCGTCTATAACTCTAGCTCCAGGAGATCTGATGCCCTGTCTGGCCTCCTTGGGTACACATCAGGCACACATCTGGTACATACAGGCAAAACACCTGTACACATAGAAAATGTTTTAAATTAAAAAAGAAAAGAAAAAAGTCCAAGGCCAGTCAGGCATATCTAAGACTGTGTCTTGCATGGGGGCATAGGGGAGGTTGGGAGGATGATCTCATGGGTGGATATGATCAATATATATTGTATAAATGTATGAAACACTTAAACTTTTTATTTTCAAAAAGACCTCTGGCTCACAAAACCAAATAATTAAACTTACAAATAAAATAAGCATTTATTATCACAGATTCTGTGGATCATAAATCCAGACAAGGCTCAGTGTGGACCTGGGTGTTTTTGAGAGTGTCACCAAGCTGGCCTTGAAGTCACCGTGCTCCTACCTCCATCCCCTTAGTGCTGAGATCACAGCCTGTGTGTCACCATGCTCCGTGGAGGGTCTTAAACTTCCTGGTACACTTCCAGCCCCCAGGGAGCCTTGCACTGAGCAAAGACTCGGTGTGTTTCCTGCCAAATTCATGACATGGTCCATGGCAATGTAGCACTGGGATCACGGCCAGGCCTCTCACCAAGGCGGCGGCGGCGGCAGCAGACTTCAAGGACAGCGGCAAGTGTACCGGCACCTCCGCCATCTGCATGTGTCCTCAATAACCACCTCAGACAATTTCCCCTCCATCTTTACCTCGCCAGCCTTCTTTCCCCAGAGTGCAGTTTTCTCATATTGTCAGTAGTATGAACTGTGGGGTGCCTGGCCTGATCTGAAGTTTTCGTCCCTCTCTGGAACATTCTATGAAGCCTTGGAATTCGCTCCATGTTTCTCATACATATCCCTTCTGATCTCAAGAGACTGGGGACCTGCCCCAGCCTCACTCGGTGCCCATAATTCACTCCTGCCTTTGGGCCCTTCATCTCGTCATCCCACCTTGCTGCCAAGCTCATTTAGCTGTCTGTGTGTCTTTTTTTTTTTTTTCTGGCAATCTGGATCCTAAATTTCACTACCACCTCAGCCATTCCTATGGAGTGAGGCTGAGGAAGGGATGAGCTGGAGAGTAAAGAACTCTGCTTCGGTGCTGGAGAACGGCTGGGTGGTTAAGAACACTGACCACTCTTCCAAAGGACCTGGGTTCAATTCCCAGCGCCCACAGGGTGGCTCACAGCCATCTGTAACTCCAGTCCTAGAGGATCCAACACCCTCCTCTGTGGGCACTGCACATACATGGCGCATGGTGAAATGGGCAGGCAAAACATCCATACACCTAAAAGTAAATAAATACTAAAAAAAGAGAGAATGAAACTGAGTATCAGTTTAAAAAAAAAAAAAAGAATTCTGCTTCACTTTATACATTGGGTCCTTCCCACATGACAGATTTAGTTTCCAAATCCTGATTAGTTTCCTTTGTCATTTTGTTTTTAAATAATAAATAGATTTTGTTTTTTTGTCCAGACTGGTGATGGGGCCATGAAAATGGAGAGTTAGGCACCAGATTTAGCTTTCACCGGGGAATGCAGGTGGATGAACTCTTTGCAAGATCAAGTACCAGAAGGAAACCGACGCAGCCACGTCTTACCAGGAGGCAGAGGCCTGGCACACGCCCGGGGTTGGAGGAATTCAATAGAGTGAATGAATGTGTGCATCCACACATGGAGTCCCCAGCCACTTATTCTTTCAGTGAATATTATTTGAGCCTCCGATAGGCTAACACGGACTGCCAAACCTCTCTGGAGAGGGGGAGAAAGTCAGTGTTTTGGGCTTCTGGAACCATATGGTCTCTGTCACCATACTGGGTTCTGTCGGTGCCACGCGGAAGCAGCCGTAGATGATGCATGAATGAGTGAGCAAGGCCATGTCCCAGCAAAACTCGATTCCATTAGAAAGCACGGCAGTGGGCCGTGTGTGCCAACCCCTGGCTAAGGAATCAGGAAGACCTGGATTCAAATCTCACGGTATTTTTGAGCTATGGGACAGGGCTAGTGGTACCTCTCAGAACTCGGTTTCCTCGTCTGTGAAAATGGGACAGAAGCGGCGGTTACTCATGGAGTCATTGGAGGCCTGAATACACACACACACACACACACACACACGCACACGCACACGCACACGCACACGCACACACACACACACACACAGAAAGAGAGACATTTAGGGGCCCTTCTCTCTCCTCTGAGAGCTAAATGAATTACCACAGGGTAGGAAAGCCCTGGACCCAGAATCAGAGGCCTGACTTGTGACTGATGGGTAACACCAGACAAGTCATGCCACAGCTCTGGATATCTGTCTCCTCAGCTAGGAGTCGAGGGAGGTTCTGTTCCTTAACTCTGGTTCTGAGGAGCACTAGCAGCTGGCTGTGCTGAGCAGGCCTGGGACGCTGATCCCTCATCTGCCACACACAGTTGCCTTGATGACAGCTTCACACCCCCAGATAACCCCAGAGGCCCTGCATGGTGAGAGCGCACCGGAGTCTCATAGGAGTGGGTCTAACGATGCTGTGATGGTGCGGGGTACCGTGTCGGCACCAAGTCAACCTAAACCTTTCTGGACACCGCTGTGGCCGAAAACCAAGGGGTGCCTCGTCAAGATGTTGGAGGGTCCTTTACGGAGCTCATTTCTTCCTGCTCTCTAATGGCTCGTTTTCTTCAGGGTATAACTTGCCCATCCTCCCCCCCGCCCCCGCCCCTCCATTTGCCATGGTATTGCTAGACAGTTTTTATAGCCTTCCCCTTGAGCTCCCGACAGCTGTCATACAATCAGAAGTCAAAGGACTCCCAGCCTCAGAGAGCTGAGCACGTTCCACCTCACCCTGGACATCTGCCATGGGCCCGTCTACCATGGGCTCATCCGTAGCAATGCCTTGTAAAGCAACAGTCCTCTGTGTGGGGAAGGCTGGCAGCTTGCATACAGTGGGGATCAGACACTCCAGAGAAGCTACGAGAGCACCTCGGACATGCTTCCCTAGGGGCGTGTTCCTCGGTCTGTGGCAGAGGATCACCATTCCGATTTGTGGGTGCCGTTTGAAACATCTTTCATCCAGGATAGCCTGTCTCTCGGGTTTTCAGTCATAAATGAGCAGAGCCCCAAAGAAGGAATGAGAGGTGGATTTGAGCCCAGGAAGTGAGCAGTGAGTTGGGGGCAAAGGTTGTGTCTGCATCCTGCCAAACCCTGTGGAAGGTGGGAGTCGGAACAGCAAGAGGCAGGGAAGTGTTCACTCACCTCTCCCACACACCGTGTGGCATTTCACTGTGGGAAGCAGAGTGCAGACAAGCTGGGTTTGAGAGATCCATCTTAATTATTCTCTCGGTATGACGCCAGTCTTTCTCGGCGAATGTTGGGGCCAAGTGGGTTTGGTGGAGGAGAGGAAGGGCTCTTACAAGCTCCCGGGAGGAAATCCTCCCCTTCGCTCTGGTTTGAGGAAGATACCGCATACTGATGTGGTCACGGGGGTACTTCTGCATTTCTTAGGACTCCGGCCTCTTACAGGCAAGTCATTCGAGGAGCTTGGTAAAAAGGTGCAGACTCCAAATAACGCCGATACTGCTGGTGTGGGGGCTGTACCTGCAGTGTCAAGACCCAAGGAGAGGGTCGATGGCTCCTTGACTCTTCTCCGTCCTCTACGCCCAGGACTCACTCCCTTCTTCCTCCGAAAGTTGCACTGCCCACGGCTCTCTTTCTCTTTGGGCATTTTGACATGATTACCTGGACATGTAATTCAGACTGACTATAAAACAGAGGAAACCAGTTGTCCAAGGAGGCCCTACATTCTGCTGGTCGGAATTAGTGGACTGAAGGGACTTAGGCTATAGTTCCATTACTCCTTGCTTCCCTAGGGGTGCTGTAGTGACTGCCCAACAAAGTACCATCAGCCCTAACTTAAAGTAACGAGCCATCTCAGAACTTCCGTGGGTTGAGAGTCCAGGGGTGATTGAGCTGGGAGCTTCTAGCTGAGGATTAGTCATGGATTGGCTGGGACCTTATTCGTCTGAGGGTACTCTGTGACTGTTGGCAGAAAGTGTCCCTCCTCCTCCTCCCCTTGGGCCTTTCTGTAGGTCAGTGTTAGCATCCTCAGGTAGAGTGAATGGTCCAAGAGAAGAACAGAGCGGCTGTGGTGACGCTGACGAGACATTCATTTCTGTTTGGTTTGTTACTAACAGCAACTCTCTAAGACCAGCCCTACAAGAGGTGAGAATTCAGTAGTTTCTCATGAAATGAAGAAACTGTGGCTGTATTTTTAAACCACCACAGGTGCCTCCTGGCCACAAAGCCAGGGTGGGAGAGGACCCACTCAAGGGACTGATACACCTCGTAGCCTTAGGCCTGCTCTTGTTGGTCAACTTGTGAGAGCATGGTCGTCTCTCAGCACTCTTGGTAAAGGCACTTCCAAAGGGAAAGCTGTCAGCTCCACCCCACTGTGACAGGGGCCGTCCAGCTGCTTCAGAAACTACAGAGCAGCTGTAGACTCTGAGGGTCACACAGTATTAAAGAGTCAGGAGTCCCCAAGTCGTGAATTTGGATCTGCCCTTTACCATTTGGTTGTGTGTCTGTGAGAAAACCACGAAAGCCTCAGATCTATCTGGAAGGTGGAAGTAATAATAGTGCCTGTTTCGAAGTGTTGTGTGAGAATTAAATGAGGTATTAGACGTGAGTCAGGCAGCGTCTGTCTGCTCTAGCAGACAGGCACTCGGTGCTGGGCTCCTGTTCTCGATACCTTGCCTCCACCCCACATACACATTCTGTGTTTCAAAAGATGTTAGCCAGCAGCTCCTACT